>NC_141693.1:1683492539-1684692539 GCF_964263255.1 Lissotriton vulgaris | reverse complement strand
ATATTGGTTTTCAGAGCAACACAAAAACAACAGGATAAAGCTCTCACACAAGTATGTTGTTTACTTGCTGAAGCAGGTTTGACTTTGAATGCAGACAAGTGTGAGTTCCATGAGACAAAGCAAACATTTTTTTGGCAATATCTTTTCTGATAGGGGTATGACACCAGATCCATGCTGATACCTCACAAGATGCTTCTATGCTACATTCATTTCTTGGCATGGCCAGTTACTTTTCTGGATACATACAAAACTTTGACACTATAAGTGCTCCGTTGAGAGACTTGACGAAAAATAATGTTTCATTTCATTGGTCACATGATTGCGAGAAATGTTTTATTAACATCAACAAGCCATTGAAAATGCTACTGAAATGGCATACTTCAATCCAAAGCTTCATTCAGAGGTTGGTGTTGATGCTACCAGTCTGGTCTGGCACTATCCTTGCATAGCAGACAACTGAATGCTCAAATGCATATTTTGGCATATGCAAGTAGAAGTTTGTCCCAAACAGAATGTGCTTACTCACAACCTGAAAAAGAAAGCTTAGTTGTGGTATGGGCTTGTGAACATTTCTATGTATTCCGGTAAGACCTTTTACGGTGGTAACTGATCATCAAGCTGACTTTATTTGGAAATCCAGAGCCCAAAAGGTCTTCTCGCATTGAACGATGGGGGCTATGGTTACAAGAGAAGAATTATACCATTGTGCATCATCCAGGGAAGGTTCATAACTCTGTTGGCTACTTTTCCAGAGAGCCTATACAAGGTCATGGTACTCCATCCAAGACAGCTGAGGCCTAGATCAACTTCATTGTAAAGTCCTACAACCAACTGCCATTTCTTTAGCCCAGATTATCATTCACGTGAGCCATGAAAGTAACCTGTTAAAATTGAAGGATATAATTCGACATCAATCATGGTACCAACATCCTCGACTGTTAACCATTGATGGTGAATATCAAAAATGTCAAGGATGAACTGTCCATAACTCAGGAAGGAGTTATACAACGAGGATCGAGAATTCTGATTCTGAAGAGTCTGTGACAAAATATAATTGAAGTGGCCTATGAAGGACATTGTGGAATGGTTGCCACAATATTAGCTGTCCAAGACCGAGTCTGAATTCTGTATCTTGAGGACATGGTTGAAAAGGAATTAAAGGCCAGTTATTTATGCAACTGTCTTTCTACAAAAACTACTCACCACACCTTGAACATGTCAGAAATCCCAAAGCATGCTTGGGAGAGATTTCTGTTAATTACAACATGAATGCTCACCACAAAATAGTTAATCACTTCCCTTCATTATATCATGGTTTAGGAAAGCTTAAGACTATGAAAGTAAAGGTATTTATTAATGAGGACATCCGTTCTCTTGCTCATAGACAAATTGCTTTTCATTTGCAAGAAGCTATTGAAAAAGAACTTGAAGCATTACTTGAGCATTATATTATTGAGCGTTCAACTGGTCCACTGCTACGGGTTTCTCCCATAGTGCTAGTGCCTAAAAAGGACAGTGAAGAAGCTGTACGTATATGCGTGGACATGCGTCCTGCAAACAAGGCAATGAGAATGACATCCAGGTCCACGCATTGCTGTCATGATAGTGCAATTAAATGGTGCAAAGGTCTTCTCTTGCCTTGATTTAAATAAAGGTTATCATCAGTTAGAACTTGAAGAAGATTGCAGGTACTCTCCAACCTTTTCTACACATGCTGGTCTGTTTCGATACAAAAGACAAAGTTTTGGTGTGTCATCTGCTGCAGAACTGTTTCCAGACATCATTAAATGTATCGTACAGACTGTTATTAATGCGTTCAATTACAGCTATGGCATATTGGTTTTCAGAGCAACACAAAAACAACAGGATAAAGCTCTCACACAAGTATGTTGTTTACTTGCTGAAGCAGGTTTGACTTTGAATGCAGACAAGTGTGAGTTCCATGAGACAAAGCAAACATTTTTTTGGCAATATCTTTTCTGATAGGGGTATGACACCAGATCCATGCTGATACCTCACAAGATGCTTCTATGCTACATTCATTTCTTGGCATGGCCAGTTACTTTTCTGGATACATACAAAACTTTGACACTATAAGTGCTCCGTTGAGAGACTTGACGAAAAATAATGTTTCATTTCATTGGTCACATGATTGCGAGAAATGCTTTAATAGCATCAACAAGCCTTTGAGAATGCTACTGAAATGGCATACTTCAATCCAAAGCTTCATACAGAGGTTGTTGTTGATGCTACCAGTCTGGTCTGGCACTATCCTTGCATAGCAGACAACTGAATGCTCAAATGCATATTTTGGCATATGCAAGTAGAAGTTTGTCCCAAACAGAATGTGCTTACTCACAACCTGAAAAAGAAAGCTTAGTTGTGGTATGGGCTTGTGAACATTTCTATGTATTCCGGTAAGACCTTTTACGCTGGTAACTGATCATCAAGCTGACTTTATTTGGAAATCCAGAGCCCAAAAGGTCTTCTCGCATTGAACGATGGGGGCTATGGTTACAAGAGAAGAATTATACCATTGTGCATCATCCAGGGAAGGTTCAGAACTCTGCTGGCTACTTTTCAAGAGAGCCTTTACAAGGTCATGGTACTCCATCCAAGACAGCTGAGGCCTAGATCAACTTCATTGTAAAATCCTACAACCAACTGCCATTTCGTTAGCCCAGATTATCATTCACGTGAGCCATGAAAGTAACCTGTTAAAATTGAAGGATATAATTCAACATCAATCATGGTACCAACATCCTCGACTGTTCACCATTGATGGTGAATATCAAAAATGTCAAGGATGAACTGTCCATAACTCAGGAAGGAGTTATACAACGAGGATCGAGAATTCTGATTCTGAAGAGTCTGTGACAAAATATAATTGAAGTGGCCTATGAAGGACATTTTGGAATGGTTGCCACAATATGAGCTGTCCAAGTCCGAGTCTGAATTCTGTATCTTGGGAACATGGTTGAAAAGGAATTAAAGGCCAGTTATTTATGCAACTGTCTTTCTACAAAAACTACTCACCACACCTTGAACATGTCAGAAATCCCAAAGCATGCTTGGGAGAGAAAAGCTGTTGACGTTTTCGTTCCACTCGACAATGGACATCACCTGCAGGTGATTATTGCCATTAGATTGAAGATCTTTCATCTACTACTAAAGTACGAGTCATTGACTGACTAGATGGCATCTTTGTGACATGGGGTGTTCCAGCCATATTGAAGTCTGGTAACGGCCCGCCTTTCAACAGTCAAGAATTTAAAGATTTCTTAAAGCATTTGAATATAAAGCATCAGAAGAGCACACCTTTGTGGCTGCAGGCTAACGGACATGTTGAGCGTTTTATGATTACACTAAAGTGCAGTGTGCTACTCTTGAGAAACTCGATTTGAAAACGGTGTTGAATTCTATCTTGAGATCTTATTGATCAACACCCCACTCAACCACAGATGAAAGTGCTGCGGCATTAATGTTCGTGAGACCAATAAACACCAGGTTACCTCAATGGAACAATCGGAGAAAGAAAGATGAGAAAGCAACTCACGAGAAGGACTTGGTGAACAAATAAAAAATGAAAGCATCTGCTGGCCAAAGACGATATGCGAAGAACATTGTCATTAAGAATGGAGATCAAGTGCATTCATGACAGATGTTAAGAAGAAAATCTGATTCTCCATTTGATGCAGAACCTTTTGAAGTGGTGTGTACCAAGGGACACATGGTAACTATCCAGCACCTTGGTAAGTTTTATTACCAGTGCAACCTTATTCTTCTCATTTTAGGCACATCAGATCTAAATGTAGAAGGAGAGACTAGGTATGAAGCATCACTACAGCTGTTGCCTCTACACCGTTGATGCAGATCCTGGACATTGGTAATGAGATTTCCCAATTTCGAAAAACATGGTCCGGTCAAAGCATTAAAGCTAACAAAAAAGATTGATTGACGAGATTTATTTGTATATATCTCTCTATATATATTTTGTATAAAAATTAAATTAATTAATAGAGCTTGAGATGTAGTGTCTTGCAAGTTAGAAATGATGGCTCTTGATGAATGCCATAGAACAGTGACGTAGGTTTTAGAACAGAATGCAATGAAGGCTGGTTTTGAATTTTGGGTTCGCAGTTGCACGCAGACAAATAAAGACGTGCAATGCTGAGCTCTGTGTGCGGCTTAGTCATTGGCGGGTACCCAGACTGGGAAGGACTCTACAATTATCAATCTCGGGGTTCTGGAAATATTTTTTATTGCTCTTTAGCTGGGATAGTGAGAAAGTGTATATCATTTCACCCAGCCAGTGAAGCCATCTTTTGCTGAATTAAGAGAACACAGTAGTGAGGAAATAAAATGCTATATATTCCAAACCTCTAACACTTAATGATCCCAGAGATAGAAGTGTTTCCTCTGGTGCTGCAGTGCTAAACATTCCAGGATATGATGCTGCAGGGCATTAGCACTAGAGATCCAAAGGCTTTCTCTTCAGAGGGCAATAGTAGAAAAAACAAACACTTATTTCCCTGGTGCATAAAGTTTCCTTTCTTCTGGTTTGTACGCCAAGGTTCGGACATAACAAAGTACAACATTTTGCATTTTAAAGGAATGAAATACTTAAATATTTTCCAGGTGCTGTAGACCTGACTTTCTTATAACTTACTTGTCATGTCCACACTATCATTCGCAGAGTGCTGAGTAGGTGTGAGTGAATAGCCACGCCTATACTAGGTTGGTTAATAGAAAAGCCAGGTCTTCAGCAACTTATGGAGTTCAAGAAAAGAGGAGAATGCTCTGATGTGGAGTGGGAGGTCATTCCCTGCTTTCGGAGCTATGTAATTGAATGCATGTCCACCTGATCTGGTTCTGTGTATGAATGAGATGCCTTCATTGTTAATTCATTTTAGAAAGCAAAGACGGTTTCTTGCGTGTTGAATCTTTCATAGATTCACATACTTGAATCTTCCCCGTCGTCATGGTAGGAGTCCCACTCTAATCATTAGAAGTATTGAATGAAAAAGCATTGAAAGCAATAGTAACATCAAGGGACATTGTAAGAACCAAACCTCAGCCAATTCAATTCTCTGAGCACTCTTTCCCTCAGGGGCGCCATTGCTCAGATTTCTAATTGCACGTCGTGTGTGAGGGAGTCTCCCTGAGCTCTGCTTAGTTCTTTAGTGCATCAGTCAACTTTTTTATTTCTTTCATCAGTCAACTTTTGACCTTTTGTTGTTAGAGATTTTGATTTCTTCTATAGTAGATAGCTACTGTGCTGTATTGTCTGACTGAATATCATGTCAGAGGGAGCTAAGAAAAAGTTTTTAAGGCCATACAAATCTTATGTATACCCAGGTTATTTTCGGAAAATCCACGTGAAGAATGTCTATACCGTTTATACCCTCTTCATAAACCAATGGAATGTAATCATTGCTGGACATTTTTGGCAAAGACCTCAAAAGACAGAGAGAGGCAAGATTATTTTCATGGCTTCCAAAGAAAAAAGTCAACGGTGATCATACATCTGGTGATGAAGGCTAGAGTCCATCTTCTCCCATCCACCAGAAAACACAGTCATGAGGAGGTTACCTCATATGGAAAAACTGCTAGGAAGGTTAATCACCATCAATCTACATCTGAACCAGCTCCTCCCTTCAAGAAGTCCTCTTTTCAAAAAACACTGTTAACGATGAACCAACCACCCAAAAGCAGGCCATATAAGGTTGCATCTCCGATTTAATTTGTATTTTTTTTTAAGTCACAGATGACCGTCACAACTATGGCTTCATACACAACCACGACTAGAACGATGTTGACAGTGTCATCCTTGTCTTAAAAGCCAGGTACCACGTCAATGGGCACTTGAATGGCTACACCCAGACCCAGCTTACCAGTCGTATGCATGAGACAGGGCTGCCGAACCATAGCATTACTTACATGGGCCACTCCCCTTTGAGAGACCCCCTCCCAGTTTTTTCCTCCCACATTGCCGGGCCCCGAGGGAAGCAGAGTCACAGACTAGTCTCCGCACGAGGGTAGGACCAGGCAAGGGTATGGGGTGGAGTTAGGGGTGGGTATAAGAGCGCAGAGGAGGAAGGAAACTTCCTCTTCCTGTGCTCGGCATTATCGGGAGGGGAGTTTTTGAAGGTGAGGGTCAGTTAGTGTAGTAAGTGTTTAGCCAGGTTTTATAATTGTATTTGGGTTAGTTGTGCAGCGTTTACTGTTATTACTGTCAGGAGGGCGAGTTGCTGTTTCCAGCGCTGATCCCCTGTTGCCGTGTTTCCGGGAGCCACTGGTCGATGGTTCGGGGGAGATTTCCCTGTGTAAGGTGGCCGTTTTCAGCTATGGCGGGCGTGTCCATGGACGAGGTAAGGGCGGCCTTTCAATTGTTGGGGCGCGCGGGGCGGGAGGATCTCCTCCGGCCCGGCATCCTTGGGGAGGCGTGGGTGGGCTTTTCGCGGTCCCCACTGTGTGACCTCAGCGGGGTGGCGGCCGCGGTCCTCGCATGTCAGGAGGACCCACCGCTGCCGGGAATACAGGCACTGTTGCGGGGGAGTGGCGGGGCTTGGAGGGAGCGCGCCCACGGGGTCAGGTGGAAGAGCCTGCCTCCGCACGTTTTCTTTCCTCAGCTGGACTTCGTGGTCCAGGTGACCGGCGGGCCGGTTGATTTGCCGGTTCCCATTGGGGAGCATCTATCGGAGAGTGAGGACAGGGCGGGAGAGGGAGGGGGGCTGGCTGCCTGGCTTGCAGCGCAGAGAGGCCCTTTCTGTACCAGAGTGCGAGGTGGTGGAGGGAGGGGGCATTCCTTTCCTGAAATCGTGCCTGATTCTGCCCCTGAGGATGGGGAGAATGACTTGGAGCAATGGGCGGATGCTCCCATTGACCTCTCCAGAGGATCTAGGGTGGGCACACCGGCCCCAGGGAGGTGCGGGGGAGCTATTCTGACTCCTGCCCAGGTGGGGGTTGGTGGGGGGGCACACAAGTGGTTATTGCCGCCTGGAGTGGGGTTCCAGGGCTACTGCCCGCCCCCTCCCGAGTTGGGAGGTTTTGGCGTGGGAGGATAGGATCCGGGAGCAGCGCTTACTTGTGCAGCTTAATGAGGTGCGATGGGCAGAACAGACTGCGGCCCGGGTGAGCGCTGTGTGTGACGATGAGGTGGAGGGGCCCCCTACTCCAACTTCTGAGGAGGAACGGTGAGCAGAGCAGGAGGAGGCAGCCAGGGCAGCCAATGGCAAGAAGGGTGGCGCAGTGCGCAGCAAGAGTCAGCAGTCACAGTCAGGGACGGCCAGGACGGCTTTGAGGCCCCATGGTGCTGGGACCCACTCAGGTTGGAGCGACCTGGGGGGTAGTGGGGATCAGAGCCAGCGGCTGTCGGCAGAGCCCAGCAGGGCGCAAAATGGCCTCGGGACGCCGGCTTGAAGCAGCAGGGCGGTCCGCAGCGGCCATCCGTCCGGCGCGGGAGCAGGCAACGGCGTCTGGTGTGTCTGGAGGACGGGGAGCGAGTGCCATGAAGAGTAAGGGTTTGAAGAGGGCTGTGAGAGAGGTGTTGTGGATGCCTGTGGATGTGGAGCCTGCAGTGGAGTTGGACTATGATGAGGAGAATGAGGAGCTTGAGGACGGGGAGGTGAGGGATGACAATGACGGGACGGGGGAGTGCAGGACAACAGTGGACTTGGTGTTTTACAGGTTCCTAGGCCGTCGAAAGGCAAGGAGAAGGCAGAGACGACCAAGGTTTCTACCTCCAGAGGTCAGCGCTGAGAGCTGCACCTATCACTAGCAGGTGAGGGGTCTTGGTGGGCCGCTTGGGACGGTGGGCCTAAAGGGGGTAGGAAGAAGGCGTGTAGGTTAGTGGGCATGGAGGATGGGTCTTTATGGGAGTTTGAAGGGCTGCCAAAGGGTGGGCTGCCACTGGTTGACAAGCAAGTGGGGGGGGGGTGGGTAAGTCTGTCTCTACGGCTGGGGTCCAGACTGACAAGGTGGAAGGGAAGGACTACAAGGGGGACAAGTCGGATGTCAAACATCAGAAAAAGCTCCCCTACATGGAGCTGGCTATGCCCCTGGGGTCTCACCTGTCTGAAAAGATTACGGGTAGAATCCGGAAACACGAGTATGTGGACGTGTTTAAGTTGTTGCACAGGGAGGTGCAGGCAAAGGAGGGTTCCAAGGAGGAGGAGTGGAAGTTGACTAGGCGGCCCAGGGTTCCTGTGACTATGGAGAATTGGACTTCGGCGTTTCTCATTTACGCAAGTATTTACTGTGAGAAGCACCTGGTTAGGGCCGTAGCGTTAATGAAATATATGGACATAATCAGGAAGGCCCAAATAGAGTTCGGTGGGTTTGCTTGGCTGAGCTACGACGAGGAGTTCAGGGCCAGGGTTAGCTCTAATCCGAACAAACATTGGGGGGAAGTGGACCAGGAATTGTGGATGCCATGGATGGTATCCACGCACTCGTCGGCATTTACCCATACTGCCAGCGGTTTGCCTGTGGCTTATCAGTCCTTTCCGCCGCGTCCCGCCCACAGCGGGACGGGGGGCTGCTGCCAGTGCCACTACCACAGGTCAAACCACCATGCCAGGCAGTTATAACACGGGGGCCTGTTGGAGCTACAACCGAGGCTATTGCTTGCGCTACCCTTGTAAGTTCAAGCATGAGTACTCCAAGTGTGTGGGGAAACATGCCCTTACATAGTGTCTTACCCTGGTCAACCCCTCGGAGCAGTGGCGGACCGCGAAGGGAAGCGGACAGGCTGGGAAGAAGGGTCCCTACACCTGTTAAGGTGGAGGCGATGGCCCGTGGCTCTCGTTTTACCCGGATCAGGAGGCGGCTTTGCGAATTCAGTGGGGAGAGGGCTTTCGGGTGGGCTATCGGTACCAGGGTGAGGAGATGGGCGGAAAATTAAAAATCAGCAAAAGAGTTTTCAGGAGTGGTGGCTGCTACATTGGAGAAGGAGGTGGAGGAGGAGAGAATAGCTGGCCCGTTTAGCGACTGGCCGGCTGTTGACTTTAATCATCTCCCTGCTGCGGATAGTGCCCAAGAAGGAGGAGGGTGAGTTTCGGATGATACACCATCTCTCGTGGCCTGAAAGACAATCTTTGAAATATTTCATTGCTGAGGAGGACTCGAGGGTGCTTTACTTGTCAGTGGACGATACGATCCGCCTAGTGAGGGTGTGTGGGCCGGGGGCGGAACTGGCAAAATGTGATATCAAGTCGGCGTTCCGCCTTCTACCTATACACCCCGCGGATAGGGATGCAATTTGGGGGAGCCATCTACGTGACAAGGTTTTGCCCATGGGATGTGCTATTTCCTGCGTGCTTTTTGAACTATTTAGCACTTTTTGGCAATGGGTCTTCACACTGTTCAGCGGGCATCAGGATGTCACTCATTATCTGGACGATTTCCTCTTTTTGGGGAGGGCACACTCTGGGGACTATGGCAGGGCCTTGTCACGTTTCCAGGAAATGTTGCGGCGTTTTGGAGTCCCCTTTGCCCCAGAAAAGACAGCTGGGCCCAGCTGCAGCCTGACATACATTGAGATTGAGCTAGATTCCATACGCTGGATGGCTCGGCTTCCTGCTGCGAAAGTGACAGAAATTCAGGAGTGCCTGTTGTGGGCGATTGGAGAGAAGAGAATTGCTTTGAGGGCGGTGCAGCAGCTGCTGGGTTTCCTGAATTTTACGTGCAGGGCGGGACAGACTTTCTGCAGGCGGCTCTGCATGGTCATGTCGGGGGCAGTGCTTCACACCACAGGGTCCGGATTTCCATGGGGGTTCGGGCGGACTTGAGGACATGGCTGACATTCTTGACGGATTTCAACCTGGTGTCCCTGGACTCTGATTACGAGAGGGCGGTTTAGCAATGTCAAATGTACTCTGATGCAGCCGAGGCAGCTGGTTTGGGGATTTTCTGGGATGGCAGGTGGTGCGCAGAGAGCTGGCCGGCTCAATGGGTGAAGCAGGGGAGGAGCATTGCTTTTCTAGAATTCTTTCCTTTGCTGGTGGCGTTGGAAGTGTGGGGCCCTGAGTTTCAGAACAGATCTGTGCTGTTCCACGTGGACAATATGACTGTGGTTGAGCTGGGTAACCGTCAGAGGGCCAGGGACCTGAGAGTGCTGAGAAGTTTCATGTTGAAATGCTTGCGATTGAATGTGGTTTTTAGAGCCAAGCATGTCCCTGGAGCGAATAATGACATTGCGGATGCTTTGTCTCGTTCGCATTGGCAGCGGTTCCGGCGTTTGGCACCAGGAGCGGATCAGTGCAAGACCGAGCTGCCGGATAGCATCTGGGCCTTGGGGGAGTGAGAGTGATAGGCATGGTTGAAGAATCTATTGCTGATACCACGAGGAGGACATACCAACTGGCTTGGGCGGAATTTGGATCTTTTATGGGTTGGCTTTAGGATTCTGTTTTGGGGGACGGCTCAGCGGTTGAGCAAGGGGTTCTGCAGTTCGTATTGCATTGCATCAACAGGGGTCTGACAGCTGCGACTATATCTGGAAAATTGGCAGGAGTGTCCTTTTACTGTAGCTTGTTTTTGGGGTTTGAGCCTACGAAGGATGTGATTATAAGTAGGGTGCTCAGAGGTTGGGGCAGAGAGAGGCAGGGGGGTGGAGGAGTGTTGCGGGAGGCAATCACGTTTGATTTGCTGGTTCGGCTGGTTGTGGTTTTGCCGTTTTGTTGTTATGACTCCTTTGAGGTGCGGGTTTTTCGTTTGTGCATGATTTCGATGTTTTTTGGGGCCTTTCGGGTGTCTGAGTTGTTGGGCACGCGGTCGCTGGGTGGCAGGCAGTATGAGGAGATCAGGATGGAAGGTGGGCGCCTGGGGATTTGTCATTCTAAGACGGATCAGGTGGGCAGAGGCAAGTGGGTCTGGCTGTTCGAGACGGGTGGTGGGGGGGGGGGGGGGAATGGGTCCGGTGACTGAATGGAGGATGTTTTTGGCTGCATCGCAAGGTGCGAATGGCGAAATATTTTGGCTGGTTTTGGGACTCACTCTTTCCGCATTGGGGCTGCAGCAGCGGTGGCCCGTTGGGGTGGGCTTGGGATAGAATTAGGCAGATTGGGAGGTGGAAGTCTAGGTGTTGTGAGCGGTATGTGCGGAAGTGAGGAGTATGGGGGTAGGGGATAGCAGGTTGAAGGTGTGTGTTGAATCCTAGGCTTTCTTCTAAGATATTTCTCTTTCGTAGGTTGTGTGGGTGGAACCGGGGCCAAGACGGTCACTTGGATCGTGGGGCATTCCTTCGTTCACTGGGCATCCAAGTATGCAGAGCAACCGGTGTACGGCCGTAACCTGGGAGTCAAAGGACAACAGCATGAGGTGCATTGGTGGGGAAAAGGGGGGATGCCATGGGGGGCACTATTGCCCTGGCTCTCAAAGATGGTTCCCCAGAAGGGATTCCCGGACTTACTGATCATGCATTTGGGGGAGAATGATTTGGTTCAGTTGTCGGATTTGGCGCTCTTGCAGCTGATGCAGAGGGACTTGGAGGTGCTAAAGCACAGGCTTGCAGGGACTTGCATTGCCTGGACTGAGTTTGTCCCCAGGAAAATATGGAGGGGTGCGAATAAACATGGGGCTGTGGAGCAGGCCCGGCAGAAGCTCAACAGAGCGATGAGACTTTTCTGTGGGGACAAGGACATTAAGGTTATTTCTCAAGCTGGACTGCGACTTGCGGAACCGTTAATGTTCAGGGATGACGGAGTTCATCTTTCAAGACTGGGGAATACTTACTATATGATGGAGATTAGAGATGTGGTCAGTAAGCTGTGG
Source organism: Lissotriton vulgaris (assembly GCF_964263255.1). Taxonomy (NCBI): domain Eukaryota; kingdom Metazoa; phylum Chordata; class Amphibia; order Caudata; family Salamandridae; genus Lissotriton; species Lissotriton vulgaris. The sequence continues at coordinate 1,684,680,764 of NC_141693.1, read as the reverse complement.
AATGAGGAGATTTGGTGTTGCAGGACTGTGTGAGTGGGTGTGGTTGAAAGATGCACTGAATGGGCCCTGGGGGGGGGGCAGGTAACCGCCCTAAAGGGGGTTCCCTGGTTGGCGATACTTTGGAGGGGTAGGGGGGTCAAGAGCGGGCACACCCATTCCTTGGGGGGGAGATTGAATGATGTAGGGAGCTGGAGGCATGACTGGAATGCCAGAGGATACCGGGTAGAATGCTGTGTGATTTGTGGATATGGATGAGTAACGGAAGGGCATGGAGTGGTTGGAGACATGAGTCAGAGTGGGTGAAGAGAATGAAACGAGGAAGAGTTGATATGGGGATTTTGTTATTGATGTTGATGTTATTTGTGTTTACTGTTTATTGATGTGCAGCCTGGCCCTAATAAATGGCCTTTTACGCTTAGACATCTGCATGGTCTGTTTATTGTGCGAAAAGCCCTGGGTGACTCCGACGCAGGCCCGGCTCCAGGAATTTTTATTTGGGTGGGCCAAGGGCGCATTCGGGTGGGCCACTGCGGGCCCAATTTATTGCTTCTTGAGATAGCCTACAAACCCTGATTACATCATATGTACTTGCAAACAGGCAGCAGGATACAACGGATTGCATCTGTGTGTACACAGAGCATGTGGAGAGGTATTTGAAAGTAAAACCAAGGTTTAGACCCAACTGCAAACCCTCGAATTCCAGCAGTCCAGGCTTCAACACAAGTACTTGAATGCTAAGCATATTATAAAGCGCTCAAGATTAGGGAAGTCCCTATTACAAAACGAAAGCCTTGACACCAGTGCCCCTCATCGCTCCATAGCCCCTCCCCGTGACCTCCTCCTCAGACTCCCTCCCTACCACCCTCCACCAGTGCCCCTCATCTCTCCTTGGCTCCTCCCCTATGACCTCCCCCTCATACTCCCTCCCTACCACCCTCCACCAGTGCCCCTCATCGCTCCATAGCCTCTCCCTCATGGCCTCCTCCTCAGACTCCCTCCCTAGTACCCTCCACCAGTGCCCCACATCACTCCAAAGCCCCTCCCCATGACCTCCTTCTCAGACTCCCTCACAAACAACCTCCACCAGTCTCCTCATCTCTCTGTAGCTCCACCCCATGACATACTCCTCAGATTCCCTCATTGCCACCCTCCACCAGTGCCCCATGGCGCTCTATAGCCCCTCAACCCATGATGTCCCCCTCGGATTCCCTAATAGTCACCCTCTAACAGTGCCCATCATCTCTCCGTAGCCCCTCTCTTGTATGCATTTTATTTGTTGTCTAGAGCTACTCGTAGTGTATGGCTTTACATCACGCTCACATTATGCAGAGACAATGAATCATACAAGTATGTAAATCAGCCTATAGGGAATGTCACATAAGCTAATGAGGATTACCAGGTGTAGGAATCACATGTCATCCATACTACTGGGCTATATGTTTTAAGAGGGTTAGGTCTGAAGAAGCACAAACACAGGATTTAAAGCATACCCCAGTGGTGCCCAAACAAACTCTTTATTGCAACATTAGAATTATGAAAGACTGAGAAAATGTGAACTAACTAGCAATACAAAAAGAAAAAATCTAATTCTACCATTCTGGTTTGCATGCAGGTCTTTGATGACAGTCCATAGGTCACTGTCCTATGTTAGGATTGTAACTTCTGAACTGCAAGTAATCAAAGGATCTCTGTGACAAAGACAGTAACCCATTGAGCTATCCACGTTAACTACAGCTTTTCTGCATTTAAGAACTACAAACAGAAAAAAGATTGCTGTCCAGCAGGATCATTCATCCCCAGAGTTATCTGAACGTTTTAATAGTTGTCGTGCCTCCTTGGCAGAACAAGTCATGATAATGATACTAACGTTTTAAACAAACTATTTAAATAAAATATACACAGCACACAAAGTAAGTCTTGCTCACAGATGAAAAAAACGCAACAATAGCCACACATTCTCTTACCTGCTCCTTACAAACTCTGTCAGAGCCCTATCTGATAAGGAGCTCAAGGGGTCAGGAAAATGAACCCGCATAAACAAACTTCACCAGCGCTGAAAAGAATGAAATATCCACGCAGCAGGACAGTACACAAATCCAGTGCCAACGAAAGGATTTGTCACCTTTGCATTGCCCCTACTGTACCTGCACGATTGGGGGGGTAAAGCCCACCTTTCTAATAGGAGATGCAGATACGTGATTGGGGGAACGAGCCCAGGCCCAATCAGGCAACTCCTTAAGAAAGAAGGAAAATAACGTTTAGAGAACGTTTTAAATTGCTGTGGCCATTTTCTGTTGATGTCACTGCCAGGGCCACGGTTCATGTTTGGGTGGGCCTGGCCCACCCAGCCCACCCTCTAGAACCGGGCCTGCTCCGACGTCTGGGCTGCATGAAAGAGCCAAGCAATGTATCAGGGGGCTTTGGCAGCTTTGTTTGCTGTATACTGACGAGGGGGCTTTTGCTCTCAATAGGCAGGTATTATTCCACCGAAATGAAATGGAAAGGTGTTCCCAAACCGTTTAACATTGTTTTCAAGGCGATGTCACTTCTAGAGGGGGAGGAGCAAGTGAGGGGCAAAGTGGATGCATTCTTAAAGGCTTTCTAGGCATGCACATTCTGGCACTTGTAGTTTTGTTTTCCAATGAATTTTATAAATCACTGCTTGCTATAATTTATTGATTTACTGCTAATTTGTATCTCGCCTAGTGACTTTTATTTACAACTCGAGGTAATTGATGATGCAGAAAAGAAGCAGACAAAGTCCACACAAAAAGGATCGTTATTTCCCATCAATTAGCCTGTTTGGCCGTCTGCACTATGTTGTACCAGAGGTGCCCACAGAATATTTTTGAAGCAACAACGGAGCAAGATGTTGCAAAAAATCAGACAGAAAAGGCACTTAATATTTATAAAAGGCGCTCAGTTGAACAGGTCACGTGTTATGCCTTGACAGAAACCGCTTTCAAGTTTAAAAGAGCAAACACATTTTATGAGATTAGATTGTAATTCCCAGGAAAAGCCAATACATCTGCAGCCAACCCACACCCATTGGCTTTGCAAGTGCTTGTTTCTGTTTCTGCCCCGGTCGGTTCTTCTTTATCAGCCGAGTCCTCCTACTCCTCGGTGCCTACTGGGATGAGAGTGCAAAAGGGCTGAGGATTTGCAACACATTCGGTGCTGTCACAAGCCCCTTTGTTACCTCCTGTCCTTTCTGCACCTTTATTCCACTTCATTTCTGACCTCATGGGGCCATGCAGGCAATTTGTGCCAGGCAACTGCTGAGCGTGTACGCTCAGGGTTACCACAGCGGGTATACAGCTCTGCCCAGGCCCAATGGTGTAACACAAAATTATGGGGTCTGTTTGCAGAACGTGATCGGGGAATTGGAGGGGAGTAACTCACCTCTATTCATTGGTGTTGGCCTCAGGAAAGGTTCCCACCCTAGAAGTATACATTTATTTGCTTCTATCAAAGGCACGAGTGCGCGCTTTCCATGGAGGACACATGGATAATTCGATAGGGTTCACAGGAAGCAAGTTCTCCATGAGAGATAAAAGAAAGAAGTGTGCAAAAGCACATTTTGTCACCTCTGGCAATGAGGAAGGTTCCACTAGGTGGAACATCTGCACGAGTAATGTTATGTAACGAACAACACCAGTTCTGTTTCTGGTGAAGATTTCTTGGAGTACACGTAGAACCCATTGGTAATTCGTGAAAAGTCAGATTTCCACCAAATGCAGAAATAATCAAATGGCAGATGATTTTTGACTTTTCAATGGTGGACTTTGTGAATTTGGTCCTGTGTTGTTAAAGCTTGCACTACTGTGTACACCTCATGTATGTTGTGTGTTTTAATGTATGACCAATCACTACGCAGCACATTTAGCCAGCCTGTTTATACTCATCTAGGTTAAAACTACGCTCTTAGATGGACGTCTTCACGCACCATTAAGGAGCATTTCATAAGCATGGAAGTACATTCAAAGTGTACCCACCTACTCTACAACAGAGGGGGGCTGTCTCCTAACCATACAAGAGAGGGGGGCTATCTCCTAACCATGTATTTTTATTAGTTGCAGACATACTACGTGATACATTGTGATCTTATGTATAACCATCATGCTTTATTAGTAGCAGCGTTTATTTCTTGATTTAATTCCTTATTTCCATATTTAGGTTTATTAATTGTGGCATACACAGGGCTGGTCCCTGTGTGGTCCTGACGAAGAACTAGGGGTAGGCTCGAAACATGTTAATCTTACACTGAAATTCTATCCCATTATAGTTCGTTTTTTCCTTGTGTCACCCCCTTTTAGATATGCCAACGTAGGAGCGATAATAAAGTATTTTAGCCCACTAGCAAAGTATTTTTAATCACTGTAACCCACTCCACCACACTGTGCACTACACATAGTCTTCCACTTAAAGTGCTCCTCCGTATTTTCCGCAAGTCGCAGCACGCCCCAGTTCGTAGAGAACTGGGATGGCCCCAATGATGAAGCATGTCACCGTGGGGAAACCCTGGTGAGTGAGGGGACTCAAGAAATACATTTTTCTTTCCTGGAGGCAATCTCTGTTCGCATTGATCGGATGCCCTATCCTTACCCTAAACTAGGTCCTCTAACCCGACAACTCAAACTTTTTCCCTTCCAGTGCTTTTGTTTTTTGCAGTTTCTTGAATCTGACAAGACGTATGCCATGGCATGATGGTGCCGGACACGGATTGCTCTAATGCTGAATTTCCTGGGGAGCAGGAAATTGGCAGATTCCTCTCCTCCTACCCTCATAGTCCCCAGCACATCACCCGCCTCCCCCCAAGATGGCACTGCTGAGGTTCGTGTAGAACCACTTAGGACACTTTATGTTTAGGACTTGTGACCAGGGGCGTAAAGCAGACAGGAAAGGATGAGAGGGTGCCTTGGAAAACAGAAATAAAAGGCCTAAAAAATGCTGATCCTTATTCCGAAAGGATGTGCATAAGACGTAAAGCGGCCGACTTGGTACTGGGAATCAGGGTTTGAGCCTTAAAAATAAAAAAATTGCGACCTACGAGGAGATGGTGAAAAGTAAAAATAGTGCACCGAAACAAAACATATGGCTACTAATGAAAGGATCCAAGTAGCGGGGCTAGTCACCAGGGAGCTATCAAAACAGTCAGTAGGCAGGACAAATGTACACAATTAAGAAGGCAATAGAATGTGTGAAGGCAGACCAAGCAACCAATGACAAACTGCCGGGTGTATTCCAACACCGAGAGAGTTTATAGCAGCCTCGCAGAGCAGCGCTTGCACTGACTCTAAGCTCAACCTGAAAACGGAAGACTCTTAGACAACGTGGGGAAAATGTTCTCGACAATTGGGGAGATACAACAGACAGATGTGGTCTGATATGGCAGCCTACCTCGAGGGCTTGCCTGAGAATAAAAGAAAAGAAGGTACGAAAATATTGCAGGAAGGGCAAAGGGCATCTTCAGAGATTGATACTGCATTGGATATAGCTTCTACAGCCTTACGTCAAATGGCTGTTGTGGCTCTACACTAACCGGGTTGGCTGAATGCTACTTTCTTCCGTTCGGATGCTCAGGCCAAGGTCCTCAAAATGGGATGGAGTAAATTTTGATGGAGAAAATCTTTTTGGCAAGCATGTGGATGATGCCCTGCAATCTATAAATGCTGGCACTGACACAGCACATTCGCTGGGATTGTTACAGCACTGCTGCTGTCAATGTTTTCGAGGCAACAGAGGAAGAGGGCAGATTTCGTCTAGAGGCCTGTATCAGCCATACAGGTATCAACCTTACCCTCTAGTCCAGCAGGGGTTTCGGCAACAGTATGCACTAAAACAACAATATAGAGCACCACCAGCTGCACCATATACAAGACTTGCAGCAGGACGAAAAGGTCTTGAAGTTTCCAGACATCAGTGACAATCTACAGGCACCAGTTACTTCTCCACGTCTACCGACACATTGGATCACAGACTTGAACACTTACTACAACAAATAGAAGGATATCTCCTCGAGCAAATGGGTGCTGGATATCATTCATCATGGTCACTTTTGTTCCAACGCCTCCCAGGAACCTTCCTTGAAAGATTTCAAGCCAACATCTCAGTCTGTTAAAACAAGAGCTCTTGCTTCTCGTTCGCAAAGGGACTATGGCGGAAGTTCCATATATATATGAGAAGAAGGTAGTCTATTTAAATTTCTTCACCATAAAGAAACGATCTGGGAAATGGAGACAAGTAATGGATTTACGACTTTTTAACAAATTATAAAGAGACAACTGTTCAGGATGCATTCACTCCAGATTCTACATCTTCTAAGCTCGGGAGATTCTATGCCTGCTCTAGATCTTCTTAATGCTTATTTTCACATCCCCATTCATCTAAGGCACAGAAAGTATCCAAGGTTTGCAGGGTTACATTAGGAGTTCAGAATTATCCCATTCAGCCTTTGATCTGCTCCCAGAACTTTAACCAAGTGTGTGTCCCAGAAGCAGCCTTCTTAAGAAGAAGTGATCATCAGGTATTCCCATACTTAGATGACTGGCTTATCAAGGATCCATCTTTTCGCTCTGCAAGGTGGCCGACGATGGCCTGTATACGGCCGATCTCTTCCTTGCTTCTGTGGAGCAGGAAACACCCAGGCTCCCCTGAGCCAATAACAACTCTGCAATGCAGTGTTGTTATTGGTCTTAGCGCTGTGGTTTGGCACTCAGACAGGGAATGGCACTCTGGGCATTCTCCACCCAGGTTGTAATGCAGTCTGGGTGGAGAACATGCAAAGTGTGCATGACTTTTTGTCTGGCTCAAGATGGCTGGCCAAAATGTCATGTGCACTTATAAAGTGCCCACCACTCTCCCAGCCTCTAAACAAGCAGCCCTGCCCGCCCGCCCCGCCCCCAACCAACTGAGCCAGTAGCTTAAATAAAATGATAATTTATATTAAGTTATTATTTAATTTTTCTGTTTTTAATTGCTCACTCAAAGAGCAGTGGGGTGACGCTCCTCCCCCTTAGCAGAAGAGCTGCCACTGTAACACTTGCCACTAAGGGTTATTTTGAGCAGTACATGCATTACATGATCTCCCCAAACAGCTCAATGACTGACAGATCACTTTCTCGATCTTGCAAGATTATTAAGTGGCGGACTGTATATGCTCCACCCCACCCCCTCCTCCTCTAGGAGGCTTTTTTTCACATGAGGAATGAGTGCCCCCCCGTTTGCAGCATCGCCCTGTTCTGTTACAGCTGTGATTCTGAGGTTATGTATTGCATTATTGCTATTATATGTCTTGTACTCCAGGAGGATAGTAGCTGACTTTCCATTTCTGTGATGGATGGTGTTGGATGCCATTCTGCTAGAGAACAGAATGTAGATAGAATTCACTGTGTTTCCAATAAAGCATGTTGCATAAGTGAGCACTCTATCGATTTGCATTGTGCTGTATGTAATGTTTGCCCGCCTGCAACTTACCAGCTCTCTGCTGGCTCTGCTCAGGCTGACGCTGTGGCTGCTGTCCTGTGTGTGGACTCACACAGGCTGCTGACAGCTACTGCAGTTGCTCTGTAGTGTGCAGTCGTCTGTGCCCTGCTGCTCGGTGCTGGGGGTGGCGATCTGGAGTCATAGTTGTAACTGGTCAACGGGTGACCGGTCTGTTTCAGGCAGGCTTTTTTACAGCTGTGCCTTCCTGGGGGCTGACAAAACGGAAGAAGGTAGTGGTGTTTTTTTTTATCGCATCACCTTGGAATCAGAGACTAAGTTAAGTATGTCATTCAACAAGTCGTCAAAGGAATCCAACTGCGCCACACCGTAGAATAACAGAAATTTTTTCAACCGAACCGGTCAATACACAAAGAACGCTGTCAGCGAAAAATAGTTGTCCCATTGTTCCCAAAGTAGATCGGCCAAATAAGCTTCCTTGAAGCTGTCCAACGATTCCAAGTGTATATTAACAAGTGCTAACCGGTCTATATGATGCCAATGCGGTCCTGAAACAAAAACTGAATGTATGTCTCGTTGATATATTTATTGGTTAGTACCGCCATGAGCGCCTTGATAAGCCCCTGCGTGCCGTGTCAAAATATCGCTCTCATCGTACCGCACATAATGCTGGGGGCTGGCAGGCTTTTGAAAAACACCCCGATGCCTGCCAGCCATGCACTCCGACACCCTGTCTGAGCTCTAGCTAGCACCGAAGGTGGTGCTCCGCTAAAGAGGCCGGGGTCTGTCACGCCGTGTGGACCGGAGGACCCACGTACTTTTTTTCTGAGGCGAGCGCCGCCACACAAAAATAAAGTATGGCTAGTCACTCCTCGTAATGTACCCTACTGTGCCATGCAAGGGTGGACTACAACAAGCCCCTACTCCTCCCCCCTCGCCCCAATCATTACTCTGGACAGGCGCACTGCCGGATCGTGGAGTGATCTCTCTCCTGAGGGTGTCCGAGTTTGACAGCCGCGTCACAAGGTACACGAACCTCGGTTTGGGGCCAACCAGTAAGGGGGGGGGAGCACTAACAACAGACTCCAGAATAGTGTGATTAAGGCCGCTTTATTGGAATCAGGTGCACCCTGCAGTTCATCCACCTGGCCTGTGCCGAACAAAACTAATGCTCACTAAATAAACCACTGCCTGACAGCCCCCCACCCCTAAATGGATCCCAAACATTGCAACCTCATAAACATCCTACCCCCTTACACACAAACTGTAATGACTTCAGTGATCTCCCCCCCAACTATCGAATCAGCCCCAGGCCTCCTGCAAATACCCCCCCCCTTTCTCACTAGGAAAAACAACACTTGGAAGCCGCTTAGTGACTTTCGACCCCCCCATAGGACTCCTGCCCCCTAGGATACCTGTACACTCCCAGAGCCCCATCCAAAGCCTCCTTCAACTGCACAATATACAACTCCATTCCGTACCTAGAAAGGTGCACCCCATCCTCCCTGAAGAAGTACACTGCCCCGTACCTCAACTCCGGGTGTTCCATCCTACCTATCCCTTCCCTGTCACAGAAGTCCTTCATCTCTCTGTTAATCTTCCGCCTAGCCCTGTCAATCGCCCCGGGGCGCTCCGCTCCATACCCGCCTGGGGATAAATTCTGACCAAATCACGTGACAGCCTGCCCATTGCTTCCTGATTTCCAGCAGATCCCTCTTCATTTGTTTTCCCAACGCCAGGCCCTTACACTGCACCAGGTCATTCTCTCCTAAATGTATCACCACCATATCCGGGCACCCCCCCCCCCTGACCACCGTATTCAACAAAGGCATCAACTCATGCCAACGCCTGCCCCCTTTTCCCCGCCAATGACAACGAAACAATCTGTCATCCAGTTCCAGGTTGAGTTTTTGATGTCTGTCCCACTCAACCCTTTCTGCCCGCTTGACAAATGAGTGTCCCACAATGTAAATATTCAACACTGCCGCCTCCGGCCCCGCCACAGCACCTGTAAAGACACACATGTCAGAAAGCGAAAAGCAGCTCACAACCCCCCATCCACCCCCGCATCCTAACGTATGTCCGTTAGCAGTCTGACTTCCATCTCTCCAGTCGCTTTATCTCCTCCTTTCCCCACCCATTCCGTGCCGCTTCCGTCGCCGCCCCAATCCGGAAAGAGTGCGTCCCGAAAGCCATTTGGTCCTCACCCATGTACCGCAGAGCGTGCCGCAGAACCCACAACGCCTGAACCGCCGTCACTCTGCCGCCGACCAAACACTTCCCCATCCCCTTCACACCACCTTGCCAACAACTGCCGCCCCCACGCCGCGGGACACACCCCCTCCTGTCCGCCCGGGCACAACACCACCCATGTCCCCACCCCCTGTTGGTCCGTCTTGGAACGTCGCAAGCGCACCGCCACTTCCCGGGCATGAATCTCCACTTCCTCCACATCGGCCCCCTTTTCGTGCCCGCCAACTCCGACACCCGGAACACTCCAAAAAACAGCCAAGACATCAGTTTGGAAAACAAGTCCGTCTTGCCCCCATCCCTACACACCGAAGGCAACGCACCAAGGACTTGCTCCAGTAAAGCCACCGTGATAGGACGCCGCAGCCGCACCCTCGCACCCCTCTCCCTTGCCCGCCCCTCCAACAGTCGAGCCCCCAGCTCCCCCGCCGACGGAGTGTACCCCACCACAGTTTTCCCATGAACGCCACCGCCGACAGCTTGCCCGCAATCGTCACCCGCGACAAACCTTTGTCCTTTGGCTCCAGCATGAAACGCACTACCTGTTCCTCACGCTGCCACCGCTCCCCCCACCTTACCGCGCCAGACAGAAGAAATTCCTCCCAGGCCTGCGCATACGCCTTCCAGGTAGAGTCCGCTACTGACGCCTTCACCAGCTGAAAGACCCGACTTCGCCCACCGACCATAGCTCCCGAGGTACCGGCGTCTTGACCTCCTCCGCCTCCGTGGCTAGTCCATGGAATCTCTGCCACTGTGAACGAGACAACGCATCCGCAATGTCATTGTCCTCACCCGGGACATGGCGCGCACAAAACAGAATGTCATTCTCCAGGCAGCGCAACACAAACACTCTCATCAACTTCAACACCTGTGGATCCCGCGCCTACTGCCGGTTCACCACCTGCATAACGGACATGTTGTTCACCCGAAACAGCACCCGCCTGTGCGCCAGCTCCGCCGACCAAACAGTGACGCCACCAGCAACGGGAACATTTCCAAGAACGCAATGCTACGCCCCCCCCGCCTGCCACTGCGGCGGCCACTGCTCCGTGCACCACTTTCCGGCCCAGTAAAGGTCGAAGCCACCGCCGCCCGCCGCATCGGAATAAAGCGTGACATCCCACTCCCAATCCTCCGCTGGCGCCATGGGCACCCCATTGAAGCGTCCCAGGAACGTCCGCCACATGCACAAATCCTCCTTCATCCCCACCGACAGGCGCACATGGTGATGAGGAAGGGTCAAACCGGACAACGCCATCCCCAACCGCCGACAAAACGTTCGTCCCGCCCGCACCACGCGACATGCAAAGTTCAGATGCCCCAACAGCACCTGCACCTCCCGTACCATCACTTTCCTCTTCGCCAGCATTCCATCCACTAAGGCCAACATTGCCAACCTCTTGTCTTCCGGCAGGCGTGCTTCCATGGCCGCTGAGTCGAACTCTATACCGAGAAAGGACAACACCGTACTGGGACCGTGCGTCTTCGCTGGTGCCAAGGGAACCCCAAACTCCCCCCATCAGCTCAGCCAAACTGTCCAGCTGCTGCTGGCAGTCCGTCGCACCGGGCCGCCCCACCAGGAAAAAGTCATCCAGGTAATGTGTCACTGTCTCAGAGCCTGTGCGCCTGGAAAAAGCCCACTGCAAGAAGGAACTGAAATGCTCAAACAACGCGCACGAGATGGAGCACCCCATAGGCAGCGCCTTGTCCACAAAAATGCTCCCCTCAAACTGAATCCCCAACAGCTGGTGATCCGCCGGGTGGACCGGGAGAAAACGGAAAGCCGACTTAATGTCACACTGTGCCATCAAAGTGCCCTGCCCCGCCGCCGACACGAGCCTCCGTGCCACATCCACCGACGAGTAGGACACCGATGCCAGATCCGCCGAAATGTAATCATTCACCGACTCCCCCTCAGGCCATGAAAGGTGTTGTATCAGCCTGAATTGGGCCGGCTCCTTTTTGGGCACCACTCCGATGGGGGAGATGATCAAATCCGGCAGCGGCGACTCTGAAAAGGGGCCCACCATCCGGCCCTCCCTGACCTCCTTGAAAAGCTTCTCCCGCACAATTCCCTTGTGCGCATTCACAGACTTCAGATTGTCCGCCCAGCGCGCAATCCGCGGGCCCTCATAGCCCAGCGAAATCCCTCCCGAAAACCGCGACGCAACACTGCAGCATCTTCCGCCCGCGGATATGCCGCCAGCCAGGGCTCCATCCGCTCCAACCTAACCGGAGTATAAGCTTTTTCCTAAAGCTCCGGCTTCCCCAAACCCCCCCCCCGGCCTCCCCCCGCCTGACACCTTATGCCCCCCCCGGTCTGTGCCCCTCCCTGCGGGGTCTGCTGCCCCGGAGGGCCCCCGAGCCCCCAGCAGCGCACCACTGGGTGACGCCGCCCGCATTTGGAGCACTCGTGCCTGAAACGCCAGACCGTCCGACTGCACGCCCCCCTGTTGAAATCCCAGCAAGCCCCGACCGTGCTCTGTCCGGCGGACTCACCCTGCCCCACCCCCCCGCGGGTGGGGCGGGCTGCAGAGGGGGTTGACAGCAGTGGCAGACCACTGGCCGTACAGACGGTGCACCCTAACTTGGCCCCGCCCATTGTCTGCTGGTATAAGTCCGCATCCAGCTCCCCCCATTTTGCCTCCGAGTCGGCCGCCATGCGCGCCCGGAACTCCTCATCATAATGAGACCAAGTGAAACCGCTGTACGTCACCTGCGTCCTCCGCACCACATCCATGTACTTAAACAGTGCTACGGACCGATCCGGGAACTTCTCACAATACACACTTGCGTAAATGAGAAAAGTCGCCGACCAATTGTCCAGCGTCAGAGGCACCTAAGGTCGCCTCGCCAATTCCTGCTCCACCTCCTTAGACCCCTCTTTAGAGGTTAACTCCCTGTGCAGTAGCTTCAGGATTTCTATATACTCACCCTTCCAAATCTTCTCCCTCTTCCTCATCGAGAGGTGTGCCCCCAGCGGCTTAGTCATTCCCCATGTACGGCAGCTTACGCACCGGCACAACACAACTCTCCTTCCCTCCAACCTCCGCTGTCCCGCCACTTCCGGCCGACCCGACGCCACCCGCCGCTGCATCGTCTGTTCCAACCCCCGCGTCCTGCACGTACCGGCCTTTTACCAGCCGCCCCCCGTCCGCACCCCCGCGTCAGTCCCCACCGACACCTGCGCGCAGCGCCGTTTGCCACTCCCCACTCCGTCTCCCGCCTTAACTGGCGTCAAGGTCGGCATACGCGCTGGGTCCCGCCGCCTAACCAGTGGAGCTGAGGGGGCCGTCACTCTGGGCGCGTCTTGCCTTCTCCTTACCTGTAACACACTGTCACCAAGGTTACTCGACCCCCCACCATCCCGAATCTCCCCTTCCTCCTCAGACTCCCCCGCACCAGCATCCCGGCACTCCCGGCCCCCCCAGGGGTTCCAGCCGGCTCAAACCAGCCGTCTCTCTACACACCCTCATCAAGTCAAACAGACCCACTCCCTCCGCTGCACTCGCACCAAATCAGAAACATGCGCATCCGCAAGCATCCCCCTACCCCCGGCGGCCGTAACGACTCTTCGGGGGGGCGGTGGGGACATCTCCTGCCTCCGTCCGCCATTGCCAACTGCCAGGTCCCTTGCTGGAGCGCGACCGCCCGTACTAGGCAGAGCCGGCCCATCCTCTCGGTGGAGCGGAGCCGCATGCTGCTCACCCGAGCGCCTCACCAGTCGCTCCTGCCAAGGGAAACAAGTGGCGTCCAGCATGCCGGGGTGAAAAAACCCGCCTTCTCCCTCCCACGCGCAACTCTCACCCCAACCCCGCAGCGCCCCCCTCCCCCACCCTGCTGAATGTCCTCCTCGCCGCGCCGGATACCCCTCACCCCCCGCCCCCACCCCTGAGGCCCCACCTCACCCCCTCCCCATTCCAACGCTCCCCCAGCCCCCTCCCGCCCCACTGCCCCATCCCCCTGGACGCCAACCTCCCCCTGCCCCTTCACCACGGCCCCTCCCCCCCCGCGCCCGCCCCGGCGACCTGCTTGGGCCTACCACGCTCCCCCCACCCTCGGAAGACGACGACCCCCAGTCCAGCTCAGCTTCCCCACACGCTTCCCCCCCCCACCCACCCCCTCCAGCTCCGATTCTTCTATTAGTAGCGGGGACCCCGCCCCCCCCCGCATCGCCCCACCCTCCTTCCTGCCGCCCCTCCCCCGCTCCTCCTGATGAACCCCAGCTGCCCCCCCCCCCATGGCCCCTCCACCTCCAGCTGCTACGTCCTCAGCCCCCCCCCCCCCCGGGCCAGCCCACTGCCCCCCGCAGACAACCCCTGTCCCCCTGGGCCCCCCCATTCCCCCCGACCCTCCTGCCACCACATCCCTCGCCGTACCATCTCTCCCTCCCCTGCTCCCCCAGACGCCTCCCTCCCTCCTCGCGCCTTCCGACGCGGCGCCTCGCCTCCTCGCTTCTCTCCACCCTTCGCTCCTCCGCTCCCCCTCTCACCACATGGAGCCCCTCGCGACCGCGGAGGCTCACAGGCCACCACTGCTGCTGCGGCGCCGTTGGCAGCGCACCGCGGCGGTCTCTCCTGGAGATCGGGCTTCACCAAGTCAATGCGGCCCGCCTCTCCCAGCAGACGCAAAGCCTCCTGCACCCGGGGATCTCAAAACGCCGCCATGAGTGGCTCCGCAACCTCGTCCTCTGCCGCTGTAAACACCGCCGCACCAGGAACCCACAAAGCAGATTATCCGGTACCGCCTCAGCCGCCAGACAACACCAACCTCTCCCGAAGGCACAGTCCCACACCAGGCCTACGCAAAAAACTCGGGACCCAACTGCATACTGGCTGCCGTGTCACTGCACCAAATGGTGGGCAGTATAACAAAATGTCCGATTTTATGGGCCCAAGCCCAAAGGCAGCCCAAAAGCAGCCCAACCGCCCGCCAGGAGCCCAATCACCCCAAACCTGCGTCCTGATGCCAGCGGGCCCCCCTCCTGCCCCAAATTACCTGGGAGAGGAGCAAGCCTCCCGATGGTCGGCTGCCCCCGATCCCCCCCCCCCCCCCCCCCCCCCCCAAATCTCCATTATACAGCCAGCTTGAGACAGCGGCGGCGGGGCGCGTGCTCCCAATTGTTTTCAGTACTCAGTTTTGCTAGGTTTGCGAGTGCATAAATTGTTAGACTAATGGGCAATGCTTAATTTGAGCAAGTGGGGGCCACCTGTACTTATTGCTGGGGACCGGCACTTATATTTCCCCATCAGATATTTCCCGAGAGCAAGATCGAGAAAAACACACGTCAGAAAGACGTACGCAGACAAAGACGGAAAAAAAACTTCACAAAGGGAGAAAGCAGGGACATGCAACAGTCAGAAAAAGCTGCAAGGAGTGTCTGGAAGTGAATTAACGAGGCAGATGTTTTATTGCACCGGCCTCGGACATCTGAGCAGGAGCTTTGAGCAGGGCACAATTTCATGTACAATTAAGAGTGCGCACTCGGCACTGCTAATGCAGTGTAGCGGTTTGTGTCTCACAGCGCCAATGAGGTCAGGAAGCGCTATAAATGCATGACTAATGCATCTTAGTGTTAGGATGCGGGCCACCACACTAAAATACATCAGTATAACTCCTGATTCGTAGTACGTGGCAGGTCTGACTATATTTATAATGATTGTAATACGGTTTTTATTGCTGATTTGGAATGGTGTTCATTAACTACCGAATAAAGATTTTCAGTCCTTTTATCACAAATGTGGCATTTTGCTGGGGTTGGAGTAGAGTGATGTCCAACTGTATATGAAGGCTAAACAATGGTGTTATGAAAAAGATGATTATTTAGTGGTAGAGGTATGGTCATCAGTCATTGTGAACTGAGCGTTGATGTTTCAGTGGAGACGCTTTGAAGAGGAACGAGAAGATTGAGCGGAAATGTTTTTGGGGGAAAAAGGGACAAAGAGTAGGGGTAAAAAAAATCTCAGCCCGGGGTGGGAGAGAAGACTGTGAGGTCCGTGAGGCCTTGCTTTTGCTTGCGAGGGCCGGCCGGGATGACCTGATTAGGCCGTGGGTCATGGACCAGGCTTGGGTGGGGGCCACCAGGGGCACACGCGCTGCCTCGGCCGGGGTTAAGGCGGCAGTGTTCGCATGCCAGGAGGACGAGTTGGACCCGGAAGGGGGGTCTGTGGTCAGGAGGGGGGGCGGTGTTCCCAAGGATCCGGCGAGGGGCGGGAAGCGCAGGAGCACCTTCGCGCGGGTTTTCCCTCCGCTGGAGTTTCTGCCTGGGGCCTCGGGGTCGTCCGTGATGGCCGCGCCTTACGCGCTTCCGCCCCCGGGGCCCCTGCTGGTGCCGGCCGGCGCGCAGCAGGGGGAGGGGCAGGCGGGTGCCCCGGCTGGGCCTGCCTTGGTCCGGGTTGGGTCCCCGGGTGGCAATAGGGCCCATGGGTCTGACGGCCACCTCGCCGGTGATGTTTTTCAAGGGGATGGTCCTGGGGTGGTGTTGCGGGAGGCGGGGGAGCTGGTGGAGGAGGCCCCCATTGACTTGTCTAGGGGTTCCAGGGCGGGCACCCCGGCCGTTATGAGGCCGATGGTGCCCGGGGGTGTGGCGGGCCGGAGCGGGTCCCCCGCTCTGGTCCCCATTGGCGGGCCTGGTTGGGTGCAAGGGTTCCAGCAGGTGGGTTTCTTTCCCCAAGGGGGTGATTTCTTTGGCTACTGCCCGCCCCCTCCCCCCCAGATTTGGGGTTCCATTTCTTGGGAGGAGAGGTCCCTCGGGGAACGGATTTTGGAGCAGATTCAGGAGGTCAGGTGGGCAGAGGCAACGCGTGCCAGGGTGGGTGCGGTCTGGGGCCATGAGATTGAGGGTCCACCCACCCCCACCTCTGAGGAGGAACGGGAGGCGGAGAGGCAGGAGGAAGAGGCCAGGAGGGCTAAAGCGAGGAAGGCAGGGCAGGCCGTCCCCCCTCCGGGGGGTGCGGCGGGGGTAGGGACGGCCGGGACGGCTTTGAGGCCCGATGGTGCCGGGGCCCGCTCAGGTTCGAGCGACCTGAGGGGCGGGAGGGGATCCAAGTCGGCGGTTGTCGGCAGAGCCCGGGGGGGCCTTGCGGGGCGCAACACGGCTCCGAGACGCAGGCCGGAAGCAGTAGGGCAGTCCGCGGCGGCTGTCCCTCTACCGCGGGATCGGGCGCCTGCGGCACGTGGCATCTCAGGAGTGCGTGGACGAGGGAGCGTGCAGAAAGGTGTGAAGTGTGCAGTGAAGGAAGTGGTTTTCGAGGGTGTGGATCTGGAACCGGTGCTTGAGCTGGATTACAGTGATGAGAGTGAGGAGTTGGAAGAAGGGGAGGTGCGGGATGACCTGGAAAGCATAGGCGGCGCAGCGGGGGGCAACGACGTTGGTGTTTTGCAGGTCAAGACTGGACCGAGGAAGAAGGCCGGATTGGTGGCGGTCCGGGGGACGGAGTCCAGAGGAAGGCCCCGGGAGCGGACGCCGGCACTCACAGGTGAGGGAGCCTGGTGGGCAGCTTGGGATGACGCTCCTCGGGGGGGGGGGAAGGCCGGAAACGCACCCTCTGGTCGATGGGTGTGGGGGACGGTTCTGTGAGGGAGGGGGAGACGCCATCCGGCGGTCCACCTGCGGATGGTAAGAAGGTGGACGGTAAGTCGGTCACTTTGGGGGTGCAGACGGACAAGGGGGATGGCAAGGAGGAAAAGGGGGTGAAGGTGCCTAAGAAGATGCCTTATATGGGGTTGGCGATGCCTCTTGGGTCGCACTTGTCGGAGAAACTGAAAGAGAAAATATGGAAACATGAGTTTGTGGACGTTTTTAAGTTGCTTCATCGGGAGGTTCAGGCCAAGGAGGGCTCTAAGGAGGAGGAGTGGGAGTTGACGAGGCGGCCTAGGGTGCCGGTGACCATGGAGAATTGGACGTCGGCTTTCCTGATCTATGCCAGTGTGTATTGCCAGAAGTATCTGGACCGGGCAATTGCGCTGTTTAAATACATGGATATCATTCGCAAGGCCCAGATGCAGTTTGGGGGGTTTGCGTGGTTGAGCTACGACGAGGAGTTTCAGGCCAAGGTTAGCGCGGATCCGGAGAAGAGTTGGGGTGAGTTAGACCAGGAGCTTTGGATGCAGTGGATGGCGTCTTCGCACTCGTCGGCGTCTACACACACTGCCAGTGGTTTGCCGGTGTTGTATCGGTCTTTTCCGCCGCGTCCCGCCCAGGGCGGGCGGGGGGTGGAACAGTGCCCAGCACCACTGTGTCAGGTCAGCCGTCTAAGCCCGGGGGTTCTTCCACTGGGGCGTGTTGGAGCTACAATCGGGGGTTCTGCTCTAGGTACCCATGTAGGTTCAAACACGAGTGCTCGAAGTGCGGAGGCAAACACGCCCTTACGCAGTGCCTCACGCTCACCACCCCCTCCGAACAGTGGAGGAACGCTAGGGGGCGGGGCCAGCCTGGTCCGAAGGGCGCCTACTCCGGTTAGGGTGGAGGCGTTGGCCCCGTGGCTCGCGTGCTATCCTGATCGCGAGGCCGCGGCGCAGCTCTTTTGGGGGTTCACCGAGGGCTTTCGGGTGGGCTACCAGGGTCCCAGGAACGTCGTTGGGCTGAGAACTTGAGGTCTGCAAAAGAGTTGCCGGGGGTAGTGGCTGCGAAGTTGGAGAAGGAGGTGGCGGAAGGGAGAGTGGCTGGCCCGTTTACTGACTGGCCGTTGCCGGACCTGATCATTTCTCCGTTGGGGGTGGTGCCGAAGAAGGAGGAAGGAGAGTTCAGAATGATTCACCATTTGTCGTTGCCGGAGGGTCGCCCGGTGAATGACTTCATTGCAGAAGAAGACTCGAGAGTGCTGTACGCGTCGGTGGACGATGCGGTCCGCCTGGTGAGGACTTGTAGGCCGGGTACGGAGTTGGCGAAGTGTGACATTAAGTCGGCTTTCCGGCTCCTGCCTATTCACCTGGCGGATTTTGCGCTTTTGGGCATGCAGTTTGGGGGTGCCATCTACGTGGACAAGGTTTTGCCCATGGGGTGTGCCATCTCCTGTGCGCTGTTTGAGCTTTTCAGCACTTTCTTGCAGTGGGTCATGGTGCGGGTCAGTGGGTGCCGTGAAATCACTCACTACTTGGACGATTTCCTCTTCCTGGGGAGGTTGGGGTCCGGGGATTGCGGCAGGGCCCTGTCGCGTTTCCTGGCTCTGGCCTTGCAGTTTGGAGTGCCTTTGGCGCCCGAGAAGACGGCTGGTCCCAGCTGTTGCCTCACTTTCCTGGGGATTGAACTGGACTCGGTACAGTGGATGGCGCGCCTGCCTGCGACCAAGGTGAAGGAGATCCTGGCATATCTGGAGTGGGCTGTGGGGGAACGGCGGATCCCTTTGCGGGCGGTGCAGAAGCTCCTGGGATTCCTTAACTTTGCGTGCAGGGTGGTGCGGGCAGGGCGGACGTTCTGCAGGCGGCTCGGCATGGCCATGTCGGGGGCGGTACTTCCGCATCACAGAGTGAGGATTTCTTTGGGGGTGAGGACGGACTTGAGGACATGGATTACTTTCTTGCAGGACTTCAATGGGGTGTCCTTGGATTTTGACGAAGAGAGGGCGGTCTGGCAATGCCAAATTTACTCTGACGCGGCTGGGTCAGCGGGGTTTGGTGTTTTCTGGGATGGGAGGTGGTGTGCGGAGAGCTGGCCGGCCTCCTGGATCAAGCAGGACAGGAGCATTGCCTTTTTGGAGTTCTTCCCATTGCTGGTGGCATTGGTGGTGTGGGGGGAGGACTTTCGGAATAGGTCTGTGCTCTTTCACGTTGACAACATGACAGTGGTGGAGCTGGTCAATCATCAGAGGGCGAGGGACCTGCGAGTGCTGCGTCTGTTGCGCAGGTTCATGTTGGCGTGCCTGCAGCTGAATGTGGTGTTTCGAGCTAAGCATGTCCCTGGGGCGAATAATGACATTGCAGATGCTTTGTCTTGTTCGCAGTGGCAGCGGTTCCGACACATGGCGCCGGGAGCGGACGCCTGCAAGACCGAGCTGCCGGCCGGCATCTGGGCCTTGGGGGAATGAGGATGATTGGTCTGGTGGAGGGTTCGTTGGCTCCGACCACGAGGAGGACGTATCGTCTTGCATGGTCTGAATTTAGCACTTTCATGGGCTGGACGGTGGATGGTGTCGTGGGCGGGGAGTCGGCTGTGGTGGAAGGTCTGAGGGGTTACGTGTTGGCTTGTATGGACCGGGGATTGACTGCGGCTACGATTTCTTGGAAGTTGGCTGGCATTTCTTTTTACTGTACAACACACAAAAGAGCAGACCAGGTCTAGATACAGTGTGTCAATGTACTGGCGAAGGTGCAAAACATGGATGCATGTATGAACCGATGATGCTGAAAATCACTGACTAGATAAATCCCATCAGACCACCCATTGTGGTGGAATTTGCGTCATGTGGGATATTACTGATCATTCCAAAACACAACCGACCTAGTAGTGCCGGTATGGGGATGGATGTCAGGAAACTAGTCGTGATATTCACCTTAAAGTGATATATACTAAAGTGCAGTGCCTATGTAAAAGTGGTGAAATAAAATTGACTACACGGGCGTTGTAAAGTATTCAAGACGCACTCCATGTGCCAAGAGTTAAAAACCCGCCGAGTAATAAGATTACCCTGTGGCGTTTGTGCAAATCGGTCGACATGTTTCAGCCCTTGGGGCTTTGCCCCGGCTTTCTTCAGGACCATAACCAGAAATGCTACTGCAACTATGAGTGAAATATTACATCAACAATAGACAATGTACTAAGAAATAGGTACATATCTACCAGGAACCATCACATTTGAATGCCCACTGGAAGGAAAGGAGAACATCTTCTTCCTAAAAAACAATTGTTTTACAACAACACCATCTATCAACTATACATCCATATAAATACACACAGGACGCACAGACAGAACACACTTGCATGAATGATTCGCATTCAGCGTAATATGAAAAGCTAAATAGCTAAAACAACATGAGGCATTTCCTCATGGTGCTACTCACCCAGCTTTGTGTGGGTGAAGACCTCACCTCACCCGGCAACCGCTCGGGAGTATGAGGCCCCGCTCTATGGTGTAGAAAAAGGAAACCATGAGTGCACAGCTCTATAGTATCCAAGCCAATTGCTCTACACCCAAACCCAACAGACGTGTGATAGTCCCCCCACTACTCGCCCTAACAAAACCTACATTAATGTCCAAAGTATATTCATAAGACACAAGTGCTATAGTGCCCTTAGTATCATAGGGCACGGAGATTACATTTATTGACCATTGAGTGTGTTTATACTCGGTCATGAGAGACTCTCAAGAGACACAGTAAACAATTCTATGTGCCCCTCGAACTATTAATAGGAGCTGTCCATAGTAAAGGGCTCCTCAGAAGCATAGACCAAACAAGTGTTCGCTAAGACCCAGAATCTAAAGGGCCTGAAAGGACGTCCGAGACTCGACTAACCGAGGTGCCTCGACTATACCATAAAATCAGGGTCAGCTGCAGTGAGAGAAAAACCATCAGGAGACTAACCTGTCCGTCGGTGCCTCCCGTGTAGACCGAGCGGAAGTGGAGGTAATGGTCAGACCGTCCATCCCACTTATGTAGCCGCCGGTAACTAAATCCAATGCCAGTAATCGCCATTGAGAACGCCGGCATGAAAAAATGCACTGCTCATGCGCGCATGCGCAATAGCTACAAGCAGGCTGTAGTTAGCGCCAGTTTGAGCGCATGCGTGAGCGGAGAGACACTGCTCTTAGGCGCACGCGCTGTACAATCAATCGGTGTAATAGTCCCTGTGGTCACGAGACCACCCAAGCTTGTTATACATGCTCGATTACCAGACACAGTAAGGGTGTCATAAACCCAATTTCGTTCGTCCTATAATCAGAAATATAATGATCCTGCACTTGGGCCACTCTGCGCTTCATCTAGATAGCAACCCTCAAGGATATAACTACTGGTCTTGATTTGGAGGCATTGTCTTCTTTACGACAATCAGTTTGCATCAGTTGTCACATCTTTGAGTGACTATGCATGGACCATGTATTTTCTGCCTCGTGGCTTAGTCTCTTTGAAACCACGAGTACTCCATACGAGTTGCCTCATTTTATCCCATTCCATGTGATTAAAAAATTGGGTTTATGACACCCTTACTGTGTCTGGTAATCGAGCATGTATAACAAGCTTGGGTGGTCTCGTGACCACAGGGACTATTACACCCACACCTTGCTCTTTAATCGAACCAGCATTTCCTGGACATTCGGGTACTTTCCAGCGCTTTAGCACTTATAGGACTAAATCTCTTTCAAATCCCTTTACGGCGCGTTAAATAAACATAAGATAAATACAAGTACATATCTTATTCCCCGGGATTGATTGTACAGCGCGTGCGCCTAAGAGCAGTGTCTCTCCGCTCACGCATGCGCTCAAACTGGCGCTAACTACAGCCTGCTTGTAGCTATTGCGCATGCGCGCATGAGCAGTGCATTTTTTCATGCCGGCGTTCTCAATGGCGATTACTGGCATTGGATTTAGTTACCGGCGGCTACATAAGTGGGATGGACGGTCTGACCATTACCTCCACTTCCGCTCGGTCTACACGGGAGGCACCGACGGACAGGTTAGTCTCCTGATGGTTTTTCTCTCACTGCAGCTGACCCTGATTTTATGGTATAGTCGAGGCACCTCGGTTAGTCGAGTCTCGGACGTCCTTTCAGGCCCTTTAGATTCTGGGTCTTAGCGAACACTTGTTTGGTCTATGCTTCTGAGGAGCCCTTTACTATGGACAGCTCCTATTAATAGTTCGAGGGGCACATAGAATTGTTTACTGTGTCTCTTGAGAGTCTCTCATGACCGAGTATAAACACACTCAATGGTCAATAAATGTAATCTCCGTGCCCTATGATACTAAGGGCACTATAGCACTTGTGTCTTATGAATATACTTTGGACATTAATGTAGGTTTTGTTAGGGCGAGTAGTGGGGGGACTATCACACGTCTGTTGGGTTTGGGTGTAGAGCAATTGGCTTGGATACTATAGAGCTGTGCACTCATGGTTTCCTTTTTCTACACCATAGAGCGGGGCCTCATACTCCCGAGCGGTTGCCGGGTGAGGTGAGGTCTTCACCCACACAAAGCTGGGTGAGTAGCACCATGAGGAAATGCCTCATGTTGTTTTAGCTATTTAGCTTTTCATATTACGCTGAATGCGAATCATTCATGCAAGTGTGTTCTGTCTGTGCGTCCTGTGTGTATTTATATGGATGTATAGTTGATAGATGGTGTTGTTGTAAAACAATTTTTGTTTTTTAGGAAGAAGATGTTCTCCTTTCCTTCCAGTGGGCATTCAAATGTGATGGTTCCTGGTAGATATGTACCTATTTCTTAGTACATTGTCTATTGTTGATGTAATATTTCACTCATAGTTGCAGTAGCATTTCTGGTTATGGTCCTGAAGAAAGCCGGGGCAAAGCCCCAAGGGCTGAAACATGTCGACCGATTTGCACAAACGCCACAGGGTAATCTTATTACTCGGCGGGTTTTTAACTCTTGGCACATGGAGTGCGTCTTGAATACTTTACAACGCCCGTGTAGTCAATTTTATTTCACCACTTTTACATAGGCACTGCACTTTAGTATATATCACTTTAAGGTGAATATCACGACTAGTTTCCTGACATCCATCCCCATACCGGCACTACTAGGTCGGTTGTGTTTTGGAATGATCAGTAATATCCCACATGACGCAAATTCCACCACAATGGGTGGTCTGATGGGATTTATCTAGTCAGTGATTTTCAGCATCATTGGTTCATACATGCATCCATGTTTTGCACCTTCGCCAGTACATTGACACACTGTATCTAGACCTGGTCTGCTCTTTTGTGTGTTGTATAACGTATATAGGGGTATGAGCAGACAGGTCATTAAATATTCCCCTTGACCCTCCACATACCTGTTTTGTTTTTTAGATTTCTTTTTACTGTGTCTTGTTCTTGGGTTTTGACCCCACCAAGGATGTGGTGTTGGCTTGCATGTTGCGGGGTTGGGGCCGGGAGAATGGGCTGGGGGGAGTCGGCTGCGGGAGGCAGTGACGTTTAATTTGTTGGTCCGGCTGGTTGGGGTGTTGCCGGCATGCTGTTATGACCCGATTGAAGTGGGCTTGTTTCGTTTGTGCATGGTGTGGATGTTTTTTGGGGCTTTCCGGGTGTCTGAGCTGTTAGGCACGAGACAGGGGGCGGGTAGGTTGTTTGAGGAGGTGCGTGTGGATGCGGGGCGTTTGGGGATTTGGCTGGGCCGCTCGAAGACGGATCAAGTGGGCAGGGGCAAATGGGTTTGGTTGAATGAGTCTGGCGGGGCGGTTTGCCTGGTACTGGAGTGGAGGTCTTTCTTGGGGACGGCTGGGGACCGAGGTGGCGAGATTTTCTGCCATGCGTCTGGTGCGAGAGTGACGGCTGGCCAGCTGTTGGTGGTGTTGCGTATGGCTTTGGGACGCCTGGGGATGGATGGAGCTGGTTTCGGCACTCATTCCTTTCGCATTGGGGCTGCGACTGCGGCGGCCCGACTGGGTTGGTCCTGGAACAGGATTAGGAGGATTGGGCGTTGGAAGTCGCGCTGTTGTGAGAGGTATGTGAGGAAGTAGATTGGCCCCAGGCAGGTTGTTGGTTGTTGCACTGTTTGTTGCCTGTTCTAACATCTTTTTCTTCGTAGGTTGCGTGGGTGGCCCGGGCGGTAGGACGGTGACTTGGATCGTTGGGCACTCCTTGGTGCACTGGGCTTCCAAATATGCGGACCAGCAGGTTTACGGCCGTAACCTGGGACTGAAAGGACAATTGCACGAGGTGAAATGGTGGGGAAAGAGCGGAATGCGATGGGGGGCACTACTGCCCTGGCTCGCGAAGATGGTCCCACAGAGGGGATGCCCGGATTTGCTGATCATTCATTTGGGGGAAAATGACCTTGTGCAACTCTCTGGTTTGGCATTGCTGCAACTCATGCAAAGGGATTTGGAAGTTTTGAAATCAAGGATGGCGGGGGCCTGCATTGCCTGGATGGAGCTGGTCCCCAGGAAAGTGTGGAGAGGGGCTTTGAAACATGAGGCCATTGAGAAGGCCCGGAGGAAACTTAATAGGGCGATGAGACTCTACTGTGCGGACAGGGACGTTAAGGTCATTGCACATCCTGGGATTCGACTGGAGGAGCCTTTAGCTTTTAGGGAGGACGGAGTGCACTTGTCTCGGCTGGGCAATGCGTGGTACATGATGGAGTTGCGGGATGTGGTGAGCAAGTTGTGGAACGAGTCTATCTGGTGTCGACGGGAGTAACTGTGTGGTGACGGACAGACGGCCCTGTGGGGGGGTGGGGCAGTGAACCGCCCTACAGGGGGTTCACTGGTTGGAAGGGACAGGGGGTCAAGAGCGGGCATACCCATCCCTTGGGGGGGGGGAGTTTGCACAGGACGGATAGAAGCGTGAATGGAAGGTTGCAATGACTGGGGGCTGGAAGACGGTGATTGACGGGCAAGAGAAGGGTGTTTGGAGCCTCTAGGGCTTGGTGATGACGCGGAGTGAATGAAACGAATGGGGGGGAAGTGTGAGTGGGGGTTTGCTGTTACTGTTATTGTTGATTTATTGTTATGTACAGATTCACAGTTCTGGTCTAATAAAATGGCCTTTTACGCTGACACTGCGTGGTCTGTTTTATTGCGCGATGAGATTCAGAGTACGGGATAGCATCCACTTGCTTAAAAAAGGCAATTCTTCTTAAGTTTGCAGCACGAATAGCGCTGCTGCAGATCTTATAATAAAAAGTCAAACCATTTTAATCAGTCTTACAGCTGGTTGTAGCTGTAATAGCACTTAACAAATATAGTATTGCCTCTTCTGCCAGTTTAGAATGTAATAGGCGATACCAATTTCCTATACCTTTGAGATGAAATACAATGTACTCGTTACTTATATTTAGTGCTGATTAAGAAGGTTCTTGTTTGCTCTCACGGAGCAAATTTCGAATTTATCTATAGTTAAACCGTAAGTTAGGAAATATCTCTAGATAATTATTAACTAGCTATTCCCAAGATATTACAGATCCTGCTTGTACAAAGTTTGCCAGCAGGGGACTTCTGGCCCTTTCCCAGTTGGATATAGTGGATTTATCTAATGGTAGACCTAGCTGACCACAGTTTTTTAGATGCAGACATAGATTAATCTAATGTACATTATATTCCTGCAAAAGTTGGTCATATATCATAGATATGGCATGGGGTTTCTTGTACCTGGTACGCTTCAGCAGCCCTGGCATTTTTAAGAATGTCGAAGCCTCAACCCCAACTTTTCAGACCATGATGTTGAGATAAACACAACTGGAATTTTTTCTGGCGGTAGTCATTCAGGATATCCAATCAAGCAGAGAAACCTGATAATAGACTTTGATTCTTGGAGGTGCCAGCCCTACTTCTTCCATATCTAGTTGTAGTATATTTTCGTTTGTATGGAGGTTTTTACCCTGCCATAGAAAATGTTTTATTATTCGATCAAATTCATCAAAGAAAAATTTGGGATTTTAATCATTGCATTTGAGAAAAGAAAAAGAAACAAGGGGAGAATAGACATTTTAATCAAAGCAACCTGACTAGTGTGACTTTCATTATTTGTATGATCAAATAATTTCATTTGTAAAATGCCTAGAAGGCGTTCTTGTGAAACCATATTGAAAAAAAGGGAGTTGTCTGGGCTGTTTCTAATATCATAAGTGGTGTGGGTATTTAATCGTATACCGTTGGCAATAAAAATGTAAAAATATAATTGTTCAAATTGCTATTCAGTGTCAAATCGGCCTGCAGAAAACCCGACAGCCCCATATCACCCACCAACCCTTGCTTGTTTTATTTAGGAACAGATACCTCTTTTTGTCGCAGAAATATTTTTGTCTTTGCATTTTTTATTTTAAACCTCCTGCAAGAGCAGTCTTCTTGGGCAGTCAGGGATGTGCCATATAGGCCTGCTGTATCTTTCCCTGCTTGAATATTAGACCCAATGTTTTGTTCACCTTTGTGGTATACAAGGCTCGAGAGGTTGTCCTACAACCCTAAAATGGCTTCAGCATGCTCCCATTCCATAAGGAAACGGAGTATCATCAATTTAACCGAGTACAACGTTCAGTTCACTTGCTGTGGGAGGATTCTGAAGACAAATTACCTAGTCTGCCTACTAATTTAGACGTCGGAATCTCTCAAATGGCCGACTTTGGAGACCCAGTCACAGCTTATATGGGCAGGCACTTTACTTTATGTACTTAGTCCGGATATTAAAATAGTTTGATATTGTGAAACTTCCGCTGCGCTCAGACAAAAGGCATCACTGAACCCACACATTTGTTTTAACAAGACTTAAGTCTTGATAAACATTATAAACTGCTCTGTACTTCCGTCAGGTCGTGGTTATTTAATTAGGAATGTGTATTTTGTTACTTCCGTGGGGTAGTGAAAGTTAGGAATCTTCGGTGGCACACTGGCCTACGGGGAAATGCCGCTGACTTCATCCGCACGCAGGGGGCTAAATTGCAGGCAGCGCCATGGCGTTGCTTTCCCATTGCAAGGTAAGACAAACTTTCACCTTTTTTTCTTCCTGCACAGATTTGAGAGAGGCTTCCATAGGACGGTCATCTACACCCTTGGAGTTTCACCAATCCTGGGGTGGAGTTAGGGAAGATAAGATGACTGCAACGCCTATAAGCCTCTTCCTTTTTTGCGTGCCCACTACAAAGGATCCCGTATATTAAAGCAACCACCTCCCATTCCTGGAGGTCCAAATCTTGGGTTATATCCCAAAATATTTCAACACCAGATGATATTTATTCCTGGTGGTTGTTGGCTAATCAGGTGAGCAATCAGCTTAGGTCATATCATTGCTGTCTGCCCTTGGATCGCACTTAAGTTAACCTTTATTACAATTTTTTCATAAACATGCAGCAACATTTTCTTTCATTCTAAACCTGGTTGGGTCTCATTTGTTGTTGTTGGTAAGGTAGCTCTATTGAATGCACTTATAAGATGTTTGATGGGACTATGGGATATCCGCGCTATGCCACCATATTCTATGAAAATCGACTGATATTCTTACCAATTTTGCATAGATACTGGCTTGCCGAGAAGCACTTTCTTTCTGACCAGTGTTGCAGCATACACTCTGCTTGCATGGTGTGGCATGCCTCTATGATAAGATAGTGGCCTTTTTAGAATAAGTACATTGTTAAGTAAAGGAGTGGATGCACCTTCAAAGTAAAAGTAGCGTAGCTTGAGATTACAGCATAGATGTTTATCTGTGTGTCCTGGCGCTACCAGAGAGGGACAGGCTTCAAGTCTAATTACAGAGTAACTGATGTTCCCACATGGACTTTTTCCTACCACATAGGCACCACATTTCCCATTTTTTTCCTCCAAAACTATAAAATGGTTTAGA
This sequence comes from Lissotriton vulgaris, assembly GCF_964263255.1. Classification (NCBI taxonomy): domain Eukaryota; kingdom Metazoa; phylum Chordata; class Amphibia; order Caudata; family Salamandridae; genus Lissotriton; species Lissotriton vulgaris. The sequence goes on along the minus strand of NC_141693.1, from coordinate 1,684,652,621 downwards.
CTTATGATATAGGCTTCCTGAATTGATCAAATACCACTCATTGAAATTGGCCAAAATCCCTTTTTATTTGTCATTACACTGGCAGCCGCAGAAATGTAGGTCAATGTAGGTAACCTTTTAGCAAAGAACAAATTCTTCTCTTTTAGTTGTTCATTGGAGAAAACATTTTCAATTGGTGGATAGTGGAAATCTGTACTGCAAAGCATGGAGTCTATTTTCTCACTTTAGTTCAGTTGTTTTCATCAATATGAAAAGCAATAGGATCCTTTGTGGCCATGGTGTCCCAAGGGTACTAAAACAGTTGTCCATTCCTCTCAATTACATATCTAAAAAGGAAGCTTTTAAGTGGGTAGTAAAAAATGGATTGTTTTATTGTTAAGAAATAGTTATAGAATAGAGCAGGGTTTATTTATAACAGAAAGGAGAGTATTATTTTAGAACTAGTAAAATTGAGATATGTTTCAGGTAATAATTTTCCTATGGCAGATGACCCCCTTCTCAAGGCCATACACAAGCCACTTGTGGGTTGTGAGGCTGGTTATGGTGTCCTGGCCTAGCATATGCAGTTATATGGTTAACACACACAAGGTTGGTTGATATGCATTAGGCAAGGTGACACCTCTCGCGCTAGCAGGGCCAAAACGTGCCATCCAGTCATCTTCGAGGCGTGCCCAGCACTTGGCCAGTGATTAAAATGTGCTCCAAGGCTTAACAGCCAATCCTACTTGTTAGAGTGATTGTACTCCCTGAAATGATGGCTTTAACTTCTGTCTCATATCATGTCTGAATGTTCTGCTGCAATTGTAACTCTGCCATTCCACCATAAGCATACAGCTGCCACAATGACAATAGTCATGAAACATTGATGCTGATCATCTAACTTATGTATATTTTGTTGGTTTCCCATCCAGTTTCCAATCCAGTTGGTTTGTTTGAAACCACCAGGCTAATGTATATATCGTTTTTATGGCTTGCTCCGGTACTTTTGAAATGTCTGTTTGAACCAAGCATACCAGGAAAAACACTCAAATCTGCGGAAAGAGGTTGCTAGCCTAGTCCTGTCCAACTGTAAATGGGCAACAGCATGTGGCAAGCCCCTGGCAGTTTTGAGACACAGCAGTGGAAATTATTTTAAGACTCTTCCCCCCCACCCCACTCCACGAGTCTGTATTCATAAAGACACAATCGAGAGCACTTAATCGTGCTAAATCACATACTAAAGTACATGGCTTTCTGATGGATACTTCTAACCACAGATTCCTCACCTTGTGAATATCCCCAGATGCCAGACCAAATCTGCAGAATTTTCTGAGCAGTTCACTTGTGCGTCAATAGGTGGCTTTGTGTGGCTACTCAACAGGCTTGTACCAGCCAGGATGTGACATTGGGGCCCTGCATAGCCGCCACCTGTGTGCGCTGATGCCAGTTTTATTTCTATTTACACCTTCTGACATGAATCCGAGCACACGCCCTTGAATTCCGTCAGGCCTGACAGACTTTTTCCACAAGAAATTTTGCAGTGTATAAGGAACGTGTCCTTCTAAAAATGATAGGTTTTAGGCAGTGCAAGGACTGCCACAAACACAGGGGCGGCTGGTGACATTTGAAAGTGGTGAGGCGTAAAATGATTGGCATAATGTACCGTTGCGAGCGAGCACAGCGAGCGAGCCCTAACTACCATAAGGGGAATTCGGGGGGGTTCGTCCCGCCGAGAAAAATTTGAAAAAAAAAGAAGAAAAATCGTGCCTTTTCAAGCAAATTTGAGAAAGCTGGAAGGTTAATAAAGCAATAGTGAAAGTGCAGTTATTATATTAATAGGTGTCATAACTTAGGTAGCTGCGTATTCAGTATAACCACAGAGCTTCATGCATTTCGTCCTATTACGCTGCTGAATTCAGACTATAAGACTTTCATGAAAATCTTAGCTCTAAGAGTAGCAGAAGTTGTACAGCAGTTGGGAAACAGCCTTTACAAAGCATTGGAAACCGCGCATTACCTTTACCACGTTTCCATTGCAACGCATGTGACTTTACCATGCATGTCTTTCCACACAGTTTATAGTGTTTAGCTGCTACAGAATGTACTTAATATGCCATTTGATCAGTAAAATCTGTTTAGTCCCCAAGTAGAACAAACACTAGAAAACTTCAAAACACAAACTAGATCAAAACACAAACTAGAGGCACTTCACACTCAAACAAAACCCCAAATGCGTGTTTGCATTTAGTATATAATTACTCATAATTTCTCTGATATTTCAGAATGTTTGCATAATTTAACAAAAGCAAATTACACCTATCTCACGCACCCCTAGTTATAAGAGCATCCAGTCTCTTCTTGTGCCTCTCTTCTGCCACACCTCATCTGGGTACAGTTATTCAGAATAGAACGGACTGCTTTGAAATAAGTTGTATTTTAATTATTCAGGGTGTTCATTATTTTTTATAAAGTTCACCCACTATACCATTAAGGCAGTATATTCTGTTTTCAGAGAGTTCATCTCGTTATATCTGACCTACACAATTTGTTATCTAAGTTCTCTAAGGCTTAAGTTGATAAATATTTTTTATATGTGGGAAACATTTGAATTTTTCAAGCCACCACTCTGTTAGCGCCTCAAGGCAAATCATTTATTTAAAAACGATTATCTACTGCTACGCTCTTTATAACTCTCACGCTTCGATTTTGCTTCATTGTTCTTGCTCCCTCTCTCATTCTTTCTGTTTCATTAATGAAACCTCTATCGCCATTAACAGTAAGGCATATGATATATATATTATTTTAATTGTATTCGTTCAATTTTGTGGGATATATTGTAATGTAACGTGGATTTGTAGAGCTGGAAACTTCTCACTCGAAAGGGTATCCAGATATATTTAAATTAGAACACAATACTCAAAACATGCTTCCCTGATAATTTATCAAAATACTTTCATAATGCGCAATCCCTTTCTATACTCGGATCCGTTTTTCCAGGAACACAATCATCCCACCCATCATTACTGAGTGGATTGCCTCCAATACACCTGATAAGACAGATCTGTGGTTCAATGCACATGTAGACATTTGACGACATTCTCCATTTCCCATGCTCCAATTTTGGTGTGGCTCTGTGGCTGACTCATCTCAGTGCCAAATAAAACAAAACAAGTAGCATTGGGTTAGGTAATATTATCACCTGTTATTTACATTGCTATGAAACAGCGTTGTTGCATGGCCAGCTCTGCAGGGTTTAAAAAACAACGCGTTGTACTTTTTTAAGCTTGGAAATGCAAGAAAGACCTCTCCGATTTTCAAACGTTCAAATCACGGGCCTGACACATCCCCTCACCTGGTGCCCTGCACGTTTTTGGTTCCCATTATAAAAGCTGAATGTTTTGTGAAACAAGAACCTGACTGATTTCTGAACTGAACGAAATTTCCCTCATATCGCACCATCTGTTATTTATTAGCGCACAGCCACAACATCGCGCTTCCAACCATGTGGAAAATAATGTCGCAACTGGACTCTGGAACCTTCCCGCCCAGCCTGCGTTTCACTGCGACTATGTCTGTCGTGTCGCACAGTTCATCGGACTCGGCTCACTGAAATAGACTCAAAGATATGTATATACAAACAAGACTGCTTCACCCTAGTTAATAAAAACGTCGTGATTTCATATCGAGTTAAGATTAGGGCACCAGTGATATTCTGAAGCATTTCATATTATCAATTGTTAAAAAAATTGGTATTGATTCGATATATTTTAAAATCTAAAAAAAGACAATGAACACAGTAAAACTTATTGAAATGCAGCAAACAACTCAGATGCTAAATTGGTATAAAAAAAAGTCAGAGATGGAGTCAAGTGTTTGATACGACTGCCGGTCAAATATATTTTATTAGTACACCTTTTAAACACCATTAAAAAATTGAGATGAAATTCCCCTCCTATTTATGGGAGGCGTGGATTTCATTCAAACGATGAATTGGGGGCCAAAAGTTAACACAATATCTGCCAATATCCCGGTTCAGCTAATAACATCTCATTGTGCTACTTTCCCGATGTACACGAGGGAGCAGTGTTACCGACACCGAGAGTTGGCGCGCCCTCGGCCATGCACCGCTATAGATGCAATATGTTCGAGGCTCGTCGGAAGGCTATTGCTTCCAGCTCTGATGCCGGGTAAAACAAAGCTATTGCTGCTGCCCCTGCTGTGAGGAAATTAGAGACCTGATTTATAACTAGGGTGCACTGCTGCGCATGCAGGCCTCACGCAGAGCAGGGTCGCACTGAGTCGTGTTCTGCACAATTGATGATAATGACATAATAATTTATATAAAAATACACAATCCCTGCCGCAGGCCATCAAAGCTCAGAAAAAAAATAATTACTGTGCAGCATCGACAACTTCTATAAATTAGAAAAGATCACTCACTCGATCTGTCACTTTACCGCGACCGAGCCACTACTATTACTGTAACTAACACTTTCGAGATTAGAGTACACTCTTACTTTTAATTTTTTTCGCAATCGTAGGATCTCTCTCTCTCGAGTTCTGGTGTACACTGACTAACTAACTCCAAGTCCACCGTCACGAGTCGACAAGCAGCAGGCACCAGCAGACTGTCCAGTGTGTCAGTTCCAGAGCAGAGGGAGCAGCCAGACAGGCAGCTTGCGTCCCGAAATTGCCAATCACTCCATGGCTTCACATGACGTCACACAGTGACAGTGATTGGCCATAGAAAGTGCGGCTGCGGCAGTGTGCCACCACCCATGCGAGGCACCCAGAAAAGGATTGCTGCGCGGTGGACCAACCAATCCTGGCGCTGCATGCAGCGCCAGGATTGGCTTGGGGGGCACAGTTACCATCCGCCCTTTTCAACCCCGGGGGCTGCGACCCTGGGGTGCTGTATGAAACAGCACCCCTTGGGTCCCTCTCTAAGGGGAAGAAGTAAGCGAATGTGCAGGCTGGTCAAAGCCTAAAAATACACATGCGTACTACTGCTGCAGCTGAGTGTGGACTGTCACTCAAGCTGCAGCAGCCCAGCCCCACCCCCTGGCACACTCCGATATTGTGTCGGGCGTGAGGAACAGCAATGTCCTTAATACTGACTGGAGTGCTTGAGGGTGCGTCCACGCCACGAGGCTTAGCGGGGCTACACCCCTACGCCCCAATGGACGCACCACGCTTGCACAAACAGGTGTCATTTCTGGACCTCTACGTGGCCTCTCGTATTTGGGCTCCAAACAAAATTCGACATTATGCAACAAGTGTGCTCAGATGGTCACTGCACATATGTGGAGTTTGGAAATATAAATATTTTTGAACGTTAACATCTGGCCGGTAAGGTAGGCTTGCCTCAAACTGTCGTAAACCACCTCCAGACATCGGCCAGCCTGTTCAGATCATTGGGTCTTTGTAACAACTTGCCAAAGTAATTCCTGACTCCTTCAAAATAGCTCCCCTTAATTGTAGCCTTCCTGGACACTGTGCTTTTCCAAGCCTTTTCCTTGCCTCAACGAGTCCAAGACATTCGGACTGTGATCCTAATGTTTGAACCCTTGACCTGGGTCTCAGTGAGCGTATCTCTGAGGCTTCTTGGCCCTTCTTGCCTCTTGCATCCTGCTAGTGAACAGCAACAGGTGGTACATGCAGGCTTTGCATTCGGATCTGAAGTGTCAGTGGGCTCAGCACCAAGGGAAACTTTTGGATTCCATCCAGCTGTTGAAGGAGACAGCGAAATACCTGCAGTGGTGGACCACAGTTGGACTTATGGAAAACCCCTCTCATTACCCCACGCAGAACCGATGGTTGCAATATTGCTGGGATTGGGAAGTCATTGGGGAAAGGTGGAGATCAGAGGACTCTGGTCTCTGGAGGAAGCCTGTCTCTACATCAGTTTGCTGGTGTTACGGGCGATATGTTTGGCACTGAAAGCGTTCCTCCCTTCCATCAAGGGGGAACGGGTGCAGGTTTTCCCTGACACACTACCACAGGTTGGTACTGCCACAAATAGAGCAGAGTGGGGTTGTGGGTCCTGTGCCAAGAGGCTTTGCATCTTTGGAAGTGGCTGAATGATCGGGGCTTCTCCCTTACCATACAGCACCTGAATGATCTTAAACGCCAGGGCGGATGAACCGAGCTGACATTGCCTAGTCGTTCACGAATGGTGGCTGCACTCGGAGCTGAATCATGACGTCTTCCAGCAATCCTGACTCTTATCTTTTCACCAATGCAGAGAATGTGAAGTGTCAAAGCTTCTATGCATTGGAGTTCCCAAGGTAGCACTCACTCATAGATGCCATTTGCTTAGATTAGAGCACAGGGCTCTACCTCCTGCTTAAAGTTCTAAAGAAGATCAGGAAAGACTGGACCCCACGCATCATAGTGGCTCCAGACTGGGCGACAGAGTATGATAACTGGAACCTCTGGCCTTAAGAATCTGTCCTCCGATTCTTCTACCCTTTCCACTTCCAGTGCAGGGTAGGACCGGTCCCTATGACCGAGCGGGCACAACCTTAACCTTTATGCGTTGAAATTGAGGAGCAACAGTTGATGGCGTTTCATCTTTCTCCTGAAGTAGGTGTCATCTTGCCAGCCAGGTGTTTCTCCACTTAAACACTTTATGCGGGACGCTGGGAGAAGTTTGTTGCCTGATGTTCCTCTTGAAGTAGCCAGCCTCTGCAGACACCGTTATCTGGCATACTATTATTTTGTCTTTTTCTGGTCCAGCAAGGCCCTGCTTTGGCGACAGTTTAAGGCTATCTGCCAGCCCTTTATAGGTTTATCAGAACAACCACCTTCATTCAAATCTCCTTCTTTATTGCTTTTTTTTTTAAAGGGTTGATCCATATTTTCCTACCAACACCATTTGTGATGCCTCAGTGGAACCTTAATTTGGTTCTCACTTTCCTCGTGTGCCCCGTTTCCACCAATGCACAGCTGTTCTCTGCACCTGCTTATGCTGGAGACGACATTCCTCATAGCAATCATGTCAGTTCATCATGTGAGTGAATTACAGCCACCATCTGTTCAGAAACCATACACCACCTTCTTCATACACAAGCTTGACTTCAGTACCAAGCGGCATTTCTCCTTGAGGTTATCATGCCTTTCCACATAAGGCATTCTATCACCCCGCCAACCTTCTTTGCCCCACTTTGAAAGAAAGATTTCATTGCTTTGACCCAAAGAAAGCTATAAGCTTTTACATCGACTGCACCAAAGAACACAATTGGGTAGACTGTCAGTTCTCTTGGATGATAGAGGTGAAAGCAGTTCAGAAACAAACCATCTCCAGCTGGATTGTTTTATGTATGGCCACGAAACAGCCTCCAGAACATCTACAGCTCATTCCAAGTCCACCAGATAAATGGCTCATGTCACTGCACTGGTGCGCGGTGTGCCATCCTTTGACATTTGCCAGACTGCTATGTGGGTATCACTCCACATCTTAACTAAGAACTACTGCATGGATAGCCAAGCCCGGTGGGAGAAGCACTTTGACCGTTCTGTCTTACAGGATTTCCTGTTCTGAGCCATTTGATACTCCCACCACCAGGTGCGATAATGCTTTGGTGTCTATTAACAAGGTTAGGAATCTGCGGTTATAGAAGTATCCTTCAGATGAATAGGTTACTTACTTTAGTAACTCTTTTTCTGATGTATGCTCTAACCGCAGATGCCTCAGTGACACAAGCACGTCCCCTTTCTGTGGAATGGACTAATCTAGTTCATACTAGTAAGTTTCTAATTTAGAGGTCTGCACGCTGGTAAAGTCTGATTAGTAAAGGCTCTACGTCCAACTGTGCAGACAGATATCAAAAAGAAGTGAAGGTCAGCTCGCTGAAGTGGAGACTATATAGAGGTCTTGGTGTCCTATATGGAGTGGGACGGATGCAACATGAAGCCGCATGATGCCACCTGTCAACACAAGAGGGAATTGCTAAAAAATAATTCTCCGAATTCAGTGTGGCACCTTGAGAAATTCACATGGTGAGAAATCGGTTAGAAAGAGTATCTGCCAGGAAGATAAGTAATTTTCTCTTCTGTTATCCCAGGTGGAAAGGCATTTCTCTCTTGTATATCCTAGCCCAGAAGTTGACATTATTGGATGCTAATATTTCACCCTCTATCATTGCGCTCACTCGAAATGCCAGAAGGTGTATGACATTAGAATGTGCACTGTACAGAAAATTCACACTTCACTCACAACATTGTGTGTCACTGAATCTAAGTGTTCAATGCTGTCTACGGTCGATCTAGGGAAGCCTTGACTATTTGATGAAATACAGGGCCTGCTAAGCCACTCAGTGCATTTTTAATGGCTGTGGTGAGACAGTGTGAAGAGAAATGCAGTCTGAGGTGGGTTCCAGACCGTAGGGCTTGTAGTTACAAACGGGAATGCTACTCCCTGCACCCCTTTTTAGCTGCCTGCCTGTTCAAAACTTAAGCTAATTTAAAAAAAAATAAGAACTGCCTGAGAAAACCAGTGTTTTGAGTTAGTTGAAAAGCTAAAACCAGATATTCTTTTTGCCCCACCCTTCTTTAAAGGTGTTCTTATGTGTTTTCATTCTGTATGTAATGGCTGCTCACATTAAATGTTGAATGCATGTGGTTCGCAACTGTCATAAATGTAACTGACTAGTAAACTACAAAAAATGTAAAACACATCTTGAACCTACAATTTCTTGTTATTGTTTTAAGTATTATTTACAACACTCCATTCCTTCTTATTGTTGTGATTATTAGGTACAACACTCAAGTCCTTGTTATTGTTGTGAGTATTTGTTACAACACTCAATTCCTTGTTGTATTAGTTACAACGCTCAATTTCTTGTTACTGATTTGAGAATGTTACAACACTCACTACCTTCTTATTGTTGTGAGTATTAGTTACGACACTCAGTTCCTTGGTATTGTTGTGAGTATTAGTTATGACACTCAATTCCTTGTTATTGTATTAGGTACAAAACTCAATTCCTTGTTATTGTTGTATTATTTACAACACTCAATTCCTTGTTGTTGTTGTTTTAGTTACAACACTCAATTTGTTCTTATTGTTGTGGGTATCATTATGACACTCAATTACTTTTTATTCTTGTGAGTATTAGTTATGACACTCAATTCCTTCTTTTTGATGTGGGTATTAGTTATGACACTCGATTGGCTTCCATTGTTGTGAATATTAGATATGGCATCCAATTCCTTGTTGTTTTATTAGTTACATCACTCAATTCCTTCTAATTGTGGTTGTTTTAGTTACAACACTCAATTCCTTGTTATTGCTGTGAGTATTAGTTATGACACTCAATTCCATGCTATTGTTGGGGGTATTCGTTATGACACTCTATTCTTTGTAATTGTTGTGACTATTGGACACTTAATTCCTTCTTTTTGTTGTGGGTATTAGTTACTCACAACAATAGAAAGCAATTGAGTGTCGTATTATGGCACTCAATTCCTTGTTATTGTTGTATTAGTTACAACACTGAATTCCATCTAATTGTGGTTGTTTTAGTTACGACAGTAAATTCCTTGTTGTTGTATTAGTTATGACACTCAATTCCTTCTGTTTGTTGTGAAATATTGCTTTTGACACTCAATTCTTTGTTAATGTTGTGACTATTAGTTAGGACACTCAATTCCTTGTTATTGTTATATTAGTTACAACACTCAATTCTGTGCTGTTGATGTGAGTATTGTTTACAACACCCAATTCCTTGTTATTGAGATGAAATAATTGCGCTTGTTGTGTTGGTTGTTTGAGGTGACATCGATGCTCGGCAGGGGTCGGAGCTTGGAGAATAGAATGGGATTTGCAGTTGGCCTCATCCACACCAACTCGCCGGTGGTAATGCGTTGTGGGCAACTCCCTTCTGTACTGTGTGGTCGAAATTCGCTCCTCCTCCCCGGAGGGAGCCGTCTTCAACGCATTACCGTTGCACCCCCGCCTGGCATGTGTCCCGCTTCCCTTTCCGGTGGAGGAACTCTTCGCATGGATAGTATGGCCCTTAGGGCCTGCCTTGAGCATTGGCGATCTATGGTACATGCACTTCCTAAATTTGAAAGTCAGTCTCGGCACTTAGCAGAGAGCAGGGACTCCTGGTGAGTGAGTACCTGACGGGTGAATGTCCATTTCAAGCAGTGGTGCGGGTGGGGGAAGCGCCGGCCCTACAGCTGCCTTTGTGAATGGATGGAAGTTGCGCTGCAGATCCTGTTCTGGCTGGGATTTCCTGCGCGCGCTGTATCCTGCCAGCGTCCGCCGTTCAAGGTGAGGTCATGCACTTGGCTGGACAGCGCTGGCATCTGCTGTTTCCGTGCCCGAGGGGTAACGTGACCGCCACGGCACCCGGTGCGGGCTCTGTCCACACTGAAAGGGCATTCGTTACGGAAGAAGTGCCATTTCCGCTGTGGGTGCCTGTGTGGGAATGGGGACACATTGCACTTGGTGTGTTTTTTTGTTGTAACCAGAGGTGAGCAATGGAATCAGAAATCGTGTATAGCGTGTTCTCCTTTTCCGTGTGATTGTCTGGATGAATTATGTACGTTGACGTTCCAGACTGTGTAAGCGCACAACGGCTTCGTCTCCTGTGTTGACCTCTCTTGCTTTGCGTTTCCAGAGCTCAGCGGTAACACAGCGGGTGAGTCCCTGCTCCACCCTGACCAGCAGCACTGCCTCGCCGCCGGCCAACAGCCCCTGCTCCACCCTGCCGCCCGTGAGCGCCAGCACCAGCGGCAAGGACTGCAGCTATGGAGCCGTCACCAGCCCCACCTCCACCCTGGAGAGCCGAGACAGCGGCATCATAGGTGAGACTCCGGCCTGTCTGCCTCCTGGGCAGTCTCTTGTATGTGTACCTCTTCATTCATCTTCTGCTTTCTTATGCTGTTGTCGCCTTTCGACCACATAAACACTGTATGGTGCCGCGGGGTTTAGAACTATGAGCGCAGCCTTCAGGCTGTGCCCTCCAGTGAACTCACCGACAGAGTACGGAACGGCCCACTCGCCAAACTCTGAAGCACGTCTGTAATCCTATGTTATCAGTCTCGAGCCAGTGATGAGCTTCGCTCAGCCAATGAAAGCATTCCTATTAAAAAAGGTTTGTTTGTGCTTGAAAGTGTGGAGCAAGGACATGCACCAGAAGAGACAGGGGGCGTGCGTCTAGATAGGATAGTGAGGTTGGCAGGACGGGTGCTAACCGCCATATTGATCGCGTGCTGATCTTTACTGATGTTATGTTATGTTATGTTATGTTATGTTACAAAGGTCTCTTCTATAGCGCATGACTGATGACTGTTATTTGCTCTGTCCTCTCATTCTGCTCATTCAATCTCACACAATATTGTAGGCCGAGTAGTGTAGCAGCCATTAATGGCCTTATCAGTAGGCCGTAATACCTAACGATTACCCCTAAATTGTCCAGTTTGTTGAATGTCTTTCCGCATGATTGGGAAGGGGTGATGTAAAATGACTGTATGAGTTCTTTACATAGGCAAGAGTGTTCAGTGCGTTATTGAGTTTCTGCCTGGATAGGAATATTGCCAGCTGTTTTATCATCAGGCAGTGATTTTCTGTACGCAGTAATGCTCAACCATAGACTCTTGTTTGCCTACTGATTAGCTGATTGTGTATCTGCTCTGCTACGCCTGCTTTGACTGCAGAGATGGCCCTGGTTTCAAAGCATCACACAGCCTTCTCATAAATTGTGTTGTGCCGGGTTTTGATCTTGAGTCTCTGCTCCTCTGGAAATCTATACAGGATTTTTTTTATTGGGGACTTCATGTCTTTTTTTCCGATCCCCTGGTTGTGGAATTTGAATGCTTCGTACTTTCATTTATGCACAGCAGACTTTCGGGACAAGAGTACTTCTGTTGCCCAGCCACTAAAAGGATGGTGTTTTAGAGCCCGGAATGATGGGGATCTGGTCATGGGAAAGGCAGTTTGCTTTTTCACTGAAAGCTGGTTTGGAATCTCCTGACCGCTTGGACAGTCTTGACATTGAGAATCAGGTAGGGGGGACACTGATATTGACGAGCGACTCCTGAGGCGGAAGCCGGGAGCACAAAAGCTTTTTTAAAATTGTTGTGATACTCTGCTTTTTAAAACTTACCAAGCTTCTTGCACTTCCTTGCACTTTGTAAACAGCGGTCCTACGCTGCAACGATTCCATACTTCCTGGTCGCCATTCTCGAGGGCGAGGTGCGCCACGAGACACGCCCACCTCTGTTGGCCACGCCCCCTCACCATTGCTATAAATAGTGCGCGCAGCTCTAAGGCGCAACACTGATATTGACGAGCGACTCCTGAGGCGGAAGCCGGGAGCGCAAAAGCTTTTTTTAAATTGTTGTGATACTCTGCTTTTTAAAACTTACCAAGCTTCTTGCACTTCCTCGCACTTTGTAAACAGCGGTCCTACGCTACAACGATTCCCTACTTCCTGGTCGCCATTCTCGAGGGCCAGGTGCGCCACGAGACACACCCACCTCTGTTGGCCACGCCCCCTCACCATTGCTATAAATAGTGCGCGCAGCTCTAAGACGCGACACTGATATTGACGAGTGACTCCTGAGGCGGAAGCCGGGAGCGCAAAAGCTTTTTTAAAATTGTGTGATACTCTGCTTTTTAAAACTTACCAAGCTTCTTGCACTTCCTCGCACTTTGTAAACAGCGGTCCTACGCTGCAACGATTCCCTACTTCCTGGTCGCCATTCTCGAGGGCGAGGTGCGCCACGAGACACGCCCACCTCTGTTGGCCACACCCCCTCCAACGCCCCTTCCACCCATCATAAATCATGTGCCTTACCAGCTATTCCTCTTCCCTACTACGCTGCCTCCAGGGCCCTTGGCCATTACCTGCCTCCACTCGCTCACGCATCATGTCTCTTGGCCTATCTCCACCCGCCCCTTCCGCCATTCCTCTTCCCCAACCTGCCCCCGCTCCTCCTTCCAGAGGTAGCGTCACTCCTGCTACCCCCAGAGCCCTTACGGCTCTTTATTTAAACACTAGGTCTGCAGTAGCCCACGCCCATGAGCTTTCGGTTCTACTGGATCTTCATGCCCCCGACTTGCTTTTCTTAACGGAAACTTGGTTCTGCGATGACTCCCTCCCTGTCCTATTGGCTACTCTTCCAACGCCATATTACGCTATCCGCGCAGATCGTTTAAATGGCAGAGCCGGGGGCGGGGTGGCGGTCATTGCTCGAACCGACCTTCCCTTTCAAACCCTGTCCTTACCAGATATTGCCACAACGGAGTATCTAGCCATCCGTACTACCTCCATCACGCCCCCTCTTACCTGCATACTCATCTATCGTCCCCCTCAATCCGCTTTATCGTTTCTCCCGGACTTTCTGGAAGTTTTAGCCACTGCTACAGTCAACAATTCTTCCATTTTGCTTTTGGGTGATTTTAATTTCTGGCCCTCTGACCCAGCCGAATGTCCATCTTCTAAAGAATTTTCAGACACCCTCCACTCTCTTAATTTCATTTCTCATATTCACTCTCCCACTCACATCAAGGGTCATACTCTTGACCAGATTTGGTCCCTAAACTGCCCAGTAGAGTCCCCCTCTGTCTCGCCCTGCACTTGGTCTGACCATCACTTGATTTCTTTTTCTCTTTCTATCCACCCCCAGGTCAAGCCCTCACTCCCGAAAAACATCTGGGTGCGTGCATGGGGCCGAGTGGACCCGGATAGCCTAGCTTCCCTACTCACCACTTCCCTTCCCTCCCTGAAAAACCTGCCTATCCACTCCCAGGTCACGGCCATTGGTCAATGGCTCTCTGCAGGCTGTGACTCTATTGCCCCCCTGAAGCGAGTCTCAACCAAACGAGAGAAGGATGCCAATCAGTGGTTCAATCAAGATCTAAAAGCCACTAAACTAGCGGTTCGTCGAGCGGAGCGAGCCTGGAGGAAAAACTATTGCCCCTCTTTGCGACTAGAGTTCATTAACATCTTGACTCTATACAAAAAAAACATCTTGGAGGCAAAAACCATCTATTTCGCCTCCAAAATTCTCGCAGCCGAAAACAAATCGAAGGAAATCTTTTCGATTGTCCATAATTTGGCGTTTTCGGACAGAACCTCCCTCAAACCTACTCCTTCCCAGGAACTCTGTCACTCCCTCAATAACTTTTTTATTCAAAAAATCGCCATTATAAAAGCTAACATCCCCCCTCCTTCCCCCTCTTTTGTGGACCCTAAGTGCCCTCCCGCTAAGGGACACCTCACTGCCCTTCCATTTCTAACTAAAGAATCTCTGACTGCTATAATCCCACTCGTCAAATCTGGTTCCCCACTAGATCCCTGCCCGGCCAATATTCTCCGTCACATCTTCCTCAGCTGTCCTGACCCTCCCCTCCACGCTCTTAACAGCTCTCTTTCTCAGGGCGTGGTACCTAACTCACTTAAATCCGCTGTCATTGTCCCTATATTGAAAAAACCGGGCGCTGATCCCTCAGTCCCAGACAATTTTTGCCCCATTTCCCTCCTACCGTTTCTGGCGAAAGTTCTCGAGCGCCATGTTACTTCTGCCTTGAGTTCTTTCGTGGAGAAGAATGGGGTCCTCGCCCCCCGCCAGGCCGGGTTTCGCCCCGCACACTCTACGGAGTCCGTAGTGCTTTCGCTCCTTGACAACCTCAGGGAGGGTATGGACACCAATCAACCTCAGGCCTTGGTCCTCCTCGATCTCTCAGCCGCTTTTGACACGGTGGATCATTCCATCTTGCTTTCCCGTGTCAGGGCGGCGGGGATCGGGGGCACGGCGTTGGTCTGGTTATCCTCCTTCCTGAGGGACCGCACCCAGGCTGTCCGCCTGGGTGATTTCACTGCGGACTTCCGTAATGTTCAGTGCGGGGTCCCCCAAGGCTCCTCCCTTTCCCCCCTTTTATTTAACCTATACATCTCCCCTCTTATTTTTTCACTGCAACAAATGGAGGTCGCCGTATTTAATTATGCGGACGACCTCCAGCTTGTCTTTAACCTTTCTTCCTCCCCCGACTCTGTTCTTAACTTTCAAACCATCATGACTCACATCCGTGACTGGATGAACCACAATCATCTTAAACTCAACCCAGACAAAACAGAGCTGGTGTTGACGGGTGGTTCATCCAGCCCCTGGTCCCCCATCTTCTGGCCCCCTTCCCTTGGTCCCCCACCTGCCCCCTCTACCTCAGTTAAAACACTCGGCATCAAGCTCAACTCCCAACTCACCCTTCACTCCCAGGTCAGCTCTGTGGTTTCCTCTTCCTTTCTGGCACTGCGTACCATACGCAAGGTGTCCCGTTTTTTCTCATTTGATGCACTTAAACTGATTACCCTCGCCATGGTCGTGTCCCGCCTGGATTACGGCAACGCCCTATATGCAGGTATTCCTGCATATAGTCTCCGGCGGTTGCAGCAGATCCAAAACCAGGCGGCGCGCCTGGTGTTCAAACTTCCTAAATCTCACCATACCACTCCCCTCCTAAAGTCCCCACACTGGCTTCCTGTCTGTGCCCGTGTCCAGTTCAAGCTTGCCTCTATCACCTTTCAGGCACGACTGGGCACGGCTCCGGCTTTCATCTCATCTGAGATTATCCCCTATGTTCCCGCTAGGAAACTGCGGTCTTCTACCCAATCCCTACTTACGGTCCCACGGTTCCGGAGAAAGAAATGGGGAGGCTCTAAATTTGCGACCCTTGCTCCGATCTTCTGGAACTCACTGCCTTTGGAGCTCAGAGCTTCAACCTCGTACCTACTGTTCCGGAAACAGCTCAAGGCACATCTTTTTGCTAAATTTTTTAACTAATATTCTACTTCTCTCTCCTGTCCCCACTTAGCTTCCGCCCTCATGTCCAGTTCTCTGTCAGTTTAGCGCCATGAAACCGCTGGTGTACGTGCGCTGTATAAATAATTTTAAATAGAAATAGAAAAAAATAGAAAATAGTAGTCCAAGCGATTGGTCATTGCAAAAAGCATATTGTGAAACGAAAAGATTCCAGCTATGAGGCTTGCTGCCAAAACCCTCTACTTTATTTGTTCCACTGACAATAGAAAGCCCAGGAGTGAAACTCCAGGCACCTGTCTCAGATTGCAGCAAACCTCTGAAACTCTCCTGAGATTCCCTCAACTGCCCTGTTGATTAGGCGATTGTGTCACGCCTCGTGTTTAAATCTTTACAATTTTGCTCAGATTGCCGACACAATTTACTCCGGTGAGATCTTCATTAAAAATGAATGTCGGAATTGCGAGCACTAAATATCTTAGCACAATGGTCGAAGAGACTGTTGGGAAACGTAGAGACTTCCACTCTTGCAACACCTCCCATAGTTTGGGCAGCCTGTGGAGGAACGAGGTGCCTGACCAGCGATTGATGGACTTAGCCTGAGCTTTCCAACTGAGCTTTCCAGTAAGCTTTCCAGTTTACTTGTACACTAGATCTCCTCTAACATGCTGCTATCTTCTTAATTTGCTTCTATCCTCTTGCCAGTGACCTGCTTTGCTTCAGCATATCTGGTCTTAGAGTGCCCATTCTGGGCCCTGTCGTGTGTCTCTTTGACTCGGTTTGCATTGCTTGTTCACCACACTAACAAGGAGAGAAGGGTCAAGTTGACTTGACTTGACAGAAGGGAACGTTAACAGAAAGAGCCTTTTAAATGTGAGAGAACATGGATACTAAAGTTCTTCCTCCTATCCTGAGGTGCTCTTTTACTTCTCTCTCCCTCTTCCTAAGTGTACCGTATTTTCCGGCGTATAAGACGACCCGGCGTATAAGACGACCCCCTACTTTGCCAGAAAAATTTTAGGTTTTGTGCTATACTCGCCGTATAAGACGACCCCCCACTTCCAGCGCAGCATAGCCATTCCGAGAATGTACCGGTATTTTGAACTTACCGTATTAGTCTAGTCCTCCTCCCTGTGGGTGAGCAGTAAGGCTTTATCAGTGGGTACCTATAAGCGTTTATTTTACAAACTCAAAGACTGAACGCAAACAAATTGGTTGTAGAAACAATCTTGCTTTACTCGGAATATTTTTATTTAAAACCATATCAAAAACTGTCACTTCTGAATATACCGGTACGGTACGGCAAACATAAATTACGTAGTGCATGAAACAGTGCAAGTGCATTAAACGTTCCATAACTTCCCATAAATCCAAGCGATTTCTACAGGATTTACAACGTTCCCTTTAAAAGCCTTCAAAATCCTCCTCTTCGTCATCTGATCTCATAAGTAAGTCAATGAGATCTTGTGGTACATCTGTAAGGCAGTCATCGTATGGATCTTGTACCAATTCCGTATCAGATGATGTGGTCTCTTCTTCGGCATCCTCTTCACCTTCCCACAGATAGTCGTCCTCCATACCATCTAATGAATTTGATATGCCACACTTCTTGAAAGACTTTATTACAGTCTCTGCATCAATGTCGTTCCAGGCCTTTATAACAAAGGTGCACAAAACATCCAACTGTGGAGCACGCATGTTTCCTCCTTTTGTGAATGTTTTTTCACCGCTAACCATCCACTCATTCCACTGTTCTCGGATGCGATCTTTAAATGGCTTGTTTAGGCACACATCCAGTGGCTGCACCAACGATGTCAGTCCTCCAGGTATAACTGCAGCATCCGTTTTTAGTCTTGCCAGCCTTTGCTTGGTGCTGGGAGTTAAATGAGCCCTGAACATATCCCACACCAGTAGACTACGCCTTTGTAGAAGTCCACCTGGTCGCCTGCTCCATACGTTATCAAGCCATAGCTTTACCCCTTCTTCATCCATCCATCCTTTCTCATTCACATGCACAAAACAACCAACAGGAAACTTGAGTTTCGGCATTGTTTTTCTTTTAAAAATAACCATTGGTCTCAGTTTGCCACCATCAGCTGTGCATGCAAGTACCACTGTGAAACTGGACTTCTCATGTCCTGTTGTTTTTATTAAAATTGTCTTTTCGCCTTTTTGATGGACAGTTTTGTTGGCAATCATATCAAAATTCATCGGAGTTTCATCCATGTTTCCGATGCTACTTAGCGCATACACATGTTCATTGCGCAGCCTAATAACGTAGCGATGGAAGCTATGCATTTTGGCATCAAGATCCGCAGGTAATTTCTGGGCAATTTTTGTCTTTTGCCGCAATACCAGATTATGCCTTCCCAAGAATCTGGTACACCAGGATACAGTGGCCTTAAATCTGTGGCTGAGATCGGGATTAGATTTGGCCCACTGAAGTGCAACCAATCTGATTTTATTTCGGGTCACGACATACCCGCTTTGCCGATGCTCGGCCACCATGTCTGCTACATGCTTTTCCAGTTCTGGCCAATGTGGGGTGCCTCTTCTTAGTGCACACTTGCCCCTTGGCATACTCCGCAATGCTTGCTCATTTGCTCTCCAGGCCCGAACCATCTTTTCTGTCACTCCATATTATCTAGCAGCAGCACAGTTATTATGTTCCGTGGCAAAAGCCACAACTTTGAGTTTGTAACTGGCTTCATATTTCCTTCTTCTTGCCACTGCTGGAGCCTTGCTGAGTTCTAGACTGCCAGCCATTTGCTCTGGATGCGCTGCTGGAGCCTTGCCGGGTTCTTCGCTGTCTGCCATTTGCACGGAATGTGCTGCTGGAGCCTTGCCGGGTTCTTGACTGTCAGCCATTTGCACTCGATGTACGGTACTGGTGCTGTACAGTATGAACAGGTGCAGAGACTGTCTTCAACACCACACGTACGGTACGGCAAATACGCTATCTGGTCACGAGACTGCCTTTCCTCTTCGCAACAACCAGCCAATCACGGCAAGTGCTCTACTGCCTTCGGGAACATTCGGGAACATTGTACAGTCCCCTTTCTATGCCACGCCCATGCCAAGGGGAGAGGTGCGCGTGCCAAAACGTGCCAAACGTGCCAAACGTGTCAACACACTGGGCGCTGCCATCTTCGGCGCTGGCTGCCCATTACCATGTACCGTGTTTCGGACGTCCTGCTGCCTCGTCCTGCTGCCTCGTCTGCCTGGGGATGTGCAAGTGGTTGGAGGCGCGTGTACAGCGGCAGCGGCAGTCGAGGTAAGACTCATGGCGCCATTTGCTCGCTTGTGAAGCGGTTTGACACCTTCGAGTGAAGTCCTTGCTATGAAAAAAACGCTCGCTTTCGATTCTTGCACAATTCATGGCGCGGGGCCTGGGTGTGGACGTTGCCAGGGTCGGTGGCTGTATTTTTTGACATAAGGTGTGTTGTTTCTTGTTATTTCCTATTGTGAAGCGGTCTGACACCTTCGAGTGAAGTCCTCGCTATGACAAAAAAACGCTCGCTTTCGATACTTGCACAATTCATGGCGCGGGGCCTGGGTGTGGACGTTGCCAGGGTTGGTGGCTGTATTTTTGGACGTTGCCAGGGTCGGTGGCTGTATTTTTTAACATAAGGTGTGTTGTTTCTTGTTATTTCGTATTGTGAAGCGGTCTGACACCTTCAAGTGAAGTCCTCGCTATGAAAAAGCGCATGAAAAAATACCATAAAATTTTGTACCCGGCGTATAAGACGACCCCCGACTTTCCAGAAAATTTTAAGGGGTTAAAAAGTCGTCTTATACGCCGGAAAATACGGTATGTCCTTCATTGTGACTTTTATTAAAAGGATTCTCTTTTTTAGCTGTAAAACAATTCTTCGACATCGAACGCCTACGAGAGATGTGGGCAGGGGCTGAGGTCAGCATGTGAGTTGATGGGAATTGGATAGTCTGGGAACTTCATGAAGAGATAGGCAGGAGCAGAGACTGCAGTGCGATCAATGCATAGGACATAGTTAAGGTAGAATCAGAGGATCTGATGATGGACGAAGAAAAATCAATTGTAACAATATGCCTTGGGTAACATCAGCAGTCCTGAAGCAGCTCCCTGTCCATCTGATAAGACTTCTTACGTCCAAGCAGTGCTTAAGGAATATAGTTGAATAATCTTACATTGACAAGTAACACTGCATGAATTAATGAAGCTAAATCTTTCATTAGCAATTTTAAAGTATTGAAAAAAGACCTGATTCTATCTGCTTCCTTGTGTTAGATGCTGAAACGAGTGGGAGTGCAAGCACAAAAGCCTCTCCGTGTAGTCAATCCTCTGTCTGTGAAATAAAGATTAGTTTGTCACAGAAACGTGACTCATTCGTTACACTTTTTTTTAACTCAATCTTTGAAAAAATGCTATTTGCGAGAGAAGTTAGTTATTTCGATGTGTTAAGTTCATTAACACTTGTAAGGAGAAGCAGTATTCCAAAAGCTATCTGTTTTTCTATGCGATATACTATGTGATAAATGTGTAAAATTACAGATAAATTGGGCAAGGGTAATAGCAGACTTTAACATTGGATTATAAAACAAGCCTTTTACAATTAAACACTTATTAGTTTAAGAAAAAAATTAAGTGGTTTTAGAGCACACTTTTGATTGCACCATGATGCCAGCCAAATATATGGCACATGACACGGCTGTGCAGAACTTCCAGAGAAGTAAGTGTCAACATTTGAAGCTGACTGTTCATGTTTGTAGGCCCTGTCACCCTGTCTTAAACTATATCACTGGCACAGCATGCATTTGTGGAAGTTGCATTCGTTGTTTTAACATTTTAAAAATATATGTCGACGCTGCAGTACATTAAGAACTGCAAAGGTTGTTTCATCACACCATGCAGCTTTGCTTTTACTTCCAATTTGTGTATCATGTCGAGAAACATTCAGTAAAGCATCTTATGCCAACTGAAGCTTTTTTTTCAGGAGTTAAAGCTCATATATATGTTTAATTGAAGAATTGTAGTAACTGGAGAGCCATCTCTTTGGGATCTCCAGCATCCCTTTACTAATAGCTGTCTCTGGAGTGAAATTGTTTTATTGTTTTCTTTAAGTCAGAGGAAGCTGTACAGATAGTGTCATGCCTTTTCCCAAACTTAGCTTTGTATGTTTTTTTAAAGACTTATGTGTGTCAGATTGATTTAGTATGCGATGGGTTTTACTTATGTAACACAGTGTACTGTTTAACACCTGATAGAATTTTCAATCCGGTGTCGAGATCTCGATTAACATCCCGGCTTCCTCACTTGAGTGAAATGTGTGATCTTAGTCAAAACGCTTTACAACTTTACATTGTAAAATAATAATTAAGCTTTCCAAACCTAGTTTTATTGTTACAACAAATCTACTATCTTCATCGTTTTCTTTCGTTCATTTTGGATGAATAACAGAACTCAAAAGTACTTGATGATTCTTCTAATCTTTATTCAAAATTGGATAGCCTTAGTCAACCAATTTTGCACCTTTCTTAAGAACTTCTTGAAGGCTGAAATAAATGCATAACAAAAACATATATTTAATAACAACGTGATTAAAAAGCCATTTAAAACAATATTTATTATTTTCTGGATGTGGATGCAAAGCACTATGTCTGACCACACTAGAGTAACATCCCTAGTATTATAATTGCTTATGGCAAACTTCCCTCTATTAGTGTGTTGTTAGTATACATGCGTTCCATTTATACCAGCCATCTGAAACCCATTCCTATCACATTTTGCCATATCTAATTTAAAACACATGCAAGCATGTGCTCACTTAAGAAGGACTCGACTTAATGTGTTGCTTTCTTATTATTTCTTTATCTGGATCATATTGTCGCGTTCTAATCTAGGACCCCGATCAATACTGTGACCTTATGCCCCTATACGGCTATAATCCATTCATACCCCTATATTGGCATAAACGATCAAATGCAATATTCAGAAACTCGTCTCTGGCCTCACACGATCAGAGCCACATTTCAGAATCTCTTCCTCTGCAGCTCATTAGAGCAAATGACACAGCAGGAGCCACTATCTAAGATTCCTAGATTACACTCCGAGTTCTTCAACAAGATAAAACTCAGCAACCTGGGAAATCCCCGCTTGCTATGTTTTGATTAGTAATAGAACTCTAATGAGCACTGAGAGACGATCACTTCCTAGTGACATCTTTATTGACGTCTTATGTCCAAAAACTTACGTCAAACAAGGCACCTTTCAGGTATAAATATTACCAACGTTGCCTTAAGCAAACGCTGCCTCAACGACATCGGTGAACGATGGTGTGGTGAACATAGGAGCAGAACAGCTGTCCCCCTGCAAAGCCCAGCAGATACAAGCTGCCCACGGACGCTGCCCCTCCTCCTCCTCGACGCGCTGAGAGAGACGCTGTCTTTTCTCCTGCCAAGAAAATCCAACTCCGGCGTTTCCAGCCTACTCTTGCGAGTGACTGGGATATCGAGTCCTGGAAGGAGATATAAGACCTCCAACATTCTATTCCAGAGGTATGGTGTTGACTAAACCCTTAGAGAGAATTCTTGAAGCAAACCTTGGCAAAACCAACTCAAATTAAACTGCTACTTACTCCCTTCCACGTATTAGGCTTAGGTCAGGTACACTGGGGTAGGCGTTGTTAGAAGCACCAGTTGAGTACGTTAGCCTAATGTATATATGAATGTATATATGTTTTATTCATTTTAAACCATTGCATGGCTAAGAAACCATATCAATGCTTTTACAGTATTATTTCGCAATCCTCATTTTACTGTACGCACTTTTTATAATAACTAGTCTTGCAATTGTGGCAATTCATTTCTCTTGTATGGGGAGAAAGACTGTTCAATAAATCATACCTTTTTATTGAAAACGCCCATCTCTCTATTCTCTGCATATTGGTGAAAGTAATTTGCACAAAACTGACTGAGTAAAATAACTGTCTATTGTTTCACACGACTCTAGAGATTGACTCCTATTCTAAAGAGCAAAGTTGTCATGTTTATTCGGTTGTTGGAAAACTGAATCCCTTCTTGTCTGTACCAGGGAAGCTGATCACTTCCTATTCAGTAAAGAAAGTTTCCAGTGACCTCTGAGCTAGTTGGTAACAAACCCAATTAAGTTTAGCATAGTCAGTGGAGACCTGGAAGATCCGCACTTCTACGTCTATACTACTGTTTATGTTATTACAATGCGCAGGGCCTATTGGGAAAATAGGAACTACACTACAATATAAGTTATCAAAACCCCATTATTTCCATATTCAGCCATAAATAACTGTTTAAAGGTTGTATAGCCTACTACCTATGTCTATGTAAGTAGCGTTGTGCTTTTGCCTATGTAAGTAGTGTTTCACCTCCACAGCAACCAGCATAACATTGATGCCAACCCATTCGCTACAAAAATAAGAGTTCAACGGGCTGGTACATTTATTGGTTTAAGACTATAAAAGATAATTTCTTAGCCAGGAGAGTGGCATTGACAATATTTCAGCGGTGGAGGGTGGGTTGGCTGTTCACAATTTTGAGACCTACTATCTAACGGCACAGCTTCCATGGCTGACGCAGTGGATGGCGAGCAGATATGCCCAAAGGGAGGAAATGAGCCCTTGTGTTCCTGTTCTTTGCAGGCTATCTCGAGTACTACTTCATCTTCATAGTTTCAGTGATGGGGGCACTACAGAATTTCAAGTGTTGTGCATATGCTGGACTAAAAGCGTGCAGAAGACACAGGCGAAGTTATCGTACCCTACGGATGTCCCCCTTGAGTTCCTGGCGAAACAGCCACATGAGGGAGATTGGCTGGAACTAGCAGACTGGGTAGCTGCGGGCGTGATGACGATCATGGCACCCTTCAAGGCTGAACTGCTGCTTTCATTTGAAGAATTTTGCGAGAGGCATGTTCCCCCCCGGGGTCACTTCCGTCTACATGGGGCGGTCACGACGGACGTTTGCAGGCACTTGAAGATGGGCCTGTCTGAGCCTCCGCATGCCAGAGGCTGCCAATACGTGGTCACCTTGTCGGAGACCTTTAAGGATGTCACCTTTCTGTATAGAAGGCTATAAAGAGATTTGTTGTTACCCCTTAAAACCTTTAGAGCCTGCTGGGAGGAGGACCCATTGTAGAGAAGGACTGGGATACCATTGTGGACCGCATACCTAAAGTGTCTAGAATCGCACAGGTTAAGCTTATCAGTTTTTATGTGTTACACAGAACGTGTCTTACTCTGGGGAGGATTAGTAGACACTTTGTGGTAGACAATGCGAAGTGACCTTGGTATGCTGAGCAAGGGGCTGAGTATTTCCACATGTTTTGGGGTTGCCCAGGATTAGAGGCTTATTGGGAGGCCATTACCGGAGCGCTTGCTGAGGTCACCGAGAGGAAAGTTTTGTGCACTCCTGGCTACTGTCTTGTACATTGGTTCCCGCACACTGCCAAAACTAAGACCACAAGTGTGTTCCAAGACCTCGTGCTTATCCTAGTGAAGAGGGAATTAACCAGGAACTGGAAGAACCTAGGAGGACCAAGGGTAGACTTTTGGAGAAAGGAACTGATAAGACGGGTGAGCTATGAGAGCGCTGTGAAACTCTGAGAAGTCAGGCGAGGGCATAGATCACAGGACACAGCTATGGCTTGGGAGACATTGGTAGATTCATTACAGCACCCCGACCCTTTGTCACTAGACAAGATGACGAGCACCCCCTGGCCCATGCAACTGCACTGGGGACTGGATCTCCCCATTCGGATAACACACACGAGAGGTGTTTAAAGACCAGACCTCTTTGAAGTTCGGGATGGCACACTGACTCATATAGCACCCTTCACACAGAGATACTGATTCATATATCACTTATAAACACTGGAGTGGGCCAAGGTACGACAGAGGAAAGTTGGAGCGCTGTTTAGGGAGGGTGAATGTTCTTTTTATGATGTAGTGCACAGTTGAGAGCCTGGAGAGAGGAAGAATCCTATTGATTGCAAAGAGAAAGCTCTTAGTGCACATGCTGTGATATGCAATATATACTCATCGTTTCGATGTTAATATAGCATTTGTGTGGATATTGTGGAATTGCTTATGGGGAATGTGAGTTAGCACCCAGTAATGATCTGTAGAATTAGACAAAAGAGTGTCTACATATAAAATATCGGGAAAAAGAGATAGAACTGTTTAGTCTATTACCAATTTCATCTTAAATATCTAAACATTGTCTCACAGCCTTAGCCAACGGTTTTGCTAAATTATATCTGTTCATATAAAGCCATAACCCTACAACAACCTCCAGGCCGTAATTAACACAATCTAAGTTAAATTCCAATATTGGATCATTTATATTAAAACTATTATATATTTTTGCTGAAAACTTAATAACACCCAAGGTTTTGCAATTTATTAAAAAGATGATGATAATAGTTTAACATTACTTGTTCTAGGCATCATAACAGAATATAAATCTCACTATAGTGTAGACTCCCGACCAAAGATTCACTTCCATCTTTCAGGCTGGCGACCAGACTATTGGAAGCTAATGAATAATCAGAAACTGTGAGTCCGTTAGAGCCTTTTTGTACAAAGTTTACATTTCCTACAGAAATGGTGCTATATATTAAGACGACTCCACTAGTCCATGGTGTTTATCTCCCAAAGCCTTCACCTACACGTGTTCTGTGACCTCGAAAATCAGCGCCGTCTTAGAACACCATTTATACACTCCCACACAAAGCGTGTGTTCTGTGGATGCGTATGCATAAAACATCACAACTTCCATCGAGTTTCTAAATGCTGATCCACATGTCAGTAAACTCAACCATGCATTTGAACAATGTTTTGTATATATATTTCTACTTGTATGGTCACCAGAACATGATCACATGGAGGCCAAAAGTGTGCCCCTGGTTTCTAAGTACTGGATCTCATATCAAAATGCGTGTGTCAACAATGTTGCATATATTTCTGTTTGTCTTCGTCAAACAGTTTCTTGCCTTTGCGTCAATTCCCAAATGTAACTAGACAACCTCTAAAGTCCTACTATCTTGTCATCTTGAAAATCAAATGAATCCGTATATAGAGTATTCTATCTAGTGAAATTTTGTGTGGATCCCAAAAAGTGGTCAAACCTTTATGTGTTAAATTAACAGCAAAAGAAAATTTCTGTCTCCAGTAGAGACTTCTAGCTGCAGATTCCTTACCTTTGAATTTCCCAGGCGACAGGCTGCATCCGGAAACTTTTGCTGAGCAATACCCCTTGCACGCGACATCGGGTGGCTCCATTCAGCTCCGCGTGTCGGCGGCGTCGGCTATGACATTGCGGTGCCAATATAGGGGACAACCATACGTGGGAACATCAGTTCTTTTCTTTCTGCGCCGATTTGGGAAGAGCTACCCTTCTGCTGCTTTTTGGCTGCCTCTTGCTTGACTTTTGTCAATATTTTTGGATTCGAATTCATGTGCGTGGGATATCTTCCAAAAAGACAGGTTTCAAACCATGCGGGACCTGTTCCTGCATGATGCCGGTCACCGATATCCACCACGTATGTCTGTGGTGTCTTGACCGCGATTCGAAGTCGTGTTCAGACTGTCGGGTGATGGCCCAGAAAACCTTGAGGGAGCGAACGATGAAGTTGCTTACGGCCCTGCAGTAATCCCCGTCAAGCGAAGACTCCGAGGAGGGCACGGTTCGGATCGAAGAAGAGGAGGTCGCAGGACCGCTAACAGATCCCTAAGTTCTCTTCCTCCCATTCGAGGTCTTCTGGACACTCTGGGAAGAGGCACAAGATGATGAAGAAGAAGGCCAAGCGGACTTCGACTTCACCTCAACTGGCATCAGTACAACCTAAGATAATGCTTTTTTTTATTGTAGCATTAGAATTGTGGGATATTTTGGAGTAAACTCTTTTCCAACATGACACGAAAAATGGGGATAGCTCATCCCAGTACATAGCAGGGGCAAACGATGCTAAAGGCTACAAAACCTGTCCACAAGTAATATCTTCTCAGGTGGGAGGTGACCAAATCACAGCTGAGGTTCAATAGCATTGTAAGTCTGGGAGTGTAGGTTACACCCACTCAGTTCTTAATTATAGCCGGTGGTTGCCGGTGGAGTCCACAACACTTATTTTTCCTCATCAGAAATTAACCTCAATCTTGAAAAAGAAAAACACGCAAACAGGGTGGAAGGTGGAAGCGAAAGACGAAAAAACAGGCACAAAAGGAGAAAGCAGGGACCGGCAAGATTGAGATATAGGAACAGCAGTGTCTGTCCGAGTATTCAAGATATCTCAGGTGAATTCAAGACTAGGTAGCTTTGGTGATAGGTGCGCCGATTTTAATAGCACTGCCGAAGCATAACCTTGGGTACGGGTACTCACTATTTTACAAATTAAGCAGTGGGTCACCTGCACTGTAACATATCACACAAATAAACCGTGAGGTGTTTGGGCAGGCCCAGCGATGGTTAAGGAATCCTATGCCAGATAAAACATGTGGAAAATAAGTACTGCTGGACATTCAAGTGTTTCTTTCTCCTTATCTGCAGGCACAAAAGTCTGCACTATCAAACACACTTTCGTTGCCACGGCAGCTCAATCGGCGAGGTGAGAAACTGGAACCACAGTCTGAATGTACAAGCGAGCTTGATTGGCAACCCTGGCATGCCATGGCTAATGCTGCAACCTAAACTGACTCTGAGGCACCTTTTGAGGGCAGGCAAAAATGTGCCCAACTTACTAGTCATACACATGTGCGCAAATTATCTAACTCCACTTGGCAGAGTGCCACTGTCCCATGAGATCAGAACTGCACTTGTATTTTGGGTATCCACCTAGGATTTGCTATATATTTTGGAGTTGATTCCCTGTGGTGAATGGGGGTGACAGGTCCCACTCAGCCAGTGAGTCTTCAGGTAGAATGGTATACTCAGTAGGGCAACGTTTACAAAGAACTTAAGTACAAACCTTTGAGTGCCAAGACACCTGCCTTCTTTGTACAAGATGGAGTGCACTTGTCAGACCAGGGAAATCAGGCATTCAGGCAAAATATTGTTTGGTTGTTAAAATCAATAGGTTAAACTAGTCCTGTAGCTGCACAGGTGAGGGCACCCTACGTCTTGGCGGAGTTACAGGGAGATATTAACTAAGTGCAAAATTGCCTCAAGAATAGCAGACCGTACTGCAGACTTGATATTCTCAGTCCACAGTGCGGCATGAGAAGAAAGATATGGCGGCCCCTTTATCCCATAAAGGATAGTTTATATCCTGACAACTGGGGTTTGGCTGTAACTAGCTCTGTTTTGGCATGGGTGCAGCTACTCAAGAATTGCATAGGTACGCTGTCCAATGTGAAATGGCAACCTCCGGATGGCAAGGTACTACAACTGTGATTCTTCGCTTTCTAGGTAGGTTTCAGCTATTAACGTTAACTTTAACCCTACTTGCGTATCACTAAGATTACTAAACGTGCTGCAGTTTTTTCTTACCCATATGTAGTGTGGTCTAATTGTCGCAGGAGCAAGAGTGATGGACGGCTAACGGTGGTAATGCTAGGATCAGTGGTTTTGTCCGTACAATTGAGGCCATGAATATAGGCAGGGCTTTAAGTGGACCAGGTCTAACTGGTGCTGAGCACCTGCAGTTTTTTACAGGGGGCCTTGAAACGGGTCTCTATTGGGCTCTGTTTGTTGCCCTAGCACAGGCTGTAACAGGGATTCTGCGCAAACACAGAACTGTGCACAGAGACTTAGGACGTCAGTGAATTAGGGTGTGCCAAAACTCACCTTAGTACGCAAAATCCCATACCAGACTAGCAATCAGTGTCACTTTAGCTCTTCGTCCTATAGCAAAGAAACCAATGATTAGATAACCTAGAACATGCGACTTAGGACCATCTCAGGAATGGTGGGAAGTGAGAACACTCTTTTGTTATACGCTCATACCAATTCACAGCAGGAGTAAAATAGAGACACGGTAAGGTTAAAATGTTTATTTTAACGACGTGTTCTCAAGCGCAGTACTTTAATCAACATCAGTATTCATATGAATAATAATAATACGGACAGCATGGTTACAATTCCATAAAATACAAAACGAGGAATCATGTTACAATGATAGTGCCAACAGGTGATAAAAAACGCCTATTTATAACACCCTCCCTATCTAGGAACTATGTATTATAAAACTATAGAAGGTCTCTTGAGCTTTCTTAGGGGGACCCCATTTACCTGTCCGCTCGGTAAGTGTCAATTACATCCGGACCGGTTAGTCTCTCTGCATGCCTGGAATCTTCCAAGTGTGTGCAATTCTGGCAAGTGTGCTATGATAAAGGCGCCAGAATCCTACTCGGCTTGTAACTGCCAAATTGTTGTGTCTAGAATGTATTACACGGACAAGCCAATAAACAGGCTCGCGTTATGATAACCTTGGCGGCTTAGCACTCACTGTACAGACTGGGGATACGATGTATGTCTAGAGATGTCGAAAAACAACCCTTTTCCCTTGTGTATACCTTCATCCAAGCTAAGTCAGCAAAAACAGCTAAGCAGTGTTGTGCGCAAAAGTAGCAAAAGAGAAAAATTACGTTTAAACTTTGAATGAGCTATGCTAACCTAACATACACGCAAAAGATGCCCCTAAACCATGCGACAGGCGGTCCATGTTTTTTCCAGACTGCAGTGACATCTCTGTGCGCGTGCTCACTCTGCTCACTTCTCACTACTGGAGAAGTTACGGAATGACGTCATGCCAGGTGACTGTTGTAGGGGAAGAGGAATCCTTTAAAAAGAATAATTTTTTTCTCTGGATTTCCGTTCTCTTTTTAAAACTCGGGAGCAGCAACATTGTTGTTGTGTCACCAGGGCTTTAAGTGGAAGCTTTTTAGCTGTCACCTACACAGCGTGCATGCGTTGCATAGGAGACCTTTAGCCGTCGTGCAGCTCTTTTTTAAAGCAGATACTCGTGCTTGTGGCAGCATACGCCTTGCGGGAGTGTGCAGCGGCTTGCCAAAAGCATGAGTATGTGCCTTGAAAAAAGAGTAGACTGCTCTCCCTAGCGCGTGCGCACCACTCGCGGGTGCACCTCTCGCCTCTCTCTCCTGTTGCAGCTTGCGCGCCTTTTTTCAAACTTTTAGCGCGTGGCGCGCGATTGTTTCTACAGATACCTCGCAGTATTGGAATATGAAGGTATTTATGCATGTCTTTGGAGTTTTGGGGTTATTTTCCCTTTAATAACTTCTTTGGTATTCGAAGTGCTGATTAATTTCTCATAAAAAGACATTTTTAGAAAATACTCATAAAAACGTTCGTGCCCATGTGTGGGTGGCTAATGATTTAACCACACACATCTTTGAAAATGGTGTTTGGCCTAAAGTTGAACATTTCAGTAATCATAATTTAATGACAGTAGACTTGTGTACAGCTCGAGGAATAAGAGGTGACGTTGTTCGAATTTGGCTTTGCTACCAAAAGGGAGGCTGTGACACAGACACTCCAGATCTTAAATAAAGATTGATCAATTGCAGCTCATTAGTGTGCTGCAAACAAATCTGCGGATTGTCGTTGTTCTGTGCTAGTTTCAAGGCTATTTATCCTTTTCGCCCTTGAACGAAACGGTTGTGTTTCGTCAGCAAACCCCCCCCCCCCCCACCCCCTAAAGACAGAGAAAGAGGCTTTCAATACCAGTAATTATTATTGGTAACATTTACGTGTTTCAGTTACATAAAAAAAGACGCGCTAGCGGTTTGTTCTGCGTCTCTCTGAAACATTTATCTGTTTTTCCCCTCAGAAGCAACAAAAGTGTATTCTCTCTTTTGCCCAAAGACATTTTCCTGGACATTTACTTTGCCGTGAAGCCCTGTCGCCACGCAACTGGTGTTAAACTGCTTCTTCCCAGTGGTTGTCGATGGCTTTTTGGAATAAGCGCGTGTACAGCATAACAATGCAATTCAATTTAATTTAGCAGCGACAAATTGGAACTGTTGGCGGATACTTGATTTAAGCATTTATGGCAACCCAGAGGCTTATGTTACGTAGACACATTTTACAGCCCAACAAATTATGTCGCTGTATGTTTGAAATTCCTGAAGAAAATGGCAGATTATTACCAGACACGCTTTGTCGGTGGCCATCGTAAAAAGAAGACCCAAGCTTCGTTCATCTATCATTGGGTTGTGCTCAGGGCACAAGTCCTAAACAAGCATTTGCAATGCAATAGGGCTCGCATTTAAGCAAGTTTAAGCTATTGGCATTGTAAATTACAATGCCTTT
This sequence comes from Lissotriton vulgaris, assembly GCF_964263255.1. Taxonomy (NCBI): domain Eukaryota; kingdom Metazoa; phylum Chordata; class Amphibia; order Caudata; family Salamandridae; genus Lissotriton; species Lissotriton vulgaris. The sequence goes on along the minus strand of NC_141693.1, from coordinate 1,684,621,595 downwards.
AATTTAAACAAAAATGCATTGTCGTTTAAAAGACCAATAGCTCAAACATGCGTAATTGCGAGACCTATTGCATTGCACATGCTTGTTCAATATTGTATACAAGTCATATTTGCTGCTTATTTATCTTATGCAACTAATAACCATTGACAAAACCAATAGTTCTGGCTTGTTGTAGGTATGATGTTACTTGTTGTATTATATATCTGGATGCAATGACAGAAAGCAAAATACAAGTATGGCGGCGCACTGTACTAAGCACAGATTTTAAAACGTGTGTGTTTTTAAGCTATGCCCTTAATTACATAGGCCACTCCGCTTTGAGAGACCCCTCAGTTTTTTCATCCCACCTAAAGCCTTGAATATAGGGCCTGGTGGGTACCCGTTTCAACGTCAGTCCGCGGCACAGCCTCAGACTCCCTTGGAGACAAGTGCAAACTCCGCTGTTCCTAAGCAGCAACTCCTGCTTCGAGGTCTCCTCTCATGCCCCGAGATTCTCCACATGCTGTGTTGTCTGCACTGGCCTGATCATAGTCAGTGTATGCATGACAAGAGGCCGCCCGCCATTGTCCTCTCTGGCCCACTGCAGCCTCTGCTGTTCTGCAGGGGCAGCTGTCCAGGTTCACATTGGCACTCGCTATTACAAGCAGGGGAAAACACGGCCCACAGGTGGCCCCCAGGGGGACAACCGCTGGGGTGAAGATTTGCCAAGAAATCCAATCCCAGTTTTTTTGCCATTCAACTTTAGACAGTTTAGATTCATCCATTTGGTGACTTAGGCATACAGTTAAGAAATGTCACCATGTCAGTTTCATGGGAGTCAGAAAAAGAGATGATGATTGGTGTGTGATGCGCATATGACTCTAGATTGAATCCAAATAATTTGACAATAGGGGCTAAAGAAGAAATGTATACATTAAACGGTGGGACTAGAGTGATGATCCTTGAGGTACACCACAGCTGATGGAGAAATGTGCTGATTGAAACGGAAGGCAAGTTAGAGTTTGGATCTATCTGCAAGAAAAAAAAACATCACAAAACCTTTTTATAAAACCCCATTACTGGTAGTCTCAACATTATAATAGAATGTAAGACTGGGTCAAACACTGCGGAAAGGTCAAGTAGCACCAAAGTGCCGAGTCGCCCCGGCCCAGAGACCTAAGGTCCTAAGATCATCCACCACCGTTAAAACTGGTAATTACGTTCTGTGGCTCAGTTTAAATCATGCCTGAGGAGGGTCAAGAAAGAAATTTGAGTCAAGATATTCTGATTTATTTCAGTGAACTTAGCAGGGAGTGGCAAGTGAAACATCGGTTGATAATTAGGCAGAATAAAAGACCATTAGGTTTTCTAAGAAGAGTTTTAATCAGGGCTTTCTTCCATCTTGCTGGAGCTTGGACTGTGCTTTGAGAGAAATTGCAGAGATATTTAAGAACAGCACTTAACTTGATCATGACGAACTGTAAAATTAAGAGAGAGCAAGAGTCCAGGGAAATCATGATAAGAGGATAGATCAAATCTGAGATTACTGGGACAGAAAACTATTGAAATTCGCTCAAGAAAGTGCTTTTTATCGACCTACGTTCCCTTTGAACGAGATTCAGGAAATCCAATGCCTCCGGCATCTGGAAATGTAAATAAGTTTTCTCTCATTTGACTTTGAAATAGAGCAAAATAAAAATACACTGATAAAATATTGTAAGGTTCATAATCAACTCAATCTATAATCAATTTTAATCTTGCTAGTGTGGTGTTTTGGAATCAAGTCATCAGTACCCAACACATCACAATTTTAGTAGTTAGTCCATTAACTACAAAAGTACCGCACAACTCGAGACAGGCGTAGAGAGCCTTGAATAGGTGTCCCATCCTAATCAGGAGAGCAGGAACCCAGTTAGACATGGAGTGTGATCAAGAAGATCTGTCATTGATGAGGAGCAGCTTGATAAAAAAGCATGTCACCTAGTATAGTTGAAGGTCCACGTCCTTTTTAATTAATTTACTAGGAATGGTAGAGTTAGGTTTTGGGGCCAAAACCGGGATTCCGAGATTGAACTGGAAAAAGACTGGAGTTATTGCTTTTTTGTGGAATATGCATCAGGTAGAGGGATGGCAAGCTTGAGCCCCTTCAAATGAACTCCCCTTTACTTCCCCCTTTGTTGTAACTACTTGGGTGGTGTGACATACACATCACTTCACATGTTGTAAGGTATGGGACATTGTTGGGAGTCATTGCAAGAGTTTTTCAAGTGACTCTGGTATTGCTATGGAAACTTACTAGGCTCATGAACCAGGCTAACGTCTAATAGAGCAGAATGTCCTATAGCACCTGTGAACTGGTGAAAATTGCCAAATATCAGCAGTGCGGTCCGTAACAAAATGCTGATATTTTGCGGAGTAGTTGTTGCGGTGGTAGAAGTGTAGTAAGTGCGCTAGAGGCATCGAATCAGCCTTGAGGAATGTGAGATGATGTTCAGTTTTAAGGAAAGATGATCTTCTTGATCACACTCCATGTCTAACTGGGTTCCTGCTCTCCTGATTAGGTTGGGACACCCTATGAGTGGACTTATTCGTTCAAAGAAAGTTGTAAGTCTATGCCCTTAGACTAAGGCTAACTATCCTTGTTCCTGATCAACCTAGGTTCCTGTTTGCTTCTTCTCACTAAGCATGTGTAAGAAAATCGGTTATTAGTTGAGATGGGTGGATGCAGGGCACAAGTCCTAAAAAAAGAAGTGGGGGTGCTGACATCACAACAGGAAGTGACATCACGAAAGGTGGCTTGCGCCATCAGACTCATTGCCTCGCCTCGCTCACCCCTTAGATGCGATTGCATCAGAGAAGCCAGCGCGTGAGCAGCGTTCTGAATGAGCTTCGATCTCGCCCTAGAGAAGCCAAAGAGTGAATGTGTGGCTCCATTTGCTCTAGTAATCGAGGTCCTGGGAAAATAAGTGGGGGGACGCCGTCCACCCGAGTGGTACCCCGATTCGAGCCCTGGGTGGAAGTCTCCCTCAAATAATAAACGCAATCCTTGTCAGGGTGAACCACAAATGCCACCAAATAAACGTGCATAATCCTCTGTTAGTTTAGCACAAAGCAGCCAGGGTTAACTTAAAAGCAATGTGTAAAGTGTTTGTGAGAAGTTGGCTTGGTATATGATGTCCACTATTCTAGTGGGCACCTTGCACCAGTCCAATCGACCCTTATTAATGGTAGGATATAAAGTCAACCTTATAGAAAGCTATCCTAATGGTAGCTGTGGAAAGCAGCCTTCAGGCTAAGACTTGAAGACGAGTTAAGCAAGTTGTTTTACCAATTATAATCTCTTGAATGATCAAATGAAAGCACACCACACAAGGTATATATCATATATATATATGTATTTATTCTAAACACAACCCCTATGCACTCTTTATGAGGTCAGAGGTAAAAGTACAATACAAGGAACTTAATTAGCATACGATAAGTTGCACAGTATACGTTATGCCCTAGGCCGGCATAACATATATACTTACTTACATATACTAAAATAGTGGTATAAGAACCACGTGAGAGTTAGAAAGCAGGCCTAGGGCCTGTTCTGGGGCTGCCTAGAACCACCAAAGGTTAGGATGTAGGAGGCCCACGGAAGACGCGTGCAGTGTCTAAACATAGCCGCGGATTACCATTGACTTTCTATGGAGAACAAACAAGTTACAAAGTTACAGTTCAAGGGTACTTCTAGAGGAACTATGATGGAACCCTTTTAGACTAGGACACTTCGAGAGTCAAGACCCACGGGAGCACCGGAGTACTCGTGTTACCTCACCCAGTGATGCCGGGTGCATAGGTGCCTTTTGGTGTCTGGTTTCGGCGTCGATTCCTATGGAGAGCTGCGAAGAAGTGCTGCAGGAGTCCAGAGGAAAAGTGTCTGGGTGGATCCAAGGGTGGATCGGAAATGTGAGGAACCTGAAAGCAGAGGAGACCAAGTCTGGGCCACTAGCCAGTGACCAGGATGGCGACCGGAAGATGCCAGCCAATGTCGGGTGATTTCAGGTGAAAAGGTGAAGCTTGCCTCTCTAGCCACGAGGACCAGGAGGCGTCGACGACGACCAGGAGTTGGATTCGAGCTGTCCCACAAAGGATCTAGTTGACTGCGGTGTCTGTATCCAGATTGAACTCAACAAGCCTTGGCAAACGCAATCCACGCAGAATGTCGAGAAAGTTTCCGGGGCAGACCAGCAATGTCTGAGGAACTCCCCTTTTGGAGAGGAGTTAAAGCAAGCCTGGAGCAACCAGGAAAGCAAAGTAAATCAAGGATTGGTCTTCTTGGGGGCTCACTAGCCAACGGACTAGGAACCGCCAAGACGCGTTGAGCTGAAATGCACAAAGCAGGCCCACGGGACACTCAAGGAGTGTGGGCCTCTGAGCTTTGGTGCAAAAGGTGCTCGGGGCTGGGGATTCAAGCACCCCAATGCAGAACTTCGGGATACCTCGGAAAGTAGGTGTAGGTTGCAAAATGCAGGATGTCTAGGAGTTCCGGTACCACGTCTCTCGTGTCCGCCACAGGTCTCCGCTTTGCTGAGAGCGCAGGTCAGAGATGCCTGGAAATCCTTGTCCTGTGTCGCAGATTCTTCGGGATCTGGCGGGAGCCTCGTAAATGCAGACCGGCAAAGATGCTGTTGGTGCCTGTTTGAACAGGGTGGTCACTCCTTGACCACAAGGGAGATTTCTTCAATCTTCCAGTCGATATGGAATGTCAAAGGTCCAAGATATATGTTGCAGAATTTCGTCCAGGGTAATCCAAAGTCCTAGGGACTGGGGTTCTATACTTATAGTAAGTTTAGGGGTTGGACTAACTCAAAGGTCCCTCCTATGGGTGGACCCGGGTAGAGGGTGGTTACTGGTTACACCCTTTCCCCTTTGTCCAGTTTCGCGCCAGAGCTGGGGCTGAGTGCCCCAGCAATCGGTTTGAACTGGGAAATGCATGGAGCTCCTTGTGTGCCCTAGGCAGTGTCTGAAAAGCAGTCACTGAATGCAGCCCTCCCTGCCCCAATAAACTAAAGCCTGTCTGGGGAGGTGCCAGCACCTCCCGGGACAGGAAACCTATTGTCCAGGCTTCCCCTGCCGGAGTTTCATCCAGCAGCAAGAGAGCAGACGTGTGTCTGTGGTAGGAGCATCCATTTTGTGATGCTGGGGCTCTGTTTAACTTTAACCGGGTTTAAAGTACAACATGTCTTCTCCCTCGGTAAGGGTGGAATGCTAACCCCGCCGGCTGAATTGGTGGGGGGGTAGTATTCCAAAGTGTTTGACACCTTACACGACATGTTTTGATAAAGCTAAACCAAAGTTAGCATTAACTGCGAGGATTATAAAGCACTTAAGAGTATATGATATGGCTATGTCTTAGAACAGCTATAAGGAGATGGTTCCGAAAGCTGCAGAGGGGCTCAGCTCATGCAAGGGCACCCTCTCACACCAAACCAAGCACTCTGCCTCCAGGATTGTCAAGGCCTGCCATAGGAGTGACTTAATATGTGTATATATATATATATATATATATATATATATATATATATATATATATATATATATATATATACACATGCACATGCACATATATAGCAGGGTCCCAGTCCAACTAAGTCGAAAATCAGCAAAACACCAGCCAAAAAGTGGTGGTAAAACATGTAAAAAGGTAGTAGCTGTCGTGCTTGCAAATTCGGGGTTAATATGACTCATAATCAGACTCCTTTCAACACTCAGGAGGTGGCTATTTCTGGTAGCTACAGCGGTAAAACAGAATATGCCATATATGTCCTTGAATGCACTTGCGGTTTGAAATACATTGGTAGCACCAGGCTGCAGGTGCATGTAAGGATTTTGCAACACTTACGGGCTATTCTAAACAGTGACTCCGCATATCCTGTGGCACGTCACTTTAAGAGAAGTCACAACAATGATGTGGCTTGCTTACAATACTACGTAATTGGTGCAATTCCAAAATTACGTAGAGGAGGCAACCGTGAAGGTCAGCTGCGTCGACTAGAAACAACAATGATACTAGAGTTCGACAGCAAATGGCCTAACGGACTCAACAACACTGAGGAAATGCACAACTTTTTATAGTCCTCTTTATATGTCTCCCCCTTACACAATCTGTTATGATAAGATAAAATGGGTTTCTCCCCCAATATGATCTAGATGACTCTGTGTAGGAGAGATAGTGGCTTCGATGCCAATATTCTGATTTATAGGTTCCCTAATATCAAGAATCTTTGTAAATTTATGGCACCTTTGTAAATAACTCTGTTCTTACATTTTTATGTAAAATTATATATATAAACATGTATTGGTTTTTAGCACCTCCTTTTTTTACACTGGTTTTACCGATAGGAGTATCAAATATGTTTTTCAAATTGCTATTTGTATGCTTTTAACAATTATATCCAGATTGATGGTTTATTCTTGTTAACAATATTAATAGATGAATTTATCCTTGTCAGTTTTGCACTTTCCTAGCTCATTTGCACATATCTTGCACAGTGGAGTCGGTACCTCCATGTATTTTGCACAGTGTTTCGGTATACCGCTTGCATTGGCCATGTGCATGATTTGAGTAGAAAAATCTATTTGATACTCGAATTCCTGTATTTAAACAGTAAAAAATCCAGTTGGATCAAGAATCTCCCAGAAATGAATAATGGTTCGAGATTCAGTATTTATACAGTTATAGGTTTTCTAATTTATAGAATACTCATTTATGCATTTATAAATAATTGAATTTGAATAATGTTTTGTATTTAAACAGTGATAATGTGGCCTTGTTTTACATTGCAAATAATCAATGTATACCGCAACCCAAATATTTCTTTTATTTATATGGCCATGTGACCTAATCACGTGGTGTTTGTAGGTGTGCACCAAGCAAACATTTAAAAGGGTACATTTTCGCTGTAACCGATGTGTGATCAAGGGCTGCCTAGCCCGAAACCAGTCACTGCTGGAAACTTGGTGAAATAAATAAGAACTTGCCTTATTGGAGTGGTCCGTTCTCCTTCGCCGACGTGTGTGCTGGAAGTAGTTTGGAGTGTTGCTTCGATATATATTTATATATACACATATACATATATAGCAGGGTCCCAGTCCAACTAAATCGAAAATCAGCAAAACACCAGCCTAAAAGTGGGGGTAACCATATAGTCAGATATCCACCTTCCTACCCCTCATTCCCCCCCAAAAGAAAGGAGATAAGGCTAAACATGTACAGGCAAGTCTATATTGACTAAGTGGCTATATAAGGAAGTACCTGCACTAGCATGGTTACCCCCTGTCTTATGGTCCACTAAGCAATCCCTCACCCTAAGGGTTTCAGAGGGTCTCCACCATAGGGAATTACTACCTGTGGGGTGTTTTGGCAAAGTAAAAGGCTGGTGCTGGGATGGAGTACTGAAGTGAGGCTCCACGAAGGTTGGGCTCACCTTCCTCCAATCACTATCCACCATACATGCCTTTCTTTCCATGACTGAGTTGCACTGTGCTCTCAGTGGCAACCTCTGGCTGCCTACAGCTGGGGGTTGGATCCCTTGGGTTGGACCACTGGAGGGACTGGGCAGGTTTGGAACCACTGGGTCCCAGGTTTGCCTTGGTCCAACATAGTTCATCTGGGGGAGGTCCCTACACAAGGGTAGGAGTGATCCCTCAGAGTGTTGAGGAATTTGCACCTGGCTAGGGCTACTAGACTGGGTGCCCCTAATCTGCTGATGGGGGGTTCCTCTGAAAAGGGGGCCCTTTGGGGTCCACTGACCTCTGCAGCCCTGGGCTGACTGAGGCAGAGTAGAGAGGGGCAGGTTACATGCTCCAGACTGGGTACCACCTTGGAAGAGTCCACTGACATCAGGGGCTCTGCCGGGCCAGGTCTAACTACCTCTGGGGCAGTTCCTTCACAAGGTTTAGGGTCAAGTCCCTGAGCCTCACCTAAAGTCAGGTGGGAGGGAGACTTTTCCACCTCCCCAATGCTCTCTGTCCGAGTGGAGTGATCCAAAGTTTCAGGCTTCACAACACTAAAATCTGTCTGGGGTTGGGCTGTGGTTATCACAGCCCTACCAACCTTTTCAGGAAGGCCTACCATTCTTGAATGGGCTTCTCTTTCTAACTCAGCCCAGGCTGAGATCTCTAGATCATTGCCTAGTAAACAATCTACAGGCAAGTTTGTAGACACTGCCACTCTCTTTGGGCCAGTGACTCCTCTCCAGCTGAAATTTACTACTGCCATGGCATGATCTGACTTGCCTCCATCAATATTGGTCACCTGGTATGTAAACCCAGGTAAAAGCTGTTCAGGGGGGACTAATCTCTGTGTCACCATGTTGATACTAGCCCTTGTGTCCCTATAGGCCACAGCCGTCTGACCATTGATGCGGGGCTCCTATCTGTACATGTCCACGGTATTGGGACAAGCAGTGAAATTGGCAAACTCCATGCCACCTTCACAGACTAGAGTTGCTGTTGTAGGGGACCTGGTTAGGCCAGAGTCCACCTGAGTTCCCCAAAAAAACCCAACCAAATGATTGGAGGCACTCCCACCACCTGGGGGATTACTACTAGTAGTAACAGTAGGTGTTGGAGTAGTACTTGGAAGAATATTTTCCTTATTGCTGGCTTTTGGGCAACTGCTGCCAGATTTCCAGTGGCCAGGTGTCTTACACATATGGCAATAAGGTATCTTGACAGTAGAGGAAGGAGTTTGGGAACCTCCACCCTCAGAGGATTTTTGGGGCCCTGTTGTGGATTTAACTTTAGATTTCTCCCCACATTTCGCTTGTGGTTTGGTAGAATCTTTCTGGTCACCACCCTGATTTTTAGGCCTAACCCTGGTTCTGACCCATTTGTCTGCCTTCTTTCCCAATATATTTTATTAGTTTTCAGTACTTATTTTCAGCACACAGTTATGCAATGAGCAAGAGAAAATGGCACACATAATCTTTAAAACATCACAGCGACAATTCAGCATGATGATAATACACAACGGGATATTGAACACATATCACATTACTCTCGGCAAAACTGATGAGAAGTATAAAAAGAAATAGAGGGTTTAGAGAGCGTGAGGTCGCATGGTGTTGATAGCAGTGTGGTCTGGGGTCCGGGGATGAGATGTGAGGCGGCATGCTCTAGCAGTTGCGCGTCTTCCCCAGGTCCAACCCGACAATTAGCATGAAGTGTACCACCCGCAAAAGTGCTGCGGGCTAGAAGGTCCTTGGCAACTAATACAATATTCACAACTTTGTAACAATCATGTCAAATGGAAAACTTCCATGACATCAGAACTTAACCAACAAGGAAAAAAAGAGATGGGACAAAATAAAGAGAAATAAATCTCCAACATAGTGAGGTGGGGGGGAGAGACTGAAGAAAAGATGACATAGGGAAGAAAGATAGGGGTGAAGAGCTAGTGGATTAAGAAGAGTGTCAATGTGCTTCTGTGGAAGTAGACCTCCGATTCCAGGGCTAGGGTGTGGAGTGATAGAAGTTCTGTAGGGTGCGGGTCTCTCTCAGGGGGGGAAGAGTAGCTCAGCAGTGTCTAACAAGCACCAGGGTGCCAGTATCGAGAAGGGGGGGGTCCTGGACATTCGTTGCCCTACGACTCCGCAGTAGCACCTCACAGCATGGGTATAGGTTATGTCTTTCACACGTCCGAGATAAGGGGGTATCGATGGGGGCATGGGGCTTTCCAACCCAGCCACTGTCCAGGGCCGGCTCGAAAAGGGGCATCATCTAAGTGATTCCCTGATCCAAACTCGCCTGCTGGAAGGACTTCAGGGTATCATCCCAGAGCTGTGCAATGGGGAACTTCCTCAGCCCTGCCGTCTCCTCCCTGTGTAGTATGGCGCTTTCCGCTCTCGCCCAGTTTTCAAAAGAGGCATACCAGTCTTTAGCATGTGGGGGTTCATCGTTTTTCCAGCGTTTAATGAGTAATCGTTATGCCGTGGCGAGTCCTAAATCCCAGAACCTGGCCGGCACCTTGTTGAGTTTAGTCCTCTTGTGCAGTCCCAGAACACAGGCCTCCCATGTGTGCGGTAGGTCTTCGCCAGCGCTCTGTTTCAGCAAGGTTGTCACCGTGTTCCAGTATGTCTGTATATCGGGACAGGCCCAGAGCATATGCAGGAGGTCTGCGCCAACCAAGGAGCATCTTGGACACGCAGTTGTGGTACCCGAGAAGTACTTATTGATCTTGTCTGGCGATAAGTATGCGTGGTGTAATATATAGAATTGTATGATTTTGAAGCGGGAGTTGCGCGGGACATTAACGGGGCTGGCCAGTACTATTGCCCATTCTTTGTCCGTCCATGCCCTACCCTTATCTGCGGCCTATTTGTCCCGTAACTGTTAGGTGGAGCATTGTGTGTGCATCAGGAGAGCCTGCGCTAGCCAATGGACTACGTGGGAGCCATTACCCATAACATGTAGGTATTGTACACAGTGGTGCATTTGCAGGTCCTCAGATATGTCTCCTCAGGGGCGCGCAAGTGTGCGTATTATGGATGCATGGCGGAGAAACTGCCCGGCCGGTAGGCCTGTGTCCCTGACTAAATCCTCAAAGGGAAGCAGGACGCTGTCCACATACAAATCACCCAGTGTTTCCACTCCAGCCTGCACCCACCTCTCCAACACAGCCTCCGTCACCACTCCACCGTCTCTGGGAGTTCCCAGCAGTGGTAGCGCTGGGGCATAGGTCTTCACCTCTCGGGCGAGTCTCAAGCTATGTAGAAAACACCTGCGAGCCACTGCCACGTGCAGCTGCGGCAGGCAGGGAGCTCTGGTCAGGGGGTGAAACAACGTGTAGATCTGCGTAAGGGTCCAAATTTTAGCGTCTGTGGCAGTATCACATAAGTTCCTTTCGCTCAGTCATCCCGTCACCCATTGCAGCTGCGCTGCCAGGTAATACAGTTCCAGGTTGGGAACCGCAAGGCCCCCAGCATCTGTGGGCGTGTAAAGCTTCATCAACGCTACACGAGGTCTCCCGGTGTTCCAGATGAGGTTCCGGAGTGAGGTTTCTTGTTCCCGAAACAACCGGGTTGGGACATACACTGGGATATTGGCATAGTAATATAATAGCCCGGTAAGACTCTTTGTCAGTGCAACACGGCTGGGCACGTTCAGAGGAAGAGTCTTCCAAAAGGTCATCTGTGCTTGCAGTAAGGAAATAGCTCGTATTAGGTTTCCCTCCAGTATGTCGGGCGGGGTTCTATAAATGTGTATTCCGAGATACCGGAACGTGGTAGGGTACCAGGCGAGTCTCCCGCCATTAATGCGGATGTCGCACTCCTGCGCATCTGGGCTGAAGGAGTACACTCCAGATTTGGCCCAGTTGAGTTTGAGTGCCGACATGACCTCAAAGGTTCGGAAAATATCAGACAGGGACTGCGGTAGGCGAGTCAGGTCCCTAAAGTACAGGAGCAGATCATCAGCGTATAGTGAGACCGCATGTAAACCACCAGTGGGATCCCCCACTCCTCTCCCCTGCGTTCTCAGTAGTGTTGCGAGAGGTTCCATGGCCAGTGAAATAAGCAACGGGGATAGGGGGCAGCCCTGTCTAGTTCCTCTTTGTACCCGGATGGCTTCAGATAACAGCCTGCCAGTGCATACTCGTACGGTAGGTTTTTGATATAGTAATCCAAGCATATCAATATAATAGTCTCCAAGGTCGAATTTCTCCAGCATTGCCCTGAGCTAGGGCCACTCCACGGAGTCAAAGGCCTTCTCGAGGTCCAGCACGAGGCACCCCGACCGAGGCCATTGATGTGTGGCACAGTTTTGCACTCTAAACAGTCTGCGGATATTGTAGGATGTGTTACGTTTGGGCACAAAACCATTCTGGTTGTGGTGTACGAGAGTTGGGACCAGGGGGGCCAGACGCTGAGCGAGGGTGGAGGCAAGTATCTTATAATCCGTGTTTAACAGGGCCAACCGTCAGTACGAGCCCAAGCGCTTGCCGTCCCTGCCGGGTTTTAGGAGGGAGATGAGGGTGGCCTCGTTTAGCGTGTGGGGGAGAGAGGAGTCTTCAGCGGCAGCCGCATACATTCTTAGTAGCTCGGGGATTAGAATATCTGAGCATGCTTTGAAAAATTCGGCAGGTAGCCCGTCCGGGCCAGGGGACTTGCCATCAGATAGGGCAAAAATGGCTCTACGCAGCTCGTCGGGCGCAAGCGGCGCCCCCAGGTCGCCCTTTTGCGCGGCAGTTAGTCTCGGCAGCTGTATGTCAGAGAGATATTCGGTGATGTCTGTGGCGGGGACCTGTAGTTGATAGCGATACAAAGCCCGATAGTGACCTATGAAAGCCATGTGTATCTTGTTTTGTGTGTACACCACCTCGCCCTGGTCAGTGCATATCGCAGACACAGGCGCTGAACGATCTTCTTGTTTGATGAGCCAGACCAACAATTTCCCAGGCTTATCGCCGTGGTGATGCGTGCGCCCCGAATGGGCCGCATAATTGATGTGTCATAGCCGTTCCAGCAAACGTGTGTGTTCTGTGCGTGCCATGAGCAATGACCCGTCGGCACCCCCTACCGCTCCCGTTGGAGCAGTTCGGTCTCTATTTGGGTCAATTCCCCCTCTAGCTGTTTCTGTAGGCGCCCCTGTGTGCCCAGGCAGTGTCCCCTCATTACGACCTTGAAGGCATCCCACTCAATTTGGGGGGGGGAGGACGCAGTGCCGGTGTTGTCGTCGAAGTATTGTGCTGTTTGTGCGGAAAGGGAGTCGCGAAAAGGAGCGTCAAGAAGCAAAGTTGGTTGTAGCCTCCAGGTGGGAATGGGCGGGTGTGGGCGCTCCCACGCTATGTCTAATACGTGCGGGTTGTGATCAGAATGGGTGCGGCCCATATAGTATGAATCTATAACAAGGGGGAAAAGTTCAGTGGAGATCATGTATCTATCTAACCGTACGTGTAAGGTGTGCGCGCCTGAGAAATAGGAATATACCCTAGAGGTGGGGTTGCGAGTGCTCCAAACATGTAGGTTCCATTGCGCTGCCCAGTTGGTGAGAGCTTTCATGGCTCCATGCGCTGGTGTGCCGGTTTGGGGCGGGGGAGGAGCGGTCTAGCGTGGCATCAAGAATGCAGTTATAATCGCCTCCCAGTACCCAGGGGACGCCATGCCAAGGGTGCCAGGTTCGCAGATAGCTGCGCGAAGAAACCTCCCTGGTCCGTGTTAGGAAGCCAGAACCACCGGCGGTCCATCCAATCTGCCATGGACGATTGCAAACCTACCCTCTGGGTCTGTGTGGGAATATGTTGCAGTGAAGGGAGTCCCGGGTCTCACCCATAACAGCGCCCCTCGGGCATAGGAGGAGTATTCTGTGGCATAGTTTTGGCCGCGCCATCTGCGGCGTAGTGTTTGCACTTCCGCCTTATTTAAATGTGTCTCCTGTAGTAGTGCGATGTGGACATGGTGATGTTTAAGGTAGGAGTGAATTTGATACCTGCGTGATGGTGTGTGCATACCTCTTATATTCCAGGTGCATATTTTTATCGCAGCATTTTACCACATTAGGTGACCCCCGAACCTGCTCCCCGCCACTTTCCCGCAACAAGATGCCGCCCCTGTAGCCTCCACGCATCCCCACTGTATATCCTCAATGAAACCTTCAATGACATTAGGGTTAAAGTCTCATAAAAAACTAAAGGATCATGAATTAAGAAACATAACAGACCACAAAAGTCCAAACCAAAGAAAAATACCAAAAGGTCGGTTGCTGAACATGCCGCCGTCCAAACTCTCTATCGAGATAATTAACATTTCAGTTCAGGGGGTCGCTGTATACTGGGCACAGCTGCGGTATTACAACAGTATGGCCATCAAAGGAAGCTTCGCCCCTCCCCAGGCCTCAGAAAGCAGGCATTGTCAAGCAGGAAACATACCAAACGGTGATGGCATTGCTCGCTATGCATATGTCAGTTGGGGCAAACCACAATTGGGCAGGTTAGACGGGTCCTTGCGCCACTCATGTGGCCGGGTTGCCAACGGTCAAGACCCAACAAGCGCTGGCAGCAGAGGGTCATCACCAGTTTGGCGTTGTGCCACTGATCAAGCACCGGTGGTAGTACTCACTGTGTCTCGTGTCCGTGGTCACGTGTCTAGTTGGGGACCCCGCCCTGAGCGCTTTCCAGACCACAATCCAGCAGGTGCATATGCAGATATTGTGACCAGAGTGTTACTATCCAGATGCTCCCCGTCATGGTCCGGTGTTACCCTTCAATTAATCAGGTCCGCCATCTGTGGTGTGACATCCGGTTGCTCCGTGGACATCTGGGAGTCAGGTAGCCCATAGATGGCCTCATCATCGCTAGGGAAGGCTCGAGGGCTGGTGTCCGGGACGGGGTTTGATGTTGGGGAGCCGCTGAGTTCGTCGCTCTGCGGATGGCATCCTGCTGCTCAAGAAGAACAAGTTCTGCAGGTGTGGTGAGGACCATCGTCCCCTGCGACTGGTGGGCTGCTGGTGATTTGTGCCTGCGGCGCAGCCGCGGTCCGCAAGTACGTGACGTTGTGGTGGACCCCGGTATCAGTCGGGGTGCTGTGTCTACGCCGCGGTCTAGCCAGGCCTCAGTTTCCTCGGGCTGGTGAAGAAACGTGTTTTATCCTGTGCCACCACCCTTAGTCTGGCAGGGAAGAGAAGGCAATATTTGAGGCCTACGTGGCGTAGTCTCTGCTTCACAGCAAGGAAGGAGTGCCTCTGGCGCTGTACCTGGACTGTGTAGTCGGGGAAAAACATTATTTTAGCGTCGTCGATCTGGACATCCACGAGCCTCCTGGTTTCACGTAGGATGGAATCGCGGTCACGGTAATTCAGAATCCTAAGGAGTAGTGGTCTAGGATTAGATCCCGTGGGGAGAGGCCTTGTCGGCACTCGGTGCGCATGCTCCACCACGAAGTGCGGCGACAGGGAGCCCTCCGGCAGTAGGGTCCTCAGCCAGTCTTCCACGCGTGTCGCAGGTTCCTTCCCTTCCCATCGTTCCGGCACACCTACGATTCTGATGTTGTTTCTCCGTGCCTGCCCTTCTGCTTCCTCGGCACGGTCTTCCAAGAATTCAACCCTGTTCAGGAGATCCCGTACTTGCTTATCAGTCTGGCTGACCCGAGGTTCAAGATCCACCATTGCGCCTTCCAGAGACGTGGTGCGTTCTGCCAGTTTCTTTTGGTCGGCGCGAAGGTGGGTAAGGGCAATTGCAACGCTGTCTATTTTGGTCTCCAGAGAGGTTCGGGAGAGCTGGAGCGATTCTTCCAGCCGCTCCATGGCAACTAGCATAGTGTCAATTTTCTTCGCCACGTGGTCTGCGTCCGCCGGTTTCGTCAACTTGTCCATTTTCCCCTTCAGTTGTGCACCCCCAGTGCCAGTTCGTATCTTTACACTCCAAGACATGAGCAGAGTGATAGATGAAGGAGCCTGTGTTCTCAGCGAGGACCACCAACGGTAGGGACCACCTCAACTGACTACCCAGACAGTGCAGGCCCGAGGGTGCTGCGGCCCAGGAAGGCCCCGAGAATAGGCGGCGTTTCTGATGTGGCCACCCCGCCTCTTCTCCAATGTCAAACAGTCACAGCCACTGTGACCAGGTCCGGCCGTGGCCACAAGTTATTCGGGGTGTCAGGCGCCGTCCGCAGTTATTAAGGCATGTCCGCGGGCCAGAGGCAACCACTCGGTGCGGCCACAGAGTATGCGAGCAGCCGTCGCGTCTTGTGTACCTCTCACAGGCACACCCCTGTGCAGTGTATGCCAGCTATTGGCCCCCCCCGCTGCGGGTAGCAAAGTACATGCCAGGGTAGCACCCTGTGCAGAGCCACTGACCCCGCAGGCTACAGGGGTCCTCTGGCGGGTGAGGGGGGGGAGGAGGAGGGCGGCCCGCTCCGGGGTCGAGGTCCAAAGGCGGGCCGCGGCCCTGTGGTGGTCGCGCCTCGCAGCGGTCGCGCTGTGGGCTGGTGTTGTGGTCCACCCCTGTCAGTGCGGGGCTCCAACCTGGTCAGCAATGAGGGGTTACGCTCTCTGAAGGATCATACCTCCATCAGTTATGCCTCTCCATAGGTGTCAGGTGAAACCCCGCACTCTGGGCCTTTTCCGAGTGCTGATAAGCAGGAGGTGCGGGGCGTATGAGCACTGGTGCGTGTCGTCAGCAGCTGGGTCCCCCGAGGCACAGGCACGCTCGCCCAGGTCCGATTCTGTGTCCTCAAAAAGGCCTCCGGCGTCTCGTGCTGCAGGCCCTACCTCCAGGCCCAGCCCCCGAATGTGATCCCTGGCTTCTCGTGATTGGGCCCGCCGGCCAGGCGGCGCGCGATGCGGCAGGGATGCCTCAGAAGGGTCCAGAGCGGCAGGAAGCGTCCAAACAACACTGTAAAGTCTTGTACTTTGCTGCCCAGTAACCAGCACTCCAGAGCCTTAGTAGCACAATCTGCAAAATCAGCCCAGTCCTGAGTCTGTGTCTTCTGGGTGTCTCTGAACTGCAACCTATAGTGTTCAGTGGTTAAGCCAACCCCTTCTATTAGAGCATTCTTCAGGACTTTGTAATTGTCAACATCCTCTTTTCTGACAGTGAGGAGCTTATCTCTGCCTTTGTCTGCAAAGGAGAGCCACAAGATTGCTGCCCAATGCTTCTGGGGTACCTTCTGTACTTTGCTGGCCCTCTCCAGTGCAGTAATCCATTTATGGATGTCATCCCCAATCTGATAGGGAGGGACAATCTAAGCCTAGATTTCTATGGTCATAAGACCTATCCCTACAACTAGGGCTATTGCTGCCACCAGGGGACTCTAGTCCCCTCTTTTGTTTCTCTCTTTAAAGAGCCAGGGTGTCTTTCTCAAGGGCAACTTCTTGCCTATTGATACTAAGCTGGACTTCTTTCATCCTGGCTTCATGTTCCCTCTTCTCAGGTGAACTACTTCTTCTCCTATGAGATGAGGCAGAGGACCCTATTGATGACCCAGAATGGTTAGATTCCACTAAAGGTGATCTTTGCCTTCTAGGTACACCAGAAGGCCTACGTGAGGGAATAGACGGAGGCCTTTAAAGGCCATCTCCATCTCCAGGTAGCCCTGTTTCTGCCAGGTTGGGTTCATTAACCACTTCCTGGTCTGCATCCTCATCATCTTTAGAGTACTGGTGGGGGACCCCACTAGGATCTTCTTCTGATGATGGATGGCCCCCCTCCCTACGACCTTGGTTATCTGGCTCTGATGCTTTTGCTAAGTCATCTGCCACTAAGACTCTGTCCTTGCTTTAATTTCCTAATGGCACACAAACCTCTTAACTCTAGGAAAGAGAATGTGTCATACTTAGAAGGCAACACTGGGTTGTCTTCTTGCAGAGGCACACTAGGCTGACTAGTGAGATGTGGTGTGTGCACCTACCTACACTACTTGGTTTCCCACTAGAACCTCTCTAGGAGTTTTAGTCCGGGTGTGCTAGGCCCTTACCATCTACAACTTCTAAGTTCAGTAGAACCTATGTATTATAAGATTGATTTATATGTACCTACTGGTACCTTGATGTGATTTTTCAAATGATATTCTCAAGATTATTTGGTAAAACAATGCAAGCTCTTATTCCACTGCTGCCACCAATGTGAGAAGTTGGCCTGGTATATGATATCCACTATTTTAGTGGGCACCTTGCACCAGTCCAATCGACCCTTATTGATGGTAGGTTATAAAGTCAACCTTATAGAAAGCTATCCTAATGGTAGCTGTGGAGAGCAGCTTTCAGACTAAGACTTGAAGACGAGTTAAGCAAGTTGTTTTACCAATTATAATCTCTGGAATGATCAAATGAAAGCACACCACACAAGGTATATATCAATTATATATTAATTTATTCTAAACACAACCCATCTGCACTCTTTATGAGTTCTGAGGAAAAAAGTCCAATACAAGGCACTTAATTAGCATACTATAAGTTGCACAGTATACGTTATGCCCTAGGGGCCTCACAAACCATATACTAAAATAGTGGTATAAGAACCACATGAGAGTTTGAAAGCAGGCCTAGGGCCTGTGGAATTACTGGGGCTGCCTAGAACCACCAAAGGTTAGGATGTAGGAGTCCCACGGGAGACGCATGCAGGGTCTAAACACAGTTGCGGGTTACCATTGACTTTCTATGGAGGACAAACAAGTTACAAAGTTACAGTTTAAGGGTACTTCTAGATGCACTACGATGGAACCCTTTTAGACTAGGACACTTCCAGAGTCAAGACCCACAGGAGCACCTGAGAGCTCGTGTTACCTCACCCAGGGAAGCCGGGTGCATAGATGGCTTTTGGTGTCAGTTTCGGCGTCGATTCCTATGGAGAGCTGCGAAGAAGTACTGCAGGCGTCCAGAGGAAAAGTGTCCGGTGGATCCAAGGGTGGATCGGAGATGTGAGAAACCTGAAAGCAGAGCAGACCGAGTCTGGGCCACTAGCCAGTGACCAGGATGACGACAGGAAGATGCCTGCCAATGTCGGGTGATTTCACATGAAAAGGTGAAGCTTGTCTCTTCAGCCACGAGGACCAGGAGGCGTCGACGACGACCAGGAGCTGGATTCGAGCTCTCCCACGTAGGATCTAGTTGACTGCGGTGTCTGTATCCGGATTGGATCCAACAAGCCTTGGCAAACGCAATCCACGCAGGATGTCGAAAGTGCTTTGGTGCGGACCAGGAAGGTCTGAGGAACTTGGAGAGGAGTTGGAGCAAGCCTGGAGAAACCAGGAAAGCAAAGTAATCCAAGGATTGGTCTTCTTGAGGGCTCACTAGGCAACAGACTAGGAACCGCGAAGACGCGTCGAGCTGAAATGCACAAAGTGGGCCCAAAGGACACTCGTGGAGTGTGAGCCTCTGAGCTAAGGTGCAAAAGGTGCTCGGGCTGGGGCTTCAAGCACCCCCATGCACATCTTCGGGATACCTCGGAAAGTAGGTGCAGGTTGCAAAATGCAGGATGTCCAGGGGTTCCAGTCCCACGTCTATCGTGTCCGCCACAAGTCTCATCTTTGCTGGGAGCGCAGGTCAGCGTCAGATGTCTGGAAATCCGTGTCCTGTGTCGCACATTCTTTGTGGTCCGGCGGGAGCCTCGAAAATACAGACCGGCAAAGATGCTGTTGGTGCCTGTTTGAACAGTGTGGTCACTCCTTGAACACAAGGGAGATTTCTTCCATCTTCCATTCGATATGGAATGTCGAAGCTCCAAGATATATGTTGCAGAGTTTCGTCCAGGGTAATCCAAAGACTTAGGGACTGGAGTTATATACATATAGTAAGTTTAGGAGTTGGACTAACTCTAAGGACCCTCCTATGGGTGGACCTGGGGAGGAGGTGGTTACACCCCTTCCCCTTTGTTCAGTTTCACGCCTACGCTGGGGCTGAGCGTCCCAGCAACCGGTTTGAACTGGGAAATGCATAGAGTACCTTGTGTGCCCCAGGCGGTGTCTGAAAAGCATTCACTGAATGCAGCCCTCCCTGCCCCAATGCACTAAAGCCTGTGTGGGGAGGTGCCAGCACCTCCCTGGACAGGAAACCTATTGTTCAGGTCTCCCCAGCCGGAGTTTCGTCCAGAAGCAAGAGGGCAGCCTCGTGTCTGCGGTAGCAGCATTAATTTTGTGATGCTAGGGCTCTGTTTAACTTTAATCGGGTTTAACAGTAACTACATGTCTTCTCCCTCTAGAATATTGGAATGCTACACCCACTGCCAGAATTGGTGGGGGAGGATGGGTAGTATTCCAAAGTGTTTGACGCTTTACACAACATGTTTTTGATAAAGCCAAACCAAAGTTTGCATTAACCGCGAGGATTATTATGCACTTAAGAGTATATGGTATGGCTATATCATATAACAGCTATAAGGAGATGGTTCTGAAAGCTGCAGAGGGGCTCAGCTTATGCTAGCGCACCCTCTCACACAAAACCAAGCACTCTGCCTCCAGGATTGTCAAGGCCTGCCATAGGGGTGACTTATAGGTTACTAAGTGTCTATATATAAGGTAGATATAGCTATACTATATCTAAGTAAGGGGTGATTACACCAACTTACCCAGGCTGTAAGTACAGACCTGTGGGGTCAGTTTGGAAGGCTAACCAGGGGTGGCGCAATACATGCTGCAGCCCCTGGTAGGCCTAGGGTGCACCTATGCCCTGGGTACCATATACAGGGGCTCAAAAGGGTGACCCAGTAACTAATCTGGCATGTACCTAAAGTATATGGAGTCCATTTTATAGAGAAAGCAGATAGACTGGGGCCCTACATAGCAGGGCCACAGTCCAACTAAGTCGAAAATAAGCAAAACACCAGGCAAAAAGTGGGGGTAACCATATAATCAGATATCCACCTTCCTACAGTATTCATGCAGCATGTCAAACAGTTATGAAGTGAAAACGAAAATACAACACAGCGAGTTGCAGTTGCAGCGAGGCCTCTGGAAGATTGTTGTGTCCCTCTATCTCAAACAGGAGGTCAGCCAATTGACCCTCTGAGTCATTCTGGAGAACCTCAGTTGAAGGCAAGCAGGTCCAATCTTCCTTCTTTAGTCAGCTGGAAAGTCCTTCTACCTCAGGCAGCAGGACAGTCCTTCTGTTGAATATTCAACAGGTCAAGGAGTGTTCTGATGCAATGTTTGGATGGTCCGCTTGTATACCTGGTGCCAGCCTTTATGCGGGAGAATCCTCTGACCTACCCCCTAAACTTGTTCTGGTCTGTTCGCTGTCCTGTGATCCTGGACAATGGCAGGAAGGTACATTTGGTGTAGGTAGAAAAATGCCATTTATCTAAAAGTTGCATTTCCCAAATTGTAACTTAAAATCAGAGGACTTTAAATTACAATTCATTTGAGCAGAAACATTGTGCCTTTATCTGCGCCCAATCTCAAGTTATTATCACTTATTAAATATAATAAGGTAACCCAGTGTTAGTCTACGAGAGAGGTAGCCTTAGAACAGTAAAGAAATGACTAAAGAGGGTTTCCACTGCCTGGACATGTAAAACTTAAATCCACATGTCCTTCTTTTTAAATCCCACTCACCTCACCCTGTGAGCCTTTAGAACCTACTGTAACGGTTGTTTAATAAGTATTAAAAAAGGCTGAGGCCTGGCAAGAGGCGTATTTTGCCAGGTCCAATGGCATTTTAAAATTGGACTACAGGTTGCAGTGGCAGGCTTGATACATGTTTTGCAGTGCTTCTTTAGTGGGTGGCAAAATGGGTGCTGCTGCCCACTAGTGGTATTTAGTTTACAGGCCCAGGAGGATACAGGTACTACCATTTACTTACAGGTAAATTAAATGTGCCAATTAGGTGTTGGCCAAGTTTGCCATGTTTTAAGGTGAGAGCGCAAGCACTTTACCTCTGGTTAGCAGGGGTAAAGTGCCCAGAGACCTAATGCCAACAAATCAGCAAAGTAAGAGAGTAAAGACAAAATGTTTTGCTGAAGACCACACCAAGGATGTCAGGTCTAACAGTATGTAGTAAGTGTGTCTTCCTCAAAATGCAAACTTCTAACCTAGTTCGTGTTCTATTTAGACTTGAGACCGGACAGCCCTCCTTAAAATTTCACACTTTCTGACCCATTCTCTACCTACAAATGTTTTCTCTTGTACCAAATTCCTAGGTAGTCCTGCTTATGCCTCAGGCAGGAATCCATTCACTCTTTCTTTGTGGCTTCATCATGGCCAATGTATGGAAGACTGTTTTTCTGAAATCTTTCTTAACTTCTCTTCTTCCCCTGCCACCCCGGCCCTTCCTCCCACGTCGCCTCGGCACATCATTAGCGAAAGAAATTCCTCAAATTATTATTTAGTTCTACTGCTTCATCTTTCATTAGAGCCAGAAAGTAATCAGCAGAAGTCTCCTCACAGATTTCACCTACATCTCACCATGTTGCCAAAATAGTCTTGTGTGTTTCCTGGTGTGTCCACACTAGGTGGCATGCATTGTTGACTACTTCAGATGCTTGCAGGAGCCAGTTCTAGATTTATCATTCTTCCACAACAAAATCGCTGACATACATAACAGCTTTCAAAACCAGTCCGAAGACGAGCCCACTCCACCCACCTCCGAACCAAAACCCCCCTCTAACAACCTTTGCGCCTGGAACCCAATCACCACTGAAGAAACCATCCGCCTGATGAATTCCATCCACTCAGGAACGCCAACCGACCCTTGTCCCCACCACATCTTCAACAAAGCAGACTCCATCATCGCACCCCATCTCCGAGACGTCATCAACTGCTCCCTCAACTCCGCCACCTTCCCAGAAAACTGGAAACATGCCGAACTCAGCGCCCTTCTGAAGAAACCCACGGCTGACCCAACCGAACTTAAGAACTACCGCCCCATCTCGCTCCTCCCATTCCCCGCCAAAGTCATCGAGAAAGCCGTCAACAGTCAGCTCGCCGCCTTCCTCGAATCCAACAAATCCCTCGACTCCTCTCAATCAGGCTTCCGAGCCAAACACAGCACCGAAACCGCCCTCATCGCAGCAACAGATGACATCCGAACACTACTGGACAACGGAGAAACAGTTGCTCTCATCTTACTTGACCTCTCCGCAGCCTTCGACACAGTCTGTCATAGCACCCTCATACAACGCCTCAGCAACATCGGAGTACAAGGAAAGGCATTGGACTGGATCATATCGTTCCTCACCGGAAGAACTCAAAGAGTCCGCCTCCCCCCTTTCAAATCAGAGGCCACCGAAGTCATCTGCGGCGTACCACAAGGATCATCACTCAGCCCCACCCTCTTCAACATATACATGAGTCCCATCGCATCCATCGCGCGCCAACACAACCTCAACATCATCTCCTACGCAGACGACACCCAGCTGATCCTCTCCCTCACTAAAGACCCAAACACCGCCAAAACCAACCTACACGAAGGAATGAAAGAAGTAGCCGAGTGGATGAAGAACAGCCGTTTAAAACTAAACTCGGACAAAACAGAAGTCCTCATCTTAAGACCATCCCCCTCTGCCTGGGACAACTCATGGTGGCCACCGGCCCTCGAAACCGCACCCATACCTACGGACCACGCACGTAACCTGGGCTTCATCCTGGACTCCTCCCTCTCTATGACCAGACAAGTCAACGCCGTCTCATCATCTTACTTCAACGTCCTACGAATGCTCAAAAAAATCTTTCGTTGGATCCCCACCGTAACAAGAAAGACAGTCACCCACTCACTGGTCACAAGCCGATTGGATTACAGCAACACCCTTTACGCCGGAACCACAGCCAAACTACAGAAAAAACTCCAACGCATCCAAAACGCCTCAGCCAGGCTCATTTTGGCCATCCCTCGGCAAGCTCACATTTCCGACCACCTGAAAGACCTCCATTGGCTCCCTGTCAACAAGAGAATAATGTTCCGTCTCCTCACCCACGCACACAAAGCCCTCTACGACCTAGGACCCGAATGCCTCAACACGCGTCTATCCTTCTACACCCCGCCAACTACGATCGTCCAATCAAGCCCTCGCCGCAATTCCGCGCATCCACAGATCCACCATGGGGGGGAAGATCCTTCTCCTACTTAGCGGCTAAAACCTGGAATTCTCTACCCACCCACCTCCGCCTCACTCCGAACCACCTCTCTTTCAGAAAGCAACTAAAAACCTGGATATTCGATAAGTAAATTCACCTCCCTCCCTCAAGCGCCTTGAGACCCTCTGGGTGAGTAGTGCGCTATACAAATTTTTGAACTTGAACTTGTGCAAAGTTCTGTTACCTTCGACTTTCGGCCCTGATTCTTCTGTGCAGTATTTCTTAGGAACGCCGTCTGGGTGTAGTGATCGTAGGTATAAGGCAGGGTGCTTGTGACACTGACGTGTTTATAATTGAGAACTTGATGCGTGTCTTTACGGTTTCAGGTTGTAGAGCCCAGTGGTGGCTTTCAGTCCATCTATGCTTTTTTTTTTGTTACTCCGCTTGTTATCTACTATTGTGCTTACGATCTTGTTTTTGTACAACTATGCATCGAGGATTCATTGTTTGCCTTTGTGCGTTTGGAAGGTTGATTGCTCTTTGTAATGTTGTTTTGTTACACATGACATAAATAAGGAAGCATACAGTTATGCTGTGAGCATTCCATACCTAAAATAGTCTCCTACTGTGTTATTGCTTGTTTCATAGAAATAGTATTCTAGTATATCATGTTTTGCAATATACTGTGCAATAGTTAGTTTCTGGTTGGGTCCTGGCTAGCTGAACCTTGTATAGCTAAGCTTTCCCTCATAATACATATTTGTTCCAGGATTGTACCTTGAACAGCTGATCTGTATGGCATTGTCTAGTCCTCTCATGAGATTAGCAAAATTAGGAAAATTGTGTTCCTGGTAGGATAGTTGTTCGTTGGTTGTGCCCTAAGCTGCCAAGATGTAAATATATCCTGTAACTACGCTATTGGTTTGCGCAGCAGAGCAGTCCTTACTAATATCGATAATATATGGTCTCTAACTGCACAGATATTCTCAGATTTCAAACACTCCGGTATACTTTTCACCCCATACCCTAGAGTCTAAGGGCTCTTCAGCTCCATGAGCCCTTCCCAATCCACAGTTCTGTATGCTTGTGAGATCAGCACCCTGAGTCATAATTTGGGTATGCAAAATTTTGGATGGGGTCACAGAATTGCGTTGCACCACAGGAATCATCAATAGTTCTTGTTCAATCTGTGCATAACCATTGTAACACATTTGGATCTGCTAAATGTTAGAACCATATAGGTTTTAAATATGCTGCTTCCATAAGAACGGAGGGTCCTTTAGGTACTAGACTGTGCCTCACGCCAGGCACGAAGTAGCACCTTCAAGTCCAATTCCTTCTCTATGTTTCAAGCCGGTGTCGCACCTCGCCGGTCACACCCTCAACGCCATCTTCTCAGCCAGCAACCACATCGCCTTCAACCACGCCAAAGGACAACACTGGACCGACCACAGCTGCGTACACTTCACCTTCAAGAGGACCTCATCCCACCACCACATGCCCCGGATCCCCCACAGATGCTGGAACAAAATCACCACGGACCAGCTCACCACATCACTGAGCCGGAACCCACCTGCTGACACCAACATACCTGACACCAACATCGCAGCGCTCAACCTCGCACAATGGATCACCAACTGCGCCGACGACCTCGCCCCACTAAAGAACTCACACAGTAAGACCACCCCAAGGAAACCCTCATGGTTCACAGACTCCCTCAAAGCCGCAAAGAAATCCTGCCGAACCCTCGAAAAAACCTGGCGCCAAGAACGGACAACGGAAAACTAACAGCCTTCTAAATCGCCACCCGCGAATACCATCAACAGATCCGGAACACCAAGAGGACATCTCTCAAGGAGCGACTAGACAACACACCCACAACAGCAAGGAACTCTTCAGCATCGTCAAAGAGTTCTCCAACCCCAACGCCAGTAACAAATACATCACCCCTTCACAAGACCTCTGCAACTCCCTCGCCACCTCCTTCCACTGCAAAATCGCAGACATGACCGCTTCGGATCCCAAACTCCTCCTCCGGACACCAGCCCAGCGAACCCCACCATCATTGTTAACGCCTGGACCCCCATCAACATTGAAGATACCATCCACGTCATGAGCACCATCCACTCCGGATCCCCCTCCGACCCATGCCCCCATCACATCTCCAACAGTAAGTAAGTAAGTAAGTGCTTTATTGTACAGTTAATAAAAACCATTACAAGTAGCCAATGGTAGTAAAAAATGGTAGTAAAAAAATAAAAATACAAAAAGAGAACAGGTTAAGAGTAAAAAAAAATAAAAAAAAAATAAAAAAATAAACAAATTTAAAAGAAGAATAATAATAAAAAGAATAAAATAAAAAAAACAGAATAAAAAGTTAGAAGTGCGGGAGTGTCCATCCTACACTAAGTACATATGTGTTTCTTACACGTGGAATTTGTGTGTTTATCCTGGGTCTTGCTCACAACGGGCGCGGTGTTCTGTCAACTCCATTCCCCATTTTGCCATTCAGGGAACAGTCTGGCACACTCACTAATTGTTCATGGCTCTTTGAAGTTGGCCTTTCATTGTAGCGGGTCAGTTTGAGTCTCAAGGCCAGCCTGATTTTTAGGAACTGACGAAGTTGAGGGAGTGGTATCAATATCCCTTTGGTCTTTCATTGTTTTTAGCCTTGTTTCTACCACTCCGAGGTATTTTACCAGTCGGCAGGACATTTGCACATCACCTCCGCTGAAGCAGATCAAGGTTGCTTCTCTGCAGGACCTGATTCCTTTTTTTATAAATAGGGGTCTCAATAAGTTCTTACGGTCTTGCTGCAGCTCTTTGCAGATAGTAATGAGGTGTGTGATGTTTTCCTCGTGCATGCCGCACAAGCGGCAACTTGCAGGCGTTGTTGGGCGCAGCCACGGGGCCATGTGACCAGCTGCTGGTAATACTCCCAGTCGTAGTTTTAAAAATGATTCTTTTGTTGTTTTGGTGAAACTGGTCAACAGATAAGCCTGTGGAGTAAGTTTGTTGTAAGTTTGTACTGTCAGCCAGCCATGTGCTCTCTTAACTAGTGTAGCTTTGTCTTGAAGGAGGGATTCTTTCTTAACGATTTTATTTACAGTTGTTTTTTGAAGCCCGCAAGATTCCCTTGCAGTTCCCATAACTGCCTTGCCCCCAGGTGGTTGATGGCCTCCTCCAGAAAGAGTTTTGCTGGACAGTCATTTTTGCTTTGTAGGTCTTTCCAGAGGAGTGCGTTAAGGGTGTTTGCTTCCCCTCTGCTTATTTTGTACCAGGTCTTGAGGTATGATCCCTTTCGTGCGAGCTCTTCCTTAGCCAACCCAAATTCAAGACGGATCTGCGCCATCACATCTCCAACAGAGCCATCACCACCATCGCACCCCAGCTGCGGAACGTCATAAACAGCTCCTTCACGTCAGCTACCTTCCCTGACGCTGGAAGCACGCAGAGATTAACGCCCTCCTGAAAAAACCCACTGCAGATCCCAGGGACCTCAAGAACATCCGACCCATCTCACTTCTCCCCTTCCCAGCTAAACCCATCAAGAAGACCGTCAACAAACAACTGACTACCTTCCTCGAGAACAGCAACTCGCTCGACCCTTCTCAGTCCGGATTTCGAGCAAATCACAGCACCGAGACCACCCTCATCGCAGCCACAGATGTCATCCGAACCCTAATGGACATCAGAGAAACAGCCGCCCTCACCCTCCTAGGCCTCTCAGCAGCCTTTGACACCGTATGCCATCGCACCCTAGCACACCGCCTCAACAACACGGGAATCCAGGGGAAGGCCCTGGAATGGGTCACCTTGTTCCTCACCGGCAGAACCCAGAGAGTCTGCCCCCCTTCCTCTCCTCAGCCACCGAAACCATCTGCGGTGTACCTCAAGGATCATCACTCAGCCCAACACTCTTTAATATCTACATGAGTCCCCTCGCCGCCATCGCACGAAAACACAACATCAACATCATCTCCTACGCCGACGACACCCAGCTGATACTCTCCCTCACCAAGGACCCAGCCACCACCAAAACAAACCTCCAGGAGGGAATGAAAGAGGTAGCAGACTGGATGAAGCACAGCCGTCTCAAGCTCAACTCGGACAAGACGGAGGTCCTCCTCCTCTGACAATCCCCCTCTGCGTGGGACAACTCATGGTGGCCCTCGGCGCTGGGCACCGCAACGACACCCAAGGACCACGCACGCAACCTGGGCTTCATCCTAGACTCCTCGCTCACAATGACCAAACAAGTCAACGCCCTCTCATCCTCATGCTTAAACACCCTACGCATGCTCCGAAAGATCTTCCGATGGATCCCCACAGAAACCAGAAGAACAGTCATCCAGGCCCTCGTCACCAGCCGACTGGACTACGGGAACGCCATCTACGCTAGAAATACAGCCAAACTTCAGAACCGTCTCCAACACATACAAAACGCCTCCGCACGACTCATCCTCAACATCCCACGCCGCAGCCACATCTCAACCCACCTGAGAAACCTCCACTGGCTCCCCGTCAGCAAAAGAATCACGTTCAAACTCCTCACCCACGCACACAAAGCACTCCACAACATGGGCCCAGACTACCTCAACAGCCGACTCGCGTTCCACACCCCCACCCGTCAGCTCCGATCCACCAACCTCGCCATCGTCATCGTCCCACGAATCAGCAGAACCACGGCCGGAAGACGATCATTCTCCAACCTGGCAGCAAAGACCTGGAACTCCCTTCCCACCCACCTACGACTGACCCAGGACCATCTCAGCTTCAGGATGCACCTCAAGACCTGGCTCTTCGAGCAATAGCAGCCCCCTGCCCCCCCCCCCCCCCCCAAGCACCTTGAGACCCTAATGGGTGAGTAGCGCGCTCTACAAATGATTTGATTGATTGATTGATTCAGAGTCTGGTGCTTAAGGTCTGTTGCAACAAGTTGTTGAGCAAGTCTCCCTCCGTGAGCATTTGTTAGGGGACCAATTATTAATTAGATCCAGAGACTTGGCACTGAGAAATTGAACACAAGTCCTCCTTTTGATGGTCTTTGTCGCAGTCCGGCCCTGAGCAGAAAAGCAAAACCCTGGATGACAACTCTGTCCGTGTAGTTTAGATCTGCTACATTGCAGTGGATTTTATAATTTGGGAAGGAGAGTACCACCCAATAAGTTAGTGGAAAACCTTGTAGGAAGATGCGCAAGAGGCCAGCCTCCATCAGGGGTTCAAGTTCACCATTGATTTCCTCCTTGAACCACATGGGACACAAGAAAAAGTGAAAGTGCCAAAAGACATTTCCTGATGAGCCAGTCCCACTTGATGCTCTACTGCAGCAGTCCTGTTGGGAGATAACCTTAACAGGGAAATACTACACCAAGCAGTACATATTAGCAGGAGTATCCCCAATGCTGCCACATGCCTCTCGTATATATCTTAAAATACTGATGGCCCATCTCCTCAGAAGTCAATCTCTATTGGATACTCTCCAGCTTCCTGCATCTTTTTGCACCTCCCACCCCCTTGTGTGACCCATTAGACCAGTAGCAGCTAAACCATAATTGCTTAACCCCTCCCCGCTCCTTTTCTATTCAAATGCACGCTTTGCCTCCATACTGCCTTTCATTATTGGTTCTGTTACATGGTTGTGCTGAGTGTAAAATAAAGTTGAACAATTCTGCCCCTGTACTTCAGCCCCAAATCCAATTACTTTTTCTTCTCTCCATAGTGCAACTGTCAAAAACCCTGGTGCTGCTTCTGAGGTGTATGGCCACGCGACCCCCCTGTTCCAGCTAGCCCTTCTGGTTCAGATTCTGCTACTGGTCCCTCTCTTACTCTAAGACCGTCTCCTCGCAAAAGAGCTCCTTTTGGGGGTTCCTTTTAAGTATACAAAAAGTGATAGATGGAATGCTTGAATCCATCTCAGTCACTGGTAAATAGTCGAGGCAGCATCTCAGTCCTTCGTTGTTTTGCACACAGTGCCGCATCAGCTTTATGCAAATCAGTCTTGACTCTGTTAGATCAAGGGTTCGATATGTACTAATAGTGTGAAGATAGATTCGAGTAGGTCACAGTGTGCACGGGTCCCACATCTGGACATACCCCTTAGTATACAAAAAGTGATACCAGTAATATTTGAATTAATCTCAGTCTGCTACTGGTAATTACCCGGGCTGCATCCCAGCCCATCATTGTTTTGCACAGAATGCTTTTAGTATACTTTTTGTACAACAATGTATAATCACTTCTGAGCCTTCCATCCCTCTCCTTAAAAGTGCCACTGGACTCTGATAACAACCAATGCATGGTCCCTCGCAGTGATGAAAATGACTATGTTCAAAAGCCACACTACCACCACAATGCAGGCCACTTTCCCCCAGTCAGCATCTCTGGAACTTTTGTAGGAGATAGGGGCTATTTCTTCTTCGGAGCTTTGGAGCTTGTCCCACTGTAGAAAGTGGACAGGAGTATTAACTCTACTAGTTCCTTTCACGGAAAACGTTATTAGGTCTGCGTCTTATTTTTTGCCCTCTATGATGTACACCTCTTCCTGTAGAATTTCAAGAAGTTGACTTTGGTTCAGGTAAAGGCATCTGTCCAAAACTGCAACTGGCTGTGTTCAGGGGGCCTTAAGGACATCTACTTTCATATATGTACCTGTCCTTAAATAACACAAGAAGTACCTATACTTCATGGTTAGAAATCACACTAACACTACAGGACTTTCCATTCTCTAGTAGTATTGCCCCTTGAGTCTTTACCATGATCCAAACGCTGTTGGCCTGTTATCTATGTCAGCAGGCCACTATCATCCCTACCTAGACAATTGATTGAGGTAGCAACATCAAGAGAGACCCTTATTACCCACACAGTCTTGGGATCCGTAATGCCATCAAGAAGAATTCAGTCCTTACGGACAATTCTGGCTTCCAACCTGGTGAAAATCCTATCTATCATAGGTTTTAACAGCCATCCTTTCGTCCAACTGATAATACAGTGGATCACTTCTTAACCACCAAGACTGTTACATCTTGTTGATAATAGAGGTTTCTGAGACCTTATGAGCCCTGCATAGGGCAGAAACCTCAGGCAACGCATAAGTTATTAGTATATCTAATCTCTCAAAACTTTTGTGTGGATTTAGTTGTTGCATGTCTAAACATGATTGACACAATTCTCACTTCTTATCGCATGACACATTTCTCACTTCTTTTCGCACAGGTCTTTATGTCCCTTACACATTATATGGGCCAAAGTGGGGCAGTTTGCTAAATTTTTTAATGTAATTGTCATCTGCATTTAGTTGACTGTCAGCACTTGAATACCACTCACCATCTCAGTGGAGTCTGTTGGTCCAAAACACTGCCCATTTAAAAAAAAAAGGAGATTCCATCCTGTTCCTGGATCATTGAATTGTGGTTGAGAGCTTAATGTCAGTAGGGAATGAATTTAACAACAACGGAGCTTGTCCTGAAAATAAGTGGCCTTCCGGGGAACTGAGATTGTATTAAGGGGCTGTAAGGAGAGCCAGAGTGGTATTATGCACGTAACGACTGTGCACCCTCTGAACAATTTTGTTGGATACATAATTCTAAGCAATGTGATGGAGACTTTTTAACACAATGTAAAATGTTCAAAATACCATGCAGACTGAATCTGGGAGCCACTGTGGGTCTGTGTAGGCAAAGGATATATTGTCTCCTTCAAAAGTAGAGGAAACTGAATGAAGAGGGATATTGAAATAGTGGCACTCTTCACCCACATAATGCATGCAATACAAAGTTCCAGTTACCAAAATCCCAAGTAAATGCCTAATTTTATAAAGGATATGGAGACTATTAGAAACAGGGTTCTCCGAAATCTTATACAGTAAAAAACTGCTATTGGCAGTTAAAAATGATTGAGAGAAAAAAACACACCCACAAAGAAGACAGGACTTGGTTCTAATCTTTGGAATATTGAGGAGACACCTTAGGGTAATTACAAAAAAAGACAACAGAAGTGGTGTGTCCTGGACTTCTCATAATCAGTGCAAGCTTCAAAGAGATTGAAGCCACAGGGACCATGTAGGTTGTTAATGTCCCATACTGGCCCGGCTTCTGTACCGAGGAAAGTAATGTTTAGGAATTGCCATAATGACCATAAGTGTAAGTAAGAAGAGACTCACAAGGCTAATATATATTTGTACTCCAACACTTGCTTAAATGTATATTAGGGTAATCCCCTGTATATATTTAAAAAACTCACGACTTGGCATGACCTATACTTATGAAGGGAAACCATGCGTCATTGCGCTTCACTTATTGGTACTTGCATCCAGGACCACAAGACAAAATAGCCTGTTGATGCTATCTTTTGCGCAGACCTGAACCCCATACACTTATTTCATGCGAGTTCAGGAACCCGTATGTCTTAAAAAACAGTTTCCCACTCTTTTACCTCAAAGTTATGCATCAGGCCTATCACTAGTGTGGCAAAGCTTGAATAAGACAAGCCTTTCTGTGTCCATCTGAGCCAGGGTAACCTGAATATGCTGCTGTGTCCATTTCAAATTCAGGTAAAGTAGATTTTATCTGTCCAGTAATGGATTTGTGGACAGCTATACAAATAACTTGATGCCAGATGCGATGTTACCTGTGAAACTCCAGCGAAAATTGACTTCTGCTATCCCTTTACCCCATAGGCTATCCGTGTCAAATGTCCCTGCAGTGATCCGTACATATAAATATGCAATCAGCAATGACACATGCTACATGGTTATTAATGACAAATCAGACCTCATTTTCCTGACTGAAACATTAACAGATCTTGTTTTGCCCCCTTATGGGTGCTGGCCCTTGACCACTACAGGGGTTAGTAAGGGAACAATCAATATCTAGGAGAGGGAGAGTGGTTTCTATCAGTTATATTTTTATAACCTATTTTAGTGAAGTGTTTAATGCATGTTCAGATATAAACAACTGTTCCACAAGCCCCCTTCCCCGTCCTCCAACTGTCCCACCCCACATCCTGTAATGCGATCCGTACAATTATCATGAATGTGTTCTAACTCATACATGGCCTCCCCTCCCCCTGATCTCTCACATGGTCCTGACCAGTATTAGCCTTTTGTACCTATTGGAGTCTAGCTCTTCTGTTCGGTGTAGAAGAACCAGTTCAGGGTCTGGTCTGAAGGTCATTCATAGGACCAAACCTCTGCACCCAAATACTGCCTCCTGCCTCCCAGTATGCCTGAATCTTGGGGCATTCCCATACCGTATGTACAGGTTTCCCACTGTCATGGCGCATTGGATATGTAATGTAAATGTAAATGTAAATGTATTGCAATTTATATAGCGCACAAATCACCCGAAGGCATCAAGGCGCTTGCCTTGGGAACCCGTCCTGGTATTCCCCTGTGAGATAACCCCAGCAGGGTATCCACAAGGTGAAAGCCAGGCATCCCGCCGCGAGGGGCCGTAGTGGAGATTAAGCAAGCTATTGCCCAGAGTCACAGAGTGTGAACCCGTGAGTCGAGTAGGCACCGGAACAAGAATTATCGAGTCCGTGGAATTTTTGAGCCCAAGACCCGCCGAGGTGAGGAATTGAACCCTGGTCCAGGACCGATCTCAGCTTCCGGGTCTGCTGCCTCTAACCCCTGAGCCACACTTCTCCACTCCATATAGGACTGATTTGACACTGTTCACATCCTCCAAAACCTCTTTTGCATTTAGTATACTCTGTAGAAATATTTCCACAGAATTAAACTGAGCTTGGCTGCAATAGCTGTGCCTCTGGTTTCCCTCTATTCATCCTCCTCCAAGGGAATTCAAATTACGTTCCTATGCTGAACGTAAAGTCTCTAGAGGATCTTCAGCATTACTTATCAATGTGCAATATACCTTCATAATGTTGTGGTCACCCCCAGCTCACCCAAGATGAATTTGGCTTCTAGGTGACTGAACTCAGAGAGCGTTTCCAGCTTTCCTATGTAGGGCAGGAGGGCGTGGCACAACTGGAGATAACAGAAGAATTGAGACTAATGTAAATGATATTCGTCCTGCAGTTACTGATATGATTTCAGTGTTGTCCCCTGCATTACGTCCTCCAGGATGGAAATGCCAATGAGGATTAGTGACATCGCTCCAGTGCTGCCCCTGGGCTTAATGTATGCCTCTCCCAAAGAGGCATTTCCTCAATCAGCTGCCATCACATCCCAGTGTTTTCAGTGTTTCTTTCCAGATCTTCAATACTAGCTGAGTGGCCTAGTAGGTGTGTTATCGAAACTCCCTTCAACTGCCATTTTTCATATGCATATGCAGGATCACTCTGTGCATCGTATCGCCGTTAATTTATGGTGTGCAGGTGGGATGAGCTGTAATATGATCCTATGTCTATGCCGCTGTCATAAGTGGACTGAAAGCACTTTCAAAAAGCTATCCATGTGGGCCCTGGTACCCAAGAAAGCTTCAGAGTTGAAGTTGACTTTAATCAGAAAGGAGTGTAGTGCCTGAAGGGGAAGTTTTGTAGCTGATATAAGCAGCGTGGTAGGGTTACCATTTTGAATATGGTGGACTTCAATAGGATGGCAGGTGTGCCCAGTATTGAATGTCTGAGGACATTCTATATCCACCAGAGGACTGATATTTAGCTCCCAGGCCATGTTGGCATTTGGGGTGATGTAAACCCATAAGTATTGTGATGCCTCCGGGACTACTTGCTTGTCCTCGGCCCCTGCAGTTTACCAGGCATCTTGTTGATTGGATATAGAGATGATTTGGTGTAGTTGAGCTTCAAGCCTGACATTCTTCCAAAAGCTTCAGGATCAGGAGGATGCATGGGCCTGAGGAAGCCGGGTCTGTCCTAAAAATAAGAACATCATCGGCGTAAAGGGCCACCCTGTCCGAACCCCCCGGAATCCATTCACATCCCCTCACCTGAGCGTCTATCTAGAGCCATTCCACCTGTGGCTCAATGGCAATGGTGAACAGCAGAGGAGACGGGGAGCCCTGACGTATAAATCTCTATTGGGAAATTGATCAGAGGTCCCCCCCCCCACTTTATAGTAGTTGAGATGTCTGTGTGTAGGAGTTTAATGTATCTCATGAACTTCGGCCCAAAGTAAAGCCACCTAACCAGGGCATACATGTATTCCCACCCCACCAAGTCGAAAGCCGTCTCAAAGTCTGTCAGTGGTCTCTTACTGATCTTCTCAGCTTCACCAAGATCCATTTCCATATGTATGCTGACGACACCCAAATCTATATCAAGATCAAGAGGGGCAACTCTCACAGTCCAACTGTTGGGAGAAGGGGGGGCTCCAGGGCTCTCCAAAGTTTCTGGTAGGTAGAAAGGAGACGTCACCTAAAGGATAAAGGTGACTATTAGCCAGGGACAGAGGCGTTTAGTAGAAAAAGATAATGATTTGTTGCCCTGGTGCACTTACTATTAGTGTGACTGAAAAGAGCAACACGGCAATGGCGATATATGGGTTCTTCTTAGTTGGACCGTCGAATCTCTTTCATTGGGGTAAGTATTGAAGACCGGAATAAATCCAGGGATATGCCCAGAATTAATCTGAAGAGGAGCAAACAACCAGTCAAGGATTAACCCGTATGTCAAAAACTCAAAATGATGCAGCAAGTGCATGAACACTGAGTGAAACATTCAACGGAGTGTCAGTGGCGTCAATATTGAAGGACACTTGATAGTCAGCATGTAGGCGCGCTTATAGGGACTAGAACCAACACCCTGTGCTTGTCAAAGGGTCATGGGGATCTCAAATTACGTAGATATTAAAGTAATGAGAGAGGTTGATCATAGCCCGTGTTGCGGCTACCTACTGGGTTAGAGTTTCAAACAAGCTGTTCAAGCCCCAGTAATACCTAGAGTGGAATACGGTGCTGTAACCCCATGCGGCCTACCAAGAACATCGACAGCCCCATTAAGAGCTACTATCAACTCTGCTGCAAGACTCATGTGAAAGAAACAGGTTAGTGTTAGATTCCTTACCTTAGAATATCCACAGGTGTCAGACTGGATCCAGAAAGTTTTGCATAGCAGTACCCCTGTGCGTCGGAAGGCATTGTCTGCGGCTCCGCATCCGTCGTCGTTGGCGCCGGGATGACGTCGTCAGACTACTTAGACAACGCCCTCGCGCGCTCACGCCAGTTCTTCTTTTTTCCGCGTCAGCAAGCGCAGATCCGGAAAAAACAGTGCTTCTTAGTCAATTTTTGACTAACTTTTTCGATTCTTTTGGATCCCTTTTTCAAGTCGGTAGACTCTCGGTGCAGATAGGGATGCCCGGGTTCAAACCCTGTGCTGATTGTAACCACCTGATGTTGGTTACCGACCCCCACCGTCGCTGCCTGTATTGCCTTGGGGCCGACCACGCTGACAAGTTGTGCCTCGACTGCCGGGCCTTGACGTCGAAGGCTAGGCGGGAGCGGTCCCGTAAGCGCCTTGAGCTCTGGCAGTCGGCCCGTGCCGTTCACGGTCCCGGTCGGGGAGTAGGTCGAAGGACCAGTCGCTGGGCCACAATCATCGCAGCTCGGCGAGTCAGCACCATTCGTCGGGCTCCAAGTCCTCAGGTAAGAGGCACAAGAAGTCGAAGAGATGACATCGCTCTTCCGACTCCCCCGACGCTCGCGCAATGCGGCCAGGGGTTCGGACGACATCACCCACGTGCCTCCGCCGTTACCGCAGGCGCAGCGGCCAGCTCCATACCCACCGGTCCCTGGGCTGAACGCGACGCGGGAGGAGATCGATGCCTTCCTCATGGCCATGAGGTCGCTCTCTCCTCTGTCTGGTCTCGCTGTGGCGTCTTCGGGCCCCATGGCCCTGACTGGGAGCCCAAGCGGGCCGGGGACTACGGCGCCGTCGACGACTTCGGTCCAGACGCCGCAGGGCCCCGCTGGATCCGGGTCGCCGCTGGTCGACCTTAAGACCCCTCCGCTGGCACCGACCCCTAGAGTGTCCCCGTCCCCGGATGACGTTGTCCCCGGTCCCTCCCTCGGTCTAGATCCGGCGTCGCTTGATGCCGCATTCGACGCCGAGAGAAGAGCATTTCTTCTATGATCTGGCCCCATCCTTTGCACCTGACTATCAGGAGATGGGAGGCGAGGAGGATTGGGAAGGTCTGAGGACCCTCTGGCACAGGAGTTTCAGTCGTATCAGGACTGGGCAGTTGTGCTAGGGGAAGCCAGTGGTCTGGACACTTCGCCCGACACTGGATTTGTCTCCCCTCCTACCGTGGCTACAGAGGAGGGGGGCTGCTTACAGCGTGGTATTGACGAGGGCGGCCAAGGCCTTGGCTCTTGAGTTC
Organism: Lissotriton vulgaris; assembly: GCF_964263255.1. Taxonomy (NCBI): domain Eukaryota; kingdom Metazoa; phylum Chordata; class Amphibia; order Caudata; family Salamandridae; genus Lissotriton; species Lissotriton vulgaris. The sequence goes on along the minus strand of NC_141693.1, from coordinate 1,684,584,830 downwards.
CCCGTCGCGGCCATGAGGACTAACCTCTTCACCGAGGTCCTTAAACCGCAGGCAGGCTCTTCGGAGCCTCTACTGTCATTTAATGAGGCCCTTACTGACGTTCTGTTGGGCACCTGGTCCATGCCCGCTACAGGCCACCCTGTATATTGGAATGTGACCAGACGCCACCGCCCGGCTCCGGGCGACCCTAGCTTCCTTTCCACCCACCCCACCCCTGAGAGCCTGGTTATCCAGGCCTCTAACTCCCAGACCGCATTCCCGACTGCTCCACCTGATCGGGAATCCAAAAGGTATGAGCAGTTCGGTAAGAAGCTGTTCTCCTCACTTAGTTTGGGGTTGCGGTCGGTCAACACTGCTTGCCTTTTGGGCCGTTATACCCACTCTCTGTGGGACACGGTCGCGGATGTGCTGCCAAATTGCCCAAAGGAGGCCCGGAAAAACTCGCAAAAGCCCTTGCGGAAGGGCGAGATGCAGCACTGTACTCTATTCGATGTGGGCTGGATACCACAGACTCGCTGGGCAGGGCGATTTCCACGACGGTGGCAGTTCACCGCCACGTCTGGCTGAGGTCCGCCAACTTTTCGGCTGATGTCCAGAACTCACTCATGGACATGCCGTTTGATGGCCGTCGCCTCTTTGGCGACAAGGCAGACAGTGCGCTTGAGCGTTTCAAGGACTCCAGGGCTACGGACAAGTCCTTGGGACTGTCAGGCCAGCGCCAGCAAACGTCTGCCTTTCGCTCCTTTCGTGGCCGAGGAAGGGGCCGCCCCTTTACGTCCTGACAGCCACGGGCCGCAGACCAACATCCAGCGTGGTGGCAGACGTGGTAACCGCCGTGGCGGTGCCAGGGGACAGCGGCGAGGCCAGTCCACATCCACCCCCGCAGCATTTGCCTCAAAGCCTTCCTAGTCCGAGCTTTCAGGCCCATTAACAGGTGGGTGCTGCAAATCGTCTGAAGGGGCTACTCCCTCCCCTTCGAGGCGAACCCTCCAGCCATGCCACCGCAGTACCACCGCATGTCGGGGGATCACTTGCAACTTCTGCAAGAGGAAGTTACGGCCCTCTTGGCCAAGGGGGCCATCAGGCGCGTTCCTGTGACAGAAGTAGGGTGTGGTTGTTACTCCCACTACTTTCTGGTTCCCAAGAAGTGCAAAGGGGGCCTACGCCCTATCTTGGACCTGCAGAACGTCAACAGCTTCCTCCGGATGGAGAAGTTCAAGATGATGACTTTGGCTCAGGTCTTAGCTGCCCTAGACCCCGGAGACTGGATGGTAGCATTAGACTCGCAGGACGCATATTTTCACATTCCCGTCCTGCCGGCCCACCGGCGTTACCTGCGGTTCACGGTAGGCCACGAGCACTTTCAGTTTACCGTGCTCCCCTTCGGCCTTACCAGCGCCCCTCGGGTGTTCACGAAAGTGATGGCGGTGGTCAGAGCTCATCTGCGCCGATTAGGGGTGTCAGTCTTCCCCTATCTCGACGACTGGTTGTTGATGGCGGGCTCGCCCCAGACAGTTGTCAGCCACCTCCAGACTACGGCCGACCTCCTGCACCTGCTGGGGTTCTCCATCAATGTGCCGAAGTCACACCTGTGTCCCTCTCAGAAGCTCCTCTTCTTCAGAGCGGTTCTGGGTTTGGCGCAGTTTCGGGTTTATCCTCCCGAACAGCGGGTTCTGGATATTCAGGCTCTGATTCAGATCTTTCAGCCTTTATCCAAAGTCTCGGTCAGGTTGACGCTGCGGCTTCTGGGGCTGATGGCCTCCAGCATCCTTCTGGTGCATCACACCAGGTGGGGGATGCGGGCTCTGCAGTGGGAGCTGAAGTTTCAGTGGGCCCAGCATCAGGGCAACCTGTCCGACTACGTCCTAATCTCAGAGGGCACTGGGAGACAGTTGCAGTGGTGGCTCATGGACCGCGATTGGGTCAGCGGCAGATCTCTCTTCCTACCCCAACTGGAGCACGTAGTGGTGACAGATGCGTCCCTCCTGGGATGGGGGGCCACATGGGAGAGAGGGAGATCAGAGGCCTCTGGTCTCCAGAGGACTCCATATCAACCTTCTCGGACTGCGGCCGATCCGGCTTGCACTGAAAGTCTTCCTTCCTTCTGTACGGGATGTGTAGTGCAGGTTTTCACGGACAACACCACTGCCATGTGGTACTGCAACAAACAGGGCGGGGTGGGGTCGTGGACCCTTTGTCAGGAGGCTCTGCGCCTCTGGCAATGGCTGGAACACCAGGGCATGTCCCTGGTGGTTCAACACCTGGCAGGTTCCCTGAACGCCAGGGCGGACAAATTCTGCCGTCAGTGCATAATGGATCACGAATGGCGTCTGAATTCGGACGTGTACGCCTTTCCGTCTTTACCACTTCTGCCCAGAGTGCTGAAGAAGATCAGGCACGACCGGGCCCATATCATCCTTGTGGCTCCGGACTGGGCACGAAGATACTGGTATCCCGAGCTACTCAGTATGTCAGTTGATCCCCAGATTCGTCTGCCTCTTCAGGAGGACCTTCTGTCGTAGCAACAGGGGACGGTCCTCCACCGAACCTGTCCAGTCTCCACCTTCATGCGTGGAGATAGAGCGGCAGCAGTTGAGGCCATTTGACTTGCCTCCTGAAGTCTGTGATGTCATTCTGGCAGCCAGGCGTCCCTCCACGAAATCGGTATATTCCTGCAGGTGGATCAAATTTGTTACCTTTGTCCCATCTCAAACCTTCCCCTTCTTTCTAAAGCCCTGGAAAAATGTGTCCTTCTCCAACTAGATAGACACATTGAACTCTTTAACTTACTAAACCCCTTCCAATCTGGGTTTTGGAAAGGATGCAGCACTGAAACCGCCATGCTACACATTGTTGACGACATCCACCACTCACTAGACAATGGTGAATCTAGCCTGCTGATCCTCCTTGATCTCTCTGCAGCGTTTGATACTGTTAACCACTCTGCTTTACTAAATGTTCTTAGAGATCGATTTGGCCTGAATGGTTCGACACACAAATTGTTCGTCTCATACCTACAACACCATTCTCAACAAATCAAAATCCAAAATTGCCTATCTAACCCTACCTCCATCTCCTTAGGAGTTCCGCAAGGATCCATCCTCTCTCCCACTCTTTTTAACCTTTTCATGGAACCCCTCACACTCATTCTTAAACAAGCCGGGATCAACTACCATCTCTATGCCGATGACACCCAACTCTATTATAAGATTAAAACTCATGCTGACATCCTTCACCTCAACAATACTCATCAAGATTCAAGCCTGGTTCCACATTAACCACCTCAAACTCAACCCTAAAAAACTGAAATTATTCTCTTTTCACCTAAAAATAACCAGCTCCCCATTCAGAATTGGATCTCTGACCTCAACTCCCTCAACTGCTCCTTGTCTTTGTCCTCCTCAGTCAAATCACTAGGGATCTCTCTTGAAAACCTCCTAACCCTCAAGGTACACATCAATAATTCTGTCAAAGGAGCCCTCTTCACTCTCCGCCACCTTAAGAAAATCAAGCCCTTCATACCTATCAATGTTTTCAAACTAGCAGTCCAATCCCTTGTTCTTTCTCGCATCGACTATGGCAATGCCATACTCACTGGAATTCCCAAGATCCACCTAGCACCTCTCAAATCTGTGCTTTACCTTGCAGCTAGGCTTACCTCAGACTGCAAGCGATTCGACCACATATCCCCTGCCCTTAAAACCCTTAAATGGCTCCACCTTGAAGGTAGATCCACTTACAAAACAGCCTGCATCACTCACAAAATTCTCCATCAGAATACACCGACCTACCTCGCGAGCAAACTCACTAAAGCTGGTTCTCCCGTTCCTTGAGAAGTACTAACACCCTCCTTCTTATCTCCCCCCTTCTAAAAAAGAAAGCCACCCAGTCTCGATCCTTTTCCGGCAACGCTCCTTACATCTGGAATGCCCTTCCAACTGACCTTCGCTGCAACCCTTCCTACTCTAGTTTCAAAAAAGAACTCAAACTACATCTACTCAATAAATACTGGGGACCTTAATCCTGATCTGTTCTCTTCCACTGACTACATCTGTCCGACCCTAAATGCATCTGCCCTCCCTTTTTCAGCCTTACTCGCCCTTCCTCCTCGTCACTTCCCCCTCCCTGTTTACCACCTTCACTCCTACTTGCACCCCCCTTCCCTTGTCCACTCTCAGCCCTCATCCCCTCCAACCCCCCCCACTTCTGCCCCTCCCCCTTCTCTTCCTCACCAACTTAACGGACCACTAACCTCCCTATCCTGACTGCAATTTTCCGACTCTTTTTCTACAATTTGTGCCTTTTGATATTTTTTGATTATGACATCTTCCACTTTTTGTTGTGCCTTTTTCCCATATTTATCATTTTGAAATCTGTCAGGCGGAGACTTATATGTTGTTTATATACATTGATGCTATGTATGTCCCCTGTTGACCTTCTTGTCTCTAAAATGTAAAGCGCTCTGATACCCCCGGGTCCAGCCAGCGCTATATAAAACCTCTAAAAATAAATAAATAAAATAAATAAATAAATAAACAGCAAGGCTGTGGATCCACTTTCTGCCCCCCTTTCAGAGGTTCTCCGCGTTCTTCTTTCTGTTGCCCAGCAGGGCTCTGCTCTGGGCACTATCAAAGGCTACCTCTCTGCCATTTCAGCCTTCTTAAGGCTTCCTGATCAGCCTTCCCTTTTCAAGTCCCCTGTTGTAAATAGATTCTTGAAGGACAACACTCACTCACTCTTGTTCCTTTTGTGATGCCTTTTGATGTGCGCTCCCTTCGAGCCACTTCACAATTGCCCTCTTCGTCTTCTTACTCTTAAGACTGCATTCCTGGTTCGCCATCACCTCTGCCAGGAGAGTGAGTGAGCACCAGGCTCTGTCTTCTAAGCCTCCTTTTCTTTCTGTCCATCCGGACAAAGTTGTTTTAAGAACGTGTCCTACTTTCCTGTCCAAGGTGGTTACAGCCTTTCACATCGGGCAGTCCATCACCTTTCCCACCTTCTTTCCGCCTCCGCATCCCTCGAAAGAGGAAGAGAGGCTCCACTGTCTGGACCCAAAACGTGCGCTCTCATTCTATCTGGATCGTACACGTCAGTTCCAGGTGGATGGCCAGCTCTTTGTTGGTTACGTGGGCCCTAAGAAGGGACGGGCGGTGCACAAACAAACCATTTCTCGATGGGTTGTTTTGTAGCTTGTTTCCTTCCCAGTGTAAGAATTGGCTTTTGTAGTTTGGTTTGCCCTGTTCCCATCATGCACTGGGACAGGAACAGACTAATTTGCATACAGCCAGGTTCTGAAACTGGGATGGTGCAGTGAGCTAAAAAACGGTGTTGGATCTAGCCCTGATCTCTTGACTGGGTGAGAGTATTCTGTTTAATTCAGAGACTCTGTCCCTCACCACCCCTTGTTGTAAATATTTTTGTCCACCCTAAGCGTGGAAGGGTATGCTCAGATGTGAGTCCCTTGCTCATTGCACCATCAGGATTCAAGCAAGCCGGGCCGAAGAGGCTGAAATGCCAGAAACCGGTCCCCGGTAGCTTGTTTCCTTCCCAGTGTAAGAATTGGCTTTTGTAGTTTGGTTTGCCCTGTTCCCATCATGCACTGGGACAGGAACAGACTAATTTGCATACAGCCAGGTTCTGAAACTGGGATGGTGCAGTGAGCTAAAAAACGGTGTTGGATCTAGCCCTGATCTCTTGACTGGGTGAGAGTATTCTGTTTAATTCAGAGACTCTGTCCCTCACCACCCCTTGTTGTAAATATTTTTGTCCACCCTAAGCGTGGAAGGGTATGCTCAGATGTGAGTCCCTTGCTCATTGCACCATCAGGATTCAAGCAAGCCGGGCCGAAGAGGCTGAAATGCCAGAAACCGGCCCCCGGTAGCTTGTTTCCTTCCCAGTGTAAGAATTGGCTTTTGTAGTTTGGTTTGCCCTGTTCCCATCATGCACTGGGACAGGAACAGACTAATTTGCATACAGCCAGGTTCTGAAACTGGGATGGTGCAGTGAGCTAAAAAACGGTGTTGGATCTAGCCCTGATCTCTTGACTGGGTGAGAGTATTCTGTTTAATTCAGAGACTCTGTCCCTCACCACCCCTTGTTGTAAATATTTTTGTCCACCCTAAGCGTGGAAGGGTATGCTCAGATGTGAGTCCCTTGCTCATTGCACCATCAGGATTCAAGCAAGCCGGGCCGAAGAGGCTGAAATGCCAGAAACCGGCCCCCGGTAGCTTGTTTCCTTCCCAGTGTAAGAATTGGCTTTTGTAGTTTGGTTTGCCCTGTTCCCATCATGCACTGGGACAGGAACAGACTAATTTGCATACAGCCAGGTTCTGAAACTGGGATGGTGCAGTGAGCTAAAAAACGGTGTTGGATCTAGCCCTGATCTCTTGACTGGGTGAGAGTATTCTGTTTAATTCAGAGACTCTGTCCCTCACCACCCCTTGTTGTAAATATTTTTGTCCACCCTAAGCGTGGAAGGGTATGCTCAGATGTGAGTCCCTTGCTCATTGCACCATCAGGATTCAAGCAAGCCGGGCCGAAGAGGCTGAAATGCCAGAAACCGGTCCCCGGTAGCTTGTTTCCTTCCCAGTGTAAGAATTGGCTTTTGTAGTTTGGTTTGCCCTGTTCCCATCATGCACTGGGACAGGAACAGACTAATTTGCATACAGCCAGGTTCTGAAACTGGGATGGTGCAGTGAGCTAAAAAACGGTGTTGGATCTAGCCCTGATCTCTTGACTGGGTGAGAGTATTCTGTTTAATTCAGAGACTCTGTCCCTCACCACCCCTTGTTGTAAATATTTTTGTCCACCCTAAGCGTGGAAGGGTATGCTCAGATGTGAGTCCCTTGCTCATTGCACCATCAGGATTCAAGCAAGCCGGGCCAAAGAGGCTGAAATGCCAGAAACCGGTCCCCGGTAGCTTGTTTCCTTCCCAGTGTAAGAATTGGCTTTTGTAGTTTGGTTTGCCCTGTTCCCATCATGCACTGGGACAGGAACAGACTAATTTGCATACAGCCAGGTTCTGAAACTGGGATGGTGCAGTGAGCTAAAAAACGGTGTTGGATCTAGCCCTGATCTCTTGACTGGGTGAGAGTATTCTGTTTAATTCAGAGACTCTGTCCCTCACCACCCCTTGTTGTAAATATTTTTGTCCACCCTAAGCGTGGAAGGGTAGGCTCAGATGTGAGTCCCTTGCTCATTGCACCATCAGGATTCAAGCAAGCCGGGCCGAAGAGACTGAAATGCCAGAAACCGGTCCCCGGTAGCTTGTTTCCTTCCCAGTGTAAGAATTGGCTTTTGTAGTTTGGTTTGCCCTGTTCCCATCATGCACTGGGACAGGAACAGACTAATTTGCATACAGCCAGGATCTGAAACTGGGATGGTGCAGTGAGCTAAAAAACGGTGTTGGATCTAGCCCTGATCTCTTGACTGGGTGAGAGTATTCTGTTTAATTCAGAGACTCTGTCCCTCACCACCCCTTGTTGTAAATATTTTTGTCCACCCTAAGCGTGGAAGGGTATGCTCAGATGTGAGTCCCTTGCTCATTGCACCATCAGGATTCAAGCAAGCCGGGCCGAAGAGGCTGAAATGCCAGAAACCGGTCCCCGGTAGCTTGTTTCCTTCCCAGTGTAAGAATTGGCTTTTGTAGTTTGGTTTGCCCTGTTCCCATCATGCACTGGGACAGGAACAGACTAATTTGCATACAGCCAGGTTCTGAAACTGGGATGGTGCAGTGAGCTAAAAAACGGTGTTGGATCTAGCCCTGATCTCTTGACTGGGTGAGAGTATTCTGTTTAATTCAGAGACTCTGTCCCTCACCACCCCTTGTTGTAAATATTTTTGTCCACCCTAAGCGTGGAAGGGTATGCTCAGATGTGAGTCCCTTGCTCATTGCACCATCAGGATTCAAGCAAGCCGGGCCGAAGAGGCTGAAATGCCAGAAACCGGTCCCCGGTAGCTTGTTTCCTTCCCAGTGTAAGAATTGGCTTTTGTAGTTTGGTTTGCCCTGTTCCCATCATGCACTGGGACAGGAACAGACTAATTTGCATACAGCCAGGTTCTGAAACTGGGATGGTGCAGTGAGCTAAAAAACGGTGTTGGATCTAGCCCTGATCTCTTGACTGGGTGAGAGTATTCTGTTTAATTCAGAGACTCTGTCCCTCACCACCCCTTGTTGTAAATATTTTTGTCCACCCTAAGCGTGGAAGGGTATGCTCAGATGTGAGTCCCTTGCTCATTGCACCATCAGGATTCAAGCAAGCCGGGCCGAAGAGGCTGAAATGCCAGAAACCGGTCCCCGGTAGCTTGTTTCCTTCCCAGTGTAAGAATTGGCTTTTGTAGTTTGGTTTGCCCTGTTCCCATCATGCACTGGGACAGGAACAGACTAATTTGCATACAGCCAGGTTCTGAAACTGGGATGGTGCAGTGAGCTAAAAAACGGTGTTGGATCTAGCCCTGATCTCTTGACTGGGTGAGAGTATTCTGTTTAATTCAGAGACTCTGTCCCTCACCACCCCTTGTTGTAAATATTTTTGTCCACCCTAAGCGTGGAAGGGTATGCTCAGATGTGAGTCCCTTGCTCATTGCACCATCAGGATTCAAGCAAGCCGGGCCGAAGAGGCTGAAATGCCAGAAACCGGTCCCCGGTAGCTTGTTTCCTTCCCAGTGTAAGAATTGGCTTTTGTAGTTTGGTTTGCCCTGTTCCCATCATGCACTGGGACAGGAACAGACTAATTTGCATACAGCCAGGTTCTGAAACTGGGATGGTGCAGTGAGCTAAAAAACGGTGTTGGATCTAGCCCTGATCTCTTGACTGGGTGAGAGTATTCTGTTTAATTCAGAGACTCTGTCCCTCACCACCCCTTGTTGTAAATATTTTTGTCCACCCTAAGCGTGGAAGGGTATGCTCAGATGTGAGTCCCTTGCTCATTGCACCATCAGGATTCAAGCAAGCCGGGCCGAAGAGGCTGAAATGCCAGAAACCGGTCCCCGGTAGCTTGTTTCCTTCCCAGTGTAAGAATTGGCTTTTGTAGTTTGGTTTGCCCTGTTCCCATCATGCACTGGGACAGGAACAGACTAATTTGCATACAGCCAGGTTCTGAAACTGGGATGGTGCAGTGAGCTAAAAAACGGTGTTGGATCTAGCCCTGATCTCTTGACTGGGTGAGAGTATTCTGTTTAATTCAGAGACTCTGTCCCTCACCACCCCTTGTTGTAAATATTTTTGTCCACCCTAAGCGTGGAAGGGTATGCTCAGATGTGAGTCCCTTGCTCATTGCACCATCAGGATTCAAGCAAGCCGGGCCGAAGAGGCTGAAATGCCAGAAACCGGCCCCCGGTAGCTTGTTTCCTTCCCAGTGTAAGAATTGGCTTTTGTAGTTTGGTTTGCCCTGTTCCCATCATGCACTGGGACAGGAACAGACTAATTTGCATACAGCCAGGTTCTGAAACTGGGATGGTGCAGTGAGCTAAAAAACGGTGTTGGATCTAGCCCTGATCTCTTGACTGGGTGAGAGTATTCTGTTTAATTCAGAGACTCTGTCCCTCACCACCCCTTGTTGTAAATATTTTTGTCCACCCTAAGCGTGGAAGGGTATGCTCAGATGTGAGTCCCTTGCTCATTGCACCATCAGGATTCAAGCAAGCCGGGCCGAAGAGGCTGAAATGCCAGAAACCGGTCCCCGGTAGCTTGTTTCCTTCCCAGTGTAAGAATTGGCTTTTGTAGTTTGGTTTGCCCTGTTCCCATCATGCACTGGGACAGGAACAGACTAATTTGCATACAGCCAGGTTCTGAAACTGGGATGGTGCAGTGAGCTAAAAAACGGTGTTGGATCTAGCCCTGATCTCTTGACTGGGTGAGAGTATTCTGTTTAATTCAGAGACTCTGTCCCTCACCACCCCTTGTTGTAAATAGTTTTGTGCATAAAGGCTTGTTATTCACTGGCTAAAAAGGAGCCTCGTGTGGGGCTGCGTGCCCATTCTACTCGGGCCACAGTGGCTACTACTGCCCTGGGATGGGGAGTCCCCTTGCAGGATATCTGTCAGGCAGCTACGTGAGCCTCGCTGCACACGTTCGCTAGACACTACTGCCTGGACAGCCAAGTCCAGAGAGATGGCTTTTTCGGCCGTTCTGTTCTCCAGGACTTTCTGGTGTGATCATTGGTTCGCAGACCCACCACTGGGGTTGATATTGCTGGGGTATCTATTCTAAGGTAAAGAATCTAACACTAACCTATTTCTTTCAGATGCACAAGTTACTTACCTTCGGTAATGATATATCTGTAAGAAGCAGTAGCTAGTGTTAAATTCCTTACCACATACCCCACCCATCCTCCCTGTTCTGCGAACCGATATCTAGGGTTAAGGTTGTTCCCTTTGAGGGCTCTAGTTTCATGGCGCCAGTGTCGGTTTTTATCATGGCTCTGCGTTTCTGGCGCGGAAAAGCTGTGTATAAGAACTGACGTCGGCGCGCGAGGGCGGCGTCTAAGTACCCCGACAACGTCATCCCGACGCCGACAACAGATGCGGAGCTGCAGATGACGCCTACTGACGCGCAGGGGTACTGCTACGCAAAACTTTCCTGATCCAGTCTGAGGCCTGGGGATATTCTAAGGTAAGGAATCTAACACTAACTACTGTTTCTTACAGATATATTGTTACCGAAGGTAAGTAACTTGTGCATCACTGGCTCGAAGAGAAACTCACACATATCACCTGACCTTAGAGCCCTCATCTCGCTACCATTTGAAGCCAGAATTCATCTGAAAATAGCTTGTATGACTCACAAAGCCCTTCACCATAATTCCCCGCTTTAAACATACTCTCGCTCATTCTCGGGTATGGCTCCTCGGATCTGGAACGCTTTGCCCACGAAAAAAAGAACGAACCCGTCCCCTGCCGCCTTCAAAAAAGTAGTGAAAGCTATCCTCTTGGCTCAATTCACGTGATCCGGTCCGTTCTGCTACCTTTTGTTTAATTGTTCCTATCTATGTATTTATTCTCAACTAGCTGACATTTGCTCTGTCAAGATAACTGACTTTACATGCTTAAGTTTTGTACCATGATTGCACCTATCCCTTGTTTTTATTACGTTTGGTTTCTTTCCTACACTTGTCTGTAAAGCGCTCTGATACTTGTAAGAGTCTTGTTCCCACTATATAGAACCTTCAGAATAAAAATGTAAATAAAAAAAATCAGTGCTGATCGTCCTAGCCTATTGGTCAGGGCCAGAGCGTTATGGAGCCTCTTTATATTATGGCTCGTTGGTCTTTTGGACAGGAAGGTGGACCGATCCTGCTGAACCAAGTAATCTATTTCTTTAACCAGCCTATTCGCAAAAGCTTACACAGTAATCTTGACTTCCTCGTTCAGTATCGATATATGCCGGTATGAAGAACACCCCTCTGGTGGTCAATCCTGGTTTTGGCAGTACCACTATTTCAGCTCTCTGTAGATCTGGGGTTAGTAGCCCACATTCCATAGCTTCTGCTGTAACCTGTCCCAGCGGTTCTACAAAATTTCTTGTGTAATACTTGAAAAATTCTGGCAGGAAGTTTTTTTGGGCTGTTTCTTTTCCGACTTCAAGCCACCCCACGCTGTCAACAGTTGTCCAGGGAAGGTCGCTCCTCTTCCAAGAGACCTTCCCTCAAAAATCTCTCAATCTTTGGCAGCGGTTCCTCATCCGCTCGGGAGTGGAGGGAAGCGTAATATCTTGCAAACTGCTCTGCAATGGCTTCATCCCCTGTAATTCAGGCTCCATCTCCCCATTGACTAATTCAATAGGGGGTATGTGGCGTAAGGGAGTGACAGAGTCTGTGTAGAAGGGCACTCGCATTATGGCCTCCCCAGTTAGTTTGTGGTTAAGCATCTTCTGCAAATGTCATATTTCTCAATGTTTCTGGTCATCAAGATTCAAGAAATCTGGTCTCCAACTCCAAAATGCACGCTTCCAACTCTCTCGCCTCTTGGTGCTATTTACGTCTGATAGCTAATGATATCTCCCCGGTGAGTAACCTTCATTGCTTCCCACAATATTCCTGGGGACTGCACTGACCCTTTCTTGATTTGAAAGTATCCCTCCGTCACATCCCCAGTGTATGATTTGCAGCGCTCATCACTCAGTACTCAGATGTTTGGGCGCCATTGTAGCCCAGAGCGGGCATGCTCTGACCTCCAATTCATTTCTACAGTCCGAAAGACCCTGTGCCAGTATTTGCATGTCATGCACCTCACACAATTCTGTCTTGGGAACTAGGAAGTAATCCAGGCGAGAAAATATTTTATGTGCTCCTAAATAAACAATGAACCCCTGCTTCTGTGGATGCTGGTGCCTCCACACATTAATCAGCCCTAACACCTCTGCAAAATGTGCTATCAGAGACTGGCGAGTGGCTCGTGTTCCCTTTCCCATGCTGCGGTCTCAGGCCTCATCCACTATCCCATTCCAGTCCCCACTCCGTCGGTAGAGTGTGGTCAGCGTTTCCAGGAACGTGGTTGTTAAAGCGGGTCGGGCGTAGATGTTGACCAACGTCAATTTCGTCACTGTTTAGAAGGCCTGTAACTACCACATATCTCCCCTGTTTGTTCATTCAGTGTTGTGTTACATTGTAAGATACATGGTGCCTTATTAGGATAGCCACCTCTCTGGCGCCCCTCCTGAATCCAGAGTGATATATCTGAGTAAACCCTAACCTTGCTAAGAAGGGGACTTTATGCCCTGTCAAGTACGTTTCTTGTATTAGTTTGACATCTTCTTGAAGCCTTTTCGCCCACTTCAGCACTGCCGCTAGTTTTATTTTGTCTAGGACACCATTCAAATTCCATGTTAAAATATGGATCAGTCCTGCTCTTATTCCTAGGTTATTGTTAGCCATGACTGGTAATGGCACCAGTCCAAAAATCTGTTTCCACTATACTCCGGGGCCTGAATAGTAGAAATCAAGAACCCCCCCAACATATCCCTCCCATACCTCACAAACATGAAGTATCTGTCGGGGATGGAACCAGGGCTAATGCCAACCGGGAATCAGCTGTTCATATTCTAACCCTCCCCCGCTAAAAACTTATAGAATGCCCTTGTACGTGATGGGGGTGTCCTAGACAATAGAACTTGATGTCATTCTGCCTCCACGCCCCACCAAATACTTCGATTAGGCCCTCCTTCCCATTGCTCATCTGCTGCTAAGAGAAATCCCCTCAACCCACATTGCATCTGTCTTTATGTATCATAGCCCATCAGTTATGTATTGTGTGCAAGCCCTTTCTAATCTGCATCCGTCTTGGTCGCCTCCCTAGTCCAGTCACACTCGGGTTCTCCTTGGGTAGGGGGACTAGGTGTCCTCCCAGAGCGTGAGCGATTTCTGTGCCTTTGACTAGATGACAGCCCTCCATGGTCTTTTTGCGTTCCTGTTGATGGGGGAGGGGGTTTGCACCCACAAACAACGGAGGTGTGTTTGGCCTGGCCGTCCTTCTTTCTGCACTATTCATTGTTACCTCCACCTTCTAACTACTAGATATGAAATGTGTAATAATTTCTTTGATGTTATTTTAATCTATAGATCACATGTTTTTATTAAACTTTTGTAAAAGCTTTCTTGAAGCAACGCCCAGCTTTTAATCACTTTATTAGTTCAATGCAGGCTAATAGTATCTACCTTGTAAGGATGATGATGGATCTCAGAAGTGAATTCCTTTATTAACAAGGTCTTGGAATATGGTGGGCCTAAATATTTTTCTGTAATTCCATTGTTTACTAAACAAAAGTGTACAGTCTACATATAGGTTGGTTACAGTATGTGGTCCTATAGAGATAGAACACTTCACTGAAAACAACAGCTAAAATAATTGCTCCTCTAACGCCATTGTCAATAACTATATACTGACAGCAGCCATTATTAAAAATCTTGAACCTTAGTAAGGCAGGTTGTAAAGTGTTCTTTATTGAAACAAATATATTATGCAACGAGCATAGTTGAATCTCTGAATAGAGCGAAAATTATATTTAGGATTGTTAATGAATTAAAAACATCCAAAGCACTGATGTATGATTAAGTTACTTCCTCTTCACTATGTTAAGCTAACATTTTGCAAATTAAGATCACAATTTTAAGGTGGCGATGTATCTCCGTAGCCTTGTCTCCTGTGTTGGAGACTTACTGGGCCTCAAGTTAAATACCTTTCAGACATGAAATTTACTGAGATACTAAAGATGTGTCAATATTCTCCTTGAAGGAGACAACCTAAATTCTTTTTTTAAAACTTTATTTATTCTATGAATCACTGACCATTCAATAAAATTACAGAACATATTTTCCGGAACAGGATAAAAAGAATCATTAAAGGAAAGGGTAGTGTTGTAACAATTCATATTTCAAATGCTATAGCTAGTCATCATATAAAATATAGTTCTTAAATATTTCGTGAGGTGGACATCTATACCTAAGTACCAATATGCATACAATGCAATAAATTGAGCATAGAAACATGCAGACCAAATTGTAGGTTCTTGTAGCTAAGATCAGTTATCAGATCAGATCAGATTAGATTAGCTTTATTCGATTTTAGTTTAAAAATCATAAAAGCAGCAACAATACATAAGTAAATACCATAACATTTCATAACAAAATTAGTATCAGCTATTTAAAACAAAATTAAATAAATATAACGAATCAGCTAATCAATATAGTACATACTACTGTGACATTTAAGCTAAAACTCATGAGTGGCCTCTTTGTAGTTGATTCTTAAGAAATACAATTTTTAAACAAAGGTTCAAATCTGTTAGAGGCTAGAAGGTTAGTGGCGCTGGGAGCACAAGATCCCCTTCCCCAGGAGTTGTATTTCTTTGCCGTAGATTTTTGTGACGGGGCATGTTGGAAGTTCGGATAAAAATCATGCAAGTCCCAAATGCAAATGGGATTTTAGTTTAAAAATCATAAAAGCAGCAACAATACATAAGTAAATACCATAACATTTCATAACAAAATTAGTATCAGCTATTTAAAACAAAATTAAATAAATATAACGAATCAGCTAATCAATATAGTACATACTACCGTGACATTTAAGCTAAAACTCATGAGTGGCCTCTTTGTAGTTAATTCTTAAGAAATACAATTTTTAAACAAAGGTTCAAATCTGTTAGAGGCTAGAAGGTTAGTGGCGCTGGGAGCACAAGATCCCCTTCCCCAGGAGTTGTATTTCTTTGCCGTAGATTTTTGTGACCGGACATGTTGGAAGTTCGGATAAAAATCATGCAAGTCCCAAATGCAAATGGGGCCATCCCCTTCTTTGGGCTGGGAAAGTCGTAGGTAGGGGCGAGATTCCTGTTCTTAAATTTAATTAACACCAGGTCCCCAGCAGTGTCTTTGGGCAGCGTACCTAACCATCCCACCCTCCTAACGCTCAGGATTCCACCATCGAGATCAGGTGGAAAAAGGTCTGTTGTCCTGTAGCCAAAAAATAACCTTGTTTAGCAGGTCCTGGTGTGATTTGTGTTTTCCCTGGCTAAGTGCAGGGACCCCAGAGAGGACTGACACATATGGGGCGGCTTCAGGAGGTAAATTAATACGTGGCATTCTTACCAGAGCGGCTCTAGCCACTGTGTGAGATGTTAGCGCAGGTTTTGATATTACTTTACGGCCTGTTGAGGTAGGTATATTTAGGGGCTGTAATTTAGTTTCGCCATTCTTACACATAACAGACTTAAGCTTTTCAGGGGTGATGGGAGGATTAGGGCGAATGGGTATTACCTTTTTATTAGTTGATGGACAATTCTTTTTAATTGTTTCCTCAATGCTAGTCAGCCTATCCCCTAGATCATTAATTTTTATAACCAGAGGTGATATGACGGATATTAACAGTTGCTCGAACTGAGCAAGTAAAGTTAATTGGGGGGACGATGCCGGGTCGTCTGTTTTATCCGCAGCCTTATCCTCCATTGTTGTGGTTGGGTTAGAGGGGGATGATGTAAGGCTGGTGCACAATTTTTGAATTTTAGGTTGGTTCTCGTTGACATTTTCCCTGTCATGGTTCCTATTTATGTTAAGACCCTGGGGCAGTACATTGCCTTGGGTTTGGTCTTTATTTAAAGGTTGAGATAGGTCCCGCGGAGTGCCATTAGAAGTATCAGAATTACTGCCCATAATAGGGGGGAGTGATACATCCGGGACATATTTAGTCCCACACGAGCTCCTCCCAAATGGACATAATTAGCAAACAAAACGCCAAAGAACGGCAATACGCAGTGCAATGTAAGTCAATAAGTAAGAAGCGTCTCTATACCTCCTCCAATGCAAAAGTTAAGTGGGGTGGCCCGTCCCGTCCTCTTCTGGTCTCTGAGGGCCGTAGAGGGCCCGCCCTTTGCCCGGGCTTAGCCCCGGGCGTCGACCCGCGCGCGATCCCGCGACGCGGGGTCTGGTGTCCTTTAGTAGCGCCTCCTTGGGCGGAAATCCGCTGTTGCGCCGCTAGGGCGTCTAGGGGATGTAGTCTTTTGGCCCCTCGCGGCCGGTGGTGCTGCTTTGCGGCGTCCTGCGGGCTGGGTTGGAGGAAGATTGACCCCCAGTGCAGGTGGACGCTAAGCAAGGTATGCCCCCGAGTGTATGCTGATCAGTTATCAAAATCTATTTCTTCATTTATGCTTTGTTGTAATACCTGCAGCTTTGATTTTATTCTGCTTCCCACATTTGTGCAAATTTCAGGATAGCCCCTATTCTGAAGGGAATAAAGTTTTTCTCTTTTTTTCATGTTTCTCATTTTGATAAGCCATTGTGCATGTTTTGGTGGATCGCATGATTCCCAATGTTGTAAAATCAAAGATCTAGCTTTTAGTGAGGCATTGAAAACAAATATTTTTTGTCCATTGTTGAAGTAGTGTTAGAGATCTCAAATAAAATGACCATTGGATTGGGGTCTATGCTACATTCGAGTTGTTGACTAACAGACTGAAATACCCTAGTCCAGTAGACGGTCAATTTCGGGCAGGAGAAACGCATATGGAACCAGTCCCCTCCTGAATGATTACATCTCAGACAATCCGATGATGTTTCTTGGAACAATTTGTGCCGTTTAGTGGGGGTATAGTATAATTACCATTTTGAGAAGAATTCCATTTGTTTATAGTTCACACCATGAATGGCCTTGGTCGACCATCTATTATAGTCCTGCCATTGGTTTGCCTCTATGTGACAGCCCATAGTCTCCTGTAATTTTAGAAAGGCGCTCAGGATCATAGGTTGCTGCAAGATGTGGTACTAGTTCTAGATTCCCGCCATTTGTTTTATATACAATGCATAGGTGACAGATTCGGGAAGTGGACCCTCAGGGATTCGTAATTTCTTAATTAGGCTCGAAATTCGAAGATAGGAATATATGAGGGTTGAGACTTCTTCTATTTTATCTTGTCTAATTTGTCCCCAAGATTTTACCTCTCCTTGTATTACACAATCTTTTATTTGATAGATTCCCAGCCATTCCCAGTTCTTCAATGTCTGTGCATCAATTTCAACTCCTAGTTCCCTACAGTGTAGCAGTTTAGTTTCTTGGTGTAAAGGTGTAAATTGATACTCCTGTTTTAATTGATTGAGTCTATCATGGATTATGCAGTGTGTCTTGTATCGGTAACGTTTGGGTAGCTTAGGGATTTTAATAAAAGATTTTGATCTATATTTTTTCCAATAGCATTTGATGTAGTTAGAAAGTGGAGCCATAATCCTGTGCTGATAATGCATGTCCACTCGATCCAAGAGGGCAGCTTATAAATATTTTTGAATATGAGGAAGCCCTAGACTACCGTCTTCCAGTCTTAATTGCAATGTTGTTAACTTGGTCCGTGGTTTCTTCCTTCCCAAAATAAACTTCAGAACTAATTGATCTGTTTCTGTGAAATAAGATTAGTGTATGGAATCTTGATAAGAACATTTGAAAAAACAAAAGTAAATAATGGAAGCACCATCATTTTTATCAATGCAGCCCCTCCAATTAAAGATCAAGGGTAATAATGCCAGCTATTAAGTATCTTTTTTTAACAGATTGTTATTGGTTTTTCAAGGTGATATCATAGAACAAACAGCCCGGAGGGTGCAACAGATGATCAAATGGTGCAATTAAAGTCCAGTGCAGTTATCCCCCCTGCTCACTGTCGGAAAGTCCGCCTTCCCCATCCAGTATCAATTCCTCCCATCAGGTAGACAACAGGAGCTCCCCCCGCCATTCCACCTTCGCACCCCATGCCTAGCCTTATGTAAATATCACAGTGCACCTCCTCAGAATGGATATCCCAGCAGGACTCCGTATGCAAATGCCACCCTCCGCCCCCCCCTCCCCAAGAAACTCCCACCCCCCCCATCCAGCCCCTCAGGCATGCCACTGTCTCATTAAAATGTCCGTTCAGACACACCTAAAGCATATATCGTAGTCCATGTTCCCTACATCCCGAACCCCATGGGTCAATATCGTGGAGAGAGTCGAGGGAAACCCTCAAATAGCCCCACCCAGGTCCCACGTTATGCCCGAGCTTGCGAGGAACCTCTGGATTCAGTCGCCAGATGCTGGACCCATCTCCTCCAGTATGTCTTCTGCGTCCTCAAAAGGGTGCTTCACCAAGTCCACCAGTGCCACCCATGCCCGCGCCATTTCCATCGACTTTTTGTTCCCAGTACGCGTAGCCGATTCGCAGTCTGCAGGTCCCCTCACTCTCCACCCATTTCACTAGTTCCCTATTCTATCTCAGCAGGTAGGGGGTATTTTTTGACTTCCAGTGAATAGTAAGCTCCCGCTTTGCCAATACCAGCCCCAAGTCGATGAATTTACTAGTAATCTTTGTCTTAGCAGTATGCGGGAACCAATGCAACAAGCAACAGCCAGGCGTCAATGCTACCTCTCTCTCCTTCACTGTTGCCAATCCAGCTGTCACCTTCTCCAGTATTCTCCCAAGTGTGGGCACTCCCAAAACATGTGAAAGAACCCTGCCCCCGCCAGGTTACATCTTGGGCAAGCGGACGATACCTCAAAGTACTAGTTAATTTTCCCCGGTGTGAGGTATGCCCTATGCGGTACATAGAAGTGAATTAATTGAAAGCACGTGTTCCTAGTGCCCTTCCAAGCCCGTTCTAGAATCTCTCCCCATGGTTTCTCCTCGATGGCCTCCCCAAAGTCTGCCTCCCATTTAAGGCGTAAAGCTATCAGAGGCTGTCGCAAGTCATGCTTGATCCGCCTATAGAGACATGTAACCGCCTTAAGAGTCCCCACTACCATCACTACATACTGACATGCCAGGAACTTCTTTGGTTCCACCAACCCCTATCGCCAGTGCATTCTAATGGCTGCTGTCAAAGCAGCATGAAAGAGAAAGTCCCCCCGTGGGAGATCATGGCGCTCCAAGAGGTCATCGAAAGGGAGGAGGTTACCATCCTCAAACAAGTCTCCAATATAGTAATGACACCTGCGTCTTCCTAGTGGCGCAACTTGCTCCAATCGCCCCCATAGGGCAGTGCTTCACACATCCGTAGCGGAATCTCAGGCACATATTGGATTTGTATCCGCGCCCGTCTAGCCAGGCTTTTCCAACACTGTCTCACCGTTCGCAAAACAGGGGGAATCGTTCTATCCCTCAAAGGCAACCGTAGCAGCACCCGACAAAGCTGGGTCAAACTTGGGTGCTGGCCACCCAAATCCTCAGCATTCCGGATTTGCCTCGCCGCCCATTTCTTAAACCATTGAAGCTGCACTGCATGATAGAGGCCTCAAGGTCCGGTAGAGCAAAATCCCCCTCCGCCCTGGGCCGCTGCATAGTGATAAGTGGACTCTCCGCCTCCCGTTGCCCCATAAAAACCCAGTGATCAAGGCGTTGAGCTGCACAAAGATCTTACGCGGGATCCAAATGGGGAACGTCCCGAAGAGATAAAAAATCCTGGGTAAGGTAACCATCTTCACAAGTGCGACCCTACCTGCCACAGACAGTGGGAGTGTTCCCCAATTTTGAAGCAGCTCTTAACGCTGCGCACCTCCTGCCCTATATTATCCTCCAGTAGATCCACGGGTCCTGGTAGATCCGGGTCCCCGGATACGACAAGCAGCTGATCTCCCATGGAACCCCTTCCACGCACTGCATACCGACTCCCCCCAGGGCTGGCAGGAAACAGGCACGATTTGCTCCAGTTTATGCAGAGCCCCGCAATCCTTCCGAAGGTGTCTAACAATTCCTTTGCTCCCCGAAACGCATCTCCCGAGTTGGCTAGAAACAAAAGCAGCGTTTTAGATAAGAGAAGCACTCCTGTTTTTGGAACTGTGTAACATGAAATATTTTTTGCTATGATTTTCTTTTTAAACCAAGCGTGCTACGGAGGTGGCACGTTTGTCCTCACTGTGCCTCTGCTTTAGATACCTATCTTAAGTGCTAGACTCACTTAACCTCTGTGCACTGTTGCTAATGTGGTTCACACTTAAGAACAACACTATACGTTTTTCAATTTTTTTTCGATATGGTAAAATAATCAAAACACTTCAATTCAACAGGTTTCGTTCATATTTACTCAATGAACTTCACAGAGTTCTCTTCTGTGTAAAAACTATCATCAAAAAACAATTCAAACCATTATTGTATTCAATCACAATAAATCTGATACATTTTTAACACATCAAAATTAAATTCAAAACATCATCCTAGACGACTCTTCTTTGTGCCCAATGCATTTCAAGCTCAAACGAGCTCTTCATCAGGGGCCTGTGGACTGAATATAATATTCAATTACTCAACTGTTTAATGTACTGGACATCAGAGATTCACAAGGTACAGGGCAAATAGTGCAAAGAACTAAAGGATTAAAGAGAGAACCCTGTTCCCCACCACTGTGTGCTGGAAGTAAAAAAGGCTTAACTCACTGGTCTCGTGTTCATGAACTTTCAACAATCCTAAATCATAAAAACGAGTATTAGGTATTACAAAAAAGTTCAACACCTTCACCACATATCAGAAGACCGAGCCTGAACGGCCGTCTTACCTTGCAGAAAGTATTCTTTAAAACGGAACCTTCTCTCGAGTGTTACCCAGCTATCAACACCAATGTCTGTTCAGATATCTGAAAGCATACACGAACATAATCTCACTACGAATTTTGGAAAGCTTTCGTGAGTACAATTTAGCCATTGTTTGGTCCTGAGTAACAAAACGGCTCACTGAAGGCTTACCTCCGTGGTAAACAGCTCCTGTTTGACGACTCGCCCTCGCGTTTCAAAAAGCTCCGCTGTTCGACAACCTGCCTCATTCAATGCACGTCCGTGACTACGCTCAATATAAACAAAATTCCACAACTGAAAACGGACTACTCAAAGCTTCAGAGTGAGCGAGCGCCATCGTGGAAAAGGTTCACCTCCGCTCCGAACTGTCTCTGCATGACAACTCTCCCTCACATTACGAAGGCTCCACTATTCGACACCCTACCTCATTCAATGACCTTCCATAGCTCTGCTCAATGCAAACTATTCAAACATTAAAAGGGGACTACTCAAGACTATGGGTGCCATCTTGGAATGGTGTATCAATATCTACTACAAGCACTGGGTCTAATGAAGTACTCTTAGAAGTGGTTCAAAACAGGAAAAGGTGAAAGAAAGGAAAATTAAAAGTAGATGAGAGGAAAAAGAAAGGCTCAATTCATATGAACAGTTCAAACATTATATACAATATGCAAACAATTGTAATACTAGGTTGCAAAGTACAGGCATCAACCTTTAGCAGTTTCAGAGTGAAATTTCATAAAAAACACATCAGATCTATTTTTTTATTAAGTCCCCTCGGCTCTTGTGTTTCAAGGATTCTGATCCAATATATCTCTCTCTGGAGGAGGGATCTGGTTAGATCAACCCCCTCGTGTGTTTTAACTATCTCCAGTATAACCTGATCTGGGATATGTTATGGTTGTTATCATTCCAATGTTTTGCCAAATTGCTTTTGAGATTTTTATTCCTTATGGTGCTTTTGTGTTCCGATATTCTAGTTTTCAGTTTCCTGTCTGTTTTCCCTGCATATATTTTTCCGCAGGGACACTTTATTTAATAGATTAAATTTTTTGAATTACAATCACCATCGTAATGTAAAGTCATTTCTTTTCCTGTTCGTGGATGATGCAGCAATTTGCCTTCTATTACATTGGAACAATGCACGCAATTATGACATTTCTTCATTCCTTTATGACTCACTTCAGCTTGTCTTATAGGTGTGAGCAATAGCTCTTTCAAATTTTTGCATCTCGTGAAGGCAAATATGGGCTTGCTGGTGAAAATCCCATTGAAGTCTGTTTCATTTTGCAATAGTTCCCAATGTCTATTGATAATGTTCTTCATCCTGACTTTCTCCAGGACTTCATCTGGATATTTAAATTTTCACAAACTATTTTTTGGGGGACCATTGCTTACTCCTAAAAATGTTTTTCTCAACATTTACCAAGGTGAAGAAGTAATGTTACCAAATCACAATTTGGGTTTTCTACCGTCGCATAGATTCTGATTTTGCGTATAGGAGCCTTTTCAGCCATAAAATTGCTTTGTACATAAAAGCCCATAGAGCTTATCCTGCTAGGACTATAGTAAAAAAAATATTTAAATGGTGTTGTGATAAGATATTTCACTTATTTCATTGAAAGAGGAGAAAAAGAAGGTCCACTTCTGCTTTGATGCTTGTGGTGGGACATTCAAAAGTTGCTTTAGACACAGTTATAGGATCTTGTTGTTCAGACGGCCTTTTCATAAATAAGTCGCTGACAGTGACCCCTCTAACATGGATCATGTTTGTCTGTGGTGGGCTGCTTAGTTGTAAAGTGTGTGTAGAAGAACCCATAATTCATTGATAGGATAAAGGATGCTGTTTTGTGTTACTTGGCCCATCAGTTACAGTAACACAGAAAGCATAGTGTTTTTAAGTGTTGTCCTCCCTCAGTTTTGTCCTTGGTTTTCCCCTTCCAGCCTTATACTCTGGTTGGAGTGTAGACCTACACTTTCTTAGTATGCCAATACACTGCGGACACTAGGTATATGAATTTTTGCAGCGTGAATCTTTCTAGATTCACTATGCTGTGTATTATTCTGCCATCTAGTGGTTGGTTCCGGAATTTTAGTCTTTTTTTTTTTTGTTTAGGTCCCAGGTGGGCTTCGACATCCCACTATTGGTGTCCTTCGTGACGTCGACGCGCTTCCTGCGGAAGCTCCCACCTTTGGTCGCCATCTTCAAATTCTTTTTTTCGCTGTTGGGTCTGGATCATTACAGAGGTGTTCCAGAGTTTTGGAAGAGGAATTCAAGCAAAATCGAAGATATTTGATGAAGAATCAAGTTTTCAACTACACCGGACTAAAGGTCAGGTACCCTGAGCAACGAGGGAGAAGTTTAAAGAACAAAACCTCGACGTTCTATGGAGAATGCGCTCGCAGGGGACTCCCTGAGCGCGGGGATGGACAAAACACTGTTCAGGTTTTGCACCAATTGCCACCACAAGTACGCCCAGAAGGATCAGCACTCGACCACAGCAGCGAAGACTGCATCGTGTTCTTGGCTTTTACACCCAAGACCCTCAGAGTAAGGGAGAGGCAGAGAAGGGCTAACCACAACATGCAGGGGCAGGGGCCACCTCCATCGCTACGAGACTTGGGCCTCTCCAGTGTAGAAGAGGACAACATCGCAGAAGGACCGGAGGACTGCACGGTTGTCGAGGTCCATAGAAAGACGTTGAAAGAGGTAAGGGAGTCGTCGACCCCTAAACATCCAAGCGACACTTGAAAGAGCCAAACAAAAGACCCATGCAACACTCATAGAAGTGTAGCTAAGTCCTTGAAGGGAGCTCTGCTGCCGAAACATTATACGAAAGCAACAGTCTCCAGGGAAAGTCAGCAGAGCGGATCCTTCGAAAAGGACGCTCAATCGGCGAAAACCCTTGAAAGGACGTCAAAGGTTGCCCTCGAGAAGGAAACCTCGGCATTGAGGAAAAGAAGGACCGACGTCGACGTCCTCGAAGAGAAGCTCTCCAACCCTCAATGCTGAACATGCAGCCGAGATGGAGAGGAAGAAGAGGAGGCTTGAGGCCGAAATGGCGAGCATCCTACAGCGGAAGAAGGACTTTGACAAGAAGGTGAGTCAATACAGCATCCCGCCGAAACCCGTGGTCGAGGTCGAAAGGGATGACGAAGACCCGGAACCGCCGAAAACGTCCGAACCAGTCGAGGAACTGGGGGAAGAGGACTACTATTTTGAGAGAGAAGGCAAGGAAGATTTGCAATCCTCAGAGGCACAAGACGTGGAATGGCAAGATCTCGAAGCCGAATCGCCAGAAGATATAGGGATCTGCAACATAGTCGTGCAGAAGGCTGCACAGACATATGGAGTGAAAATGGAGAAGGAGAAGCACAAGGCATGTTTCCTCCTGGAAACGACTGCCTCAACAGACCAGGATTTTCAGAGAACAAGGGAGACCCAAAGGAATATCACTAGGGACCTTGGTCAGTTACGTATTTCAAAAGATAGTGGTCCCTAGTAGTTCAGGGATTAGGCAGAATTGATTGATTGATGGACATACACTCAAAAGTCAGTATGACCTTTGTCCAGCAGGACAGGTTTTTATTTTAAGAGATATGGAAAACATAAAAGGATTTTTTACAAGGTGGGTACAACCAGTAACCCACAGGGGACAAGACAAAACAGGGGGGTAAACTTGACGCAACAAAGGCGGTCTGTGCTAGTATCTCAGTGAACAGACAATGGTAAAGTACAAAGCATCATTGTGAACAATTTTCTATTTGTAGGGTACATATGATGCTACTATGTCGACGGCGTTTCGATGCCTACACACAGATACATGGCATCATCTTCAGGACAAAGAATTAATTTTGTTTGTCTTGAAAGCATAACAGTTTTTTGGGGCCAATATTGTGGTCCACAAAGTAGTCTGTTAAGCAGTACCTATGCTTTTGGAATCAAAGCAAGTAAGGAAAATGAAGGGTTTAGGAGCACAAAAGTATCCAAACCGGGGCAAGGGAGCCTCTAAATACGAGACCGGACCAATCGTGTTTCATTCCTGGTTTGGCTGCTCCTTGTCTATGCAGGATACATATTCCCGATTCCCGGGATTCCCGCCATTCTGTATCCTGCATAGACAAGGAGCAGCCAAACCAGGAATGAGACACGATTGGTCCGGTCTCGTATTTAGAGGCTCCCTTGCCGTGGTTTGGATACTTTTGTGCTCCTAAACCCTTCATTTTCCTTACTTGCTTTGATTCCAAAAGCATAGGTACTGCTTAACAGACTACTTTGTGGACCACAATATTGGCCCCAAAAAACTGTTATGCTTTCAAGACAAACAAAATTAATTCTTTGTCCTGAAGATGATGCCATGTATCTGTGTGTAGGCATCGAAACGCCGTCGACATAGTAGCATCATATGTACCCTACAAATAGAAAATTGTTCACAATGATGCTTTGTACTTTACCATTGTCTGTTCACTGAGATACTAGCACAGACCGCCTTTGTTGCGTCAAGTTTACCCCCCTGTTTTGTCTTGTCCCCTGTGGGTTACTGGTTGTACCCACCTTGTAAAAAATCCTTTTATGTTTTCCATATCTCTTAAAATAAAAAACCTGTCCTGCTGGACAAAGGTCATACTGACTATTGAGTGTATGTCCATCAATTCTGCCTAATCCCTGAACTACTAGGGACCACTGTCTTTCAACAGACCAGGAGCCAATTCCTGCCCATGCTCCCTAGTGTGCTGGACCAGGGAAGAGAGGCCTTTCAGGAGCCAGCAGTATGCAAGGCTGTGACACCTAGAACCGAGAAGTACAAACATTCTTCAAAGGACCCTGCATACATCTAGGGCTCAGTGCCAGCCGACTCCAGAATTGCAGCAACGGCTAGGAAAAGGGCTAATGTCCCCACAAGTACCAGACAAGGAGAGCAGAAAGATGGATCTCACAGGGAGAAAGGTGGAGAGAAATGCGGCAATACAGTAGCGCATTGCGAATTCCAGCGCCCTGCTCAACAGGCACGCATACCAACACTGGGATGAAGTGGGGCAGCTCCTGAAGCATCTACCAGATCAGTACCTACAAAGAGTTGCTCACCTGTTAGAAGAAGGAAAGAACTTGGCGAACACATGCCTAAAATCGGCACTGGATGCTGCAGAAACATCAAGCAGGCTAATGATGATAGGAGTGACCGAGAGAAGACGCGCATGGCTGAGGATTTCGAGATTTAAACCACAGGTACAAAGTAAAATCTTAAATACAGCCTTTAATGGAGAGAAACTGTTAGGCACACCAGTGTACGACAGGTTGACGCAGCTCAAGAAGGACAACGAAACAGCAAGTTCCAGGGGAGCACTGCAGTTCAGGGGGATGAGAAGAGGTACTCCCACAAGGAGGCAAGGGGGTAGAAGTGGAGGCAACGTGCCCACCACATCGCAGCAAACATTCCAACAAGGCACAACCAAGGTCCGCAGCAGCCGGGGCAGCAGCAGCAAAACTGTCAGTACCATCCCTGGGACAGTCCTTTCGAGGGTGCGGAAACCGACGAGTACAAACACGAAGGGGAGGACAACAGCCCTCAACCAAGTGACTCCCCGACTCTAGCAACACCTCGGGGGAGGGGGCGGAAAGACAAAAAGAAAAAATGCAACCAAACATTCAACGACAAACAGTACCTCAAACATTCAACCCTGGTAGGGGGAAGAATAAGAGACTTCATCCAGGAATGGAGGAAGGTCACATCGGACAAATGGATACTAAACATCACACAATATGGATACTGTATAGAGTTGGAAAGACATCCTCCAAACAGAAAACCAAGAAGTAAGGCACACTCAGCAAAGGAGCTCTCGCTCTTACAGTTAGAGGCGCAAGAATTGCTCAGCAAGGAGGCAATAGAAGTGGTACTGCAAAACCAAAGGAACAAGGGGGTTTACTCAACCTACTTCCTGTTTCCAAAAGTGGATGAAACACTAAGACCTATCCTAGATCTAAGGTTCCTAAACAAATTCGTAAGGACTCAAAGATTCAAGATGACCTCACTACAGGAGGTAATACCACAAATACTGCAAGGAAACTTCATGGCTACCATAGCTTTAAAGGACGCATACTTACACATCCCTATCAACCACAAACACAAGCGACTACTAAGGTTTCTGATCAACCAAAGCCACTACCAGTTCACAGTACTGGCCTTCGGCCTGAAATCCACACCAAGGGTGTTTACAAAATGCCTAGCAGCCCTTCGCAGCACACCTCCGAAGGCAAGGGATACACATATAATCTTACCTAGACGACTGGCTCGTAAAGGCAAGTACGTACGATGAAAGCAAACTACACATCCAGCGGGTCATACTAACACTGAAGTGGCTAGGTTTCTCGATTCATTGGGAGAAATCATCAGCAGAGCTAGAGCAAATCAAGATATTCTTAGGGGCAGAGATTGAAAGTGTTCCCCAGGAGGAAGAGAACGTTGGCGATACTGAAGGAAACATGTCATCATCGCAAGGGGCAAGTTCTGACAGTGAGGACTGTGAGCTGGCTAATGGGAAGGATAGCGTCTTGCATTCACCTAGTCCAAAATATTTGACTTCACATGAGGCCATTCCAGGAATGGATACAACAGCAATGGTCACAGGCAACCAGGAGTTGGGAAGATCTAGTGGTTGTCACACACGCAGTGCATCAAGAAATATAGTGGTGGAACAAACAAAACGTATCACGGGGAAACCATTCACACAACCAACTCTAACGGTGAACATCACAACGGACGCATCCCAGCAGGGGTCGGGCGCGCAAATGCACAAGCTCAAGGTGAGATGGCTGTGGTCGCAACATGATGCGGTCAAGCACATCAATTACCTGGAACTAAAAACAGTGTTCCTAGCCCTGAAAGCTTTTCAGAAGCAGCTGTACAGAAACATTGTGTTAATCCAGACAGACAACACCACAACCACAAGCAGGGAGGAACACAGTCTGTAGCGCTATTGATGCTAGCACAGGAAATATGGACATGGGCTATCCCACTAAAGATAAACTACTAGCAATACCTCTCCCAGGGAAGGACAACATGGAGGCAGACAAACTCAGCAGGCAGTCGTCCGCATCACACGAATCGGAGATCAACCAACAGGAATTACAGAAGGTATTCCGTAAGTGGGGTACACCACAAATAGACCTATTTGCAACACACCAAAATGCAAAATGCCAACACTTCACATCCAGACACCCGGTCACAAGGGCATGCCCTATGGATAAGTTGGTTAAAGACATTTGCACACGCTTTTTCCCCGATTCCACTGATACACAGGGTACTAAGCAAATGCAGGATCAGCAACATGTCACTGATACTAATAGCACCTCAGTGGGCCAGACAGTCATGGTTCTCGCTAATTGTGGGGATAGCTCAAGCACCAGCACACAAATTCTCAAAGAGAAGGGACATGTTAACAATGCAGAACAGAAGGGTGCAACACCCAGAGCCAGAGAGCCTCAGCCTGGCGGCATGGCTCCTAAAGACCTAGAGTTTGCACATCTCAAGCTACCAGCGAGCACAATGGCAGTGCTCATGGAGGCAAGAACGCCTACCACAAGGAAATGCTACGTAGCAAAGTGCAAGAGATTCTCAGAATGGTGCATTAAAGAGAAAGTGCAAACAAAGATCACAAGGGAGTCAACAGTGCTAAAATACTTAACACATCTACTGCAAAGCAAACTAAGCTACACGTCCCTAAGGGTAAACTTAGCGGGGATTGTGGCTTACACTAGAGGAGAAATGGGGGAAAGCTTCTCCTCCCAAGTCGTAAAAAGATTCCTAGAAGCAGCGAAGAGAATCGCACCTCCAAACAGAATGCCAGCACCAGCATGGAACCTCAATGTAGTGCTGACCCAATTAATGAAGGCACCATTCGAGCCCATGCACAAAGTTATACTGCACATGCTCACACTACAGACGGCCTTCTTAGTAGCTATCACATCACTAAGGAGAGTAGTGAGTTGCAGGTGCTAACACTACAAGAGCCCTACCTACAGATACACAATGACAGGATTGTTATGAGAACAGACCCACACTTTATGCCAAAGGGGGTGTCTCGGTTCCACATCAACCAAACAATCCAAATACCTAGTTTTCTCCAAAAGCCAACCACAAGCACAGAGAGAGCGCTGCACACACTGGACGCCGGAAGGGCGGTGATGCACTACATAGAAAGGCCAAAGGAGTGCAGAAAGACAAATCAAATCTGTTTCCTTTGCAAGCACTTTTTTGGGACACCCTGTCACCGAGAATACCATTGCACAATGGATTGCACAAACCATTCAACTATGCCACAAACAAGCTGGGCAACAGTCACATGGAGCAGCTCATGCTCACTCAACAAGGAAGAAAGAAGCTACAATTGCGTTTCTAGGAAACACACCAATTAAAGACATTTGCCATGCTGCAACATGGTCTTCAGTGCACACGTTCACTAAGCACTACTGTGTGGATATCCAAATGAACAGACAGGCGCAAGTGGAACAGAGGGTCTTACAACACATTTTCAGTAACCAGTGCTCATCTTCCACCCAGCCGCCACAATAAGGACAAACCGCTGCAAAGTCTATGCACAGCATAGTGAATCCAGAAAGACTCATGCTGCAAAACGTATTGTTTCTTACCTGTTGGTGTAGTTTTGCAGCTTGAAGACTTTCTGGATTCACTAGCGAACCCACCCACCTCCGCCAGAAAGATGAGGAAGGGGATTAAAGATGAACAAGACTTAAAAAGTAAGAGAAAAGCAAAAATAACACAAAGAAAAAAGGATCCGAAGATGGCGACCAAAGGTGGGAGCTTCCACAGGAAGCGCATCAACGTCACGAAGGACACCAAATGGTGGGATGTCAATGCCCACCTGAGCCACGAAAAAAAAAAAAAAGACTACAATTCCGGATCCAACCACTAGATGTCGGAATAATGCACAGCATAGTGAATCCAGAAAGTCTCCAAGCTCCAAACTTCACCGACAGGTAAGAAAATATACTATTTGTTTAAGTCCCCAGGGCACAGTACATGATTACATTATCTTTCTCCACAAATTCCCTAGAGCTGATTTTGCAGTACTCCCATTCCAGTGCTCCCTAATGAGCTGAAGCTCTCAGCAATAGGGCAGACGGTTGCCTAAGAATAAAAGCATAAAAAGCAGTTTGATGCAATTAGTCTTCCATGTTTACATACTGTCTAATTGCATCCATATTTGTATAACTGTTTGCTGCTAATACACTCCACTTATGCTCCCTGCGTCAGCATGTGTGGAATTTTAAGGAGCAGCCCCTCCTTCTTAATCCTGCCCTGTTCACAGAGCTAGATCAAGTGTATTCATTGATCCAGAGCAGCTCATTATTCTCTTGCATTTTTTTCTTTTCCGGCACTAAATAACACTCGTTTGAGGTTATAACCGCTCAGAATATGACAATTACACACTGCATTGCATTTTGTTAAAGAACAGTGAATGTAAGCCTTAAAGTGGATGATAACAGGTTCTTAATGTCCTTACCTTGCCATTCCTTGTGAACATTACCATGTTTTACCCCTGAATACCTTCCTTGCTGTCATATGATATACCTTTTGGATTATTTTTATTTTGTCCTCATATAACCTCCATACTATTGTATAAGTATCCTCTCGATGAAAGCAACCCAAATGCTTATAACTTAGAGGGTCTGATCTCAGCTGATGTTCTATGGGGGCAAACCCATAATGCACATCGTAGACTGACCGAGAGGTGCAATCATTTAACTGTTTGTTGGTTGATTCAGCCCACCCTCCACGTTCCTCCTAATCTAATAATCCCCAAAAGGAACCATGCTCTCTTCTGTTTCTAAGATCATTAACCTTTTGATCTAATTCTTTAAAGTATCTAACTCAGTTCGACCATTCCCTCCAAGATCGGGGATTTGCCAGACGCCACCTTTACAGATTTCTCTCCTTGCCAGGAGAATCAAATAAAACGCCAATTTACTCTGTTTAGCAGTGATATCCCCCTCCACGCTGTACTATCCCCAAAAATATTACTACATGGCTTACCTCTATTTCTTTACCAAGTATCTCAGTCAAGGTCTTACCCACATTCTTCCAATAATCCTTCAAAACTCAACACGTTAAAAACGTATAGATGTCGTCTGCCTCTTGGGCATGGCATGTTCTACAGCTTGATTCTCCTCCTCCCCTTATTTTGGATATCTTGAGTGGAGACCAATATATCCTATTAATGGTACAGAAGTGGTTCTTTCTTAGTGCAACAGATTTAATTAAACAGTATAATTTTTCCAAAGATACTTGCCATAACATTTGGAGCTCTTCGTCTGGCAAGCACACATCCCAGGCCTTTTTTTTGGGGGGGGGGGGGGGGGATTCAGTGCCCTGTCCGCCGCCTCCAGTAAGTAATTGTACCAAAGAGCGATTTCCTTCTTCTTTGGGTTTACGTCCTGGAGGTCTTCTTCCATTGCACAGTCTCCCATTGCACAGTCTCCCGGGAATTGCCAGTTTTGATGTTCACACCATGTAGATATTTGATAGTATTTAAATCTGGATAAACAGTTTTTAGTTAGATGGCTCCAAGCATCCCACGAGAGACAGCCGTTTCCTTTAGCTATGTCGCCCCAACTCTTCACCCCTGCCTCCTTCAAAGGTTGAGATAACACGTCGTTCAAGCATTCCGGAGTACCTGGGGAATCCCACACTGGTGCCCACTCGCTGTAATGGGGAATGCCTAAAATACTACGACAGTCAAACCATAATTTAGCGGCAGCGAGTAAAACCTTCAGGCGAACTTTTTAAAAAAATGTAGTGGCGCCAAATTTGTACATGAAACCCTCGGCTGAACTCACAACATTGCATTGAACATGTGGCCTATCAGATGATCATCCGGCCTATTAAGGAGCATTCTGTTGTTTTGCAGTTGGTATGCCCAACAATTAATCTGTAGGTCTTGTAAACTCAAACCTCCATGTGCCAGTTTTTGTCTAAACTTTTTTCAGAAGTGTCTGATCCCCTTACCAGCCCAAACAAAAGAAGAGATCTTACCCTGAATTTTATTTAAGAAAATGTTGTCAAAAGTCAAAGGGATATTATTAAAAAGATAAATGAACTTCGGCAGAACACACATCTTTATCAGATTTGCCCTCCCGTAGTGTGTAAGCGGTAGATTCTGCTATTTTTTTTAGCAGTATATCGACTTCTTTAGATACTCGGGCTATATTTGTTTTAGGGAGATCAGACAGCTCTTGAGCAATGGTAATTCCCAAACACTGTATCTCCTTTGACACCCTGAAACCCTGCACTTCAGGGTTCCATGTCATGATCACTGTTTTACTGTTATTGATCTCATTACCTGACAGTTTGCCAAAGACCTTTACTTCCTTTAATAAACTAGGTAGGGCTTGGTTAGCATTAGATGTAAAAAGGATTAAGTCGTCCGCATATAGGGCGAGTTTCCTTGAAAAACCATTCATTAAAAAGGGCTGTATTTCATTATTTAGCCTTAAACTTTGTGCAAACGACTCAATGTATAAATCAAAGAGTGTAGGAGACAGCGGGCAACCCGGTCTGGTACCCCGCCCTATTGATATCGGAACTGAAAGGCTCCCATTTACTAATATATGGGCACGTGGTTCACTATATATTTTCCCCAACAGGTCTCTAAAGGTGCAATCAAACCCAAAAGCCTCTAATACACTTGACAAATAACACCAATTAACACGATCAAAGGCTTTTGCAGCATCCAGTGTTAATATTGTTAGTGGGGCTCTAGCCGCTGTTGCCAGATCTATTGCACCAATTAGAGAGATAACCAGATGCTTCATCTGCTGCCCGGGGAGGAAACCCTTCTGATCTTCATGTACTATTGCCCCTGCTATTTTACTTAATCGAGTGTTAATGATACAGGTGAAGGTTTTGTTGTCTGAGTTCAATACAGAAATTGGGCGATATGATTGGCATTGGGTGGGGTCTTTACCAGGTTTTAAGATCAGTGTGATGATTGCCTCTTTCCAGGTGTCCGGTAATGGAGAGTGACCCCGCAGAATCTCATTAAACAATTTCAGCCATATTGGAATGATTTCATCTATCAACAACAGGTAGATCTCATTTGAGATCAAATCGGGGCCTGCTGCCTTACCTTTTTTGAATTTCTTGATAGCTTCCATAATTTCACTTTCTGTTATGTCTTGATTTAGTAGTGTTAATCCTTCAGGGGTCACTTTAGGAAGCTGTTTCTGAGCCAGCCAAAGATCTACAACTGTTTTATCTGGATCTAAATCCTCCCTATACAATTCTTGGAAACATTTACAAAATTCCCTCTCAATCTCGCTCTTATTATCCGAGAACTGTGCGGAAGGTTCGTCACCATTTTCTATTCTGATCCTTGTTATACAGTTTTGAGACCTGTCCCTTCTGTTCTTTATAGCTAACAATTTACTGCAATCTTCACCCTGGCCAAACTCTCCCATTCTACTTGCTTCCCACTTCTGAAGCATAATTCCTTCCAATGTTAACCTATATTCACGTTGTTGATCTTCTAGTATACCCATCAATGTATCTTTTTCTTCCGCCTGAACTTGACCAGTCTTTAATCTTGCTTCAGATGTTCTCAACTGCTCTTCCAATGAAGCTGTTATAACTTTTTCTGATTTAACCCACCCTGCAGCCTCCCCCTTTAGCATACCTCTCAGTAATGCTTTAAAGGAGTCCCAAACCGCATGGATAGATGCAGATTCTAGATTTTGATTACAAAAAGCTACCGCATCTCATTTATTCTTTTCCATTATTTCGGTTTGTGTCTTCTATTTAATGTCCACCACTTACCCAATGTGGTAGAGGGGATCTCCGGGCTCAGTTCTATTGCACCATGATCTGATATGTGTATGGGCAGATATTCCACTGTCTTAACCCTTTCTACTTCCAGGCAGTCCATAAAAATGAAGTCTATCCTGGAGTAATGACTATTCTTTTTACTGAAGAAGGTGTAGTCCCTCACATTTCCCAACCCTCCCTCCTTTAGTATCTGCCTGTGTTCTACCTAATTCGATTCCTGAATTATTTTTAATGACTATTGCCACACCTTTAGAACAACATTGTTGGTCTGAGGCTATAACCTTTTTTAGCCAATTCTACTTGTTAAATAGTGCCATACACTCTGACCTCATTAGATGGGTCTCTTGAAGTATTAAAACATTCATAGGGGTATTATTCAGGTATTCAATAACCAATCTCTGCCTCCTTTTCACTCTGAGACCGTTTATATTTCAACCTAATATGCCCAAACGCTCATTTCCTTTATTCGGATTTCTATCCTCCATCATTAGATTCCCTGGTTCTTCTATTTTCAATAGCATTGGCTACATATATTGAGGACACTTTTTCCATTCCTTTTTTTTTTTTAACCCTATGCTCCCCACAGTACACCCCTCCACCACCCCTGTGCTCCCAGTCCCATCCCCCCTCCTCCCCTGGGAACCCTCCCTGCCTACTTACTGACTGTCGCCAATTTGAGCTGCAACCCCACACCTTTCTTCCATATCAACATTTATTATGCTTGCTTCCCCGCATCTAATTATATTACTCTATTAATCTATTCGCTTTCTCATAGAGCAACTCAGCTAACCGCTTGCCTTAAGGCTTATCAGGAATTCATCTACCTCCTCCGGGGAGTGAAAGTTGTACATTTTATTGCCTCTCTTTCAGGTATGCTGGAAACCTAAGCTGGACTTGAGCTCCCAGTTGCAAAAGGGAGTCCATCCTTTTACCTAGCTTCCATCTTCTGTCCTCAGTATTTCTTGAAATATCAGATCTTATTTTAAACGGGCACTACTGGACCTGCATAGCTGTTAATTTTAAGGCTGGCCCTAGTAGTTTTTCTTTGAAGGAAAACAACAGAATATTTACCAGGATTTTCCTGGGCTTTTTACGACCAGGATTAAGCCTGAAAGGATCTCGATGGACTCGCTGGATTTATGCATCCCAGGCTGAGGCAATTTGAGGAAAGAATTTAGTCAGGATATTTATCACAAAGGCTTTTATGTCCTCTTCTTCTGCACCCTCCTTAACATCAAGAATCCGAATATTGTTCCTCCTCGAATTATTTTCCATCCTCTCTAATCTATCTGATATGTCCTTCTCTTTTGATCTAAACCGATCCAATTCTTGGCTGTGATCTTAAACGTCTTTCCCAAGCTCTAGCATTTTACTTTCTAAGTCCTCAGTGCGTTTTGTTAATAATGCTAAATTCTCCTCCAAGCTACTACACGTATCTTGAATTTTTTTCTGGTTACTTTCTGAAGTAACAAAACACTCTCTAATCTCTGCAGAGAGCTGGCTCAGTAAGTCTTTTACCACATTTAAACCTGTCATATCCAGATCTTTAGCTCCCTCTTTAAGTTGTATAGGTTGTGTATCCTCAGCCTGATCAATCTCCTTTGAACTTAGTGTATTTTCAGATACCTCATTGATAGCAGAGTTAGATTCACTCAGGGGTGAGTATTTGTTTGAGACCGAGATATTATAAGCTGGTTTCGAAGAGGGTAAGGTAAAAGTTTCGATGTTTTGTAAAGCGGGCTCCGTCTGTACCTCCTTAAGGGTAGGCGGGTCAATGCTGCTATGCGATTTGGCCTGTGGGTTTAGCTTAAAATAGGACTTTAGTGAGGGTATCATTCTGGGCGCTGGCTGAACAGTTTTCTTCTTTTTTTTCTTTTTCTTTTGCATATGTATTCATCCCTGTTTTAGTAGCAGAGTTTTTACTTCTGATTTTGCCTTGCGTGGGGGTTAGGGAATGATCTGCTTGTAGTTCCACCTTGGGGTCCCCAACCTTTCCCTGGAAGAAGTTCGATCTCAGTTTATAATAAGAAATCAGCACCCATCCAGAAAGTATTGTCTTTATAGTCTCAAATGTCCACAGAACATATAGAAATGCACAATCTTGTAAAAAAGGGATCCAAATTCTTGCAGAGTTTCTTGTTCAAGTTCTTTATTATAGTATTTCAGCACAAGAAAACTCCAAGAACACAAATGGATTTACTTCTTAGCCAGCCAACGCGTTTCGACTCTTACAATGAGACTTCTTCAGGGCTTCAATGAGAAATGGTAATCCTACATCAATACATCATGGTAAATTTCCTTAAAAACAGCATATTAAGGTAATTTTCTCTTTGTTCTGATGAGAAGTGTTCAAGAGGACAGAACCCATACAGAGTCAGGATTCCCTGTCTGTTAGATAGATGTATTGCTCACACTGTTTTTGCTGTGCTTACTCTTAGTAGTCTTAGAAAAGTATGGTAACCAGCAGTGTATCCACATCAACAGTTGCTGTCCTACACGTATGCGCGTGCCGTGTCACCGTGGGGGGGGGGGGGGCTGCTGGTGAGTGGTGACCAATGCCAGGCAGCCGGCCCCGGGCCCAGGGGGTACAACACTGTTGGCGGCCCAATAAGCAGTAGGACGGCCAGGTCAGGTGTGAGGTGTGACAGGGGCACACTCGCAGCATGGCCATAGTGAAGAAGGAGGAACAACAACAACACTTCGATCGATTCGAATTGAAGTGGACGAAGACAAAAAGCCCACGCTCAGGACTCGAGTGTGACTGAACAGAACTCCGAAGTAAGTCTGTCACGGTTACGGTCACCGGCGGGGCCTGCAGGGTCCACTCTCACTCATCTTCCACCAATTCCAAACATCATGTACTATTTCCATATTTATGTTTGCCCTTGGCCCACAGTGTGAGTGTAGTCAACAACAACAAACAGTCATACACAGTAGTAGGAAGGCCGCCAGGCGGGAAGTGGGGGAGCGGGAGGTCCGGAAGGACACGTGACAGTGGTAGGGCAAAGTGGTACAGGGTGGGCCGCGCCGCCGGGGAGGCATGGTGGACCGCGCCGCGGGGGGGGGGGGCCTTCCATGTTTTTTGCAGGGGGGCCCCCTCAAGTTTCGTTACGCCACTGGCTTGTGGACTCACTCCCTAGCTCCACCTCTTTTTCATCTAACCCCTTACTCATATGAAGTAAACCGTTAGCGGTCATGCCATACCCCAAGTTTACCTTTTTATTCTGCCTTGTGTGATTGCCCTGCTGTAAGTGCTGTAGTTGCAACCTAGTGCCCCGGTTGCTTATGTACCGTCCTTTCTGACCCCACTCCTGGGAGTCACAAACATAAATTTCACCAGTGCCAACAGCTTTCCCTAGTTTTAAAGATAAAGAGCGAAAGCGGAGTGCAGCTCGGAACTCTTCTAGTGCACCCACTGCCCTAAGAACTGCAGGGCCAATCCGCATCTAGCCCCCACCTTAAGCAACCTTAAGCAACCAAACCCGGACCCACCGCGAGGCAACAGGAGAAATGTCGCCAGCTGCAAGCTGCAGACCGCCGCGGTCTGGGGAGAAGTGAAGTGAGGAGGCGATGGACGCAATGACCTGCTGTAAGCAGCATCATAAGTAGCGGCGGCTGCTACAGCAACTGCCGCCGAGCAAACCGCAGCAGACTGATGTACGCCGCATCAAACTATCTCCACAATCTCAACCCTCACGGAGCGACTAAACAAGGACCGGAGAAGGTGTCGACTCCTATGCCGCAAAAAACCAAGCATGCGGGGAGAACCAAACTCGCGATCACTCCATATTGTCACGGGTGTGAGAGCAGCTCCCGACCAGCTCGCTAGCTAGCCACCAAGTTCCCTCATGGGCGTGACCTGTCATATGATATACCTTACTGGTTTATTTTTGGATTCGTGGCACACATCCTCATCACAGCCTGATGACTTCTGAGGCTTCTGGAACTGCAGATATAGTGGATAAGGTCACTCCTATTGCCAAGGTGCATATGTGATACCGTCTATATCAACAGGCAGAACAGTTGGTAGATGTCCTGTCCAGACCTCTCCCTGTGCACCTACCATGATGGAGCCATTCGCCAAGCTTGTCGGTAGGAAGTCCATTCTCACATTTGTCACAATGTCAACTTCTGAAGCATGTCTAGGACTCACATTGGGAAGATGCAAGCGCTTTAAGGGACAGATGTAATTTCTTTCCACACAAACGTTTGGAGTTAAGAGGCATTCCTCTTGGCAAAATAGTTCCAGAATGGCAATGCTCCACGCCTGAACAGTAAGAGCAAATCAGCCGTCCTTATGGGGAAGCAAGGTGGCACTAACTCAACGCACTTTGCCACAACACTTTAGTGATGGGTCATTTTTCTCGGCGTGTTTTTCCATTCACTTTGAAGCGCTTAAGCTGCTGCAGACAGCTTTTAAAGGTGTCTACACTCACCACATGGCTGAGAGATATTCAAGCCGTCTTTGAAATCTGTGGGCAAGCAAAAATTGTTCTGTTTTCTGCATATAAATCATAGCACCTAGTTGGGTACACGATTTAAAGTCCAGTTGGACAGCCTCATTTTGAACTGGACAGTGTGGTTCTTTATGCTCGTCACATGGCTTTATTGGTGTGTGTGTGTGAAGGAACCTAGCCATAGGCAGCTAAGTGCTATACAGCATCAAAGACAAGGATACAGTCAACAGGTTAGAGTAGCTGCACCTTCAACTCTTTCCTGTGTCAGATCAGGGTTGGTTAAGGATCCCCCACAGCTTCCTGCGTTTTCTCTGCTTGAGTAGATTTTTACTGGGGAGCCATCCTTGTCCTATTTGCTGGTAGCCTTGATGTCCTAGCATCATGTCATATGTAAATGGTGGGGTCGCTTGTGCACACGAAGACTTGTAAGAGTATACTGAAATAATGTTGGGAAATCTTTTTCCACGTCCAGCAAAACCACCATATGACCAATTGACCTAAGCCATATGTTTGCTCCAGTGAAAGGGCCAGCTGCCAGTGGGTCATCAATATATTTTTTCTTTCAAATATACGTTTATTACATTTTCACAATGTAGAAAAGAACAAGGTATACACATCACACCCAAGACATTGCTTTGAGAAAGTTAAGCAAATGCTACTAAGACCAGATAGGGTATATCAAAAGCAGCCAATGTGTACATAAAGAGAATACATATAAACCTATAAGATAACCATCTAAACCACACTCCTTCCAGGTGGTCAGGTCCAAGTAGAATTCAAGATAATTCCAGCAGTTATCCAAAACAGTCATTCAGTTTCTCTTATGAAAATGCAGAGCTACCATCTGACGTCTGGATTTCAGATGACCTGAACTGTGCCCTTGTGTTGGGTTCAGATACCAAACACGCAACTGGAGGTCACCAAAGAGAATTTTACCCCCACTATAAGGCCAGTACTGGATCAGGTTGCATATTTGTTTTGTACTCTAACCTCAAGACCTCCATGGATGCAAAGAGCTGTGTCCTATTGTGTAAAGAACAGGGTCCTTTCCCTACCACCAATCTGTTTGGCCGAAAACAGGACACACATGGATGACCTGCCCAGCAAAGTCGTTTCTTAGTGGTTGAATTACCTATTTTCTTGCAATAATCTGTATCTGTAATGTCTAGAATTAATGGGATTAGTTCATACAAGCACAACATCCTTTTCCCTTTAATCGTCCATCTCAGAACAATTCATAGTGTTTCTCAACATGCAGTGTCAGAAGAACTGTACCCCTAACTTTAATGTCTTGTTGCCTCCCTTTCATAGTCCACCTTACTGAGCATTTTAGCTGAATTGGCTGGTCTACCTACAGAAAAAAATTGCATTGGTACAAACAATTATTCAGTTCCCTTGGCTTTTCATCAATCGGGTGACAGTGAATCAATCATCCTACGGGTAGCAACCCTTTTGTCTTTTTCCTACCTCTTTAGTCTGTTTTCACAAGAAGATATTGATGTCACTGCTTATCTAGGAATTAAATGTTCTTGCTCTGTTTCAGCTAATAAGGTTTAAAGTTTTCTGCTGCTTCATTCCATGGACTGCACAGAGGTGTAAAGCACAGTAATTCACCGTAAATAAACCGAAAGACATTTTTACGATTGTAAAAAACCTCTCAGATCCGGTTGCCTGCCAAAGAAGAAAGGACTCTTCGGCCAAGTGGTGTGAGCAACTGGCCTCTTTCTTTCATATTGTAATCCATAAGATTCAGAATAGCTTAATTATAACTCGAACTTTAGTAGTTGATGTTTTAGACCAGCCTTGCCCCCAAACAGTGTGTCCTGTTGGTTATCCAAGTTTAATTCTATCTCTCTGGAAGACTCTAGAGCGGCTATTTGAAATTCCACAACCGCAGAGATCAGTGAGATATACATCAGAGATTCTGCCTGGAAGTGGATGAAATCCTTCCTTGAAGACAGGTGTCAAGAAGTCTGGCTACCTCCTTTTTCTTCACGCAGATGAAGTGTCCCCGAAGGCGTGCCACAGGGCTAGACACTCAGCCCTACCATGTTCAATATCTATATGTCTCCGCTTGCTGCCATGGTTGACTCTTTTGGAACCAAGATAATATCCTGCGCTGATGACACTCAGATTGTCTTTTATTTTGGGAAAGGTGGGCTAATAGAGCTGGATGCTATCAAACCCTGTCTCTCTGCTGTGTTCGTTGGATGATTTTCAACTAAGAAGACAGAGGTTCTTAGTTTCGAACACAACTTTAACCTTAACCTGGAAGTACACTGACTGCATGGGGTCTCCCCGCCCAACGTATGAGCTGCTATTGTAAAAAATCAGGGGGGTTAAGTTTGACAAACGCATGTCTTTTCCTGACAAAATCAATATGGTCGTTGGCATGTGTTTTGCTATCTTACAGATAGCAAATAATTTATTTCACTTCCGGTAAGGTTCACAGTGGTTCTGGCCTTGGTCATGTCCAAGTTGGACTATGCAAATGCTGTATATGCAGGTCTGTCACAAATCTTGGTGAGGAAATTGCAAACTGTCCAACATGCAGCTGCAAGGCCGGTGCTCAGTCTCCCTAGATGGGAGCATGAATCCCCTCATTTGTGGAATTTGCGTTGACTTCCCTTGAATAAGAGCATTCTGTTTAAACTCTTCTTTTGATACATAGAGCGCCACATCATTCTGGGCCGAGCTATCTGCCCTCCACGATATTCCGCTACAACCCCAAGTGAAACCTCCACTCCTCAAATAAATGTCTGGCCATAGTTCCAAGATTCGGCTCTCTAGAGCTGGTGGGCGGTTTTTCACCCTCCTTTCGCTGATTAACTTTTAGCACTTTCTTTTTTCTTCCTTACACTTCGCATAGCACCAGGACACTCTTTTGAATAGCTGTGTGCTCTACAAATCCCTTTTCATTTCCAATTCGTACTGAGCTGACAATCAGCCTACCCTTCAGCTCCACCAGACTAGACTCAAAAGTATCCATTTCCTTGTAGCCTCAGTATGGGTACCATTATTGCCCTCTCGCTCCTGGGCATGCTTCCTTACCCATCACCTTCATTCCTCTCTTAGCAACTTGGGCTCTGTGGCTGAATAAAATCCATCAGAGGGAGGGGAAACTCTTGATCGTCTTCTCTGGGATCGCAATAACTTATTCTTTTTTGACTAATTGATTTCTGTGAAATGAACTGCTTTAATTTTAGTATTAAATCTCTTTATTGACAGATTATAGCACATACATGAAAAACATATAATCACATAGCCCCCAACACTCATTGCATTGGGAGATACAAGACTAAAAAAAATCGGACAGGGCCATGCCACGCTGTAGAAAGAGGTACTTTGTGGGCGCATTGTATGTGCAAACAATCAACATTAGATAAAAGGGAAAACAAAATCAACCAAAGCCCCCAAACACCCACCCAAACCCTCCTCAGCCCACCCCCCTTGTTCCAAGTCCACTGCGCATGTCGTCCAAGAGCCCATTCCCATTAACCAATTTTCGGCTGTTCCACATCAGATAGACGCAGTAAGCACAGATAGGGAGGGCAGGTTACCTCCCGAAATTGAGAGGCCAGCAGAGACAGAAAGTACTTAGTACCCTCTACTGCCAGCATCAAAGAAAGCTTATCCATACCCAAAACATGCCACAAGCGATGGAGCCACCCCTGAAATGTGGGGACATGTGCAGTGCGTCAATGGGAGAGGATATTTTGAATGGCGGAACCCAGAGCAATAGCAATCAGGCGGCCCCTACGGGAGCGCAGCGGGTATGTGACTGGGTTTGGCAGTCCTAACAATACGTAGGAAGGGAATCGTGGGATCTCTGTGTCAGAAGAATCAGAAGGCTTTATTCGATTTTAGGTTTAAAATCATAAAAGCATACATACAAATACTACAATACATTTTTAAAAAACATTTTAAAATAAATCTCATAATGGCTTTAGATTGCACAGTTTAAGGATTAAACATGCTTTACACAACCCTTAGGCAACGTTGTAGGTCACATTGTTCTCAAAGATTTAGTAATTACGATACAAAAAACTGTTGTACGATGGTTTGGGACAATTAAAAGCCACAGAAAAACAACTGCCATTACTTAAATGGGTTCCTCTACCCACTGGGTTGTTATCAATGCCCCGGGGACTAGGGTAAAGCATGTAGGACGTATTAGGGTAAAAGTCATGTAGTTTCCAGGTAGAAATAAGTCCATCTCAATTTTGAGGTAGCCATGTCTGCATGTATGGCACAATGTGTCTGCTCCTAAATCGTATCAAGATCAAATCCCCCAAGATGTCTTTTTTAAGGGGTCCAAGCCATCCCACCCTCCAGACACTTATTATTCGGCCATCAAGATGGTAAGGCAGAGGTCTGTTTTTAGATAGCCAGAACTTGACCTTGTTCATAAGTTCGTGTTGTCTCTCAGCTTTGCCTTTTGTTAGTTCAGGGACTCCCGAGAGAACAATTACAAAAGGCGCTGCTTCTGGAGGTAAGTGTATATGGGTAGTGCGCACATGTTTAGGTGGAATGTGACATGGTGTTGTCAATTTCAGGGGGGCTTTGGGATTGATAGGCAACAAGGAGGTGGGGGTTGGCAATTGAATAGGCACCGCTTCGTAAGGAGTGATCAAATTAGGTAGGTTTGAAAGGGCGGTTGTCGGCGGGCATTGAGTTGTTACGACGTGGGCTGAGGGTTTCAGGAGAGATTCGATGGAGTTCTCCAACCCTGTGAGCTTATTCCCCAGCGTAGTGATTTTGTCCATCAAGGGGTGTATTAAAGATTTGAACAAATGCTCGATCATAGTCAGAAGGGCCTGATGGGAGGATGGTGATAAATCGTCCAGGTTAACAACAGGTGGCAAAATAGAGGGAGAATTAATTAAAGGTGGGATTGGACTTAGAGAAGGTTTATCAGGTGTTTGAGATTGAGGAGGACTCCCGTTGTCTTTGTCCCCATCGATCTTCCTTTTGGCAGGTGTAACCCTGGGAGGTATTTTTTTGGTATCAGGAAGAGATTTGAGCTCCCTTGGACATGGTGATAAGCTGTGGCATTTTAACGTGGGGGAGAGTGCTGCTGGAACAAACTTAACCTTGCACAGACTATTTAAGTCATCCAGCCATGGGAAACTAGATGAAGAATGTGCAAATATATCATCCAGGATTTTATCGGGCATATCCCCTGTTTTGGGCTTAGGCATGGATAAAGGAAGTACGAATCGGTAATTTACCTCAAAACAGACAAAGGGGGTGGCCCATCCCCGTCCTCCTCTGTCCGATGAGGGCCGTAGAGGGCCCGCCCTTTGCCCGGGCTTAGCCCGGCGCTCCCGCGACGCGGGACTGTTGATAGACTTAGTAGCGCCTCCTGGCGCGGAAGTTAGATCCCGCGGCTTCCTGCCGCAAGGCAGGCTGGGGATTGTAGTCTCCCCCGCTCGGCTGCCGCAGCGCGATGTCAGGGGCTGCAGCGGCGGGGGGAGACAGCTGGCAGGGTCCCGATGGGAGATGGAGGTGCTGCAAGCCACGCCGGGCTTCTCTGGTCCGATTTTTGAATGGCCGCCCGCTCCCCTGGGACTGTTGATGGACTTAGTAGCGCCTCCTGGCGCGGAAGTTAGATCCCGCGGCTTCCTGCCGCAAGGCAGGCTGGGGATTGTAGTCTCCCCCGCTCGGCTGCCGCAGCGCGATGTCAGGGGCTGCGGCGGCGGGGGGAGACAGCTGGCAGGGTCCCGCTGGGAGATGGAGGTGCTGCAAGCCACGCCGGGCTTCTCTGGTCCGATTTTTGAATGGCCGCCCGCCGTGTCAAAATGTGCATCGACCTTGTCCAGAATTTGTTTCCAATACTCTTGAAGATGGATGCAGTCCCAGAGCAAGTGTACTAACGTGCCTATCTCACCACACCCTCGCCAGCATGTCGCCTCTCTAGAGTGATCAATCGCGTGTAGCCGCTCAGGCGTATAGTACAAGTAGGTTGCAACCTTAGTGAGTGTGTCCGTGAGTCCCATGTGATATGCAGAATGCCGAGCCCTGTAATAGATGCCCTCCCATTCCTTATGGCTAAGTACCCTTCCCAGCTCCCTCTCCCAGCGTGCCTTCCCGGCGTTAGAAATATGTGCATATTTAACTTGCAACATCCTGTATAAGTCAGAAATGAGTTTTTTGTCTGATTTGCTTGTGATCAGCCAGTGCTCATACGGCAGTAGCCGCCTGTCAGCTGCTTTAATTTTAAACAGCATTGTATGTAGCCCTCACATCGACAAGGAAGATAAGATGCACCCTCTACATGCATTCAAACCATGCATTGTTTTCCATTAGGAATAGGTGGCTGTTTGTACCCATATCTCCTTCATCTAAAGGGGTGGTGTTGACGGAATTTCATTTAATCGAGGAAACATATGAGCTAGTTTTCAACTCAAACATCCTTAGAGGAGTTATTTAAACTCACCTGTTTTTTTTATCCAGGTAGTCTTGCTTTTTTCGGACATCTTTTTATTATACATAGTGGCCTAAAATGTTATTATTACTAGTGTATAGGCTCTTTCGCCTATTGCTGATTGCTGGCACCCTACTTCATATTCTGCTATTGGAAAACAAAAGCACTGCTAGGTGCCTTTATTAAAAGGGAGGGGTGCGGTAGGCAATGG
Source organism: Lissotriton vulgaris (assembly GCF_964263255.1). Classification (NCBI taxonomy): domain Eukaryota; kingdom Metazoa; phylum Chordata; class Amphibia; order Caudata; family Salamandridae; genus Lissotriton; species Lissotriton vulgaris. The sequence goes on along the minus strand of NC_141693.1, from coordinate 1,684,539,884 downwards.
TTTGATCCCATGCGGAGAAGAGAGCACATGCATGCACTCTGTAGGCTCTCGTTATAGCTTTGAGAAGTCATCTATGGTACCATTATCCCAGGAAGTACAGGTGTATTAGAGCATAAAAGTGACACAGGATCTTGCAGAGATTATACAAATATTAGGCTAACCCAAAGAAAAATGCGTTATAGGTTCCCCTAAATGAGTATCACTGAGTGTCTCTACAGCAAGACCTTTTGGAGTTGTTTCTTTATCAAGTGCTAAAGTAAATGCGAATTTTTCATTGCCAAATTAATGTGACTGGTATTTTAAGTACGTTAGCCAGATTCGTCAGGAGCCTTTATCTAGCTTGTCCACCAGTGTCAGAGGCTTCACACATATCATTAGTAATTGAGACAGGATCCATAAGATACATGCAAGGATTACTTCAAAAGTTGAATAGATGACCTCAGCAAGCTTTATAGAAACCAGTAGCACTGAAGGTTGGACCAAGCTGTCATTGAGCTATATATGATCCTTCAGCAGGCTGGACATGAGCCCTATACACATAATGCTGGAATGGAGCCTTTGGCGGATTGGACAGGAGGCAGCAGTAGTACCTGCTGGACAGGAGACATCAGAATGCTTGACAACAACAATCAGAACTTCAGCCTTGATGACTGTCTCCATTACTGATTACTAGTAGTGGTCTCTTAACACTACATGGTGGGGATGAACCATGAGCACTACAGGCTAGAGCAGAGGCCCATTTTTAGACCTGCAAAGAATCTCTCAGCACTACAGAAAACAGTGGAGTCCTTAGTGGACAGCACTCAATGGAAAGCTGGCTATAACCCAACAGCACTAAGGCCTCACATTAGTACTCCAAATGTTTTAAGATTCTTGAGCTTACTTCCCCAGGAAAGGGTTTGCCCAAGGTGGCTCACCCTCACTAACTTTGTGATCATTTCAATGATTTGTCTTTATTGATACAATACAGATAATTAAAGATAGCTTCACTGCCTACTATTCAAACTTGTTGGAACTCAACTAGGAGAGGAACAACGCTTAACTAATTTGTCTGAAATCGAAAGTCCACTGTGGGATTTATGTGAAAGAAATTGCTGCTATAATGTATTCTCCTCTAATAACTTTATATAATCACTTAAACATGTATTGTGCTGAGCACCTTCAAACGCGCAGAAGTAATTACCTCACTGAAAATGTAAGGGGCGTACCCAATGGTTCTAAATTTGTTATTGACTTCTCTCTGCTCCCTTTTCCGGCAAAACGTTTAGAGGCCCATGTGGTCCAAGAACTGTGTACTCACTTATAGAGCACATCTTATCTTCAACCGTCTCAAGACGGTTTTCGTCCATTACATAGCACAGAGTCAGTAATTGTCAGTGTGTTGGATGAATTAAGATGGAAAAACGACCAGGGGAAATATGTTGCTGTGGTATTATTAGATCTGTATGCTGCTTTTGGCATGGTTGACCATAAGATCTTGATCGACCGGGTAGAGGAAGCAGGGGTGCATGGTAGTGCGCTACTTTGGATTACATTTTTCCTAGAGAATCGCACACAGTTAGTGAGATTGAGGCAATTTTCATATAAATCAGATACATTGGAACGTGGGGTCCCCAGAGATCCTTACTGTCCCCCTTTTTCTGTGGAACTAGTATCTAAAGGTTGTAGTGTATACAGCTGTGCTGATGACTCACTGGTTTTGGTCCATGTGGGTGGAACTCCATCCTCTTATGCACAGTTTCAAAACATAATAAGGCATATTGCCAGCTGGATGAAGGCCACCCAACGGACATTGAACGCATCCAAGACAGAGATAGTCTTGATGAACAACAGGGCCTACGTTTGGAACCAACTCTGTTGGCCAAGTGAATTAGTCTTATTACCGATTCCATCAACCTTGGCCAAGAGTCTAGGTGATATGATTGATGGTAATCTTTCCCCTGAAGGAATGGATACAATTCAAAGTGTTTAAAAGTATGAACAGGCTCATGCCTGAATGTATGACCTTACAAGATTAAGAAATATATCCCCTCACATAATCTGTGATCTTATACATATAGATTGAAAGTTCTTAAAGTAATAAAGAGGAGATCAAGAGGCAGGAGTTTTTCAGTGATGGCCCTGCCATGTGGAATACTTTGCTATAGAAGATTTGCCATGTAACAGATTTGAGTTTCTTTTGGAAATCAAGACTTGGTCGTTAAAGAGGCTTATGAGAACTAGCAGGTTAATTATGGTTCCCTTCAGACATATTACTTCCAGCACCAAGAGACCATTGGTGAATGTGCGGTCTATAAATGGGTTTTAACATAAGTGCTTGTCAGAGAATAATATAAAATTTCTTCGCTACAGTGAAGGAAAGTTTCAATTCTGCTAAGGGCATTGAGGCAAGGATTATGCTTATATTATATTTACTTTATTCTCCAATAGCAGCAAAATAACTATGTAATGAGAAAAGAGCGACTTTTCCAATAAGATCTCATTAGAAAAAAAAGTCAGCCTCTATCAACCATTCAGAGTCCAATACTGGTGTTAAGGCATTCTGTCACTTCCTACGCCACCTCTTTCTTCGCACAGCCAGTGCCAACTTTCAAGTTTCACCCCATTCTGGTTTCTTCTCATTTCCTGTAATACAGAGCATATCGGTCACTAACATTATACCAGTCATTTTCTCTAAAATGTTTAGCCCACGCAAATCTTATCCTTCATTACAAAAGATTTTTTTTTGTTTCTCAGGAAAGTTACAATAGATCCGAAAATAGACAAGCAACATAAAGCAGCAGCAAAGGCAACAGAAACAAAATACCATAATTGATCCAAAATCATAATAGCATGAAATACATGTACTTTCTTTTAACCTTGGAGGCATACACTTTTCTTTTATCCTTGCTGCTCCACCAAGGGGCCCCAGATTTGTAGCCCCATTTTACTAGCTCTACTTCCCTTACATTTATATAATGCCATCTCTAAGTTGAATACATGGAAGAGTATGGCGTGCCAAGCTTGGTATGTCGGAGGATCTTATACGTAGAGTTTCTCTTACCATAAAGCAAAAATAAACATGGGACAATTGTAGCTGTAAGGTCTCGTCACAACCAAATAATGTTAAAGTTGACCACTCGCCCCATAACTTTATACAGAAATGTTTCAATCCCTTGCTTCACTGCCCTTAATTTGCAATATTTGACGAACATGTGGAGCATATCAGCAGGACTTTGTCCACATCTTGGGCAGTTATTGGTCTCCCTTTTCCCCCATGCCCACAGTTTAGCTCGTGTGATGTAAAGTCTAAAAACTGTTTTAAAATGTTGAGCCTTAGGATTGGCAGATAAGAGAACCTTTTTTGAAAGTTTTAAGGATCTTCATAGATCCACATCCGGATTTCCCAGTTTCACTGCCCACCCGCTTTCCGTTCTAACTATATCATCGGTGTTAGCCTCCACCAGCATTGCGTATATTTTCTTCACTTGAGGCTGTTTATAAACTAGGCAGTCTAGAAGCGGGAATCAGGTAAGATTAGTAAATTGTGAGGTAGCTGATTTGATTGCCTCCCTAATCTGAATGTACTTAAATGAACATCGTGGATCTACCCCAAATTGTTCCTGGATCTCTTTAAATGGCATAGGTCCATTTGCGTTAATAATATCGCCAATACAATTAATTCCCGCCTACTCCCAATGCCTACCAATTTTGTCGTACAGTGGAGCTGAAAAGATTGATGAGTGCCTTAATGACAAATAGCGCTGGATTTTCGGAATTTTTAGCAATTTACTAGATCTCTGCCATACATTCCAAGCTGCTCTCAGGGGTTTAAAACGAGTTTTCTAATAGTAGTTCCCTTCCAATTGTCTCAGTACTGCCCCTGGCGCTGAGTCACCCATAGCTAATTCAAAAATGGAGGGCGGTATCTCCCTGTCATGGACTGCTTGTATTATCGATCTAGGTCTGAATAAGATGGTCATTTCCTGGAGCATAATAGCCCAGTAATAAAATAGGAGATTGGGAACAGCCATCCCCCCACGATCTTGTGGTAGGGTCATTAATTACAGAGATCTCCTGACTTTCTTGTATCCCCAAATAAACTGCGAAAAGATCCCCTCCATTTAAAAAAAAAAAAAAGAGTTTGGAGGTTCCAGTGGTATACATCATAATATAAATTTTAGGAAACATTGTTATCTTTATGACATTTGCCTTTCCAATAATGGAAAAATGCAGGTTATCCATTCTCTTTAAATCAGCCCCTATTTCCCTGACTTGAGGGTCTGCGTTAATGTTCCAGATTGTCCCGACATCTGCTGCAATGGTTATCCCTAAATATGTGGCTGCTTCCATCCTCCGAGAATCCTGCCAGGTGACCGACTTAGAGCGGTAATTGCAAAAACAACAGGTGATGGACCGAATGTGGATCAATGTCACACATTCAACCCAGTCAAAAGATCTGGGTCCTAATCCATCGTTTTTTTGCACTCCACACCACCCCGGGTTAGACAATGGCGATATGCAAATCAGCTCTGACCCTGTGCCCCATGGGAACAGTCCTGTCCGAACTACAAAAGCCATGTCCTTCCCAGAACGGAATCAAGCATCCGAGGACCGGACCGGTTTCGAGGTAACACCTCTCATCAGCCCGGCTAGCTTGACTCCAGTGGTGTGGAGTGCCTGGGACCCACGTCTGGGCATCCCCAGTACACTTAGAGCGGTAATTGCAAAAACAAGAGGTGATGGACCGAATGTGGATCAATGTCACAGATTCAACCCAGTCAAAAGATCTGGGTCCTAATCCATCGTTTTTTTGCACTCCACACCACCCCGGGTTAGACAATGGCGATATGCAAATCAGCTCTGACCCTGTGCCCCATGGGAACAGTCCAGTCCGAACTACAAAAGCCATGTCCTTCCCAGAACGGAATCAAGCATCCGAGGACCAGACCGGTTTCGAGGTAACACCTCTCATCAGCCCGGCTAGCTTGACTCCAGTGGTGTGGAGTGCCTGGGACCCACGTCTGGGCATCCCCAGTACACTTAGAGCGGTAATTGCAAAAACAACAGGTGATGGACCGAATGTGGATCAATGTCACACATTCAACCCAGTCAAAAGATCTGGGCCCTAATCCATCGTTTTTTTGCACTCCACACCACCCCGGGTTAGACAATGGCGATATGCAAATCAGCTCTGACCCTGTGCCCCATGGGAACAGTCCAGTCCGAACTACAAAAGCCATGTCCTTCCCAGAACGGAATCAAGCATCCGAGGACCGGACCGGTTTCGAGGTAACACCTCTCATCAGCCCGGCTAGCTTGACTCCGGTGGTGTGGAGTGCCTGGGACCCACGTCTGGGCATCCCCAGTACACTTAGAGCGGTAATTGCAAAAACAACAGGTGATGGACCGAATGTGGATCAATGTCACACATTCAACCCAGTCAAAAGATCTGGGTCCTAATCCATCGTTTTTTTGCACTCCACACCACCCCGGGTTAGACAATGGCGATATGCAAATCAGCTCTGACCCTGTGCCCCATGGGAACAGTCCAGTCCGAACTACAAAAGCCATGTCCTTCCCAGAACGGAATCAAGCATCCGAGGACCGGACCGGTTTCGAGGTAACACCTCATCAGCCCGGCTAGCTTGACTCCAGTGGTGTGGAGTGCCTGGGACCCACGTCTGGGCATCCCCAGTACACTTAGAGCGGTAATTGCAAAAACAACAGGTGATGGACCGAATGTGGATCAATGTCACACATTCAACCCAGTCAAAAGATCTGGGTCCTAATCCATCGTTTTTTTGCACTCCACACCACCCCGGGTTAGACAATGGCGATGTGCAAATCAGCTCTGACCCTGTGCCCCATGGGAACAGTCCAGTCCGAACTACAAAAGCCATGTCCTTCCCAGAACGGAATCAAGCATGTTCCAGATTGTCCCGACATCTGCTGCAATGGTTATCCCTAAATATGTGGCTGCTTCCATCCTCCGAGAATCCTGCCAGGTGACCGACTTAGAGCAGACAATTTTTCTTTTGTTGGCATTTAACCCATAACCTGACTGCTTCCCGAACTCCTGGGCCAGATTTTCAATCCTTAACCTTCCCCGACTCCCTCTCCATCAGCTGTATTTTTTGCATATGATTGAGCATACATGGCTCTGAGGGCAGTTAAAATACGTGGACCAAAGCCGTATGACCTTGGGTTCTGCCAAAGGTTTGCCCATCCCACCTGGTCAAATGCTTTTTGAGTGTCCAACAGTATCAATGACATCTGTTGCCACGAGATCTCCGCAATATTAAATAATGATATTACCCTTTGAATATGGTCTGTCGTTCCTCTACCCAGAATGAAGCCATGTTGCCACGGGCTTACTAGAGAGTCAATTATCTTTGATAGCCTGAGGGCTAAGATCTCAAAATAAAGCTTTTCATCAGGGTTTATCAACAAAATTGGCCTGTAAGAGGCTGTATCTTCCGCTGCCTTTCCCTTCTTTAAAAATATAACTATATTAGAGTCCTGCCAGGATTTTGATGGAATTGCTTTCTGTTGTACTGCCACAGCTTTATAAATCTCCATTGGTATTTCATCAGGGCCTGTCGCTTCCCTGAAGCCATCAACAGCAGTGCCTCATTGACCGCCTCCATTGTAATGTCTATTTCTAGTTCCTGAATCAGTTGTGGTAATCCTTCCAAACCTACATACCCTGGTATTGGAGCGCTAAGCCTAGAGTTATAGAGATCTTGGTAGAAACCTGCAAATACTTTTAAAATCTTATGAGGTACAGTAGCAATTTTACCGGCCTTCCCTTTTATCCTTTTAATACTGCTTGCGACTACCCTTTGTGTTATAAGGAGTGGGAGTGCCAGATGATTCCCCGTCATTTCTCCGTATTCATGATTATCTCTCCGGCAGGTTTGAAACCTTTCAGTTGCTATTTTGTGAAACACCCCGTTTATTTCAGCCTTAGCTCTAATTACTTTTAATTCAAGATTTGATTGCAGCTGGATCTGTTTTTGCGCGATAGCTGTCATATGTTCTTCCTCATACCTACTCAGCTCCTTCATTAGTACAAGTAATTATCTCCCCCCTAAGCCCTGCCTTAAATGCGTGCCATACATTTTCCTTTGAAGTACTGTCCCTATTGATGTCATAAAACTGAGTAGTCCAACCCCTGATATGATCAACGAAGCCTTCAGTAGCTAATAGCTTCCTATTGAAGGTCCATTTTATGGCAGCTTTTACATACCCTGGGGCTTCTACATCCAATACCAAAGGGTTATGGTCCGAAAAGTTCTTAGGTAGCTTCTTAATCTGTGCTCCTTCTATTAAAGAGGAAGAGACGTAAAAAGAATCTGACCTTACATATTTTCTATGTGGGCATGAATAATAGGTATATCCTGGATCCCCTAGTTTTTTGGGTGCCTGCATATCTACCAGCCCATGACCATCAACTAATGTCTGTAGATCTTGAAAGACCCGGGGTTTCCTCCCCTGATATCCTCCCCTCCCCACAACACTTGCGTTGATATGAATATTAAAATCGGCGCAAATAATCAGGGGGGCAGGCCAAGGAGGCAAGCTCGATTTCGAATTCTGCCACCAAGTCAGCATCATCTAGATTTAATCCGTAAATAGTACATAATGTACCGTAGATTGGAATTAGGGCAATTGCCCACTGTGGCCAAGTGGCAGTAAGAGATCGAAGGCCAGGTCATGATGCGTAAGGTTTTTTGTTTTTTTATCTATTTATTTAATTTTTTATTAATAAATCTTTTTATTATTTTAAAAACGAGGAAAAAAAGAATAGACATATCCGGCGCCATACATTCATACATAATAATAGGGTGGACAAGTACAATGACAGGATAGACGTGGAACAACAGAAGAATCACTGAGACGCCTGCTTTAGTGAGTAAGAAGCAGGATTTGCAGCATTACTATCAACAAACAACTAAGCGCAGGCCCTCAGAGTCCGCCCACCCATGAACTCAGAATAGTAGAAGAAACATGGAAACCAGACACTAGAATTTAAACAAAATCAGGACATTTCACCAATATTACTAATAAGGGAGAGACTAAAGAAAAGATTGAGGAAAAAGAAAACCATAAGAATAAAAAAACAGAAATAAAACAATAAACCCATCCCCCCACCCTGCACCCCTGCATATGGCTATAGCCTAACCCCAACTAGCAGTGTGCCTGTCGCCCTAACTAACTAAGTTCTAAAAGTAAAAAAAGAGAAAAATTGGGGGGGGGGGGGCATTTCCGTATGGGCTCCCGGTCCCCTCCCCCCCCCAGAATCAAGCACCCCCTATGATGAAAATACAACTTTATTTGAGATCACGGAAAAAGTAAATTAGGGGGAGCTGTGATACACCGCCCAGCCTCCCGTGAGTCCAACAGTTACAAATCCCACATCCCTTAAGGCCATAGTACCAACTCCGGTCAATCGATCTCAGCCTTGGCCCTTCCGAACCATCATGCGAACCCCTCCCGGTAGGACCACTACGTCTACAGGAGAATCAAAGTGCAAAAAGAGTCCGAAAAAATTCAGTCCATAACAAATCAAAGTCAGTAAGTACTCAAGAACTCCATCCGCACAGAAACGCTCCCTCATGGACGGATAGTCCCAATGTTGTTTTCTCCACATTCGTATAGTCACCAAAGAGGGAAAGGATGAAACTGAAGTCCAAGAACAATCACCAACAGAAGTCTCCGGAAAGGGAACGCCAATAGATTCTCCCAAAGTCAGCAATGATGGTAGGCGTTGCAATACGTTCGAAACACCGGGTTCATTATTCTCCAGAGTACTGACCAAGGGCTTCGGCGCCTCTTGACGCATGGGGTCCTCGTCCAGAATCAAAATGGTTGTCATGTGAATCGTAGCTGGTTGCCGTTCCTGCAGTGGAGCAGGGTCCGGTTCCACAAATAGGCCCATAATCATTTTGTGAACCAGGGCAGCCATATGTGAATGAAATGCCCCGATGGCTGCCAATACTGTCTTCAGCGACGGCTCACGCTCCGTCCGGTCCATTTCTCCTCGCTCAGTACCGACCATATTCACTTCCCACGAGAGCCCGGTTTCTCTGGTGGAACAGACAGGAGCGGAACGGACGGCGTCGGAAGGTGACTGATCAGTTTCTGCGGCAGCAATCTGCACTCCGGTGCTGCGAGTGAAGACCCCGACCCGGCGGCGGCAAACCGGGTCCGCGGGACACGGACCTCCACCCACAGCCACGTTACTCCTCCCTCGATGTTAGTCAATTAGGGCAAAAAAACCTCCACTGCGATAGACCGGACCCTACTTGATTCTTACGGCCAATGTTGTTCAACTGCAAGCCGGCTGGGTCAAAACTTGAGGCCCCGGCTCTCCTGCTGGACTAGGCCGCAAACTTCAACTCGACGCAACTCTGTCTAGCAAGCCGATTAAGTTTTCGGGATTGCACCATCGGAGTGTGCATCAGTTCATCTACACGGAGGTCGGGCGTAAAATCAGGATTATCGACCGGATACGTAGGTCGGCGGAGCCGGCAGCCTAAGCAGCCATCTTGTTTGTAAGCGTAGCTCCTCCAGGTTTATTTTCTTTAACACTTTTCTAGAGTGACTAGACAGTCTCTCCTTGGCAAATTGGGCTTGATCTGTGATGTTAAAGGTACTGTGGTCTGGGACTTCAGTTGAATGCTTCAGGACGTCTCCGCTAGATCGCTCCCAGATCTGGAATTCAGGGTCTCCCAGAAGAGAACACCAGCCGGTGGATGTTTGGAAAAGAAAATAGAAACAGTTTCAGGGAGAAGTTACCACGCCGCTCGTATTACCCAAGGGGAACCGGGGAGTGCAGGGAACACCGCTGTCTGTGCGTAATCGTCTGGCAGTACAGAAGAAACACACGTGAAGGTTGGGTGTTCGGGGTGAAGGATTATGGATTTGAAAAGGGTAAGGAAAGGAGGGGGAACGGGTACGAGCAAGGTCTCACACGGACGGGCTCCCCCGCCTCCCAACCCAACTCAAGACTTTCCGCCGTACCTGTAACAGCCATGCTCCTCCGGGGACGTGGCTCGGCGACTTGTGGGGTGGTTGGCCTCCAGGCTCTGCCAGTCCTTGCTCGATACTCTGCTCTCTTTGGGTGCCGTATTCCTCCTCCGGTCTTGACTCTCCTGGGTCGCAGTCTTCCCTCCTCCACTTTTGCGAAATAGCCTGGAATGATATTAAACCTTCTCTTCTGCCAAGGAATGTGAGTTTCTTGCTGACAGATAATATCCAGGCCAAGTGTTCTCAATACTTCTCCGGTCCTACCTCTCTTCGCTCAATCAATCAGCTCCCCAATATTTATCGTACAAATAGTCAACCTACCCTTCCCTACCATTTCCTTGGCACCTACTTTGCTTCTTGAACCATTCCTTCAAATTGCCTCAAACCCAAATCTTAATTTTGATACCATACTCTCCTGAGTTTTTTTTCTTTACCCCACCCCACCCCTCCCCTCCCCTTCCCCCCACCCCACCTCCTCTTTCACATCCTCCCTCCTCCCCTCCCACCAACCTCTCCCCTTGCTGTGTTGTGAGGCAATAGACCTATCTAGGTCTGTTGGTGGTGATTGGTGGTGTTCTCCCTAGGGTGACATGTGTAAAACAGTTAGTGCATTTTTTCTTTTTAACCCCCCCTTAAACCTTTGTTCTCCAGCTCCTTTCACTACTTACTAGAAACTACAACATATTTACATCTAGCGAAAAGTATTTGAACAGCCTGGAAACCAGGAGGATGCATCTGAAGATATCTTAATTATTACCCCCTGGCTCCAAGAATTTCTGCACATTTCCGCACCAGCAGGCACGCCTCAAAAGACCGAATCATATACCCCCATCGTCTAGGAACTCCTTGGCCTTGATCTCCGAGGTGAAGACTCTAACCCAGTCCTTCCAGACTACTTTCAGCCAGGCTAGGTTCAATAGGAAGGCTTGTGCCCCCTTTTCCTGTAACTGAGTGATCATTTGGCGTAGATGCCATCTTCGTTCCACTGTAATATTGCAAAAGTCTGGCCTGGTGAAATAAGAGTACCCATCTGCTGCCAGTTTTGCGCCTGTTCTAGCCTTCTCAAACACACTTTGCCTTAATAGATAGTTCCCAAAGTAGACCAGGAGTGCCCTTGGTTTAGCATCAGGACGAATTGGCTGGGGTATATCAAATGGCACTCGATGTGTCCTTTATATTTCCTGTGACCACATCCAACCTTCCAGGTCTGGGAAAAGATTTCTGCAGCAGCTGAACCATAAATACTCTTGCATCTGATCCTTCCAGAATCCCGAGAAATCGTACATTGTTCCTTCTTTGGCTGTTCTCACATTGTTTTAAATAAAAGAATATATATAAAATACTATTCACCAGTCAAGATAATCTTTGGCTTCACATCATAAGTCGTAAAATACCTTACTCACTGGAATGAGGACAGCCATCGGTAAAGGATTTATCATCCTACAGATCTCCTTTCATTTACAGGATGGGAAATTGTATGCTCTGTAATTCTGAAGGGGAATAACCCTCGCCTCCATGTCCTTAATATAATTGTATCTTTCCTTCATGATAGCTAGGAGATTTTATATTGTATGCCAGGACCAGAGGCTAGGATTATTCTAGTTCAAAGATTATTTAATTCTCGTAAGGCCACATCCTTCACCTGTTTGAAGTAGAACCTTTTAGAGGTAGAATCTGAAGTTAGCAGCATTCATTATGTCTTCTAATCTCTCCCAGCAAACAAAGGCCTTCAAATTCATCACAGTCCTGGCTGTGCTCCAAATATTTTGACATGGAGGCCTCCTTCTTACATTACCCGTCATACTCACCAGGCAGTAGTAGGTGAAGAAACCCCTGAAAAAAGCTTCTTCATGGAGATGAGGACTCTCTCTCACCGGAACGCCAGTACTCCTCTGTCATGATCTCATTTTTTTCAATGGATTCAACTTCATACAAATTACCATTGCTCCTGAAAGTTGGATAAGAAATTGTTCTGGTATTAGACTTAGTCCTTCTAACCACACGGAAAGTAACCTCATCGGGGGTGAACGGTTTCTCTGATATGTCCAATGCCCTCCTATACGACACACTCCTGAGGTGCAACGAACACAAGCTCATGGTCAGTTTGTTAAAGCTTTTTCCTGTAAGGTATTCATTCTGTTTCCAAGATAGAAACAGGGTCATCATGTGATTCATATCTCAATGCCTGCCACATCTTTGTTCAGCAGGTAAGGATAAACAGATACTCCTAAACAGACCAGAGGGTAATCCCCCAGCGTAGTACCTTCATAACCGATTCAGATGTCCTATTAAAATAGCTGAATGAAAAGTATTTACTAACATGTAACCAGTTTTTCAGATGTAAACTCTGATAAGAAAATCAGTATGCCGACAAGTTCAGGCCTCACGGGATCCAGATTATGTCACACTCACCACTCAACACATATTTTCCTGGCCTATTTGTATCTCCTAACCATATTGTCTGTCAAGGTCTTTCTGATTAGCTCTTCTGCCTGTTCCGATAGTCCATAGATTTCCCACCTATTCCTGAAATCATCCACACCATGAGGAATTAGGTTCCCTTCGCCCACCATCTGGTGAGGGCTGCCTAGAGGATCAAACAGAAAGTTCAGATGAAGGGGTATTCTGATTGGGGAATCCCAAGAAAGTTCCATCAGAACTGACAATCTAACTCAAAATCTCCAAATAGGAATCGATAACCCGTTGTCTTCGTACCTGATTTGAGCAGAGGTCTAGCCCAGGACCAGGGTTCAATTCCCCGCCTCGGCGGGTCTTGGGCTCATAAATTCCATGGACCTGATAATTCTCGCCTCGGTGCCTATTCCAATCATGGAGTCCCACTCTGCAACTCTGGGCAATAGCTGCTTAATTTCCACAACGGCCCCAACAACGCTAAGGATGCCTGGCCTCTACCTTGGGGGTGCCCAGGAGTGGACGCCTCACAGGGAAAGCCAGGATGGGTTCCACAGCGGTATTCGTACAAGCGCCTTGAGACCCTTGCGGGTGAGTAGTGCGCTATACAAGTATCAATTTACAATTTACAACCTTATTATCATGATAAGATGTGGAAAATCATAAACCCGTTCCTGATTGGTGACTATAACCTTCCCCTATAAGGAGAGAGTGTTAGGTGGTTTATATTTAAAATTGAAAGGGAGAGAAAAAAGTAGAATGAGTGGAGAGTTAGTTCAAGTTCAAGTTCAGGAATTTGTATAGCGCACTACTCACCCAGATGGTCTCAAGGCGCTTGAGGGAGGGTGGGTGCATTACTTATCGAAAAGCCAGGTTTTTAGCTGTTTTCTGAAGGAGAGGTGGTCTTGTTTAAGGCGGAGGTGAGTGGGGAGAGAATTCCAGGTTTTGGCCGCTAAGTAGGAGAAGGATCTTCCTCCCATGGTGGATCTATGGATGCCCGGAATTGCGGCGAGGGCTTGATTGGATGATCGTAGTTGGCGGGCGGATGTGTAGAAGGACAGTCGTTACACCAGCCAATCGACCGATTGTTGTCTTTGTCCTTTGCATTGGCCCCATAAGGGTACAGAGAGAGTATGTTACATAATGTTGGTAATAAAAGAGTGGAGAAGTGCAAAGTGGGTGGAGTTATGGCCCATCATAATAAAGCTTTTGGTGTGTATGGACTGCCTGGAGTCTTGAGTCTAGGCCTCCCTCTACTTCCACTTGATACTTGGAGGTTGTGTTTTAATACAAAAGTCGGGGATAGAAGAGTGGGTTGGGAAAATATGTTTAAGAAGAGGATATTTGGGGTAGTATCCCAGTGACAGTATATTTATTCATTTATTGTATTTACACATGATGTTGTTTAGCGCAGCCTAGGCCCAAAGTGATACAGAGCACTTCATGTACTTTAAACTGATTTAAAATAACAAGCCAGAGTGACCAATTCCCATACAGTATGAGCTTGCTAAAAGACTATTTACATAGACTTCCAGCGAGGGCATATTGAAGTGATTTGTGAAAAAGGGAGAACATATGAGGGAAACATATCTATTTAAATAGACAGTCTTAAGGTGAGGAGCTGAGGTTCTGACACTACTAAATGAATTATGATTACTAAGAAATTGGCCAAACATTTTGCAGATAAGCCCTGTCTGCCCCCAAATTTAGCTACATTAAGGTTCTCAATGATAAGCTAGGTTTGGTTCTCCTCCATTATTAAATAGAGTGCAGGTGATCCTCAGGGAACAAACTAACATTTTCTGTGTTTGTTTTATTATTTGGTTTGCCATAGTCCTCAAAACACCAAAACCTTCCTTCCCCTAACTCAAAGGGGCACTGAGCTGGGGGAGTGTTAATACAGATGAGGTGACCAGAAATGTTGTGAAGGCAGCAAAGGCAAAGATCCATCCAATTCTGCCCGTAAACACACCGTCATTAGAAACAAATAGATAGACATAAATCAACATAAATCTGTTGCGTAAGAGATGATGGGACAACCAATGTCAGCAGCAAAAAAGGGAGCTGCTGCTTTCATAAGCTAAACAGAAGGGGGGATAACTTACATTCCTGGATATGGAGGGGGTGTAAGATACCAACTACGGAGAAGGAGAAAGGGCACCAGTGGACAGCATAAGAGAATTTCAATGCCAGAGTTGACCATACAAAGGAGTTTGGTGGCTACAAGGAGAAAAACAAGGTAATGATATGCAGGCTGTCCTCTATTGGAAGGAAATGATAGTCCATTTTACAATCTGTTATTAGATGGAGCTCGGGCAATGGTAGAGAAGACAGTAATGTGACGTGCCACCTTAATAGTTTTAAAAGTTGATTAATCTGGGCAGATTGATGAGTAGGGTGCCAGCTACTTTCTGAGATGGAGGTAAATGATTCATCTATGCTGATTGCTTTAATTTCTTAATCGAAATATCCAATAAATGACAACGTAACTTTATTCTTCTCTAGTGATCTGTAGGTGGACTTTGACTCCATAGCCTGTCAGGGTCTTCTAGCGGTCTCCCTGCCTACCTGTATCCAGATTTGTTCCGCAAAAATCACTGCAATAGACCATTATGAAAATGAGAGAGTTAAGAGGTAGTCCTTGTACAGCACTGCAAGTTTCCTGGCCCCAACTCTACATTAATGATGCAGGTTATCATCCTCTAAAACAAGGCTTTAATATCCCAACCTCAAATGAGGAACGCTTCCCCACTAATGAATTCACAGATGATGCAGTAATGTTTGCCAGAAAAGAGGGCACAGCCCCACGGCTTACTTACTGAAGCAACTTCAAACTACTGTGAAACCTAATGTTTTTTTCTAGACTGCCCAAGGGAATGTACAAACGTGCATACCTTTCCTGCATATGATCATTTGTAGGTCTGACATTAGCCAGATCATATATATGTGTGTATGTATGCATTTCCAGTTTACCCTCTTCGTTCATTGGACAGATCATTTCATTAAAATTTCTAGGTCTCGCCTAGCGTTGGAGCGCGCATGCGCTGCTCGCTCTGCGAGATTGTGGTAGAGGAGATTTCAGAAGGGGACTTGAAGCCCCGCCCATCATTTTCATTCGCTGGCGTCCTCGTTTATGGTAAACGGTGGCCTCCGATTCAAAATGAGGCTTCTTTGTTACCGCCCTGTCTCCTTTTCGGACAGCCATTCCGGACTGGATAGTTTGCTTGATGGTTGTCGTGAGGGTATTTCGAATCTAACGGAGGCTGTTATGACAGATCATGTTTCCGAAGTCTTGTTTTCATTTTCTGCATGGTCCGCTTAGGCCGCGCTTGTTAAGTCTATGAGCACTTTTTTTTTTATTAATGAGTTTCTCTGCGTGTACGCTTGACGTGGGCTATTAATTTGCAGTACGATTTGCCGCTTTCATCTTCGGGGACCACGCTTGTGTTTATTTAATTAATTTGCTGCACGCGCTTGTTTAAAATTATTAATGGCGCCCGGTTCATGTGTTTATGTAATGCTTGTTTTATATTTCTCTCACAAAAAAGACACATTTTCATACCTATACACTTATACACAGCGATATACATACAGGTGTATTTTCTCAGGCTGCATATCAATATTTATCTCTCGAATTTCGTACCTTAGCTCCTTTCTCAATCTTTTAGAAAATGTGCAATCTTTCTTTCTGCGCCATTAATTGGAGATTGAACACGCTACGTTTCAACATGGCAGTCATTTCTCTCAGTCCAATACTACCTCGCCTCACTTGTGTTCCTCCAGTTCCTCTGTTTCTATGGCGGTTGCTGCATGGTTATCGTGGAGACCCATTAACAAACTGTCTGTGCTGCAAGACAGTATCTATGTGCACTGCGAGAGGGGAAATTGGAAAGTGACAGAGGGAAGCAAACCAGCCACAGCTATGGTAAGACGTGTGTGTGGATGTAAGGTATACCGCTATGGACGCGGCAGGCATCAAGGAAGTCCGTAGTTTCAATCTCTGCTGTATTTGAGGAGACAAACAGCCCTCGAACAAAGCCACTTACCACAACCTTAAACAAGAAAGATCGACGCTCGTCAGAGGTTGGGATATTCTGCAGCCATGGCATTTATTTACATACAATTTCCAAATAAAATAACAAAGCAGGTTAAAGGGCAATGTACTTCGAGTGAGAAACATGTGAAACATTAGTGTTTCAAGATTTGTTGGCGGTGTCACGAAAAATAATGCCACACTTCGTTAAATCACGTATGTGAATCTATCTACAAGGCAGCGGTGCAGCTGTGACTCCATCCATCCTACCATTTACGGTACCCCAACCAAACAGAGGTAGTCGGCGTAAGCAACATGTGCTATGCCATTGCAGCTAATGTATACAGTTAATTTGGTCATCTGTACAAGTACTCAGACCCATTTCACAGGACCCTCTGCAAAGTACCCCTATCCATCAATGGGCCACCAGTGACTGGCATTGCAGTAACCAATAACGTCCTCTACTGACTTAACTCACTTCTGCCTAGATCCCACATACTTTATCTGCAACTGCACAGCTTGAGGATGGGTTTTCCCTATTAAAAGGAGCACCCGCACTGTGTTTTGTTGCGGGCACCTCGGTGTAACCGACGGAGCTAAACACTGCCTGGGTAAGAAAGCGCTACACTGAGCACCAATTAATTACGGCGACCCTCCCTTGCTACGTCGACCCTCCCTTGCTACGTCTCAAATGCTTCCCCTGAGTACCCCACCCCAACGCCGACCACAATTGCGGGCACGAGGTGGCACTGTTCTCAAACTGTAATGTACTTGTGTTCTATATCCAGCAAACAAATCATCGGGTACCTACTGCAATTCAGGGCTTCAGATACCCCCCCCTACAGTAATCTCTCCTGTTGTTGTGATGCTTACCGTGCCTTCGCACTCCCGTTATTGTTACTGCCCCCTCTTGGTTTTTTTTTGTACTCTTAGAGATCAAGTGTTGTCCTTGTCTTCAAATAACCCCCTCCTCCCTCGCCGTCTCTCACGTTGTTTTGATGCCTTTCAATGCCTGTTACATGTTTACAAAAAAAATTATAAAACGCAGGCTTCTCTGGGCGATGCCTTTGCTAATGCTTTTATATTAGGCGTGAAGTCTGGTGTCTCTCAGCACTGGCGTCACTAGGGACTGTTCTCTGTGGCGAGGCGGGCAGTGTTGCAGGCTCTTCTGCATGGATGAGGGTTGTAGTCCTCAGACACATGCCTCTTGCTAGCGGGCTGTTTGTTTAGGACTACAACTTCCAGAGGGCCTCCGGGGCTGCACCTTGATGTTTAATGTTTAACCAGTGTACCAGCAAACAGATCAGGGGGTACCTACTGCAGTTTCAGGGCCTCAAATAGCCCCCCCGCCCTACCTCCTTTTGTTGTGATGCATACCGTGCCTCGCACTCATGTTATCTGTGCTGACCGACCTCCCCCCCCCCACCCCCGCCCCCCCCCCCCCCGCCCGGTCATAATGCCTACCATTTGCAAAACAATAGGTCTCGCTTAAATTCGAGCCCTATTGCATTGCATCAGCATCGGACTACAACCTCGCCGACAGTATGAATGAAGGGGCAAGTTTACGAAACAGTAAAAAGTATCAGGAGCTAAACCAGCGAGGTGAAAAGAAAGAAAGAGAGGCTGTATATGTGAGCCAAAAGCAGCGTGTGATCCTGGTTGCCTACCTGTTCTCAGCGCTGGATATTTCTTGTTTATTTATACACTTTTCAACCATGCCTGTAAGTATGGTATTATAACTTATTTTAGGCTCCTCCAAACAAAATTGTCAGCGTTCTTGCTGCTCCATTCTATGGTTTCCAGGAATTGTTATTGTTTATGAAGCATTACAAGCCAATACGTCTTACTAAAACCTAGAATGGCACATGCATTCTTTTGTTGTCTCTTTTGCTGCTCACCTTCAACTGGTGCCTCACATCGCACCCCAGTTCTGCGCTCACATGTTTTGCCCTGCCCCACCGGAGCTCTGTCTACCACCACTGCATGGCCCCGGCCCCTCTGGAATTTTGCAAAAGTGTCACTGCTGTTAAATTATCGGGAAGAATAAATAAAGCCACAGATACAATTACCGGATTTGACAACTTTAGTCAAATTACTGCAGCATCTGTCATGGTTAACTTTGGTGTCCAGTCTTCAGATGCACCCGGTTCTAGCGGTGTGTGTACTCTTTGGCACTTCTCCAAAAGCTGTCAAGTTAGCGCTTGTTAATATATTGTTTCACCAGCTTTACTTTTTGTCTGTGTGTATGTTTTTAGACACAGGGTCTTTTGGTGATTTGCCCATAATTACGGGGACTCGAACCTGGTTCTTCAGTTCCTGAGTCTGCAGCTCTATTAAGCCACCTCTCCCCAAAGGTTATTTCCTTTATTGCGAGTCATCTAATGTGCTCTGATACCTTCATGTTTAAGTTTGGCTATATAAAACCCCGATGATAAATAAAAAACATTGCCATTTACAATGTCAATAGCTCCAACAAATACAAGATTTATTGCACAAGTACAAAGCATTGCTATTTAACAAGCCAACAGCTCCAACTCCAACAAATGCGAGACCTATTGTATTTCCAATGCTTGTTCTTCCAGCTGCCACAGCCTGGGGCATGGGGTCCTCCCATTCTCGCTGCCTACTTTCACTTCGAGTGACAGTGGTCTACTCTTTCACAAACATGATTTTCCTCGACTGCCAGGTAATACTAATGTTTCAAGGTATGCTTTTAGACACAAAAAATGGGGCTTTTTGTATAAGTTTTTTATATATAATGGAGAAAGCCTGGCAGTTCCCCTAACAAAAATGTTTCACAAGAGCCATGATAAAACAAACATTGACAAAGCCAAGAGACAGGCAAGAAACCCTAGACCTGTTGGCTTTGCCATTATTGTTTGGGCTGGAGTCAACCAGTAACTTTGGTTTTTAATAAAAATCCTAGACATTCCTACATGCAATGCCTTTCATTTTCCACTCTTCATATATTGGCCTGCTGTAGTGTTATTCAAATGTTGTTACACCCACCTCAGCGTAAAACATGAGGCCCCTGATCAGCTAGGGATTACCTAACTGAGTGAAGGTTACCCGGCTACTTCACGAACAGCATATCCATACAATAAGTAGTCCTGTTCAATCTTAGAGAGTACGTTTGCAATATGTCCTTTTACATTAAGAAAATATTTTGGCTTTAAAAATAAAATACTTGTTTTATTTTATCGAAGGGCCAGTAAGTTCTGCCAGAACTATTACCAAGACGTTCGTGCATCGTGTCATCATATAACAAGCATTTGCCAGACCCTCCAGGATTTTGCGATTTTGCAGTTTGCCAATAAATCGGCACTTTTGTAAAAATGCCGCGATTTTTACAAAAGTGTCTGCGAAATAGACCCAAGTTCATTAATAATGAAAAGTAGACAAGCTTACAAATGACGATCAGAAGCGGACACTCTGGTGTAGGGAATGCTCAATTCACACAGTCATGCGAGTTTCACCAGCACTTCTCCAGCCTCACGAAACTCACGCATTCGGACAGTGCATGTACTTCTCGGAAATACCTTTAATGGGACAGTATCCGCATGTCCCAGAATACCTGGAAAATTGTAATTGGCACATTAACTTTATTTCTTCTCGTGACTCCTGTACGTTTAATTGGACCGTGACAGCACATCTTCGTCAATGATATTAGATACTACCAAAACTTTGTCGCACAGCGGTACGTTTTACGGGATAGTGCATGCATTATTTGTAATACATTAACTGAACAGTACCAGTACTTCTCCTGGCACCTGCAAACATGAACAGGGATAGTGCCAGGACTTCTCTGAGGTGTCTTTCTCTGAGGTACTACAACGCTTTCAATTGAACCTGAGCTGCACTTGTAAACAGTTTTGTTGTGCTCTACTAGAACTTGTCGGCAACCCTTCTGCCAGGAGGCACCATTACTTCTCCCCGCTCCTGTATGTTTAATGGGGCAGTATCAGCGCTTCTGTCTAAGATCACAGCACTTATAAGGGGACACGCCAGGCACTCGCCTGTTTCCGCAGTATCTATCATATTTGTTGAGCGCGTGCACCTATCGGTAGGAGTCCAAAGACCTGCAGTCAGAGCACGTCTCAATAGGGCAGGGGCATCAACAGCTGATCGAGTAACTGCATTCTCCTTTTCGGCCAAGAGCAGAGCTTTGATCTGATGCAGCAAGCAGGAAGCTCCTCTATACCTTCGCGTCGCAGCACTGAGCTAGAGTTGGTGCCAAGCATCAAGTTCTGCCCTCTTGCAGGCCAGCAGGGAGCAACATTTCATGACATGACATATTCCATTTGTGTTGTTACATATTTATTCCGCATATTGTATGTTTTTCCTGTGTATGTGTATCCTGGTGACTTATCTAGCACTTAAAGCAGAAATGGCTATCTCGACAAAGTGAACTACAAGCAAATGGGGCAGTGGTGTAACACAACATAACCCCCCCAACCAAGAATGTGACGAGCGGCCCGCATTTCACTCATCTCACAAATACTCATTGTCCTTATACTAGATGCCCCGCTGAAGGGTTGGGACCCCTGTAAGGGACACCCCCACCCCGCGGAGCCCTGTGGATGGCCTTTAATAAGGGAAGATGTCATGCAGACCGCTGCCTCTGAATGTTGGGGACGGGCTAGGGAAGTATATTTGATTGGCTCTTCACCAGCCCTTCTGGAATTTTGAACTTGTAACATCTAGGACCTTTCCCTAATTCCCAATTACACAGGCCACTGGAATTATGCAGCAGGAGAGGGCCAAATTATGCGACAGGGTTGAGTAAACTATGCAGCAAGAAAAGTCAAATTATGTGTCATAATGGGACTAATTTTGTGATAATATTACTTAATTATTTTGTTACTTTCAAACTTGTGAACATTGTCTAGGCATTGCTTGCACCTTATTAGTAAAAGTTTAGCACCCAAATATTGCAATAAGCAACACACATTTAACTAGTCAGCCTATGCAAAGGGCTTTCCACTGCGAGACGTGTTTCGTTGTATTTTTAGTAAATTTTGAAGAGTTTGAGCTAGAAACAATTTTTTGTGTTCATTAAAATTGGCAGATGATGGATTATGTGGGAAATATATTTATGTGAAAATCGCCTCGACTCTTCAGCATCATGTGCAGTGGTGTAGTCTTCTTGGGGCATTTCAATAACGTCAGACTTGGTCCATGAGTGGCATAGTAAGCGTGCCAAGGTTCTGCCCTGTCTGTACCCTCTCCATATCGTCTGGCTCTATCCCCCATGCCCAAATAACAGAGCTCTCCTTCCGTTATTTCTCTCTTTCCCCCAAGATTAGCGAGGATCGCAGCCAGCACCACTGTGTCTTGCTCCACAAAAAAAGGTGTATTCATGTGAAAGGATCTCTTTTTGAAGATAGCACAATGGCCTCAGAGAGTTTTCAGGATACCCGATTGTCTGGCTAGGTTTGTTCCTCGGATTACGTCCTTGAATGCCTCCTACACCATGCTTCATTCTCCAATTAGTCCACATTAAGAAGAAATATTCATGTCACAAAACCTACCTGGTTGCTTCATGAAGGGCGGAGGTAGGAAAAACGGGTACGAGCCTGCGGGGGTGCAATGATCTTCGAAGACAAACAGTAACAGATCAGTAGACCCTGCAACTCAGAATCACAAAGGTCACACTGCAAGGGCGGTCAGGGGGCCTCTCACCGCATACCAGGGCCCCTGGTCCCACCCCAAAGGAGGCACTGACTGTCACTGCCTGTCATCTTCTCACCACACAACAGAGTGAACCCAGAAAATCTGGATAAAATCGTGGCTTCCATGCTGAAATTGTGTGATCTTAGGCAAAAAATGTATTTCACTAAAGTAGGTTCTGGAATACCATTTCCCATGGGATGCTACCAGTCCATCTTTTACGGGCTTCTCAGAACCTATACTAAAGCAAATGGAGTATTGCATTTCCAAGGGATAACAGCCTTCACCTATGGGCTGCTTCCTCTGCTCCATACCCCAGATTGCCTATTTCAAAGCGGAATACTCTGCTAAAACATTTTCAATTGATTAAAGGCTGAGAATGAATGGTTATGAGCAAAATAAAGTGCCGCAAAAATGCAGCTAAATTTCCATATTTCTGCCGCTAAATTTCCATATTTCTGCCGCTAAATTTGCTAATCCATGCCGCTATATCCTGGGGGGTCTGATTTGCAACGCAATAAGTCTCGCATTATAAAAGTTTGAGCTGTTGGCATTGCTAATAATAATGCAAAACTAGCAGCTCAAAGATTTAGTAATGTGAGACCTATTGTTTTACAATTTTTTTTATATAGCACAAACTTGAGTGAAAGGTGTGTATTTATGTTGCATTGAGTACAGTGTAATTATGTGTTGTGTTATTATGTGGCACAGAGTAATATTGTGTGGAGTGTATTTATATTGCATTAAGTAGATAGTAATTATGTGACGTGCAATTATGTAGTACTGAGTGGTATGTGGAGTGTATTTAAGTTGTATTGAATACAGCGTAATTATGTGATGTGTAATTATGTGGTACTGAGTGGTATTATGTTGAGTGTAGTTGTGTACTCTACTAAGTGAAACATAAATACACCCCTCAAACCATGCAGTATCATACAATTACAATCCACATATCTACACACGAATCAATGCAACATAAATACTCTCCACATCATAACACTCAATACCACATAATTACACAACAAATATTTACAACACATATTTACAGTGTACTCAATTTAACATAACTACACTAAACATAATACCACTCAGTACCACATATGCCTGTTTCAAGGGTTGTGGTCAGTTTCAGATATCGTACTGCAGTTAGTTTCACGTACTGTGATCAGTTTCAGGTATTGTGGCTGATTTGAAGAACTGTGGTCCATTTTATGTTGTGTAGTAAGTCTGAGGCAGTCAGTTGCTAGTGTTGCATTGTTATTAGCAATGCCAACTGAGACAGAGACGAAAATAATGAAAAGGCAGAAATAGACACTAGAAAGATGCTGGTAGCGGGGGCAGCGAGAGGCGGCAAAGTATTAAAGGATAATAAGGAAAACAACAGGGGGTAGGGGTACAATCACTTTTGAGTAAAGAAAATGAAAGAATAAGCAAACCATCTGGCTGCAGAAGAGCTAAGAGAAACATGGGGCGAGCGAGTCAGCACGAGAAACCGGCGGGTGGAAGATCCCCTTTAAAGAAGAGCATAGGAAATAAGAGAGGTTATGACACATCGGGATGAGTAAGAGAAACAGCAGGGATCAGATCACCTTTGAGTAGGGAAAATGAAAGAATAAGTCAAACAGCTGCGTAGGGAGGAGAAACAGCAGTGTGAGTAAGAGAAGCAGCAGAGGGTGAGATTCACAGGTTTGGGAGGGGGCATTAATGGGTGAACCTGGGTAGACACTGGAGACCAGCACCGGGGAGGCTGAATAAACAGGTCAACAGGGAGCGATATAATTGAAAGAAGGGTAGAAAGCGATACAGAATGATGTACAGAGAGGAACGCCCAGAAGAAGGGAGGCAAAGGAAAGGTACAGAGTCAGAAAAAGAATGGGAGAGATGCAAGGAGCAGAGAGAAGAAAGGCAATCTAGCGCAGAGGTAGACAGAAAGAGAGAGACAGGAGAGAGACAGGAGTGAAAGCCAGGAGGGACAAGGGTGACTGTCAGGCCAGGGGGATGAAGGGCTAGTGCCATTTATTTTATTTATTTTATTTTATATGCTTATAAAGCGCCAGACTAGACCCCCGAAGGGGTATCTCCGCGCTATAACTGCAGATGGAAATGAGAGTAAAAATGTGTCCAGGGATAAAATGACATTAATAGCTGGGAAACAGGTAGGTTTTTAAGTTTTTTCTAAACATCATATGGTTGGTGATTGACCTCAGTTCAAACGACAGTGAGTTCCATAGTGTAGGTCCGGTGTGGGCCAGTGCACGGCCACCTTGTCTGGTTTTCTTAATTCTGGGTATTTTAAGTAATTGCTGGTTACTGGAACGCAAAGAGCGTCCTGGGATGTAGGGCTGAAAGATGTCTATGAAGTACTTAGGGCCCATCCCCATTAGGCTCTTGTGTATAATACACAGGATCTTGAACTGAACTCGCTTCTTCACAGGAAGCCAGTGAAGCTGAGACAGTAGGGGGCAGGATGGTGTCCTGGGTGGAGCATTCATGACGATCCTTGCGGCGGTGTTTTGAATGACCTGCAGTTTCTTAAGTTGCTCCTCATTGGCTCTGTGGAGCAATCCATTGCAGTAGTCAACCCTACTGATAACAAGAGCCTGCACCAGAGTTTTTCTGTGGTGATCCGGGAGATAGGGGAAAACACGTCTTAACATCCCTATAGCCCGGAAACAGGTGCCGGCTACTTGATTGACGTGGTCCTTGAAAGTAAGTTGTTGGTCAAATAATACTCCCAAGTTCTTGACCTTACGTTTGGGGGTGGGAACAGGACCCAGTTCCTGAGGCCACCAGTCTGATGACCAGTGTGTCATCGCTTGACCGAACAACATAACTTCGGTTTTCCCGACATTACACTGCAGACAGTTTGATGACATCCAGTCTGCAATGGCTCTCATGCCATCTGCAAAAGATCTTTTTATTGCAGGTGTAAGATTTTTAAAGGGAAAAAGGAGTTGGGTGTCATCAGCGTACGATACGGGGGTGAACCCGAAAGATCTTGCTAGGGGCGTGGCGTGGCCTGGAGCCGTCAATGGTGGACGTGTAGTTCGTTAGCTCCGTCCTATGCCCTAAACACGAGCTAAATATCCTGCACTTCCCTGCCTGCAACCCACCTAATTTCGGCAACGGCTGTCTCCGGGGGCTGTCTGAGGGAAGCGGTGCGGCTTGGCCCCTCTGAGACGTCTCCGTTGCTGAGCTCCGGCGGCGGGACCTGGTGCGGCCTTCAAGCCAAAGCGAAGCCCCGGCCTGAAGTGTTCGGCCTGGCCGGCCCACCCACAGCCTCACTCGCGGTCCACTCAGGACCCAGACCGGGAACTCTGCTGCTCTCCCGCCCGACTCCGGAGTGCGACACGGTGCTTACCCGCACTGCGGCTCCGCTGCCCTTCCACGCCCAGCCACTCCAGCACTGACGGGCTGCCTTCCTGCACGGCCCCCTCTGAAACGCGGGGGCACCACCGGACTATCCTCCCGCCCGCCCGCCCGCCCAAGGGGTCAGCGGGCCTCCAGCGTCCCGCCGCTGCGACTGGGACATCGGTGCGAGCGGCGCAATCACCCTACCACCAACGCCGTGACCCGGCTGCTTACGCCACATTATACTTGAGGATCGGCCAGACATCAGAAACATTCAGGCGCCATTTTACCTACACGAAGGGGCCTGGTGAAGGCCCTTGAACCCTGACGGACCCCATTTGTATGCCCCAGAGACATCGGAACGAAGACCGGGAGCGGACACGTGACGCAAGGTGTCACACATTGCAAATCCACTGACCGCAGGTGCTGGGGCCCGGGGGGGTGGAGCGCCACGAGCCTGGACCTTGTATTCCGGCGCTGCAGCCCTGACCCTTGCCGCGCCTCCGCAAGGCAAGTCGGACGCACTTTCCTGTGGCCTGGACCCCATCGCCTCCTCTCCCACGACGCCTCTCCGGCGCTAGGGTCGCGCCTGCATGCAAAGCCTTCGGCGTCGCGCCGACTCACCCCATGCAGACACCTTGCCAAGATAAACCACGACGCCCCCGCCAGCCCTGGGTCCCGCGCCACGCCTGCCTCTACCTAGTAAGTGGCTGGTCCTCGCACATCCTCTGCCGGTCTCTTCGTGGGTTCACGGCGGCCTGCTGTATCCACTGCAGCGCCACCCTGCTAACGAGAACTATGGGCAGGAACAGGGGCAAACCCCAGGACCAGGGCGCCCGAACGGATATGCAATCCACGGGCTCTGAGGACCCGCTGGCCTCCTCCAACGTGGACATCATCCCTCCGACCGGTAAAGGGTCGCAAGATGCCAAACTGGATCTGATCTTGAACGAAATACGCGCGACGCGCTAGAATCGCGCATAGATAGTATGGCGACCGGCCTATCCCTATTAAAGGCCGACCACAACAAGCTGGCGGACCGAGTGGCGGAGCAAAAAATAGCGCTGGACGACCTAATCCCGCAGCAGACGGAACACTCCACGAAATTAGAGAATGTTGAGAAGCAATTGAAGCAACTGTGGGGTAGAGTGGACGATGCAGAAGGACGTGCCCGCCGCAACAACGTCCGCATCCTAGGCATTCCGGAAAGGAGCGAGGGGAGAGACCCCACGCAATTCGTGGAAGATTGGCTGAAGAAACTGGTGGGCCAGAGAGATCTCACCGCCCTCTACAGTGTGGAGAGGGCCCACAGGATGCCGTCGCGGCCCCCACAACCAGGGGCACCCCCTCGTCCCCTGATCGCTCGTCTCCTCCACTTCAGAGACCGCGACACCGTCCTGCGGGCGGCCAGGGAAGACGCACCGATACGCTTCGAGGACAGGAACATTTCGATCTACCCCGATTTCACGCCCACGGTGCAACGAGCCAGGTCCGACTTTCTGGGGGTGAGACGCAAGTTGCGGGACAGAAACATGAAATACGCGCTTTTGTTCCCTGCTCGGCTCAAAATCCTGCATAATAACAAGTCACATTTTTTCGACTCGCCTGAGGAAGCGGCGGAGTGGATGGAGGTCACCTTGACACCGCCGGCATCACAGGATCCGTTCACCGACCGCCACAGCGACACCCGTGGGGGCTCGCCGGGCCGGCAGGACGACGCTCGCAGCCCCGGACATCACTCACCCCACGGCACATCGGCAACGACGCAGCCTCCCGAACGCCGGACAGCAGGACATCCGTCTACCTCCCTACATCTACGTCTAACGGAGGAGGCACTGGCCGCCCACGACGCGGGGGCAACCGGAGACAGACTCACCGACACCCACACTGAGGTGTCTGGTTCAATCGACAGCTTGCAGCTCTTCCCGAAGATCACGGCCCAGATGGCAGAAGAGTTCTGAACTACGGCGCGATTGATCCTCTCAAGGTGGTAACGTATGACTATTCCCCTCCTTTACACAATGTGGGTTGCATGTGCAGGGGCCCATTGTAAAGTGGGCTGTCGTGCCCACGCAGACAGTTCAGTGCCCATCGACGGAGGCCTACCACCCCCGGTATGCACACGAACTTGACTGAATTGTGCCCACGTTGGGCACCTTGGTTTGGCCCCTGGGTACGTTGGCTCAGGGACCTTTTTGTTCAGGGAACACTTGACTGCGAGACACTCTCACCTATTAACACTGCAGGACATATGGGGTCGCCCAGTTGGTACATATTACAGCACCACACAGATGGGAATGGGACCTCTTAACACTTACCAATTGTGCACCTGGAATGTGCGTGGCATGGGATCAGTGCATAAACGGCACAGAATTCTGGCACAACTCAACCGAAGGGGGACTCAGATAGCATGCTTGCAAGAGACACATTTGAACGCTGCTGAGGCGGTGAAGTTGCGCAAGAAATGGAGGGGACAACTCTTCGCCACCTCATATTCTGCATTTTCGAGGGGGGCGGCGATTTGGTTACGTGGCTCTCTTCCCTTCCAGCTGCTGGAACAACGGGTTGATCATGAGGGTCGATATGTTTTTGTGCGGGGACTGTTGGACGGGGAGGCGGTTGTCATTGGTTGTGTATATTCGCCTAACACTAATCAGTCGGATTTCCTGTTTACTGTCAACGGGGTGCTTGCGGACTGGGCTGATCATAGCTGGATTATTGGGGGCGATTTCAACGCTGTGCTTGATGTCATGTTAGATAGGTCGCACCCTCCCTTGCAGGCTACCGAGAGCAGGAAACAGGCTGATGCGCTTGCGAGTTGGGCTGAGGGTTGGGACATGGCGGATGTGTGGCGCAGCATACACCCTATAGAAAGGGAATAAACCTTCTTCTCCCCTCCCCACCAGCTCCATACCAGAATTGATCATGTCGTCTGCTCCCGTCCCCTTACATTATTTTAATTAGAGGGGTTAGACCCATGTAGTCGATGGGACCTGGGTAATTGATTAAGGTATATGAGAGGGTCCCAGACCAAAAGCATAGAAATTTATTATCAATCACAAAATTATTTAATTAGAATCCAAAACAAATGAGGGTGCTGAGTGTTTTTATTGTCACTGCACCAAAGGACATTCAATGTTCGAAGAATCATAAATATAGTACACAAAGTTTGGTGCGCCCACAGGGGGGAGGGGGTGAGTGAGGGAGGGGGTATGCTTCAATTAGTTATACATCACTAGTCAAAGGTTCTAAAGACATACATTCAACATTTAAAACATGATTGTCATAGATCCACAAAGGTGAGGTCAAGAAACAACACACATGTCCAACAGACCAATTTACATGAAAAAGAGACTCCCGTAATGATTATTATTATCAAGAATAGGGTGGGGAGTTCTTGATTGTAGAGGGTTGTCTACGTTTCGACCCAAAGGTGTAGGAGTGTAGATCCTTACTCGCGGGTCTTCATCAGGACGTGAGGGAGGGGGTTGAGTATTGTGGGGCTTGTTCCTAGGCACAAAATTAAAACACTAGATTACTTGAAACGGTCTCAAAAGAGTCCCGACATAGTTATTCACCATAACACCCAGATGGGTATTTTTTGAAAGGAAGAAACAAAGGGGTTTGTTTTTGGGGAGGTTAACTTATACTGAGGTGAACTACGGAGAACCCAATTTAGAAAATTTCTGCTGGAACCTCTCTGCAGGTATATAGATTTTTTCCTAAAACCACTGGCGGAATCTACAACAACATATCTGAGGGACACTACTCATACTATCAACTTGATCGATGGACATCCATATGACTCCACCCGAAACCTATTGGTGACATGTGACATTGTGTCACTATACACCAGCATACCCCAGGAGGAGGCTCTTGTGGCAATGGCAATTGCACTGGACACACGGGAGGCACCCGTCCGGGTACCCACATCATTCATCATCCTATTGCTTAAGATTGCAATGATGAGGAATTTTTTCATCTTCCAGAATTGCTTTTATCTTCAGACCAAGGGTGTGGCGATGGGGGCGGCCTTTGCCCCGGATCTGGCCATAATTTTCATGTCCATGTACGAAAACACGTTCATACTCACCGAGGTCAACCCATTTAGATCTCAAATACACATGTGGATGAGATACATAGATGATATCATCTGCATCTGGTCGGGAACCGAGGATGAAATCACCACCTTCTTTACCTGGCTCAATGATAGGTCTCCTGATATACAATTCACCATCAAATTTGATAAGAAGTCCATTGATTTTTTGGACTTAACAATTTTTGTGGATAATGAGACCCTTCAAACAACCCTCTTCAGAAAACCGACGGAGAGAAATTCCCTACTTTTGTACTCCAGCCATCACCCTAGGGGCCTTCGCGATAACCTTCCATTCGGTCAGTTTTTGAGGATCCGCCGTAACTGCAGTAGGAAGGATGACTACATGAACCAATCTACAATACTAATGGGCAGACTACTAGAACGTGGATATCCAAGGCGTTTGGTCAAGAAAGCTATGAAAAGAGCATGGTTCAATCCCAGGGAAACCTTACTACAACCAGGAGAGAAATCGAACAATAAAGAGGAACGCATCATCTGTGTAACAACCTTCTCCACTCAAAGTAATCTGGTGAAGAAAACCATCAATAAATACTGGAATCTGATATCTGAGGACCTCAATATCGAGTGCCCGCCCCTTCACGCCTTTAAAAAGGCAAGGAAACATTCGAGATCACGTGGTACGCTCTTTCCTCATGACCCCTGAGGCACCCACGATTGCCACGTTGTGGAATCTTCCGCCCATTGTAGGACACTATCGCTGTGGATCATGCAAAGCTTGTCCAAATACGATTCAGACGAAGGTCTTCAGCCACAAACAATATCTAGTTCCTCTCAAGTCTCATACGAACTGTAACTCCACCAATGTGGTATATTGTATAGTATGCCCCTGTGACTTGATATACGTGGGACAGTAGCAACAACGAGCAAAAGTACGCTTCCTGCAGCATTGCAGTCGCATCAGGTGCAAGGTCACAGGGGCCCCTCTGGTTGACCACTGCAATTCAAACAATCACCCCCCTGAGAGCCTGAAGTGGACTATTTTGGAACAGGTCAAACTAGGCACGAGGGGCGGTAGTGTAGAACCGGTCCTTAATGTAAGGGAGATAAAATGGATCCGATTTTTTGATTCTGTCACCCTGGGTCTGAATGAATCTGAGAGTAGTTTTGCACAAATGGCAATACTGTGATTTTTGATCAATTTATTGACAGATGACTAATACAATATCTGAACCCTCCTTTTCATTCTTTGAGTTTTCTGAGTGGTCATGATGCTCTATGAACGCTTGACCACCATGTTTGGCAGGTCCGCACTAATAGAGTACCACCCCCAAAGGTTGACTATAATGTCACACTGTTAATACAATTTTGCTAAAATGGATGTATGACTATCATGAGGAACAATGTACGCCTGACCGCCATGCTTGGCAGGTCCGCGACTACCCTTTCTCTGATATTCAGTAATGTGCATGTTAGACATAATAGTTTGCAAGAATGCTCTCTTGATTAATCCCCTTTTTCGTAACATTACTCGCCTGACCGCCATGCTTGGCAGGTCCGCGACTCCTTTTCTTTCAAAGAGGTTGGTAGCACTGATAATAATCTGACAATCATGCATGCGCTGGCTGACCTTGAGGTTTTTTTGTAAATAGTCCTGTTCTGTTCAGACGCTTTGTTGATGTAATTGTGTTGGACATAATAGTCTGCAAGATTGCTCTCTTGATTAATCTTTTTCGGAACATCACACGCCTGACCGCCATGCTTGGCAGGTCCGCGACTCCTTTCTTTTCCTAAGGGTAGGTAGCATTGATAAAAATCTGGCAATCATGCGTGCGCTGTTTGACCGTGGTAATATAAACCATGTTGAGCTAGCAGCTCTTTTTCTCTGAAAATAGTCCTGCTTTGTTCAGACGTTTTGATGATGCCTTTCTCCTCACAAAACTAATATGGGAGTCTTTTCTCCAAACTTTTCACGTTGGACGCCACTTTGGTCTCCTAGCAACACGTTAGTCTTTCTTCCACGAGTTTAGAAAGCTATCCCGGTCACCTAGGCAGCACTTCCTAGTTTGCCGCCAGATGTGGAGAGACGCCGGCTCTTAGGCTTTGTCCTGTTAATCTCTGGTGAGTCTCTTACATTAGCAGTTGCTCCAACCCGTTTTTCTTTAAAGTCGATCCTTGCGTTTATTTCAAACACCCACACTTGGTGTTTTACAGATGATTGACGAGTGCGCCTGATTAATTCCCTTGAGCGCATTGACACGGGGACTATTATCCTTAACTAGAAGACGCGCCCAGACGCCAGCACAATAGCCTACGTTGCAAAGTTTCTACTTCGGGTGAGTGCCTATAATAATAATGTGCCCCCTAGTTAAAATCCACCCTCACAGATGATTAAAACCCCGCTTTTAATTTCGATGTCTTTTCAGATATGGCACGACCGTAAAGTGAATTGTTTTAAAATTACGCCGGGCATGATCCACATCTCTGTGTCAATTTAATAAGGTATGTCTCCTCTGTTGACGCTCCAGACCATTTTGCCCTTTGGTTGGCGCCCTTGTATTTCAATGAATCTTTAATTTTAAATGCCAGTCCCTCCATTATGCTTTCCAGGCCACACCGCACTGGAAAACAGGACCGTTTGAACACGGCTAACGCCCCGCGATAACGGGCAGACCGTTCTTCTCTACCTGCCTCGCCAGGTAACCCAAAATTTTCTAAATTGGGTTCTCCGTAGTTCACCTCAGTATAAGTTAACCTCCCCAAAAACAAACCCCTTTGTTTCTTCCTTTCAAAAAATACCCATCTGGGTGTTATGGTGAATAACTATGTCGGGACTCTTTTGAGACCGTTTCAAGTAATCTAGTGTTTTAATTTTGTGCCTAGGAACAAGCCCCACAATACTCACCCCCCTCCCTCACGTCCTGATGAAGACCCGCGAGTAAGGATCTACACTCCTACACCTTTGGGTCGAAACGTAGACAGCCCTCTACAATCAAGAACTCCCCACCCTATTCTTGATAATAATAATCATTACGGGAGTCTCTTTTTCATGTAAATTGGTCTGTTGGACATGTGTGTTGTTTCTTGACCTCACCTTTGTGGATCTATGACAATCATGTTTTAAATGTTGAATGTATGTCTTTAGAACCTTTGACTAGTGATGTATAACTAATTGAAGCATACCCCCTCCCTCACTCACCCCCTCCCCCCTGTGGGCGCACCAAACTTTGTGTACTATATTTATGATTCTTCGAACATTGAATGTCCTTTGGTGCAGTGACAATAAAAACACTCAGCACCCTCATTTGTTTTGGATTCTAATTAAATAATTTTGTGATTGATAATAAATTTCTATGCTTTTGGTCTGGGACCCTCTCATATACCTTAACCCGTCCCCTTACAGCACTGATTGTCCAGGCCCAACACATGGGGAAGACACTCTCAGATCACAACCCCGTGGAAATCACCTGGCAGTGGGGAAGGCGCCTGGCTCCCATCCCAACCTGGCGACTGTCTCCTGACCTCCTAGAGGACTCGGTCTTCCGATCTGCTCTGTCCGACACTATAGATACCTACTTCTCCACGAATGCACACACAGCCAGCTCACGGCAAATAGAGTGGGACGCTTTCAAAGTCTGTCTCAGAGGGACTGCTATGACTGTTAAGGTGGGGAGGAAACGGGAGGTGATAGACCAGCTAAGGGAGGTAGAAGGTTCACTAGCGTCCCTGGAAAACGAGGCAGCGGGTACCAATGTTCCCTTTACACCACTGCAAGAGGCGCATATTAGACACGCGGAACTACTAGAGGAACTGCGGCTAATAGACTATAGGGAGTACACAAACAGACAGCATACGCAGGCCGACCGAGCTGGTACCCTACTGGCACGCCTCCTGCGGGACTCCCCGATCAGCCACCCCATCCTGAGAGTTTTGGACCAGTCTGGCCGCCCGGCTACCACTCAAATAGGGATCAACACGGCGTTTAAGGATTACTACACTGCGCTATATAGCCCCCCGCAGCCCTTATCGGAGCCCGCACTTACGGCCTTCATGGAGGGTCTAGCTCTCCCACAACTCACTATCGACCAGAACAAAGACTTGAAACGTATTATATCGGTGGCGGAAATCAGACAGGCAATCAGAGCCCTTCCAAAGGGTAAGGCCCCTGGTACGGACGGCCTGCCGGCGGAATTCTACGCCACTTATATTGACCTCCTGGCCCCACGATTACACACGGTTTATCTAGAAGCCTTGCGCACGTCCTCACTGCCGCAATCATCCATGCAGGCGCTGATCACTTCCCTCTTGAAACCATCCAAAGATGGTCTACACATGGCTGATTACAGACCCCTGTCCCTTCTCAATACTGACTCTAAAATATTGAGCAAGGTGCTAGCGACGAGGCTCGTGCGATACGTGCCCCATCTGGTCCACCCGGATCAATGTGGGTTTGTAACGGGCCGTAATACGGCCATGAACCTTAGGCGCTTGGCCCAACTCATGCTCGGAGAAAACATCGACGCAGGCTCCGAAGGATGCATTTCTCTAGACCTAAAACAAGCCTTTGACTCCTTAAGGTGGGACTATATGTTTGCCACCCTATCGAGATTCGGGATACCACCCGAATTCCTAGCATGGGTCAGACTGCTGTACACCGTCCCCACGGCCCGGGTGCGCACCTCCAGTCAAATCTCAGGCCCCATGGCCATTGCCAGGGGCACCAGACAGGGCTGCCCGCTTTCCCCTCTCCTATTCGTCCTTGCCCTCGAACCTTTGCTCTGCAGGCTCAGGTTAATGGCCCCCCGATATGGCATACGACGGCATGGTGTAGACCACGTTGTATCTGCATATGCGGATGATATCATTTTATATCTCCGCGACCTGAGGGGTGACCTGAGCCCAGTTTCCCGGGTTTTCGAGGATTTCAGGGAGATCTCTGGACTCGCCATCAGCGAATCTAAGTCCTACGGGTTTACCTTTGCAGCCATAGATGGGTCGGCCCCCTTACCTTTCGCCCCCCATGTGTTCCAGATAGCGGAAACCACGTTCCGATACCTTGGAATACAGATCTACCGTGAGGCGGGCATGATGATAGATGGCAATTTGGGAAAGGCCATTAGATCGCTGAAGTCACAGGTTCAATTTTGGCTGACGTTGCCGCTCTCGATACCCGGTAGAGTGGCGGTTTCCAAGATGGTGATGCTCCCCCGTCTTATCTACTACTTCACCAACCTGCCTTTCCAGATCCCGGCGGTAACGTTTAAGACCCTTGACTCCCTGCTCATCGAACTTGTTTGGGGAGGTGGCCGCAGACGCATAGGTCTAGCCAAACTGCAACTCCCCTCCAGCTCCGGAGGCATGGGTTTGCCGGACTTCAGAGCTTATAATTACGCGTGCCAGCTACAATGGCTAGCCTACTGGGTGGCAGGCCGCAATCTTCACGAGATTAATATGTCGGTGGACGACCATGCTAAAGGGAGAGTGCACATCTTGCTCCTACCTGGCTCGGTTCTACCCAGAAACGCTCTGCCCCTTCTTAAATTGGCGATCACGTATTGGCGGAAGGCGCTGAAATACACGTCCCCCGGGACACCCTATGCCCCCACGGTCCCACTACTGGGCATCCCACTAGGCTCGGGCACACTCACGGCGACCCTACTGGAGCCCTGGCATGACGCAGGTGCAACACACATTGGTGACCTGTTTGCGGAGGGCCACCTGTTATCCTTCGAGGACTTCAGAACCACTCAGGGTGTCCCCAACGGCTCCTTCCTCCTGTACGCCGGACTCCGACACTACATCGAACGCACATGGTCGCCTGACGGACGGGAGCCTATTACGAACCCCCTCGTCTCAATGCTCTACCTCATGGGAACGGGCGGCCACCTGACCAGATGGCTCACAGCTAGCATCAAATCAGGTAGGGCACTTCCACTGGCATCACTGCGGGCGAAGTGGGAAATATACATAGGGAGGCCACTGCGAGACAAAGAATGGGAGAGCATACTTCAATTCCCTAGGAAAGTAGCTAGGAACCCCAAATACAAGTTCATCCAACTGATGATACTACATAGAGCTTACCTGACTCCACACCGCCTGCATGTGATGTTCCCTGCAACCAGGAGTAACTGCCCCCGATGCGACGCAGACGACGCATCGTTGGTACATATGCTATGGCAGTGCCCTAAATTGGGGTATTTCTGGACCACTGTCCATGCCTCGCTTGAGACGACTGGTACCCTCCCCCATCCACCTACACTGGAGAGTACACTCCTAGGACTAGGACCGACGACACGCACCAGAACAGTTACGGCGCGCTTCTCGGACCTGGCCCTATTGCTAGCGAAGCGTGCCATCACGATGAGATGGAAATCATCTACACCACCTAACCCTGACTTATGGCGGACGGAAGTAGTGCGCTGGGGTAAGGCTGAGGGCGAGGCATTACAGAGAGAGGAGAGTAGAGGCCTTCGGAAAACCCCAATATCACTGGAGTGGTTTGACACCTTGGGGGTCTTTGAGGTTGGCAATGGCGAGGGGGAAGAAGACACTAGTGATTAGCCGCTTAGAATAGTACTATACCACAAGCCACCTCCCCATGCACGTTCACTACCCACGGTGCACAGCAATGGGGTTCGGACGCCCTCCGAACCTACGATTACATTCTCACACCCTACCTGTGTGTTACATCAGAACACACACTGCGCGTCAGACCGTTACTGGAGACCCA
Organism: Lissotriton vulgaris; assembly: GCF_964263255.1. Classification (NCBI taxonomy): domain Eukaryota; kingdom Metazoa; phylum Chordata; class Amphibia; order Caudata; family Salamandridae; genus Lissotriton; species Lissotriton vulgaris. The sequence continues at coordinate 1,684,503,617 of NC_141693.1, read as the reverse complement.
TATATCGATATCTCACATAAATACCTGCCCAGAGAGTGAAGGGAGGGATGTTGTTGGGGTGGTGGGAGGGTTTGGGGTTAGACGGGGTTTGTTAGTTTCATCTGTTCCATCGACAGCATAAAGAAGAAAATCGAATGTAATTTGTTCCTATATATGCTCTGAGCGAACGCATGCATGTGACACCGTGATTAACATTGCGCTTGTATGTATAAACTGTATGCTGCTACTGCTCTTGAAACTATGCTAATAAACAGATTTAAAAAAAAAAAAAGAAAGATCTTGCTAGGTTGGCAAGGGGGGCCACATATATGTTCAAAAGTGTGGGGCTCAGACAGGAGCCCTGTGGCACCCCCTTATTGAGCTCCCTGTGGGTGGATTTATGGGAGCCCAGCCTAACCTCTTGGGAGCGCCCGGACAGGAAACTCTCCAACCATGCCAGAGCCTCTCCCTCTATTCCCACCTCCTTTAGGCGATGGAGAAGCACCTTGTGAGACACCGTATCAAAAGCGGCGGAAAGGTCCAGCAGCACCAGAATCATAGAGCAACCATCATCCAGTGCCATTTTGATGTTATTGGTCACTGTTTGAAGTGCTGATTCTGTGCTGTGGTTCGGCCTGAACCCAGATTGAGAATGGTCCAGGCCTTCCGTCGCTTCAAGATGTTGAGAAAGATAGGTGTTCACGTGCTTCTCCGTGATCTTGCCGAAGTAAGGTAGGAGAGAGATGGGACGTAGGTTGGATAGGTCTGTCCAGGGAGATGATGCCTTCTTTCTTATCGGGTTCACCACTGCCTTTTTCCAATCTGCCGGGACCTGGCCTGTTCTAAGGGAGATGTTTACCATTTCAAGTATATAGGGACCTAATAAAGGGATCAAAGGACCAACCATTTTAGCTGGTACAAGGTCATTGGGGGATCCTGTTTTTATATGGTTACAGAGAGTAAGAAGCTCTGTGTGAGTGATGGAGGGGAAAGACGTCAAAGAAGGTTTGTTGTCTAAGGTGGGGATTATGGTGGGGCAGATTTTAGTTTTATTTTTGCTGGAATTGTTGGCGGCTACTATTTTTTCATATATGATGTTGATTTTATCCTCGAAAAACAGCGAGACTTTGTCGCACAGATCCTGTGAGAAGTCATCTGAGCTTTCACAAGCCGTAGGTTTTATAAAGTTTTGCAGAATAATAAAGAGTTCTTTAGGGCTGTTGCCTGCTTCTGCTATTTGTTGTGTCAATTGTAGTTTCCTCGCTAACTTTATATTTTTGTAGTATTCTGATTGAGCCTTTAGAAAGATCAGTCGGCTGTTTTCAGTTTTAGTTTTTCTCCAGGCTTTCTCAGTACGTCTACATTTTTGTTTCTCTGCTCTCAATTCTTTTGTATACCATTTTTCTTGTTTTGACACTGGATGTTGTTTATGTCTTTTTAGGGGAGCAATAGTGTCGATGGCATTTTTGATAGATTCATTCAGCTTGGCTAAAGCAGTGTCTGCTGTATCAGATTCCAAAAAGTTTGGATCTGTCCATGCCTCTTGAGCCGTATTGGCATTAACTTTGTGCCATTGACGTCTCCAGGAGGGGGGGGAAGGGGCATTCTTTATGAGTCTCGCAGGGGTTGGTAGTGTGAATTCCAACAAGGAGTGGTCAGTCCACGATATGCTTGTAGCCAGGGAACAGTTTATTTTGGTAGAATTAGAGAAAATGAGGTCAAGCATGTGTCCTCCTATATGAGTAGGTCCATGATTTTTTAATTCCAAGCCCAGATTCGATAGATCTGTAATTAGAGCCGTGGATTCGGTCAACATTGGCTGGTCTACGTGTATATTAAAATCACCTAGAAGCAAAAAATCTTCTTTAGATTTTATATGTGGGGCTAAAATTTCTTGAAGAATTAGTGCAAAATTAGGATCTGCTCCCGGGGGTCGATAAACCAAGGCCCCTTTCCAGGTGAAGTGATTAGTTAAGTGAATTTTAAAAAGCAGAGTTTCTAGTTGTGCGTTTGAGTGTTGTTCAATAATAGTACATTGTATATGGTCCCTATATATAATTGCTAATCCGCCTCCGGTTTTAATGTCTCTGTCTAGGTGTTTAATCTTATACCCAGAGGGAATCCCCATTGCAATGGCTGTGATAGTGTGGGGTTTTAGCCAGGTTTCCACAAGGAAACATACGTCCGGTTGGATAGAGTGTATTAAGTCCCAGACCTGATGTTGGTGTTTAGGTAAGGAACGTACATTTAGGAGAAAGCTTTTCAAACCCTTGACAGAAGTATGAGGGTCTGGGGGGGACGCGTTGTTGTTAGATAGGCGTCGACATTGAGGGCAGGAGTAGGCAACCTCAATGCGATGCCAAGGTATGACTGTACTACAACATGTAGAAGGTCTAAGACTGCGTAAAGTGAGGGATGAGTAACAGAGGGATTGGGAAACCTTACCGGTGAAGGTTTGTGGAGAGGGACCAGGGTCCATCGCCCCTCGCCCCGTCCTGTCGCGGACGGGCGCAGACGGGCTTTTCTTCGGCGCTTCTTAGGCGCGCTCGAAGGCGCCCCCTGCGCGCGACCGCTGCGCGCTTATGGGAAGGGCGTGGCTAAATAGCCCGGAGTGAGGCAGCCACTAGAGCGCTGACCTCAGCTCCGGGAAACCGGAAGTGCTGTCTGCCTGGCTCTTGCCTGTCCGCCCTCCGCACAACGGCACTGTTGCCGGGTCGGACCGAGGCGGGCAGGCGGTAAGATCGAGCCCAGGTGATTTAGAGGGAGAGAAAGTATTTATTTATGGAACACACGAGTCTGTCCAGGTTAAAAATACAATTATACAAATTAAAAATGGAACTGACTATAAAAACCGTTCCGCTCGTTTAGCGCTCGTTTTAGCGCTTCTCGCAGCCCCCTAATTTTACCAGATCTTTTTCGAACTGAAGGACACTCTCAAGCACAGCAGCGGGTCTGGGAGATGCTGCCACCGTCTCCCTGCCGCGTTGGCCCGGGGGTCAGGACGGCCTAAATAGCCCGGAGTGAGGCAGCCACTAGAGCGCTGACCTCAGCTCCGGGAAACCGGAAGTGCTGTCTGCCTGGCTCTTGCCTGTCCGCCCTCCGCACAACGGCACTGTTGCCGGGTCGGACCGAGGCGGGCAGGCGGTAAGATCGAGCCCAGGTGATTTAGAGGGAGAGAAAGTATTTATTTATGGAACACACGAGTCTGTCCAGGTTAAAAATACAATTATACAAATTAAAAATGGAACTGACTATAAAAACCGTTCCGCTCGTTTAGCGCTCGTTTTAGCGCTTCACAGATCTTGTTCGAACTGAAGGACACTCTCAAGCACAGCAGCGGGTCTGGGAGATGCTGCCACCGTCTCCCTACCGCGTTGGCCCGGGGGTCAGGACGGCCTAAATAGCCCGGAGTGAGGCAGCCACTAGAGCGCTGACCTCAGCTCCGGGAAACCGGAAGTGCTGTCTGCCTGGCTCTTGCCTGTCCGCCCTCCGCACAACGGCACTGTTGCCGGGTCGGACCGAGGCGGGCAGGCAGTAAGATCGAGCCCAGGTGATTTAGAGGGAGAGAAAGTATTTATTTATGGAACACACGAGTCTGTCCAGGTTAAAAATACAATTATACAAATTAAAAATGGAACTGACTATAAAAACCGTTCCGCTCGTTTAGCGCTCGTTTTAGCGCTTCTCGCAGCCCCCTAATTTTACCAGATCTTGTTCGAACTGAAAGACACTCTCAAGCACAGCAGCGGGTCTGGGAGATGCTGCCACCGTCTCCCTACCGCGTTGGCCCGGGGTCAGGACGGCCTAAATAGCCCGGAGTGAGGCAGCCACTAGAGCGCTGACCTCAGCTCCGGGAAACCGGAAGTGCTGTCTGCCTGGCTCTTGCCTGTCCGCCCTCCGCACAACGGCACTGTTGCCGGGTCGGACCGAGGCGGGCAGGCGGTAAGATCGAGCCCAGGTGATTTAGAGGGAGAGAAAGTATTTATTTATGGAACACACGAGTCTGTCCAGGTTAAAAATACAATTATACAAATTAAAAATGGAACTGACTATAAAAACCGTTCCGCTCGTTTAGCGCTCGTTTTAGCGCTTCTCGCAGCCCCCTAATTTTACCAGATCTTGTTCGAACTGAAGGACACTCTCAAGCACAGCAGCGGGTCTGGGAGATGCTGCCACCGTCTCCCTACCCTCGCCATGGAGGTGAAGGGTGAGTGCCAAGGGGGCGAGTAGTGAATGCCAGGAGGGACATGTGTGAGTGTCAGGGAGGGGAAGGATATGTGCCAGGGAGGGAGAGTATGAGTACCAGGAGGGTCGAGGGTGAGTGTCAGGGAGGTGACAGTTGAGTGTCACGGATAGTCAATGCTGAGTGCCAGAGAGGGAGATGGGTGAGTGGCAGGTGCGAGGAGTGACTGTCAGGCCTGAAGGGTGAGTGTAAGGGAGGTGAGGGGTGAGTGACCGACTGCAAATAGTAGTGAGCTGGGGTCTAGAAGGAGGTGCAGGTATCATCATCGGTGTGCGCCAGGCTGGGACGCACCAGTGCCAGGCCAGACTTGGGTGGATGCAAGAACTTCTGAAAGGCGGGTGCCGAGTCACTCGTAACCTTAGTACAGGAGTGGGGTGCGCAGGAGAAGTAACATCTTCAAACAAACTATTCAAAATCCTGAAAATTCCACATTATGGTCTTGCAACCTTATGTGGAAAGTAATTAGCAAATGAATGGGCTTACGTAGCCAACTTGCACCTTGTTACGGCAACTTATTGAGATAAAGTTTGTATTGCAAATAAGCCAAAGGTAACACAATTTGAATTAGTAACGGTAAGATTCGTAATGAACTAGCAACAAGTTGAACAAGCATTTACAATGCAACGGTTTCGCCTTTGTAAAAGTTTGAGCTATTGGCATTGTAAATGACAAATTTTGTATTTATGTGTTGGTTTTGAAAGCAGGTAAATAAATGGCATTGTCATTTACAATGCCAATAGTTTAATCTCTCAGGCTGCAGGGCCCGCATTCACCAACATTGTGTGCATTATTACTGAAGATGTTTTAACGTATCCAGATTATTGGAGATTAAGGGAAACTACTCACTTAAGTAACAGCCAACATGGGGAACTAGCTTATTTAGTTAAGCATGTGTGGAAATAACATCCTCTTAACGATGTTGCCAACGAAACAGGGGCACAAAGTAAACTACTCAGCATTTATCCAACCAAGTGGCTTCCAGGTCGATAAACCTGGATATCTTAATACTCCACACACTTGTTGGCAGGGTATACCAGAAGTGGGGCCCTTGCTCACTTTGCCACTGGATTCAAGCTAGCCTTGCTGATTAGGGGTGTTACCCGAAAGTGGCCCCAGGATGCTTGTACCAGTTCAGGGAAAACCTGGATTGGCAATTTGGGCTGGACTGTTCCCATGAGGCACGGGGTCAAGACTGATTTGCATATAGCTGGGTCTGAACTGAGGTGGCAAAGTGAACTAAAGAACGATGATTGATTCAACCCCGATCTGTGACTTGGGGCAAGTGTCTGAAAAGTTTCAGCAATTCATCTCCTTGTGTTTGCTATTTAATACTCTAGTCTACACTTAACTCTAATATCTATCCATGTCTGTGGATAAACTGGCTGACATTCAGAATCTCATTGCTCACTAGTCAAGTGGTGTTCTTACTACAGTTATGTGACAAAATAACTATTTCCCTTGACATCCAGACGCTCGTGCAATCATCTGCAGGATAGAGCAGCAGATATCAAAAGCACTTGTGTTACACAAAACACTCAAATCCTTAAAGCGAGATGTGACCTACTATGGTCTTCATAAGGTGGGATAGCCCCATTGATGTTAAAAAAAATAACTGACAGAGCCAACCCTCCTCTGCAATCTCCACTTTAGCCACAGGGACGAGTCAGACATGCTGCAAGGGACCAGGAGTTGAAGTGACTAAACATGCCTTCTTGCCATTGTGCCGGCATGCGTGAAAAAAACCAGAAAAAAGTGTGAGCAACCTCGAAAAAGGGTGCTTGGAAGCCGTTATTAGGATTAGTTGATGGATTGGCTTGAAGCTTCCTAACAACATATATTCTTTGAGCTGTTGAGTTTCTAAAATGGCGGTTTTAAAAACAATAGCACTGTTTTTTTTTAAGACGTTTATTAATGTTCAAGGGTGCAGTACATATAGCAAAGCCTACAACCCTGCGGGCCGGCTGCAAATGAACAGTGAATCGTGAGGGTGCAGGTCAGCATAAGAGGGTGTGTCATTGCGCCCCTTGTGTCCCTGGTGCACTAGGACATAGATAGTATAGTCACATTACCTCGAATCAAGAAAAGAAAATGTCCAGAAATGACGTCTTATTTTTTCATTTTTTATAGAACTGAGCCATGAAATCGGCAAACTAAACAAAACATTTCGTATCGGTATGTCCCAGTGTTCCTATCGCAACTTCACCACTTAAAGTCTGTCCCACTTGCACGGTGTTAGTGGGAGACACCTCTAATCGGTGTGGTATTTGTCGTTGTTGTTACAGTACATCAGGAGATCTGAGGTGTGCATGCGCAAGTGTTCTCGGACTCAGAGTGGGTCAGCTCCTTTGGGCCATGGTATTTCGCCGGTCGCCGGCCTGGTTAGTGGAGCATGTGGCAGTCAGGTGGAGTGGCCTCGCTGTCGGTGTAGCAAGCGGCGCCTACGCCTGCAGTCGCCGCCTGGAGCGCCTCTGACGGCTTCCACCCTCCGTAGCTTCGGGGGTGGGGGAGGCCACCGTCGGTGAGCAGGGGTCCGATACTACAAACATGTGAACATATATGTGAAAGGGGGGTGGGGGGGGGGGGGGGGTGGAGTGTACTCGCGGGGGCGGTGTCTGCAGCTCTGTGTTTGGGGCTCAGTGCTGGGCAATGACCGCTGGTGGGCGCCCGCGTGGGCGTCGAGCCGTGTCGGAGGTCTACGCGCTGGGTGATTCTAGTCGGTGCCAGGGGGGGGCCACATGCGGTGGTTCCTGCGATAGAACATTAGCCTCTGTGGCCCACCTCCTGTGTCGCTTATTCTACGTGAGCCCCCTGACAGTGCCCTCCCCCTGCAGGGACCCCAGGATGCCATCCCAGAGCTGTGCTATCGGGAACTGCCTCAGGCCCGCTATCTCTTCCCGGTGGAGCGCCGTGCCTTCCGCCCTGGCCCAGTTAGTAAAGGATGTGAACCAGTGTTTCGGGGTGGGCGGTTCCCGCCGTTTCCAGTGTCGTATTAGCAGCCGTTTGGCCGTGATAAGGCCCAGATCCCAGAACCGTGCCTGTGTTTTGTTCAGCTTGGTTCTTTTATAGAGTCCGAGAATGCACGCCTCCCACGTGTCTGGCAGACCCGGGCCCGTGCTGTGGTTCAGGAGTGAGATCACCTCCCCCCAGTACGGTCAGGGTTGGGCAGTGCCAAAGCATGTGCAGGATATCTGCGCCCAGCAGGTCACATCTGGGACAAACGGCAGTGTCGATCGCGAAGTATCTGTTTATTCTATCTGGCGTTAGGTATGCCTGGTGCAATATGTACAGTTGAATGATACGGAAGCGGGAATTGCGGGGGACATTCACGGGACTAGCTAGTACTAGGTTCCACTCCTTATCTGTCCAATCCCTCCCTCGGTGCGCCGCCCATTTAGCCCTGATCTGCTGTGTGGGTGTTTGCGTGTGGATGAGAAGCGCCTGCGCTAGCCAATGCGTGATATGCGAGCCTCTGCCCATCACATGTAGATATTGGATCAGGTGATGCATCGGCGGCTCATCCTGGATGTCACCCCAGGAGTCAGTGTATGCCCGTAGTACCGACGCATGGAATAGGAATTGCCCGGCCGGGAGTCCCGTGGTGTCCGATAGTTCCGCAAACGGGAGCAGGGCCCCGTCAGCGTACAGGTCACCCATGGTCTCTACTCCAGCTGCGATCCAGTGGTCTAGATTGCGCGGCGTAACCATCCCGCTCCTCCTGGGGGTGCCCAGCAGGGGGAGGGCAGGAGCATACGGTCTGACATTTTGTGTCAGCTTCAGGCTGCGGAGAAAGCATTTGCGGGCCACGGCCATTTGCAAGGGCAGAGGACGGGGTCCTTTGGTCAATGGGTGAAACAAGGCGCATACCTGGGGGTGGGTCCATTGGTAGTCCGCAGTGGCCGTATCGTCCAGATGCGTATCGCTGAGCCAGTACGTCACCCATTGGAGCTGTGCAGCTAGGTAGTACAGCTCCATATTGGGGACAGCCAATCCTCCCTCCGCGGTCGGGGAGTACAGTTTAACCAGCGCCACTGGTGGTCGTCCCGCGTTCCAGATCAAGCCGCGAAGCATTGATTCCAGGTCGCGGAATATCCGCGTGGGGACATACGTGGGGATGTTCGCAAAGTGATAGAGTAGCCTAGGGAGCGCTATCATTTTAGAAAGGGCTATTCGGCTGGGCACGTTCAGCGGTAGAGTTTTCCAGAAGGACATCTGGGCTCGCAGGGAGGAAATGGCGCGCACCAGGTTGCCCTCTAGTATGTTCCCCCCTTCTGTTTCACACTGGTAGTAGGATTCTTCTTGTTTATTTATCAGTGCCCGTGGAGTAGGAATCCTACGTTGTACTCTACCTCCCTTCTTTGTTAAAAATAATGCCCTCTAGTATGTCCTGTGGGTCTCTATAGATGTGTAGCCCTAGGTATTTAAACATGGTCAGGTACCAAGCGAGCCGGGCTCCTCCGAGATGCACATCGCATTCCTCCTGGTCGCGGCTGAACGAGTATACCCCGGACTTGGCCCAGTTGACCCTGAGGCCCGAGACCTCCGCGAAGGTCTGGAAGATGTCCGATAGCTCGGCCGGTACCGCAGTGAGGTCCCGCACATAAAGCAGCAGGTCGTCTGCATAGAGGGAGACTGTGTGCGTTCCGTCAGCCAACGGGATCCCCCATTCCGCTCCTCTGTCCCATAGCAGAGCCGCCAGCGGTTCAATGGCTAAAGAGAAGAGGAGGGGCGACAGGGGGCAGCCTTGCCTGGTGCCTCTGCGCACCCCGATCTTCTCCGACAGCAGCCCACCCGTCCTCACTCGGACACTGGGTCTCTGGTAGAGCAGTCCGACCATGTCAGCAAAGGCATCTCCCACCTCGAATCTGTCCAACACTGCTCCCAGGTATGGCCATTCTACTGAATCGAAGGCCTTCTCCAGGTCCAAGACCAGGCACCCCGATCTAGGCCAATGCGTCAGAGCCGCTTCCTGAATCCGGAAGAGGCGGCGTAGGTTACGAGACGTGCTCCGCGCCGGCATGAAGCCGTTTTGATCCGCATGCACCAGAGCTGGTACCTCCAGGGCTAGGCGGCGGGCCAGGAGGGAGGTGAAGATTTTATAGTCAGTATTCAGCATGGCCAACGGCCTATAGGACCCCATGAGTGCGCCATCCCTGCCCGGTTTCAGCAGCGAGACCAGGTTCGCCTCGTTTAGCGAGTCTGGGAGTGCTGATTCCTCCATCGCAGTATGGTACAATTTGAGCAGCTCCGGAACCAGCGTGTCCGAACACGCCTTAAAGAATTCGGCGGGTAGTCTATCCGGGCCAGGTGATTTGCCGTTGGACAGTGCGAAAATGGCCTCGTGTATTTCTTCCGAGGAGAAAGGCGCCCCCCAGGGCGTCTTGCTGCGAGCCTATAAGGGAGGGCAGCGGGATGTCTGCCAGGTATTCTGCTATGTAGGCCGCGGAGACTCTCAGTTACGATTTGTATAGTGCCCGATAGTGCCCCACAAACGCTTGATGTATCCTGATTTGGGTGTACACTAGCTCTCCCTCAGCCGTGCGGATGACGGATACTGGCTCCGTGCGTTCCTCCTGCCTGACTAACCAGGCCAATAGCCTGTCGGGCTTGTCACTGTGTTGGTGCACTCGCGCCGAATGGGCCGCGAAGTTGACGTGTCGCAGCCGTTCCAGGAGTGTGTCGTGCTCCGCCCGGGCCGCCTGCAGCCGGTCTCCTGCACCTCCCACCGCCTCCTGTTCCCTGCCTAGTAGGTCCGCTTCCACCCTGCGCAAGTCCTCCTCCAGCTTCCTCCGTATGCTCCCCTGAGTGCTCAAGCAATGTCCCCTTACCACCACCTTGAGTGCGTCCCACTCTACTCTCGGGGAGGATGCTGTATCTGAGTTGTCAGTGAAGTATTGTGCTACGCAGGCCAGCAGGGAGTCTCTAAAGGGGCCATCTAGCAGTAATTCAGGTTGCAGTCGCCATGTGGGGATTGGTGGGCGCGGGTGTTCCCAAGCCATGTGTAGTGTGTGGGGGTTGTGGTCCGAATGTGTCCGACCCAGGTATTGAGAGTCAGTGATATGCGGCAACATTTCCGTTGACACCATGTATCTGTCAAGGCGTACGTGTAACGCATGTGCTCCCGAAAAATAAGAGTACACCCTAGTGTCAGGATTGTGCGCACGCCATGCATCTTTCAGATCCCACTGTGTCGCCCACTGTGTGAGTGCCCTCGTGGCCCCCTGGGATGTTGCCTCTGGCCTTGGCGGGACCGAGCGGTCCAGCACAGGGTCCAGTACCGTGTTATAGTCGCCCCCTAGTATCCATGGGACGCCGTGCCAGGGCGCCAATTTCTCTGAGATACGCGCCAGGAAGGTGCCCTGATCCGTGTTTGGAGCGTAAATGGACGCCAGGACCACTGGCTGCCCGTCTATGCGACCCTTCACCAGGACATACCTCCCCTCCGTATCTGTGTGAACTTCCGACATCACGAAGGGGGTTCCCGGCTTTACCCATAGCAACACTCCGCGGGCGTATGAGGAGTATTCAGTGGCATACAGTTGTCCCCTCCATCTCCGCCTCAACGCTGTCACCTCCGCCCCACTCAGGTGTGTTTCCTGCAATAGCGCGACCTGCACGTTCTGCCTCTTCAAGTAGGAGTAGATTTGATACCTGCGCGCGGGTGTGTGCATACCTCTAATGTTCCATGTGCATATTTTTATGGCAGACATTTTGGCAATACACAGTCCCCCCCGACATTCCCAATAGTAGCGGCTCCACCAAAGGCCCCAGCAGCGGCCCTCCCAGCTCTCCCGTTCCCACCCCCCACAGTACACTCAGCAAAGTCCGGGAAAACATTAGGACAGGGAAAAAAAACAATGAATAACAACAACCAATAGCGGGCTATCCCCACTAAAATACCAAAAGGGCAGTGGCGGAACGGGCCACCGTCCATGCTCTCAAGGGAGAGGAACATTCTTACTTGTCTAAGGGGCAGTGCGTGCTAAGCACAAGTTCGGCAAAAAGGATATATAGTCAGTTGGTGGAAGCAGGTCACTTCCCTGAGCCATTCAATACAGGACGTTAGTGGCCACCCACTACGGTCCAATGCTCCAAGTAACCCTTCCTGTGTGTGGCCAGGTGCGGATGTGTACTGAAAGACCACCCCTTCAGTGCCCTCCCTGCTTACCACTGGTGCCATAGGGCATTACTCACTGTTCCAGGTGTCCACAGTTCGGTCAGCCGGCAGGGGGGGGTGGGGGAGGGTGGGAGGTGGCCCCAGCAGTGGCGGGCGCCAGTCGCGCATCATTGTCCAGTTGACCACTGCCAGCCCTCCCTCGTTGCGGCAAGATCAGTGCAAACATCACCTGTAGAATCAGTGGATCAGGTCAGAGGTTTGCGGCGTGACGATGGGCAGTTCCACCGAGATCTGCGAGTTCGGGATCCCATATATGGCCTCGTCGTCGTCGCTAGGTACCGGCTGTTGGCCATCCTCCTGGGCTGTCTCTTGGGAGGGTGGGTTGCTCATTTGGGAAACCTTCTGTAATGCATCGCGTTGTTCTTGGAGCATCTGGTCCAGTGTTGGAGAGTGTCTCGCCCCCTCCTCCGCGTGCTGGGACTGTTGGGTCCTGTGTCTGCGGCGGCGTTGCGGTCCTCGTGGCCTGGTCCTCGTCTCGCCTCCGCGAGAGTGCTTTGGTGCCGTGTCCGTGCCCCCGTCCAGCCACTCGCTGGCCTCCACGGGTGTGTTAAAGAAGTAGGTGTTGTCTCCCGCCACTATTCTCAGCTTTGCAGGGAATAGTAGGGAGTACTTGAGGCCCGCAGTGCGTAGCCTCCTCTTCACTTCCATGAAGTCGTGCCTCTGGCGCTGTACCTGGATGGTGTAATCGGGGAAGAACATGATCGACGCATTGTCTATGCGTACCTCGCCCAATCGCCGTGCCTCTCGCAGTACCGTGTCTCTGTCCCTATAGTTCAGTATCCTGAAGAGCAGCGGCCTCTGGTTGGCGCCGGTGGTATAGGGCCTCGTTGGCACCCGATGCGCGCGCTCCACGACGAAGTGCGGTGACAGCGAGCCTTCGGGCAGAAGTGTCCGCAGCCAGTCCTCCACATGTTTGGCCGGGCGGGCCCCCTCCCATTTTTCAGGAACCCCCACGAGTCTAATGTTGTTGCGCCTCGCCCTCCCTTCCGCATCCTCGGCCCTGTCCTCCAGGAACTCTACTCTGTTCAGGAGGTCCTGCATTTGCCTGTCTGTCTGAGTGACCTTGGGCTCGATCTCCTTCACTGCGCCTTCCAGGGTCTTGGTTCGGTCGGACAGTTTCCTGTGGTCATCACGCAGGAGGGTCAGGTCCACTGCGACCCCATCTATTTTGGACTCCAGAGAGGTTCTAGTTTGCTGGAGGGACTGCTCCATTCGTTCCATCGCACGCTGTCGAGCCTCGCAGCCAGTTGCGGGTGCCAGCTGTTCCCTCAGGTTAGGCCGTCATTGTTGCCCCCGCCCCATGGCTGCGCCTCACCGGCTCGGATGTAGCAGTGGCCGAGGGGGCGTGAGCGACACGTGTGCCCGTGTGGTCTGGGCAGGTCGGTCAGGGCCCGGTCTTCTCTTCACTCATGCCCCACTGTCTCTCCGGCCGCCTTCACCTCCCTGGGGGGGGTCTGCAGGAGCGCCCCTCCGTGTGTCTACAATGGATGGCTGTTCTGTCCCCGGTGGTGCGCTGCCCCCCGGTCAGAGTTCCAGGTCCTCAGCGTCTGGCTCGGGGGCCGCTGCCTCCTGCCGGCCCCTCGGTGTCCGCTTCAGCGTGGTGGGCACCCCGGGTGGCGCCGGTTGCTGTGTGGTCCCTCCGGGGGGGGTGGTCCGCCGTTAGGGCAACCGCCGTCGCCTGCGTCCCCCTCGGGTCGACCACCGCCCCGCCGTGCCTCACCTTGGACTGGGCAGGTCGTGAGAAGGGGCCTCGGCGCGAACGGGGGGGGCCTGCTCACCCCGTCGCCCGGGCTCGTCCCTGGCAGTCTGCGGCAGTTCAGGGTGTCCTCCGGACCACTGGCGGGTCCACCTGGCAAGGCAGTGTGCAGCCCGTGAGGCCCGGGCAGCTCGGCGAGGGCGGGCCGTCGGGCCTGTCTTCTGGGCCCAAGCCCCGGTCTGTCCTGAATGCGCCGCCGGCCAGGGTGCGCCCTGTCCCGCAGGAGAGCTGTAGGAGAGGTCGGGGTCGGGGTCGGCCCCGTCGGGGCTCGGGACCAAGAGTTCGCCAGATGTGTCGTGGCGGGTTCCGGGGGGGTCGCTCGAGGTTTCGGGCGGCCACGTCCAAAATTGCCGGATAATTGGCTCAGGGAAGGGGAGCCGGTCGCGGAGCTCTACCCAAGAGCGTCCGTCGCCATTGCGTGCTTAGCCACGCCCCAAAACAATAGCACTGTTTACTTACATTGCTAAAATATACATTTTGGAAGCAGGTTTTATCAAAAACTTTTTCCGCATTTTGTAGCGGCCTATTAGACTGTTTGTAATTTTAAGAACTTAGTCACAGTGCTTTATGTTAAAGACTGGGACCCCGTATCACTAAACATGCGCAAGTCACTATTCACCCTGCAACGACCTCGTCTACAATGCCATTTCTGTGTTGGCTAAGTACCAGATCAAACCATACAGGGTTCAGGAAAGTAGAGAAGAAAAAAAACTTTTAAAAGTTCCGACTATTATGTTTTACGCAGGGAGCCTCAATCAAGGAACATCAAACAAGCATCTACTCCACTGGTCGGAATAGAAGGGATTTTCCATTTTCAACGTTCGGAAAAAAACGGCAGTAGACAGGAAGCGTTTAAAACGTTCACACGTAACGAACACCGGCCTTCAGACGGACTCTTAGTGGGCCGCCATTAATTTGTTACTTCTTCTCAACTACTTAGGCTACAGGCAACCTACTTTGCAGTGGCGTGAGCTCCTCAAAAGGTTCATAAACCAGCAGCATAACAGTGAACATATTGGCCTACTGAAAAGATATTGCTTGTGGTTAAGAAACAGTTACTACATAAGGCAACGTAAACCTGTGCAACTGCCCGAAATCTGTATCTGGAAGGAAATGGGAGGTGGAGGGTGGGGGGGGGCTTTAAAAGTAACAGCATTTTTTATTTCATTTATATGCTAAGGGTTCTAGTGACTGCGTTGGGGTAATAATGGCCGCAGGCAGTAGGGAGGCTGGCACTGCAGAGAGCATCGTTTCACTGCTCTGCGCCTCGTGGGCAGAGAGCCTCCCGATGACGCTCCAGTGTAATCTGTTTTGCAACATCATCGCTGTTCCTGCTGGAGCTGCACCCTCACCTGTCAGCGGCCACAGGGAAGGTGGGGACTAATGCGGAAGGAGGAAGAAATGTGCTGGCACCACCCTCACCACGGGCAACCTTGGGGTAACCTGTGCCCTGAATAACACCTACATCCTTTTAAAGGGTGGGCGTGGGCACTCTGTATTTAAAGCTCAAAACTACATTCATAAAAAAACACAACTGCTGACGTAAAAAAAAAAAGCCACAAACATCTGAAGAAAAACATAAATCACGCGGCTGTTACGCAGAAATGTAGCGCACCGCCCTGTTGCTAGGCACCACGCGTTGATTGTGAGAAAAACAAACGCTTTATTATTTTTTTAGATGCTTCCATTCAAAATATGTTTAAGAAAATAACCTGGAGAGAGGCGTCAGAATTAGCGGTTTGAAATCGAGAGGGGACACGGGGCGTGAGAGGATGACCATTTCCTATTTTAAGCCGAGTTGTTAGGTAAGGGAAAGGGAGAGAAGTTAATCGGTTTCTGTATAAAGGCACTGGGTGATGGAGCTGTAGCCCCAGAGGGAGAGTCCATGTGTTTGTGAGAACCCCTCCCTCATGGTTACCACCACCCCCATGCTAACGTTACCAGCTCAGCACAGCAGCGAGGACCCGGCATCGCGCATCATCATAAAACAGGAGAAAAGCAGTTTTGCACCAGCCAGCCACCTACCTCTAGTCCACGCCGTCTCTGGTAGCTCCTGGGTAGGATAGCGACCAGCATCCAGCCCCAGGACCTGCCGCATACGAACCGGGAAAACGAGGCTGCACAGACGGAGAGAAAGCTCTGGCAGAGGGGACCCCGGCGAGGAGAAAGAAGCGGCAGCAGGGATTAGAGGAAGAGGACGGCATCAGCCAACACACCCAAGCCCCGCCTCAAATCCCTCCTCCCAGCCCAGTCGCGGAGGAGAGAAAGTGATTGAAAATGCGCATGGGCACATGCTCTCCCAGCGGGCCAGGGCGAAGCATGGTCTCTCTGATCCATTTCCAGTGTAAACGAAGCATTTATGAAATAGGATGAAGCAGGAATTCAGTGGGTCGAGATCTAAAACTCCTACCTGACTCTTTCCCACCTTGAAAATTGTCCGAGATTTGCACAAGCAGAAACATTGTATCAATGCACGATACAAGAACAACTGCAGGGCCATAGCGATCTGCCGAATCACGGGAACACCCTCCCAGTGTTATTAGAGGGCATTCTTAAACCAGAAGTTACCGTTTCAACATTAAACACGGCTCACCTTCCTCTTCTTGGAAATTTGGACCGCCATCTTGCATCTCGCCATTTGTAGCCACGGAGACGACAATTGCACAGTCCACCCCTGCAAAAGGCACATCCAAAATGGCAAAAACATGCAGAGACAAAAAAAAAAACACATCCGCCCACCGCCGCAATGACGTTCTAAAAGGGGTGGAGAGCGAAAAAATCGCCGGAACGCCCACGAATCTGCTCCGACAATTACGGACAGATCTCTCTTCCAATGGCTAGCCTCCATTTATGGAGCTAGCCAATGGAAGAGAGAGGCGGGACAAAGCCCGTACTGCTAAAACTTAAGATTTTGCCTGCGCGGACACTGCTGCGCAGTGCTATGCCAGGCGAAACCTAGAAAGCACCCCAGAATTGAACCGAGGTTACAGAATAATAAAAATGGGGGCAATATTGGTCTTCTTTTCACAGCTGACAGCCAAAAAAACAGGGTGTTGTGGAGGACTCTGATTCTGGTGGAATCAGAATTTGTAAAAGAGCCAATTATTCATAAAACCTTTTTTTTTTAAACAACTCTTTTGAAAACACTAGCGTATAGTGCCATTCGAGTGCCACTTCCCTTCTCCTAAGACACAACCTCTGTGAAACAAACCGATTAGAATAACTGTTTGCTGTTTGAAACTAAGTGGGGCACGAATGCAGTTTAGTATTTTGGTTATTGGTGAAGTAAGGATAAGAAACCTGGTTACCTTTGTACCACTGATATCTATGTGGATCAGAGAAAATGCTTGGAGTGGTATGGTTGACAGGAGGCGTGCAGGCTGCTTAAATATTGTAGAGATTGGATTGTCAAGCACTAGGAAACAAGAGTGAATGCTGAATAAAACTAGAAACGCGAACACTTCCACAGCGAACGTGGTCGTGAACGTGAAACTGATCGCGCTACCTGGCTCAGGAGGCTGATAGGCAGTGAGTGGCTGGGAGGGTGGGGTGTGTGTGTGGTTGGGTGTCGTTGTGTGTGTGGTTGGGTGTCGTTGTGTGTGTGGTTGTGGTTCTGTGTGTGGTTGTGTGTGTGTGTGTGTGTGTGTGTGGTTGTGTGTGTGGTGTGTGGTTGTGTGTGTGTGTGGTGTGTGTGGTTGGTTGTGTGTGTGGTGTGTGTGGTTGGTTGTGTTTGTGTGGTGTGAGTGGTTGTGTGTGTTTGTGGTTATGTAGTTTGTGTGGTTGTGTGTGTGTGGTTTTATTTGTGGTTGTGTGGGTGGTTTTGTTTGTGTGGGTGTGGTTGTGTGTGGTTGTGTGTGTGCGTGTGGTGTGTGGTTGTGGTTGTATGTGTGTGTGGTGTGTGTGTGTAGTTGTGTGGGTGTGGTTGTGTGTGTGGTTGTGTGGGTGGTAGTGTGGGTGGTTGTGTGTGTGGGTGGTTGTGTGTGTGGGTGGTTGTGTGTGGTTGTGTGAGTTTGTGTGTGGTTGTGTGTGTGTAGTTTGTGTGTGTGTGGTTGTGTGTGGTTGTTTGGGTGTGGTTGTGTGTGTGGTTGGGTGTGGTTGTTTGTGTGGGTGGTTGTGTGTGTGTGTGGTTGGGTGTGGTTGTGTGGGTGGTTGTGGGTGTGTGCGTGGTTGTGGGTGTGCGTGGTTGTGTTTGTGTGGGTGTGGTGTGTGTGCGTGGTTGTTTGTGTTGTGGTCTTGTGTGTTTTGGTTGGTTGTATGTGTGTGGTTGTGCATGGTTATGTGTGTGTGGTTGTGTGTTGTGGCTGTGCATGGTTATGTATGTGTGGTTGTGTGTGCGGGTGTGTGTGTTTGTGTGTGTGGTTGTGGGTGTGGTTGTGAGTGTGTGCGTGGTTGTGGGTGGGTGCGTGGTTATATTTATGGTTGTATGTTGTGGTTGTGTGTGTGTGTGGTTGTGTGTGGTTGTGCATGTGGTTGTGGGTGTTTGTGCGTGTGGTTGTGTGAGTGTGGTTGTGTGCATAGTTGTTTGTGTGTGTGGTTGTGTGTGTGGTTGGGTGTGGTTGTGGGTGGGTGTGGTTGTGTGGGTGGTTGGGTGTGGTTGTGGGTGGGTGTGGTTGTGTGGGTGTGCGTGGTTGTGTGGTTGTGTGTGTGGTTGGGTGTGGTTGTGTGTGTGTGTGGTTGTGTGTGTGCGTGGTTGTAGTTGTGTGTGTGGTTATGTGTGTGGTTGTCTGTGCGAGTGGTTGTGTGTGGTTGTGTTTGTGTGTGTGGTTGTGTGTGTGCTTGTGTTTGTGTGGTTGTGTGTGTGCTTTTGTGTTTGGTTGTGTGTGTGGTTGGGTGTGTGGTTGTGTGTGTGGTGTGTGTGCTTGTGGTTGTGTGTGTGATTGTGTGTGTGGTTGTATGTTGTGTGTGGTTGTGGGTCTGGTGGGTGTGGTTGTATGTGTTTGTGGTTGTGTGTGTGGTTGTGATTGGTTGTGTGTGTGGTTGTTGTTGGTTGTGTGTGTGGTTGTGGTTGGGTGTGCGTGGTTGTGTGGTTGGGTGTGTGGTTGGGTGTGGTTGTGTGTGTGTGTGGTTGTGTGTGTGCGTGGTTGTGTTTGTGTGTGTGTGGTTGTGTGGGTAGTTTGTGTGTGTGTGGTTGTGGGTGTGGTTGTGATTGTGCGTTTGGTTGTGTGGGTGTGGGTGGTTGTGTGGGTAGTTTGTGTGTGTGTGTGGTTGTGGGCGTGGTTGTGTATGGTTGTGTGGGTGTGGTTGTGTGGGTGTGGTTGTGTTTGTGGGCGTGGTTGTGGGTATGTGCATGGTTGTGGGTGTGCGTGGTTGTTTGTGGGTGTGGTTGTGTGTGTGTTGTGGTTGTGTGTGTGGTTGTGTGTGTGCTTGTGGTTGTGTGGTGTGTGTGTGTGGACGTGGTTGTGTGTGTGGTTGTGATTGTGTGTTTGGTTGTGTGGGTGGTTGTGTGTTTGTGGTTGTGTGTGTAGTTTGTGGGTGTGGTTGTGTGTGTGGTTGGGTGTGTGTGGTTGTGGGTGTGGGTGTGTGTGGTTGTGTGTATGTGCGTGGTTGGCGGTGTGTGTGGTTGTGTGTGTGTGCGTGGTTGTGTGTGTTGTTGTGGGTGTGGGTGGGTGTGTGTGGTTGGGGTTGTGTGTGTGGTTGTGTTTGTGTGTGTGGTTTTGTGTGTGGGAGAATCCCGAAACCTTGTAAGCACAAGGTGGGGGATGGGCGGAGACAGGGAGCAAGCAAGAGGAAAGACGGATGGCGCTGAAGGCTGGCGGTTCGCGCATGCGGGCTCGCATGTAGGCAAGCTTGTCGCCAGGCAGCAGCACTTTGAAAACTCACCTACTAAAGTCTCTCCCATCAACGCATGCGTGCTGACTCAGCGAGACCTAAAAACCATTCACAAGCAAAATAAGCACTAGTAAAAGGCCAGCAGGCCACTTCATGCTTTGCCAGTTCTTGCTCTAATGTGTGTAATTGCACCAAAAAGAAACCACCTCTCGTATTAATCATCTTAGTTAGCTGTTAAAACAGCTGATTGTGACTCAAGTCAACTAGGGCTTATCTTTTTGAAGTTGATCAAATGAGTACTATTGAGGTAGGTTCTAATTAGGGTGACTAGAATTATGCGATTCTGCGCCTGCCGAGTTTTCCTCTTAATTATGGATTTGCCACATAACCCATGAACTGCTGCATATTCTGCAGATTTTAACAAAAGATTGTTTCTAACTTAAGCCGATCAAAACTTATTTAGAATGTGGCGACATATGTCCCTGCACAGTGGAAGGCCCTGCTCAAAGGATGATTTCTCATTTTTCAGTTGCTTATTGCTGCATTTGTTTGTTAAACAGGTACTAATGGGGTTAATTTTTGCACAAATAGTGTTACTATGCGAAAAATGACAAAATAATAAAGTAATACTGTCCTAAAATGAGCCACATTATGCCTTTCAATTTGCCTTTTCTTGCCTCATAATTTAGGTAAACCGCTGCATAATTTGTGCGTTTCCGTATGCATAATTCTAGTTTTTATTCTGGCACTATGATCCACTTAATTCTCTAGTCCACACTATGATAATATCATTATTATGAGTATTATTTTTAATGGGGGACCTTTTTCCACAGCATATCTGGTTCTATGTGTTTTAACAGAGGACAACTCACTCTTGACTTAACACGGGCTACTCCATATTTTATACAACTTTTATAACTAACTTAGCAAACCACCTAACACATGATTACCAGACAACCCTTCTCAGTGTTGACTTTTCTTTTTGCCCTGTTAACCATTGGCTTTCTTCGACCATCCTCTTTCAGCCTTTAGCTTGAGACTTAATAATGTCTCAGCTCATCCTGCTAGAGTTTCTTCTCTCATTTAGTGCTTTTGTCTTTTTGGTATATTCTTCTGTCTCCATTAGAGTGCTTGCACTGACCTGTATGGGGGAACTACTTTACAACAGTAGCCCTCTTTGTCCTCTCAGCTGGATTCCTCCTGTCTGCCATCCCTGATGTACCTACCTTTGTTGGATTTTCCAGTTTTTATAATGCTTGTTGCCACGTTTTTGCTACTTTAATAATACATGTAATCGGTGCTGCTGTGACACAGCACTTAAGTTCTCATTTTAACGAGATTGGAGAGACGAAAGCCTGAGTCATCCATGGCAAGTTTAGGACACATACTCATTTAAGTAAGCTAAAGCTTAGAAACTCACTGAGATTTCATACTGGCCAACTCTTGCTGACCGGTTAATTCAATGCACAGGTTAACACATACTATTGCAACTGACTAAATGAGAGAAGGCACATTATTCAGAAATCACTTAAATCTTGTAGACCCACTGCAGCCCCAACAAACACATTTGCACATTTATTAGTGTACGAAAAGGTGATTGGAGCTGGTGCGTGTATGAGGCCCAGGTGGAAAATCAATTGTTTTCTCTCCGCCTTGCAGATTGACGTTTTGTGACTGTGGAAGCAACGAAATATCTAATTGTGTAGCTCTAGAAATGAGATTGATTAAATACAGAGTTTACAAACGGAAAATAAGAAGTAACATCGCCCCCTGACTGTCTTTGCCTAAGTTAATACAATTAGTTGCTCGCAACACCGCAGATATTGCATTAGCTTAAGGTAGAAGGAGACCAAAATAACTATTTCTGAAGTACATCCCTACCTCTGCCCTGCCCGTACATACAATGAACAGTGGGAAATGCACCCAATTTACGACTGAGTTCAGCCGTATTTGTGCTTTTTATACGTCTTGTGAGACCTAGAGCACTTTCCTTGGTGGTCCAGTTGCATATACATAGTACTTCATACTACTGCCGAGGTCGTGAAGTGCTCTGATATGCATCTGGTTCCTGAGCATCCTTCTCAGTGCATTGTCGAAAGGGTATTGTTTATGATTTGGTCTATATGGAAATTGTTGATAAGGTGGGCATGGTTTTGTGATGTGAGCACACATTGTTACTGCGCAGAAGCTTGAGCGTTGCAGAAAGTGTGAGAACAGATACATCCATTCCTGCACTTCTTTTGGGGTGGGCAGTATAACGTGGGAAACCACCGTTAATGTGCATCAGTCGGATACAGTATGCTATATGAAGCACAGGCAGTAGCATCAGATCCTGAAATGTGGCCTCCTACATCTCAAAAGCCTAATACCGGTCGGTAACGACCGAAATTCGGTCATTTCGGCCGTTACCGACCGGTATTAGTCTACCTAAATCTGGCCCAATATCACCACAGCAGAAGAGGCCCTTAACTGTCTGCTGGCACCTCCATCTGAATTAGTTTGTTTTACATATTTTAGCTTTTTTGAACAATTTTTAAATATATTTTAGAACAGTATTGGTTCATTATGCATGTTTCAGGTCATTTGCACTTTTTCTATCCTTTTTGCTGCTAGTTATTGAGTACTGTATGCTGAAATTGTATGTCTTCGTTTTTACTATGAGCTTTTTAATTTTTATTTATTTCTTACATTGTTAGTTATTGCATATTTCCCCCTGAATTTTATTACTCTGTTTTTTTCTGCAAACTTCTTAAATATTTATAATGCTGCTGGTCATTTCGTGCTGTATTTTGAATTGACAAATCCCCTCTTTTTACTATATGTTCTTAATTCTTAAAGTTTCATAGTAGTATTAGATTGTAATCTTCGTAAAAGTCCATTAAGTATTCAACAATGGTAACCTGATTAGATATGGTTCAATTAACTTCCTGGAATGGTTTCTGTGTATATGCTCTTTCTATTTCTATATGTTTTTATATGGAATGATGATTTAGTACCGTATATATTTTTTTAAAATCCTCTTTTAATGGAGTGTTATGTTGATTTTTGGATGTGACTTCTTCACCTTATATGGAACTCTTCGGAGTCCCGAATCATAATAAGTAAACTTGGCCTAGCGCCTGGTGCTACATTCCTTAGATGACCAGGTCAACAAATATGCCTATAATTCTCCATAGAAATATTGCACTTGCTAGATGTACAAAGTTGGATTTGATTTTACATGAACATGATAGAAGACTTAAAGTACTTCTGACCAACTGTTCATGCCCTTTGACAATCCCTTTGACAATCCCGAAAGAAACCAGCCCCAGTCCACGCAGAGTAAAGCACTTTGGATGTCAGCCTTCTGCAACAACAAGGTGAAGCGTCTACTTCAGGGCAGAGCGAGGAGAATTCACCACAAACCTGGCAACTACTGCTGCACTCTACATTGGGGTGTCTCTGCAAGACATAGGCGGTGCAGCCACGTAGAAGAGTAGACACATGTTCACCAAGCACTAATGCCTGGACCGGTCTGGATGTGAAAGCAGCATCAAGTTCTGCAGTGGGGAGGCAACCTGACTAGTCGGCTTCCCTCTCTATTCAGACCCCTCAGGATATTGCAGTATAGATTTGCAAATTTGAGGCATTCGTATCTGCTGGCTGTGGCTTCCCAGCACTTGCGGGTCTTCCCCAGACATACCTTTCGCAGGTACCCCTATCCATTGCCAGATGGCAGCTTAGGAGTTCTGTCAAATTGACCACATTCCTAGATTCGAGCTGGAGCATCAAAGTTTCCAGTTGGGAAATGAGTCTAAATTTCACAGGCAAGGCAGGCAATTTCACTGCGAGAGTGAGCGGTCATTCCTGTGCATGACGGCCTTGCAGTCACTCTGGATAAATCAGCCGTCACCTGGCTAGTGTCCAGGAAGACCTCCAGGTTTGTCCCCGGGCTTAGACGGTTTGCTCATGAGAAGGCAGACATTGAGGTGCTAGGCTTGTGTGTCCTTCTCTCCCCCCTTGCATGTGAAGGACATCAGTGACGGGTATCAAAAAAAGGTCTTTGCAGGAGAGTAAGGAAAATGCCTCGTTTTCCCGCATGCTTTTTTTTACACATGTCATTACAACGACCGCGTTGTAGCAACACATGCCATTACTCCGCAAGTTGGAACAACAACTTGCCCTAGGAGGGGCGCTGGATGTTGGAGTAGAATAATTTACTATTCCAACTTCCAACTCCAGTCTGTGCAACAGTAGTGAAGGTGTTGGATTTTAAATCCAACACCTATTGCCCCTAGAGCAAGCCTCTGTTCCGACTTTGCGTAGTAATGGCGTCCGTTGGTAACGACCACGTTGTAATGGCATGAGGTGTTCCGGTTCCGTTGTAAACGATATTTAGCAAGAGGTAGCCATGCACCGCCGAAGCATGTGTATATTCATGGGTCGTAGGATTCCAGCCACACCAGACGTTGTAGAGTCTGTGATCCAAAGCCCAGCTAGGCAGGCCCCTCCCTTCCCTGGGCTCCACTTCTCGAGACCTTAGGGAGTCAAAGGGACCGAAAATGTTGTTAAAGTCACCCTCCAAGATGAGCCTGCCAGTGGGAGGGGACAAGATCAGGTCCCTGACCGAGGTCAGCGTTGAAGTAGAAAACTGCGGGGAGACATACACACTCAAGAGGTGATAAAAGGAGCCTTCTAATGATCCCTCCACCAACTCAAATCTGCCTGAGATGTCGCGGATCACACTAGATACTGCCAGTGGCATAGAATATGTAGAGAAAAATTGCCCCCAGAGCCTCAATAAAATCCTGAGTGATAAACCCTTACGCACCCATGTTTGGCCAGATAAGAGCAGTTGGGTCTCCTGAAGCAATACCTCTGAGGGACAATTTCTGCAGAGGAACTGCAGGACAACTCCCAGCTTAATGCGATCTAACAGTCCCATTGTCATTCCATGTCAATGCCATTAACGCCGTCATGGCGGGTCAGAAACAGCCAGTGTTTGCTGCGGTTGAGGTAGAACAGGGCTGTATCTCGCATATAGTGAAACCCCACTTCCACCCGCCTCTTGGGTGTAGGCCTCAGTGGGTTGGAGGGGACATGTGCCAGGGAGCATCCTTAACTGGGAATGAGGACAGCTCAGCATGAACGTTGTCTGTAGCAGGTGAGGCGGACGTCCCCTCCCCGTCCATGTCTGACAGAGCCGAGGTGTTTTAGCAACAGCCTCTGCAAGAATGTTTCCTCCACCGGTACCTCCCACTCTCCTCCAAATGGCCCCAGCTGCGGCTGGCCCAGGAGCAAAAGGCATTGTTCTGTTTGCCATTTTCAGGCATCCTCCGGAGAGTTGAAACAGTGGGATCTGCCCATGAAGAAGACGACGACCGCAGGCACCCCAAAAAAAGGAGCATGTATTGGCGGGTTGTGGACCGGAGAATGGGTTTGACTTGATCGTAAGACTTGCACTGGAACCGAACCGGTTAGGTGTAGTCAGGGTAGCCATCATTTGGCTGGATCGGTAAGTAAGTTGCTTCGCAGGATTGTGTATTTATTGCAAAAATTAAAAATCTTGGGTCGCATGGGGGTCGAGGCCCGGAGGAGGCTTTGGCCGAGGGACCTATGAGCTCATTCGACTATGAAGCGTTTTGACAGACGGCCACGGTCGATCCAGGATATGAGCCCTTATTCTAGGAAGGCCCCCGGGGCAGCACCCTCCGTCCCCCTCGGGGAATTCAGTAAAGTGAAGGTTGCTCCTTTAGCTTCTGTTTTCAGTGTTTCCACCGTGGCGGGAAGGGCCACAGACTCCATGGTTCGACATATCACCTCTGTTTTGAGCGCGCAGACAGCATCCTCCAGTTCCGAAATGCACCCCTGTGCCTTGTAAACTCTGGCTGTGGTATTGCGAAGATCTTTGCATAAGAGGGCCACATCCATCCAAGCCTCTCCTATCTTGGATTCAAGGATTGACTGTAGGATGACTGTAGTATATTCCCACCCTGCTTCTAGGCAGACTGGGCCTTTCCTCTACTCGTAGTCATGTGTCCACCTGTAAAGGCCGTAAATTTGTCAATTTTCTATTGGGCGTCTATCACCGGGGCCTTGTCTCATCCCATGTTGGCACCTTGGGTCTCAAAGTGTCAGACCGTTTGATTTCAGGTGCCCCTTGTAATGCGTGGGAGGCACACCCACCATCCCACTAGCTCTGCGGAAGGCACGGCACGAGCAGCGGTGCCCACAGGAGCAGATTCTGTGGTGCAGGCTAGGGCGAATTGCCCCCCCCCCTCATCTCCCCACTCCCCTTCCGCTCCACCCTATCCCAGGCTATCCTACCGTCTGGGCCACCCAGTGGCTGAAAATGGGACCCCGGCGAGTACCTCTTGTTCTGTTGGTTGGGACCCAGGCCAAACTACTGAGTCACAGCATCCACAACACAGTTTGTACCCCCTGCTTCCCCCCCTTCCTGGTTGAGGGAGGGTCCACTGCGCAGCTGAGACTGCCACGCCATCCCGGCCATAGGTTGTGCCAGGGAGTGAGGCTCTACTCGCCTGGCCAGTGTGGGGCTTTGTTAAGTGGTCTGTTGGTCAGGCCGTGGCAGATGCCTTGGTGTAGCGCCGTTTCCTTAGGCCCAACGGTTCTGATGGCACCACCACAGGCGAGTCAGGACGGAGATGGGAGTGCTCCATGGGGGAAGGCTTCCGGCTCTCCTTGCCTCTCCCCCTGGTCTTTTGTCTTGGAGACCAGGCCACGACAACAAAGTCTGTACTGCAGCACGGAGTCGTCCACCTGCACCCTCCCCTGTGGTTGAATGGCCCCTCTAGCCTTGAAGCGTCGTCCTGCCTGCCGGTCTACGCGGGCCTCTGTGCTACCTCGCTCCCAGGGTGTCCTCATGCGCCGGTCCTGGTGAGAGTAGCTCACCGGCAACTCCAAGAATCAGCCTGGGCTAGAGTGGGAGGCCAAAAGTGAGCGACCACCATTTGGCCGTCCCTATTTCCTCAGTTGGTGTAGCTGCCCATTGTTTGGCAAATACATATTTTGGATAAGTAGCTGTTGGGTGCATTATATCCAGTTATTTACATATTCTGGCTGTGTTGGAGCATTTTCAGAGATCTTTTTTAGTGCTGGTGTAAGGTGACCAGTCATATAAAACACATATAGTATTAGCAGGAGAAATTCAAAAGCATAAGACACCCAATGTTAACTTACTTGTACAAACAGAAACAATATTTCAATTAAGAAATGTATGATTTTCGCACAAGTTTTCTATTTTTGATTTAAGGTAAAAGTAACTTTTTTGCATCAATGTGTGTGGTGTCTTATATGAAAAACAGAACTAAGTATTTTAGTAGGATTATAATAATCCTGCTGATAACAATTGAAGTATTAACAACGACCGATTTATGCTTTTGACCTTATCCTACTACAGCTATTTGCTGTTTGTATGACTTTTGTTTGTAGCCTAGGCTCAAGAGGGGTGTATGGGCTCAACCCTATCGCGTTTTGGTTTGTAAGGTGATAAGGGCATTTGTTGATGGAAGTGCAGTTACATGGCATGTCTGCGGTGAGCAGTGTTGTCTGTCTAGAGATCTCTCTAACTATGCTGTGAGGAGAATTGATGCAAACAGGCATTTTTTGTATGTGGATATGTATACTGAGACGTCTGATGAATTGGAACTCTTTTTCCTTTCTTTATACATTCAAAGTCCATTATTGAATAACTGAATGTTTTTCTTCTAATTGTTCATCTGCAGCTACCCTCACCAGTTACTCGGAAAATGTGGAGCGGTCAAAGTATGGAGGGGAGGGCAGCAAAGACCTAGGTTGCAGAGGAAACCTGAAGCCCTGGCAGTCTCAGAAGTCCAGCATGGATTCCTGCTTGTACAGAGTGGACGAAAACATGACTGCCTCTACATACAGTCTCAATAAGATCCCTGAGAGGAACCTGGACTCCGTCCTCTCGCAGTCTGTGCAGTCCATCCCACTATACCTGATGCCACGGCCAAATTCAGTGGCAGGTAAGCAACTACAGTTGTCAAGCAGATGGTTTAATCTTCCCTGTGTAAACACATTTTATGTTTTAACTCTTTTGTTGACCTACAAATCATATATGCATGTTCAGATAGTTGAGGGATGCGTACAAACATTCATGTGTTTACTGCGACTCGCTTTTTGTGAGCCGTTTCAACAACTTAATCCTGGCTTTGTGAGCAAAGCCTGTTGTGATCTGTGGTGGGCTGCCTCCCTTCTCTCTATGCTTATATGTGCAAGAAGGAGAAACCTTATAAAAATGTTTTGAGAGCTCTAGATAAAGGAGTAATCGAAGTTTAAAAGTAAGAAAGATCAAGGCTGAAGAAAGAGTTGTTGCTAAGGGCTCCGTCATGCTGCAGATTAGCTAGGCTTCGTGATAATCATCAGCCTTGCAGGATTTGTGCATCTCTTCATGTATCTTTATTTAAGGATTGTAGTTTGTATACACCGTCTCATCACAGTTCTCACCAGAAGTGCGCAGGCGTAAAATGCAATAGGCGTTTCAAAGCAATAAATGTGCAGCGCAATGATCATCTGTTTTTGCAAGTGCTGTTCGTATCCCTGGAGCGCTGCTTCCATAAGGTTAATGGTTACAAATGAAAAATGCTATCATTTGAAAAAGAAAGGGAATTGTAGTCTAACCAAAGATACATTTTTTTTAAAGTTCAAGGTGCTTTATTAGATTTGACAACCAGAGATAGACAGTGGTCAACGAAATAAATATACGGTGAGAAAGGCAGGATACAACAAGGGGGAGGGATAGAGGCTGTGCATAAGATGATACAGTAAACAATTGTCGATGGTAGATGATCAGTACTTTGCATATGAGTTGATACATAGGTAGGCATGAAATATCACAATGGAGTTGTAGAAGATCATTACAATTCGAATAGTTGAGATTGCAATAAAGTTCATACATGTTATACAAAAACTTATAGATGACCTTGAGGGTTAGATACAAATTGAATGATATACATTGACATCTATGACTCATTGGTGTGCACAGGTGTGAATAAAAAGATTTTGTCTCACATGTTTGAGGGAAGAAGGTGACACAAGTAGCTATATGGCCTGGTGTAGAAGAAGTGGCATGGAAACGCGAAATTTGAAGGGGGGCGAGTTTACCTGTGGGAAAGATCATGGTGGTTTATAAATAAAGGCACTTGTGTCTAGCGCATTCCAAATTGAGCAGCGCGAAGATCTCCACAGGGAGAATTGGATAGCAATAACAATGTTATCGGCTTCTCTGAGGAAAGATAACCACTCTTGCCACGCCACTTAAAAAAGAGACCGCTTTGAAATTCTACCAGTTGTTTAGGACTAGTTTGCAAGCTAGAGTGAGCATTAAGTCCATTAGGAAACAATTGTTGTCTTTCTTGAATTGGGGTTCCAAAGGACCCAAAATAATGTATGGGAAATCTATTGTGGGAAGAATATTTAGAGTATGTGTAATGTAGTCAAAAACTTTATTCCAAAGGTCTTGGAGGAGGGGGCACTTGAATAGCATGTGAGCAAGGGAGCCCTCTTGTTTGCCGCAGCACCAACAGTTAGGATCTTTTGTAATGCTGACCTTGAAGAGTCTTGAGGGAGTCAAATATGTCCTATTTATTAACATATATTTAGGGACACTTGAAATTTTACCTGCGCTGAGTAGAAGAACGCTGAGGATCTTTGAAGCTCTCTCCTTTGGTTTTCTGCCCCGTGGTCCCGTGGGCTTTGCTACCGCCTCCCCTCCTTGCCGCCACTGCTTCGCGGGTGCTGTTTCATCTGGCTGGAGGTGTGTCAGCAGTGGGGCGGTTGGGCTAACTGCACACAGGTGGTGGTAAAATCGCGCTGGAGGGACTCGCTCTCCCAGGAGTCCCTGCACGGCCCTGGTCACCTGGCCTGCGCACCCTGTGAGCCCCACCCCCGGACCGGCAAATGAGATAAAACCTATGCTCTTCCTCCTGTGATTGGGACACTTGAAATTTTACCTGCGCTGAGTAGAAGAACGCCGAGGATCTTTAAAGCTCTCTCCTTTGGTTTTCTGCCCCGTGGTCCCTTGGGCTTTGCTACCGCCTCCCCTCCTTGCCGCCACCGCTTCGCGGGTGCTGTTTCATCTGGCTGGAGGTGTGTCAGCAGTGGGGCGGTTGGGCTGACTGCACACAGGTGGTGGTAAAATCGCGCTGGAGGGACTCGCTCTCCCAGGAGTCCCTGCACGGCCATGGTCACCTGGCCTGCGCACCCTGTGAGCCCCGCCCCCAGATCACCATATCCTCTATTTGTTTGGACCGGCTCCACGTTCCGCGGGATGCGAGCGGGACGCCCGGACAAAGGGCGGACAGTCTTAGACAGTCCGAGACAGGCCGTGACTGGACTGGGCACGACATACTGCCCGTGCTGATATAAAGATACTCCCTTAAAGTAAGACATATTGTGTATGATCATTACCTTACTGAGGAGCACTATCTAGTCTTACCCTTTCGTATTGTACATTATTATTGTATGGTATTGAAATCGCGCTGTAATTAATATTATACAGTATGCCAAAAAAGATTCCTGCCGCTGTGTCTAACACTATGGATAATTATTTGGTTCAGGTAGTAACAAAAATTTATAGTGAAAGAAGGCAGTCACTAGGATGAAGCCAATCCCCCATTCTCCATTCTTTGAGCCCACCTCCAAATTCTCCATGGATAGATATACCATCCCAGGCTGTAGGCAGCGAAGTCCCTGACACTGATCTTCGTGACAGCGAAACTTTTAATCAAAGTGTACTTTTAGAGGTTGACCCAGAAACTGATCAAGAAACTGACCACGAGTCACAGGTTGATGTTATAGTAGAAGATTCTCCCACACATGTGGACGCAATAGTAGAGGAACCTCCCATCCCTGTGCCTGTAATTAGGGCGGTTAGAACATGTTGAAAAATCCAGTCTAATCGCGGAGGGTCACGATCAGGGAGAAAAAGGGTTGCATCACCAGTAAAAACAAGGGATAAAAGTAGGGGGTATGGGGAAGATAGTGACAAACAAATCATGGATGATGAGTTATTCAATAGGAAAGCGGACATGATCGACTGTAAGGTCAAGGCCATCATCAAACCGCTGGTGGCTAAAATAGACAAACTCACCGCTGAAGTAAAGAAATTGGGTGGGGCCCAGAACAAGATAGTTGAGGAGGTGGCTAACACAACAACCCTAGTCTCAAATCTAGCCCACACAAATAAAGAGCACACTGTGAGTGGGACAGAGGGAGGTGAAAACGTGGCTCCGACTATCCCCCTTGGACAGGTACCAGCAACAGAACATAATCAGCCAGAGATAAGAGAAGATTCCTTACTAAGATCAACTGTAACGACCTCACCAGGTTTAGAAAAAGATTCCTTACAATTCATAGTAGAAGCCTCACCCTTGGTGTTGGTACTGGCAAATGTACCTTCTTTGGCACCTGGCCAATCAGAATCTCCAACATCCCTGATAAGCAAGGCTTTGCACTGGCTGTCAGGTAATATGCAGATGACTCCCTGGGGGAAACAACAGTTAGCAGGGGAGATTAAGATGGCTAGAAGGGTAGCCTGGATAGGGAACAGCCCAAAAAAGTTCAAAGGAGATTGTATTGTATTGAACTTTTCTAACACGGCTGTACTCCCCAATGTCTTGTTAAATATACTCCACCCTCAACGTAGGAGTGGTACTATCGTTCCAATTACTTAAGAATTTTTTTATGGAAAACAGCGAAGCATGACATATCCCAAGACATACCCTAACACTACAAGGCCAGGGTGGAATGCAACGACAAACAGATGGGGCATGGGTGCTCCTGTTAACGATTGGGGGATTAGTTTAGAAAACAGGTTTGGTGTTCTTTCAGGGTTAAATGACTGTGATTGACTCAAGAGGGATCAAACCTCGGCATATAATAACCACATAAAAAACATCATTAAATCTCCTGAGGCACAGCCGGGAGCCACGTTTTTCTTGCTCTTTTAAAAACCGAATTGATTGGAATCCTTTTAACCTTTGTTCACCTGCCTGCCACTCATGACCCCTGAACAGCGGATTTAGCGCTGCAACGAGCGAGGCTGGGCTTGATCAGAACTGCCGCCTTCCTCGCGGTGCACAGGCCACGCCCACTCACTTAGGCCACGCCCCTTTTCGCCAGCGTTCTTAAAGCGCCGAGAACCAGCGCTGCTGGAATCATTAAATCTCCTGAGGCACAGCCGGGAGCCACGTTTTTCTTGCTCTTTTAAAAACCGAATTGATTGGAATCCTTTTAACCTTTGTTCACCTGCCTGCCACTCATGACCCCTGAACAGCGGATTTAGCGCTGCAACGAGCGAGGCTGGGCTTGATCAGAACTGCCGCCTTCCTCGCGGTGCACAGGCCACGCCCACTCACTTAGGCCACGCCCCTTCCCAACTCCGCCTTTCCAACAGCATACAGGATGTGTCCATACCGGAAGCGCAGCGGACGAGCGCAGCGGGCGCGCCGTTTGCGCGCCGAAGGCGCGCTTAAGGCAAGCCCGTCTGCGCCCGTCCGCGGCCGACCGGGGCCCGGGCCATGTCATTCTGCCCAACTCATCACCTCTTACGCTCCCGGGGACTTAACTGCTCTACACTCACTCCGGCCATTGGACACTACCAGCTCTTCACGCCTGCGTCATCTAGGTATTTATCAAGCCCGTAGCACCTTTTCTGAGATTCAGACTATCCCGTCTTCCCTCACCTCTGAACCCATAGTCTCTCTCCCACTTCCCAATCCCCTGCCCGCTCAGACATCCGCTAACATGGAATTAGCAATCATTTATCTTAATACTCGATCACTAGTCAGTCACCAACTCGACATCTTCCACCTCCTGGACTCAGACCGACCTGACGTTCTTCTCCTAACCGAGACCTGGCTGAATGAGGACTCGTCCCCCGACATCCTGGCCGCCATTCCTCCGGGGTATTA
This sequence comes from Lissotriton vulgaris, assembly GCF_964263255.1. Taxonomy (NCBI): domain Eukaryota; kingdom Metazoa; phylum Chordata; class Amphibia; order Caudata; family Salamandridae; genus Lissotriton; species Lissotriton vulgaris. Next base: position 1,684,471,761 of record NC_141693.1, on the reverse strand, counting down.
CATACTCCAAGTCAATCGGCCTGCTGACAAACCAGGAGGCGGCGTAGCTGCCATTATCAAACTTCCCCTCAGGTTCACTTCCCTCTCTTTACTCACTATTCCCCAGGTGGACTGCCTGGCTATTAGATTTGATTCCTCTGTATCCCCCCTAATCTGTGTCTTGGTATACCGTCCCCCTCAATCCATGCCTAATTTTTCTTCTCACTTTGGTGACTTGCTTTCCCAGCTTACAATTAATAACACTAAACTCTTGGTCCTGGGTGATTTCAACTACTGGCCGTCAGATGCCCACGAAAGCCCGCAATCCCTTGCTTTTACTGACTTATTAACTGGGCTCAATGGTCTTCAACACGTTCACTCACCCACTCACTCCAAGGGCCATATCCTAGACCAGGTGTGGACCTATAATCTTGACATCAAGTCACTCACGATCACACCCTGTCACTGGTCTGACCATCACCTAATTTCCTTCCTCCTCCTGGTCCCTCCTCCGCCCCCTCGTAGCCGAGGCACTAGCCTCTTGGCCAGAAACTGGAACAAAGCAGACCTTGACTTATTTTTTACCTCCTTAACATACTCAGTTCTGCCCAGCTCTGGTCCTATCGACTCTCAAGCAGCTGCACTCGTCAAATGGCTAGAATCCGCCAGTGACAAGGTCGCCCCCCTCAAGCTAATTAGAACCAAGCGCCCTCACGACGCACATCGCTGGTTCTCTGACAACCTTAAATCTTTAAAACTTGGTCTCCGCCAAGCCGAGCGTCGCTGGCGTAGAAGCTATGATCCCTTAGAAAAACCTCCTTTTCTAAAATTACTGGGAGAATATAAACGAGCAATCTCAGCCGCCAAAACCACCTATTTTTCCACCAAAATCCTCAACTCTGCGCAAAAATCTAAAGACATCTTTGCCATTGTAGAAGAACTCTCACATCCAGATAGGGTGACCATCAAACCCCTTCCATCTCAGGCACTCTGTGATTCCCTCAACTGCTTCTTCGTAGAAAAAATTAGCAAAATCAAAACAAGTATCTCCTCCACACCCCCGACTACTCCCCTCACTGAGGCTGCTCCCTTCACCAACCTTCACTCTCTGACTCAGTTCCCTCCCCTATTAGAAGATGTCTTCATTGCCTTGCTTAACAAAGTTTCCTCCGGCTCCCCCACAGATTGCTGCCCTCCCGCGATTCTCCGGGCTGCTTTCTCAGCCTGCCCCACCCCCCCTCTGGCCCTCCTGAACAGTTCTCTTCTGCGCGGTGAGGTCCCTAGCCAGTTTAAGAACGCGGAGGTAGTTCCCATTCTAAAGAAACCCACTGCTGACCCTACGGTTATGGGCAACTTCCGTCCCATCTCCCTACTTCCCTACCTAAGCAAAGTGCTCGAGACGTATGTGACTAGTATCCTCAGTTCTTTCATTGAGGACTCCAACTTCTTGGACCCCCAGCAGGCCGGGTTCAGACCCGCCCATTCAACAGAGGTGGTCATTCTCTCTGTAATGGAGGAACTCCGTAGAGGCGCCGATTCTAACACCCACCAAGCCTTGATTCTTTTGGATCTGTCGGCGGCCTTCGACACGGTCGACCATACCATCTTGGTCGACCGTGTCAAAGAGGCTGGTATCGGAGGGACGGCCCTTGATTGGGTCCGCTCATTCCTGACGAACCGCCACCAATCTGTCCGACTCTCCCATTTTTCGGCTGACAGGATGAAACTCACCTGCGGTGTGCCACAGGGTTCGTCTCTGTCCCCACTTCTTTTTAATTTGTACCTTACCCCCCTGATCCGCTCCCTCCGGGGAAGGAACGTCACTGCATTTAACTATGCAGATGACATTCAGCTCATTTTCAATCTTGACTCCTCGCAGGATGCGGCTCAGGATTTCCAGTCTACCCTCTGTCATATCAGCAATTGGATGGGCACTCACCATCTCAAACTCAATCCCGACAAGACGGAGCTTGTTCTCGTCGGAGGCCCATCCAACCCCTGGAACTCCACCTTCTGGCCCCCTGCCCTTGGTCCCTCCCCTTGCCCTGCTGACAAGGTAAAAAGCTTGGGGGTCTATATCTCTCAAGATCTTTCCATGCAACCTCAGGTCAGTGCTACAGTGTCTTCCTGCTTCCACCAGCTCAGAAAAATTCGTAAAATAGCCCATTTTCTGACCACTGAAGCTCTCACCCTGACGTTGCTGGCATTAGTCATCTCTCGGGTTGACTATGCCAACGCCTTGTACGCAGGTATCCCACAATACCAAATCAAAAGATTACAGCTGATACAGAATCAGGCAGCCCGCCTGATTTACCACCAACCAAAACATCATCACGTTCGTCCTCTACTTAAAGCCCTTCATTGGCTTCCTGTATCAGAGCGTTGTAAATTCAAACTAGGCTGTTTGACCCACAAATCCCTGGCCGGCATCGGCCCCTTCTTCATCTCGTCGCTCCTGCTCCCGTACGCCCCTTCTAGACCCCTCCGATCTTCCCACCAAGCTCTCCTTCAGACGCCCAGGTTTAGGCGCAAAAAGCACGGTGGCCTCAGATTCTCTTTTTTGGCCCCCTCATTCTGGAACTCTCTCCCACTGGAACTCAGACTCTCCTCCTCCTACCTTCACTTTAGGTCTCTCTTAAAAACTCACCTCTTCCGCTGTGCTTACACATAAGCTACCTCCCCCTCCCTCCTCTGTCTCCTCTTGATTTAGTGAACAGCGCCAAGAAACCGTCCGGTGTATGTTGCGCTCTATAAATCCTTTTTACATTACATTACATTACATTACATAATGCCCCTAGAATGTGTGACCCTTTAGTTCAGAGAATGAACCCCACAAGCAATAATCCCATGCACGAGAAAAATAGGATGGACAATTGTAATAGTCTATGGTATCTGGGAAGGGCAAATGGCTTTGATCAACCTTTTTATTTAAACATTCCAGATCCATTTAATCATTAAGGAAAAGAATTACTAGAATTTCCAAAGGTACTGGGTAATCCGCTAACTGACGCAACATCTATCCCTAGAATAAAGGGTGGTACCGAATGTATCTTAGGAGCGATTAATCCAACCAGCCTAGTGGTTCGTCTTTCAGATACAGATCTAGTAACATCAGGGACCAGTGGAAACGCTACTATGGCTCCAGGACAGGTTTATTGTAGCAGAATAAGGGAGGCAAAATTAATTTCATGGAACATCGCAGGAATAAAAAAGAATTTACCCGACCCAGCTTGGCATCAATACCTTGATAATGGGGATCTTATTTTATTCCAAGAAACCTGGGGGGTAGAAAACTTTCATAAAGTTGGCTATAGGTCCTTTTTTATCCCATCTGTAAACACACATGGGGGTAGACCCTCTGGGGGCTTGATGACATGGGCCAGAATCATAATGGGGACTACTTTTAAACAAATAGATTCGAACAGCCCCGATATTCTGATCATAGAACTGAAAAAGCCAAAAAATGGGTCACTTTATGTGATCAATATATACAACAGGCCGCATAACCCATGTAGGGAATCAGAAGTAATAATCCAGCTATGTAAAATCATTTCGGACCTAGGCCACAACCCTATGTTGATTATCCGTGGCGATTTTAATAGGAATTTCGAGCCCATATTGGGCTTGGAAGACATTTACAGGGATGAGGATAGTGCTAATAACATCCCCTATGTTGATGCAAATCACAAAGTAGCCTGCACAACTAGTGCCCTACAAGTACTGAGTTTGACACTGGAATATGGATTATGTGCATGTAACGGACGCTTGCCCTCTGACTGTCCTAGTCAGCCAACGTTCACTAGAGGGGGCCGTTCAAGCCACCTAGACTATATTTTAGTCTCCTTGGCCTTATGGCCATCGCTGGTGGACATAATGGTGGATAAGCGTATAGAAAGTGATCACTTTCCACTTTCCTTGACCGCTCAGAATTTACTCTTTGCCTCATCTAATATTAGGGATAGCAAAGATCCCAAACCATCACCTGAACCTATAGAATCAAATAATCGTAGGTCTTTGAGGTGGCCCGTAGTTTTGGGCAACAGGGGAATCATTAAACAGATTTACCAACTTTTTGTCAAACACATGACCCGCTAGCTGATACTGATACTGATAACTCCCCTATGATAGAAACCCATGGTGAATTAATTATCCATCTTGGTGGAATCCTAACAAAAGCTATAAAAAAGTTAGAACCTGGTCACCATCCTCCCCCACAGGAAAATCTCTGGTATAACAAAGCTTGCCGAAGTGCTAAAACAGATCTTATTAAAGCAGTGAAGGGGAATCAACTAGATGTTGTTAGAGCTAAAAGGACTCATTACAAAAAAAAGTCCAATTAGCTAAGAAAGAGTGGGATGAAAGACTATGGTCAGATTTGCTCGAGGCTTGTAAGTCAAATGACCAGACTTCCTTTTGGAGCCTCATTGCAAGAGGCACCAAAGGGGCTACAGAGTCAAAATATAGATTCCTTGAGGAAAGTACCTGGGTTAAACATTTCTCCCTGCTTTACTCTTGTGAAGTAGATGAGGAAGATTGGGCAATAAAACAAATTAAGCTAGCCCCTTATGATAGCCCTTTAACATTTAGTTTGAATGACACTATCCTAGCAATCAAGGTGGTGAAATCAGGCAAAGCTCCAGGTCCAGATAGAATACCCGGGGACCTCTGGAAGCATGAGGATTTTATTTGGGCACCCTATATTAACTTGCTTACAAATAAAATAGCACGGGGGCTCCAATCCCGGAGACCTGGAAGGGTGCAGAAATCGTGACAATTTTTAAGAAAGGCGATAGGTCCAATCCATCACACTATCGACCAATTAGTTTGATCGATGTTCTGCAAAAGATCTTTGCCCGTCAAATTCTTAGTCGGCTTAATGCATGGGTCGAGGACCATTTTATTCTTACAAAGTACCAGGCTGGCTTTAGAGCGAAAATCAGTACAGTGGACCAGTTTTTTAGGTTTTTATGCATACTTTGGAAATACATTAACATAAAGAGCTCCCACATATATGTGGCCTTCGTTGATCTTAAAGCTGCTTTTGATCTTGTCCCCAGGGGGAAATTATGGCAAACGCTAAATGATATGGGTGCCCCTGGGTACATTCTTCAACAGCTGATTAGACTACATGAAAATAATTATGCAAGAGTGAGATGGGGGCCCAATGGGGAGCTAAGTGAGAAAATAGATATAGTGAAAGGTGTTAGGCAAGGATGCGTTATGGCGCCAACCCTATTTTCTCTTTAAGTTAATGACATCCCAGACACCCTCTTGGGCTGCGAGCATGACTCTCCCAAGCTGTGTGGTCAAGCCGTTCCGGCATTATTATTTGCGGATGATACGATTTTAATTTCCCAAACCCCTAAGGGACTTCAGAACCTTCTTAACAAATTTAGGTTGTATTGCCAGGATAAGAAACTTGAAATCAATTCTTCGAAAACTAAAATAATGACAATCAACACACATAAAGGTTTTAACAACATTTTCACTATAAATAATGAAAAAATTGAGGAAGTCCAAAGTTTTAAATACCTGGGTATCACCTTAGACAGCAAAACAACTTGGAAACCACAATTAGAAATTTCAAAGATCAGACTAGTCCAGAATCAAGGCCCTATTTTAAGGAAACATAGAAATAGTCATTTTAAGTCAATCTCGCCAGCAATTAGTTTAAGTACAAAGCGCAATCGGCTTATCTTTATGGGGCAGAACTGTGGGGACATATTTCGAAAAAGCAGCTTTTTAGTTCCAGAAAATAATTTTATTAGACAGCTGTTAGGTGTACCTGGTTCTACTCCCCTTATCCCTCTTTTATGGGACCTTAACTTTCGCCGTTCTAATGACCATGCCCTTTTACTGGGTTCGTCTGTGGTCCACTGAGAGCTAATTGACTACAGAGAGGCGTTAAAAGAGATAATGTCTATAAAAAAACTCCACGCATTTAGCATGGCTGGCTTACATTGAAAAGTGGTTCACAAAACTGGGGTTAAATAGCTTTTGGTCAGACCCGGATTCAATTACACATAGTTCAAAAAAACTGCTTAAGAACAGATATTGGGAATATAAAAGAGATTCCCTATTGGAAAATTCCAAACTGGGGACACTGACACTTAAGTTTTTTGAACTAAAAATGGATATGAAATTAGAAAGCTTTATGGATGAAATCTACCCGCCTATGGCCAAATCATTATATCTAAAATTTCGTTACAGTGTCCTTCAAATAAAATATAGGACTTCGAAATGGCACTGTAACAAAGGCCCAGGGGGCAGTATTGGCTCTGACCTATGCGAACTATGTGAAATGGGCTTGAGGGAAGATGAGGCTCACGTGCTATTTATATGCCCTGCTTACTTACATGCAAGAAAAAAATGGCTAAAACCAATATGCCAACTTCTGGGCCTCCGCCATATCAAAGATGGTGAAAGAGTCTTTAAAGGAGACTCTTCACGACCAATAGTATTTAGCTCGAGCCGTTTCCTCCTATCGGTAGCGATAGTTAGAAAGAGGAATGGCTACCAAATGTAAATAGATAGCTGGTATTTACGAAGAACAGCTACTGAAATGCACTTTGATTTGCACTTTATATTGTACTCCAACCAATTATTACAATTGCAATGTATGCTGAAATAGGTGTGCTATATGTAATGATAAATACAACTAAATTGATAATTATTAGTGGGGCGTGAAATGGAATTTGCTTTTTTAAACCTTTAGTGTGTTTAGAGTGTATTGTCCAAATTTAGGATAGCGACAAGGGGAACTGGTCTGATAGTAGTGATTAGTGTTGTGCTTCTTTTTAACCCTGGTGCCTTGTTTTTATAGAGCTATGTTTAACTTATTAAATTATTTAACTTTATTTATTAACTGTTCCTCGATCCATGGATGTTAATCTTACTATGAGGTACTGTTGCTGATAGTGATTCCTCCTTAATTATAATTTTCCTCGGGCGGTCAAATATTGTCAAATATTGTACTAGAGTATCTAAGAAATGTAATGTATTATTTTAAACTGTTTCTTTTAATGTTTTTAACCAAAATAAAGAATAAAAAATGAAAATGATATATTTAGTTTGCCAAAGGATAGGTGAGATTTTATGTGAAAAGGGGGATTTGTTGATGGCGACCCAATTAAAAGCAATATCTATCTTGATAGTCAGCTTCCCATTTCAATTAATTACGATATAGAGTTTTGTTTTGGTTTGGCAAGAGAATTTTGTATACACTAGAGACCAGGTGTCCTACCTTGGATAGGTGGTTTAGGAGGGTAGTGATAGAGGGACTGTCACCCAAGAGATTTTTTTTTTTTGACAAGCCCTACTTTAAGCTGTAGGAATTTGTAAAAATTGTAAACATTTGTAAAAATCCTGCAGCTTAAAGGACGACTTGCCAAAGATACATTATAAATACAGGAAAAAAATTATTAGACCGGTTGTAAAAGAATATTAAAATGAAAGTTCCTCAGTGTCCTGCAAAAGTAGTAAAATGCCACTGGTCTTCCATTGGAGAAAATATTCAGGCAATTGTAGAAAGATAATGCATTTTATGCAGTTGTGTGAGCATAAAACCTAAAAATAACTTAGCAGGTATACAGAGATATGTCTGAGAAAACTTTCTGTGAGACATGTAATCCAAAAGACAGCAAAAAAGGAATACCTACAGAGATGAAGCATGGGATAGAAAATGTAAACAAGCATATCTGCATGTTAAGTGTCTTAAGAAGTTAAGGATTAAATCCTGATAAAGTGGGGAAAAATAATATAGAGAACAGTGTATGTTTGTGATAGATGAGCATTAGCATGCTTACTTAAGAATTAATCATGTTAATGCTTGGGGCTCCCAAGGGAAAAATGCTATTAAACAATCTGTTTGAATGGCGGGCTGTACAAAAATGTATTGTAGGCTAATAAAGAACAAAAATGTAAATGCGTACTAAAAAAAGGAGCTACATTGTGCATGATTTTGCTGTCTGTGTGAAATTTTGTTTTTACCCAAATGCTAATAAATTTGATTATCAAAACAATTTTAAAAAACGACAACAAAAAAAAGGACTCTCCCCTGCAATATGTGTGAATTCTAGCTATATGTGTCTTAACTCATTTAACCTTGGGATAAAAAATGATTGTGGCTACTAGTTAGGATTGGAAGACCTTTTCTAATTAGATAGCACAGTGAGTGCACTTGTTAAATCGCCACTACCAGACAGCTACTAGCTGTCTGTAGGCGAATGGCTCTTTTTGCTTACCATTGGTTTTCTTGTCACTCTTATTTGCCTACCTCTTATTCAGTGGCTTTTCTTCCTCTTTTTGTCTATGTCCCTCCTGAGGATTTTGACTTTATAACAGGATGGCTTGTATCACTCCACTGTTCCAAGTCTGGAAACAGTTTTTTCGGTTTCATTCAGCTCTCAATGCATGTGATTCGGGTACTGTCCCTCATGTTCTGCTCACCTTCCCTAAAGCCGCTCTCAGTATGTTACTACTCTTCCCGGCGAGCTTTTCTGTAAAAACACTGCAACAGATAAATTTTTGCTAGGGTATGACTCAAGAGCAGACTTTAAGAGATGTTTTTGGTGTGTCTCCTGCATTCCGCATATTGCGTAAATGTAAAATGCCTTGGTGCATAACGGCTTTTATGATGCTGGGGAAGGGACTAGCGGCTACACTCAGCTGGGTCTCATACAGTTGTTACACTTCATTTGACTGAAAAAGCGCTATCTCTCCTTCTAGAGGCCCATAAATATGCTTTTCAGGCTGCTGCTCAAATGTCTGAAGCGTGATTCATTTTGGAGTCTTGTGGATAGTAAATTAGGCTTTGACAAGCATTTCTGGACAATTCGATTTTTCAAGTTACATTCAGTTTTCTAAGACAAACTTGTTTGAAAAATAAAGTAGGCCATTTATAGAGGCTGAAAATATTAGATTCAGTGTACATTTTTACTGTTTATCCAGTATTTTGAAATGGTTTTCTTTTACTTTTTTAAAACGATGCTTTACAAACAAGACATGAGAGGATTATGATTTTAGCAATTCTGCATCCAGTATATGTGGACACCAAGAATTAGAATCAAGGAGCTCTGAAAACTTAGAATCTCTTTTAAAATCAACATATGCTATCGAGAAAGGTCAAACGTGTTCCACCTCTGTGAGCTTTATATGCACAGCAGGAAACAAATGACGACTCTGCTACATATCTGTAATCCTAAACACACTAAAGTCTTGCCTGAATGTTGGTGGCTGATGATGGATGAGCCACAACACTCGTATTTATTTTGCTGAAGATATGAATACTATTTAAACCTATTAAAATGCTTTGTAGTATTAAACAAGTACACCAAACAGTGGCACTCCAACTTTTGATCTGAGCAAAACCTATGCAACAGTACTCCTTGCAGGGTTGCACCCCACACACCTATAATCCAATTGAACGGCTCTATCGGCAGATCTAGGAAATAGATTAGTGTCAACAAGATGACAAAAGTCTGATCTAATGGAAGGTAATTTAATCAACTCATGCAAATTCCTGAACCTCTACAGCTTTCTGTAAAAAGCTCCCACTCTCTGCAGTGGGAGCAACAGCAGTGGCTAAAATAGTCATGATGCCTCCCTCAATTGTTTTACGCTTTCTCCACAATAAAGGTGATGCCTCTAAGACACTTCTGCGTAGAAACTGAATTGGTTTTGAAAGACTTGATGTAGGATGACTGTAGACACAGGTTGGCACTGTCTAAACTACAAATTTCCCTAACAAAATGAGGCCTAGCTGTACCAAATTCCAAGAATTACTTCTAAGTAGTGAAGTTACAATGGGTACCACGCTGGGCAGTGTAGTGTTTCCTCAAACAACGATAGGAGGCTCAGGTAAGTTTTTAGTATTTATTGTAGAAGAGCAGGTAGCCGCATTTGCTTCACATCAAGTCTGCATCAGGTCTCTCCCTTCTGGCAGTCCCCAAATTCCAGAACCCTTATGTCCTAGGTGACCAGTACCAAGATGACTGCACTGTATCAGGCTAGTCCTAATACCACACATCCTTCCCCTTTAAAAAATATAACAAAACATGTAACCAATAATAATAATTTTCAAATGCAATTCCTAAAAGCAAGAATTACACACATGAACCAATTACTAGCAAATAATTCTAAACAATACTACATAACTACGTAGCATTACATTATCCAATTGATAGCAATATGGTATAACACACATACATTTTCAACATCACATTGTAAAATAATTAACCCTCAATGAAATCCTTAAACTTCTTAGGACAAGAGATAATCTTTCCGTTGCGAGTAGTCTTGAAAACTTCCTTCTGAATAGTAGTACTACCTATTTCCTCACACATTCTACTAGCTCTGACAATATATTCCCCTCCACAGCTCCACTCATTCTCTGTAGTACCCTCTCCACTCCTCATATTTCCACTACTAGTCTCCACCAACATGGGATAACGTGTTACATTTACATCCGTAACCTGCTAGAACAAATTCTCATTCAAATGTACACTGGTACCCTTCTCCACTCTTATATCTTCTTCTGACGCTTTGTTACATCCTTCTAGTTTGCTAAAGTTGCACATTTTACAATCCAACAATTTGTCACAGCAAGCAAATACCTCTAACACTTAAAGAGGCCAAGAAAACGTGTGACTGCCTTTCTTGAATTTGAGATCAATCATTTTTTTTAAAACTTTTTTTTCCCCATTTTTGCGAAATAATAAAAAGGACGTATCCTTATAGCGCAGTTTGCAGCATTATTGACAACAGAGCTTGTACAGTAGGTTCATCTTGTAACAGTTATGTACAATGTTACAAAGAGGAAAAAAAATGACAACGTCAAGGGTACATCATCATACACGAAAAAAGCAAGAAGAATGGGAGTAAAGAGAGACATCAATCATTGTAAACCATGAACAGTCATGGTAAGGATACATCCGTCTCAGCAGGGTACATAAAAGCAATACATAATTTTGGCCCCTCTATTAAGTAAAAATCTAGCCGACACATCCAGGAGTAATGCCATTAGACGATGGGGTCTCGTTCGGCCCGCTTTCTAGCTACGTACGCACGGTATGGACCCCAAATATCTATAGGATGGGAGGCACTGGGGACTAGGGTGGAGTACTCTTCGCTGTTTATGTTGCAAAAAGCAGGGCTACGGAGCCACGCCTGTAAAGTAGGAGCCCTCTGGTTTCCCCACAACAATGCAATTTCGCGTTTGGCTAGCAGAAAGCCCAGGTCCGCCAGTTTTCTGATCTTCTTGGGGAAGTTCGCAACATACCCTAACAGTGCAATCTCAGGGATATGTTGTAGCTGCATGGACAGGATTTCCCCCAACGTAGAGTGGACCAAGGACCAGTAACGATGTATCTTTGGGCAGGTCCAAGCCAGGTGGGCAAAATCCGCAAAGGGGTCTAGAAATTTAGGACAATGATGAGGTCTGTTATGGTCAATCCTGTGGGAGCGGCGGGAGTGTGGTACAGTCTGCGCAGAAATTTAAAGTGGAGTAGCTTGTGTCTGCTGTTTAGAGAAGTAGGGTTCTGCAGTAATAATGTTAGTGGGGGAAGTGGGCTCAGGAGCCATGAGAAATGAAGGGAAAGTGGCGCGAAGCATTGAGTGTATGCGCTTTAGTACAAAGGTGTCCATAAAGGAGCGATCTGCAAAACGTGCCTCTTCAGACACCGAGAAGATGTGACCTTCGGGAAACAGATACCCAATCGTATTAATGCCAAACTTTCTCAATGAACGCTGGACCAGAACTTCGCCCGTGATCGGCAGCCAGGAAGGGTTCGGGAGGGGCAAAGCTGGAGAATAGAATTTGAGATCACTCTTAATAAGCACCCATTCACCCTTCTCCAACATTACCTTTTTAACACTTTTCTTTTTATCATAGTAATCTTTGTTTGCTCTGTGCACCAATTTTAGCTTCTCCATATCCACAGTAGGAGATCATTTCTGTTCCAATTCGACAGACTGCCAAGCTTTATTATCCTTACTATATGGTTCACGTCCTCTCAACACTTTGACCAGACTATACCAGGCACTGATGGAGTATTCATATACGCCTAGAATAATTTGTCCAATTCCTTTTCCCAATTCCTTCCAGCACTCACTGCAGCTTGCACACTTCCCATAATAACATGTTTGAATCTCTCCACACAACCATACCCTTGTGGATTGTATACTGCCGTGTGCACTGCACAAACTCAATTCTTGGAGAGGAAAGTTTTTAATTTGACAGCCTTGAACTCTGGACCATTGTCACTTAACAATTTCTTAGGAATGACTTCCCTCAGAAAGGCTTGTTCCAAGAATGAAACCTCTGCATCCACTTTGGAATCGACTCCCACTTCCGGCCATTTGGAATACGAATCCATGAGTACAATACCAAACTTCGACACCCCTTATTTGTCCAGAATCGACCTAAAATATCCTCCACTAAAGCTTGCTGGTAATTCAGTCCTTCTCAAAGGAGGTCCCAACGTCTTATGGGACTTGACAGCATTAGCACAACTACTGCATTGTCGCACAAATCTTTCCATTTCTGAATCTAACCCTGGCCACCAGTAGGAACTCTTTACTCTTTTTTTTTAATTTAACAATCCCCAAATGTCCTTCATGCGCTCATTCCAGAATCCTTTCCCTCAAATCATTGGAAGGAATCACTTTATGCCTTTCCTATAAAAGTCATATATCAGAAGCTGACAGTTCCTCTCTTAGTTCCCAACATTTCTTAGCTTCCTCATTTAGTGTGTTTTTAGCAGGCCACCCTTCCAACACAAATTTCTTAATTTCCTCCATGACCTTATCCACTCTGTACTTTTCCATCCACTAATTTTCCTGTATGGCCATACCTTAATCACTAGTACAGCCACATTGTATTTGTCCCACTCATCCTGCAATGGAACTAGGTTACACACTGGCGACCTGCTAAAAAAATCTGCCACCTTATTTTTCCGACCTGGAATGTACTCCAATTTACCTGTGTTATCCATTAACTTGAGTGTCATCCTTGCCAAGCGGGGAGTGGCACCTGCAGACCCTTCTGTTGTCAATACTTTCACCAAGGGTTTGTGGACAATAAGCACCATGAACTTGAAACCTCACAAATACTGTCTAACCTTCCCCATTATGCAGATCCAGGCCAACATCTCCTTTTCAATGTCCGAGGATTTTACCTCCTTAGGAAATAGGGAAAGCGAAGAAAATGCAACTGTTTCCCCCACTCACTTCCCATCTGTGGTTAACACCTGTCTCAATACTGTCCCTAAACCCTTACCGCTAGCATCCATGGTGAGAATGGTATGCTTAGAAATTCCTTATTCACTTCTTCATTCCATTCAAAGGCCTTATGTTCTTGAGGCAGTTGCCTCAATCCAAAAACCTTTTCTGCAAAGTTATTCGCAAATTGAGAATAAAATTAAAAAAGGCCTAAAAAAGACCTAACTTCATCGCTACAGGTTGGCACATGTGCATTACAATGACTTCCTTAATTTATTTCTTCAGGAAAATTCCATCTTCACTAACTGCATAACCCATATAAGTCACAGACTTCATGCAGAATTTATATATGTTCCATTTCTCAACTAAACTATTCTTTAAATTTGCTAAGACATCCCTCACCCTACCATGATGCTCCTCCCTACTCATTCCTATCAGAAAAATGTCATCCTAAAAGTAGTTATCACCTCTTTGGCCCCTAAATAGACTGTGCATCAGTTTCAGAAAATCTACAGCTGCTGAGGCCAGCCCAGACGGCATACTCAAAAACCTAAGAGCAACCAAAGGGTGTGCTAACACTGTTCTCTTGCAGAGGATCCTCATCAATAGTCATAAGCACTGAATATTCCCGCCCACATGCGGGGACCACGGAAATAATATACAAATTATATATGGAAGTCACATATATAAAGCTCTACATATATCTATGTACATATATCATTTTTTCTCATACCAATGCAGCTCACAATAAGAGGCTAAACAATAGAATTACCCATATAAAAATGATTTGCGAACATATAAAAAACAAATGAGGGCAGTAACATTTGAACTCTGTTTTTTAATGAGCTAAACACTCACATATCATGAAAACTGCAAATAAAGTAGACCTTGTTAGCCTACAGGCTGCATTGTAAACCAAAAGCATAGAAAATGAAAGCATTTTCAACAAAACTGCACCGTGACTTTAAGGCAGCCATGACCCTGGGCTTCCCATCATGCCTCAGGGGTGACAGTTAGGTCAGTTGTTCTTTCCGGCTCCTGCAGTTAAGACCCTGGATTTTCAAGTCCTACCTTTTTTGACTTTCTGTCAAAAATATCTTGATAAGCTTCAGATTTTTCACCCTCACTCGACGTCTTTTGACTTTAGAGTGCAGGTGCTGCCTTTTTTGTGTTACAGAAAAGGTTTATTTTTGTCAAAAATGCCTTCCCTTTTTGACCCTTGCCCTTCCTGTGGGAAGAAGAAGGCCAGGACTGATACACACCGCTCGCAGCAGTTCCCTGGTTATTTGCTTACCCTGCAGCCATTGTGGGGAGAACATTGTAGGACTGCGAGGACCAGCAGCCCCGTCGTCTGCCTCAGCTGCGTTCCTCTTCCTGCCTGCTACTTAACTGCTCGCGGCCCCCGCTTCGCAGGAGCCGCTCGCAGCAGTGTCCTGGTTATTTGCTGACCCTGCGGCCTTTGTTTGGAGAAAATTGTAGGACTGCGAGGACCAGCAGCCCCGTCATCTGCCTCAGCTGCGTTCCTCTTCTTGCCTGCTACTTAACTGCTCGCAGCCCCCGCTTCGCGGGACGCGCGCGGGCGAAGCCCGGGCCAAGGACAGGCCCGTTTGAGCCCGTTCGAGAACGGACGAGGACAGGACTGGGCCTCCCTCTAACATTTACTTCTAAAGGTTAGTGCATGACCAGTTTTTTGCCATTTATTACAGATTGTATAAGCACTAAATACTCCAAGCATCTGAAGGAGTGGGGACTTCATCTCTTCTCCTACAATGGCGAGTTCTAAGGCTGGGAGGGGCAGGAAATCCACTACCGGCGGGACTATAGTGGGCACCTTGGACCAGTTCCTCACTAGAGCATCTTCTGTTTTGGCCCACGAAATAGAGCTAACAGAAAGGAGACTATCAATGGACTCTGCCTTTGATAAAAGGTCGTCTATGGGAAGATAGGCTCAGGCACCTTCGCCAAATCCCCATCAAGATATTGATTCCATTAGGTCAGACGACAATGGAGAGTGTGAGGGGAATCAATTAATGCAAGCAGTTGGAGGCTTACCCGCCTCCCCGGCAAGCAGAGATGTGATTCAGGTTACCAGAAATGCTCCTAACCATCAGGATGAGCTTCCAGGATCGCCGACATTAAGTGTCAAAACGCGATCTGCATATAACTCTAAAGTGGGGTCATTACAACCGGCGGAAGGTCCAATCCCTAAAAGGAAGCGCGGGGCGCCCCCTTGAGAGGACGAAAAGCAAAAATCCAGAAACCTAATGAGGCAGGCGAGAGCATAACGCTAATTACTCCAAATAGTCCCGCGATATGCCAGCCTATCACCCAAGTAAACTCATCGCCAATATGTTTGGATGGTGTGCCTCCAGCTGAGCTGGGATCAGTCGTCTGGAACGCATCTTTCACAAGACATGTCTCCCTATCTATGAAAGACTTGATATGATAGAAAATAGACTCACGTGCCTTGAACTATCGTTTGCTTCTGCTCAGGCACTGAGTGGTAAGCTGGCTAAAGGGGCAACCGAAACACAAAAGAGATTGACTGAGCAAGCCAATAAAGGGGACTACCACCCTGCCCCACAGACCACGAACAGCACAGCTGACATCACCACTCCTGCTGTTATAACACGTAATCCTTCAACACACTCTAGTGACACTGCAGTGATTAATCGCATTCAATCGAGCGGAAGGATTGAGAGTGGGGATGGCAGCAGGACTGAAATACAACAACCCCGAGGGAACAGCAATCCACCCCGTGTTCCACCAGCAAACAGACTACCGAGTGTTGATCTCCCACCCGAGTCTGTGCCATATGTGGTGGTCCTTGCGGGGGTTCCCGCTTTGATCCAGATTAAAAAGGGTGGAGTATATGGAGCTTAAGAACAAATGTATTCATTGGCTTGATTAGGCCACTTCCCGCCTTGGTATCTGCTGAAATCCTGTTCGCTAGGCGGGTGGACTGGGTTGGGCCACGAAAAAAGTCTATTGACGGAGACTGTGTAATAATTAATTTTAGGATAGAAGGGCTGCTAAACATATCTGTAAATGGGTTCCGGCACGTTCAGCTACGCTAATCCAATCCCTACCTTTAACCTATTTCTACCCTGCAACTCACATTGCCCCCAGAAACACATCACTAGAAAGGGGGAAACAGAATTGGAGTGCTATAGGGGGAGTCGGGTTGTCTATTAGATATGATGTGTTGTCTGGTTTGGAAGATTATGATTGATGATTATTTGAAGCTAGACAGAGGACAAATGCAGTAGTGCCAAATGTTGGCAAGTTAGTTGAGAGAAGGAATTTTATGATTGACAAGGTAAACGTACAGAAAGGGGTATCAGATCACCAGCATAATAGAATCCAAACAAATGCAGAGAAAATGGATTTGGATTCTCTGGGTTGTGAGTTATCACTAATTCGATCACTGGGGAAACAAATCTAAACTTAGCTCCAGGGCCAAGTAACAAAAATAGACCGCAAAATCTACCTGGTAGGTCCGGCAATGTTGATGGTTCGTCCCCTAATAATTGCTCTACATCAGTGCTGTCCTGGAACATAGCAGGATTTGGATCCAAATTAGTTTTGCCCGACTGGTCTGATTTTATCGAAAATCATGATATTTGTCTCTTTCAGGAGACATGGTCGGTGGACCCTGTTTTTCGTTTAGGCTACCTTAATTTTCATGTCCCTGTGATGAAGAAAGACAAAGGTCGACCGCTAGGGGGCCTAGTAATCTGTATACGGCAGACATTAAGTTGCAAAATACAACAACTTGCTGTATCGAATAACGATATTCTCGCAGTGAGACTTAGCCTGTCCTCAGGTAATTGTATAGACATTTATAATATTTACGCAAGAGGACTCCCGGGGGGGGCAAAAATCAGAGGTAATTTCAGTTTTAGATGATTTGATAGAAACCATGGCTGGCAACACACTGTCGCTTTGAGAGGGGGATTTTAATACAACGTTTGAGCCACTAGGGCTAGAAGATCAGAGTCTCACGGAGGAGGAAGACACCAGATGGGGTATCCCCTCCCTTGAGATATCACCTATAAAAAATGGACCGAGGTGGCCATTCAATTGAAGGGGTCATGTATGGGGAGGCGACTGAGGGCTGCTAATGGTCGAACGCCATCCGACAGACAAGGGGCCAGTACATATGATAACGGCCATAGGTCCAGTCGCATAGATTATCTACTCGTTAACATAAAATTGTGGCACTGCCTTAAGGGACTTGCGACGTGGAAAGTAACCTGCTAATGTTTGGTTGCTAATTCTGTATACTGCTGCCTATTTTCCACATTTAAAAAAGAAAATAACCGATTTTAAACTGGTTCTATGTTTTAAAGTAAAACTATACACTGTTGGGTACATTTTGCACTTATTGTACTTACGATTTGGTCCTGGCTTGCCCTTCCCCGGTCCACCGCAGGAGAATCCCGTTAGTTGTGGAGGGAGGAGGCATTTCTGGTGGCAGGGGTGGGTGGCGCTAGTGCGGCCTGCCTTCCCATAAAAACCGGATGCCAGTCAGGGCGCGAAGCAGGTGCGCCAAAGGCAAGCCCGTCTGCGCCCATCCGCGACCGGCCGGGGCCAGGGGCCACCACTCCTTCCGGTTTTACTCCAGTCATCTGTTATAACGCTCAACATCTTCGACAGCTGTGTCCTAGACTGGGGGAGAAGTGTAAGCACAGTATCAGCCTGGACAAAATTTGCGCCAACTGCTGCTTCACATTAAATCGCAAACCGGACCGCAAAGAGAGGGGACACATGTTAAATCTCTCCCTGATTAATTGCAGATCATTAAGGAAGCATCGGGTGGAAATACACGACCATCTGGTGGATAAACAGGTGGATGTTCTATTTCTTACAGAGACATGGCTTGATGCCACCTCGGCACCCGAAATCCTGGAAGCTCTCCCGCATGGCTATGAAATCAGCAGAATTGACAGAAAGACGGGCAGAGGGGGCGGGATTGCCATTATATATAACCATGAGATCCAGTGTACCATAGAGGAGGGAGATGTCGCAGACAGCGAATCCGGTCTCTTCACGATCTCACCATCTAAGAATCACATTCTTAAGGGTCTCCTGGTCTACCGACCACCTAGACCAGGGACACGTTTCACGGCTAGCCTGGTAGAGAATGTCACCCAACCCGCGCTTAGATACGAGAGGTTCCTGGTGCTGGGTGACTTGAACCTCCATTTTGACGAGATCACCAACATGGATGCGGAAGAAGTTAGGCAGGAACTGGCGGCACTCCAACTCCTTTTGCAATCTGAGAAACCCACACACAGCCAGGGACATCTCCTGGACCCAATATTCGCTAACGGGGAGATGTTGCATATTGAGCCCCCCAAACAGGTGGTATGGTCCGTCCACCTCCTTATCTCTTAAGATAGGAACACCCGCAATCTCCAGCCGGAGCACGCAGGGCACCATGATTAGAAGTAGGAAGTGGGCAAACTTCTCCACCGAGGCACTTAATAAGGCCCTAATGCAAGGGGGACCCCCAGGAGGTCGGGGAATTGAGGAAGCATGTACAGCACTTGATAAGCGCATCACCGAGGCACTGGACAGCATGGCGCCCCGGTCTAACACTGCACCGAGGAGGCAGTCTAAGTCTGCCCCATGGTTCGGAACTGAACTGAGGGACAAGAAAACAAACTGCAAAAGTTTGGAGAGGCAATGGAGGAGAGGGTATGGCGAGGGAGACGAGGTAGCCTACAAAAACATGCTGAGAGAATACCATGCTTTAATCAGGATTACACGCAAAACCTATTATTGCAACAAGATAGAGGGAGCAGACAACTCTGCTAAGGAGTTGTTCTCCATTTATAAAGAGATCTCCAATCTCGAGAATACGATGGCCCCGGTGAACGGGTCGACGGAGTCTTGCAATAAAATAGCTCAATTCTTCTCATAAAAGGTAGAGAAGATTTACTCCTCTTTTCCGACAATGGCCAGAGAAGGCCACCCGAGAGGCGATATTGCTACCATGGTAGCCAGCATGGACCGCCTCAAAACCTTTACTGTTCCTTCTCGAGAGGTTATCTGCTCCATAGCAGGCAGTATCAGGTCTGGCTCTCCGAAAGACCCTGCAACACCTAAAACGCTGAGAGGAAGCGTGGAGACGCTGGAGCCTTATATAAGTTATCTTCTAGAGCTCTCCTTTAAGGAAGGTAGGGTCCCTAAAGTTTGGAAAGAGGCCGTGGTACTCCCCTTGAAATAAAAAACCCCAACATCGGCATGGCGCAATTGGAGAATCTGCGTCCTATTTCCCTCCTACCGTATATGGCTAAAATTACGGAGAAGGCAGTTAACATTCACATTGAGGCCAACAAACTGCTCCATTCCACCCAGTTGGGCTTCCGTGCATTTCATTCCACCGAGTCAGCACTACTGATGGCCACGGAAACCCTGCGGAAACATGCGGATGAAGGCCACATGGCGGCGCTCATCCTACTCGACCTCAGCGCCGCATTCGACACGGTAGCCCATCACAGGCTACTTCAGTGTCTTAGGAGGGGAGGTGTAGTTGAGAGGGCATGGAAATGGCTGGAGTCCTCTTTGCTGGATCGCAGCTTCCAGGTGGCACAGGGCACTTTTCGATCTGACCCAGTCGGCTTGAAGCAGGGGGTACCCCAAGGGTCCAGCCTAAGCCCTACCCTCTTCAACTTATACGTAACTCCTGTGGCCAAGATAGTAGAAAAATATGGGCTGGAAGTCGTGACTTATGCAGATGACATACAACTGGTGGTGGCCCTGACCCAGCCTAAAGAACAGGCAGCTGATAATTTTCACTCTTGTCTGCAGGAATTGGCGGCATGGATGGCCGACAACTGTCTTAAACTAAACGGAAATAAAACAGAGGTCTTGATTGTGGGCAAAGACCAATCACTGTGGACTTCGGCATGGTGGCCCACGGTACTGGGTCCTCTACCTAAACCCAGTAACCAAGTGAGAAATCTTGGGGTGTGGAACGATGATAAGATCTCTTTTGATTACCACACCAAACGAGTCGCAGGCACATGCTATGGCACAATGAGAGTCCTTAAGAAGACTCTGGGCTATCTACCCATGACCGGCAGGAAGACCATGGTCCATGCATTAATTACATCCAGGCTGGACTATGGCAATGTCCTGTACTTGGGAGCCAGTTTCAGATACCTACAAAGGCTGCAGAGCGTGCAAAATGCGGCTGCTCATATGGTTCTGATGCTGCCTAGGAGAGCCGCCTCCAGGAGAGCTCTGAGTATTCTGCATTGGCTCCCAATTAGAGAACGCGTGGCTTTTAAAGCACTCTGCGTTGGCCATCGAATCTTGCAAGGGAAAGGACCCTCCTTCCTGCACAACCTGCTTTCACCATACCACCCAGCCCGCCAATTAAGATCTAGCGGGACACGGATGGTGGTGGTGCCTAAGTTCAGGAGAGTTAGAATGGGAGGCCATTTCTTCCGGGTCTTGGCAGCCCAACACTGGAACAAATTGCCTCTGGAACTCCGGCTGGAGAAATCAGAGTCCAAGTTCCGCAAAAAGCTGAAAACATTCCTGTTCCCCGAACAGCAGGGCTAGGGTATGCTTAGGGGTCACATCCTGCAGTAGTTCGCTCACTACAGAGCAGTCTGTAGCGCGGGGACACACTAGTACAGTGTAACCAGGCGCTTTATAAGCTTATATAACATAACATAACAAAACAGGATATGGTCGTAACGGGACGTATAGAAAGCGACCATAATCCTCTCACTTCATCTTTTAATTTATGTGTGAGTGAGGTGGCCCCAGTAAGGTTTGGCGCATTAGTATCAGATCTTATTCTAACTAATAATATGCGCCACCTTAAATGGAACAAAATAATTAAACACCCCGAAAGTTTGGTTGCCATTAATAATGATGTAAATAATGCATTAGCGGATCTGGGGGATAGTGCCAAAAATGCGGATTTTCATTCTGTCATGATTGATACCCATACTAAACTCTTTACTCAATTAAAAACTTATATTTGTAAGTCAGGCTCAGGTAAGAGCAAAAAGGAAAAAAAAAACGAAGGTTGGTATAATGAGGCCTGCTGTCAAGCTCGGGCTAAGCTGGGCTTAGCACTTAGAGATAGGGACCAGAGTAATGTAAGAGCAGCTCGGGACTGTTATAGGAAAACCCAGAGGGAGGCAAAAAAGTTATGGGACGATAGTAGATGGCAGGAACTAAAACAACCATGTGACACCAAGAACCCTAAATTGTTCTGGGACACTTACAAATGGGACAGGAGGGGATGTCCAGAGCGCCTGCAGAATAATGTTGCCCAGCATCTGTGGATTGATTATTTCAAACCACAGTATGCCAGTTGCGTCGATGAAGGGATTAATGGAATATTCCCACACATATTTTATGTAGGGGTGGTTTTCACACCAGAGGAGGTTGATAGGGCGTTAGATTTAGTCACAAAAGGAAGAGCTCCGGGTATCCATTGCAACAAAGCCGATGTTTTTTTAAATAACAAGCAAACCTGGTGACAATATATTGTTTATCTGGCTAATGCAATCGCACAAGGAGCTGTCGTCCCTGCCTCATGGAAAGGGGCAGATATTGTCCCGGTGTACGAGAAAGGAGACAAGTCTGTCGCAGGAAATTATAAGCCCATTAGCCTAATCGACTCGATGCAGAAGGTCATGGATAGATTAGTTTTGAGCAAGGTGCAGGCTTGGATGGAGGAACACAATATTTTGACCCCATTACAGGCCGGCTTCCGTCCCTTAACAAGCACGATTGACCAAGTATTTTGCTTTATTACCCTCTATTGGAGGACAGTGGTTTTGGGGAAAGGGGCACTGTATAACGTGTTCGTTGACCTGAAGTCAGCTTTTGACTTAGTACCACACAGCAAACTATGGCGAGTCTTGGGGGAGATGGGGATGGCCCCGGAGCTGCTGTTATTGATCTTCCGCTTACATGAGGATAACTTTGCACGGGTCCAATGGGTCTCAGGGTGAAGTTACAGAAACCTTCCCCGTTGATCGAGGAGTGAGGCAGGGATGCGTTCTAGCGCCCACCCTGTTCTCGCTCTTCGTCAACAAGTGGCAGATTATCTTTCCCTGTCCCCCTCGGATGCGCCGTTGCTATAAGGTATCCGCATTCCCATCCTCATGTTCGCGGACAATACTTTGATTATCTCCAAAATACCGAGTGGTCTCCAGAGGGCCCTACAAAGGTTCGAAGTATTCTGCCTCCTTCGTGGTCTAGAAATTAATACAGCCAAGACCAAATTCATGTCCTTTAATAAACATAAATATTTTAGAGGTAGCGTGTACATGAACAAACTTCCTTTGGAACAGGTCAATGCTTTTACTTACTTAGCCGTCACCTTGCAGAAGGATATGCGCTGGAAAAGCCAACTTAATCTGGCCGCCCGAAAACCTCAACAGCAATCAGGGATTCTTGTATCCAAATTCAAATCCTCTTTAACCAAACCGATTAGTCCTGTACTAGCCATCTATGGTATGAAGGTACTGATCTCGGCCCTATACAGTGCCGAACTGTGGGGGTTTGAAAACCTAAAGAACCTAACCCTGGCAGAGAATGTATTCTTACGTAAAATTACTGGTGTCCCACAAAGTACCCCTTCTTTTAGATTTAGGCAGGAAAGCAGTGGAAGACCTGGCCAAGCTTCGCCCATTTTTATTCTGGCGTAGAATATGGTGTACGGAGGAACTTTCACATTATGCTCAGGGTCTTAAGGATATTATTGAAGTAGACTCCTTCCATAAAATCAAATGGCTGAAGGAGATCAGATTTTTGTTAGCGAGATTGGGCATGACTAAATTATGGGACGATCCTTTAAATGCTGACTTTCCTTCAAAAAAGATCCTGAAGGAAAGATATTGGGAAATGGTTCGGTCAACAACATGCTTAAAAGGATTCTCTACTCATCTCACTGGTCGCTTCTTAGAATGTAAGTCCCGGCCCGCCCTAGAGAAGTATTGGGATTTCATTGAGAAGCTTCATGAGCGAAAACTGTATTTTCAGCTTTGGGTGGGCACATTGCCAACAAGGTTATTTACTGGTAAATGGGCTGGAGCTAATAATGATAAATGTCTTAGGTGTTTGGATCAGCAGGAATCGGTAAGCCATATTTTGTTCTTCTGTCCAGCATATGTCGCACCACGTCACAAGTGGATAAAGCCCATTTGTAATTCAATGGGCATCAAAAGACACGCTGAGGCAATGCGAATTGTATGTTCTGATCCTACTCCACCTATAGCTATAGCCATGGCAAAGTTCTTGAATTGGGCATGGTCCATTCGATCAAAGATGCTGCTTTTGGTTGCTAGTAGCTAGCTTTGTATTTTCTGCCAGTTCCATGATTCTTATTTGTATAGTAGTCCCATGCTTGCTATTCCAAATAGGTTGCATGAGCTCTTTTTTTTCTAGCAAAATATAATCTATTCTACATAAAGAATTACTGAAATGTGGATGTAATGATTTTAAGATGATAATAATCTTTCTTTTAATGATTAACAATGTATTCCATAGTTACTAAAGGAATTTAATTACGTCTTAAATATTTATTCAAAATGATCAAATATGATAGTTTTTAGATTGAGCTGTATATTGAATCTGAAAGAAACAGGTTAGAATCAGATTCCTTACCTTAGAATATCCCCAGGCATCATACTGGAACCAGAAACTTTTGCATAGCAGTACCCTTGCGTGTCGGTAGGCGTCGTCTGCGGCTCTGCGTCCGCCGTCGGCGTCGTTAGCGCTGGGATGACGTTGCCGGAGTACTTAGACGCCGCCTCACGCGCTGACGTCAGTTCTTCTTTTTTCTGCGCCAGCAAGCGCAGATCCGGAAAAAAGTTGTACCCGTAGTCAATTTTTGACTAACTTTTTCGATCCTTTTTGATCATCTTTTGAAGTCGCTCGACTCCGACGGTGCCGGTAGGGATGCCCGGGTTCAAACCCTGCGTCGACTGCAACCGACTGATGTCGGTTACTGACCCCCATCGCCGGTGCCTTCACTGTCTGGGCCCCTACATGACGACAAGTCCTGCTCCGACTGCCGGGCCTTGACGTCCAAAGCTAGACGGGAGCGGCCCCGCAAGCGACTTGAGCTCCTGCAGTCGGCCCCGCGCCGCTCGAGGTACCGGTCCGCAAGGAGGTCGAGGGACCAGTCGCGGGGTCGGAGTCATCATAGCTCCTGGAGTCGTCACCAGTCTTCGGGCTCGAAGTCCTCAGGTAAGAGGCACAAGAAGTCAAAGAGGCGTCATCGCTCTTCTGACTCCCCCGACGCTTTCGCGACGCGGCCGGGGGTTCGGACGACATCGCCCCCGCGGCTCCGCCCCATACCCGCCGGTCCCTGGGCAGAAAGCGACGCCGGAGATCGACGCCTTCCTCATGGCCATGAGGCCGCTCACTCCTCCGTCGGGTTCCATGGCGCCTTGTGGCCAAGCGGCCCCAACGGGGTCCCCAAGCGGGCCAGGTGCTTTGGCGCCAGCGTTGTCGGGTGCTTCGGCACCGGCGCCGTTGGCGACTTCGGTTTCGATGCCGCAGGGCCCCACTAGATCCGGTTCCGGGTCGTCGCCGGTCGAACTTACGACCTCGCCGGCGCCGGCCCCCAGGGTGTTGCCTCTGGTGCCGTCCCAGGACGACGTCGTCCCTGGTCCTACCCTCGATTCGGGTCCAGCATCGGAACGGAGCCGCTCGGTGCCGCTTTCGACGCCGATGGGAGATTTCTATTTCTATGACCCGGCCCCATCCTTTGACCCTGAGTATCAGGAGATGGGTGGCGAGGGGGATTGGGAGGGGTCCGAGGACCCTCTGGCACGTGAATGCCAGTCTTCTCAGGACTGGACAGGTGAGCTTGGGGAGGCCAGTGGTCTAGACACTTCGGCCGACACTGGTTTGGTCTCCCCTCCTACCGTGGCTACGGAGGAAGGGGCTGCCTATAGTGTGGTGCTGGCGCGGGCTGCCAAGGCCTTGGGCCCTGAGCTCCCCATCGCGGCCATGAGGACTAACCTCCTCACTGAAGTCCTTAAACCGCAGGCAAGCTCGGCCGAGCCTCTGCTGCCTTTTAATGAGGCCTTGTCAGACGTTCTTCTGGGCACTTGGCCCGCTACAGGTCCGCCTGTAGAAAAGAACGTGACCAGGCGCCACCGCCCGGCTCCGGGCGACCCTTGCTTCCTGTCCACCCACCCCACCCCAGAGAGCCTGGTCATCCAGGCCTCTAACTCCCAGACCGCTTTACGACGTCTCCCCCCGATTGGGAATCCAAGAGGTATGAGCAATAAAGGAAAAAAGTATTCTCCTCCCTGAGTTTGGGGTTGCGGTCAGTCAACACCGCGTGCTTCTTGGGCTGTTACACCCACTCTGTGGGACACGGTCACGGACGTGCTGCCACAATGTCCGGAGGAGGTCCGGACTAAACTCACCCAAGCCCTTGTGGAGGGTCGAGATGCGGCACGGTATTCCATCCGGTGTGGGCTGGATACCACGGACTCACTGGGCAGAGCGATGGCAACGACGGTGGCGATTCGTCACCACGCCTGGTTGAGGTCCACCAACTTTTCGGCTGATGTCCAAAACACCCTTATGGACATGCCGTTTGATGGCCGTCGCCTCTTTGGCGACAAGGCAGACCATGCGCTTGAGCGCTTTCAGGACTCCAGGGCTACGGCCAAGTCCTTGGGCCTTTCGGCCCTGTGCCAGCAAACAGCTGCCTTTTGCTTCTTTCGTGGCCAAGGAAGGGGCGCCCCCACACGTCCTGCTAGCCACGGGCCGCAGACTACCATCCAGCGCGGTGGCGGACGTGGAACCCCGCTGTGGACAACGGCGAGGCCAGTCCACACCTGCCCCTGCAGCATCCACCTCAAAACCCTCCTAGTCCGAGCTTTCAGGCCCATGTGACGCCAGTGGGGGGCATTGGTTCGTTCCCCTTCAAGAGCCAGAGAGCGGACCCGTACCCCCGGTGCGTTCACGCAGGCGGAGGACCAGATCAAGGAGCAGGAGGAGAGTACACAGATCTCCTACTCCTTCCTAGTCTTCTACTCACACTTCACATGGAGACTATTCACCCACTCTGCCGGACAGCCCACCGTCGAGAATCTCTCCGGTGGATGACATCTACACATTTCAGGACATTCTGGGCAGAGGGGCACTTAAGCTGGGTATTCCTATGCCAGCTCGCCAAAGCAAGTCTTCGGTGATCTTTGAAACCCTGCATCACAAGACAGCAGCTAAACCTCTGCTTCCCTTGGTTCCGGGCATCATAGAAACGGTCATGGAAGTCTTTCTCACGCCAGCGACGGTTAAATCCGCTCCAGCGAGGATTCTGAAAAAATATCGTTCGCCAGAGGCTGATCCACTCTTCCTCAGAGCCAACCCTCCCCCGGATTCAGTAATAATTGCGGCGGCGAGAAAGACCCATGCCGTTGCATCTTCCTCCACTGTACCACCAGACAAGGAGAGCAAGACACAAGATTCCTGGGGATGGAGGGCGTGTGGCACTTTGGCCTTCTTGCTAAAAGTATCCAACGCAGAGGCGCTCCTGGGCCGCTACGATAGACCCCTGTAGGATTCTCTACAGCGCTTCACTGAGAAGCTTCCTCAGGAGGATCGCATGGATTTTGAAGAAATCCTTAAGGAGGGCAGCCAAGTTTCCAATCAAATCATTAGCGCTGCAGGTGACGGAGCTACCCTATTGGCGCATGGATATGCTCATGGGGTATGCGCACGGAGATCATCTTGGCAGCGACTCACATCGCTCAAACCAGAAGCGCAGTCACGTATCCTCAACCTGCCTTCCTCTGGGTCATCCTTGTTTGGTTCACACACTGATGAGAAAATGCAACGTATGAAAACGGAACTGGACACACTAAAGACTGTTGGCCTGGAAAAGAAAAAAGAGTTCCATAAGAGAATCCGCCCTTACAATAGGCGATCTTCCCAACAGAGGGTTCAAACCCCTCAGTGGCAGAAGAACCAAGATCAACAGGAACAACAAAAGTCACAATACAGAGGCATGCGCTCCTCAATAGGTGGAGGAAATCCACATCAAGGCAACAACTCCAACAAGACGCAATCCAAACAATGAGTTCTCCCTTCCCCCAGCACTGTTTACCACTCCAGTAAGGGGAGCGATCACAAAAGATCGGTGGGTGTTAGCAACGCTTAAGAATGGATACTCTCTTCATTTTCAACATCTCCCTCCTTCAATCCCTCTAATGTCAACATGTTATGTTATGTTATAAATTGATAGAGCGCAACAGCTGCCCCAGCAAAGAAGCGTCCCGGCACTAAGGAACCACGGAGAATCCACAGAGGACAGAAGAAAAACCGCTGGGAGGACTAAGGGGAGGGGAATAGGTGGGTTAATACTCCTGCAAAACGAAGTGGCCACCCTTCTCAAAAAGTCAGCCATCAAGAGATTACCAGTGTCTCAAAGAGGGAAAGGAGTTTACTCAAGATACTTCCTGGAAACGAAAAAGGGCCAAAAAGCAGAATACATACCCATACTGGACTTGCGGGCACTCAACCTGTACATCAAGAAGGAGAAGTTTCACATGTTGGCGCTTCAACAAATATATCCACATTTCAGGCAGGGGGATTGGATGTGTTCGTTGGATCTGCAAGATGCAGACATCCACGTCCCGATCATTCAGCGTCACAGACCATTCCTGCGGTTCCGGGTAGGACCCGCTCATTATCAATTCAAAGTCTTACCGTTCGGGTTGAAGTCAGCCCCCAGAGTGTTTACGAAGTGCATAGCGGTGGTGGCAGACGCTCTGCGCCGCAGGGGGGGTCTTCGTGTACCCGTACTTGGACGACTGGCTGGTGAAGGGTCCTTCTCCGGACAGTGTAAAAAGCCATTTCCTGAGATGCATCGACCTATGTCACCGGCTGGGTCTACATGTAAATTTCAACAAGTCAACTTCACAACCAACACAGAAAATACATTTCTTAGGAGCTCTGTTAGACTCCGAGGTAGGAAAAGTGTTTCCTTCGGAGTAGAGACAGTGTTCCATCATTCAGGAAAGCCAACTGGTTCTGCACAGGAAGAAGTTTCCGGTTTGTCGTATTGCCTCCCTGCTAGGGTCGATGGCATCCTGCATCTTCCTGGTCCCCACTGCCAGACTACTGATGCGTCCTCTGCAGCAGGATCTGGAGGACAAGTGGGACCAGCAGTCAACTCGCTGGGACGATAAAATAACTTTGTCAAACGTGGCTCGAGAGTCCATACCTTGGTGGATGAAAACTCCAAATATGCAAGTCGGAATTCCGTTCCACCAACCTCCTCCTGCCCAGACACTGATCACAGATGGTTCTCTGCAAGGTTGGGGTGCCCACATGGGACACCTCCAGACTCAAGGATTATGGTCTCCAAAAGCGCGCTCCTACAATATCAACATGTTGGAGCTGAGGGCAGTCCATCTAGCTCACAAAGCCTCCCTACCCTCGATTCAGGCGACATCAGTGTTAGTACAAACAGACAACACCATCACTATGTACTACCTGAACAAACAGGGGGGTACATGCTCACGTACCCTTTCCCTGGAGGCACAGAATCTATGGCATTGGCTCCTGGCTCGGAATCTGTCAGTCACAGTAGTCCATCTACCAGGAGAGCAGAACTTGAGAGCGGACGCTCTCAGCCGTCATTTCGAAGACAGAGAGGACTGGGTTCTCAACGACGAGGTCGTCGAAGACATCTTCCAGTCATGGGGTCGTCCCACCATAGATCTATTTACGAACGACAAAAATAACAAATGCCGAGACTTCGCCTCACAGTTCTACCGACCAGGATCGAAAGGGAATGCCCTTTTGATAGACTGGTCAGGGGCATTCGTGTACGCCTTTCCACCACTTCCGCTGATCCCGAAGGTGGTGAACAAGCTAGCTCATTCGTCCTCGAGGATGATACTCATTGCCCGGACTGGCTGAGACAATGGTGGTATCCGGACCTCCTACATCTCTCAGAGTGTCCTCACAGAAAGCTGCCGTGCAGACTGGACCTACTATCCAAGATGAATGGGAGGATTCATCATCCCAACATTCCCTCACTGAACTTGGCAGCATGGCTCCTCAGGTCTTACAATACGGCCACCTAGGACTGCCGCCGGACTGCATGTCCATATGGAAAGAAGCAAGAAGACCTTCCACGAGGCACTCTTATGCATGCGGAAGCGATTTTATTGTAGTGTATACAGAACAATTGTAATCCTATCAAGGGTCAGGAAGAAGTTGTCCTCCCTTACCTACTTTATCTGACGAAAGCAGGGTTGAAGTTTAATTCCATTAAGGTGCATTTGGCAGCTATAATGGCTTATAGGCGCTCACCTTATTAACCCTCTTTTTTCCAATTGCAAGCTGTTAAGGATTTTTTGCAGGGTTTGAAAAAAGGCTGCCCTCCGGTGCGACCTCCGTCGCCACCCTGGGAGCTAAAACTGGTGCTATTGAAATTGATGGGTCTGCCTTTCGAGCCCATACACAAAGCAACATTGCAACATATTTCTTGGAAGGCTGCTTTTTTGGTAGCAATCACGTCAGCTCGCAGAGTGAGCAAGATACAGGCACTCTGTTCCAAAGAGCCCTATACAGTTTTCCATCTAAATAGGGTGGTGTTGAGGACGCATCCTTCTTTTCTTCCTAAGGTGGTGTCAGATTTCCATGTGAACCAGACCTTCTCTCTACCCACCTTTTTCCCCAATCCCTCTACTCCAGCTGAGAGGGCTTTGCATTCTCTGGACCTGAAAAGGGTTTCAAAATTCTATCTAGATCGGTCCAAATCTATAAGAAAATCGGGTCAACTGTTTGTTAACTATGGATCGATCAGATCTGGCTTTGCAGCTTCAAAATGTTCCATTTCCCGATGGATAGTTTCATGTATCAAACTTGCTTACCAATTGGCGCAAAAACACCTGGGGGTTCCCCCAAAGCACATTCCACCAGAGGGAAAGCGGCTACTACAACTTTTCTCCATAATGTACTCATGTCTGAAATATGTAAGGCGGCAACCTGGAGGTCTGTCCATACGTTTACCAGGCACTACTGTCTGGAGTCAGACACCAGAGCAGACACCCAAGTAGGCCAGGCATCCTTGCGGAATCTGTTCAACAGCTGATTTAGGCTGTGGCATTTTGTTGGGTCATGTTTTTTCTCATTTACCTGCAGGTGGTTGATGGGCTTGCTATTCTATTCAGTTCTTATGACTATTGATGAGGATCCACTGGAAGAGAAGGATAAGTTACTTACCTGTAATCCTGGTTCTCTTCCAGGGGTATCCTCATCAAAGTCATAAGCAACCCACCCACCTCCCCAGGTAAATGAGACCCTGTCAAAGTGTTAATGAATAGTTGAGCCTTGACTTTCAGGGTTATGCAAAGAACAACTGACCTAACTGGCATCCCTGCGGCATGATGGGAAGCCCAGGGTCATGGCTGCCTTAAAAGCACGGTGCCAGGTTTGTTGAAAATGCTTTAATTTTCTATGCTTTTGGTTTACAATGCAGCCTGTAGGCTAACAATGTCAACTTTATTTGCAATTTTCATGATATATGAGTGTTTAGCTCATTAAAAAACAGAGTTCAAGTGTTACTTGCCCTCATGTGTTTTTTATATGTTCGCAAATAATTTTTATATGTGTAATTCCATTGTTTAGCCTCTTATTGTGAGCTGTATTGGTATGAGAAAAATGATATATGTACATACATATATGTAGAGCTGTATATATGTGATTTCCATGTATAATTTTTATATTATTTCCGGGGTCCACGCACATGGGTGGGAATATTCAGTTCTTATGACTTTGATGAGGATACCCCTGGAAGAGAACTAGGATTACAGGTAAGTAACTTATCCTAACTTTCCTGCTAGCATGATGAAGAGCAACTTGATGGTAGACGGAAGACAAATGAGTGGTATAAAACCATCTTAAACCTTTTGTCTCAATCAATAATTCATTCATTTTTAGTAGCAGGAACTTACCTGCAACATTATTTTTGTTTAGGACGCGTAAGTCTACACATAATCTTATCGATCCATGGGCCTTCCTTTCAACAACCAGTGGAGACCGTCATTCTGCAGAATCAGTTTGCACAAATTCACCTTTTTGCTCAAATTTGTTAAGCTGACTAATCTCTTCATCCCTTACTCTCGAAGGAATGCTCCTTACTTTGTGGCACACTGGAGTGGTACCATCTTTGGGAACAGTTTTGTGTACGAGCTCATTTAATTTACCAATATAACCTAAAAAGACTTTCAGAAATTCCTTTCTCCAAGCCTCCTTTTTCTCCTGTTTCTGTATACCCAGTAATAAGACTTGATCTTACCTATTGGGATCTAAATGATCCGCAGTGCTTTTTGGTCCCTCCAACCCAACACTGAGGGTCCTACTTCATGCACATATAACTTTCCCCATATGGCATGCTTCCTGAACTCAAATTCAAAAACTTTTTATCCCAACATAGGAATTATGTGACCAGTTAATGTCACCGGTTGAATGTCAGACTCCACCAAATCATTACCTCATTTAGTCACAAATGTATCACTTCCCACATTTTTGTTAAGTATAGTAAATGGGGATCCCGAGTCCACTACAATTGATATTTCTACCCCACCAATTACCATGTCACACTTGGGTTTGTTCTCAGATGTATTATCAAAAGTCAGAACAAGACATTTAACAGATAACACACCTTCATTGTCACACAAATCACTGTTTTCTGAAAGTCCTGATTGTTTCATCAGATACATGTTTTACAGATTGTTTGTTTTTTCTTGTTCTTCCTCCTACAAACTTTGGCAAAGTGGTCAATTACTCCCCAAAAAGAGCATTTGACCTTAACTGCTGAACATTTTTGTCC
This sequence comes from Lissotriton vulgaris, assembly GCF_964263255.1. Taxonomy (NCBI): domain Eukaryota; kingdom Metazoa; phylum Chordata; class Amphibia; order Caudata; family Salamandridae; genus Lissotriton; species Lissotriton vulgaris. The sequence goes on along the minus strand of NC_141693.1, from coordinate 1,684,439,711 downwards.
TTATTTCTACAGCAAAAGCAAGCATGTGCCTTAACTTTACCTTCAAATTTTTCATCACTCTAAAGTTTGTTAATACATGTATTCTTTTTTTTTTCCTGAGCCGGTGACTTTTTCAAACAATATCCTTACTACTAGCAGAACACTTTGCAGACACAGCACACCTTTTATAAAGCCCCCCTTTCTTTACAATGACCACCACCTCTTTTAAGGAAGAGTCTCCGCATTCTAGAACTCTTATCTCCTTGGTGACAGTTTCCATGATAACTGGACTGTGTCAGGCTAGTCCTTACACCACAGGAAGAATCACCACCCTTATCAGAAGCAATATAGCTGCAAGAACACTTGAGAGAGATACCTCTGGTATTGTGTCCTCTAGCCTCTGACACGTTCTAACAAAATTAAAGTTTGAATAGATGTGGCCAGCCATTACTGGAATATGACAACATATATTACGAAAGAAGCACCACTGTTTGCCTCAACACTTCCCTGGTGGTGCCTGCTGGATTTCCGATCATTTGCTCAAACTGCAATTGTACACCTAGTCCCTTGATGATATCACAACCATAGGCTACCTGTCTAATGGAGAATACATGCATTTTGAAGCCTTCAACAAGATTATCCAATCCCAAAAGGACAATTTATAACATTCAACTCCCTGATCAAAGCCAACAAGACCAAATGGCCCAACCCTGTTGGACAAATGGCCCAACCAGGAAGGCCCTGCCACACACAGTACCAGAGTCAGTGTTGGAATAAGGCATAACAAAAAAGAAGTCACTAGACTTAACTTGAAATCACAGCAAATGAGATTGCAAAATGTACATCCCTACGAACAAAATGGTCAATAGATTTGCATATGATATAACAGATCAAGATTGGAACCAAATCATTGTGTATGTCAAAAGTATAATCATGAAATGCCAGGTTTAAATTAATTAAACATAACATTTTACATTGTGAATATTTAACTCTGTCATCTACATAGAATGTACCAAAACATACTTGGTTTGTGTGGCTCAGACATTCTGTATACAACTTTGACCAAATACTCATGTTTTGGTCTTGAACCAAAATTCTTTTATGGGAGCTGATAGTACTGAAAAAAGGAGAGAGTGGCCAAAGTGAAGAGATAAAATAACCCAAAAATGTGTGTAATGGGCCTGTTCCTTGATAACAGCAAAACAAATATGAGTACAAATTGATCGACTTGCCGTTCCTATTTTACAAAAGATTTAATAACAAAGTGCTGGAAAACTGAATCCCCCTTTACCCTTGAAGCAAACAAGGTAAAAACTGAACATGTGGGTTGAGCCTGAAACCCAGGTCATCATCAAGCAACAGGATAGCGACAATAGACCACAGCATCAACCACCTCTATGAAAAATTAAATCAAAAACTGTTACGAAAAAACAAATGCATTTACAATTACACCGAGCCACAACCTGCATTTGATAACCTAATTCATAGGAACAATATTTAATAGCCAATGCTTAATAGGGCAGTTCCCTGACACAAGATTAAACTCTGTAAATAATTCTGCCAAATGATACAAAGCACTACACAGTGATTTAGATAGATGGGTCAAGCGCAAAGGTCTATAAAACAAATAAACATATTGTACACCTCTCCAATTGCTGAATGAATATAGCAGAAAATAATGTAAGCCTCAATTGTTTGGAATTTTATAGTCAAAAGACACAGACTGGATACTGAATTTGGGTTTGTAATCCGACGTACTGTGCTCATATTTTAAAATCAATTAAAAAGATATTTTACTTGCAGGAGGCTATCTTCTCCCCCAGAGTGGTGGCGATACCAGCTTGTCTCCGACTGGTCCACTAAAATTTCTTTACAGGGTATATGTAATTAGGCCTCCATTGGTAAGGCTGGGGAGGGCAGACAGGGGTGCTTGTAGACGGGGATGCGGCCAGCTGGGAACCTTTTTCCACATAGTCTTGGAATGCGAATTGATCTAACCCTATTGGCGCGACATACATGACATTATAATACTGTTTTGTCTGTACAGCTCCGTGTGGAAGCCCGTTGGTGTCTGTTAAACATCTGGGAATCGACCAATTTAAATGTCTGCTTGACACAATGGGTTACGTTTGGACTAATGTTAGCCAAGAGGAATATTTGCTCAGCGAGGGGGGGCACCGCTCCCACCTATAGTTCAGGATTGGGAAAAAGACTTGGATTGGGCAATATTCACAGAAAAAACTGTGTATGTGTCCCGTGGATGTACCTAAAAAAGGTCTTGTGTATGGGGCTTGTGGAACTCCTATTGAGGAGATATGTCAACCTCCCCATATGGCCGGGATGCCTGTCACCCCCTCCCAACACAATCCCCAAGGATGGGAGGACGGACGCAGTTCTGAACTTTTGGAAGGCGGGAGGGAGTCACCCTCCCGGCCGTATTTATTAAAATATGAAACAAAATTAAAACATTAAAATAACAGTTTCATATCATGTACAATTTTCATTCATTACATTTCGATGAAGACATGTTCTTTGGCTAACCTTAACAAATGTCTAGTACAAAGGTTTTCCTAGCCGAGTCTAACATCCTGCAAATGCATACTTTCGGAATTAAAATTGTACATCCTAGCATTATGGGCCAACGGCAAGGTCGCAACCGGTGTCAGATCCCTACTACCAGAACTCTCCCCCTCACGATGTGAGGGCGGGCGCGCAGAGGACTGTACCTCTGTGCCAACTCCAATTTCCCTTGTCTTGAGGGGGCCCCCTATTTAACTCGACGCCATCTTAAGGGTCGTCCGAGGACTCGTGTGAGGTGTCTGTAGAAGGTAGCGCGGACCCCCCTCCCACCCCACACAGTCTATCACATCCGCCGTCGCAGATATCCGTGCCCCGGGAAATTCGTAGGAGGGGCACCGTGGCCGCCTCCTCCCCTGGAAGGGGCCAATGGCCGTCTTCCCTTAGGCGACCCACACTTAGTGGGTACCGCCTCCCCTTGTGAGGGGCCAATGGCCGCCTCCCCCCGGGCGCTCCCATCCAGAGTGGGTGGCGCCCCCCCCTAGGGACCTTGAAATTACTGCTCACCGATCATGACCTTACCGCCCGACCAAAATAAATACGACATTTGTTTACCTACTAAGGGAGAAAAATATACTGTACCTTGCGACATTAGTCTCCACTACTAGACATTTTATCACGTCATTAAACTTAGACCGTTATCATTCGCTAAACCAGGTATGAAGATGTTATCAAGGAAATTACTTTATTGCAGTACCAACATTGTCCTGTTATCAATCGCTATATAACGGAAAAAGGATATCATCAAAGCAAATCACTTTATTGCAGTACTAACGTTGCCATAAGGGGCTGGTGGGTGGGTCAAAATTGCTCCTTGTTCCGTCGAGGGCTCACGTGCAACAAGTGGGTGCAGCTTCCAAGCACAGGAACAAGAGGACGCTTCTTCGGATCCTGCTCTCTTTATTCCGCTTCGGGAGGGCGTGTACCCTCATCCGGTACGCCTACTGGGCGTGGCCAACGGTGTAGGTGTCTAGGACAACCCCTCCTGGGCGGGAAAAGGCGCGCCCCGGCTACGCCACTTCGGGCATACCAGCCGTGACACGCCCCCCGCCCAAAATGGTTTCCCGGGGGGATCCGGGCCCCCTACCATACGTTCGGGGGGACCGAGTGGTCGCCCCTTTCCATATGGCCGGGATGCCTGTCACCCCCTCCCAACACAATCCCCAAGGATGGGAGGACGGACGCAGTTCTGAACTTTTGGAAGGCGGGAGGGAGTCACCCTCCCGGCCGTATTTATTAAAATATGAAACAAAATTAAAACATTAAAATAACAGTTTCATATCATGTACAATTTTCATTCATTACATTTCGATGAAGACATGTTCTTTGGCTAACCTTACCAAATCTCTAGTACAAAGGTTTTCCTAGCCGAGTCTAACATCCTGCAAATGCATACTTTCGGAATTAAAATTGTACATCCTAGCATTACGGGCCAACGGCAAGGTCGCAACCGGTGTCAGATCCCTACTACCAGAACTCTCCCCCTCACGATGTGAGGGCGGGCCCGCAGAGGACTGTACCTCTGTGCCAACTCCAATTTCCCTTGTCTTGAGGGGGCCCCCTATTTAACTCGACGCCATCTTCAGGTTCGTCCGAGGACTCGTGTGAGGTGTCTGTAGAAGGTAGCGTGGACCCCCCTCCCACCCCACACAGTCTATCACATCCGCCGTCGCGGATATCCGTGCCCCGGGAAATTCGTAGGAGGGGCACCGTGGCCACCTCCTCCCCTGGAAGGGGCCAATGGCCGTCTTCCCTTAGGCGACCCACACTTAGTGGGTACCGCCTCCCCGTGTGAGGGGTCAATGGCCGCCTCCTCCCGGGCGCTCCCATCCAGAGTGGGCGGCGCCCCCCCCCTAGGGACCTTGAAATTACTGCTCACCGATCATGACCTTACCGCCCGACCAAAATAAATACGACATTTGTTTACCTACTAAGGGAGAAAATTATACTGTACCTTGCGACATTAGTCTCCACTACTAGACATTTTATCACGTCATTAAACTTAGACCGTTATCATTCGCTAAACCAGGTATGAAGATGTTATCAAGGAAATTACTTTATTGCAGTACCAACATTGTCCTGTTATCAATCGCTATATAACGGAAAAAAGATATCATCAAAGCAAATCACTTTATTGCAGTACTAACGTTGCCATAAGGGGCTGGTGGGTGGGTCAAAATTGCTCCTTGTTCCGTCGAGGGCTCACGTGCAACAAGTGGGTGCAGCTTCCAAGCACAGGAACAAGAGGACGCTTCTTCGGATCCTGCTCTCTTTATTCCTCTTCGGGAGGACGTGTACCCTCCTCCGGTACGCCTACTGGGCGTGGCCAACGGTGTAGGTGTCTAGGACAACCCCTCCTGGGCGGGAAAAGGCGCGCCCCGGCTACGCCACTTCGGGCATACCAGCCGTGACACGCCCCCCGCCCAAAATGGTTTCCCGGGGGGATCCGGGCCCCCTACCATACGTTCGGGGGGACCGAGTGGTCGCCCCTTTCCATATGGCCGGGATGCCTGTCACCCCCTCCCAACACAATCCCCAAGGATGGGAGGACGGACGCAGTTCTGAACTTTTGGAAGGCGGGAGGGAGTCACCCTCCCGGCCGTATTTATTAAAATATGAAACACAATGAAAACATTAAAATAACAGTTTCATATCATGTACAATTTTCATTCATTACATTTCGATGAAGACATGTTCTTTGGCTAACCTTAACAAATCTCTAGTACAAAGGTTTGCCTAGCCGAGTCTAACATCCTGCAAATGCATACTTTCGGAATTAAAATTGTACATCCTAGCATTACGGGCCAACGGCAAGGTCGCAACCGGTGTCAGATCCCTACTACCAGAACTCTCCCCCTCACGATGTGAGGGCGGGCGCGCAGAGGACTGTACCTCTGTGCCAACTCCAATTTCCCTTGTCTTGAGGGGGCCCCCTATTTAACTCGACGCCATCTTCCGGGTCGTCCGAGGACTCGTGTGAGGTGTCTGTAGAAGGTAGCGTGGACCACCCTCACACCCCACACAGTCTATCACATCCGCCGTCGCGGATATCCGTGCCCCGGGAAATTCGTAGGAGGGGCACCGTGGCCGCCTCCTCCCCTGGAAGGGGCCAATGGCCGTCTTCCCTTAGGCGACCCACACTTAGTGGGTACCGCCTCCCCGTGTGAGGGGCCAATGGCCGCCTCCCACCGGGCGCTCCCATCCAGAGTGGGTGGCGCCCCCCCCTAGGGACCTTGAAATTACTGCTCACCGATCATGACCTTACCGCCACAGGCCGGATAGTTGACCGGCTATCCGCCCCCCCACAACTCCTACTAAAGGTCATGCTTTTACAAACCCCTTAACCACATGCGTGCTAGTGGAATTCTGCACCCATGCTGATATTTTGTAAAACCCATTGTTCATGACGAGCTGGGCTCGTCATCAGTGTTTGAGGAGGCTACACCATGACGAGCCCAGCTCGTCATGAGCCTGGAAGGGGTTAACCATGTTACGAAATCTCCTATGAGTAAGACATTCCCCTCCCGGGACAAATGGACCCCATCATCGAGATACATGTGGTCCCCCCGAATACATCCATGTGGAATACAGTGCAACTGCGCCGTGCGAAACAACCTACCAAGTTTGTTATTGACCTTTTTCACTGAATGGTTCAGAGCTGACACAGAGAGCCCCCCCCGCCACACCTTCCTGGGAATCATGTGGGACCATGCTATCGTGCACCCCGGGATCCTTCTCGCCAGCCAGCTAACATTAGATAGAACTCGCTCGAGTAGTACTCGCCGACCGAGTGTCACCAAGTCATTGCCCCCCAGATGTACTATGATCACAGATGGCGGTGACCTCAGCCGCCCTAACAGTTCCTCAATAAAACATTGAAACTGGTCAATACAGAGCCCGCCCCTTCCGTGGAAGGTTACCCTGTACCCGTGTTCCCCAGCTGTGTGAATCACGTCACCTGCTTTGAATACGTCCCCGGCCCGCCTCACGTATGAGTGGCCCACGACCCACAACACTCTCTCCTCAGCCGGTGATCTCTGACCGCTGATCCCCAGGTGCCGGGTCGACTGCACAGTCCGCCCCGCATTGCATGCTCGCGAAACTGAAAATCAAACAGAAGACAAGAGGCGTGAGTGCATGACATTGACTTTACAACATGTGCAATCGCACATACCTCTTATAACAGTTCGAGGACCATCGTCCCAGTTGTTTCACCTTCTCAACACTCTGACCCCCGGCTGTAGCCGTCGAGGGCTCACGTGCAACGAGTGGGTGCAGCTTCCAAGCACAGGAACAAGAGGACGCTTCTTCGGATCCTGCTCTCTTTATTCCGCTTAGGGTGCAGCTTCCAAGCACAGGAACAAGAGGACGCTTCTTCGGATCCTGCTCTCTTTATTCCGCTTCGGGAGGGCGTGTACCCTCCTCCGGTACGCCTACTGGGCGTGGCCAACGGTGTAGGTGTCTAGGACAACCCCTCCTGGGCAGGAAAAGGCGTGCCCCGGCTACGCCACTTCGGGCATACCAGCCGTGACACGCCCCGCCCAAAATGGTTTCCCGGGGGGATCCGGGCCCCCTACCATACGTTCGGGGGGACCGAGTGGTCGCCCCTTTCCAGACTCCTACTATTGATGATCCCCCTTCACCCTAGACCTTCCACTCTAAATTAAATATATGTATACTGTGATTCACCTACTGTACCGATGATGCCTGATATACTCCCTCTGAAATGTCATTGTATTGCTGATGTCTATTCCTTAATAATAAAAAATGTTTAAAAAAAAAAAAAAAAAGATCTTTTACTTAGTAAGCTGGGACAACCTTGGTGATCATAAGGTCTTACTCCGACCTATTTTACTTATGCAAAATGCTCTTGTAAAATTGCAGTATGATTTTGACCTGAGGGCATTTTTTTAATGTAAGTTTTCAAAATAATATCAGGAAAATTAAATGCATTCTGTGCCTGAATTTTAGGCTTCCCCCTTCTTTGTTGACAATGGAGTAAAGCAGTGACCTTTCACTAGGGCAGTGCATTTGCCACTGCTGTTTTAATAGAGAAGGTAGGTCTAATTAGTACTGCACATTCAACTCGTTTTTATAAACCCGAGAGAGGTGAAAGGCTGAGTCGACCTTGCTAGTGTTCGAATTAGACCCAGGCAGAATTTTATTTGCGCTGACGAAATAACCAAATTATATGTCAAGCACAGTTTGTGAAACTGTTCGCTATTTTATAGTACACAATTGAATATAACTTTGTAAAGCGAACGAACGCGCACCTCCCGATAACAAAGTTTTATGAGATACAAATGGTAGACTAGTTCTTACAGAATGGAACTTTCCAAGAGGCAGGTTTAGCTCAAATCAGGTTTCCTCGCTTATCCAGTGAAGCGTTAACACGTGGAACCCTCTCGATGCAAAAAGTCACGCAAGATACAGGCAAACCATATTTAGATGTGAAAGTATAATCTAGCGATTTTTTTTTCTTTCCCACGGAATTTCACAAAATTCTGCAAATAAAATTGCACAGTTTCGCTCACCACTTGATTGGAACTTGCATCCTGCAGACCTTGGTTCTCGTAAAAGCTGAATGTTGGTGTGATGCAGTGGAAGACGGAGCGTGATTAGCAAGCAGACAGACCTGAATTGTGCGTTGGCTGATATAATGTTATCGGAGGGATTGTGTAAAACAATCTCTTTTCTATAAAGTATGCACGCTTTGCACATTTTCCAAGTAGGCGTTAATCACTCCCTGCTTGCAAGTATCAATTCCCATCTGTCCCTTATGTCAATAATTAATGAGCAAAATGCACCTGCGAGGGTAACATTTAAACAATTCAAAGCCCTGGCAGCTCTACGATTCTTTAATGCCCCTGGCTTCTCTCCAATTAATTGTCCCTCATAATAAAAGTGTTGCAAAAATCACAAACAGGCAAGCTGTAAATCCAGGCAAATATCTACCCTTTGTGTCTGTCTTGGTCTCCCCAGTGAATTTAAGCTAAGATTGAGGAGGGTTAATAGTTCACCTTCTCAGACTGTTGTCCCTCTGTGCGTGGTGAGGGACCAGGAGACTGCATTAGATGTGCCTCATGTTCACTTTCCTTTGCCGTGTTGGTCTCTTTGTTCAGCATTATGGATTGGCACAACCCACTGTTCAGTAGACTGAGGTTCTCATTCGAATGGCTATATATCTCACTAACAGGTAGGGCAAAAATACTGAATCTGTATCAGTGCAGATGTGCTCTTGGACATTAAAGTGTGCTTGGAAGTCGGGAGCTGTATTTAGGCTTGGTAGCAAAAATCCCTTTACTGTGGGCTAGATATTCTGGGACAATCCACTGCTAGTAAGCACCACGTATAGGTGTGGCCAGGGTTGCAGCTCCTACCTTTGTGATCCCCAATGGGACTCTTTTCCTGGTGTTTTTTTTCATTTTGTGGTATCTAGAGGTTATTGATTAGCTTTTCACATATTAAAGTTTTTTTGTATATTTACATCCCCAGATTTCATTAGGGTGATGTAGGAAAGTGCCTCTTTTAGACACCGTCACCCCCACTTTTGCCAATTGGTACTTATGCTTTTGATTGGAATTGCACAGGGTTCCTGTTAACCAGGCCCCAATGCCAGTGTTCATGTCCTAAAAACTTCACAAATAATAATTGTAACCCAGTTTGCAAGGACTTTAGCATCCTTGTAAGAACCTGGTAAATGGCACCCAGGACATGGGTACAAGAGAGGCTCCCTAGGGACTGCAGCATGTATTGTGACACCCAAAGGGACTCACGCTAAAACTGCAGGCAGACTGCCATTGCAGCATGCGTGAAATGGTGCCAGCCACTTCAAAAACACGACATTGCCCACTCCCTGTATGCAGTGCTCACATACACTGCATTTGCTGTATGTAAGACCCCACTACAGCAGGCCGTGATAGTCCTAAAGTAGGGTGCACAATATTACATGAGAGGGCATATCTGCATGAGCAGATAAGTCCCTGTGAAGGCACGCTCCATTGCTAGTGATTGTAAGTGTTCAGGAAGCCAGTTAGAGGACATGTCGCTACGAGTTACCCAGCTACATGATGACTTCACTGAAAGTACTAGTATCTGGTATCAAACACCTTATCTTAATAAATCTGTACTGATGCTAGTATCAGATATATTAGGACATGCACCCAGAGGGAACGCTTCGTGGTGCCCCCTGTAGCCCTACTAGTTTCTTAGTGTGTTGGCTGACTGGTATCTTCCAGCCTGCACCACAGGCAGGTTTCTGCCCCCTCCTTGCAAGGGAGAGCCAGGGCTCCCAGAGGCCCGGAACAGGTGTTCTCACTTCCTCTAGCAGGATGGCTAACAATTTAACATATCAAGAACAGAGGCTTCACAGCCTCTGCTGCCTTTGAAATGCAACTATGGTTCCCACCCATATCTGGCGAATTCCACCTTATGCCCTGGGGCCCATTCGTAAGCAGAGCAGGAAGGAAACTAGTTATTGAGGAGGTGTGTTCCCCCACAGGCCAGCCACACCTCTAAGGTGAGCTTCCTGAAGTGAACAGCCAGTTTTACCATCTTGTCTTTGGTGAAATAGAGACCTATGGGTCAGGATTATACCCACTCCTCACAGGAAGTTGTCATATAGGGGATATAGTCACCCTGGGGGTAGGTAGCCATTAGCTACTACTTCGTACCCCCTAAATGCTCTTAAATTGGGTATTTAGGCTCCTCCCTCGACACCAGGTCAGCAGATTTGACTTTCTGGGAACTGAAGAACGACAAAGTAGAGGCAACACCGCAAGAACTAAGGACCTACACAGAACCTGGCACCAAACCCTGCCTTGTTGCTTGCTCCTTAAGTTACAGAGACTGGACTCGTCCTGCAGCTGTTCATCTTTCCCAACACATGGAGGACTGTCCAGTACTTAGACAACCAGCTATCATCTCCCTTGGGTTGAAGAAGCCATTCCCCTTCATGTGCAGGCACTGACTGCATCTGTCTGGTTCACCGTGTTTTCTGGCCATGGCCACTTCAGGAGAAGGTGATCGTGGCTCTAGGACTTTAGTCCGTCTCTCAGCCGAGTTTCGAGATGCTAGGCCCTCCAGGAGCCCCCCAGGAGCTCCCCAGCACCAATAACTTCAGTACTGGGGGTACTTGCACTAACCAAGGCTTTTTTCCTGTACAGCCAGAACACCACAGCCTCAGAAGCCCTCATGCATGTTGAGGTACATCAGGACAGGCAAAACCCATGACCAGAGTGGCCCTGCTGTCCTGTTATTCTCCCCTCTGCAGGTACACTGACAATGGTGAGAGCCTCTAACTCAAGCGGCCAGCCAGCCTATCACCTCTGCACCTGAATTCCATAGCCGGGGTCCATGACTTCTGACTGTGTCACCTTGGCCTAGGGATCCTCATGACCTGAGCCCCTCTTTTGGGTTCACCCGTACGTCTCCCTTTCTGCCTTAGTTTCAGGTCCTATAGACTTTCACAATCCCTGTAAACCTATCTCTCTGGCTATGTCCCCAGCAGACGTTTACGCTCATCACAACAGAATCTCTTTGTAATCCCTCGGACTAAGAAGACCAGATGGGGAGGAAGAGCTTTCTCTACAGATGCCCCTCGTCTTTGGAATGCACTCCCGCTAGAGCTTAAGTCCTTATCCTCACTGCCCCTCTTTAAAACGGCCCTCAAAACATGGTGTTTCAAGAAAGCTTACCAGTAATCAGCTCTCTGGACATGTAACTATTTTGGTTAGGCGCCTTCATGCCCATTGGGCTGAGTCTGCACGTTATAAATTTGCTTTCATTCATTCATTCATTCATTCATTCATTCATTCATTATAAGAGCCGTCTGGACTTTTTGCATGGTGTGCCCTTAAAGTTGCATCACTTCATCAAAAGCCAGCTTCCTAACAAGCATGGATTCAATCCCTGTTGAACAATATATGTTGTGCCTTCTGGAATCCCACTGGCACAAAAGGTTGTGTCTGTGATAGATGTTTAACTCCACATCAATGAAATAAGGCCAGTGGCCATGCTTTCTGCAAAGTTGCGTGTGTTCCAAATTTTATGTTCATAACACCACACACGTCATGCACTCTCCGGTGCACCAGCGAGGAGACTGCCGATTTCTTTCGAGATTATGTTGTAACTTAATTTTGGTTCATCACAGCTGGCAAGTCGTTTAGTTCTTGTGAAAGGATTACTCTTACATATGCTGCAGAACACAAGTATCTGTTGCAGATGCTGAATTCTTGAAAAGTCTTTAAGACTTAGCTGGCTGACATGCAAGTGCTGCTCCGTTTTGGGCGTAGATTAGTTTTACATCCTTGCTGTTGAACAAGCCCCTCAAACTGTACTATTAAGTCAGGACTGTCACTATTTAACCAGTACAGCCACTGCAGCACTTCAGGGTCCAGGAAGGACCACATCAACCAGCCTGTCCCTCTTGCTGGCGCCACATACATCGTCACGCCGTAGCGCCTGGAGGCACTTTATAACAGGGCGCGAACTCCCGCAGCGCGGGTAACAGCCACTGCAGCACTTCAGGGTCCAGTAAGGACCACATCAACCAGCCTGCCCCTATTGTTGGCGCCACATACAGCGCCACGCCGTAGCACCTGGAGGCGCTTATAACAGGGCGCAAACTCCCGCAGCGCGGGACGCGTGTGGGCATGCCCAGGCCATGCCCGGGCAAAGCCCAGGCCAAGAGCAGGCCTGTCTGCGCCAGTCAGCGGCCGGCAATGGCAGGGCAGGGCCAGGTCTCTTCGGTCCTGGTTCTTTGGGTGCCCATACTGTCTCGTCCTCTGGAATACAAAGGGACATCAAGATCCTCATCTGTGACCTTGCAGTGTTCAAGTAAGTTTCATCGGGTCTTAAGTAAACCTTTTGGGATGGCGGCTACCTTGAAATCGGGGGATGGGAAGATGGCCACTCCATAAATCCTTGCAAACTCGACACTTGACTGCTTTCTTCTTCGAGCTGCCAAAGCAATAGACAAAGAGATACAGGTCACAGAGCGTCGCCTGTCGGTGAGAGGTGTGCTGGCTAGTATCACTACTGATCCATTGACTGTGGCTGGAACTCAAGTGAGTGACATTGAATTCAACAAATCCCCTGTGTTAAGAACCCCAGACATTGTACATATCACCCACAACCCCTGTTTAACATCACCAATTCCATCAGTGTGTGAAGTAGCTGCTAAAAGGAAAAAGAAGGTTAAACAGCCAGACCCTATCCGCTGTGCACGGACTAGATCTAATAAAAAGGCCCAGGATATAACCACAGAAGTTACCACCGCTGTATCAGGAAGTCATTCCCCCACTACAGGCACAATTGGCCCAAATGTAACTGTAAATCAAGATAGTGTTGTATTTCCCACTGAGTTTGGTGTGGCTTTGACTGCCTGTTTAGAAGAAATTATAGTTAAAAACTTTCTCCCTATACTCACCAGACTTGAGAAATTTGAGTCAACAGTGACATTACTTTGCAACCTAGTCTCAGACAATCCCGTAGAGACAGGGGTGAGGGGTGGGTGACACATGCGAGGGGGTAGTTGGAGGTAGGGTCCCCCAAGGATGCCTGAATATGGGGTCATCGACATCGGGTGCCGTCCAATCTACTCGTGCAGTAGGCATAGGACAACAAAGTGGTGCTGCGAAAGCCACTAGAGCAGAGCAACAGAAACAAGCAGGGCCTATGCATATAAACCACACAAATTACGCAGGGAATCTAAATCTGCCCTCTGGATTGACAAGGCCAAGAACATCACGTGTAACCCCTGTGGGGGGGTTGGTAGATTGCAACACTACAACACCCGCTATAACACAATCAAACTTGCTGCCCAAAAATAATTTAACTACCCCAGATGATAGGATGACATTACACCTTCCTCCAAAGTGTTGCCCTTATGTGGCAATCCTCACCAATGTTCCCCCGCTACAAGATGGTAAGAAGGAATCACACACTGAGCTGAAAAACAAAGTTTGCTATTGGCTAACACAGAATACAAATTTTTCTAACATCCATTATCGGGATATTCTGTTCTTAAGGCGGGTAGGCAGGGTTGGACCATTAGCAAAGTCTCTTGATGGAGACTGTATTGTTATAAATTGCAGATCCCCATCTATGGCAGCACATCTGATCGGTAGGGGGACACAGTCAGCAAGCCAGAGGCTGGGCCTGGGAATTAAAATTCTACCTCTTGGGTTCTTTTACAGACATCTTGATTATAGAGGAGTGGGTATCCTAGCTAGCAGGCCCACCACACAGATGACTGCCACACATAGGGAGCCCCCCTTTTTGGAACTTAGCAATTGATATCAAGCATTGTCTGATCTAGATTCCCAAGATTGACCATTAGTAGCATTGTTTACATCACCAATAACTCCTGAGGAACCACATGCCACGCAGTTAGGGGCAACCGCAGTCTATTCTAGTAATAATGCTGCTCCACCAAGGGACCCAAATAGGAAGAATAGACCTCAACAACTACAAACTGATTCAATGGAACACATTTACAGGGTTCACGTACAGGCACTCTCTTCTAATCCACAAGATATGAAAATCCTATCATGGAATGTGGCAGGTATAAAAACAAAGTTAATTGATCCTGACTAGTGCAATTTAGTAGATGATTTCCACATATGTCTAATGCAGGAGACTTGGGCTGTAGTGCAAGTGCACAGGGTGGGGTTTACCACATATAGTATCCAAGCTAAGCAGTCAACAGTTGGTCGCCCTCCTGGCAGCCTTCGGATATGGGTAAAAACACACTGGCATGTAAAATTAAGATGTTAAACATCTGTTCAGATGAAATACTTGGGCTTGAACTGTGCTCGATGAAAGGGAACACTCAAATCAGGTTATTTAATATATATAACCGCTTTAGTAGTGCACATAAGCTTTCCGGGACTATAACCTCACTCACCAAGTACCTTGAAACCCTCAAGGGGAGCCATCGACTGATAGTGACAGGTGATTTTAATACAACATATGAACCTGGAGATGATGCTAGAGGGATTGCTAAACTCCAGATATCGCCAGTCAAGAATCGTACTAGGGTTGGAGAACAGATTGTTTCATTTACTATTGGCTATGGGGTACGTGCCTGCAATGGCAGGACACGCTCTGATAAAGAAGCATGTCACACCTTTAAGAGGGATGACAGAAAAAGCAGAATCAATTATATCCTTGTTGATCTCCAATTATGGGCAAACGTCAATGACATGGTCATTTTAAACGGGGAAGACAGTGACAATAACGCTTTGGCACTTACACTGTATGGCTTATCACTACTCCAAGGCCAGCCACTGTACAAGAGCACCCCAGTTATTACCAATAATAATGATAAAATGGTCAAATGGCCAATGATACTCGCAGATCAAACCGCTCTGCCCTAGCTTGAGTAACAGTGATAATAGTAAGATGACATTCTGGCGATATTCTTACAACTAAATGCCACACTTAGACCCTTCTTTTATAGACAGTGTAGTAAAGCCCAACCAGCCCATAGAACCGTACCATGGTTCAACAAGGCTTGTAAAGCAGCAAGGGATGATCTTTTTACAGCAGTGAAGTTAAGACAACATTCAGACATTAGTGATTGTAGGAAGCTCTATAAAGTTGCCCAAAACAAGGTCAAAAGAGAATGGAAATCTGAAAATGGGAGAATGCTTGTGAAGGCATTAAGACAAAAGAGCAGCCAACTGTTCTGACATCTTCTGTCAAAGGGGTCAACGAGATTAGAAGCAGCAAACGATTTCCACATACAGACCCATGTGTGGTAAGAGTACTTCGAACAGTTATATGCAGGACAGGGTGAGGCCTCTGATGTGGGTCTACAACATAGATTGGCAAACTCGTCATCAATGGAGGAGACTGCCATTACTCTAGAGGAAACAATAACTGCAATAAAGTCACTACAGCAAGGGAAAGCCCTGGGACTGGACAAACTTCCAGGAGACCTGTATAGGACTGAGCGGGTAATGTGGGGACCCCTACTACAAGTGGTTTTTAATACCATTATGAGTGGAGGAGAGATACCGGCATCCTGGCGAGGCGCCAAAATCATGCCCATTTACAAAAAAGGGGACAAATGTTCTCCTGAAAACTACAGGCCAATCAGCCTACTTGATGTCTCCCAAAAGCTTTTCTGTAAAATCGTCCTGAATAGGATCCAAAATTGGATTGAGGACAACAATGTCCTGTCAGATCTACAGGCAGGCTGTAGGGCAACCACCAGCACAATTGATCAAGTCTTCAGATTTCTTATGCTCATATGGAAGGAAGTGACTGTGGACAGAGGTCATCTGTACATTGTGTTTGTGGATTTAAAAACAGCTTTCGATTCGATCGATCGCACCCATCTATGGTCCACTCTGAAAGAAATTGGCCTCCCACCGTACCTACTTAACATTCTGATCTAACTGCATCACAATACCATTGCAAAGGTTAGGTGGAATCTGGATGGAAGTCTGTCCAGGGATATTAGGATAAATAAAGGTGTTCAACAAGGCTGTGTTCTGGCCCCAACACTGTTCACTCTTTTTATTAATGGGTTTATAGGGGAGTTGTTTAATTGTGGTGGCGATCCTCCCAAATTATCAGTTATGGGGGCTGGAAAATCTGAAAGATATGGTCCTTGCCGAAAATTAATTCATTAGGGCAACACTGAACCTGCCTGTAAACACTTCCCTCCTGCCACTTCGACTCGACCTTGGCCATAGAGATATCAGCCATTTTGCTATTCTTAGGACACTTCTGTTCTGGGTTAGGATTTGGACTAACGACACTCAGGTCCCGAAGGCCCTGGCAGAATTCATTGGTCTGCAAGGTCGCATTAAATGGCTTATTAGGATTAAGGATTGGTTTTTAAGGCTAGGATTAGGGCCCCTATGGAAGGACCCGGGGTCCATTAGAAAATCAATGGTTCCTCTACTTAAAAAATTGTTTTGGAAGCTCACAGACTGTCAAAGTTTAGAAATTCACATGCATGGCACTTTAACTTCTAGTTTTCTTGATTTTAAAGGATGTGCTGGTTTTGAGCCGTTTATGGATGTCATTGAACCACCCTAGGCAAGAGCCTTATGCATCCAATTTAGGTATGGTTCATTGCCTCTAAATTCAACAAGTACCTAGTAAAACACATCCATATTGTCAGTATGTCCCACCTGTCAAGATTTTCCTGAGACCCTTATACATTTTCTATTCTTTTGCCCGTCTTATCTTGATCATCGGAAAAAATTGATTTGCATGTGTGCCGTTCCTTAAGCTTCACACGCCCAAAGGATGCACTAAGAATTTTTGAGTTTGGTACCACTAGTTGGTTGGTCTTTACAATTTCAAGATACTTATAGTTTGCTTGGTGGAAAAGATCCAAACTAATCAAAAAGGCATCAGTGATCAACTTTCAACCTTAACAAATGATTTTTATTGAATTGTCCTTTGAAATGTTTTCAATATGGCAACATATTAACTGTTTTAAAAAAACCTATAATGCTGCTATCCATGTTACGGGATGCTTTAAATCAATTCTATTTTAAAAATGATGTATTGTACTGTACTTCTAACTGTATTACTCCTATGATGTGTTTTGATTTATAATGTAAATGATCATACACTTGATCGAAATAAAATATATATATTTAACCAGCACCTAACCATTATATGAAACCCACCTCATTCCTACAAATTAGGCTAACGCCTCTATTTAATTGACTCCCACAACTCTGCCATAAAGTCAATAGTCTTTATCGCAAACTCAACTATTATATAAGACATCCACACCTTCCTTACACACAGCAACAATGCCATTACTTTTGTGTGGTACAGCTTACACTAATTCACCGTATGAACCACACACTCCCATTAACGCGGACTAGATGCACAGCCCGAAGTCAAAACAATTTAGACAACTTATCAAGCCAGCCCTATACTGAATGTATGAACTATCATCAGTGCAAACTAGTTGCAGAGCACTGCTGTCGAAACAGTCTTTACAACTCTACTGTGCAGTCATCAGATTGGACCTTTACAGCCTAGAATGAATTGGTATATGAATCATGCAACTCCCTTCCAGCAATCTGAGTGCACACCAGTACTATTGAACCATCCCAAATGTACCGTGCCTCCCATATCTCTGCCTCGTTAGTGTTAGCAGTCTAAATGCTGTAATTCATTAATTTACTCATCATACAAGTCCTGTATTCCCTATAGGGTACTGCTATATGAACTATACCCCATTTATTGTAATTCCATTTATATAACGCGTGCAGCCCCTGACAAAGTGCTGATGCGTTTTACGGCGAGTAGCACGCTACTGCAGACCCTAAGATTAGCAGGTAATTTAGGACTTATTAGTCGTGTGCTCTCAGGAAAATATTGTATGCATTTACTCCAGTTACTTAGTGATAGATTATATTAATACCAGTTAGGTGTGAGAAGTAGTGGGGTGAGGGGGTATGTGGTTTCAGGTGAATGATGGGCAGAGATTAGGTAATCTTACATTACAAGGGTAGGATTTTAAAAAGAAGTGGTTGTGATCTAAGAGGTATCAGCCAATTGCAGAATTACAATAAGAAGGATTAAGGCAGACTGGCATGCCTAATTGCACAATGCTGCTGTTTATAGAAGGACCAGGATGTCACCGGGTTGGGCTGTATTACAGTGAGCCTTCATGCCAGCCCTTACTCTGTCGCATCACTATCTGAGCCTTGTTTTTGATGCCACCCCCATTGTGAACACAATGATCATTTTGGAAACTTGGAAGAAGTGAATACAAAGGAAAATGGCTCTTGGCCAGATTGCTTGTTCAAATAATCAGTTTCAATTATGCAATTTTATTCCTGCAAACAATTAAGACTGTTGCTGTAACATCAAGCTACATTTTCCAAAGCAAACTAAAATGGCTTTTTTGTCTTTTGATTATACACATTTCATAGTTGCTATGTAGCCATTCAGTTCAGATTTGTGTGAGCACCGAATCCTTGATATCAGTGCCATAATTTGCTGAGTGCTGGCAAGAATCTTGTGCTTAGCACAGATTATGACATTCATTGTTTTACTGTATCATCGGGGGCAGTTATGTCCCAACTATAAGTTATCCATCATGTATTTAAAATATTATGGCAAAGAGTCGACCCGTAAAGTGCTGGTGCAAAGTGGTTTATTTCAGTAAAGCCAGCGCTTTTGTTTTATACCGAGTGCTTCACAAATCATCTGTAACAATCTGTATATATATATATATCCGGTTTACGAGACGCTCCTACGGGAGATCCATCGTTTTGCCAGGGGTGGCTCGTAGCCGGCGTAGCAGCCTGTATTCAATATCACAAGTAGAACGGAGTTCCAGCAAGCAATTGGGTCCACAGAAAACACACAAGGGGCCAATCCATTAAGCCAAAGTGACCAGGTTTATTCACATCATAAACCTGTTGTGACGCATTTCGCGCTTCACAGAACAAGCACATGTGAACAAGTGCTTTGTGATGTGAATAAACCTGGTCACTTTGGCTTAAAGGATTGGCCCCTGGTGTGTTTTCTGTGGACACGAGTGCTTGCTGGAGCTCCGTTCTACTTGTGATATATATACACCTATATATAACTTTCTTCACACATTTTTGCTGAAAAATATTTACATTTGACTTTACACTTTTGATTATCTTTTATGGAATAAATCTTTTTATTAGTTTTCACATCAACATGACATCTTACATGCCTACAACCAATGGCCGGCAACGAATTTCAGATGCATATGTAAAGACACAGCAATGCGCCTACAAACTGGAGACCAGCTGCAAAAATACTGAATGGCAAAAGTCCACATATCAAATTATGTGCATATGTAAAGCAGACTGTTACGCCATTCCCTGTGAAACGTACAGGGAATAATAAACAACATCAAAATGTGCTCATAAACGAAAACAAAGGCCCATGGCTCAGAGGAAAACTAACTCTCCCCTCCCTCTTATCCCATCTCCTCCGCACCCAGGATTACCCCCATTTTGCATCTGGTTGTCTATAGTGTGTTCCATGTCAGTATTTTGAGTGGTAGAAGTGAGACGCAGGATTTGTAAGAGCTTGGGGCAGGTTATCTCCCTAAATTCCTTGCTTACAATTGTGATAAATGGAGCCCACAGTTCCATGTATGCTTCAGCTATGTTGTCTGCCATCATAGATAGACGTTCCATTCCCAGTACAGACCACAGCGGTCTTAACCATGCTGTGTGGTCTGGGACCACCTCGGTACCCCAATGGGCAAGTAACTCTAATTTTGCGGCGTTGGGGGCTAAGGCTATCTGCCTCCCTCTTAGAAAGCGCAAGGGGAATGTCAAGGGGTTAGGGAGACCCAATAGGGCAGTGCTTTAAATGGGCTGGTACTCACCGGTACTGAGTACTGGCACTCCTTATGTTTAGCACTCTGAGTACCGGCACTTCTCTACTGCTGAGGAGAGTACCGGTACTCATAAACTGTAGGCGCATTGGCGCTTGTGCTGGTGACCAAACTGACAGCCAAGGCACTTCTGTAACCGTGACTGGTGAGCTGAGCCCCCGCTGTACTATTCAGCGGGGTCTCATTTGCATAACGTCCGGTGTTCATCATCCTGCTGTGTTGCAAACACAGGATAGAGGCTGTAAGGTGACAGTGAAATTAAGAAAGCAAAGGAAGGCGACGAGGTTACAATGGCTTTAATCCTTTAATTCTTTTGCGTGAGGGGCTTATGTTTGTCTGTTTGCCAGTGCCTTTTTGTGTGAGGAAAAAAGCGAGAGAAAGGGGGAGCTTCGATACTCTGTTGGGAGGTATATTAAAGGAATTGTGTGAAATGCTTTGTGTGTGCATGTCTGCTTGATTTTTTCTGTGTGTGTGTGTGTGTGTGTGTGTTTGTATGTGTGCACGATCGAGAATATATTGTGTTGTGCCAAGCAACAGCAAATAACAGTATGGAAGCTGCAAATATTCTATAACAAGGAAATGTTAAAATATCACCGCCTTTGGCTGTCGTTTTGTGTAATGAATTAACCTGTTTTATTTATAGAAACGCATTTGAAATGTGTTTTGTTATGTGCTGCAACTAGTATTAAAGTCAATAGGTATCAGCATGTCTTGTTCTTATCCCCGCCCACTCTCCCCATTTAAATGAGTACCTGCACTATTTTTTTCCCATTTAAAGCACTGCAATAGGGTATAGCTAGGAAAACGTTGGATATCCGTATTGAATACTTCGTTTATGTTTTGGAGTATCATGTCCCAGTATCTTACCTGTTTGGGGCAATGCCAGAGTAAATGCACTTATGAGCCTGTCTGTCCGCAACCACGCCAGCAATAGGCCGAGCGGTGTTTATTCCAGTGGTTCAGTCGGGCCGGTGTTAAGTACCAATATGAAGCAACCTTATACGCTGCTTCCGTACCCGGGATGCCGCGAGCCGTATGATGGGCTCTGAAATAGATGTCTTGCTTCTCTTTGTCTGTGAGGGACCTGCCTTTGATTAGCTTTTAAATATGGCTTTTTCCCTTGTAAGGATTTTTTGGACAAAATTAAGTTGACTGCATCACACGCAGGATGACATAGTAGAAGTCAGCAGCCTAGCGCTTGCCACGGTACAACAGCCCTTCCCCATTCCGTATTGGGTGGGGAGGGAACCTCATGAAAGGCTTATGGGGTCTGGTTGTTCACCCTACCCTTTCGTATCAGCATCACTTTCGGAGTGTTGTGAGGCCCTGAGAGGGATATTTAAACCTGAAGCCCCCAGGTCTGGTGTTAGCCAACACCTTTTGATGTCACTAAAATTGCATGTACAATATTCTTACTTATAGGGATTTTCAGCTAGAGTGCTTCATCCATCGGGCATTTTTTGTGTGAATCATATTTTCCTTCTGCCCACAAAGCGTACAGCATTTGGTAATAGGTCTGTCTACTTAATTAAGTGTGGTATGCCTTCCTGCCCTTTCACAAGCAGCACATCCACACACAAAGTAATTCCCTCAAATCCAGGGGCTACTAGTAGGGCAACGTGTGCTTTCTAAAAACCAAAAGAAATGTAGCTTTTCTATTTTTTTAGGTTGTTCAGCAGCTTTCCTAGCAATAAGATTTTGAAAAATCCATGATAACACTAGCATTGACAAAGCCAAAAGGCTGGTGGCCAACGCTAGACCTATTGACTTTGTACATGCTTTTGTTGTGTGTTGCTATGATTATTGCCTGTAAGGGAGGGTACAACTGGCAGTGATGCAAAGAGGGTGAACACCTTGATCAACATCCGATCTTAAGTGAGCAATCGTGGAACTAGAATGATGATCTTCGTGTAAAAAAGACGAATACGTAAGGGTGCTGTGACATTTTCCTTCCATATGCGTAGTTGGCTGGAGGAGTTATCTATCATCTGTCTAGCAACAGGAAGATCCTTTTGCCTGTACTGCCAGGTAAAAAATAAATATATATGGTTTGGCTGGGATTGTTGTTCAGTATGAAATGCTCTTCTGACATGGGCAATAATTACTTATAAGAACAAGTTGCAATGTTTGGGAACTGCTATAGTGTGCTGGCAGATGTAAAAGCTGCTAACCTCCCAAATTAGCTTGTGCCGTTGATGGTTGTTCCAGATATTGAGCACCACTATATGTAGTAGAAATGATATTTAAGAAGGTGAATATCTTTTTTGATCCAGTTTGTCGCAGTATAATACAGAACATACATGAAGACAGGTAAGGGCGGCAGCCTTAGTTTCAGCGATTGCTGCTGCCTGAGAATTCACACTGTGGCACAGCAATCCAAAGGATTTTGGGGCAGAAAGCAACCCCAAGAAGGAGAACTAAGGGTGCTGCAAGCGAATACTGTAGGAGTCCTTGCGGCAGGTTCCCAGTATAAAAGTGAGGGACCCCATTAGTCTATAGAACAGTTATGGAGCTGGCTGGTAATGGTGTCCGACCTTGGCACACTGGAGACCTTGGTATAATGGTAGGCATTATAGGCATAATGCAGGCAACTTTGGTGTGATGGTGGGAATCCATGGCCTATGATTGTAATACCTTGGCATTCAAAGCAGAATCTTTCAATGTGAGCGAGACATTTTTACATGTATGTACTTTATGAAAATGGCAGTCTGATGTTTGGGGACTGTTTGTATTTCCTAAACATGAAAACTGATATTTTGAAATCAAATGTTTTTTTTTTTTTGAGAAAAGATTTTTTTTTTTTTTTTATTGACTGTTTGCCCAAAATGGAAAATGGTATTTGAACTGATATGCTGACAAAGTCAAAAAACTGCTGGTAACTTGGGCGACTTTCCTGGAGCAAAAGTAGCTCTCACTACAGAAATGGTCGAAGACCCCTTTAATAAGACACACAGTTGAAAAGGAAACTACGTTTTTTTTCCTGCATGGCAGACGGTCAGCACGGCAGAGATTCAGTTGACTGAATCATCTTATACCAAGCATTCTCCTAAGAGAGTTCTGACATAGTTTGAAAAGGAAGAACATTTATGACCTTGAGAGGTACTTGGCAATTGAAAATTAGATCTTATTGGCATAGGAACAAGTACATGAAATCTGATCCCTTTCACAGTGCAGCCTTTGAAACTGGTATTCATTTCTACATTATTTTCTAGTGTTTTGGCTGCATTTGAGTGGTTGAGTAATGCAGTTCACCCGACATAAATGTAATTCTCATCTTAAGTTTATCCCAACTGTGTGCTCGCTCCTCTTAGCCCGCACCACATTCCAGGATAAAACCAAAGTGACAGAATGTGTTTATCTCTTGTCTTCGAACCTCAATCAGACTTATTTTCTAGGAAATGGGCTTTAGATCCCATTGTACATTAAAGAATAAATGAAGAGTCTTAACTAGTGTAATTTGGTTACTGCCCGGCACCAAGGATCCATTATTGTATTGTACAGGCCAGACCACACTGTAAATGTAGGAAATAAATCAATACTCAATTCGAGCAAATTCTTGTTTGAAAAAACGAATGGTATTAGATTAATGGATTTAGGATTTCTGGTAGCATTGCAGTGTGTGTGTCCCTGGCAGCATTTATTGGTCTTACACTGGCTTGGAAATTTCCAAATAAGATATGCCATATAATGGTCAACTGAAGAGAATGCCAATCATCCCCAACTGATCGGTAGAAAGCAGTATTATTTTTAATGAAATACTGAGCTTGAGAATATTAAGTTAGGAAAATGAATATACGCAAACTTGTATTTCAAATAATACCACCCACTTCCTAGTGTCCAGTTATAAATTTCTCCAGAGCTCCTAGTGTTCTCTTCATATAGAATTAGCAAAGGTTACAGTGCAGTGTGTGATAACCGGATATTAAGGCTTATCAAGCTCTAGTTCAAGTAGAGGAGTATGGTAATACTTGTGGGACACTTCAGCATGTTTCCGCCATCTGATTTGATGCCGGATATGTGCAGGACTAAGTTAGAGGAGAGCAAAACAAGGATTGACCTTAATTCCTGTGCCACGACTTTTGATTAATGGGTGAAAGGATCTTCTACGTGCAGCCTCCATTGACAAAAACGTGGTGGTCCTCAACACGGCATGAATGGTTAGAAAAAGTCACAAGTGGTGACAATATACCCATGAGTAACCCTGAGTGGTGGTACAAGTGGAGAAAGAGGCAAGGGTGGACACAACAGATTTGGGGAGTCATTCCAAAATAGTATAGGGGCTGGTGCAGCAATAGCTCCTGTAGTGTAGTTCCAGTAGTACCCTTTCATGCAGGACCTACGCTGTTTACGGATAACATATACTGTGGGCTTGGTGGCAAACTGACTCCGAACACCTCCACCGAATATGTCAGCATATGTTTTTGCATTAGCTAGCTCGCAGTGCTACCAGACTCTCCTGTTATTAGAGAGGTTAGTTTGTGCAACTTTCAGAACATAATAACCTCAGACGCGTGGAAACAATATACTACTTTTCACCCAGTCACTCGTGCTTGCTTATTTTGCTCTCAGAGAGATACACAGAAGAAACAGGAGCGTGTTTACAATAAGAATTTATCGTACCGTAGTTTTTTTCATGTAAAATAAGTACGCTGCTATAACTGTAACACAGTAGCAGAGATATAGTATCCACAGTACAGTGAATAAAAAGGAATAGTAAAGCTCTACCATTTTTCAATAGTCATGAACCTATACATGAATATAAAATTCATTTATAAAATAAAGTGCGCACTCCTAAGATGCCTGTCTAGATGTACCTGAGTGTACTTAGCATATGAGAAGGTGTTAAAGAGCTAACACGCCTAAGAGCCTTATAGTCTACTAGTCTAGAATCTAAGAGCCAAGAATCCCTCTAGGATTTAGTCGAATCCCCATACCTGAGTGAGAGTGTGGGACTTTGTCCTGGATTTGAGTTGGACACCCCGCAAGGGATGGTTAGAGCACTGTTAGCTGGAGCGATGGTATGCCGGAGCCGCAGCGTCTCTGGTCAGTGTGTCGGCCTTGAAGTCTCAGTTCCCTCCTGTTTACTGATAGCAAGAGGTGCTGTATTTATACAGTCTATGTACATGTGTTTCCCATTGTTTAGTATGAGGATGACGTTGGGGATTAAACCTTTGTGCGTAGATAGGAGAGGTGAAGTATGCCTCCCTGGAGAGTGTACTCCTAAATTATTCATATGTGCGAAGGATGACGTCTTAGCATTATCGATCGGGCAGAACCCAGCCTCGTCATGAACTAGGTGAAAGGTTTAGTCCTTAAAGGGCGTCAGTCCTTATAATGTGTTCAGTCCCTATAAGGCATTCTGTCCTTATTTGGAGTTATGTCCTTATAAGGCTGGTTCATATGAAATGAAGGGGATATGATGTAGGGAAAGAGTACGATGTCTCTAAACCTGTGTCAGGGTACCGATATGAAATATAACACCCACTCCACCTTATACTTAATAATAATAATACACATTTTGAGATACACATTTATAACTTTGTCAGTGCATAAACATTGTCAAGAAGTCTTTTTAAAATGTTTAAAAAATCATTTAAAACAGTTCAAAAACGAGGAAATAAATGTTCTTTGGTAAAGTACGACTTTGTTGTAAAGTTCCACAAATCACAGTTCTAAATGAGTTCAATCACACACGTTGAACTACTGTAAGCATATTGAGAAGGCCATGATTATAGAAAGTGTCAATTTGAAAAGTTATTTTGAACAAGGGGAAAGAAAATTACAGAATTTGTTCCCAGCACACGGTGAGTCATATTTAGATTAGAAGTCCTGGCTGGGAGACATAACATTATCTCTGCATACTACAGCAGGGGACAAGCACTGCAATACCTTGCATAGCCCGTCAAGTGTGCATAGATGAAACTCCTCGCTGATAACAGCTGTTGTGGAGGTAGATGGTGCTGAATTCCATACCTCAGTGCCGATGCTGGAGCTGAAATTCAATTCAGGCTTGAAAGGCACCGGTGGTTCCTCCAGAAAGGCATTCGTCAAGATGGGAATACACTGGGGATAGAGTCGTGCATGGGACCACAAGGGTTCCAGTCTGGAGTCGAAATCCACTGGCGTCTCCGTGTCAGATTATAGACAAATGTCTAGCTCCCATTCTCCTCCGCAGAACAGGCATTGGAAACATGACTGGTCTGAAGGATAAGAACAAAGAAGGGCTTAGTTTTCATAGGAGAGGTGCACCCAGATGTTGTACCATGAGCTCACGGTAATATCTCTCCAAGAGAGCTTTTGCAATCTCGCTGGTGGATGGTCCGTCCTTTGTGCAGCAGGTAGACAATAATCAGGATTCCAGCTACAGCGAGCAGGATCAGAGGTATACCCCCGAAAATGCTTCCAAATACGGAGTGTATAAAGTTAGGAATAATTCCGAGGATTGTCTGGAAGGTGTTAAGGAATCCTGACCCTATGGTCTTAAATAGGTGTACAGAGCCACTCGTATCTGACATGTTAAATATACGTCCCACCATTCCTACAAAATGTAGGGGGCAGTTTGTCCAAATTAGTGCTTGCATCTCTGTCGAGGTCCTTGCAACTTGGAGTTCAAAGGTTTCTTGAGCGGAGGTTAACAGCACGGTTTCCTATAAGAGCATGGCTTTCATTCTGCTCAAAGCATCAAACTGCATAAAAGAAACATTCTGTGAAGGCCATAACGGCACCTCCCTGACTGTATTTGTCGGAGGAAACAATACTTGCATACAGCAAGTAACCCCGGTGTTCACTTTGACCAGATATGCGATTTCAGAGAGCATCCCACAACAACCTTGAACGCTCAGCATCATGTAACTCCAATTCGAAAGAAGCGCAAAAGCTGGCGTGATCATGGCAGCTGGAGTCCCTTTCATGTGGCAGGACAGATTCGCAATTGAACCATTACAAACTCCGTGCAGAATAATACATTGGCACATGAGAGAACCGCTTAAAGCATTTTTGCAGTTAGTACCACTAAGAAACACTTCTCGATCCCTACTCTGGCATCAAAATTTATTTGGTAAATCCCAAGCTTTCTTAATGTATTCTTTACCCAACTTTTCATATCTGCCTATCTGTCTTTGCTCAAGGCAATAGTGAAACTGAAAGGTCGTGACCGGGAGAGTGATTTGGCCATGAAGTAGCCATTCTGTTGATGGTAATTCAGCTACTGTGAATGGTAACCTGTCCAGTTTTTCAATTTGCTGCATTGTCTCCTAGGTCCTAGTAAAAAGTCCCTAAGGTCCATGTCTTGTGAGAGTAAAGCTAAGTGTTGTTTTACCTCTGCAAATGTTGAGATTTCTTGCCAATCTAGGCACAACTTCCCAACACTATTGAATGTCACTACCCCTGAACGTTCTCTGTACATAACGTGGGTCTGGCCTATGCATACATAGTCCCTCGGTGATGTACTTGAACCGTCTATGACATGTGTTTGTGTCTAAATGGCCAAAACAACCCACTCCTTCCAATTTGGGTCTGATCTATTGTACTTTAGTATGTCATCAACTGTTGCCCCTTCCTTTATAGAGGAATTATGCCACCCCTGTGTTGGTGTAGGTAACCTTGGAGTGTTCAGGTCCTTTATCTTGGCTATTCCAAGACAGGATGTCTGTTGCATAGTATCATTCAAAAAGATCATCTGCTGTGGAATGAGGCATGCTCTAAACAGTGCCTCTGTACCCTGTACTTGCCAGTCCCATGAACCCCAAATTGTTTTTGAGTCAATTTCGTCTTTCCATAGGTTGAAACCCTGTTCAGACAATTGGGCCAAAAAGGAATCTGTTCAGTGTTTGTCAACATAAATTTCAGTGCTGATGTTGGTGCAGTCTTATAGTAAAATGAGGCTGGATCCGTTGTATTAAATCCTGAAAAGTATGCAAATTTATAGGCAAATGCATGTGAACTCGTTTTTGGTGGTGTTGGGCAATGTTCCCATTGATGGAAAATTATTACCAAAATGTTGGTAACAGTACAATTTGTCAGAAGTACCCTCTAACATTTAATTATTAGAAAATGCAGCAGTTTTCTCTAAGTCCGACAACATGCAATTTACTGTCTGTGTCCCAATCATCAGAAAATATACTGGAGGTAATGATAGCACTCAATGATATTTTAAATACATGAATAATTTTTTTAAGTTCGGTCGGTCCGAATATGTTAAAATCAACCTTATCCCATACTATACCATCGGGTATAGGAACAGCTGTAATGTTCACAGATGACAAGTCTCTTTGTTCATGATGTGATGATGGATGTGGCTTCAGTAGGATGTTGACCTTTTGTGCTGTGGAACTTCGTTGAAGATCGTGTCCATTTATAAGCATACTATAAGTCAATACTAAGCCTAGCCAGATAATAAAAACAATATCTCAGAAATATTTCCAGAGTTCAATCCAAGGTGATACCAGGTATGTCTTTTTGAAGAAAGAGAACAAAGTACTTTGTTTGTTGTTTGGACAGTGTTTTTGCTGGTGTTGTTTCCGGTTTGCTTGGATACAGAGAAAACGTTCCCAGTTAATGAAATAGCCAGAAGCAGTTCGATCATTTGTTGGAATTGCATCAGGATTAGTTGAAATTTTATTTTCCTCTTGTTGAGGCAAGTTGATGTAGACGTCTGTATTTGGTCTAATTACAACTTGTGAATTATTCTGATTTTCATTTTGAATTTGAATGTTTGGTTCTAGTGGAACAAGTTCCATAGCATTGTTGCTTGGTCCTTCATTCCTTACAGGTGGCTCTTCAAAAGTGATGAGTCTTTCTGTTTGAACTTCTTGGATTGTAGCTAGAGGAGGACGTCGGCTACATGGGAGTCCACTATGCCTACTGTTTAGTATTGGCCACATAGTTTAAGTCGATTGAGACTAATCTTCTCTATTTTTTTCGGCAAGAGGCAGGAGCAACACAGTTCTTGTTCCGTTTACTGCAAGGATTGGTACAGGTTCTCTGTAAGAGGGTCCAAATTTTGTCCTCAATTTTCTCTCTGATCAGATCCCTAACTTTTGGGACCCAGACAGGTCTTGCTGTGACTACCTTGACTACTTCAGTGGCGGTCTGCTTTAGATGGACATTGCTTTGTTTTGTCCTTGATTAATTTAGATCCTGTAAAACAGCCAAACGATCATGGATATCAAATGGTTTTTCATCGCCACTGCGCCTTCACAATCAAGGTCAGGTACCCACATTCGTGTCCCAAAGAGGACCTCATATGAAGTGACACCTTCTAGTGAGTTTCTTGGCTGGTTGTTGAATGCCTGCTGGACCCCATAAAGGTGTGACACCCAACTACCGCCTTTGCCTAATACCCAACCTGTTAAAGATTGCTTTAAGTCACATTTGTTTTCTCTCCACAACCGAATTTCCCTCTGGATGGTACGGAGATGAGAACCTCAATGCTACGCCCATTCCTTCCATGGCCTCTTTGTAAGCCCGAGAGCTAAACGCAGAGTGTAACGTGCTAATTGCGTATGTACCGACAGACTTGCAAATCTTTTATAACAGGTCGAGCGTTAGCAGAATAGGCCATACCCATAGGAATCTTGGGCATGAATCCACTGCACCCATGATATATCTGTAAGCCCCGTCCGTTTGTAAGGGGCCGCAGTGGTCCAAGTACATACATGCAAGAGGTTTGTCTGACTTCAGTAATGGTGTCTGTGCCAGGCGTGTAACGGTGGATACTTTCATCTGCTGGCAGATGTCGCATTTCAAGACATAGTCTTTAGTTTGCTTAGATAACCCTGGCCACCAATAGTGCTGTTTCAGTAAAGAAATAGTCGCTGTTACCCCTGTGTGCGCAGAGCCCAAACCCTTGTGTGCAGCTAGTATAAGACCTTGCCTACGATCCATATTTGGTGTTACTCTATCCCCCACTCCCGGAATCTGAGCATAAGGAATGTTTTGGGCATCTAACTCATAGGAGTATTTGAGTGGAATATTTTTTAGGCACTGCTGTGCTTCCTTTGCGTGATGCGATGACAGCTACCATTATATCTCCATCTATCCTCGTTTTTGAACGAGTCAGCACAGCTACGGAAGCCGTGCAAACAGCCCCCTTTGCGGCTTCATCAGGCAATGAATTCCCTCCAACGTGAACACCATCACGTTGATGACTCAGTGTAAGGATCATGTGAGTCCTCGGTAGCTCGGATTTCAATTCCGCTACCTGTTCCCATAACATTTTATGTTTAATTGTGCCACCTTTTGCATCTTTAAACCTGTTTTGATCCCAATGCTGTAAGTACTCATTGTACGACTGTACACAGTAAAAAAAATTGTTGAAATGTAAAATCTGAATTCTCTCGTTTTTTGATTAAGCTGTGCTTCATCCATGTTTCACCCCTGCCCTGCTTTCAGCCTGGCTCTCTCTCTCTCCTAGACACCGCACCTGCATAAACATTGGTAAAGAATCTAGATTGGGACATTGTAGGCTGCGTAATCATGCAAACTCAGTACAAAAGAACAGCTGCCAATCTACTCGAGGGTTTTCAGGCAATGGTTAATCCTCAAGTAAAGTCTACTCAGATAGCATATCTTGTTATTCAGTCTTAGAACGTAGCAATTGCACAAGACACCGAGGCTGTCGATTCTTGCCATACCTCATTTGTGTGTGTTTTCCCAAAGATCTATTTACCTCTGGGCATCCCTTGTTTGTGATCTTTTGCTATAAAAACCTATGTAACCATCATTCAGTGTGCTCTCTCCTTGAGTATCTCTATGGTTCTTGTCGGACGGAGCCCCATTCATGAATGCTTAATAAATGACCTATATATTGTACTTCGCTCCACTGTTGATTCCTCCTTACTTGTTAAGAACCCGTGGGCTAAGGGTGACCCCTGCACCGGTGGGTTATTAATAATCCACTTCCACAGAATCACACAGGATTAATGTGGGGAATTCTCGATCCGTATTTACAAGTGCCAGTATAAGTGCTTTTAATTCTGCCAACCGAGCCGTGCAATCTCCTAGAAATTGCGTTTTTGTGCAGCTAGGATGGAACTTGCCATCCCGCATGCGACCTTTAACGATAGCACATGCCGAAAAATATTGTTGCTTACTCCCTATAGCCGGTTGCACAGATCTGTCAGTATAAATAATATATTCATACTGACCTAGAGGCAAGATTTCATTTGGGAGAGGATATTCTTGTTCATATTGTAGGAAGGCTTTAGTTTTTAAACTTGGATTAAATCTGTATTCAACATCTGTTGCAGTAGGAGAATTAGTACATTGTATCCATCTTGGATGTAACGCTTTCGCATTTGGGATGCTGGCCTTTGTAACAGCTTCTAAAGCTGGTACTATAGTTACCAAATAATGCTTTTCCCCTGAACCAATACCCTTTCTTTTGCTACAGCACTCTGAACGGCTGTCAGGACTTCTTCTGTTGAAGTTTAACGCATTTCTGCGTTTGTGTACAGGTGTGATTTGTAAGCTATTGATACAGTTTCCCCTTCATTGAAGGTTAAGTAAGTGTACCCGCTTTGACCCGCAATTATTCGTATCACCAAGTGGCGTATGTTTGTGCTTGTTTGTAAGTGTTTGCAAGCAATCATGTCTTCCTGGAGTAAACAAATAATATTCGTATGTTCTTGTGTCCAATTTCTGGCTGCAAAGTCTGGTTTTATTAAGTTGTAGAAAGGTTTTACCCTTTGTGCATAATCTAAAATATATGTCCTGCCGAATTTTAGGAATCCTAGTATTGATTGTAAATCTTTTAATGATTTTGGAGGCTGGTGCAGCGCACTTTTCTAAAAGGTTAGCTGCCAGACTTTTGCCTTCACTTGACAGCTCATATCCCAAAAATAGGACATTGAGGTAAATTTGTAGCCCTCTCTGGCAAATCCCATAATAATGGTGCTTACCCTGGTCAAGTTTCAACAGTAACAATAGAGGGTCCCTGGAGGCTGATAAGGTGAGGGGGGGGGCAGGGAGAAATGAACAACAAAAAACACACCCCTCACTTAGAAATATTTTAAACTAGGTGGTACATCCTAAATACATATGCCAAAGAACATTGTCCCTCAAACAAGTTATTCAAAAAATGTTAGTAATTTTTATTTACACATTTTTCTAATACTTTAGAACATAGTATGAATTAATATTCGTCATCACAATATACACCAAATAATCTATACATACATATTTATATTATATACACACACAGAGGCACCCCCAAACACCAGAAACACAGGCAACCATTCCCAATCAGTCAGAACCACTCATACACTTATCTAAACAAACAATATCAACTCAATCACAAAACCACTACACATAATATTCAAAGGAATAGATCACAATCGATTTCAATCAGAAATATACAAACATAAGAGAAGACAAAACACAAAAGGAAGCGCCGACGCGCGTTTCGGAAAAGGAACAGGTGGATCCTAAAGGTGGATCCTAAACTTCCTCGCAAATTACAGGTAATTCAAAACTCAGCAGCCAGACTGCTATGCAAAATTCCCAGAACTACTTCTACTACCCATTATCGTCGGGACCTTCATTGGCTTAAGGTCGAAAACCGAATTAAATTTAAAGCACTCTGTTTTATGCATAAAATCAATACTGGCAAAGCCCCGAAATATCTTCACTCGCCCATATCATCCATCTCGATCTCTCGCTTCTTCAACACTAAAAAAGTTTGTCATCCCCAAAATCAAGCTCTCCCGTATGGGCGGTAAATCTTTTTCCTACCAAGGGCCCTTGCTATGGAACTCCCTGCCTTTTTCAGTACACAACGAGACCAATTACGTAAAACTTTAAAAACTTGGCTATTTAACATCTAGGCACTCGTCTTTACCTACCCTACTTACACAACTCTACAATCTCGCGCCGGGAAACCCTTTGTGGGTAGCTGTTGCGCTCTACAAATGCAATAATAATAATAATAATAATAAACAGGAACGTAGTTGGAAAATGCAGGAAAAATTATTCTTTTCCCGTGAGGCACTCCATTACGAATGCAGGCGGCCAATCTTGTTCTGCTAACAGGATGTCATAACCAGATGTTAAGTTCTTCCAAAACAGAACTTTAACTTTCATGGGCTTGTCCCCCTCCATCCGGAGTGTTCTTTCATATAACTTATGAGGGACGCTCATCCTGGTGCCTGGTGTTTCCACAGTGATGTAATCAAAGTCAAAAGATATTTTATTTCGGCCTACAGGACCTTAAAAGCACATATGAAACAATTACAAGTCCATTACAGTTTATCAATGTAAAATTTTTTGTATACTTAATTTAGGTTTGCGCCAGCTAGCTCAGAGGTCACTGGAAACTTTCTTGACTGAATAGGAAGTGATCAGCTTCCCTGGCTCAGACAAGAAGGGATTCAGCTTCCGACAAACACATAAACATGGCAACTTTGGTCCCTCAGAATAAGAGTCAATCTCTAGAGTCGTGTGAAACAATAGACAGCTATTTCACTCAGTCAGTTGTGCATATTTAATTTCACCAGGGTGCAGAGAATAGAGAGACGGGCGCTTTCAATAAAAGGTATTATTTATTGAGCAGTCTTCCTTCTCATGAAAGAGAAATGAATTGCCACAATTGCAATACTTAATGTAAAGTACGTACAGTAAAAGGAGTAATATGAAATAATACTGTAAAAGCATTGATATGGTTTCTTAGCCATAAGACACTTTAAAATGGATAAAACATATATACATATATATACATAGGCTAACGTGCTCAACTGGTGCTTCTAAAATACGCCTACCCCAGTGTACCTGACCTAAGCCTAATACGTGGGAAGGAGTAAGTAAGTAGCAGTTTAAGTTAAGTAGGTTTGTTGCCAAGGATCTGTTCAAGAATTCTCTCTAAGGGTTTAGTCAGCACTGTACCTTGGGAATAGAATGTAGGAGGTCTGGTATCTCCCTCTCAGGACCCGATATCCCAGTCACCCGCAAGGGTAGGCTGGAAACGCCGGAGCTGGATTTTCTCGGCAGGAGAAAAGACAGCGTCTTTCTCAGCGCGTCAAAGAGGAGGGGCAGCGTCCAAGGGCTTCTCACTTCTGCTGGGCTCTCGGAAAGTAGATTAGCTGCTCTGCTCCAGAATCACCACCGTGTGTTTGCTTAAGGCAACGTTGGTATATTTATACCTGAAAGGTGCCGAGTTTGACGTAAGGTTTGGACATAAGACGTCAATAAAGATGTCACTAAGAACTGGCCGTTCTTACAGTGCTCGCAGGAGTTCTATTACAAATCAAAACAAAGCAAGCGCGGCTTTCCCAGGTTGCTGGAGGTTTGGTGTGTCGAAAGAACTCGGTGTGCTCTCTAGGAATGCAAGGAAGTAGCTTTTGCCGAGCCTTGGACTGCAAGGACTGTGATGGCATCCCTACCAGACACACGCATCAGGTACTCCTCTCACGACCTACTAAATCTAATGCCCCAGGGAGTGGAGAGTTGTATTAGTGATTGTTGGCCAATTCCTGAAGGACCTTTTTCTTGCGCCAAGTGTAAGTTTCAGGCTACACACACCTCTATCATTAGGGGTTATAGTAGGAAAAATACTCCAATGGTGGAAGGCTGGAAAAGCTTCCTGCTAAATGTTCGCTCCTTACCACGACATCATTTACAAATATGGGATCTCATCCATACCTTTAAACCGGAGATTAGCTTCCTCACTGAAACGTGGCTAAAACCACACACTACTCCTTCCATCACATTGGGGATCCCCGCTGGTTATAAAATTCTAAGGCAGGATCGTCCTGATAAAATTGGTGGTGGTATTGCCATTATACATAAAGAACATCTTAAAGTCATCGTTCTAGAACAGATTATTCAGCTTGCTATGGAAGTTATGATATTCTCAATTGTAATAGGACCTAAAGAACGCTGGAAGGGTGCCTTAGTCTATCGCCCCCCTGGACCTAATTCCGGTTTTACCTTAGTGTTGATGGAATTACTGGCACAACACATGAAAGTTGGAGAAAAGTTCATTTTATTGGGAGACTTTAACTTTCATGTAGACAATGTTGACCATCCAGAGACTAAAACCTTAATATCTGACCTTGCCTTACTGGGTCTTGAGTTACAGAATAGTGGGCCTACTCATAGAGGTGGCCATACACTAGACCTAATATTTACTAATTGCACCTCGGTATACTGTCATCATCCCAAAGCAGTTATTTGGTCAGACCACAGTATGCTTGAATTTGTCCTTAAGGGTCTAAAGAAACCACATAAACCGCTTTTCATACCAACCATCAAACGAAGGCCCTGGCACAAAATTACTTTAAAAACAGCGGAAGAAGTCTGGAATGAGCCCGTAATTTTGGACTCTGATAACATTGGGTTAGCCTTGTCTAAATTTGATGCCACCTTATCTGACATGTTGAATCATCTGGCCCCTTTAAGGACAATTAAACAACCATCTGTGGCCAAGAGAGAAGTGTGGTACACTGAGTCCTTAAAATTAGAAAAACAAGGATGTAGGAAGCTGGAAAAACTCTGGAGGAAAACTCACACCAGTGAAAATAAGATCAACTATCAAAAAGCTATGTCTGCTTATTACAAAAACATTAAGCAGGCAAGAAAGAACAGTATTAATACACAGTTAGAGGAAGCTGGCAACTCCCCCAGAGAGTTGTACAAAATCCTTGATACTTTCACTAAACCTACGGTATGTGAAAGTCCAGACGAATTTTCACAAATCCTGTGTAATAACACCTCTCAATTTTTTGAGGACAAAATAGAGGCAATTTATAAAAAAATTATTATTGCCCAACACCCTAGTGATCTGGAGCAACCCAGTATGAATCACCCCGATACATCTAGAGGTGTTCTACTTTCCTTCCCTGAGATTAGTTATAGTGATACCCAAACACTAATAAACAATATGAAAACAGGATCCCCTCTTGATTTGATACCAGCTAAGTTAACTGTAACCTTGAATAATATTCTTTGTCCCACAATTCAAAAGATCTTAAACCTCTCCTTTAAAGAAGGTCAGCTCCCTCAACAGTGGAAGGAGGCAGTTGTTAACCCAATACGGAAGAACACGGCCCTGCCATGGACAGAACTCTCCAACCTCCGCCCCATCTCTCTCTTACCTTTTTTAAGTAAATTGGCCGAGAAGCATGCAAACATCCATGTTTCCAGGTTCATAGAGGCGACAGGGGGCCTGGACCCGTCACAATCTGGATTCAGGCCCAACTACAGCACAGAGTCGGCACTCCTCTCCGTGACTGATAACATCAAGATGTCACAGGATAGAGGAGGATCAATGATTCTGGTGCTGTAAGACCTGTCGGCAGCTTTTGATACTGTGTCTCATGAGATTCTTCTCGGCCGATTACAGAGAGTGGGTATTGGAGGATTGGCACTGTCCTGGTTGGAGAGTTTTCTCTCAGGCCGCTCACAATCTGTCAGCATGGGACCCTATCGCTCCACCTCGAGGGTACTCACTAAGGGGGTGCCACAGGGCTCATGCCTAAGCCCCACATTATTTAATGTGTATGTGGCCCCCCTTGCAGAGATTGTGAGAAAGTTTGGGTTCACACCAGTGTCATATGCTGATGACACTCAGCTGCTTTTTCCTTTTAACTCCCTTACGCCCGATGTGAAGAACAATTTTGCCGAGGGCATGAGAGCAGTTTCAAACTGGATGGCTACCAACTGCCTCCAGTGTAACGTCGGGAAGACAGAGGTAATGCTATTTGGGAAAGCGAGCATGCTCTGGTCCCCCGACTGGTGGCCTTTAGATCTTGGCCCCGTCCCATGCCCAAAGCCAACTGTTAAGAACTTGGGGGTGAAATTGGATCAGAACTTGAGCTTAAAGGAGCATGCTAACCATGTCACAGGAGCCTGCTTTAGAACAATTGGCCAGTTAAGGCGAATTTTCCCTATGCTGCCTGACAATCACAGGAAGACTCTTGTACAGGCCCTGGTGATAAGTCGCCTTGACTACTGCAACGGCCTCCTCATATCAGCCAATGAGGAGGCGTTAAATCGTTTGCAGGTGGTCCAAAATACGGCGGCCAGACTAATTCTAAATGCTCCCGCAAGGACCCCGTCAAAACCCCTGTTAACACACCTTCATTGGCTGCCCATACGACAACGTGTCACGTTTAAAATCTGCTGTCTAGTGCACAAATGCCTTTATGGGCAAGGCCCTAGATATTTGGCACAAAAATTTCAGACATACAAACCTGAACGTCTATTGCGGTCCAGCAACCAATGTTTATTGGAAATCCCCACAATAAAAAAAGCCAGACAAGGTGGACGTGCCCTATCATTCATAGGCCCAACCATGTGGAACAAACTTCCATCTGACCTAAGACACAACGACAACCATCTATGTTTTAGGAAGGCCTTAAAAACTTTGCTGTTTCAGGTAGCATAATTTTCCTGTGGTTCCACAGAGTCAACATTTTCCAGAACCTTTTGCGAGCAAAGCGCGGAGATACCTCTGAGGTCGATTCTGGCGCGATATAAGCAATTAAATAAAATAAATAAATAAGGGCGATTTACTGAAATATGGATCTGATTATTATGCCATTATAGGGATATTATTGATTATAGCCGTATAGGGGCATAAAGTCACAATATTGAATCGGGTTCCTAGATAAAACACATACCCACTCCACGGTTTTATGTCCATCAATTACTAAAAACTAAGCAATAAGATGCATGTGTATTCCAACCCACCCCAAAATACATTTTGCATTCGAAATGGTGTATACGAAATACACGGAACGTTATAGGTACTGTACGTTTTTAAGCAGTGTAATCATCCAAAAAAATTGCATATATCTTTAACTGAACGATTTGCGAAAATTACACATAAAATGTCTCTTAATTACAGAAAAGAAGGTCGAGACTATTTCATCACATATAAATGAAATTGCTTGTGAGTGCTAGAGGCTGCGTTAATATATTGTCTCTAGATTTGCTAAAAATAGAAGCTCTGTTCTTTATGAATAGTTCTACTTTAAGCAGAGTACGTGTGCCAAAAAAAGGGTAAATATTTTGAAATTTTGGAAAAAAATAATTTCGTTTCAGGGGAAAATATAGTTCCAAATGTTTTCAGTAGCTTTTGTTTTTCAAAGCTGAAGGCCGAATTCAGAGTTCAGGGGAACGCTGTGTGTCGGTTGGCTTAAAAGTTATTCTTTTGGTTCAGGGGAGAACATGACTTCAGAAAGGTGTGCAAAAAAACAGTCTACAGCTTCAGGTGAAAGTTCGACCATGGTTGAAAAGGCTGTTACCGGGCAGTCGTGAGAATGATTGCTGTCATCGATTTCAGTATCAGCAATGCTCACAGAAGGTCGTACCTGGGTGATGTTGCTCTCATTTCTTGCTTCACTGCCACCACCTAATCGTAGTGCAGAAGTCTCAACGAATGACATCATCAGGATTGGTAACCGCTGGGGGCAACACGATGCATGAGCCGTTACTGGACTTAGCAAAGTATCGACATCAATTGGCACTGGTGATTGTAGTGTAAGACAGGTGTCTAACACGCATTCTTCTCCGCATAGCATACATCGAAGCACAGGTAAGATGCAGTTCTGCCATATAGGTCTGAATGAAAGAATCCAGGTCATATTCAGATCTCTTAGCCGGGCTAATCCAAGGACTTTAGTTATGCGGTCCCGGTAGCGTATTGCTAGGAGTCATGTCTGCATTTTGGCTTGCCATAAAAGTAGTAGTAGGCCACCAAAAACCGAATGGACAAAATAGGGAAAGATGCCCAGGACTTCTTCGAAGGGTGTTAACAGTCCCGAAAAAATGGTCTTAAATACATTTGAGATACCACTGGCATCTGACAAATTTAGGATTTGGCTTAGCATTTCTACGAAATGCACGGGGCAATTAGTTGATAAAAGTGTATGTATCTCTGCCGTTGTCCTTGCAACTTGAAGATCCTACGTTTCTTTTGATGACGTGATGGGTACTGTTGTCTGTAAAAGCACAGACTTCATTCTGCTTAAAGTATCAATTCGTATATCAGGATGTGTTCTATTTTGATGTAAAATTTTGGATACGTCTATCTCAATATCTGTGGTTGTGTTATCAGGTATTGGCTTTGGAATAGACGGTTTGTTTAAGTCTTTGATTTTGGCTAGGCCAAAGCAGGTAGTTTGTTGAATGGTGTCATTCAAGAACATTATTTGTTCTGGTATCATGCAGGCTCTAAATAATGCTTCTAGGCCTTGTACCTGCCATTCTTTTGTACCCTAGAGGGTTTTTGTTTCAATTTTGTTTTTCCAGAAATCAAAACCAAATGTAATTATTTTTTCATAACATTTTTCAGAATAAATCAGTTTGGTATTTGTCAGCATGTTTTTGTCCCTGTTTTATCTAACAGTTTATAATAAAATGTTTCTGCATCACTTTTGTTAAACCCTGAGAAGTATTGGAATTTCTCATAGAATGTTTTTGAACTGCTTTTAGGTGGAGTTGCACAATGTTCCCATTGATTATATTTAAAAACATTTCTAGGTTGAGCAGATTTATGCAAATAGCGGTCTGCATAGTGGGTATAGCAATACATCTGTTCATAATTCGATGAACCTTTCAAATAATCATGTTCTGTAAATTTTGCTGATAATACTAAATCTAACATCATATTATTTATGCTTTCAAAATCCCAATCATCAGAGAATGTACTTGGTTTTACAAAGTCACTTAATGAAACCTTAAACTGATGAGGATATTTCAAGAGTTCGACGGTCCATATATTTCATAATCTGTTTTGTCCCAAACTACCCAGCCGGGTATTGGAATTGCTGTGACATTCACTGATGATAGTTCTCTTTTCTCGATGTGAGATGACTTGTGTGGCTTCAGAACTAAGTTGATGTTCTGACTTGCTGTGTCCATTGTACTATAATAAATTTTCCTAAAATTAAAACAAAAATGAGGTAGAGTAGCAGTATGAGTACCCCTGATACAATCCAATATTCAATCAACAGTGCATTTAAATATGCTTCTTGTAGTTGATGAAACAGTTCTGTTGCTTTGTCTTTAAAAGTCTTTGTTGCTGGCGTTACTTCAGGCTCGCTTTGATCTTCAGAAAAGTTATCGAAATTGATGAAGTAGCCAGATGCAGTTCTGTCAATTGTTGGAATTGTTTTTACAATTTGCCTTTCATTAGCATATTCTGTTGCTACATCATTGTAGACTGGTGTTTCTTGACAAACTGTTTCAATTTGGGTTTCAAGAGGCATAAGTTCCATGGCATTTCTGCATAGTCCTTTTTTATTCACTGCAGGTTTATCAAATGTGATTAGTCTCTCAGTTTGAACCGCTTGGATTGTAGCAAATTTTGGTATTCTGCTATTTCTTGGGAGTCCACTTGGCCTACTACTTATTATTGGCCACATGATTGTGGTTTTACCAGGTCGATGGATACAACTCGGTTCTCCTTTTTACCAGCCAGGGGCGGTAGTACAACTGATCTTGTTCCGTTGATTGCTAAGTCAGGTACTGCTTTTCTGTAAGATGGCCCAAATTCCTTCTTCACCGCTATTTTCTGTCTGACCAGATCCCCAATCTTTGGAATCCAGACGGGTCTTGCTGGGACAGGTGGTGTTTCTTCAGTGGTTGTTGGCTGCGGTTTTAACTTTATGTTGCTCAGGTCTTTTCTTGTTTTATTTAAGTCCTGTAAAACAGCGAAACGATCTTTGATGTCAAAGCATTTTTTCTTATCTTCTACCACTGAAGCATGACTATCTAAGTCCTGAACATACATTCTAGTTCTGGACAATAGTTCGTACGGGCTGAAACCTTTTAGAGAATTTCTTGGCAGATTATTAAGACTATGTTGGACACTTGTTAAATGCTGGACCCACCCATCACCCGAACCTAATACCTTTGCCGTTATAGATTGCTTTATGTCTCGGTTTTTTCTTTCAACAACCCCGTTTCCTCAGGATGGAAGGGACAAAAGTACCGCAATCCAATGCACATGCTGGTCATGGCCTCCTTATAAGCTCGAGAGCTAAAAGCAGGACCCTGGTCAGAATTGCGTATGTGCCGATAAAGACTTGCAAATCTTTTATAACAGTTCTGGCGTCAGCCGAGCGCTGGGGCTACATTCTTAAGTGATTTTAGTCTTAAAAGGAATTAATAGGACGCTGGATTTTATGTATAGATAGCCTTATGCTAACTACAGAAATGGCCATGGCAATACTCCGGTTGGCTCGTTACTGCGGTCTCTGTTGCAGTCTGGACAGCTCTTCGCAAATTTATAATGTTGCAGGCTCATCCCCGGCCACCAGTATTCTGATTGTAATTCTGTCCGAGATTCCTTCATCTGTTTGTGCCTTGGACCTTCACCCATGTGTGCGTCTGCTATTAATAAGACTCTCCGGTTCGTGTTTGGAATTACCCTATCCCCCACTCCAGGGATTCGAGCAAAAGGAACAGAGTTTGCGTCAATTATGTATGTATATTTGAGTGGATAGTTAACGGGTAGTGCTGCACAGTTGCCTTTTGAAGACCTTTTTACCGCCAGCATCGTTTCCCCGTCTATGTATTTTTCTGAATGCTTTTTTGTGGCTACGGAAGCCCGTTGAGTTGCTTCCGCTGTGGCTGTATTAGCCAATGAATTCCCTGCAACGTGAACGCCATCACGTTGATGACTCAGAGTGTGTATCACGTGAGTCTTTTGTAGTTCTTTCTGTAAAAGAACTAATTGTTCCCAAAGCATTTTATGGTTGATTCTGGTACCTGTGTCATCTTTGTAATCATTTTGAACCCAGTTCTGCAAATCACTATTGTAAGATTTGACGCAGAAATGCGAATCGAACACTACTAGTGTCGGGAATTCACGTTCCGCATTTTCAAGCGCCATCTTTAAAGATCTGATTTCAGCTCGCTGAGCCGAACAGTTTCTCAGAGATTCAGTTTTTGTTATTTTTGGTCTGAATTTACCGCAGAGCCAGCGACCTTTAACAATCGCGCAGGCTGCATTGTAGGATTTATCATCTACATTGTAATGCTGTACAAATCTGTCTGTATAGATTATACAAGAGTATTGTTGGCGAGGCAGAATTTCGATTGGCAGAGGATATTCTTCTTCATATTTTAAATCATTCAGTTTTTTCATGTTCGGGACAAAATAGTATGTCACGTCTTCTGCAGCAAGAGAATTTTCCCACTGTATCCATTTCGGATCTAGCGCCAATGTTTTTAGATTTACTGGGCTGAATAGTGCCTCGAAGGCTGATTCTGCTGTGAAAACAGTTATTCTTTTGCCTTGGGCTAGGGCTCGTTCTCTTGCTACAGCAGTTTGAACTGCCTTTACAGTATTTTCTGTGAGACTGAATGTTTTTTTCTGCTTGTGTGTACAAATGTGATTTGTAAGCTATTGGTACCGTTTCTCCCTCATTAGAGGTCAGGTACGTGAATCCGCATCTTCCTGGGATGACTCGGATTACAAGGTTGCGTGTATTGTCACGTGTTTCTAATTTTGTTTTAGCTAACATGTCTGTTTGCAGTGATCTCAAAATTTCTGTGTGTTTTTGAGTCCAGTTGATTGGTTTAAAATTAGGTTTTATTATTTCATAGAGAGGTTTAACTCTCTCTGCATAATTTAGAATGTAAGTTCTTCCGAAATTCAGGAAGCCTAGAATCGATTGTAAGTTCTTCAGCGTTTTTGGTGCTTGGAGTACAGCGCACTTCTTTAAGAAGTTATCTGCTAGGCTTTTGCCTTCACTTGATAATTCGTATCCTAAAAATAGGACAGTTAGATGGGCAATTCGTGGCTTTTTAAAGTTGAATTTGTAACCCTCTGCTGCGAACCCAAGTATTATGGTGTTCACTCTTTTCAAGTGGGTATCCAAGTCGCCGTCTGTGAGATAGATGTCATCGACATAAGATAATGCCTCATCATCATACATTGTAGTAACTCTGTTACTCTGGCTGAGAATAAACCTGGGCTGTTCTTGAATCCCTGTGGGAGTCTACAGAAATTTTTCTGTGACCCCATTATCGAGAAAGCGGTCAAGTATCTGCTTTCCGGTGCAATATTTTGACAAAAGAACCCATTAGAGATGTCTAATGTTGTTTTGTATTTTTTGCGAACTATGTTATTCATTAGTGCCGCA
Source organism: Lissotriton vulgaris (assembly GCF_964263255.1). Taxonomy (NCBI): domain Eukaryota; kingdom Metazoa; phylum Chordata; class Amphibia; order Caudata; family Salamandridae; genus Lissotriton; species Lissotriton vulgaris. Next base: position 1,684,396,694 of record NC_141693.1, on the reverse strand, counting down.
CTGTGCGAATTTTGTACCTCAAATGTGCAGTAGGTTGACATTTTAACTGGATTTTGTCAGGGGGAGAGTCCTCATCCCATCCTACATGATTCTTATATAATGCAGGTGCTTGAGCTACTGCCCATTTTCTTGCATATATATATATTTTCTGTGAATTGGAATATGATTTGAGAAGGCAGGCATAATAATTTCTTCGCCATGAGGGCACTCCCTGACAAACTCTGGGGGCCAATCTTTCTCAGCTAACAGGATGTCATAGCCTTTAGAGAGGTTATCCCAAAACAGACCCCTTATTTTCCTAGTCTTATCTCCCTCTATACGCAATGTTGTTTCGTATATTGTATGAGGTTCGCTAACTCTGGTATCTGCAGTTTCCACTTGAATGTATTCATTCGTGTCCACTGTCTCCAGATGATTCATCAGGATCTTGCGAGCTATGCTGATTTCTGCTGCGCTGTCTAGCATTGTCTGTGCCCACTCTCCGTTTTTCAGCTGTGTCCTCAGTATCCTCGGCATGTTTGATTATTTTAATACTGGCTACCTTCTTTTTGGGAAATTGTAATTTTTTACTTTGAGCAGGTTCCTTGTCTTTGGACTTGGCATGCTCTTCCCTGAGTTCTGACCGTCCTCTTCTTTCCGATTTCTGCGAAAAAGATCGAGAGGGACGTGTATCAATATCTTGATATCTATCAGGCTTTTTCAAATTATCCCTATTTCTAAGGTTGTATCTTCTTTCAGAGGGCTCCCTTTGGGGAGACTGGTGTTCTCGATTCAGAGTTTTTTCTCTCCGCCGAGGAGACCTTCCTCTGGACTGGAAACCTTTTTCTTTTGGAGTGGATTGTTTATTTCCATCCCAGCTCTTTTTAGGAGTGTTTAGATTATTTTTAATAAATATCTTTTCAGGATTTACAAGTAGTTGGGGTTTTGCCGGTTTCCCACCCAAACTATCTCTACCTAGTTATTCATAGCATTTTTCTATGATTCTGGCAAGCTCAATTGGTTGATCTGTTATATCTGTTTCTTTCAATTTTTGGCGGATCGCCACAGATGCTGCTTCTCCTTTTATGTTGGCTAATAATATAGCCGAGACCTGCTTGAAGTCTTTCAGTAATTTCATACCAAGAGTTAAAGCAGGTTCTGGACCGTATTCATTCTGAATTTGTTTTAGCACATCTGGTATTACCGCCAGAGACGGAACACCATGTGTTTTTGTGTAAATGGAAGCAAAGACTGTGCCCCAAGTGTCACAGTCCTCCACATGTGGTGCGACCCCCATTGGAAGGCAGATAGTCAGAATCCGGTGTTTCTCAATAGGGGTAGTATTCGGGAATACTGCTTCTATTTGAGTTATTTTCCGTGCTAGATAGAATGGAATTTGTTCCCGTTTTGTGGGTGTTTTTCCCAGACATGATTGTATGTTCTGTGGTGTAATTTTATTTGTGTTCCCCTGATGAGGGGTCAGCTTTGGAATATTAATAGCTGGTTGGACTGTTGTAGTCCGCATTACATATTGGACTAACTGTCTGTGAATTTTAATTAGTAATTTTAGCTGTGCTAAAAGTTCTTCTCTTGACATTTTTTCAATATCTGGATGTGGTGTGTAGCTGGCTAGAACCGGCCACGTTGCTCCTGGTCTACCTAGTGGATTGAGCCTGGTGATGTGATCATTATGTTTTAGGGCGCCTTTAAACCAGAGCTGGTGCTCTTGGTAATTTAGTGGTATTTCAATATCCTCGAAAGGTGTATATTCTTCCGGTGGTTCCTCTATTCTGTAATAGTGGAATTCGTGTGTTGTAGCGTTTGCCGCTGTAAAGTTTATCCATGAATAGAATAACTCTGTCTGCCGATATTAGTGTGCCTCTATCACGAAAATGATTGTACTACCTCATGATGACAGTCCGTTTTCTATAAGTTTTAAAGTTATAGTTTTTCTTATGTTGACCGGAATGAGGATAGCATTCCGGTCATTCTGTAGGAGACTCGTGTCATCCTCCATTAGTTGGGCTGCTATTCTAGCTGCCTCCCTTTCGTCTTCACTCCCTGGCATTTTTACTGTCAGAAAGGTTTTTGTTGCAGATCAGGTTTCAAGGAAACAAAAGATTAGGTGCACAATATTTTGGAACACTGTATCCTTCAACGTTGACTAAACCAGAAACTCTACATAGGAATCTCTTCCTACTAAGTTCAGGCGGATTTTAACCTTTCACCCACTCCAGACGTCTATTGGAGTATTTACTGGAGAAAGGGTCTGTGTGAAAAAGCACGACCGAGTTACTCTAACGTCTTGCGTTAGTTTTATCGCCTTACCAAACGTTGGGCGCCATGTAGTGTAGTTCCTATTCTCCCGATAGGCCCTGCGCATTGGAATAACATAAACAGCAGTTTAGACGTAGGACTGAGGTCTTCTAGGTCTCTACTGACTATGTTAGACTTAATTTAGGTTTGCACCAGCTAGCTCAGAGGTCACTGGAAACTTTCTTGACTGAATAGGAAGTGATCAGCTTCCCTGGCTCAGACAAGAAGGGATTCAGCTTCCGACAACCGCATAAACATGACAACTTTGCTCCCTCAGAATAAGAGTCAATCTCTAGAGTCGTGTGAAACAATAGACAGCTATTTCACTCAGTCAGTTGTGCATATTTAATTTCACCAGGGTGCAGAGAATAGAGAGACTGGCGTTTTCAATAAAAGGTATTATTTATTGAGCAGTCTTCCTTCTCATGCAAGAGAAATGAATTGCCACAATTGCAATACTTAATGTAAAGTAAAGTACGTACAGTAAAAGGAGTATTATGAAATAATACTGTAAAAGCATTGATATGGTTTCTTAGCCATAAGACAGTTTAAAATGGATAAACCATATATACATATATATACATAGGCTAACGTGCTCAACTGGTGCTTCTAAAATACGCCTACCCCAGTGTACCTGACCTAAGCCTAATACGTGGGAAGGAGTAAGTAAGTAGCAGTTTAAGTTAAGTAGGTTTGTTGCCAAGGATCTGTTCAAGAATTCTCTATAAGGGTTTAGTCAGCACTGTACCTTGGGAATATAATGTAGGAGGTCTGGTATCTCCCTCTCAGGACCCGATATCCCAGTCACTCGCAAGGGTAGGCTGGAAACGCCGGAGCTGGATTTTCTCGGCAGGAGAAAAGACAGCGTCTTTCTCAGCGCGTCAAAGAGGAGGGGCAGCGTCCGTGGGCTTCTCGCTTCTGCTGGGCTCTCGGAAAGTAGATTAGCTGCTCTGCTCCAGAATCACCACCGTGTGTTTGCTTAAGGCAACGTTGGTATATTTATACCTGAAAGGTGCCGAGTTTGACGTAAGGTTTGGACATAAGACGTCGATAAAGATGTCACTAAGAACTGGCCGTTCTTACAGTGCTCGCAGGAGTTCTATTACAAATCAAAACAAAGCAAGCAGGGCTTTCCCAGGTTGCTGGAGGTTTAGTGTGTCGAAAGAACTCGGTGTGCTCTCTAGGAATCCAAGGAAGTAGCTTTCGCCGAGCCTTGGACTGCAAGGGCGATTTACTGAAATATGGATCTGATTATTATGCCATTATAGGGATATTATTGATTATAGCCATATAGGGGCATAAAGTCACAATATTGAATCAGGTTCCTAGATAAAACACATCAATTTTATTGGTAGTACTGCGCCTAGACCCCTACTCTTGCCGCATTTCCCGCACTATAATCGGCATAACCACTCGCCACTTTGGTGAGCCCCGTGCTCTGTTGTTCCCGACCGCCATCTTGGGTGTGTATTCAGGGGTTTGACACGCTCCCAAGACGCCATCTTGGGTAGCGTGCTAGTGTTTCTGGGGCACTTGCCAGACCTTACTAGAATGCAGGCACGCAGCGCAGGTGCGCAGCTGGGGCGCGCCGGAGGTGCGCCGGAGGTGCGCAGGAGGTAAGCCCGTTTGCGCCCGTTCGCGCGCAGGTCGCGCCGGGAATGCTGCATCCTCGCCTTTGGCCCACTTAATATACTCTAAAGAAGAACTTATAAGTCTGGATCCATGTCCCTCTACAAACTGCAGATTAAACACCATCACCGCCAGCTGCTTGGAATCTCTGGTCTGTGGCCTGCTCAATGTCAGATCCCTTAGCAAGCATCACGTAGAAATTGCACTCCTCATTGAATCTTTTGAGTTAGATGTGCTCTTCTTAACAGAGACATGGACCAGAGCCGATAGCGCGTTAGAGCTGGGTCTAGCCTGCCCTCCGGGCTACAAAATTAGACATAATCCCCGTGTAGGGAATAGAGGAGGTGGTTTGGGCATTATTTTTAGGGAAGAAGGGACTTTTCGCAGTTGGAGATTGGGGAAGTCCCGGGTTGTGAATTAATGGGTTTCTCCCTAAAAGACCAGGGAGGTGTCCTGTACTCTGGATTGCTGTGTTACAGACCTCCGGCCAATGCTCTTTCAGCTGTGCATGAGCTAATAGATCTTATTTAGGACCTCTCCAATACCCATGCCAAGCTCATGGTCCTGGATGATTTTAATCTCTGTCCGAATGGACCTATGGATTCATCTTATAAAGACCTGGTCCAGGCCTGTCGTAATATTCATCTGCAGCAGTTGGTGCTTTCTCAGACCCACCAATAGGGTCATGCCTTAGACCTGCTCTTTGCGGACACTAGTCAGGTTGTTATTCGGGACATTGTCCCTCAGTGTTGGACGGACCATGCTCTTATTCATTTCTCCCGCTCTCTCACCGCCGTTACATCGAGGGGCGGCAGCAAAGGAGCTGCTACTAAGCTTAGCAGGCAATGGTCCAGGCTCTTGAAACATTCGAGCCTGCCAACCCTGCTCTCAGAGGGCTTTACCCTGGAAGGTAGCGTGGAGGAGAGCTTCGAGATCCTTAACCGGTAAATTACAGATTCACTGGATCAAATGGCCCTCTTGCGGAAAACTAGGGACAGGACTAAGCTTGCCATGCCTTGGTACTCGCAGGATCTACTCCAGCTGAAACTTCAGTGTAAGCGTGCGGAACAAACTTGGAGAAAGCAGTACCTTGAGTCTGACAAAGTCCTGTTTAAACAGACTCTGCTTGACTACAAAGCACAGATCAAGTGTGCCAAAGCTAGGTTTGTAGAGGAGACGCTGCTGCAAGCAGCGAACAAATCCCAGACCCTGTTTAAGATCGTCAAGGAACTCTCTTGCCCTGCCTGTGCCATCAACGACATTCCGGCTTCCCAAGCCTTATGTGATTCTTTGGCACAAGCCTTCGAGGATAAGATTACTACTATTCTGAGTAATCTCCGTGCCTTGGCCATCCCCTGTCCCCAGTCTTTGTCCGATCCCGTATCGATATCCATTTCGGGGTCATTGGAGGAAGAGGGAAGGCAGGTACAGTTGAACAGCTTTCCTCTTCCCTCGTTCGAGGATTTCTGTTCCTTGGCCAACAGGGTGTCCTCAGGCTCCCCTCTAGATCCGCTACCTCACAAGTTCTGGAAACTGTTCCAAGAAGAGCTTTTTCGCCCTTTCATGCCATCTGCTGCCAGTCCCTCAGTACCGGTCGAGTTCCTGATTGTTGGAAACTGGCCGTGGTCTCTCCTCTCCTGAAGAAGGCAACATTGGATCCCACCTGTGTGGCAAACTTTAGGCCCATCTCGTTGCTTCCCTTTCCTATCGAGATCTTGGGGAAACTGGTCACCAAACATCTGTCCAGTTTCATGGAGATGAACATCTGTCTGGATGTGGCTCAGTTCGGCTTCAGGCTGGGTCACGGTACTGAGTCAGCATTGGTGGCAGTTCTGGATGACCTATGTTCGCGTGTCGACCTCGGCCTGGCAGCCTTTTTAGTGCTGCTCGACATGTCGGCCGCGTTCGATACGGTCAGCCACGCCATCCTGGTCAACAGACTGGAGGAAATCGGGGTGGCCGGTTTGGCCCGGGACTGGTTGGTCTCCTATCTCTTTGATAGACACCAGGTGGTAGCCCTGCCGCCCTATAGATCTGTCATCAAAAAAGTGGGACAGGGCGTGCCACAAGGTTCGGCCATCAGTCCTATTTTATTTAATTTGTATCTCCGTCCTCTGGTCAGGTTGATCAAGTCCTTTGGTATAACAGTCACCAACTACGCTGACGACACGCAGCTCATTTTTCCTTTTGAAGGTAGGGATGCAGTATCCCAGGAGACCTCCACCGCTGTATGACAGCCACTGCGGAATGGCTTCGTCAAAACTCCCTGCAATTCAACATCTCAAAAACTGAGGTACTGCACTGTTCCTTGGATCGTATCCCACGGCCTCTGCCGTCAGATTTTTGGCCGTCTCCCTCCCAGGGTACTGTTATGGCGGCAGATACTGTTCGGAATCTGGGTGTGATGTTTGAAGCTAATTTACAGCTTGATGTGTTTGTGAATAAAACAGTGGCCACTTGCATGATGTTGCTTCGGTGCTTCGCGGGGACGTTGGCCTCCTGGCTGTATCTCGCCGTCTTCTCCTTCACTCCTCCCCTCATGGGACTCCTCGCCTCTTCTCACGTATTCTGAACTCCGTACTCCACTCTCGCCGCTTCAACCGCCTTCTTCTTCCGGGGTGACGTTGCACGACGAGTAGAGGATTTCCCGGCTCTTGACCATTCCGGACTCAGGGACCTCATCAGGGGGGCGTGGTCTGATCTTCGTCGGAGAACGCCCAATTAAAGGCTCCTTCCTCCTTTTCAGCGGTGTCGACGTCTCTCTGCCAGGGCTCCCAGTCTCTCTGGAGGGAAGGAGGGGATGCAGCGTCAGCGACCCACCAGTCATCAGGGGTCGGCGCCCTCCCCACCTCGCTACACTCCTCTCCCTCTGAATACTCCCGATCGGGGAGAATAGGCACTCTAGATAGGTAATCTGCATTACCGTTCTCAGCCCCCTTCCTATGTCTTACTGTGAATGCAAAGGGCTGTAAGAAGAAGAACCATCACAACACCCGAGGATTGAGGGTTTTGTTCTTCTGCATCCATTGGAGGGGTGCATGGTCTGAATATAAGACAAAGGACTGGCCTTCCAGGTAATATCGTAGTTTGTCAATGGCCCAACGTATGGCCAAACATTCTTTTTCCACCGTGGGGTAGTTACGCTCCCTGGGATGTAGTTTTCTACTTATGAAAAGCAGAGGGTGTTCTGTCCCATCCTCCCCCTCTTGTGGCAATACAGCCCCGATGCCTATGTTCGAGGCATCCATAGCGAGAGTGAAGGGTTTGTTAAAGTCGGGGGGTATCAAAACCGGGCTGGAGGTTATGGCATTTTTCAGGCGTTCAAAGGCCTGTCTTGCCCCTTCCGGAGGGGGTGATACCAGGGTGTTCTTAACATTCTTCTTTAAAAGGTCGGTCAGTGAAGCAGCCATCTCAGCAAAATTCACAATAAAACGTCTATAATAACCGATGAGCCCCAAGAAAGCCTTTAGTCCTTTCTTGGTGGTGGGGAAGGGAGTATGGGTTATCTCTTTTATTTTTTCTTCTTGTGGCGCTATGACACCCTCCCCTAGCATGAACCCCAGGTATTTCACTTTAGGAAAGGCCGCTCTGGATTTTTTTGAGTTGACGGGTAAACCTGCGGTCTGCAGGGCGGACAGTACTCTGGCTATGTGGTCTAAGTGTTCTTTACACGTGTTGCTAAAGATGACGATATCGTCTAAGTACACCAATGAGTATTGAGTATGTGGGCTAGGATTTCATTCATCAACCTCTGAAAAGTTGCCGGGCCCTGTGGAGGCCGAAGGGCAGAACATTAAACTCGAACAGGCCATCTTCTGTGGCGAAGGCCGTTTTGCGCTTGTCTTCCTCTCTCAGTGGGACCTGCCAGTATCCCTTGGTCAGGTCCAACGTGGTGATGTAACGTGCTTCCCCTATCCTTTCGATTAGTTCCTCGACACGAGAGATGGGGAAGGCGTCGAAGGAAGAGATGGCGTTAAGAGCCCTAAAGTCCATACAGAACCGGGTTGATCCATCCGGCGTAGGGACCATTACAATGGGGGATGACCAATTGCTCCGGGATGGTCGTACCACCCCAAGCCTGAGCATCTCCTGCACCTCCCTTCTTATGTCCTGTCGTCTGGCTGCTGGTATCCTGTACGCCCTCTGCTTTACGATCTTTCCTGCCTCTGTTTCGATGCGGTGTTCTACCATTTGTGTCTGCCCTGGTATGTCGGAGAAAAGACCGGAAAAGAGACGCAAGGTGCCTAGCAGTTCCTTTCGTTCATCTTCAGTTAAGTCGGGGTTAATAGGTAGTTGCTCTAGTGTAGAACCCTCTTCTCCAGAGGGTGCACTGAAGTGGGTGGCTTTGGGTAGAGGACTGATCCATTTTTTTAGGAGGTTAATGTGAAAGCACTGCTGCCGTGTGGGGGATATCCGTAGCCTATAGGTCGTTTTAGCTAGTGTCTCGACGACCTGGTACGGCCCCATCCATTCACTCCTGAATTTCTGGGTCGAGGAGGGTAGCAGCACTAGGGCTTAATCGCCCTTTGCCATGGTTCTCCATTTTTTCCCTTGTAATAGTGATGGGTTTTTTTTGCTGGGATTTGTCTAGGTTGGAATAGGCCAGATCTCTTAATTTCCCTAACTTAGATCTTAGGTGTTGGGTGTATTCCAACAGGGACTTTTGGTTTGAGGCCTCTTCTTTCTCCCAGGCCTCCTTCGTTATCTCTAGGAGAGATCGAGGCAGGCGACCGTAGAGAAGCTCGAAGGCAGAGTATCCTAGACTGCTTTGTACTTGTGCCCTCAAAACGTACAGGGCCAAGGGTAACAGCCGGTCCCATTCTTTATTTTCTATGGACAACATTTCTTTCAATGTGGCCTTGAGAGACCTGTTGTAGCGCCCTACAAGACCGTCTGTCTGGGGGTGATATGCTGAAGTGCGTATGTGCCGTAGGTCTAACGTGGCACATACCTCTTTTATCATCTTTGAGACAAAGGGCATGCCCTGATCTGTCAGGATCTCCCTTGGGACCCCCACCCTTGAGAACAGCTCGATCAGTTTCTCGGCTACGTTTTTAGAGGTTGGGGAACTTAATGCGAAGGCCTCGGGGAATCTAGTGTTGTAGTCCACCACTACTAGAGCGTAAATGTGCCCTCTTGCGGTACGTGGTAGGGGCCCGGTTAGATCCATTCCCATCCGCTCGAAGGGATTCCCTATAATAGGCAGGGGTTATAGAGGGACCGATGGAGGTTTATACATATTCTTCTTCTGGCATACTGCACATTGTTTGCAGTATACCTCTGCTTCTTATATATGCCTGGCCAGAAGAAGTGCTTTACTATGTTTTGGGTGGTCTTCTCTGCCCCTGAGTGACCTGCGGTAAGGTGTGTATGAGCATAGAAGAGTATCTGCTCCCTAAACGTTTTTGGCACCACTAGTTGGGGGGTCATATTGAACTTTCCTTCCCTATACAGGAGGTCGTTTTGTATCAGGAAACAAGGGTAGGTACCAGAGGGGGTGGTCTGCTCTACGTGTGCAGACTCCCAGGCGTTAATAAGGGTTGGGTCGTTGGCCTGTGCGAATTTGAAACTGCGGTCCAGGACCCAAGGTTCTGAGGTTACATAGGAGTTACGTGGTTTCTTTTCCCTTTCCTTGATTTCAGTTTGAAACATGGATAGGAAGTCCGGGTTGTCTACCCCTATAATCAGTTCCTCTGGAAGGGAGTCCACAACGCCTACCCTGACTGAACAAGGTGTCCTGCCTACTGGTCGCAAAGCAAGGTGTGCTACTGGATATGGTTTCACATCTCCGTGCACACACCGGATGTGTACCAGGACCTTGGGAATTATTTGGGTGGGAAGAACTAGTCCCTTCTTTATGATGGATTGTGTGCACCCTGAGTCCAACAGGGCCTTAACACTATTCTGATTCACATATACCCGTACATAGAAGGACGGTCCCATCTCTGCTGTGTACATCACGTATCCGACTTCCATTGGTTCTTCCGTGCTTCGTTTTCTTGGACACAGCCGTGCAATGTTTCCCCATTCTCCACACTTGAAGCATTGGGGACCCCTTGCAGGAGCCACATCCATCCATACGGGTCTTAGCTTGGGGACCTCTGGACCAGGTCTGTTTTTCCTCTCCGGTTTCATAGAAGGGACGGATTTGGTGCCTTTGTCTGTGTCCCAAGGAAAAGGACGTGGTTGCGCCCTCGCATAATTGAAGGCCATTTCTATGGCTTGTGTTACCGTGAAACCTGAGTGCTGCCTCAGCCATCGCTGTGTCCCGTAAGGTAATGCCTCCATGAACTGCTCAAGGTATATGCTCGACATTCTCTCCTCTTTGCTGCGACTTTCTGGCTTCAGCCATTTTTCTGCTGCCATTTTGAGACGTAGAAACAGAGCCTTGGGGTTCTCGCCTGTTGTCCCTCTCTCTTTTCTAAACTGTAGTCTATATGCCTCTACGTCTAGCCCCAAGTGGTCCAGGATCACCTCCTTTATCTCTGCATATGGGGTACCTCCTGCATGGTTTGCGACTTGGTAAGCCGCCTGTGCTTCTCCTGTCAGGAGTGGAGCCAAAAAATAGGGCCATTTGTCCTCGGGCCACCCACTGGCCCGTGCGGCTCTTTCAAAGTTTGTGAGAAAAGAGTCAGGGTCCTCCCCTGTCACATATTTCTGTAGAGACATCCCGGCAGGATGGGGGGCCATGCTTCTCCTCTCCAGGGGTGTAGGGGCAGTGGGGTTCTGGACAGCCTTTTGCAACCCCTCAATCTGGGCGCTGATGGTGTTTTTGAACATAGTTCTGTCAGCGTCCGCCGTGGTAAACTGCTGGCTAACAGCCCATTCTAGTTTCTGCTGCCCCTCAATCAGGTGTTGGATAACTTGATCCATCTTGGTTTTCTGGATGGAGGGCTGGGTCCCACTTCTGACACCAGTTGTAGCGTGGGTTTGGGGTCCGGGACAGACCGGAGACTTTTGGGTAAACTGGGTTTTATTTTTAACAAGGCTCTTCTGCTGCGAGAGGTCAGTCTTTCCCTGGCGAATCCGGATTGGTCCGTGGCTGCGGTGGGTTTAGCCGGTTCTGGTGCGGGGAACCCTTGCTGGCCGTAGGCAGGTCTTCGGGAGTCTTCTCCTCACCTCCCGTCGTCGTCCAGCCAAAAGAGAACCAACAGGAGGGACTGCTGTTAGTTCAATGTATTCACACTGATTGCCCTTTTGGGGGGAGACCGGAGTGCAGGGGACACCGCTGGGAAGTGCTCTACAGGCTATCTACAGTGATGGGGCAGCGTGAGGAAAGTGTGAAGGGAAAGGTAAGGGAAGGGAAGGCAGGTAAGGGAGGGTAGGAACATAGGGAGGAAGAGACACAGGAATGGAACGCGGGTACGGGGAAGAATATATACAGAAGATATCTACACAATCTACACAAGAGGGCCACCTCTCCTCCCCACCCAGGCCGACAAATGCCGCCGTACCTGCTGAAGCCACACTCCTCCCTCGGGAGTGTGACACGGCGCTTCGCGGGGACGTTAGCCTCCTGGCTGTATCTCGCCGTCTTCTCCTTCACTCCTCCGCTTACTGGACTCCTCGCCTCTTCTCACGTATTCCGAACTCCGTACTCCACTCTCGCCGCTCCGACCGCCTTCTTCCTCCGGAGTGACGTTGCACGACGAGTAGAGGATTTCCCGGCTCTTGACCATTCCGGACTCAGGGACGTCATCAGGGGGCGTGGTCTCGTCTTCGTCGGAGAACGCCCAATTAAAGGCACCTTCCTCCTTTTCAGCGGTGTCGACGTCACTCTGCCAGGGCTCCCAGTCTCTCTGGAGGGAAGGAGGGGATGCAGCGTCAGTGACCCACCAGTCATCAGGGGTCGGCTCCCTCCCCACCTCGCTACAAGCGTGTTTAAAATAAGAATTTATTGTACCATTGTTTTTCTCATGTAAAATAAGTGCGCTGCTATAACTGTAACACAGTAGCAGAGATATAGTATCAGCAGTACAGTGAATAAAAAGGAATAGTACAGCTCTACCATTTTTCAATAGTTATGAACCTGTACATGAATATAAAATGCATTTATAAAATAAAGTGCTTACTCTTAAGATGCCTATCTAGATGTACCTGAGTGTACCTAGCATGTGAGTAGGTGCTAAAGAGATAATAACCCTAGGAGCCTTATAGTCTACTAGTCTAGAATCTAAGAGCCAAGAATCCCGCTAGGATTTAGTCGAACCCCCATACCTGAATAGTGAGAGTGTGGGACTTCGTCCTGGACATGAGTTGGGATAGTTACACGACTGTGAGCTGGAGCGATGGCATGCCGGAGCCGCAGCGTCTCTGGTCAGTGTGTCGACCTTGAAGTCTCGGTTCCCTCCTGCTTACTGATAGCAAGAGGAGCTGTATTTATACAGTCTATGTACATGTGTTACCCATTGTTTAGTATGAGGATGACATTGGTGATTAAACCTTTCTGCGTAGATAGGAGAGGTGAAGTATGCCCCCCTGGAGAGTGTACTCCTAAATTATTCATATGTGCTAAGGATGACGTGTTAGCAATATCGATCGGACAGAACCCACCCTCATCATGAACTAAGTGAAAGGTTTAGTCTTTAAAAGGCGTCAGTCCTTATAAGGCATTCAGTCCCTATAATGTGTTCTGTCCTTATTTGGAGCTATGTCCTTATAAGGCTCGTTCATATGAAATGAAGGGAGTAAGGAAAGAGTAGGATGTTTTCTAAACCTGTTTCAGGGTACCGATATGAAATATAACACTCCCTCAGCAACTAGTTAGGTGAAGCACAGCCAGAAGAGTAGTGAGGCTTGCCTACGGTTGTGCAGGCATGGATGTGACTAGATACAGGAGATGGCATCTGATCGCAGTGGGTCAGAATTGTCAAGAAAGGAAAATACAGTACAGAATTATGTGGTTGTCTAATTGTGGATTGAGAATAGTGATCTTGAGAGAGAAAGAGCTACATACGCTGGTAGGAAATGCAGCTCTCAAAGGGATTTGGCAGCTAGAATGGAGACAGTGGGCAGCACCGAAAGAACTGTACAATCCTTACTACGAGAAAGAGTATTCAATGACTCTGGAATGTGAAACCCCCAAAGAAGGGTTGATCAGTGGACAATGAACTGGGGGATGAGGAGTGATGGGTGATTTGTAGGCTCCTAAACAAGATGAAATAAGTGGGCTGTTGGGGGAGAGGGGAGATCATTAGGCCACAAAACAAAGGCCTGCCAACTCCTACGGTGCCACTGCATGACAAGATATTGGCTCCCTTCACATGGTCACCCAGTGAGTAACTGATATCACACAGTGGCAGGGTAAATGACCTGAAAATAACAGTGAATTTCCAGCTCCTTTTTGAAGGCTTTTAACTGCCGACATCATTAGGAAGTGTGAAAACGCCACTGGACATTGGCTTCAGCCTCAGCAAGTTTCTCTTCATTTTGGAGAAGGCGGTTTGGGGGAGAGGTGGGGGCAAAATTGCATCTTAGGTGCTTTAAGGCATGAAACCCGCCCTCTCCATAGCCTGTCCCCCACTTCACACAGTGACATTTTAGGTTTTTTTTGGAAATCTTTTTATTTAAATAACCAGCTCCATAACAGTGCACATCAGTTAGCAACGGAAGTTCATTGACAATTTACAAACAAAATCAGCCTCAGATTAATTAAGAAAGCCTCTAAACCCACCCATCACTACAGACCCCCCCATAAACACTGATACATCCCCAGTGGACCCCCAACTCCGGACACATCAAAGCAGACATATTATATTCACCAACCCGACCCCACTCCCCTTCCCTCCCCGCAAGGTTCGCTGTGCGGCCCTCCTCAGTGCATCCGCATCCTAAGGAATCCAATGCAGAACGAGAGCCACAAGACGTCAGCAGTAAATGCGCAGCTATGGAGTACAAGGTTCCACACCAACCCTCCCTCAGGACGACTCCTCATCCGCCTGCGAGTCCATCCACTCTCCTCAGTACCTCCTCCAAGCCGCCCATATTTTCTCCCATTTTTTGGGACAGCCTCGACTCTTATAGATAACTTTTTTATCCCGTTGGCACCAGTCCAAATCTCGGTCCCACTCCTCCACCGTAGGGACAAGATCACTTCCCCATAACCTTGCAATATTTCTCTTGGCTACCATACTTGCCAGCGCCAACCACACTTTGTCCCATTTCGGCCAGGTGATGTCACTAGTGACCCCCAAGACATGCCATCTGGCCTCCAGTGGCACGTCCGCTCCCACCACCTCAGTCTGGACCAGTATGTTCTGATTTTGGCGCAGTCCCATATTATGTGGAAGAAGGTCCCTTCTTTACCGCACCCCCGGAAGCAAAAGCGTGAGTCCACATACCCTATTATGTATTGCGTCGTTCGTGGTGTGTATGACCTATGCAGGATGCGCAGTTGGACGAGTTGGAACCTGGCCCGTATCGCCACTTCTCGTGGACATTGCAGGGCCTCCCCCCAATCATCATCCTCCAGCATCTCCAAATTTGACTCACACTTTTCCCGCAGGGGGCCCAATGTGTCCGCGATGTTATTAATGAGCTTCCTGTACGTGAGGGAGATAGCTTTCTCAATCATAGGATCCAGTAGTAGTCTATCCTCCAACGGAATATATTCAGGTACCTCCACCCCGTGGGTTAGGTGTCGGTGCAGGGTGTGTTTAAGCTGTTGGTAGTGTTGGAATTCCCCATTCCCCATCTGGAACTCAGCCTGCAGGTCCGCAAAACCCACCATCTCTCCCCGTTTCCAAACATCACCCAGCACATCAATACCAATCAGGCTCCACTGACGCAGACCCTGCAATTTCGCCACTGCCGGCAGGAATGTCCCGGCCCACAGAGGAGTCTGCTCCGTAAGCTTTGCCTTTCATCCTAGCAATTTGGTTGCTCGTTTCCATACCCCAACCACCGCTGCCCTTTGGGGAGATAGGGGACGACCGCGCCTACCCCTAGTATAAAGGGCCGCTAAATAGGTACGACTGCCAAAGGCTAACCTATCTACCCTGTAGGCTGGTTCGTCCAAGGGGCAAACACCCATCCGTTGACATTTACCAACTGCGTCGCCCAATAATATAGCCGGACATCCGGCACCGCTAAGCCTCCCTCATAGGGCCCCCTGTGCAATTTCTTAAGAGCAATTCTGGGACACACCCTACTCCAAAGCAGGGAACGTTGCTCCGATTCAATTGTCCTGAAAATTTCGTCTAAGATCGGGAAGGGTGTATTCTGTAGGGCGTAGAGCAGGCGTGGGAGTGCCATCATTTTAAACAAAACGTCACGCCCCATCAAGGAGAGCGGGAGGGACCTCCAGTGCTCAACGTCTCCGCGGAGTCGATCCAGTTGCGCCAAAACATTCAGGCGCAGGAACTCCGAGTCAGACTGTGTAATCCAGATCCCCAAATATTTGAATACGTCCTACCAGGCCAGGCCACTACAGTCCGCCGACAGCTGCGGCCCCTATGGTATCTGGAGTAGGTACTGAACTTGCGCAGAATTTCCATCAGTCTCTGAATAGAAGCGGCCGGCTTCTGAACATACAGAAGGATGTCGTCGGCGTATAACGAGATACGCTCTTCCCACCCCCCTGCCAGTTCTATGCCCCAGACCATGGGGTCTGTCCGAACCCAGTGCGCCTACGGTTCTAATGCTAACGCGAACAGGGTGGGAGAAAGGGGGCAGCCTTGACGCGTCCCCCGACTCAGGTGGAGCTCACTTGACGTCACTCCATTGACCCGGACTCTCGCGAGCGGCTCAGTGTACAGCAGCCTTACCCTTGCTCTAAATTGGTCCCCAAAGCCCATTTTCTCCAGAACTGCGTAGATATACTGTCAAATGCCATATGGGCTTCGAGGGACAACAGGGCTGCCGTCACCTCAGGTCTCGCAGAGACCCCCTGTAAGACCCCGAACAGGCGCCTTAGATTTAAGCTTGTGCACCTGTGGGACATAAAGCCCGACTGGTCCGGGTGGATCAGTGACTGGATAACTGCCCCATGTCTTGTGGCCAGGATTTTACCAAGCACTTTCGTATCAAAATTAAGTAGGATATGGGTCTGTAGGAACTACACAGGTCCTGCGGTTTACCGGCTTTATGGATTACTACGATCGTCGCCGACCGCAGATCCTTGGGGAATTTCCCTACCTGTTTGGCTTCATTAAACATATTCAGCATTTGGGGTGCGAGTCGAGCTGATATGCACCCGAACGCTTCAGCCGGAAACCCGTTGGGCCCGACACCTTCCCAGCCTGCATGTCTCCCTTGGCGTCTTCTACCTCCTGGACCGTTATCGCGGACTCCAGGATGTCTCTGTCTGCCTGTTCCAAGGCCGGCATCTGCAAGGGGGCCAAAAAGTCCCGACATTCCTGCTCTCGCCGGGCAGTATGCGACCTGTAAACTGTCTCATAGTACCTTACGAATTCTTCCGCTATTGCCTTGCCCGTGGCCTGCTCCGACCCGTTGGTCCACGCAATCCCCGGTACCCGGTTGCGTTCCCGATCCTGCTTCTCTAGCCAGGCTATCATTTTATTGACCTTATCCCCCAAGTCATACACCCGTCCCTGGACGGCCAGGACGCGGGAGAGCGCCTGGTCCGTAAGCAAGTTACGTATCTCTTTTTCCAAGAGCTGCCTCCTATGCCGTCTATACTGATCCTGGTCAGGAGCCCCTTCACCCACTTCTTCTAGGGCCTGCAGTTCCCATTCTAGTGTGTAAATGTGCGCAACTTAGTCCTTGCGCCGTTTTCCCACCTCCGCCTGCACAAAATCTCTAGCCACAGTTTTGTACGCCTCCCACACTATCCCGTGCGAGCTGACAGAGCCTACGTTATCAGCTAAATATTGGTCTACCCGCTCCCTGAACACCTCCTGGAACTCTTGATCTTTAGATAAAAACGTATCAAGTCGGGGGGGGGGGAAAGGGGGAGGGGATAGTCCATTCTCGCTCCGGACCTCGCAGCTGTACCCCGACTGGGAATTGATCAGAAATCCCCCTGGCCCTATGACACCCACCCTGGAACAGACCCATGCTACCCACCTGTGTGAATAAATAATCAATCCTGGACCCTAAGCTGTGCGCCGCCGATATGTGTGTGTATTGCCGAACTAGGGGATTGTGTGCCCTCCAAAGATCCACCAGGCCCATAGCATGTATAAAGTCCCGGAAGTGACAAATTTCTCCCCTGGTAGGCTGAGTCTGTGACCTATCTAAGTCCCGCTTCACCACTGCATTCATGTCGCCCCCTAGGATCAGGATACCTGATGTCATCTCCAGCAGTAATTTACCTATATCTAGGAGAGTGGCGCTGTGCAATTTAGGGGGGATGTACAGCGAACATAGATTAATTGTCTTGCCCTCCCACTGAGCCGTCAACGCCGCGTAGCGCCCTAGGGGGTCCAACCAGTGCCTCCCAATTATCAGCGGTAAGGAGTTCTTAATGAGGATCCCCACCCCCCTCGAGCCTGTGGTAACACCGGCCTGTGCCCGCAGTGTATAGCCAAATCTATTAAGGGCCTTACAATGGTTCCCAAGGAGGTGTGTGTCCTCGAGTAGGACAATGTCTGGTGCATGTCTGTGTAGGTATTGGAGCACCATGGTGCGCTTTATCATGTTCTGCAGGCCCTTAACGTTCCAAGACAAAACACTGATATGTCGTGCGTGTGGTGTATACATTGTAGGTAATTACCATGAACCTCAGAGGAGACAAGTGCCTCCTCCCCCCTCCCTCCACTTCCCACTTGCCAACCAATAGTGCCTTCGGTGCCAAAACCAATACATCCCTAAAGAGGGAAAAAGAAGCGAAAAACACAAGTACAACCTTTTCCCCCCAACCCCCAGAACTAACCCCCCTCCCTGCTACGCCGGCCAACGTGACCAGACATCCCCCAACAAGCAGAGCGCCTGTAGCCCTTCAAATGAAAACCTAGGGGGTGAGGGTTGTCACCTAGTCCCGCAACCTTAGGGCTCCCGCCAACCCCCCACTGCTACATATTAGCCGCCACATTCTGTCCTGATACCCCTGGATATTGCAATCATTTAGAAATTTCAGGCCTCCAACCCACGTATTTTAAACATCCTCCCCTCCTTCCAAACAGTGTCAGCTGGGCCCTCATGCCATCCCCACCTCATAAAGACCCCCCCACCTGCGGGCCATCTTCCTGGACAATATCCATCTCCACCCCTGGCCCACAGTCAATGTCTACATATGAGAGTCAAAATACATCACGTGCAGTTCAGCCTTTTCCTGCGCTCCAAGTCCATCCTGGCCACCTCACCCCATGTCCGACGAGGCCGAAAGGCTCCGAGGCCGATTCCTACTGGAGGGCAAAGTATCACAGCGTTGCCGACGACCTCTCCCCGTGGAACAACCCGAAGACGTTGGAGATTGCGGCGTCGTGTCCTTCAACCACCCCCCCCGATCCAGGGCCCCCTGATGCACCTGTATGTTCCTCCAGCCAAGAGTGCACATCCTCCGGGGAAGTAAAGAAGAAAGATTTCCCATTTGCCAACAGCTTAAGATGTGGTGGAAAAAACATCATATATTTGATGCCTCGATCTCAAAGCACCTTTTTAACTCCATCAAATATTTGGCGCTCCTGTTGCACTTTCAGTGTAAAATACGGAAAGAGCCTGATTGTGGCATTGTCTAGTCGGAGTGATGTTTTAGTTGGCAGATATGAGAACATGCTTGGAAAAAAACATTGTTCCCTGGAGGATACAACTCATCTAGGGGATAGTTAAAAAATGTGCTTTGTGTGCCATAACAGACAAACACAAGAAGAAGTAATACCATTGGATAAGTAGAAAGCAAGGGAGGGAAGCTAGCCAATGATAAACAATGAGCTGACCACAAGTGATTTGTCAGTATTGGTATTGGTATTTCAACAACATACAGTTAATTTTATGTGTAGTTGAGGCCTAAAATGTGTTGGGTGATTTGGGATGAATACTAGGCTCATAGTAATTGGAAAGAGAGAGGGGTCAGTAGATTCAGAAGAAAGAAAGCAGTGGGAGCAAGTGGGACTGAGAGACTGGCTGAATGAGTGACAAAGGTGAGTAGAAGCAAAGGAGAAACATGATATGGAATATCTCAAGTCAAGACCCAAAAGGTGGCCGTGTCTCGCATTGGAACAGCACCTGGTCGGGGAGAAGAAGATAGTGTGATGAGAGAGATATAGGATTTTGAGCTCGAATTGTAAGGTATAGGATAGTAGTTGCTTCATATTGATGTAATAAAGCCTCTGTAACAAATCTGATGGCACCAACTAAAGAGGAGATATAATATATATTTTTTTATCTCTTTAAGCTTCCTCAAACGATATCAGGAGCAAAAAGGACTCCAATGAGTAGAGGGACTTCACCTACAGAGCTCAAGTGTCAGTGGGGGTACAAAATGAAATGCGAGCATTTGAGATTTACACAAGTTTAATTTGAGACAAATATCCCGATTGTAACGATTACTTGTACAAGTATTGGGAAGTTATACGTCAGGTGCACACTCATTTTCATTGGTTAGAGTGGTGGTTTTGTCTCACTTTGGGAATAAGAAATCTTTGTGACTTGACAAGATGTGAAGGATAAACGACACCAGTGTGGTGAGTTAGACATCAATCTCTTGGTGTTTCCCAGACGAGACAAGTTTTATAGCTTCAGATTCTTCCATTCTCTTCAAGTAGAATCCCGCCCAAAGCCTACACTGAGAACACCAACACATTGCCTCTGTTTGCAATTAATGTCCTAAACAAGACCAGTGCTGTTGTAAGGTTCATCTGTCTTTGCCTCTGTTCTGGCGGCATCCCATTAGAAAAGGAGTACACTCTTAGCCCAAACTGGGTACAGTGGTAATAGGGTCTGTGTTAGATCTACATCAGAGAGGCTTGTTAGACGGCAGCTAGCAGATTTAAGCATAACTTGTCTGTGTGTGTTGGTAGTCCCCAAGAAATTGAGTATTACTTGTTAGAGGTGATGAGTTACAGTCGACAGGAAGACCAAACAAATGGGAAGGCAGATGCTGTAAAAGGGTTCAGGAAGAACAATTTCAAGAGTGACCTGAACAGTATCAAGACAAAGGTTATGCTGTCAAGTTGCAAGAGGACTTTAGAATTCTGTAGATGGAAAAGAGAAAAAGCTGAATTTTTGTGGGTTGAATTTGTCTCCACGGTAATGGATCTAGAATGCCGGAAAGAAGATTATCTGGTTAGGTTGAATTAGGGATTTTGGAAAAGGGGGTGGTGATGGACAGAGTTTCTGAATGATGCAGAATACTCTTACCCAGTCAAGAGATCAGGGCTTGATCCATCACCGTTTTTTAGCTCACTGCACCATCCCAGTTCAGAACCTGGCTACATGCAAATTAGTCTGTTCCTGTCCCAGTGCATGATGGGAAAAGGGCAAACCAAACTACCAAGCCAATTCTTATACTGGAAAGGAAACAAGCTTCAGGGTACCGGTTTCTGGCATTTCAGCCGTCGCCGGCCCGACTTGCTTGAATCCTGATGGTGCAATGAGCAAGGGACTCACGGCTGAGTATACCCTCCCACACATAGTGTGGACAAAATCGATTTTGGAAAAGGGGGTGGTGATGGACAGAGTTTCTGAATGATGCAGAATACTCTTACCCAGTCAAGAGATCAGGGCTTGATCCATCACCGTTTTTTAGATCACTGCACCATCCCAGCTCAGAACATGGCTACATGCAAATTAGTCTGTTCCTGTCCCAGTGCATGATGGGAACAGGGCAAACCAAACTACCAAGCCAATTCTTATACTGGAAAGGAAACAAGCTTCCGGGTACCGGTTTCTGGCATTTCAGCCGTCGTCGGCCCGGCTTGCTTGAATCCTGATGGTGCAATGAGCAAGGGACTCACGTCTGAGTATACCCTCCCACACATAGTGTGGACAAAATCGATTTTGGAAAAGGGGGTGGTGATGGACAGAGTTTCTGAATGATGCAGAATATTCTTACCCAGTCAAGAGATCAGGGCTTGATCCATCACCGTTTTTTAGCTCACTGCACCATCCCAGCTCAGAACCTGGCTACATGCAAATTAGTCTGTTCCTGTCCCAGTGCATGATGGGAACAGGGCAAACCAAACTACCAAGCCAATTCTTATAGTGGAAAGGAAACAAGCTTCCGGGTACCGGTTTCTGGCATTTCAGCCATCGTCGGCCCAGCTTGCTTGAATCCTGATGGTGCAATGAGCAAGGGACTCACGTTTGAGTATACCCTCCCACACATAGTGTGGACAAAATCGATTTTGGAAAAGGGGGTGGTGATGAACAGAGTTTCTGAATGATGCAGAATACTCTTACCCAGTCAAGAGATCAGGGCTTGATCCATCACCGTTTTTTAGCTCACTGCACCATCCCAGCTCAGAACCTGGCTACATGCAAATTAGTCTATTCCTGTCCCAGTGCATGATGGGAACAGGGCAAACCAAACTACCAAGCCAATTCTTATACTGGAAAGGAAACAAGCTTCCGGGTACCGGTTTCTGGCATTTCAGCCGTCGTCGGCCCGGCTTGCTTGAATCCTGATGGTGCAATGAGCAAGGGACTCACGTCTGAGTATACCCTCCCACACATAGTGTGGACAATATCGATGTACCCTCTTCTAGGATACTGTTTTCTCATTTGTACATATAGATGGCTTAGGCCATGTTGGAAACACGCAGCCGCACCAGAGGGATGAGTAGTTCAAATAGGATTGGAGGAAACATCAAGGCATGTTCTTTGATGTATTCAATAGGATAACAACGTGACTACCAAAGTATAAGATTTAGTTGTAGATTATAATACAAACACAGGTGTAGCACTAGAGTTTCAGTTTATGTTAACATAAGTGGTGATGGCATGAGGTTTATGGAATTATTTCCTATGTTAGTGACAGTGTGTTTAAAGGGCAAAAATTTTGCTGACAAAATAATGTTTTGTAGTGCACAATGAAGCCGCAGTTACATGGAACGAGAGAGCCAGAAAGAGTCAGGACAATGCTGTTACAGACACTTAGATGGAACATAATTATTAAAGTACACCATACAGAATCCCAGATAACTATTTTGGTGAAATATTGGCTTGTTCGTGGTGGTTGAGAATCACTGGGTTGATACAAGAAGCCGAAGCCTAAACAGCCCTTTTTTCTTATTCCGGCATAGGTTTTATGCTTCAGCAATTGGAAGGCTTTACAGTGGGCGGAGCGATTACTTTTATCTGCAACCTCAGTATTTCATAGACAGGTGATCCAGCGAGATTACCAGCTTGGGCTATTCATAAACTACCATACTCACCTGGGCCCATGAACATTCACACATAAGCCGATAATCACTGCTGTGATATATTTTATACTTCTTGTGATGATTTTATCTTTACGCCAATTCATACCAACCCATCACCTTGGATCTTTATTTCCTCTGGTCAGTAGATCAGGTTGTTAGCAGAATAGGTAGAAATGACATTTAACCTTTATTCTTAAAATGACCACAGACTCGAGAGATTTTAAAAAGTTTTATCTAGGTAATAATTTTCTGAGACAGATACTAATACATGTCATACACCAATTTCTTTAAGAAGAATGATCAAGAGTAAGACACAATGACTTAGAAAAATCTCATGATGATGGTACCTGGAAAGGGTGGAATCAGAGAATCGTACAAGGACATACTACACAGAGTTATATTTACCTAGAATGGTGTGAGGACCAACCCCTTAGCCAAGGAGCTGGAAAGGGAACTCCAGAGTAGTCAGAAGCCGACAGGACAGGTTCAGGACAGGATAGGTGACCTCTTCTAAGTGCAATGCTAGTGTCGCACCTCTCTCGGGTACTGCTCTCTTCGATTCGTCCCCATCTGGATGGACAGATTCTTCTTCAGCAAGTTCTCCGACTCGTCTCTCTCCCAGTCTCTTCTCTCTCGGTTCTTCTATCAGAGTGCTTGAACGGCGTCTCTGACCTCTGTGGTATCCGGCGTTATATGCATCGGTGATGGGTCTGTGCCATCTAACTGACTAGGCCTACCTTAGTTATACTATTCTACGTGTATGTACCACCCCCACAATGTTTCAATATTCGTGAAAACCCCTACTGATTGGACAAGGAGATGGGGAGAGGTCATCACATCATACTAATGTAATACTTTTTCTTTAGTGCATTGTTCAATATTCCCACCCCTTCATTTTTACTTTCCCAAGCTTTATTCCCACCCGCATTTCACATTAGGAACAAATACATTGTATACGAATTTTGACTTCTTCTCCTTCCTTTCTTCGGGTCGAGAGGTGAGATTCCCTAGCGCTTCAATGCTAGATCGATCTTGGCTGAGTTTCAAAACACACATCATGGATCCGGACGGGTTTGGATGCGCTTGCGCGCAAGTTAAGTGGGATAGGGATTTTAGTCACCTTCCAGGCCCAAATACGAACTAATAATAAAGTTTGAGAAAAGCATGTTAGAATACGAAAATAAGTGAATGCACTGTATACCACTTATTCCTACTCTAATCTCTTTAACCAATTTAACTTTTGCATTAGCAGTTTAATAAAACATGCAAGATTTAGTTTAAGCATAGCATGTGCATTAACATGTGACTTTCAAGCAGCCATTTTAATAGCTATTACGCAGCTGCAAAGTTTTCCCATCAAAGCAAAAGACGTCATACTACGTAGTTGCAGTAGACGCATGCTCAGAAAGTTCCAGGGTTTACAGCAGTCATTTTTAGACGCTCCTGTTGCTTATTAGTAAAACACGTAGGCAAGCTTCCCCCAGGTTCAATGTAAAATGTGTAATGCAATTATTAGTATTTACTAACAGCTTGATTACAATATTACACGTTATTTGAGAGGATTGCATTGGAGCTAGTCTCTTTCATGAAACCTTGCTCTCTCACAGGCTTGTAGAGAATTTCATGGGGTTAGGGAGTTTTAGGTTTTAGACCATAGCAGAAATGTTTTGGTGTTCTACATTTTGGATTTGATTGTCCATAGACTTTCCCACCCTCCACGTTTACTATAAATTGCTGGCATCTTTTTATGGGGAATGGTATTTCAGAGAGAGGGACCCACTAGAAAAGAGATGGGCATGAGTATGGTACATGCTTGGAGCAGGGTGTTGAGGACGCTGGGTAAAAGTAAGCCAGTTGTGACAAAGATAATGAGAAGAAGCAAACGTTTTCTCCATGGAAATGGCTTAGGTCTACGGCACTTAACTGGGTAGTCGTTTTCAAGGTTTTTCTGTGCTTTGGAGGGGACGGCGAACAAGGGAATGATGGTCTTATGCTGGGGAAGCATTGTATATATGGATATGAAAAAACAAGACAGATCAAGACGGTAATTTGCACGGTGGTTGAGCTGAAGAAATTGGGGTGATGGAAGTTGTGCCCAATGAAGGCAATTGGAGAAATACAGAGTGAGAGTCAGTATGGATGGGAAGTTATTTATACACAGGGATGGAGATGAATGCACAATGTGATGTTAAAATATGTACTGAAATTCTATCGTTAGTCTAGAAGTTTTTTTAACTTTAGTACATTATCAAGACTGCAACAAAATGAGCTGGGCATGAGATGAAATAGTTGAAGGTGTTAGGACAATGTTAGAAAGAGATTTGAAGTTTGGGTGGTGTAAATAGTTGAATAAGTTTACATAGATGAGTCCACCTGTTTTATGTCATTATATAGGATAGAATGTCGATTGGAAACTGGCTATAAATATCAGGATATGCGACCACTCTTTTGTAAAAAAAAGTATGAGATTTGTGTTGCAAAGCAAAAACATGGGAAATAGCTTACAAGTCATTTCAATGACCTGAAGATTCTTTGGTCAGAGGGGACTGGAATGAGGTGTTCAAATCTATTAATAGATGAACTGGCTGAAAATTGATTGGACCCGAACTTACAGAATTGAAGGAAATTATTTGATCAAGGTGGCAGCCATTGCATCGCCTCTGCATCCTTATCTTTTATGTCCTCAGTGTAGCAAATAAAGTGTGATTTATGCGTCTGTAAACGGCCTGTTGCCAGCACGTGTACTTGGAATAAACTAAAGAATTACACAAGGTACACCAAACATTTCCCCAAAAATATTATTTAGAGTAGCCTCTTTAGTCCATTGTTTATTTTGTAGGTCGAGCTTACTATATGGCACATGCACTGTCTATTGCTATACATATTGTTGCTTACCATAAACAAGAGGGAGCTTGGAGCCCACCCGTTGCTTACCTTTGGTTTGCTTTGCTTGTCACTCTTGTTTACCTGCTTTATATTAATGTCCCAGCGTCCCAATCTTGTGTCTGTCCCTTCCAGGGAGGATTGCCTCTTTACGGTCTCTTTTATTGGCTCACATCACTGTTTCCACTGCTTGATTTTCGAGCACTACTTTTTCTTTTGTGTGAAGCACTCCATGCGTGCGTGCCTTTTCTAGCTGTCTACTTTGTGTACTTATTTACCCCTGCACCTTATGCTGCTTTTTTTGACCGACTGTTTCTCCTGACCACCTTCCTATTGCTCTCGCCTATATGCTTCCCCCCATTGATTTCTTACAGGAACCACGTTGACCACTCTTAGTGCTCTTTGACCCTACTAACTTTTCCCCAGATGGCAGTGCCCACCGATGCCTGTAAGCCACCCTGCTTGTTCCTTGAATGTAGTATGCTGGTCGCACCACACTGGACGGCATTGTTCCTCACAGCAACGGTTTGCTGGGCACTGCAGTGGTCTCGGTGGTCATGTTTCCCACATTGAGCTATAAAGCCAACAGGAAGTTTAGCTTGGCATAAGTGATGTCTGTGCCCGGTTTGCTGATGTTCTCTCGCCTCTAGGCCACTTCATTTGGACCCTGCACACAGTACCTGCCTGATGCACACTCCTCTGCAGCCCTCCCTCGAGGCTCAAGGCTCCTGAGGCGCTCTCAGTCAGGCATGTACAGCCACTCCTTTGCAAACTTTCTGGCCACCTGGAGCTCTTTGGCAGTAAGTTTGGGGTATGATGGTCTTTACTGTGAGCGCTATTTCTTCTAGCTGTGATACAAGTCCCAAGGTTCAGCCGCATCCTATAGCTGCGTACTAAAGTGGTTACTTTCTTTGTCTTTATTTTCTCCACCTCCACCTCTTCCTCTCTGCACTTATTGACACATTTCTTCTTTCACCCTATTTTTCTATGCTTGCAATGTTTATTTTCACTTTGTTTTCACCCTTTGTGGCTTCTCTTTCATGGTCTTGTTTTGCTTTGCTTCTTTGGCACTCCATTACGTCCTTTTTGTGTCTTCTTCCTTAAGCCAGTTTCTTTAATTAGTTTCACTATTCTGCCTTGATTTTACATTTTCTTCAATTGTTTACCTTTTCTCATCAGTGCAGAAAATGAGAATAATAATTTCCAGTGAACTGACAGGTTTGTGGGGTAAAAAAGAGGAGGAGCAGTGGTGGCATCTCCCGAAACAGCAGTGGGGCAGGGAGTGGGAGAAGAGTTAAACAAAATCTTTAAAAATCACTTACCTGCCGGCTGGTCGCTGCCGCCTCTCTGTCCTGTCAATCCTCTTCCTGGTTTCTTCTGAGGAGACAGGAATCAGAAAAAACCCGGGCTCTCCCTAGCCAATTACAAAGCTGCAATGCAGCTTTGTGATTGGCCTGAGCGCTGTGTTCCGGTGCTCAGCCAGGAACTGGGGATGTTCTCCATGCCGGCTGTAATGTAACCTGGGAGAGCATGTAAAGTGCGCATGAATATTTGGCCGGCCCGAGAGGGCCAGTCAAACATTCATGTGCACTTACATAGTTCCCGCCACTCCTCCCTCGTAATCCACCTATCTGAAAGAACACATGCATTCTCTTTTCAAACTCTGACCAAAACTGAATCTACAGCAAGTACAATGTCCGAGACTAAATCACAGCCTGCACAGACGTCTGTGCATCCAGCAATTCCAGGGCATACTGGCAAGATAGTGCAAGTGAATTGTGCACTTTCTGACGATTGATTGGTTAAATGCTAAAATAATAACTAAAATCCTTGCAACATACATAACCTTATCTCTCATGTTCTAAAACACTCGTGCTAGCTAATTTTCACCAATAACCATGAAGTGGGTGGCCATACATGTATAAAAAATAAAATTGACGAGTCAAACCCTACAAAGAGATGTAAATTAGTATGCCATGGATAGTTGATCAAAAAGCGCATTATGGCCTTTTCTTGAATAACACTGAAAATTATTAGATTAAAACCAAAGTGATCAATTCACATTACTAACACTTTTTCTTTTTAGAAGCACTGCTTTTCGTGTCGTCCTTGAAGCATTATATTTCATAAGGTATGAACCCGTTCTAAAACATTCCTCACCCATTTAACACTTCCAGACTGCAGCTTATTGAGTGCATATTTGATTCAGTTTATAGCTGAACAACATAAAGCTAATGAACTTTTTATCCTGTTTACCCTGAGGACTACTAAGTAAATTCCTGTATTGTGGAAAACGGAAATATTATCTGGATAATCGTTTGACCACGTGGCTTGCTCAACGACTCTTTCAAATAGAATTGTTTTGTAGTCCTTATATTGTAAGAGTCGATTAGTAAATCTTTGTGTGGCATAAATTGATTGGTAGGTAGTCTACCAAATCCATGGCTCAGGAGTTTAAAAGTAACGTAGATTACATAATTGCTTTTGTGCAAAGGGTTATGTGCCCACGTTGCAGCCCAAAAGTGACTATAACATCTTAGAGAAAGCTGAGCCAAGGATCTTCTTTTAACCTGTTCTCCGCTCCTGTAAGATACAAAAGTACTGCTCCTAATAAGCCTTGCTTGGCATTTTAAACTTGGTGACAACAGTATTTCATAAGAGTGGCCTAACAAGAAAAATCTTGTTAGATCAACCCGAATGTCTTTGTTAACTGTGAATTAGGTGCTCCTATCAGCAGACAAACCAGTTTTCCTGAGTTCCTTACATTGTAATAAATCCAGGATTTAAGTAGTCCTAAAATGAAAAGCTTCCCGACCATCAATCAGATCTAGTATTAATTTGTCCTATGTGATATTTAGTACAACTTACAAGGAGGGGGGAATCATTTGGCATGCAACCCCCAAAAAGCAAAATCTATTGCAGCCCCTCTATTCTTTAAAGGAAGCCTCTCGGGGAGCCCAATCATCCAGACTCCTAGATATTTTATATATGGAAACATAGCTTCGTTTCTGATCGCCCAGGTACCTTGACTTCTTTACTTTCGTTTTTTGCTTACTAAATGTCATAACTTATGTTTTAGTTTTATTTGCAATTATTTTATTTCGTTGGTTGCAGTGTAGGCCAATAATGGCACATTCCCTAAGGCCTCCATCATCTGTTTACTGAAAGAGTTGTATATGTTTGGGTCATTTTTTGGTAGGAAATGCTCTTGTTTTGTGCAAAGCATTACACTGGTTTGAATGTTCCTTGATGTGTATCCCATTCTCCACACTACGCTCACACTGGTAACTAATTAGAGAGAAACAATGTTTCTCAACTATTTTTGATAGACCACAGACTGCAGGTTTTCTCCACAGGTGGCATCAATCCACCTCATCGAAGGCAGCAGAATGATCATTATAGCACACATACAGACTGTGTCTGGAGCCTCTTAATCCACTAGTGAGGCCCTAAATAGTGGGTAGGCCAAACAAATCCAGTAGTCTGTTTCCATTTTGAATAATGAGCCTTTGAGTACCTTAGGGCGAGAGATCTGCATTTGTTCAATGTCCCAACAGTGTGCAAGTGAGTGATTCTTACTTTATTAGAGCCTCAGACTCTCAATGTAGCAGTGGAATGAGGGACATTATCAAAATCAATTTCCTATTTAAAATATAATTTAGTAGTGTGGCCTTTATTCAAGAACATCCACTGACTTTTCATGATTAAGGCCATGAATATCATCCATTGAGCTGATCTATTGGCCACATTTTCTCTAGTCTTTAAATGATGGCAACTTATAAACACATTACCATTGTGTCTCGTAGTATGTTCTGTTCTCCTCTCACCTCTTCTTAGTAGAACATATTATGGTGGTGATCAGTTACATTTGCAGATCATAATCATTTCTGTTTTTCTCATATATTGTCTGAAGAAATTTGGAAAAAATCAAATTTTTAGGTAATTTCTACTTCCCATTGCTAAGCGTTGGTTGTCTTTGCCGGTCACTCTCACTTGCTTGCTTCTTATTCATGTCTCAGCTTGTCAATCTTGTGTCGCTCTCTCCAATGGAACATTGCCTCTTTACAATCTCTCTTATTGGCTGGCATTTATGCTTCCTCCACTTGCTTTTCAAGCACAATTTTTTTCTTTTGTGAGAGTATGTGCATTTTTGTGTGTGTACGTATCTCCCCCTGCACTCCATGTTGCTCTGCTTCTCCGTACCCACTCCCTCTTGTGCTCTCCTGCGTGCTTCTCCCTATTGCGTCCCCCAACCTTAAGTTCCTTTTCCTTCTGCCCTATCCGTGTGTTGCTTTGCCATCTACCCCACACTCCCCCTGCTCTTTTTGCTCCCACCTTCCCCCAATCTTACTCTGAACTTTAGCTACCCTTCCCCTTGGTGTCGATATTTCCAACCACAAATCCTAAAAGCCTTGAGGAAGTTACTTTTCAGTAACGAAACACGTGTCGGCTGCCTGTTTCAACCTTTTTCTTTTTGGGATTTCAGCACAGAAGAACATTCGGCAACAACTTTTGTATCATGTACTATTACAAAGGACTGTACAGATATTATCTATGAAAAACCACATATTAAAACATCAAAGCAATTTTATGTTTTGGTTGTTCTCTCTATATGGTCAAATATTGGTGCTGTGCATATGAGCAATTGGCGGTCTTGACTCTTTAAACAGGCCAGGACAGGGAATAAACTCCCTTAGAAGCATTAGCTTTATGAAACAAATATCTGAGTGCCGAGGTACGATAAACTTTTTTTAATAGTCTCTCACAACTGACCCCGTTTGGTATCTTAGTGGAAACCGACATCTGAGGTAGTGGGATGTCAATGTTACCTTGCGGGGCACAGTTTCTCGCATGTGAAACATTTTTCATTGATACATTCAGTTCTAATGAAAAAATCAAGTACAGGATTGGAAAGTGCGGCCGTCTAAACCACCACTACCTTTGATGCTTTATTGGGCACATTATCTGCTCCCTGTTGATGGCATATGAAACCTACCTGATCTGAATCTATCCGAGTGAGTAGGTAACATTTAATTCTTGTGGCTATGATCTTAGGTACCATTTTTGCATCCATGTTCAGTAGGTCAATGGGCCTATAGCAGTTATCAGAGCATCTGGTTCTTGCCCGACTTTGGGATGAGCGATATTTCTGCGGCGGCTGTGGTGGGAGTAAGGCCTGTGTTGTGTGTAAAAGAGTGGAACAAGCCCACCAGGTGTTCACCCAATTCGGATGCAAACAGCCAATAGAAACTGACCGGTAAGCCACCCGGTCCAGGAGTCTTGCCAACGGTAGCGTGTGCAGCCAAAGCAAACTAAAGCAGATGATGGACGGAGCGCTGAAACTTTTCAGACACTCACCCCCCGTCACAGATCTGGGTTGAATCCATCATCATTCTTTAGCTCACTTCGCCACCTCAGTTCAGACCCAGCTATATGCAAATCAGTCTTGACCCTGTGCCTCATGGTAACAGTCCAGCCCGAACTGCCAAGCCAGGTCTTCCCTGAACCGGAGCCAAGCATCCTGGGACGGGTTTTTGGTTAACACCCTTCATCAGGCAGGCTAGCTTAAATCCGGTGACAAAGTGAGCAAGGGACCCACGTCAGGGCATCCCTGCCACCTTAGGGCAAACAAAGCAAATACAAGGAGACGATGTACGGAGCACTGAAACTTTCCATACACACATCCCCAGTCACAGATCTGGGTTGAATCCATCATCATTCTTTAGGTCACTTTGCCACCTTAGTTCAGACCCAGCTGACGTGTAAATCAGTCTTGACCCTGTGCCTCATGGGAATAGTCCAGCCTGAACTGCCAAGCCAGGTCTTCCCTGAACCGGAAACAAGCCTCCTGGGTCCGGTTTCTGGGTAACACCCCACATCAGCCAGGCTAGCTTGAATCCCATGGCTAAGTGAGCAAGGAACCCACATCTGGTCCCAGAATGCTTGCTTGGATAATTCACTAGTGTCAAGAGTGCGAAGAAGGGAGTGTGTCATGAAAAACTAGTTGATTTGGGAGTAAGAGGTATGCATGTGGGACCAAAATGAGTATTCTCTAACGTTTGGGTGGGCATAACGCTGGGCATCAACAAGGCCTAGATCTGTTATCTCTCTTTTCAGTTGTGCGGACATAAGCCTGTGTTCTGGTATGTTGTTGAATTTCTGTCCTTTGTAGGATCCCAAACCAAGTTACAGTCCCCTCCTGCTATGATATCCCCCGTAGTGCAGTGTAATTGCTCCCTGAGAACATGACACAGGTTTGCATCGTGTGAAGTATTAGGGGCATAAATGTTGGGTAAGGTGAGATGAGATGTTGTTGCTTTCTAGTCAAATGTGGCGTCAGATACCTGCCCTCCCTGTCCCTCACCACCTTTGTGGTGGTGATACTAAAGCGAGATATACATAGCACTCCCACCCACAGCGTTTTAGAGTCTGTGTGCAAGTCCAATGGCGCACAAGGCATCTTATGGCAGTCCACTCCACAAAGTTGAGTCTTTCGTAAAAAGACTATGTCTGAGGCGTGAAGGAGAATATAGGCCCAAATCTGCTTGTGTTTGCTGGGAGAATCAAGGCCCCTAATGTTCAAGGAAAGAATTGTAAGATTTTCGATGATAAGGAGGTGAGGGTTATCAGCAGACACCCCTAGCATATGGATAGACAGTCCCTAGAGTAGATGCAACTCACCTGGTTAATGCACCGCAAAGCAAAATATTGATTACAACTCACCAGCAGTCATCACAGCATACACAGTATTGCTTACACCTGTAAGGGAAAGACATCACTACAATCCAAAGAACAGTTTTGGCCAACTGGGCCAAACATAGGAGTCCACTTCCAGCTGAGACCGGGACCAAGGTGCCTATTCTCGCCAGAGGAGACATACTCAAAGGGCGTGAATTGCATGGGTGGGAGCCAGCCAACAAGAAGTCCACATTAAAACAGAGGATTGTCCAGGTGCTCCCCCGGTCCCCAGCTCATCCCCACCATCCCAGTTGTTCAGTGTCATCCAGACATCCAATCAGTCCCAGCATCAGGGGAGAGTCAATCCAGCACAGAGATGCTTTCACTAGCCAGACCCAGTAGCAGAGGGCGCTGGCAGGCCTTGCTTGTCCATGCTCCGTAGGCGCTGAATAATATCTTTTTTTTGCCTTCAGGGCAAGCGCTCCTGCTGAGCAGCTGTCGAGCGGCGGGCCCGCTGTGGTCCAGATGGATCTCCGAGCATCTCTGCGCTTGTGTCGGGTCAGAAAAGATGATCTCCCCCCTACATCAGCCACCCACAGTAGCTGTATTACCTCTGCCAAGGAGCGGTTAGCTTGCCTCTTGCCCTCCCATTGGAAACATAGTGCCAGGTGGTGGCCCCTTTGGTATTTAATGTCAAGGGAGCGCAGCTTGTCTGTGATCAGCTTGAAGTCCCGACTGCGCCTCAAAGTTGTGGATGAGAGATCCTGAAATAGTTGTATTGTATGCCCTCTAAAAACCTGATCTGCATTCTTTCTGCTTGCACGTAAGATTGCCTCTTTTTCTACAAAGTGATGAACACGTGCCAAAACGACCGGGGACACGTCTGGGCTTTTCGGAGCAGAGGCCACTCAATGAGCTCTGTCTAACACGGGGGCCGCCTCAGCAATACCCCAAATTGCCTGGAGGAGAGCCGCCCTGAATGCCATCATCTCAGTGCCTTCCAGTCCTTTTGGCACTCCTCAGATACAAATATTGTTGTGGCGGCTGCGATTTTCCAGGTCTTCCTGTTTGGCCTGGAGGTTGATGTGTTGCTCTTTTAGGGCTGTGGCATGCCACCAGAGCATTTGTTGGTCCTCTGATCTGGCATCTACTGTGCGCTGCAGGTCATATCCTCACTCTCCTATTTTGGTTACTTCCTTCCTCATGTTGTTGATGCACACCTTAAGGTCCGCCGTGAGTGAAACTATCTCAGACCTGACTCCTTGAAAAAAGTGGTTCATGTAGTTCTGCATTAGGGGAGCTGCTACAGGATTCTCTTCAAGGCTTTCTTGGGTTGTAGGGAGTTTATCCATCTCTTTGAGCACTGCCTTGTTATGTTATATTAAGTGTTGCTTATAAAGCGCACTGACACCGAAGCTTCCTGGCGCTGGTAGACAGAACAGAGTGAGGGGAAGGTAGAGGTAACAGAGTCTACGTGGGGGTAGGGAAGAGGTAAGTTTTTAGCATTTTCCTAAAATTGAGAAAAGAGGAGCAGGATTTGATAGAGAGAGGGAGGAGGTCCCAGAGCCCAGGGGCTAGATGGGAGAACCGGCGTCTGCTGAATCTCTTAGTTTTGCTCCTGGGGGTGATCAGCAAGTTAAGGTGGACGGATCGAAGATTACGTGTAGGACAGTAAGGGTGGATAGTAGATTTCAGGAAAGCAGGGGAAGGGCAATGAAGTGCCTTGAAGGTAAGGCAAGCTAACTTGAAGGCAGCCCTTCTCTCAACCAGGAGCCAATGCAAATTCATAAGCAAAGGTTTAGCTGATTGCCATCTAGGTGTTCCATGGATCAGGCGGGCTGCATGGTTCTGGACGATTTGAAGGCGTTGAGTCAGGTATTGTGGTAGACTGTGATAGATGGCGTTCAAAAAATCCAGACGGGAAAGTACCAGCGAAATAACAGTTTGGGTGAGTGCTCCTGGGGAAAGAAAATGGTGGATTTTGCGGATCCTCCGAAGTTAAAACACGGAGATAAGGAATTCCTATAGCCTGACGCCCAGAACATATTGTTTGGGGTAAAGGATAACAAGTATTCATGTTTATTTTCTCCTTGGGACAAGTAAGCCAAACCCACTGCAACACAAAACCTTTGGCTGCCAGCTTACAGTACCACATTATGTCTCAGGGAAGGGTGTTGACTGCACGTAAGGTAATATTTGTGACCATATGTTAATGCTGTTCAAACTTGTATATATGGTTCATTAATGTAAAGCCTTTCTTATTATGGTGAGTGCTCTAAGAAAATATAAGCTCTGACTGCACTACTGACTGTGGTTCCAATACGAGAATGTGTACGTGCTTGCAAAGTTTAACAATGAGGCTACATACAATGTTCCCATAATGCCCTCTGATTAGATGCAAATATATGCAGAAGCTTGAAAGCAAGATTGCAATGATCCAAGGGCGCCAGAATCTTGGTGAACACCCTCGGGGCAGACTATAAACCACAAGGAAGTACCTGGAACTGGTAGTGGCAGTCCCCCACGCAGAACCGGAGAAAAGACTGAGAAGACAGGTGGACCGGCACATGAAGGTAGGCATCCAACAGGTCCAGAGAAGCCACCACCTCCCCCTGGACCAGCAGCGGCAGATTCTCCTGCAGAGAAAGCATCTTGAACTTAGTGTGAGGAATGAAAGAATTCACCTGCTTTAAGTCCAAGACAGGCCAGAAATCCCCAGACACCTTCCCTACCAGGAACAGGATGAATAGACGCCAAAACCCCTCTGAGATGGAGGAACCGGTCGGATGGCCCTCTTCACGAGCAGGTCCTGGATGCCGGCGAGCAAGGCCTCCCGCTTGACCGGAGAGGAGGGCAGTGGGGTAGCGTGGAAGGCGCCGGAAGGAGGGGAACTGAAGGAGATGGAGAGATCCTCTCTTACGCTCCGAAGAGCCCAAAGGTCCGAGACAGAGGACTCCCTCGCCGGAAGGAAGTGGCGAAGCCAGCCGCCCACCGGGAACCCACCCGGTGGGGCGAGGAGATAGTCAAGGCTTGGGGGCAGAGGTGGAGGCAGCAGGCTAAGACCGGGATTTGGAGAAGAAGGGGGTTCCGCGGCGGTGACCCCTACCTCGAAAGGGCGCCCCGCCCCTGGGCGTGGATGAGGTGGAAAATGCCCACTTGTGACCCAGAAAGCGTGCCTTGGAAGACCTGAGGGATGCCAGCAGCTTCCGGTCCTCAGCCGATTTCTTGACCATGTCCTCAAGAGAAGACCAAAGAGATTCGGCCCAGAAAAGGGGATCTTCATTAGTAAAGCCTTCGGGGCAGCCTCCGCCTTCCAGTTGCGCAACCAGATCTGCCGCCAGGCCTCAAGAGCAGCGCCACCAGTAGAGGCCGAAGCACCCAAGGTGTCGAAGGAGATGTGTGATAGGAGCCGAGTTTGCGGCTCCATTAGCGCCAGGGTAGGAACCACATCCACCCTCGGTCCAACAGCTCCGCCAAGGACTGGAAATCCTTCAATAAGGACTGCATAATGTAAGACAGGTAGGCAGAGGCACAAATGGAAAATTTGGCCGCTGAGTAAGCCTGCTTGGCTGCGGCCTCCACCCGCCTGTCAACATGTTCCGAGGGAGAGGCATCCTCGGAAATAATGGAACCCTGTGAGGAAAGCTCCGCCTTCAGAGAGTCCACTTTCACAGAGGGAAGGAAATCCTTGGCTGAGTCCTGGATCGAGTAGCGCTTTGCCAGGTACCTCGGGAAGGCCTGCTTATCAACCTCCATCCACTCCCCCTCCAACACCTTCTTAATGGAGTAATGAAGAGGCAGAGACTCCGGTTCCTTACGCTGGTATTTAGAAGAAGAAGTACTCCGAGAGCTCCTCAGCAGTTGGAGCCGGAAAAGCCAAGTTCTTTTTGATGTGCAAGAGCACATCCCGCAACTCCTGACCCTGGATATAGTGCCCCCGGAGATCCTCCTCCTCCCCCTCAGTGTCAGAAACCTGAGCGGGGTTCAAGCGAGGATGCTTAGGAGAAGAAGGACCCTGATCACCAGCTCCCTGCGCAAAATCAGCCACCACCGCAGCCTGAATCACGTCCTGAATGGACTGAAGGGAGACAGACTCAGCAGGAACCTGGGAGGCTGAGCCCTCCCCCACAGGGGCATCCACATGCTCCATGAGCCGGACAGCAAAACATGTAGGTACTACCACAAAACACAGCAGCAGCCCACTGGAGACCACAGCAGGAGACGAAAACAGTGGCTCTTAAAAGCAGGCAGAAAAAGGCGGGCCAGCCGTAAGAAACTGACCGGCAACACCTGTGCTGGAACAAGCACCACCCGACCCCGCCCTCAGGAGGACGAGCCACTCTCCCGCGAGAGACAGAAATTACAGAGAGAGCCCCATACAGCGAAGACAACATGAGTTGCGCAGCCCCGCGCAGCGTCCGAAAAGCCGGTGGGAGGCGGGAGTCCAAGCGGGGATTCCAGCGGAGGTAGGACACACCCTGCTGCAGCGCTTCAAGGGCAGGCGGCGTCAGCGGGGAACATAAAAAACCCAGCGCAACGGCCGCCGGCCGCCCAAGCACGCAGGGAAGGCGGGCGGCGAGCCTGTATTTCCAAAACAATGTGTGGGCGCCAATCCCCCAGCCAGCATGTAGCTGACACCTGTACTCCCCACTAAAAGGGGGAAAAAAAAGAGACTGAGCCGCTGCCCGCCGCAACGCCACGGGGGGCAGGCGGGTGGCGAGAACAAAGTACAGGCATGTAAATCCGCCCCCCTCAGCAGAGCTGTGAAAGGCAGGCGGGCGGAGGAACCGGGCACAGGGCATAGGGAAAAAGCCAAAAGTCCGAAAACCTACGCAGAACCTCTGAAGAAACAGAGACACTAAAAAATAGAGAAGGCAATCCCATACAGTACCCCGGCCACCCCACCCCCCCACCCCTCACCTCCCCCCCTTGAAACCCTCGGCCCGCTAGAGCAGAGCCTGACCGGCTCAAGACAGAACACACCGGGGGAAAAGGGGGGGGAAACAGATTCCAAGGTCCTAGGGTCCGCTAGAGCAGGACCGCCACCCGAAACCCATGCACCACTGACGCATCTGGAGAGACTTGCGCAGAACTAAAAAAGACAGGCTTTGGGGTTGGGCCGGCCCGCCTCTTATAGTGGTCATGGGGTGTATGGGTCGGCCATATTGGGAAGGGATGGGAGGCTAACTTATACTTTGGAGGGTTCTGGTGTGGAGCTGAAGCTCACTTCGTTAGTCATGTGGTGAGGAAGACTAACGAGTATGTAATGTGAGTTACTAAAGGAAGCTTTCAGAATCTTCCCAAGAAGTCTTTTCACAATGAGGTAGCTGCGCTGTCTGGTAGACTTCGACCTACAAAATGAAAAATAAACACGTTTCGCAGATACTATTTAGAATGATTTTCACTGACAAGTTGATGATTTTATTTTGTTTGCATAGAAGCACAGGGACACAGTTATATAAATGAGATCCTCTCTTGGTTCTCGAAAAGAAAAAGGTTAATAAAACATACGTTGTCACACCGAGCAAAACACAAACCGGCATGTTTCTGACTATGTATTCCTTCAGCATTGAAGGCAATCAGACCTTAAGTACAGGTGAAATGTTTGTGATTCATATAAATTATGAGGGCCTTTTCAAAGCTGCAATTATTTGAAGAACGTTGTCGCGTAAACATTAACTGGCCTCAATAGTGAAAGAAAAGATTTTCATGGGAAAGAATTAATGATTTGTGAACCCTTTTTGTGGGTAAACGAATAAAGGACATTAGGGATAATAACACCTTCTGGGTGAATTTCACACCTACCATAATCAACAGATGAAAGGTGATCATTTATCTTTCAAAATTTGTCATGAATTGTGTTGCTTTCCGTGTGCATCATTAGTATTAACATCTGATAATCTGAGCCAGAGGCAAAATTGTTATTCTTTAAATCTGATATGAAGCGGATTGCTGATTATGTGGTTATTCTATATTTCTGTGGAATACTGCTGCCACACAATCTACCAATTCTTATTTATTAATGATTTATTAAAAACATTTGCATAGAGCAGCCCTAGGTGCAGTATTTATGAAGGGCAGTCCTATCTGCATGTCTAGCTATCTACAAGTGAAGTATTTGAAAGATACGGGCCAGTGATATACAGCCTGCACAATAAAAGCAGTATGAAATTGGCATAGAGCGATATGCAGTCCTCCAGGCTTTCCCTTTATTATAAGCTTCAGACCTGAGCATCATAACATACCTAGACCACAGCTACTTGATTACCAGCGCAAAGAGCAGCAGCGAGATGGGACACTCCTATCTGGTGCCCCTGCCAATCCGGACCAGCTGCCAGATTATACCGTTTACTCTAACCTGTGCTCGGTGGCCGGACACACAGCACCTTGACATATGAAAGGAAACTGGGTTCAAATCCTATTCGGGCATTAACCTGGAACAGCAACGACCAGTTGAGGGAGTCAAATGCTTTTTCAAAATAAAACTTGAGCGCGGCTGGGTCTTTAAATAGAAGACAGTGGGCCAGGACCATGTGCACTTTGTGAATATAGTGGCGGATGCTGTGTGGGGCATAAAGCCACACTGGTGCAGGTGTCCAAGTACTTCAGGAGGCAATTAGATAAGATTTTGGCAAAAATCTAAATTTCCGTGTTCATCAGCAAATTTAAGTAATTGGACGAGCAGTGTTCAGGACGTCGCCCTGGCTTTTCGAGGACTACAGTGGTGGCCAGGTCTAGTTGAGGAAAATGACTAACATCATTAGCTTTGTGGTGGAGGTTTAAAAGGTGAGGGTCATGGGTTCACTTGAAAGAAATTCAGTACTCAGTTGGGAAGCCGTCTGACCAAGGGATTTGCTCGGCTTCATACTGCTGAGAGCTTCTAGAATCTCCTTCAGGGAAAAAGTCTGGTCAAGGAAGCCCTGCCTGTCCCACTTAGGGTGGCCGGGGTAAAGTCTGTGATAAACTGATGAGCATCCTTTTGAGCTGGTTGGTGTCTCTGAGCATAGAGATCGCTACAGCAGGAGTCAAAGGGAACTGCAATTTCTTGTGAGGTACACATTGGCTGTCCTTACAGATTCTGGATAACGGGGTTCAGTCTTTAGACCGTGTCCCAAGTCTCTAGCCAATAAAGCAGCTTCCATTATTTGTCACCCCATTCATTGACTCATCTGGTGAAGGAAAATCAGCATTGTTTAGATTCTTCTATGTGCAGTTGACGAAGGGAGGACCTA
The DNA here is from genome assembly GCF_964263255.1 of Lissotriton vulgaris. NCBI lineage: Eukaryota > Metazoa > Chordata > Amphibia > Caudata > Salamandridae > Lissotriton > Lissotriton vulgaris. Next base: position 1,684,357,714 of record NC_141693.1, on the reverse strand, counting down.
CCCACCGTCAGCTGCTGCAGAGAGTATTCGTCTCTTGACCACCGATACTTGCGTTCGAGAGAAAGAGTTTGTGATTCTAGGTAATAGATCCGCTGGAGTATGATCTTATTTTACCCAGTAAGAAATGCCTTAGCCCTCTCTTCTAGGACTGCTTTCCCACCCATCCACAATGTCACCTTAATTTCAACAGAGCCCTATTTCAGCTCGAAATAGGCTTTCAGTTTATGGAGTAAGTGCGCAGAACAATCCGCGTTGACCAAGCACCAGGCGTTGAGTTGCCGTATTGGTTACTGGCCCCAGTAGAATTCTCCATGTGCAGTGCCACCGGGGAGTGATCGGAAATGCTCCTGGATAGAATATTTGCTGACACAGTGCCTGGCACATCTGTTGCTGTCATTAGGAAATTGTTGATTCTGGACATACTTTTGTGTGCAGTGAGCAGGTGTGTATGTTTGGTTGTATGTGAATGCCATGTTCTCCAGACATCAAGAGGCCCAGCTTTTTTTTATGTCTCGATGACTCTCCTCTACTTCTGAACCCAACGACCGTAGTCTAGAAAGATGAGGGTATGTGTGGATTAGAAGAGAGGAGGCCCCTGTGCTTTTGCCCCCTTGAGGATAGTGTCCCAGTTCTTATACTTGGGGACCTTGACAATGAGAGGCCTGGGTATACTCCCAGTAGAGGCAGTTGTGCCAACACTCCATGAGCCTGTTCAAAGATGGAACAGGCTAAGAGTTGGTCTGCTTGAAGCCAGGTTGTAATCCAGTTTTCTAAGACTTTCTTTGGTGGGGGAACCCTCGACCCTTTTCTAGAAATCCCATAAATCTGAAGTTATTTTTTCATGCTTGGTTCTCTGCATCTTCTGCACAGTCTTCTAGGAGTTTAGCAGATGTTGAGAGGTGCAGAACCATGGATTTAAGCTCTGTGACAGCGTCCTTAAGTTTCGCAATGGACCCTCCGCATTGGGAACTCTATCACAATGTTGCGCAGGAGAGCAACATCCACCCTCAACTCCCTGATCTTGAGGGCTGTTCAGGACGCCTGTATGGCTTGTAGGATGGAGTCGGTCCTGGTTGCATCCTGGGGGCCTAGAGGCGAGGTAGGGACATTGTTTTGCCTAGAGACATCAGTAGACTACGAGGTGAACCTGTCCATCTTTATTTGCACCTGCATTCCTGACTCCTGGAGGGGCAGCATCATTCAACCTATTTATAAGTCAGGAACACGCTTAGACCCCAGCAATTACAGACTGATAGCCCTTATAGATGTAGAGGCAAAGATCTACGAAACAAACCTACTGGCAGATTTGGAGAAATGGGTAAGCTGCAAAAGTCTATTCCCGAAAACACAGAGTGGGTTCAGAGCCAGCATGGGGACTTTAACAAATATTTCAGCACTTACCCTCTTAGCAAAGAAAGCTATTGCCAAATCAAACATCCTCTACACATGTTTTGTAGATCTGAAAGCTGCCTTTGATAAAGTGCCAAGAGCCAAGCTATGGGCTAAAATTAAAGCTTGGGGAATCCCCTTTGAATTATTAGAAGCAATCATCAACCTATATTCACAAACCTGGGTTCAGATTAAAAAAAAGGGGATGGCCGGAGTTTAATTAAGAAATTTCCAACAAAAAATGGGTTAAAGCAAGGATGCGTTCTAGCGCCGTGTCTTTTTAACATTTACATGGCTGATTTAGAAAGCAACCTTAGTCTCATTTATGGAGACCCACCCAAATTGGGAAAGACACCAATAGCAAGTTTGCAATATGCGGACAACATCCTGGGGGCCTAGAGGCGAGGTAGGGACATTGTTTTGCCTAGAGACATCAGTAGACTACGAGATGAACCTGTCCATCTTTATTTGCACCTGCATTCCTAACTCCTGGAGGGGCAGCATCATTCAACCTATTTATAAGTCAGGAACACGCTTAGACCCCAGCAATTACAGACTGATAGCCCTTATAGATGTAGAGGCAAAGATCTACGAAACAAACCTACTGGCAGATTTGGAGAAATGAATAAGCTGCAAAAGTCTATTCCCGAAAACACAGACTGGGTTCAGAGCCAGCATGGGGACTTTAACAAATATTTCAGCACTTACCCTCTTAGCAAAGAAAGCTATTGCCAAATCAAACATCCTCTACACATGTTTTGTAGATCTGAAAGCTGCCTTTGATAAAGTGCCAAGAGCCAAGCTATGGGCTAAAATTAAAGCTTGGGGAATCCCCTTCGAATTATTAGAAGCAATCATCAACCTATATTCACAAACCTGGGTTCAGATTAAAAAAAAGGGGATGGCCGGAGTTTAATTAAGAAATTTCCAACAAAAAATGGGTTAAAGCAAGGATGCGTTCTAGCGCCGTGTCTTTTTAACATTTACATGGCTGATTTAGAAAGCAACCTTAGTCTCATTTATGGAGACCCACCCAAATTGGGAAAGACACCAATAGCAAGTCTGCAATATGCGGACAACATCGTGTTGCTCTCTCAAACCCCTTTGGTCTACAGCGCCTGATCTCTCAACTAGCAATATACATCTCAAAATAACAACTGATAATCAATTTTAAAAAAATCTAATGTTTTATGTTTTTCAAGCTCTCAGAAAAAACGCCCCAAATTTATCTGGAGGATAAACTCAAGTATTATATCTCAGATAGAAGTTTATAAATATCTGGGGGTTCTTCTAGATCGCCACTTAAGTTTCAAACAACACCTAGAACATGTCAACATAAAAACCAAACAATTATGCTTTGCTTTTAAAACTTTACAGAAAAGCCTAAGTGGCAGCTCAACAAACCATCTCCTAAAGGTAGTGGCTGCAAATTTTTTGCCAGCGATAACATATGGCTCAGAAATGCTGAATACTAAAACGCCCAAATGCTAAATCTAGCTCAGTCTAGACTGTATAATAAAACAGTTTTAAAGCCCACAACACTCTCTCAGGTGCAGATACACCTGGAATATGGATTAACAAATCAGATGCAAAGCCAAACAAGGTGTCCTGGCCAAAAATTCCTGGCGTATGAGGGCTGCAGAAGACAACACGCTTGCCCACCACTGCTGGGAGGAGGTAGAAATACAATCAACAAACCAAAACTCGATATGCCAAGTTTTTAATCAAGCGCTTCAAACGCTAAATCTGGAGAAAGCCTGGCAAACACCCATGTCATACTCTGTTTTAAAAAAAAAACACAAACAAATCAATAAAAACATTATCGTTTCAATCCGATAAAACCATATTTGCTGGTAAAAGTCCTGCACGGTCGGTGATTCCATCCTATAAGCATATGAAACCACAACCCTATCTGCAAGAAAGCTTCAGAGACCTCTACAAGCAGAAATTGTCTTTATCGAGATTGGGTTCATTTTCCAACAAAGATCTCACCCCAAAATGGCAACAGACCTGGCCATCCCTGGACTGCCGCCTCTGTGGCAACGGAGCAGAGTCATTACTACATCTATTATGCATCTGTCCGGCACTAAATAACCTAAGGACGTCATTTTTAAGGCCAATCCTAAGAGAAACTCAAATCCGGACTTGCAGATCGGCCGTCATAAAATGCCTCAGTGTTTCTTCAGTTCAACTGTTTCGCAACACCGTCAAATTTTTGTCCCTAGCAGCACAAGAACTAGAAAAGAAAGAAACAGCACAAAACCTTGGAAAGAATGGAACACCAAAATAAGAATTTGGCAGTAGGGTATAAAGTATCCGGCCTAAGTCTTTCTCGGACCTGTTTCTGTACTCTTTTTCAAAGCCTCTTTCTATGACAAGCCCTAGGCACAAACATGACCTCACCTGTAAATGTTCCAGGATATGGAAATATAGTGACTTAAGAAACTGGCCATAAAGTTATGCATAACAGTTTCGAACTTTGCTCCCTCTCCATTTTCCGTTGGCATCAACATTTTAATTTCACCAGAAACCATGGACATGTTCTCATTGCTGTTATGATAATCTGCTGCTCTTTGGTTCCATTCCACACAAGGGTTACGATAACTAAAAATGTTTTACCTGGAACAAGATCACAGCCGACCAACTCGCCGCCTCCCTGAACCAGCACCCACCTGCCAGCTCAGCAAACCCCAGCCAGGCCGCCGACAACCTCACGAAGTGGATCAGCAACTGCGCGGACGAACTCACCCCTCTGAGGATCCCGCCCAGCAGACACGGCAGCAAGAAAGCACCATGGTTCACCGACGATCTCAAGAGCTCCAAGAAGAACTGCCGAGCCCTCGAGAGAGAGTGGAGAAGGGAACCCACACCGAACAACATGACCACCCTCAAGCTCGCCACCCGGAAGCACCACCAGCTGATCCGCACCGCCAAGAAAACTGCATTCAAGGACCGGCTGGACAACAACGCACACAACTGCAAGGAACTCTTTAACATCGTGAAAGAGCTCTCCAACCCCAACGCCGGAAACAACGACATCACCCCATCGCAAGACCTCTGCAACTCCCTCGCCACCTACTTCCACAACAAGATCGCGGATAATACACAACAGCTTCAGCAGTCAACCGACGCACGCCACGACCGCAGCAACGCCACCCACCACCACCCTCCGCGCCTGGACCCCGGTCAGCACCGAAGACACGGTCCGCATGATGAACTCCGTCCACTCCGGATCTCCAACCGACCCCTGCCCTCACCACGTCTTCAACAAAGCCGACGCTATCATCGCACCCCACCTACGGGACATCATCAACACCTCCTTCGACTCCGCCACCTTCCCTGAGAGCTGGAAGCACGCCGAACTCAGCGCTCTACTCAAGAAACCCACAGCAGACCCCACCGAACTCAAGAACTACCGCCCCATCTCGCTTCTCCCGTTTCCTGCAAAAGTCATCGAGAAGACCGTCAACAAACAGCTGGCCGCCTTCCTCGAGACGAATGGATCCCTCGACCCCTCACAGTCCGGCTTCCGAGCCAACCACAGCACCGAGACCGCCCTCATCGCTGCCACCGACGACATCCGAGCCCTGATGGACAACGGAGACACAGCGGCCCTCATCCTCCTAGACCTCTCCGCGGCATTCGACACGGTCTGCCACCGCACCCTAGTGCATCGCCTCAGCAACGTCGGAATCCAGGAGAAGGCACTGGACTGGATCATCTCCTTCCTCAACGGAAGAACGCAGAGAGTCCGCCTACCACCGTACAAGTCAGAGGCCACCGAAGTCATCTGCGGCGTCCCCCAAGGATCCTCTCTGAGCCCCACCCTCTTCAACGTCTACATGAGCCCCCTCGCGGCCATCGCACGCCAACACAGCCTCAACATAATCTCCTACGCCGACGACACCCAGCTGATCCTGTCCCTGACCAACGACCCCGCCGCCGCCAGAGCCAACCTGCACGAAGGGATGAAAGAGGTAGCCGAGTGGATGACGACCAGCCGCCTGAAACTGAACTCAGACAAGACGGAGGTCCTCATCCTGGGCTCCTCGCCCTCCGCCTGGGACGACTCCTGGTGGCCCCCCGCCCTGGGCACCGCACCCAAACCGACAGACCACGCACGCAACCTGGGCTTCATCCTGGACTCCTCGCTCTCCATGACCAGACAAGTCAACGCTGTCTCCTCGTCGTGCTTCAACATCCTGCGCATGCTACGGAAGATCTTCCGGTGGATCCCCACCGAGACCAGGAAGACCGTCACCCAGGCCCTCGTCACCAGCCGACTGGACTACGGCAACGCCCTCTACGCCGGAACCACCGCCAAGCTCCAGAAGAGACTCCAGCGGATCCAGAACGCCTCAGCCAGACTCATCCTCGACATCCCACGCTACAGCCACATCTCCGGACATCTGAGAGACCTGCACTGGCTCCCCGTCAACAAAAGAATCACCTTCCGTCTCCTCACCCACGCACACAAAGCCTTACACGAGCAAGGCCCGAGCTACCTCAACAACCGTATCAACTTCTACGCTCCGAAACGCCACCTCCGATCAGCCAGCCACGCCCTCGCCGCCGTCCCCCGCATCCGAAGAGCGACAACAGGAGGAAGGTCCTTCTCCTACCTGGCCGCCAAGACCTGGAACTCCCTCCCGACCGACCTGCGCCTGACCCAAGACCACCTCTCCTTCAGGAAGAAGCTGAAGACCTGGCTATTCGAGCAGTAGCAGCACCCCCCCCCCCCCCCCCCCCCCCCCTCCAAGCGCCTTGAGACCCTACGGGTAAGTAGTGCGCTCTATAAATGTCTTTGATTGATTGATTGATTGATTAATGTCATTTTTATCTGTACCTGTTTTGTGCCGTTTTGATCATGCTGGTATGTTCCACTCTTTTTATGATTTTAACAGATCAAATAAAGTATTTTACAATATTTGCACCTGCAAGGACGCAGGGTGGTCGCTTCCCATGGCCATTGCAGCAGCACCACTGCCAGCGCACTACGCTGAATGAGGGATGGCTTGTATGCACTGCTAGTTTTTCTACGACCTCTGGCTGCACTAGCAGCTGACCATGCTCTGTGTGCATAAGCGTATGGGTGATGACTGGGCTCTGGATGTCCAAACTTGGGGTAAGGGGAGCGGGACCCTGGTGGAAGACCCCACATAGCCGGCCCGGGTGTCTGCGAGGCCCACAATAGAGTCTGCCCCAACTAGTCAGGGCACCTTAGGCAGGAAGGCTCATTGGACAGGTTACTGTCACAGACCAGCGTCTAAACGCCCAAGACATGTAGTAGCCAGAGGCAACCACAAGGTGTTGAGAAAAGGAGAGGCAAACCAAATGCCGGTGCCAGCATGTCTTGCATACGGTCTTCCCATGCTGCAGTAATCAAAGGGATCAACAGGGATCCACTGAAGGGTGGCACGATGAACAGGGTACATCATGTGGACCAGGATCCAATAGCCACATCGTCTCCACAGCCATGGCGTCAAGTTCAGATGAGTGGAGAGAGAGGCCTCCCGTCTCCACAAGGCACTGGGTACCATTGCGTCCCTGTAAAGCTCACTGGGTGCGATGGGTGGGCTGGTTCAGGATGGCCCTATGTGGATCCTCAATGCTGCTGCTCTTTGTGGTGTCCTGGGTGGTCTGTGGCTGCTTTTTCATGATCTCCTAGATGGGCCGGCAGGGGCGCTTGGGTGGTGAGTTCAGGCCCCGAAGGCAGTGCTGCCTCCCTGCACATGTCCAACTCGGCCCCATAGAGCTGTGATGCGGCAGCCATCAGAGAGATCCAACGCAGCCTGCTGCTGCCATTTTACGGGACTAGTCCAGGCCAAGGAGTCGTCTGTGTGCCTCCTGTCGCTTTATGAGCCCCTCCGCAAGCTGACTCCTAGGCACAGTGGGCTGTGCAGCATGGGTGCCGGAGCATATACCTCTTTGCCTTTTTTCTGCCATCCTTTCCTTAGTCCTTGTGTTATTTTTGAGAAGCCGATGTCAACTCACTCTACACTTCCATCCCTAACAACCTCGGCATCGAAGCCATAGAGGAAGTATTACTCAACTCCAACCTGGACTCCAATCATCTTCCTTACTTTCAACTCTTGAGAGTGAAAAGAATTGTATCCAATCCGGTCAACTATGAACAGCAAGCTAAAGACATGCTTTATCACTTCAGTCTAAGAGGCTATTCCGACAACATTTGGGAACAGGCCAAAAATTATTGCTCAAAAATATCCCGTACCGATCTGTTTATCAGTTCAAAGAGACCAGAAGAAAAACGGACAGTTGTTGTGTCCAAAGTTTCCACCATAAGTGAACGATAAAAGAAATCCGTCATAAGTCACTGGTCTATTCATGCCTCAGAACCTGATTTCAAAGGCATTTTTAAAGATGCACCCATCTTCGCGTACACCAGGGGTAGGAACTTGAAAGAACTCATAACAACAAGACCCAGAGAGAACACGCAAATCAATTTTAAAGGAACTGTACCTTGCCACAACTGCAGTGGTTGCAATAACAACTGACCAATGGCATACGGTACAATAAAATGTAAGTAAAAGCAGTTGACGCGGCGTTTAGGTGTTTGTCAGTTTTTCACCTTCATCAGGACAAGTGAGTATATAAGATCTACAAATAAAAACAGTATTTTTAGATACTTATGTAAGTGTGACACAAAATATGCAAATTTCATTTTGAAACTATTTGGTGTGATTTGTTGATTTCCTCCTGCTCTCCTCAAGAGACAAACAGCATCCTTAATTTATTGACTTTGTCTTAGAATTCTGAGTGCATCTATTTTTATGACGCAAGACCTAATATTTTACCTTCTAATATCAGAATATTTGAACAAACCTAATTGACATTCATAATCTAGTCTTGTAGGTTCAACATAATCTTCTCAAGACTTAACCATATTCAATAAGTACTTTATACAATAGGTCCCTTATATGAAACTTGTGGGAATTTGCTTCATCAATTACAATATTCCACCGTTTGATTTCTATTTCCGTGACCCTATATATGTTAGGCCTATGAAAAACCAAATTAATAGGTTGAGTTAGAGTTTATCTCAAATGAGAGGCTACACTCCATGTACTCATCTATCTTCTTTACCTTTGAAAATGTTTTGTGCTTTGAGGCCCGCACGTTGGAACCACCGTCTTTTTTTGCAATGTGATTCTATGGCGATATGGGGTATTCTTGTATCCAAAGGAGTATCTAATAAGACATGATGAGATATGTACCTTTGGTTATAGGATGTGATCATCGCTCCTATCTTGAGACCACTATTACTTTCTTAGACCAGTTTTACTCACCCCCGTTTTTTTCAGTTGCGGATAGTTCAACTGTAGGAAAAGGAGCCTAGACTTTGATTGCGTCTCCTGCAACAAAGTGGTATACATATTTATTTTAATATTACTTGCACATTTTGTGGCTCTTATTTATTGTAGACGTATCAGTATTTAAATTGCGTTTATACGCTATACGTTGTCGCCCAGTTTCATAAGAATTTATCTGTCGACTTTTATCAATATATCTACCCTATTATTACCCAGTTAAGACTCATGCACCCTTTGGCTTTGTAGCGCTTATGTGCTGTTTGATCTAATTATAAAAAACCTTGTGTGTTTTTAATCTATTTATCTTGTGACATTATTCTCAAGTATTACTTGTCCACCCTTAAACTTTCTAACAACTCTGTCGTACGTTCGTCTTGCAAGAAAGAGCCGCGTGTAATCAAATTTACCATTTACTCTGTGTTAATGTAAGGCTGAGACGTGTCTTTCCCGGCTAGTGCTCTGGCTGTATTTTAATAAAAACTGCCAGTTGCCCTTTAAAATCGCACGTATCATAAAAACTCTTGTTTCCTACTACATCCGGCTGACGGTCGTTAACGGATTTCAAAAATTTTAACGGTAAACCGAAAACGGTAAATCTATCATTTTCAGCGAAAAGGTCCCCTCATACCTGGAGGTCCCCTCATACCTGGAAATAATGATGCGGCCTCCCTGTTCCAACGTCCCAGAGAATTCTTGTTTGATTTCCGTTATTTTCGAGTAGCCTTATGTACTAACGCTACTGTCCCTGACCCGGAAGTGGTAATTGTCTAATATTGTATTATGCGTGGATGAACCGTATTCACCAATTATTTTCCCTAATACATCTCTATGTTCAAATTCTCCATTATGGCCGCCTTTTGATGTGATATTGCCACCTTATATATTCCAGTATGCCGATTACTTGACTCCGGAAGTCTTTCGTTTACGTGCTACCAATATCATAACAATCTATTTACCTAATAAGAGTGTCTTCTATTTGACAGAGAGAGGGGGTTGTCCTATGGCATGTGCCCAGTAATATAGTTACAGTTCCTATCGCCTGACACTCGTACTCTCACTAATTCCTCGTTTAAACATTATCGCGCTATGTGGCGGCCATCTTCGATTGGGACAAAGTATGTGTTACATCCTCCGATTTTTTTTATCGGACAATCTTTATTATTAAAAAAGGGCTTTATGTTGTTATTCACTTTAAATACAGCTTGGATTCATTATTATATTCTTCATTTTGTCCGAATCTAAAGGACCTCAATTAATTCTGATTTATAATTTAGATTACCAAAAATAAACAATAGCGTAACAATACAATCTGTATATGAATGTTCATGCTGTTCTTATGCGCCCTCCTAAACATCCATAAATATATACATCACTTAGCATTTGCATATAAATTTACATTTGCACTTCGTCAAGCTCATAATCCAGAACTATTTATAAATCATGAAATGATATTGAATTTCATTGAGAACATAATTAAAAAGCATATTGTTATTACCCAAACAATGGTAACTCCCTTCAATATATGATATATATATGCATCACTGGTACATCTGTATTTATTTGTTGAGACATTTCTTAACAATCTTTCTGCTGAATCGTCCAGAATGAAAAATACAGTGATTCAATACATTTTATTGTCATGTTCTTGTTTCTGATCTAAGTACATTACAACACTTACTTACATCTATCCTATTTATTAAAACCAGAGTTTCTTATTTGTGTAAAGTATATAATGACGGGTTGCCCGGTGGTAATTGGCCCTACACATCATAATGTTACCCAATAACCCTAGACATGGGATTCTCTATTGACCCTTATGTATCTATGGGTAATAAAACATCAGAAACTATATATATTTTGAAATGAATTTCGTTAGATGATAAGTCTTTCCCATTCCTCTTTATTGTTAAGTCCTGTCCTATAGGTATTAAAGAGCATTTTCATAATGTCCATCAATGACACACGGTAACGTAAGAGAGCTCTCCACAGAACTAACTCTTCGTCATTCACGTTCATAAACGGCGATATATCGCAACAGCAGGATGGTTCCTTCATATATTAAGGTCTGATACCACCTAAATAATCAGGATACACGCGTCCCGTGTGTCAGCCTCCGCCAGCCTGTCAAGCCGACAGGCTGGCGGAGGCTGACACACGGGAAGCGTGTATCCTGATTATTTAGGTGGTATCAGACCTTAATATATGAAGGAACCATCCTGCTGTCGCCGTTTATGAACGTGAATGACGAAGAGTTAGTTCTGTGGAGAGCTCTCTTACGTTACCGTGTGTCATTGATGGACATTATGAAAATGCATAGATTTTAACTGCATACCCGCATGAGTCCACTGCAGTAGTACCTGAGAGACTGTCCAGGTTTATATTATACTGCTGATACAAGCACTGAGCAAGATTGCCGGTGACAAGGAGCCTTTATCTCGCAGGACGAGAGTCACTTTTAAGATATAGGAGGTACTTACCCCGAGAAGTTATGTCTAGAAAGTAGTTATTAAGAAATCTTCTGGGAAAACATTACATTGTATTCCTGATGAAGGTGGTGTAACTAGTTGAGCCACCGAAACGCGTCGCATAAGAGAAAGGAGGATTGTTTCATAAATTCACTGGAGAATAATTCTGACGTTTCGCTGAATTAATTCTGTCTGTCTATACCTCCTTTTTACAAATAGGAATCTAACGTTTCCTTTTTTTAATGTCTATTCCCTTCTTTTTAAATTTATTTTAATGGAAATATCTTTTTAATTGTGTATTGTGTGATGAATAAACTGTTCAGTATTTTTCATAATTTTGTATGTGTTTACATTTTGCCTCACTAGTACAGTATTTTGTTAAGTGTCTATTTTTGTCAATGTGTCTTTGAGAATATCTGTTTCAATAATAAAGTGTCCCAAAGGGAATATTTGCTTGACTAAAAGTCCTCTGTTGTACTCCATCCCTTTGGGTTGTTGGGTCCCTCTCTCTTTTATTAGAGTCTGCTAATTTATACAGTCCATTCCTGAAAGCCTTGATATACCTACGCTTAACTGATATGTAGTCATCTTTACTAGAACAATACACTTTCACCGACTTCCTATCATGCTGTTTTCTTTTTACCAATGTCCCCAATATCTGCTTGTCTTCACGTTTTACATGAGTAACTGCAAATCGCATCACCTATTTATTCACAAAAAACTATCTTCCACATCAACCAAGAAATAATCTTGCGTTTAACCTTTGCAATTCCTTTCGAATACTAATTGGAAGCTTTACACTTTATCAAAGTTAAAAAGATGTTCGGCGATCCGTAGATGTTCACCGAGTTCTTTGTTGTTAGTAAAGTATTTTCCTTCCACAGGCCACAATTTCCGATACCCAAATTCCAGCGTTATCAGCCTATCAAAATCCTAAACTCGGCAATTCGTGTCTGCCGTTGGTTCCTCGCTTCAGAACAGTCCCCCCTTGAAGACAGAGCCTTTCCTTCCCCCTCAGCAAACTATGGAATCCTCTCCCCACTTCTATTCGTTCCTACCCCTCACTAATCAAGATACTGTATGTTTGTAAAATAGACCTTATCCCTTTTTGGCTGTTATGCGCTTAGAACCGCTGCGTTAGTTTGCTCTTTCCAAATTAATTAACATAAGAAGTTCAAAAACATTAACTAGACTTTCCATCAAGCAAGTTGCATAGCCTACCCCTTTAATGGAGTTGCTTATTCAGAACTCACTGATTTACATGAAAACAAGTGTATAGGAATACTTAGGTATGATGCCAAGTGACTACTTGTGACGGGACATAGCAGTAAGTAAATGTCCAGTTACTAATAACATATAACGCGCCTCCTTTTTGAAAGGTAGTGATAGATGTGGAACCCATAGTACAGTCTGTAGTTGTTACAGTGAAAGTTCCTTTAATAGTATATCAATTTCATTACTTTATGCAATAGTAGTATTACCAGTAGTAATGACAGCATAAGAAACGCTCATATTCCATTAGCAATTTGACTAATATTTTATGCAATATTAATAGTACTAGGCCGAGGAGTAGTGTTCGGATAGTAGTAATATATTATTGAGCTGTGAGTTTGGTGTCGCTCTATAGTTGCAATTTCAGTCGCCTCTTGGCAGTGCCGGCAATAGTGCTTTCATTAGCAGTAGTGCTACCAGGCAGTAATAGTTGCATATGCACTGTAGTACGTTTGTAAATGTTGGGGAAAGTTATAGTTGCAGCATTAGTAGATGTAATAAGTTACAGCAGTATGAAAAGAACTAAAAGTGACGATTGCTTCAAAGAGAATAAAGAATTGACTGTTGATCATTGGTTTGAGAAAACTGCTGTGTTGTATTTTTCATTTCGTTGGTAGCTTAGATGCACTGAACACCGTGAATTTACCTAACGCCCAATGAGCCTCCTTGCGTCAATATACTTTGTAAATGAAAATCAGTAGATGAAAGTAACTGTGTACTTTGTAGAAAATGAATGTGGGCCCTTGACATAACGTATATGCCATCAGCCTCTACAGTGACCACGCTAGCCTTCTTTATATCTCAACAGTGCAAAGTCATGAAGTCTCCTGACAAGACTGCTTGAATCACGGTTTAGCAGCTGCGTTCGAATGCCACAGTCTGTCATTGAAGGTCGAAACCTCGGAACAAAGGTATACACGCCAGTGTCTCTTAAATAACAATGCCATTGAGGATGCTGGTTCACACGGTGACGTTGTATTCACTACAGTTTGTGTGCGTTAAGTCTCCCTTGGCTTTCCTTTCAATGCTTGGTCTTTTCTGTGGATGGATGTGTGCGCACACACCAGCCCACACTCCCCGAGTACTGCCATAGGTTACTGAGCAGGGGAAGCTACTGGTACAGAGGATGGAATCACCCATCCTCACCACTTTATTTTCTTGCTCTCAGCGTACATTCGAGGCAGGTAGCGAGAACAACACACTTCTGTGGGTAGAGTGAATACAACATCTCCTTGTATATACCGTGTCATGGGCCAGGCATCCTTGTGCTTTTCTGTGTGCACAGATCTCTCTTTTTAATGACTCTCCCCAGGCATTGGGGCCTCTTTGTGATTGTCTCATTACAATCCCTGTAATTGTTGGTTTCTGTCAGCAAGCACCCAGCCTGCTTTTTAATTTTGTTCTCTTTTAACTACTGACCTGTGTTAGTGCTCTATTTGTTTGCAGCCCCTAGCTTTTGTGTAGGATTCAGTGTAGTCCCCTGGTGCCCTTAAATGACTGATGCGAGAAGAGGGCACGTTAATTGCTACAGCCTGAAGTTGTCGAGAATAAGTGGGTAATAGCTGGAGGGATACATAAAGATGCATTTAAGATCGTTAGGGCGCCGAGCCTTGTTGCTGCTCCCTCTTGTATGAGTCATCAGGCAAGCAAAGTCTTGAGTTGTTCCAGTTCTGTAATTCCTCAGGCAGTTTGGAAGTGCTGTACTTCAGAAGATGTATTTCTTAATCGGTGATGTTCTCCACTAAACCCTGTACACCATGAAGTCTTGCAGACGCATAACAAACCTTTTTTAATGATATTGCGAGCTCCTGTTCTTTCCGAGGCTGCAATTTGGTAGTTTGTTTTAGAAGACCAGTTTTATTATTGCGTAATCTTATGTGTGGATCTTATTACAGACCGATTGTGGCCGTTGCCCTTCATATTACGTTTCAAATGTTTCAGCTCAATCCCAGTTATGTTGTTTATTGTCGGAAATATGCCCATACCCATTTAACCCTTATCTGCCCAGAAAGAAACTGAACCTGTTACACTTATGAGCGAGGGCAATTTAGCCCTGGTCCTGGAGGAACAGGCTTTTGCCTACATTTCAGAATATCCACGGGATGGCACTTGCTACTGTATTTTCTGAGTAGAGGAACGCTAAAATGCGAATACAAGTAATGGTTTGCTCTGTACACCACAGGGCTGGTGGCTTTAATACCTTTTCTTTCTTGGTAAATCGACTCAGATGGACTCATCTTCTCCGGTGGCACTGGTCGACATGTGGTGCTCTTGCACAAGTGGTAACTGTATGGTGAATGGATTTGGATTTATTGTATTATGTAACAAAAAGGGTGTGTATTATGTAAACATAAATGGTACATGGGCTCTGACACAGCAAGGCACCAGGAATCCTCCCTATGTGTCTATGCAATAGGCACAGACATGGCCCTATAGCGCTTATGCATGGAGGGTTTTCACTTTCCCACCAAGATAGGAGTAAGCAACCTCATGTCTTGGTGACGGGGCAGCTCCAATATGCTTGGGTAGTAGATTACTAAGACACTTGTGCAAAGGTGCATGTTACTACAACAGGACCGTACTTATGACCCTTCTAGGTTGTTTCACGTTACTTGGTAGTTTGGTGATTTTCTTTTTCCCAGGTCAGCACTGACTCGGTGACGTCTGTGAAGTGTTCTGCACCCTTTGAGATCTTTTTCCACTATAGAAAACATCAGATAAATACATTTCAGAAGAACATTATGCACATCTCCGGTTTTGATGTAAGTATTCCAGGTGTATTTATTTTAAGCCTTTACATAAATGCATCTGGATTATAGGTTCAGTCTCTCCTCACCATCTGCATATGTCACCGTGGTCTGTGCTTTTTTTTCTGGTCCCTTCGTGCTCCTCAGTGGACGCGAGGCTAGATAGCTGTCAATTATTGTAATACTAAAGTGCCCAGGGGGCTCACAAAGTGGGCGCAAACATCTGTTTCGTCCCCAGAGCACTTGCATAATACGGCCCCAGGGTTGTAGTCTGTACTGCGGTCATGCTGAGTAGGTTAGATTAAACGCCCATCCAAGAGCACTCCTGAGCCACTGGTGTGGTAAAGACATACAACCAGTGCGTACGACTTCCGAAGATATAAAGAGCGAAATGTGCAGTCATGAAGGTGACATCCATTGTTTACCGTTGTCAATTGTATGAACATTTATAAAGTTTTCAATGCTGCCCATTTGCGCCCACGGGTCTCTTCAAGATCCTGTGTCTTTGCTAGCTATTTAAGGTTGTCCATTCCTATCTCCTGTAAAAAAATCAAGCTTTTTTGGGGGACATTTCCTAAGGCATTAGCCTATGGAACTGTTTCTTTCCGAGTCTTGAAGCAATTGTATGAAGTTTTGGAAAAGATTGAAATTAAATTGTGTCAAATCTGAAAGACATATGATCTGATATGTTGGATGCTGTAAGCATCAACCACCCCCAATGTTTTTCTGCAACCCCCATCTCCCAAGGATGTCTTAAACAAGTCCACATTTGAATCAGATTGAAAACCATACAGCAAGCAGGAAAGACTGAGAGAGGACCATGACGACATGGCTTTGGTCAAGAGTGGATGGTTTCTAATGTAGTCAGAATCTTAAGAATGAACATGGTACCACTTTCCACAAATGTTTCGGTATTCAAAATATTGCGTATGGAATCCCCTCGTATTGTCTAATTATAACATCTGAATAGTTTCACTACCTGCTGTGCAAACTGGGTGTCCTTCCTAAGCTAAGCAGAAGCTTATCTGTTGCTCCTCATTTCCATGCATGCACACTTCACTCATACACAAAGCTCACATCTGTGTCCGACGAAGGGAGCAACACGTCAACACTGTTACAGTATTAAGGAACAAGGGAGGATAAACAATTATGACAATCGGTTCGAGCAATATTGGAGCTATTCATAGAGACACTAAGTTCAGGTGGTACAATATCATATGTTGAGCATTTGAATACATATATTACAACCGCATGAACATTACAGTGTGAGGATTAGAGAGTATTGGTCCCGGTTAATCTATGGTAATTGGTACAATGTGTAAAACCTCTGTTGTCAGACGAGGAGATGGGGAAACAGGGGAGGGGTTGCATATTATGGATGGGAGTAACAAAGGGGATGGGACAAGCGAGGTTGCAAAGGGAAAGTACAGGAGTAGTGAGTGTGGGTGGAGAGTGCCAAGGGGTGGTAGTATTTAGGGCGGTACCTGCATAGGCTACCAGGTTTCCTCCTGATAGGGTCCTGGGGGAGAAGGCGTGTGACCTATGGCAAGGAGGTGAAAAAGGGCTGCAGGGTTGGTGATATTGGTAGATGGTAACTGCCACAATGCATTGTTAGAGGTAGCTCAAGTGGGGGGGGGGGAATGGGGGAGTCATAGGGGTAATCAGTTCCCAGAATTGGGTAATCATAGTGTCCCCGGCTGCTGCTATGGGTCGCTTACGGAGGCGCCTGGCTATCTCCCAGTGTAGAGCAGTGCTTTCTACTTCTCCTAAAACGAGGAGTGCCCTGTGCCATTGGGGAATCTCTGGGGGTCGTTTGGCTCTCCAGTGCATGGTGAGAAGATGCTTAGCAAGCAATAAAGCGAGATTGGCAAAGCGTGCCCGTACTTTATGATCCTTCCTCTTTTTAAAGATTCACTGGGTTGTTGCTTCCCACGAATTCAGCAAGTAAGCTCTGTAATGGTGACTAGGGTGTCGCGTGACAATAGTTGTCGATATTAGGGTATGACTATAACACGTGCTGGAGGTCAGCTGTTTGGGCCTGACATTTGGAGCACTTTAGGTGGCCTTTGTGGAAGGTACAGTTTAACAGTGAGGGTGTGAGATATGCACAGTTGAAGCACCTTATGTTTTTGAATCGCGCATTGCGGGAAATGTTTTGGGTGATTCTAGGGTCATAGTCCATTCAGTGTTGAGTAGGGGCCGCGTCAGATCCTCCTCCAAAATGTGTCAGAGGTGGGTGTGTCAGGGAGATTTTGGTGTGTTCTCTGATGGCTTTTAGAGCCATGTTACCTGGTGGTGCGCTGTCCCCATGGTGTGCAGAGCATGTATAACGGCATGAGTGGAGGCATGTGCAACAGACTCTGGGTCGTTGCCATTGGTCGCCCATGTAGGAGAAACTGTGCTGGACGGATGCCATCGTGTTGACGCAGTTGGTCAAATGTAAGCATGCTTTTGCTTTGGAAGAGGCTGCCCGCTGTCTTCTGGGAGCACTCATGCCATGTGGACAACTCACGCCATGTGAAGAGTACAGGGGGGTCAAAGTTGCCCTAGAAGCAGAATGGTAGAGTAAAAGGGTTTCATGTGTTTTGTCAGTTGAAAGATCTTGGCGAGGCACTTCTTGGCCACCCAGACGGGTAAGGACCAGGAGCAATGTATTTTAGCTCTTGGGTCTAATAGTTGGTGAAGAATATAAAGGGGGAGGGGACCGTTCCCGATATTGGTCTCATATAAATTCTTTCCTGCTGACCGTCTGAATACTACTGATGCAGCACCGCAAGGTAATAGGACTCGCAGGATGGAGCACCTTGTTCGCCCTGGCCTACCGGCCACTGGAGCTTGTTGAGTGCTACCAGCTGCCCTTTCCTGTCCCAGAATAGGTCTCCCAGCATCAGATCCAGTTCTCTGAAAATTTGCCGGTGGGGATATACCGGCACATTCACAAAATAATGTAATAGGTGTGGAAGAACGATCATTTTTGACAGAACGATTTTGCCACTGTGGGAGAGGGGTAGTCGCTACCAGAATCGCGTTTGAGATTTGAGAGATGTAAAGGCCCGCTTCAAATTGCCTTCAAAAGCCGGATACAAATTGCCTTCAAATAATTCCTATTGTGAATGGTACAGTGTGATGCCTAGGTAACCGACTGCTGCTGTCGTCCATTTCAGCGACACACAGCCCAAGTGTACAGCCCGGGGCCGTGTCCCGTTTCAGTGGGAAGACAGCTGACTTCCCCCAACTTACTTGTAGGCTCGCTGCTTCCTTGAAATCCCAGAAAATCGTGGACATCGACTCAGTGTCCACTGCAGCATCCGGAGTTACAGCAGAAAGTTATCAGCATACACCAACACTTCATGGGTAGTGCCCCAGCAGAGTCCTTTTTAGGTTTTGCCTCGCCGAAGATGCGCTCTGCGCATCTTTTCGGCGCAGGCGAAAACCTGATGAGTTGCATAGTGTGGCTTGGTTCGGCCCTCGTCCTTGATTGGCTGGCTCCGTAAACGGAGCCTTGCCATTGGACGAGGGGCCTGTCCGTCAATGCCGGACCAGACACGGGGGCGTTCCCGACATTCTTTGGCTTTTGCCGACGTCACGGGACGCCGGGAACGCCCCCGTGTCTGGTCCGGCATTGCCGGCACTACTGCGTCTCTTCTCCTCCGTCGCCGGCCTCCAGTCTCCTCCTCCCCGATTGCATTGCCCCGTGACTGGCCGGCCGGCCAATCCTAGCGCGGCCGGCCGGAAGTGCCCGCCCCCCGCAGCCCGGGGAAGAAGGAGAGCAAGACGGCAAGCACTATGGCGGCGCACGCGGGGCTCCCGTGGCCTGGAGGGAACCCCGGGAGATACAGGTAAGTGTTTTTTTTCCTTATTTGTAATGCTGATAAAAAATGTTAACATATTTAGAGGCACTGTATATACCATGTGTAACTACAATAGTAGACACGGATATGTGGGAAGGTAATAGACGCAACCCCGCCGGGTCAGAGATCGCAACATCTCGGCGCACGGTCTGTGGTCAGCATAGCCCATTGTGTGCCTACGGACGCATCTCACTGCTGGACTTAACCCCCTCCCTCCCGTTAGAGTCAGCAGTCTACAACACAACGCACAGAGGGAGAGACGGTGGTAGAGTCCAGGGTATGACACATTTAGCAATCCTCGTCCTCTTCATCACTCGATATAGCTGCCACCATGCTGTTCCCGCCCCTTACCGCTGCCTCGGCTCCCGTTCCCGCCCCCCTACCGCTGCCTGGGCCGCCCTGTTCCCGCAGTGCCGTTCTCAGCTGCAGACATGGTGAAAGTGTCCTTCAACTCGGCTCTCGGCCAGAAAGACCCGCCAAAGGAGGAGAACAGCGAGGTGCTCATCATCCCCGAGCCCAAGGTGAGCCCCCGGGAGGCTCGCCAGTTTATCAGCCTGTATATTGTGTTTGTTTGTCATTCGAAGGATCACACGCTGTGCTGCTCAAATACTCCGGTTTGTGTTTTCAAAACACTTGCAACCTTTTTATTCTCTCTTCTGCTGGATCAAGGTCTGTTTGGTTCGCATTTCCAGTTTTTGGGCTCTGAGTATCGGCTTTTGTTTTTCGTTGGAGACAGCCTCGCGTCTTTGGGATATTAATCTTGTTTTTGTTGTGAAAGCCGCCCATATATTGTGACTGCAGCCTCTGGATCGTGGGAGGGAGAGCGTGTTTGCTGGAGGATTACGGGTACACAAGATAGAGGAGGCAGGCAGGGAAGCTGAGGGGAATCATCAAGCGAAGCCTGAGCCCAACAGACACCATACCCACCTCTGCCCCCACAGCGAGACTGAGTCCAAAGCTGCCAAAGAGCCCCAGGAGGAAGAGAAGGAAAGGTAACAGCGCAGATTTATTAAATCCCATCCTCTCTTTTGACCAGTGCCGTAGCTATTGGAAAGTAGAGCCAGCAGTGAATCCCCTATGCCACGAGGAAGCTCCAGTTACATGTCAAAGTCCTGCGTATTTCAGACACGTTAAGCACGCACCCACGGGGATCGTGGCTCAGCCTTTAAACAGCATGCTTTCTCTGCTACTAGGAGCAGCTTTATGCCCTCTGGCACAAAGCTCCGTTAACACACCTTTTGTTCACCGGTGCTGTTAAGACGCCACACACTTATAACTCTTGTCATTAAGAACTGGTATCCTCCTGTGTCCCACATCGGCACGCCTTGTGGATTCCTGTGCTTTGGCACAGTGCCCCACTGTAACCTTAGTGCCCTTCGCAAATAACTCTTTCAGTGGGTTAATCTACACCTCCTTGGTGCCTTTGCTACTCTTTTGACTGTGTGCTATGGATAAAATTGACCTCTCCTCCTGCCCTTGCATATACTGATTTAGTAAAACCATCTTGTGACAACCACTTTGTTGGATTATGCTACACTCTTCAGGAGACCTCTGTCTCTCATGAACCCTTGTGCCCTGGAAACCGTTATAGTTCTATGTACCATAATATTAAATGGTACTCCTTTCCATATCTCTGTCGTGTGGATCCGACCACCATGTTTTGCCCTAAATCAATCTAAGGGTTTTTCAGTCAATTCTCTAATTGACACCCACCGCTCCCCCTTTATTCCACCCCTAATAGTGGAAATATGATTTAACGAGTTAATATTTGCTTCTGACGTCTGTGACTCCTGCATGTTACTGGGTCAAATACTGCCAAGCCCACTCAACCTTTAAAGAGGATATCGTTGAATTGGGTAACTAATGATTAGCGTGTTATTTAACGTGTGTAGTTGGTGCTCAGGAAATATTATTTTGACAATGATCCCTGGGGCTTTGGCTGTGATTTTTTAACAAGTGGCTGGATATAGGACCGAGATGAACGGATAGAGTATGGGCATCTCCGGAATTTATATGGCATGTTAGTTGGTGTCCTTGGTCTGAGTGTGCGAAAACAAGATTTTTTAGTAGAGAAAGAATACAAGTTATACTCTCTAAACACGCACCCCTTATTTACCTTAAAGAACTCAACATCATTAGGATACAAATATAGAATTACTTTGTGCCTGTGTGTAAACTCAGTTACATTGCATACAATGTGTGTTTTCTTATCATAATTTGAATTACGACACCACTCAAAGATAGACTAACTCGCTCATTTAGAGCTTTGTCAAAATCTCCAGATAATACCCTGTTGACTTAATGTTTCTGCTCAGGCGTCCACCTTGGTCAGATAAAGGGTGAATAGCACAGAGCACCATGTTCCTGCACGTTTCTCACGTTTGTTGAGGCTTTGGTTACACCAGCTTTTTGCAGGTGCAAACTGTTTACTGTATTTTGTACAATTAAAGTGGTAATACAACTACTGTACTGATTTTTTTTTATATAGTATTGATAGTGCATATTATATGCATAACTAAAGAAGACTTGATACTGTGTATCTGGCAGTTTTTCTCACCGAGTCCTAATGTGTAACTTAATGGTAATAGATCAATGTTTGATTACCAGGACACACAGCTAAATTTCAAATGAGTGCCTGCCACGCTGGTGCACAGCTGGGATGGATGGATGGAAGGGTGGGTGTCTGACATAGAACAGTCTGGCACGCGGGGTGAACAGCTGGAGTGAGTGGGTGGGTGTCTGGTGTGGTGTACATCAGGCTGTTTGACTCACAGCTAACCCTGGGGTGGGTGTGTCCCCGGTGTAGAGCCAGCGAGAAGCCGGGTCCACAGCTGGGGTCGTGTGTGTCTAGCTTAGAGCAGTTTGAAAGAGAAGCCGGACGAACAGCTGGGAAGGGTGGGTCTCTAGTGTAGAACAGTTTGAAGGAGAGGTTGGGTGCACTCCTAGGGTGGGTGGGTGTCTGGTGTAGAGCGGGTTGTAAGAAAGGCTGGGTGCACAGTTGGGGTGGATGTCTGGTGTGGAACAGTTTGAAGGAGAGGTTGGGTGCACACCTAGGGTGGGTGGGTGTCTGGTGTAGAGCGGGTTGTAAGAAAGGCTGGGTGCACAGTTGGGGTGGATGTCTGGTGTGGAACAGTTTGAAGGAGAGGTTGGGTGCACACCTAGGGTGGGTGGGTGTCTGGGGTAGAGCGGGTTGTAAGAAAGGCTGGGTGCACAGTTGGGGAGGATGTCTGGCGTAGAACAGTTTGGAAGAGAGGTTGGGTGCAAAGATACAGTGGTTCGTGGTTGGGTGACTGGTGTAGAGCAGTCTTGTTTGACAGGTGTCTAGTGTAGGGCAAGATGGGTGCACAGCGGATGGGGGAGGTCTGTTGTAGTTCTGCCTGTATGAGAGGCTGGGTGCTCAGCACCCTTGCCGTGTAATGCCTTGTACTACATCTGTGTTCGCAGTCGCCTCAGGCTGTTTTTTTTATGCAGGGGACGGGATTTGATCATGCCCATTACGCCGTATTGCTTCTCAAAGGCAACTGTTGCAGAGCCAAGTGGGCTGTTGAAAATTGTGTTTTCTCCACCTGCCCCTGTTGCCTGCTTGTGCCTCCGTTTTCGTGCCTCCGTTTTCATGCCCCTGTTGCCTGCTTGTGTCCCTGTTGCCCGCTTGTGCCTCCTTGTGCCCCTGTTGTCTGCTTGTGCCTCTGTGTGCCCCTGTTGTCTGCTTGTGCCTCTGTGTGCCCCTGTTGCCTGCTTGTGCCTCTGTGTGCCCCTGCTTGTGCCTCTGTGTGCCCCTGTTGTCTGCTTGTGCCTCTGTGTGCCCCTGTTGCCTGCTTGTGCCTCTGTGTGCCCCTGCTTGTGCCTCTGTGTGCCCCTGTTGTCTGCTTGTGCCTCTGTGTGCCCCTGTTGTCTGCTTGTGCCTCTGTGTGCCCCTGTTGCCTGCTTGTGCCTCTGTGTGCCCCTATTGCCTGCTTGTGCTCTGCTTGTGCCTCTGTGTGCCCCTGTTGCCTGCTTGTGCCTCTGTGTGCCCCTGTTGCCTGCTTGTGCCTCTGTGTGCCCCTGTTGCCTGCTTGTGCCTCTGTGTGCCCCTGTTGCCTGCTTGTGCCTCTGTGTGCCCCTGTTGCCTGCTTGTGCCTCTGTGTGCCCCTGTTGCCTGCTTGTGCCTCTGTGTGCCCCTGTTGCCTGCTTGTGCCTCCGTCTGCCCCTGTTGCCTGCTTGTGCTGTGTTGGTGTGTGTGGAGGGCTCTGTGTGGCTGTGTGTGTAGGAAGCTTTGTGTGGCTGTGTGTGTGGAGGGCTCTGTGTGGCTGTGTGTGTGGGGGGCTCTGTGTGGCTGTGTGTGTGGGGGGCTCTGTGTGGCTGTGTGTGCGGGGCTCTGTGTGGGGGTGTGTGTGGGGCGGCTCTGTGTGTGAGAGAGAGAGATT
The DNA here is from genome assembly GCF_964263255.1 of Lissotriton vulgaris. NCBI lineage: Eukaryota > Metazoa > Chordata > Amphibia > Caudata > Salamandridae > Lissotriton > Lissotriton vulgaris. The sequence continues at coordinate 1,684,334,256 of NC_141693.1, read as the reverse complement.
TGTTTAAATACCAGGATAATTGCCGGCAGCAGCACCCTTGCCGTGTAATGCCTTGTACTACATCTGTGTTAGCAGTCGCCTCAGGCTGTTGTTTTTTTTTATGCAGGGGACGGGATTTGATCATGCCCATTACGCCGTATTGCTTTTCAAAGGCAACTGTTGCAGAGCCAAGTGGGCTGTTGAAAATTGTGTTTTCTACACCTGCCCCTGTTGCCTGCTTGTGCCTCCGTTTTCGTGCCCCTGTTGCCTGCTTGTGCCCCTGTTGCCCGCTTGTGCCTCCTTGTGCCCCTGTTGCCCGCTTGTGCCTCTGTGTGCCCCTGTTGCCCGCTTGTGCCTCTGTGTGCCCCTGTTGTCTGCTTGTGCCCCTTGTGCCCCTGTTGCCCGCTTGTGCCTCTGTGTGCCCCTGTTGCCCGCTTGTGCCTCTGTGTGCCCCTGTTGTCTGCTTGTGCCTCTGTGGGCCCCTGTTGCCTGCTTGTGCCTCTGTGGGCCCCTGTTGCCTGCTTGTGCCCCTGTTGCCTGCTTGTGCCTCCGTCTGCCCCTGTTGCCTGCTTGTGCTGTGTTGGTGTGTGTGGAGGGCTCTGTGTGGCTGTGTGTGTAGGAAGCTTTGTGTGGCTGTGTGTGTGGAGGGCTCTGTGTGGCTGTGTGTGTGGGGGGCTCTGTGTGGCTGTGTGTGTGGGGGTCTGTGTGTGCGGGGCTCTGTGTGTGTTTGTGTGTGTCATTTGCGATAGATAAAGCTAGTGGCATTGTAAATGACAATGCCATTTATTTATGTTAAAAAAACATAAATAAAAATAATGTCAAGAGCAATGCCAATAGCTCTAACTTTAACAAAGGCAAAACCATTGCATTGTAAATGCTTGTTCCTGAAGTCGGTGTGCCAATGGCTCCATGGCATTGACAGAAAGGATTGAGACGCATCAACACTTTATACACAACTTTCCTACGGAGTTTAGAAAGTGGCCATTTGATACCTTAGGAGTGACCAAATGCCGTTAGGCAATTTGCAACAGCGAGTTCAAGTGCAATGCTTGAAGCGTTTAAATATATTTACGTATTTCTGCGTGTGTCTCTGTCCCGACCAGCTCTATGTATTCTACCCCCAATGGAGTAATTGACTTGGCCCTTAGAGTATGTTTCCTCTATGTCCATGTCTTTAATTACCGTACCACAAAACGTCTTCCTCAGAGAAATCATGACTCTGCTTCCAGACCTACGTTAACATGTCCTGATTTAAGAGTTCCCAAACTTGGCGCAAGACTAAATTCTCAGAATTCCAGCAACCAGGGAGGGTTTTAACCTCAGACCTGCTATGTTCACACAGGGTGACATCTATTTATAAATTATGCAGTTTTCTCTAGCACAGACTTGGCCCTAGGAAATTAGATTGCTTTAAAACAGAGCCTGAGTAAGTAGCAAAGAACGTTAAACAAATCCATTGAATGAATCACATACAGACAAAGAACAAAAGTCGCAGTGAATAAAGTCGGTTAGTAATAACTAACCAAAATTGATCTATGGAGGCCTAAAAGGCTAACAGCGAGACGTTTATATGGAACAGGAGCATTTTTACTTTGTTTTTAGGTCTCGCCTTGCGACGCAGCGCATGCGTTGCTCGCTTTGCGAGATCTATTGTCGTCGATTTCTCTTACGAAGCGGGGAGGGTGGAAGCTCCACCCATGCTTCTAATTGGCGCTGGTCCAAAATTCATGCTTTTCATAGGAAGTGATACATTTGAGAGCAAATCCCTAGGCAATTAATCGTTTCAGACAATTCAACAACTCATTTCTGAAACAGGTTCACGATCTAAAGAACTCAGTGTGAACCCAATTAGACTATATTAAAACATTTATCAATTTTATTTTACTTGCATTAAAAACTGCTCAGACAATACATTGATGAAGGACAACATAATTATGACTGGACGCAGTTTACATAAAAACAATCACATACTAATATAACAATATAATCTAGAATAGAATGAAAAAACATCAAATAGTTAATAAACGCCTAATGAAAAAGTGGTGGCTATAAGATGGATCTTCCCAACGTGCGTTTCAGCACTAAGTGTGCCTTCAGCAGGAGGGCCACAACCATATCTTTATGGGGCTGAGACGGTGATATAGTCACGCTGTACTGGTGATCCAAAAATGTAGGACCTGTATCTGTTTCTTAATTGTTTTTGAGAGTACACAGGATGTATGTGTCTCGCATTGTAGCTTTCCTCTTGCTTCCCTGGTTAGATCGTCTTGAACAAAACGGCACCTTCAGAGAAGTATATTCGTCTAACAAATGTGTATCTTTTAATTTCAGGATGTACAATAGACTGGGGGGGTGACCAAAGGCCAATAGTAGGCTCCGTAATAGAAGTCGGGAACCAGTGGGCAAACACACAATATAGTTCGCAACTGTGTCCACGTAGCTCTTCAAGTGAGCTGGCTCGAGCGAATTATGTTTCTGGATGCCATGCTGAAAAAGTTACATTTATTTATAAATTATGCAGTTTTCTATAGCGCAGACTTGGCCCTAGGACATTAGATTGCTTTAAAACAAAGCCTGAGTAAGTAGCAAAGAATGTCGAATAAATCCATTGAATGAATCACATAAAGACAAAGATCAAAAGTCACAGTGAATAAAGTCGGTTAGTAATAACTAACCAAAACTGATCTATAGAGGCCTAAAAGGCTGACAGCGAGACGTTTATATGGAACAGGAGCATTGTAACTTCGTTTTTAGGTCTTGCCAAGCGACACAGCGCTTTGCGCTGCTCGCTTTGCGAGATCTATTGTTACAATTTCTCTTCCGAAGCCGTGGTGGAAGCTCCACCCATGCTTCTAATTGGCGCAGGTCCAAAATGCGTGCTTTTCATAGGAAGGGAGGCATGTTTTGTTCCCTCCCTGTCTCCTGCTCGTCGTGCCGGCCCGGACAGAAGATGTGCACGGTGTCTTTAAATGTACATGCCGCTTTCACTTTCACAAATCTTGTCTGCTGAGCACCCCCACAGGACCTGTAGGGTGGCGCGCGCACAGTCCCTTCAGTTGGGTAAGTCCTGGGATCCGCTGCGGCCAGGCCAACGGCGTCTCCAGGCTCTGTCGACCTACATCCAGAGAGTCTGTAAAGTTTATAGTCTCGGCAAAGGGGATTACTCTTCAGTCTATGTGACTGCTTCCGGAAGGTGATGGCGCCACACAGCAGAAGTCCTCGCGTATTCCCGAGGCTCGGTCCTAAACTAAGAGAGGTCTGGTGGACAGGTCTGAGGTCGGACTCTGGGTCCCCAGACTGCTCGAGCCGTGGGTGGAGCGGCCAGATTGGTGGGTCTTGCCTGGGGGTTGGGGGTAGTACAATGCGCCTGTCTGACACTAAATGGGCGTTGGTTTGCGAACTCCACAGCCAAAGAAATGAATTGACAAAATGTCAGCCAGCGGTTTTAATAACACATTTTCCTGTTGTCAAAGGCACACCCCTAAAGACAGACGGCTCAGTGGGTTGAGGCACCGGCTGCACGCACACCTGTGTATCTGGCAAAGCTCCAGGCTTCATACTGGTATCATGGTTTTGGCAATCCGTGTAGGGATCTTAGTGTGTGAGATAGCTCATCGTAGACTTGAATCCATGTGAAATCGATGTGGGGGTGGAAGGGTTGCTTAGCGCTCACTGAGGGGCATGCAGTGCAGCTTGCAGGTCTCCATTCCAATCATGTAGTGAATGTCACGGAGATCGCTGTGTAACCTGCAGGTTCGCATGTTCAGTTACTGGTAAAATAACTCATTAAATCCCTGCAGGCACCTGTGCGCCTCCAGCCTCCCATGGAAAACCTCCCACGCTTTGCCTCATTACTCCGTTCATCTGCGGTTAAGATGCGTGCGCTTGAATAGTGTAGTAATTACCCATCAAGTTTGTATTGTGGTGTTGTGTAGCAGGGACATGGCAGATATGGTTGGTGTAGTTGGTACCAGGTTCGAGTCTCGGCGTTGCCTGAACCTTTTGGTGTCTGGGAAAATCACTTCATCTTCCAGTGCCAACCAAAAATAAATGTGTCTGTGTAATGTAATTGCTGCTCATGTAAAGTGCTCCAATACCTTTGAGTCGAGTTTGCGCTATCTATCTATACTATTATAATAAAGCAGAAACTTTAAGGCTTTGAGGCGGGTAAACTCGGGAACTACTGCGCCAATCTACACACCCGATACACCGTTGAAATCGGCAGGGTGTGTAGATGGTTATAGGCTACATAAATTAAAAAAATAAACGTTATTTAAAATTTTAGATTAAAAAAAAAAAAGTAGTCCCTCAAAAGTAGCGCCGGCCGCGACGTGCGTGGTCACGTTAGGAGCACGGGGAGGGAGCGGTGTCCAAGGAGCGGTAGACATGGCGCGGGGGAGGAGCGGTGACGTCAGGAGCAGAGGACCGGCGGCGGAGGAGGAGCGGCGGACATGGCGCAGGGGAGGAGCGGTGGTGCGAGCAGACAGGCGGGAGCAGCACCGGCGGAGGTAAGGGCACTCATGTAGGGGCAGGCGGGGGTCGGGGCAGGCGGGGGTCGGGTCAGGCGGGGGAAGGGCGGACGGCGGTAGGGGAAGCCTGAGGACAAGAAAGAGGAGGCAAACGGTGCACTACAAATGTCAGACAAACGGTGCATTACAGGAGGAAAAAGTGACGTGTGGCCGGGTGGGGGACGGACACCTGCGTCCCTTGGGTGGAGTGGAGGGAAGGGGGTGGATGATGTGTACACGAGGAAAAAGTGACGTGTGCAGGTTACAAAAGTGGAGCGGGCGGGGGCCCTGAAGCAAAGTAAATTACAGGAGGAAAAAGTGACGTCTGCAGGTTACAAAAGCGGGGCGGGAGGGGGCCCTGAAGCCTAATTACTCCAGGGCAACGTCGGGACGGGCTGCTAGTATAAAAATAAAACTGAAGAAAAAAAACTCCCTTGCATTCATTAACTAACACTCTCAATGAGCGTGCCCACTTTTGAGTCACTTTCTTGCCCTTTCGGTGATACTAGGACATACATGAAAACATTTTAAAACTAGGAAAAGGGACATTTTGGAGAAAAAAAATCAAGACTGATAAAAAAAAATTTGTTCAATCTAATAAACATCATTCGGGGACTACAGAAAGAAGAGATGGTAAGAACAAGATCTAACCTATTTGGAGGGTCGCCGGAGACAATTTTGATAAAGAAGGGACATATCACTGACGACAAATTCTCAGTGCTGTGTTTCAGAGTCTGTACCTGTATTTTCATTCCATATTCGTGTTTGGGTTGCGAAAATGGCAAGAAAGCAACATACTTCAACCAACACGAAGCGCTGCCCAGAATCGTTCTCCTTTGTTTGGAGAGAACTGGCGTTGAAAGACTTACTTATTTCTCTAGCCTCCCTTTCGCCATTTCGTATCAAACAGTCCGACTATATATGTACTAAAATCATCTTTGGCTTGGTGTATTCTTGCATTGTGGAGATCGTACATATATTTTTTTGTTAATTTTTTTTTTTATTTATACCCAAGTACAGCCGCAAAGTTTCACAGGCCCATGTGTAATTTGCTGCTCCAATCCTTTTTTTTCTTCCTTTGAATTATGGGACTTCTAGACCTGCTTTATAATGAAACAAGACAGTTTAAAGTTCAGGAGAGTCCAGTATTTGATCCTTCCAACTAGGGATTTCTTGATACGTATACAAATGTTTGATGGCCGATTTGATTGTTTTTGAGTCTACTGTTGGTGGCCTGGATAACCTAACCCATTTTATGCTGCTTTGCAATAAATATGTAGCCGCCCGGCCGAGATGGCTTCTTCCCCTTTTCAAACACTGTGGAGTCAGATGTGTGAAACCAGCAATGGCTGTATGTATCAAATCAGATTATGTGAATGTGGTTACCTCTGTAGCATCATATTAATAGGTTATGTGGCCCTGCTTGAAAGAGTTGCCCTCCACTCTGGGAGTACGCTTAAGTAGGTAACCTTTATGAACTTAATTGTTTCTTTCACGGAACACATAATTGTATGGATCAGTCGATTTACTTTGCACTACTTTAATGTACAACACTCTTACTTCCTAGGTGGATGGACAAACTGTTTACAACTAGAAAAAAGACAATCCTCAACTCCCTATGTTTCGATAGCTAATAGTGTTGTATAGATAGTGTTTATATTTAGGAGGTAACCTTTGACTGTAATATGTTCCTTCCCCAAAGCACTTGCACCATGACATGATATGTTCCGTGCCCAAAGAACTCATGGAACATATCATAATTTTATGTATAGGTCGAATAATTTTGCGCCATTTCTCTGCACTGTACTTTTACATCTTAGCTGTGGGAAAAACTGCTTACAACTGGAAAAAGGTAAATTCTTAACTTTCTATGTTTTTAACCAACAGTTATGTATAGGTTTATATTTAGGAGGTAGCCTCTGATGATAATATGTACCTATCCCATTGCACTTGATATTTACTGTGGTAGAAGAATTCAAACATGCTCTTCTTCTCAGGACGTATGCCCTCGAAGAAAAATCACTTTTCTGTCTTCTGTATTTTTTTAATGAATTTATTGATAGATTGATGTGCACAGGTTTTTATTGAATTGTCCCTCTATGGCATGTTTTTCTTTTTTTAATATAAGGCTGTCAGCTGAAACAAAAAATAAAATAACTAACAGTATTTGATCCATGTTTGGACAGATAGGCAGCGCTTTAAATGATATAGAAAATTGTAGGTACTCTCTATCTAGAGTACCTTTTTACTTCTGAGAAGTGCAGGTACCCTCCATTTCAAATCAAGAGGTGCAGGCACTCACCACGGGACAGTACCTGCCAATTTAAAGCATTGCGGATATGTTGGATTTTCTTAGGTGAGATTAAAAGAAACTCAGTTTACGGGGGGTTGACTTTTAGATGATGATTCAACACCCATGTTTGGACTTTTTCAAGGGTGTTGGAGTAAAGAAGAAATGCAACTGTGTTTATATAGTGCTCCCAGCCACCGACGAGGTGAATGCGAGTGCCATTGTAACTCTGCACTCCCTTGCCAGTGAAGAGACACCCGCTGCCCCAGCTAGGTTGAATGGGTTGGGTCATAAGGGTTACTTCCATGGTGGGATATAAGGACTCCCCAACTTGGTCCCCTTTAGGTTGTCCTTTCCTGCAAGGATGTACTGCACTACAGTATGGTGCTCAGTTCAGGTATGTAGATGATTTCGAAGCAAGCAATCAGATTGGTGGTATGATCAGACTAGTCCCAGAGCCCACCGTAGCTGGAGATCTTTCAGAAGTTAAGAGGGATAAATTCAAATGTGTTCTTAATATTCATGGCAAGTCTTCAAGTTGCTTCAGCGAATGCCTGCATCTTACTAACAATGAAAATAAATATACGGTTAGGTGCAGGAAGTTATAATGTATGTTCCAATATTTTTAGCCCACATTTAATTGCTAAAGATATTTGAAGCATTGGAATGTTCCCGTGGACGCGCCTTCCACAGGCTTCCAACTGTAGGTACTGGAGAAAGCGTTCCTTGAGTTTCCTATACTCCGCTTATTCCCAACATCACCTTCCATATGAAAAACCCACATATAAATCCCAAGAACGCAGGTTCCCACTGGAGAAATCTGCTGCGCTATCTGTATTTGGGGTCAGACTGACTGATTACAGATGAGTACATACCTAGAAAGTATGCAGGATATCCAAATATATCAGCATTCATTTTCAGGAAAACAGTTTGCAGTCACCTATTTTCCAAAAGTGTTTTTTTTACGTAAGTGTATCTCAGGAGCAGTAGTTCTTTTTTTTGGGCTTCCAACCCCCTTAATTAATCAGAGTGAGAATTAGAGTATGCTGCTTCATTGTAGTATACGAGAGTGCTGGGGATAAGTCCTTTATGCACGAAAAATGTATGAAAGTAAATTGTGAGACTCGTGTTGTTTTCTAATACTTATGGCATTCCCCTCTCCTTTTCAGCCACCAGTTCTGCCCACCTGGAGGACCTCGCTTACCTAGATGAGCAGAGACACACACCACTGCGGACTTCCCTTCGTATGCCCCGGCAGACCCTGGGAGGGGTCCGCACACAGCCAGATCTACGAGGTAAATGAATATGCAAGGTGGTCTGCATGTATTTAACAGAAAAGTAGAATTAGTGACTGACCGTTTTCTTTACAGTTTCTACAGCCGATAGTCGTTACTTCTGAGGAAGTTGTGTCTAAACACTAAGTCCCTGATCCTGGAATAACTGATACCAAGAACATTCCTGCAAGCAGTGTAGATAATGCATGATGTGTATAGTTGTGGCATAGCACTGTTTCGCTAGCCTGATGCATAAGGAAGAATTAAAGTTGCTTTCACCTGTCACCAGTCTGTCTTGGGCAATATTTCACTAACGCTGCACCAAAGTTTTATCATTTAGAAGGATGGTACTTAGAAAGGAATTGCTGAGTCATGAAATTTCTATTTATAGTCAACACAGATTGATTTATCCTACTCACGTTTGGGATCAACATCTTAAATTGAGTAATACTTGTTTCTTTTTCTTTTAAATGAACACGTTAATTACAAATTAAAACTAACTTGGAATGTGCTTAAAATTATCCCTCCAAGAGTGTTCCTTTTGAAAGAAAAACATAAATGCATTAGAGAAAAATATAGCCAGCTTTTTGAAGCCACAGAATCTGCAACTCATTTGCATGCTGTACTTTTGGCTTGTGAAGCAAGATCCTCCTGGAGCTTAGCTGCCCCAGCCTTTTGACAGGACCATTCAATCTTTTTTCTGTTTCCCTTTTTTAATTTAAATTAAACACTCTCACTGAATTTCAACTGTTTTTGAGCTTTTATTTAAAAGTCTACTGCTGTAAAGAATTTCCGTTGTTCTTTGTGAATGGCCATTCCTGCAATAGGAAGAAATCTGCAAATGACCCTTGAGCTGTGTGTATAACGTATTCCCATGCAACGACACTGGAGAGAATATTCTTTTTGCTTGCTCCCCTACTTTTTCCCTGCTTAATACAGATGGTGCTTTGACTATATGCTTTGAGAAACCACTAACTAGTTTCTCAGTGCCCATGTTTCCATTACAATGTGCAGGAAACTGTAAAACTCATTATATGGGTACTGATAAGTGCATTTACATTCATTGCATTTAGTTTCTCAGTTGCATACAAGCAGCCTTCCTGCTGCTTCCATAAGGATACTTCAGAAGGGCTGATTCCTTTTACAGGATCCTCACAGGGGTCTCCAGACCTGTGCTGGAGGAGAGGGTGACCACACCTTCCAAATAGGTATGAAGAGGAGGCAACAGAGATATGTATAAGGGAAGCAGAGGGGTAGGCCCACTCCTGCAATGAAACTTCAAAGAAGGAGGAGAGAAATAACGTAGTTGTTGCATGTGTAGCTCTATAGTGTTGGGCTCATACAGTTGCAACTTATTCAAAGAAGTCTTTTGAGTCACAATACATTGTGACTCCTCTCTATGGCAATGCACATTTTTAGATAATTTTCCTCCACCATTGGTCTTTGACGGGTTTTGCTCTTATTTTTGACGGATCAGTGGTCAATAAACCAGTTTAGGTGAGATGAGTCTTGCTTTTCCACGGAAAGGAATCGCTGTAATGGGTACGCTAGGGCAGCACAGTTTTTGAAGAACACTAGTGTAACCTTTTGAAAGGTTTGAACTGACCACTCACTTATCAGAGTAATACAGACAGAGACTGGAGGTGGGGAGGGGGTCAGAGTAAGGGTGTTACCCCCCCTACCCCCCCCACCTCTGCTAGGTGCTATATCTGATGGTGTTGCAGATTGAAATCAGTATTGTACACACAATTATGCTGCCTGTAGGGTCACATACCCCCATGTGACAAGAAGAAAGAAGTGGGAGGTTGTGTTTTCGACCTGTTAATCGCTGGAGCCCAACCTGGTGGAGCTACCAAGAGTCAAAACACAACTGGAAGTCTGAATACATATGGAATGCCAACAAAACCACCAATATACCTGGTGCAGACTTGGCTGATAGACTGCTAAACTGTGGGTTATTGTCGCAAAAGATTTACCATTCGGCAAGCATGCCACAGATTGTTTATCTGTCTACTTCCTCACTAGATGATCCCAGAGTTCCTGAAACTGATTGACACCACTGATCAAACTCTCAGGGGGAAAGGAGAATTGTAAGAGAAATAAATACTTGTGAGGATCTTCGGTTTATCCGGAGAAATTTATTGTTCAGCCTTACAACATTTCCTGAACCAAGGCAATAACGTAGATGAGAATTATTGAGTAAATCAGCACTGAAATTGACTGCAAACAAACTGTGTTTCTCACCTTCCTGGACCTCATCACACTTTCAGTACTTCTAACTCTGTCTTTGATTTACGCTGACGGTAGAGTTTTTCCTACAGTAGAAGATACAAATGTGTGTGAGTGTGTATGTGTGTGTAAACATATTATAGAGATAAGTACTTACAATTATAGCAAATTTCACCTAGTAACCTCTGTGGAAAAATATCTTTACATAATTATATTTTATTTGTTTAACTTAAACCAGTTTTAGATTAGTAACAAAAGGTTTATATTGCCTCTACATAAATAAAGAGCTCTTGATTTCTTACAGTCTTAACAAACAAGAATGACAACCATCACCAAATCTAAGGTATTTGTTGGAAAATAATCCAAAAGATGGAAAACCAAACACTTGAGAGAAGAAAAAAATCCAGGTTTTAAAAAGGAAGTTACAAGAATCCAAGCTTTATTTAGGAAGCGCCAAAATTCAGGAAGAGTCGTGCTTATGTAAATCAAAGATGATGCTACCTTTTGTCTCTCAAGAGTTCTATGACTTCCTTATCTTTTTTCACTAGGAATGTTTTGTTCCCACTGAGCCAATAATTCTAAAGCACTGTTCTTAACTGCACAGTACCAATATTAAGGCCATTAGTAGGATCAAGTGAGTGCAAGAAAGATTTCCTAAAGCATCTTAACTTCAGTGTTACTCCAATATTGGATCTTTCATACGTTCACAGGCTTGAATCATTCCCCATCGTCGGAGTGAGAGTCCCAAGGTACCATTAGAAAGCAGTGTAAAGTTAAAGATAGCCTATAAAGGACATAAAACCTTCACTTTTGTAACACACCATTGTCATTTTAAAAAAAGAGACTAAACTAGGTTGTATCGCCCTCTAGAACACTCCTCCCAGCGGTGTCTGTCTTTCAGATTTTCAGAGCACAAGTGTGAATATGTACAATGTTAAAGAGAAGGTTTGTTTCTCATTGAAGGAGGATGGGTTGCATATGAATCTATGAAAGATACCAATACTGGAGAACTGCAGTTTCAGGTAAGTAATTTATTTTCTTGCTCCAGTAATGGATCGTTCATAGATTCACATGGTTGAATCAGATTGAATAGCAGTTGAATAAAACATTTTTTGCATGAAAATCAGAATAAATTTGTTCTCATACCTATACGTCTGAGTATACAGATATAAAAGAAACAATGTAAAATGTGTGTAACACAGAGGAAGATGTGTATCACTGCAGTGGTTCACTGTTACTAGAAAAGATGAAGAAACACCGCCAGGCAGCATCTCTGTGGTGCGGAATCAAAGCAGTAGTGCTGCATAAAATAGTTTCTATTCTTGTAGGTTGCTGCTCTGCGGATACCTTGAATAAACACACTGGAAAACAGCTCAATTGAAGTCGAAGCACTTCTGGTTTAATGAGCTTGCACCTTTGTTTGCAGAGGCATGTCAGCTTTCTGATGACCAAATTGTATGGCATCGGATATTCATTGTGCAATGCTCTGTTTTGAGAGTGATTAATCTTTTCTAGGAGCACTGTAATGCTCTGTTTTGAGAGTGATTAATCTTTTCTAGGAGCACTGTATGCTACTAATACCCGTTTGGATCTGCAGAAGTGTATCATTTTTTTAAGGTAAAATTCCAGATATCTCTTGACGTCCATGGAATGCAATACCCTTTCTGCTGCAGTCCTGAGATATGGAAAAAAGTCTTTAGAATTATTGGTTCATTTAAGTAGAAATCCGATGGGACTTTTGGGAGGAACTTTGGATTTGTTCGCAGAATCACCCGGTCCTGCCTGAATTTTAGGAAAGGTTCCTGAATGGTGAAAGCCTGTATTTTACCAACCCGTCTTTCTGAGGTCAGTGCCAACAGGAGCGTCACTTTTGCGTTGTGGATAGACTTGAATGGGCTTTTTGTTGGTTGAAAAAGCACAGTGTTCAATCACCGGAGTGGGAGAGGAGGCCTCACTGGTGAAGAGACCCTGAATAAACCTTTAATAAATTGTTTGAGTCTGCTAGACCACAACAAAAGTGATGTTGCTGATCTTTGGAAGCGGGATATGGCCACCAGGTGAACCATAATGGAAATGAGCAAGACCTGATCATGCTAGATGTAGTAAATAAGGAAGGTTTTCTTCCACTGTAGACACATTGGACCGCTGACACCATATGCAGAAATGCTTCCATTTAAGGATGACAGATTTGTTTGTACTATCTGCTAGATCCTTGGCTACAATATCCCTGCATTCTCCTGCACAAATTCATTGAATTCAGGAGCTGGGCTTACAAGTGTAAGGATTTCAGATCTGGGTGAAGTACACCCAGGCTCATAGTCAGTAGAGGCTGAAGTGGTTGCAGTTAGATGTGGTGTCTCTCTGATAGAAGTAAGTCCATGAATCAATGTTGCTGTAGGTACCTCTGGGTGATAAGAATGACCCTCAAGGCTCTGCATTCATCCACATGAGAACCCTTGCGAGGAGAGGAGTTGGGGCGGGGTGAGCGTAGACAAAGATTCTGGATGATGCGATCAAAAACACATTCCCCGGTCGTGGATGCCAGCTTGCGTAAAACAGGCATTTATGGTTCTGGGCTGTTGCAAACAGGTCCAGATTTGGTCTGCCCATTGATGGAAGGTGTCTTCTTGGAAATCTAGATTCATCTCCCATTCGTGGAAAGTATCGGCTTAGAGTGTTTGCTTCTTCAGTACATGTTCGGCCTTCTGATTCACCTGTTGATGTATTGACCACTCCCAAATTATCTGTGGCTCCTGGGTCAGTGTAGTGCACTGTGGTGGTGTTGTCTGTGAGGATAAGCACTGCATATTTTCTTATCCTTGGCAAGAAATCTTGTGTGGTTTCCATTTGCCGCTGACTTAAAGGTCCTGCAGATAAGCTCCCCAGTTCTCTAAGGAAGCGTCTGTGGCGATGCTTAACCTGTAAGCTTGGGGTATGAATGACCGACCCACTGAGAGTTTTACCTCTTGAGTCCTCCAAGAAAGAGCTGTGTGCATTCCTGGAGTGACGTAGATGGTATCATTGAAAGAGCTTTGTGTTTGGATCCACTGCCTGTCCAGCTCCTCTTGCAACTGTCGTATGCGCAGGCAGCAGAACAGAACCTAAAAAATGCAAGAAGACATCTTCCATAGGTGGAATTTGTAGAGGCGAACAGAAAGTGACTTTATTCTTTTAACTAGATGTGCCAAGAGCAGCAATCTTGTCCATCTTTCTGGTGTGGGATATGTCTTGTTCTCTTCCAGGGGATCCTCATCAATAGTCATAAGCACTGAATATTCCCGCCCACGTGCGGGGACCCCGGAAATAATATAAAATTATATACGTAAATCACAATTAAATAGCTCCACATATATGTATGCACATATATAATTTTTTCTCACACCAATGCAGCCCCAAAACAGAGGCTAAACAATGTAAATACTCATACATACACTGTAATTAGCAAGGAAACAAAAAAACACATTAGGTCAAATAGCCCTTGAACTTTTGTGTTTTAATGAGCAAAACACTCATAAATCCTGAAAATTGCTAATAAATATACATTGTTAGCCACAGGCTGCATTGAACAGCAATAGCATAGAAAATGAAACCATTTTCAACAGAAACTGGCACCGTGCCTTTAAGGCAGCCATGACCCCTGGCTTCCCATCATGCCTCGGGGGTAAGTCAGGACCCTGGTTCAACAGCTCCCTTTCTTTTTGACTTTCAGTCAAAAAATACTAGAGAATTTCTACAATTTTTACTTTCTCTCAACGTCTTTTGGGCATAGAGTGTTAGTGCTACCTTTTTTTGCATCTGACAAAAGGAATTTTTCTGTCAAAAATGCATTCTCTCTTTGACAACTGCCCTTCCTGTGGGAAGAAGAAGGCCAAGATTGACACACATCCTGTGTGTATCTTCTGCCTCCCTGATTCTCATTCTGCAAGTTCTTGTGAACACTGCAAAAATTTATCAAATAGAACTCTCAAGGATAGGGAGAGAATTCGTATTTATGGTCTCTCTGAGAGAGGTAGGTCTCCTAAGAGGCAGAAGAATCGCAGGACGCGATCGACGTCGAGAGAAGTCCCGACTTGCTCTCCTTCGGCGTCGGGATCGGCGTCGAAGAGGCTGTCGACGATGGCGAAGACGATGAAGACTTCAGTGTCGAGAAGTAAGGTACCACCGCTGCAGTCTACGGGGCGTGCAGCGTCAAGAGAAAGGTCTCAGTTGGAGCATAGGAGCTTGACGTCGAGACAGCCGGCGTCGAAGCATCATCACCAATCTTCGACGTTGCAGCTTCCTTCGTCGGCGCCAGGTCATCGGCGTTCGATGTCGAAGCTCTCTCTGTCGACGCCCGGTCATCTGCGTTCGACATCGAGGCCCCCTCTGTCGGCGTCTGGCCAGCGACGCTAGACGTCGAGGCATCCTCCGTCGCCGTCACACCATCAACGGTCGACGTTGAGGAGATCCCCATTGACGTCACAGAATCAACATTTCGACATCGAGGCAGCCTCCGTCGACGTCGAGAGGGTCCCAGTCGTTGTCGCAGCAGCGGGGGTCGACGTCAAAAGATATATCTTCGAGGCAAGTCTCTCCTCCAAGATCTCAGGGGAGGTCACCTTCGGGGCAGACTGCTCAGGAAACAGCTAGTCAACCCTTGGATCAGGCTCATGCCTTCACACCACAGCAGAGGTCCCCAAGATCGGCTTCAGCTGCGGAAGTGGAACATTCCTCAGTGCATAGGAGTCCTCCGGCTAAGAGGAAAAGAGTATCGGACGGACGTGCTTCCAGAAGTCGCACAAGGTCTAACTCCGGACGCAGAGGGGGGTCTCCGGTGAGTTTATCATCATCCTCTTCGGGCTCCCGGTCTCACCGTGGACGATCTTCAGATGTGATCCTCTACTCCTCGGATAGTGAGAGGTCCAGATATTCTCCTGCTCATTCACAGCATGGGCAAGCGGATTTGCCTCCTCCGGCACGTTCCACAGTGAGAGAGTGCACCCAGAAGTCTCCTTCCATTAGGCTATCACCAAGATGGTGTAGGTCTCTGCATCACTGGGCTCCAGACAAGGAGACAGCAGCCAGGTTGCAAGCTCATCGTTCTCACAGGGATTATTCTCCGACTCTGGCGGACAGTCCTCAATCAAGGGTATCCCCTTTAGACGACATTTTCACGTTTCAAGACATTTTGGGCAGGGGTGCTTTCAAACTGGGAGTCCCCATGACTACTCCACAGGTCAAGACTTCTGTTATTTTTGAAACCTTGCATCACAGAACGGCGCCCAAGCCACTGCTGCCGTTGGTACCTGGAATTATAGATCCCGTGAATGAGGTCTTCCTTACTCCAGCGACTATAAAGGCCCCCAGCAAGGATTCTTAAAAAGTATCGCTTCCCAGAGGAGGATCCACTCTTCCTCAGGTCTGACCCACCACCAGACTCTGTGATCATTGCGGCGGCGAAGAAATCCAGTGCTGTAGCTTCCTCATCCACAGTTCCTTCGGATAAGGAAAGCAAAATACAAGATTTGTGGGGGAAAAGAGTCTGCAACACCTCAGCCTCTTTTCTCAAGGTCTCTAATGCGGAAGCCCTTCTGGGGAGGTATGACAGATCCCTGTGGGATTCTCTCAAAGGTTCATTGAGTAGCTCCCTCAAGAGGATAGTAAAGATTTTGAGGAGATTCTTTTGGAGCGCAGCCAGGTCTCCAATCAGATCATAAGCGCCATGGCGGATGGAGCTACCATTGCAGCGCATGGCTATGCGCATGGAGTGACGGCGAGAAGGTCGTCATGGTTGCGCCTGACAGCCTTGATACCTGAGGCTCAGGCTAGGATCGTGAACTTGCCCTTTTCGCGTACATCATTGTTTGGAGCAAGCACGGTTGAGGAAATGCAACGCATGAAGTCAGAGTTGGACACTCTTAAGGCCGTGGGGCTTGAAAAGAAGAAGGAATTTCGCAGGAAGTACCGCTCCTACAACACGGGCCCTTCCAAACAGAGGGTTCAAACCCCTCAATGGCAGAAGGGTCCGGACCAACAGTCAGCTCGCTGGGACGATCGGATTACTCTGTCAGAAACAGCTCGAGCTTCCATTCCATGGTGAACAAAGAAACAGAATATGCAGGTGGGAATTCTGTTCCATCAACCTCCTCCTGCTCAGACCTTGATCACCGATGCTTCTCTTCAAGGCTGGGGGGCACACATGGGTCACCTCCAAGTGCAAGGTTTGTAGTCTCCCAAAGAAAGTACGTATCACATCAACATGCTGGAGTTGAGAGCAGTCAAACTGACTCAAAGCGTTCCTCCCCTCGCTTCAGTAAACATCAATACTAGTACAAACGGACAACACCACCACAATGTACTATTTAAACAAGCAAGGGGAAACGCGCTCACGGACTCTGTCAATGGAGGCCTAGCGCATCTCGCATTGGCTTCTGGCTCGCAAATTGTCGGTCACGGCGATCCACCTTCAAGGAGAACAGAATGTGAGGGCGGACGCGCTGAGTCGGCATTTCGAAGACAGAGAGGACTGGGTTCTAAGCGACAAGGTGCTCGAAGGAATCTTCCAGTCTTGGGGTCGTCCCTCCTTAGATCTGTTCGCGGACGACGAAAACACCAAAGGCCAAGACTTCGCCTCGCGGTTTTACCGTCCAGGAACAAGAGGGAATGCCCTTTTGATAGACTGGTCAGGGGAATTTGTGTACGCCTTTCCACCACTTCCGCTGATCCTGAAGGTGGTGAGCAAGCTAACACACTCGTGCACAACAATGATCCTCATTGCCCCCGACTGGCCAAGACAATGGGGGTACACGGACCTGCTGCATCTATCAGTGGCTCCTCACAAGAGACTGCCATGCAGGCTGGACCTGTTATCCAAAATGAACGGGAGGATTCATCATCCCAACCTTCTATCACTGAGCCTGACAGCATGACTCCTGAATATGGCCATCTAGGATTGCCACAGGACTGCATGTCCATCCTGAAGGAAGCCAGATGACCTTCCACGAGACATTCTTATGCTTGTAAATGGAAGCGCTTCTATGTGTGGTGCATGCAAAATGGTCATCATCCTATTAAGGGTCAGGAAGAAGTTGTTCTTCCTTATTTGTTATATCTGGCAAAAGCAGGTTTAAAGTGTAATTCTATTAAGGTGCATCTAGCCGCTATAACAGTGTATAGGCGGACACCGTCACAACCTTCTTTTTTCCAGTTACCAGCTGTAAAGGACTTCCTGCAAGGGTTGAAAAAAGTGTACCCTCCAGTGCGTCAGCCTTCTCCTCCCTGGGAGCTGAACCTGGTGCTATCGAAGGTAATGGGTCCGCCCTTTGAACCCATTCATAAAGCTACCTTGCAACACCGTTCCTGGAAGGCGGCTTTTTTGGTAGCAATCATGTCAGCTCGTAGGGTGAGCGAGATCCAAGCTTTCTGTTCCAAGGAACCCTATACTGTATTTCATTTGAATAGAGTGGTACTAAGGACACATCCGTCTTTTCTTCCTAAAATGGTGTCAAACTTCCATGTCAATCAGACCATTTCTCTGCCCACTTTCTTTCCCAATCCCTCTTCTCCAGCTGAGAGGGCTTTGCACTCTTTGGACCTGAAAAGGGTTTTAAAATTCTATTTGGATAGGTCCAAGGCTATACGTCTTTCTGATCAACTGTTAAATATGGATCGATCAGAATAGGTCATGCAGCCTCGAAACAGTCTATTTCGAGATGGATCGTTTCGTGTATCAAGCTTGCTTACCAGTTGGCGCATAAAACTCTCGGGTTTTCTCCCAGAGCGCATTCCACCAGTGGTAGAGCTGCGACTGCAGCTTTTCTCCAGAATGTGCCCCTGTCTGCGATCTGTAAGGCGGAGACCTGGAAGTCCGTCCATACATTTACCAGAAATGACTGCCTTGATTCTGACACTAGAGCCAATACCCAGTTAGGCCAGGCCTCCCTGCGGAATCTGTTTAGCAGCTGAGTACTCGGATGCTACAAATGTTTCGGTTGGGTCATGTATGTCTCATTTACCTGCAGGTGGTGTTTGAGCTTGCTATTCTATTCAGTGCTTATGAGTTTTGATGAGGATCCCCTGGAAGAGAAGGATAAGTTACTTACCTGTAATCCTAGTTATCTTCCAGGGGTATCCTCATCAAAGTCATAAGCAACCCACCCGCCTCAACAGGTAAATGAGATTTTTGTCTGTTCTATGACTTGTGGTTGAGCCCTGACTTCAGGGTTATGCAAAGAACAACTGACCTAACTGTCACCCCTGAGGCATGACGGGAAGCCAGGTGTCATGGCTACCTTAAAGGCACGGTGCCAGTTTTTGTTGAAAATGGTTTCATTTTCTATGCTGTTGCTGTTCAATGCAGCCTGTGGCTAATAATGTATATTTATTAGCAATTTTCAGGATTTATGAGTGTTTTGCTCATTAAAACACAAAGTTCAAAGGCTATTTGACCTAATGTGTTTTTTGTTTCCTTGCTAATTACAGTGTATGTATGAGTATTTACATTGTTTAGCCTCTGTTTTGGGGCTGCATTGGTGTGAGAAAAAATTATACATGTACATACATATATGTGGAGCTATTTATATGTGATTTACATATATAATTGTATATTATTTCCGGGGTCCCCGCACGTGGGCGGGAATATTCAGTGCTTATGACTTTGATGAGGATACCCCTGGAAGAGAACTAGGATTACAGGTAAGTAACTTATCCTTATCCGCTTGGATGGCTGAAGGGTTGATATTTGCGGATTCAGAGTAAGGCCCAATTTGCTGAAAAAGGCTTAGGCAGGGTTTGGCTGACCACCGGGCGGAAGGTACCTTGACCAGCCAGTCATCAAGGTACAGAAAGACATGGTGCTTTTCTTGCCTTAAGGATGCCGCTATTGGTGCCAGGCACTTTGTGAACATGCGAGGGGCAGATGCCAATTGGGAGGACTTTGAAAAGATAATGGCTGCCGGCTACTGTGAATCTTTAATATTTTTGATGGCGTGGATGTATCTGGACCTGAAAATGGGCATCCTGGAGATCTAATTTTTTCATATAATCTTCCTGGTTTAGAAGATGCAGGATATCTTTGACTTTGACTTTGCGGAATGTCAACTTCCTGAGAAATTCGTTCAGATTCCTCAGATCCAGGATAGGTCTCCCTTCCCCTGACTTCTTCAGGACTAAGAAGAAAATGGAGTAGAAACCTGTAGTAAACTACTTCTCTGCGGTGCTTTACTGATTAGAATGTTCATGACATTATAGAATGCCTGGGTGACTCTCTGGCTCATAATGTCAGTTGATCAACTCGGGCTGAGCTGCTTAGAGCTGGCTCCTGGTGGGGTTATGTCTTTACTTCCTATCTTCTGCTATCAACTGTCTTAGAAGGAATCTACATTAAAGGATTTACCTACTTACAGTGTTGGACTCTTCATCTTTATTTACCACAACTTGGCGACGATTTTTAAACTGGATGAACCTACATGTGAACTAAGAAGAAAGGCTACCATAGGATCCAAAGAACCATAAGTCTTAGTAACAAAGTATCTAAGGACTTTCAACATGTTTTGAAACTTAAAGAAACTTAAAGGTAACGCCCTGGTTAACCCCACCAGTGTCCCTTACTACCTGGACAGCCTGCATCTAGGGCGTTTGTGGTTCCATTATCCAAGATTGTGCTGTCATCAGGTAAATGTTGTGAGGAATACAGCAACATACTTCAACCTGTGTGGGTATTGTCTTAGCCCAACAGCAAGTCTTGTGAAGAAAGTGTCTATCACAGTGATCAATCGTCTGTGGGTAAAGAGACTTTTCGACAAACTCTGTCTACCCTCTCTGTGTGTTGAAATTGGTGTTTACTTGTGAGGCATTCTCCTACTGTCTGCAAGTCTTCTACAGAGAACCAGCTTCATCAGCGACGTTGTTTGAGTCTCTCCTGCAGCACTCTTCGAATTTCCTGTTTTTGCACACTCTCCAAGACAGACGCTGTCCATTGGTCTGTAGGTCGAATTTGGCACCTTTTAAGGAGTGTTTGCAGCGTTGAAAAGGACTCAGGAGAGACCAGATTAGCGGTAATGTTGGCGAGCTCTTGTATGTATTTGGTAAAGTGCTGTTCAGTGACTTGGGGTACTTTGCACGCTGTCGCAGTGACTTGTTGTATTGCGAGTGGCACCTTTGGCAAGCTAATGCGCATGTATATGGATGTGGGGACTGGAGTTGAGTTTTCGTGGTGTGTGAGATACTTTAATTTACTCAGTTGGATGGATGCTTGCAATCGATCTTCTGTGACGTCTGTCTTCTCCGCCAGCTCATTACTGCAGTGGACGCTTTGGTGCACGCTTCAGCAGAGAGCCACCCCGCACAACGTCAGGGATACGTGCCGCCATCTTGTGTTTGAATTTTACAGTCCTTGTCAACGTTGTTTTTAATAAAGTTTTGTGGACATTTATCTCCTGGTCAGTTCCAATGAGCTGTTTCTCTACATGGGAAACTCCAAGTGTTAATGGCTGGTGCGGCAGGTAAAGAGCAGGGCGTGATGAAGAGGTAACAAACTTTTGACTCGTGGACTCGTGAACAGATCCGAGACCCAGGAGGAACCTTTGAATGTTAAGACTCTTCTTTCTAAAAGCGCTGTTCAGCGTTTGCTCATGGAAAGAACTCCAATTCTTTATTGTTCAATGGCAACGTCGTGAAGTCTTGTGTGGATTTGGGGAGAAAGGTTGAGACGAGTCTTACAGTTTATATCTGTCTGCAATGCCTACTTTTATTTCGTTTTGTATGTAAGGGGTGAGGGCACCCATTGAGAGAAAGTTTGAGAGGAGCTTTACATTTTCACTGTTATTACAATGCCTGCTTTCATTTCGTTTGTGAGTTAGGGGTGGGGCACTCAGTTTTTGTTGTTGACACTTGTGAGGGCGGTTAGTGAAACAGTACTCTGAATCTGTCTTTAGACGAGGTGTTGTTTTAAGGGTCTGTGTCCTAGTGTCATGTAGAACCTTATGGTGTACCCTATCTATGGGATGGTGTAGTTTTGAGTTTCAAGGGTGAGTATCCTATGTCGTTCTCTTATTGGGTGAGGTTGTGTATTTGTGGGTAGTGAATGCCCCATTTCAGTTCCCAGGTTTACTATCCTGCGGTGTACCCTACTTAGGGGAGGTTGTGTATTTGTGGGTAGTCAATGCCCCATTTCAGTTCCCAGGTTCACTATTCTGCGGTGTACGTGTACCCTACTTAGGGGAGGCTGTGGATTTGAGGGTAGTCAATGCCCCATTTCAGTTCTCAGGTTTACTATCCTGCAGTGTACCCTACTTTGGGGAAGTTGTATATTTGTAGGTAGTCAATGCCCCATTTCAGTTCCCAGGTTTACTATCCTGCGGTGTACCCTACTTTGGGGAAGTTGTATATTTGTGGGTAGTCCATGCCCCATTTCATTTCCCAGGTTCACTACCTTGTGGTGTGGTGTATCCTATATAGGGGAGGTTGTATATTTGTGGGTAGTCAATGCCCTGTTTCTGTTCCCAGGTGGACTATCCTGCGGTGTACCCTACTTAGGGGAGGTTGTGGTTTTAAAGGATTAGTACCCTGTGTTGTTCCCTATTTTTGGTGGAGATTGTTATACATCGGTTTTTTTTTACACTCTGCTTCCGTCAAAGTCTACCTGCCTGAGATTCGTGGCCAAGGGTTTCATGTCAGTGGGTCTTTGGGTGAGGAGTTTTATCATATTTTTTTCTCTGTCAGCATGTTTTTGTCAGGGGAGCTTGTAAAGGGTCTGTGTCTACGCTCGCCTTTGTTTTTCAGGGTGTTTACCCTCTAGTGTACCCAGTTGTGAGCGTGACCACCATTCTTTGCTACTTTGGTCTTCATTCATCTAAACCATGCTTTTACCCTAAGGGAAGGGGGTGTGGCATATAGTAGCATTTAGTTGTTTTTTTGTCCATCTAAAATTTAGCAAGTTATTGGATTTCTGCTCATACTAATGAGTATAGTATTTCTGCTCATGCTAATGATACCTCATGCAGTACTTGCTGTACATTATTTATTTGTGTACTTCATTTTTGTACTTTCATACTAATGTCATACTTGAGGTATCTTTGTCTATATTTTCTCTATTCTTCTGTCATTCCCTAAGGAAAGAGGATGTGTAGTAAACTACTTCTCTACGGTGCTTTACTGATTAGAATGTTCACGACATTATAGAATGCCTGGGTGACTCTCTGGCTCATAATGTCAGTTGATCAACTCAGGCTGAGCTGCTTAGAGCTGGCTCCTGGTGGGGTTATATCTTTACTTCCTATCTTCTACTATCAACTGTCCTAGAAGGAATCTACATTAAAGGATTTACCTACTTACAGTGTTGGACTCTTCATCTTCATTTACCACAAAACCATTTCCCGTCTTCTGGTTTCTAGGGATTCGTTCTATGGCTCCTTTGCTGAGCATGGGCTGGACTTCCAACCTGAGAATAATCAGATGTTGTTACGGGGACTTCTGGGACTGGATTAGAGGTGGTTTTGAATGAATTTTAGCATGTGGATAAATTGAATGAGATCAACACCTATTGGTCTGTTGTTATTTTGTTCCATTTGTGTAGGTGTTTGGATATTTTGCCTCTGAGGCATGCGGCAGGCTGGGGGTGTAGCTGGTGCGTGTAGTCCGTCCCTGTCGACTTTCGGTGTCTTTTCCCTGTTGACCCAACTTTCCTCTCTGGGTTTGCCTAGTAAAGGCAGCTTGAGGGGGCTGTCGCTGCTGGTACTGCCGGCAAAACTGTTGACACTCCGCTTGGTACAATGGGTACCTGCATTCTTTTTTTTTTTTTTAGATGACATATATTTATTTGACAAAGGTGTAAATAGATAGCTTTGGTTAATAAAGTTTCTAAAGTTATTTGTTAAATTAGTATTAACGTAAAGAGTGGCTGGTAATACTTTTATGTTCCCTGTTAGTCCATGTTTAATTGTTTTATTGGTAATAGTCAATTCAGCAAACAAGACGGAACTTCTGTTGCAATATATTGATGATCTGAATTGTTTCCTTATCCACCATTGTGCAGTGAGGATGTTGATGTTGCACTTGACAAGTGTAGTGTAGGGCCTGTAAAACTTTGGTTATCAGCACCAATACACACAACCATTTAGCGGCACCCCCAGTGAGCTCAGGAAGTACGTCTTTTAACAGTGGCACACTGTCACTGGTTGCCGAAAAATGGCAGGCATTAACATGTACCTACCAACAATTTCTCATTTTTGTTTCAAGCAAGACTCCCATGTAGGTCTGCATGCAATAGTTTCTGGACTGGCACTGACCCTGCCTACTCAGAAAATCTGGCCCGCACCCAAACCAGGTTGTTTGAGCACTTTATTGGAAACCTCAGTGTTCAGCAGGCCAGCAACTGTCTGGATTGTACCAGGTACCTGCATTGTTGGTAGCCTCCTCTGTAGGAGAATTGCCCTCTCCATCGTGCACCACGGAAAGGTGTCTTACGATACCGCAGTTTAACTAATGATTTGGCGGTATCGGTGTCTGTTTTTATTGATTAGAAGGCATTGTCAACATGTTTCCCAAAGAGGGCTTCACCGTCATATGAGAGGTCAAGGATCTTACTTTGCATCTCTGGTCTTAAGGAGGTGGCCTTCAACCAGCTCTAGCTTTGTAGGACTGCTGAGCCTGCCAATTGTCAAAAACTAGTGGATGCAATATCCATGCCATAGTCGATGATTTCGAAGGAGGCGCACTTTCCCTCCGGTAAGATCTTTTTGGCTTTGGCGTTTACATCTTAAGGGAGAAGGTCAAGATATGGTGTTATGTCTGACCACATATAGCGATTATATCTTCCAGCACTGCCTACCTTCCTTATCAAGTCAAGTCAAGTCAAGAAGGCTTTATTTCGATAAAAATTATCATAAAAGCTTTGAAATACACAATTTCATATTAAAAATGGTAAAATAGACAAAACACCAGAAATTTAACATGCAATTAATTTAAGAAGATTTCAGAAGTTCATTAGAAAAAAGACATTTCATAAAATAATTTTAAAAAACAGATTAAACAATTGATGTAAGCCTCTTGGATCTAATGGACCAAGCCCATGATAACATTTTTGCAAGAATGCAAGCATATAAGGTACAACAGTCAGACCTGAGTATGCGTATTGCCTCCGCATGTCTCCTAGTACCTAGCTGGCGACATAGATGTTTAAGCCATTTCTTCCGTGGCAAGGTATACTCTCCGCATTCAAACAAGAAGTGTGCCACTGTCTCTGGTCTGCCTATGCACATTGGGCAATACTTTATGGTTTGTACTGGTGTTTTCCACTTTGATGAAAAAGCGTACAAAGGAAGAGTACCTGCTCTAAATTTAAAATAGAGTGCCCTGTCAATAGGTTTCTCGATTATGTCCAAGTACAGTTTTCGCACTGGCAGGTCCTTAAAATTCAGGAAATCTTCCGTTAATCTGCCCAAGCAGTCATTAGTGTACCTTTTTGACGCTATCCAGTTCCAATACAGAGTTTTTAAAGTTTCTTTCGGTGGAGAGGATCTGTTTAGCCATGCTTCTTTTAGTCCCACGTTGGATAACAAGATTTTCATATCTCTCAACCATTTAATTTTCTGCCATCCTGGGAGTGACATAATTTCTGAAAGGCCTTGTGCATATTTGCCAAGTTCCTGTACTCGCCACAGGTGGGCCCATAACAGCAGTGGCCGAAGTTTTGCTTTGTCGTCAATTGGGCGACAGCCTAAATCCAGCATTAGTGGGACCTTCCTTATCAGGTGGCGTTAAGATTGATGTAGATGGAATTTTGGAATGGCGCTGGGCTACTTGAGTAATCACAGAGTTAGGTTTTGGATGCCTGATGAAGCAGGCGGGAGAATCTTCCAGGGCTATATACTAAAAATGGCAATATTTCAGCCACTGTGGGTGGGTTTTTCATGGGTTTTATCCCCTCTTCACAGATGCAGTCAATGATGGGTACAGCCCTGATGCTCTTCCTGAAAGGTTTCTTGAAGTCGAATAGGAAGCAGTCAGTTTGCTTTGTTGTCATGGGAAGATCAAACCTCTGTGGCTCTCTCTCCAGGAGATTATGGAAACCTTCTATGTCTTCAGGGGTTAATCCATGTGTGGTGGTGTTGGGGACGAAGGTAATCATTCCTCCTAATGTGGACATGTTCAAGTACCCCCTCTGATGGACGATTTCTTGGGGTTTGTGGAGTAGAAGGTTGCATTGAAGGAGTCTTAGGAGGTGGAAGTTGCCTGCCTGGGTGAAGAGGTCGTAGGCAGCATTTGTGGTAGTCCCTTGCATTAGTTGTAAGTCTGAAACCAATGCCTTTGGTACACATAACACATCCTCCTGATAGTGTTGCTGGTGATGTAAGCTCTCTTGTTGAGGGGGATAATATTCATGGCCATAGTAGCCTTCTTCCTCATCATTATCTCCTGTTGGTATTTTACATACAGCTGTGAAGGACTGCATGCGACCACAAACAGACCATCATCCTATGAATCATCCTCATCTAGTAGATGACTGGATGGTAAGGGGGAGACCTTCCTGGGTGATGTATGGTGCATTATGGAAGTTGTTTTTGCCATCTGTTTTGGATTTTTCTGAAATATTTCCCTCATCGACGATGTTGTTGTTGAGGCCGTTGATGGTGGCTTTACTGGCACTGCCCAGGGGATAGATTTTGCCTCCGATGGCAGAGGCTAGTTTGACAGACGGGATGGTCATCGTGGACTTCATCGTCGATGACGTGGTTGTGGTCTACGGTGATCTGATCACCGTCATCGTGGTCGGCATTGTAGATGGCGCCATAGTTATTTTTGTTATCGTCGGTGTAGTAGATGATTTTGTCATCAACAGCAATGGGCACATCAGCGATCTCTCCGTCGACGGTGCCAACAACGTTTTTTTTAACTTGTGGGCAATCTAAGGTGGAGGTTTAGGAGGCTCAAACCTTGATCTGTTAGGTTATTTTTTAAAGAAAGAAAACATGCCCTTTATGTGTTTTGGAATGTTTTTCTGAAGGACTACGTTCCCTATGAAATGTTTCTGAAGGAGTTCACTCCTTGTGTGACCCATGGTGGTTCATTTTTTCTGGTTGGCGCATGAGGAGAAGGACCTTCGTATCTCTCCCTTTTCATTTTATGAACTTTCCTGGAGGATGAGGAAGAATTCACACTGATATCCTCTGAAATAGGTTCCTTCTTAGACTTGAACTTTTGGAGCTACAACAGTGACCTCCACACTCTGTCCTTTAGCGTTGTAGAACAAAATGTACGACATACCTTAAAATCTATCACTTTGTGGGATAGGTAGAGGCAGTAAATGGCATCTTTGTGCAGATCTTTTGAATTAAGCCTTTTCTTGCCACAGGTCCCACATGGTCTAAAAACCTTTCTTTGCTTGCTTTGAGATTGTAGAGTCAGATCTGAAGCCACTGTTAATAAGTCGACCTGAGCAGAGCTCAGTGGAGATTCCCTGACACGAAGAGGAATGGGAGTATTTTGGTATCAACAAGGACTGCACTGGCAGCTGAAAAGGGTGTACCAGTTACCGGGCCTATGCAAACTTGGAAGGACTAGACGAGAGTTTGTCTTCCATGAAGACGGAAGCCAAAGACATCACCTTCAGCTTTATGAAGTTTGGAAACTGTGAACTGCACTTGCCTGTAGAAAGTGACTGAGTCTTATCCAGCCTCTGTGGCCTGACTGAAGGAAAGAGGCATATTAGAACTGGGAGTAGTGCAGTGCTACTGGAGTGGGAAGAAGCCTCCAGTGCCCACTTGTGCAAAATGTGCACATACTTTAGTCGGATTTCCATAGAGAATTACAAGCCAGGTGGCATGTAATAGTTGCTTAAAAATGCCATAACTTTCAAGTGATTGATCCGGTTTATGCTATTTTGACCTTATTTTAATCCTATAATACTTTGATTGTACTAAATTGGTTTGGGAGCTTTACTGAGTGGTACTTTGACCCTATGAGCTAGTTTTGCACAGTGGTGGTGATTTGCCTCACCAGCTTCCAACAAGCGCCTTATTTGCTTAACATGTCAAAGCATTCACTGAAGCAGCATGGAGGCATTCGCCCCAGGAAGACAAAAATATGAGAAGAGGCATGAATTTCTGAAAAGGTATGCAAAGAGACACAGAAGGTTCTCACTACACCGCTCTGAAATCTAGTCATGCAAAACAGTCCTCAAAGATAACATTGCATGCTTTGCAATACCATTTTCAGCCTGGCTACTAAAAAATGCACTTTACTCAATAACAGATTTCAGATTAGCTGGTCATGTAAGAGCCAAGCGTTAATGTTGCGTTCTTATCTTTTAGTACTTTATGTGGTTGCACTGTGTGGGATTGTACTATGGCATGTAGAATACCTGACTAGGTCTTGTAGAATACAGTGTGGTCATTTGGAATATGTTCAAATGGGACAGTTTATTGCTTGCTGATTAAGCTGCCAGATGTTTTTTCAGCTCTTCAACTTATTAAAGGATTACTTGAATTTATTCATCCAGTGTCCTTCTTAACGCTGGCGACGTGGTGTTGAGGAGCTTCGCACCCACGCAGAATTCTGTTTTTTTTTTATTTGTGTCATTATTTTCATTTTTAATTGAATTCTTAGGAAGGAAAATCTTAAAGACTCTTCATAAAATTATTTTTTTGATATATTCTTCTTGGCAGTCGTCAACCATTATGATTTCCATTTTTCTATGGAAGAAAGGTTTGGCAACGTGAGTAGCGGTTGAGTTGGGCGAAGATTTTGACCTGCCTTTTGCTCGCGCAACCATTCCTGCCTTGCTACAACCGAAGGAAAGCATCAGTTCGACGTCATTAAAGATGCGGAAGGCTTTTGGATGGCGTCAGTACAAGGAAGCCAAATGGAAATATTAGTAATTTAACCGCCTACCTGCTCGCGCCACTATTCCTGCCTCCCCTAGCAACAATAGAACTTGTCAGTTTGACATTCCTTTGGCTTCCGTACCTTAAGTAAGTTGACGACATAACGCAGGTCACGCTACATGACCCAACGCAGCGGCCATTTTGAGCCTTTAAATTAATTTCATTACGCGATTCTTCCGATTCTACTTGGAACCTTATCGGAAGGTCGGAATTTGACGAGACTTTACTGAAAAGTTACCGGAAGATAAAATTAAATCGCATTTGGCAGCAAGTGATTTTTATTTTATTTATTACTCTATTCTTTGATAAACTAAGACATTCGTGAATAACTGCAATTTATTTTTAAAGGGGAAAAGTTAATGTAACACTCCTTTCATCAAATATACTACTACACAAGATTAAGTTTGAACTGATAAGTTTAGAACTGCACCAGGAGTCATTAATCATACAATATAAACCCTCCTTGGCCATTTTGGGTTTCCAGATTAGAACCTCCATTGAAGTGGCTTGAATGGGAACCTTATTTCGTTAATTATATTGATGCACTGATGAAGAAGAAAAAATGTCTGCTTTTCAAAAAAGAAGACTGCTCTTACATTCATTAGGTCCAGTGGGACTAAAAGTATATGAAAACGTGGCGAAAGCTTGTTTTCCTGGTGATTTAAATGTATATAATTTAGCCTTCAGTTGAAAACGTACTTTCCTCCTAAAGTGTGTATTGGTGTTACTAGATATAAATTATTTTCTAGGAAACCGCATACAGATAAAAGTATTGATCTCTATCTTACTGAACTGAAAAGGTTAGAGCTAGACTGTAAATTTGGTGTTCTTCAAGAGAATTGCATTAGGGACCAAATAGTCATGCATTCCTTTAACCCTTCCATTCAGGATAGACTTTGGATAAACGGTGACTCTTTTCTTGATGCTATCATTGCCATTGTACGCAAAGCTCAAGTGTTCTTAAGCAGGATAATAATTCCTCAGAGATTGTTGGTAAGGTAAATGTCTTATGGAGGAAACAAGCATTATCTTTGTTAGGACCATAATATACCCCGCACACAAAAGTTTAGTGCCGCCAATTGAAACAAATGCAGCCAGCCATCTTCCTGACTGGTCTGTACCCTAGTCATGAATCCTAATCCCTTTATTAGCACGCACTACCATTGCTACCCCTCTGGTAACAACAGTTTGTTTAGAGCAAAAAATTTCCTGAACCCAGTTGTATCTTACAAATATATGCTACAGCATACAGTTCCAGTTATTTTATGAGACCCACAACTGGACCGCACCTCTAAAGCCAAATATAATCCCCCCAAAAAATCCCTTCTTGCCTTAAAAAATATCATGAAAGATTACACACTACAAGATGCATGGAGAGTCAAACACGGCAATCTTAGAGAGTATTCTTTCTATAGCTAAAAATATAGCCAGTTCTCAAGAATAGACTTTTTTTTGTTAGATCAATCTCTTTTAGCTAATATCGCTTCTGTTTCTTACATCCCGGTTGGTCTGTCAGATCACTCCGTGGTTGAGTTAAAAATAACTTTCAAAAACAGTCTCTTAGTATATAGGTGGACACTTGATAGGACCATCCTGTTAAACGACGAGATTAGAAACAAAATTAAGGAAAGTCTATTGGAATTTTTTAGGTTTAATGAGAACACCGCTTCAGATCAAACTATATGGGACACGTTTAAGTCTTACTTAAGAGGAATTTATGGCTCTCACATGATTTTAAACAGGAAGCTTAAAAAAGAAAGAGATATTCAAGAACTCAACTTAATTAAAATAAAGGAACAGCAACTTCAACTCGTTGCTTTGGAAGATAGAGCTAGTATTCCGGGTCTTGAAAAGGAAATACTAGATTTACAAACAGACTTTAGAGCTAGAGCCGAAAAAATACTTAAAGATAAGTGGGAAGTGAGTAAGCTCCGTAATTTCGAATACGGTGAGAAATGTGGTTTCCTGTTAGCCTGGAAGGCTAGGTCAGAGAGGAGCAGGAATAATATCAATTCTCTAATACAGCGTGGCACTGGATTGCCTTTAACAGAGGACACAGAGATCAAAAGAGAGGCTAGAACCTTTTATGAAGAACTATATCAGGAGAAGATTAATCGGCGGGTGGGAGAACTGGCTAATTGGTGGGCTTCGAGAGAGTTGCCACAGTTGAGTGACTCAGACAAAGCTTTCTTAGCTACTGAGATTACAGAGGGAGAGGTTAGGTCACAACTGAAAAAGATGGCTAGAAACAGGGCCTCCGGCCGTGATGGACTCCCGACCGAGGTTTATAAAGATAATGTGGAAGAAATTTTAGTCCCACTACAGAGACTCTTCAATAAAATATTTATCCAGGGAGAGAAAATTCCATCCTCCTGGTCAGATGCCACAATTTCTCTGATAGTCAAACCAAATAAAGACCCGGAAAAGATAGTCATATCGACCGATTTCGCTTTTAAATTCAGATTCAAAAATGTACTCTGGTATTTTGGCGTCCAGGCTAGCTAAAATAATCAAGTCTATTATCCACCCAGACCAGTGGGGATTTATACCAGGTCACCAACTGAATCAACTGACTTTTCAAGTCATCGGAGCGATAGATATTGCAATTAAAAAAAGGTGCCGCTTCCCATTGTAGCGATAGACGCGGCTAAGGCGTTTGATCAAGTAAACTGGCTCTTCTTATGGAAGTCAATGACAAAATTCGGTTTTCCAGAGATTTTTATTAAAGGAATTGAAACTTTGTACAGGGGTCCCAGGGCTAAAATTTTGGTTAACGGCAGTCTGTCTGAATGGCTGAATATCTCCAGAGGGACAAGGCAGGGGTGCCCCCTATCTCCCCTCTTATTTGATATCTATATTGAGCCCTTCGTATTTTCCCTAAGACATCACCCAGAAATTAAACCATTCAAAATAGGAGACCTAGTGCTCAAGACAGCTCTTTATGCCGACGACCTCCTCCTTTATACGTCTAATCCAGCGGAGGCAATACCAAGATTATTCAAATTGGCCGAAGATTTTGGTACAATATCAGGGTATAGCATTAATAGAGACAAAACCGACATAATGTGCTGGAATAACCCTGTCCCTATCCCAGAAGCAAAATTTAAAATCAGATATTTGGGGATCCATCTTACCCACAACCTGGAAGAAACTCCTAAGACCAGTTGGCTAATAGTTGTAAAGGAAGTTAGAAAACTCCTGACTAGATGGAACACTCTACCTTTAAACATCTATGGTAGGGTGAACCTAGTCAAAATGATAATCTTGCCAAAAGTCACCTTTCTATTTAATTCTATTCCTTTGATTTTTAATAAAAAAGATATCTCTAATCTGCAAGGGAGGATTGGTTATTTCATCTGGGCTACTAAGTCTCCCAGAATAGCCTGGAAGAAGTTGAGGAGGGGACTAAAGCTTGGTGGGTTGGCACTCCCAGATCTACTTCTTTATTGCTACGCCTTCCAGTTTAAAAACTTTAGACTTCTAGCTAATAAGTTGGACTCTACCTCACACGGCAGACTCTTTCAGGCTATGCTATTAGACCTTCCATATAGTTCAGACTTTTTTCTTTTCAAGTTTGGAGACCAAAAGTTTTTTTTTTTAAATTTGTCTAACGCTCCTACGGACAGCCCTAGATAACTGGCAACTGATGCGAAAAATCTTAGGCATCCCTTACTACCACTCTCAGGCTCCACTTTGGGACTCCCCCGGCACTCCGGAATGCTTAATGGACCAACTAGCTCTTCCGTTGAGGAAAGCTGGCCTTACAAAATGGGGGGACCTTCGTAATGCCTCGGCACTATTAAGTTGGGAAACCCTATCAAGCTTAACGGAAGGTACTATTACAAGATTTAAGTTTTACCAGCTGTCTGCTTGGTGGGGAAGTCAGAACTGGAATACAGAAGAAGAGAGTCTTCCATTTGAATTAATAATTAGGGAGAATGGATGGAAGGGCGAGGTCGCTGAGTGGTATAGAATTTTAGTGGGAAGCAAAGACAACCTAGAGGCTGAAATAATCAAGTTATGGGATTCCTCTACAGTGCAGATTTCAGGTGATATATTAAAAGTCTGGACAGATTCTTTCTTAATTTCTCAAAAAATTATTAAACCATCGAACTTGAGAAGAAACCATCTGTTTACAGTGTATAGGGCTCATTGGACTCTGGCGAAACTTTCAAAAATTTCTACAGTACTCCTGTCCAAGATGTAAGCTTCCAGCAGCAGATGGTGCTCATATGTTCGTCGAATGCCTTGAATAGGTAGTTACTGGAGACAGATGTGTGGATTCCTGGAAGAGGTACTGTTATCACCAATTATATGCACTCCCAGACTAGTTTTCTTTGGTTTTCTATCTGATTATGATATAAATAGTTGTATATCACAGTTTATCTTTTATGTGGTTGTCATCGCCAGAAGGGAGATTTGTAAAGAGTGGAAATCAGAACACCCTCCAAAATGTGTTGACTGTCTTAGAAATATCATGGCGGTGAGCAGATTCGATATGCTATGTGGAGGGGTAAAGTCTGTAAAGCTTTGGTCTGCCTTAAAAACATGGTGTGAGAAATAATAACAAAAGTCTAATGTTTATGCCAGAGGTTAAGTGGTCCCGTCCTCCCTATGTGGCAAGTAATATCGCGAGAGGGAGTAGGACTGGAAACGACCTTACCTCTGGGCAATCTTCATCGGCTATCCACAAACTCAAGGGCAGGAAAGGTTAGTTTGTGTCAGTGGCCTGAAGTACGCCCATTTAGAGCTAATATCTACTGGTGGCATATATGAGGACAAAAAAAAAAGGTAAGGTAAATGTCAGTGAGAAAAAGAAACCTTTTAAGGATATTACCAGTATGACATTTTTCTACAATAAATCCAATTCCAATATGGGAACTAAATCGAAATGTTAGAGGTGTGACAGTTTGCAACATTTAGCTGATAGCAAATTTTGCCCTGCACTCAAGGCTAAGTGCCTCAATTGTGGACTTAAGGGTCATTTTACTAAAGCCTGCAAAAGGAAAAAAAATGGGGATGATGAGGATGATGATGATACAGGTATGAATGAAACGAGAGAGGATGGAGATTTAGTGATGAATGTACATAATAAGTTAGTTTTGAATATCAAAGATGAGTCATGCATTAACAAACCTATATGTCGTATGGAAATTGGAGGTGTACAGATTAAGATTTATGCCGACTCGGGTTCCCCCTACAATTTCCTTTGTACATAAAGATGGAAGTTGGTTATTGGAACCTGATATCCACCCTAAAGGTTATGGAGGTGAAACCATTGATCTGATTGGTTATTGCTGGGTTCTCTTCAGGTTTAAAGGTAGGGAGTGTAGAGGAAAATTATATATTGTAAAAAAAGGGCCACCAGTTTTAGGTTGGTTTCAGCAGAAACAACTACATATCATATTGGATCCTAATAGTAAGGAACACGTTTTGGTGGTAGATGAAAGCAATGAAGTTGGCAAAACTATTCTTAAACAATTTCCTAAAGTTTTCAGCAAGGAGTTGGGTAACTTAAAAGGATTTGAACATAAAATGATTTTAAAAGATGATTCTTCTCCTAAGGTACACAAATGCCGCAATATTCCTATTTTGGTGAGAGATGAAGTGTGCAAAGAACTGGACAAGTTTGTCTCTGCTGATATTATTGAACCAATTGAAGCCTACAATTTGATTTCTCCGATTGTCGTGGCGAGACGTAGTAATGGGAAGATTTGTCTCTGTGTACATTGAAGACATTTAAATAACAACTTAGTGGTGGATACATTCCCATTGCCTAAAATGAATGAGATGGTTTCCAGCTTGAACAATGGCAAATGGTTTTCCACCATTGACCTGTCCTCCGCCTATCATCAGATTTCCTTATCAACTGAATCTATAAAGTTGACATTTTTTTATCACCCCTTTTGGGTATTTCAGTATAAACACATGCCCTTTGGGTTAGCTTCCGCTGCGGCGCTATTTCAACGGTAGATGTTTCATTTGTTTAGTAAGAAACAAGGAATCATTTTTTTTCAAGATGACATCCTCGTTTCTGGAAGTGATGAGGAAGAACATTTGTTAAGGTTGAGGAAGGTTTTGAGTATTTTAGAGGAGAAAGGCCTCACAATGGAACATTCAAAGTGTATATTTGCCCAGAGGAATGTCACATACTTAGGCCATATTATAGATGAGAATGGTGTTAAACCTAATCCTTCATTAGTGTCTGCCATTTCTGAGGCCCCAGTATCTACTTCTAAGGATGAAATGCCTTCTCTTTTAGGTATGGCTGAGTTTTGTTCCAAATGTGTACCAAATTTTGCAGAAAAAACTTTTAATATTCGCCAACTTTAAAAAAAAATGTGTACCTTTAATTGGTCACTAGCTTGTAATAATGATTTTAAAATCATCAAACAAGCCATTGCTAAAGCTTCTGCTTTACATAGTTTTGATCCTTCACTTGATAGTATAATCACTACTGATGCCAGCAATAAGGGCCTCATTGCGGTCTTGTCACAGATATATATTCAGGGTAAAGAATGTATGCCTCAGCCTCAGTTCAAGATCCTTGTCACCATGCGAAGAAAAATATCCTATTATAGAGAAAGAAGCGCTTGATTGGGCGTTGGAACATTTCAAATCTTTTATTTGGGGTAAGAGGTTACCCTCCGTTGTGACCACAAGCCTTTGGTAAAGATTTTAACAACGGAAGGTGCCATCACTGCTTCAGCGAGACTGCCCAGAATATCTATGAGGATGCAAAACTTCATTTATAATGTAATTTACGTCCCAGGTAAAAATAATATGTTTGCAGATTTTTTTTCAAGAATGCCTGTTATGCTTGAAGAGTGTGAGAGTAATGAATGGAATGAATTACAAATTGCTTTTGTCCATGATGAAGGTTTTTCTGCTATTGATAGAGAAGAATGGGACAAAGAATATGAGAATGATTTTCTTCTCAAGTCTGTATCTTCATTTATTATAAATGGTTGGTCTAAAAAAAAAAATATTGAACAACTCTAATGTACCTTTTTGGGAGGTAAGATCAGAGTTATCTCTTTCTCACAATACTCTGTTGAGAGGTGAAAGGATAATCCCTCCTGAAAGTTTGCGCAAATGCATCATTGAGTTATGTCATGAAGGCTATCCTGGTATTATCAGAACCAAAGCTATTGTTAAAAGATTATTTTGGTGGCCTGGTTGTGATTCTCAGATTGAAAAAATTGTGCGAGATTGTATTTCTTGCTCTTCGTGTGATAAATCTTTGCACACTCTACGTCCACCTATGTCTAATGGGTTATTACCTAAAAATCCATGGGAGACAATTGCCATTGACATTATGGGACCTATCAGTAATACTGATGGATCTCATTGCTTTCTCATTGTCATTATTGTTGGCCTCTTGTTAAAGTGATGGAAAATGCGGACACTGATTCTGTTTTACAATTTTAGATGAGACATTTATGACTGAAGGTATTCCTTCTTGTTTACTTTCAGACAATGGAGTACAATTTCTCTCTTCCAAAGCTAACTGTTATTTAAAAAAAATGGGGATTATACATAAAACAACTTCACTTTATAATCCCAGTGGAAATGAAATGGTGGACAGGTTTATTAGGGTTTTAAAAAATTCTATTCAATTATCTCTTAAAAATAATCTTGATTGGATTACTCAAATAGGGAAAACTGTATGGAATTACTGTGTTACTGTCCATGAAACTACAGGTTTTTCACCTTTTGTCCTCATGAAAGGTAGGAATCCTCGCACTAAAGCTATTCCCATATGGTTATTTTCTAACAATGTACAACCTTGGTCAAAGGATGAAGTCTGTTCGTGTATGGAACTTATGCACAATAGAAGCAAATCTTCATTATGATACAAAACATGATACCAAGGAAGTTTTAATTAATATTGGTGATTGGGTACGAGTCAAAAAAAAAACTGGATGGATTCGTAAGGGAGAATCTACATTTTATGAACCCACTCAAGTGGTGGAAGTGTTACTTAATGCGGTAAGAGTCAAAGATGGTAACGTTTGGAATTTATCTAGGATTGCAAAGTGTAAACCCATTGTTTCTCATTCCTTAGTTAGTCATAATTGGATGCCAGATGATTTTAGCATTGAATGCCCTAATTCCTTGTCTGATTCTCAACTTAATGGTGAAGTTTCTAAACTCCACAATCTTGTATCTGATAACGAGATTAGTCAGTTCAACACTACTTCCACACAAGTAACTTCTAATAATTGTAATTCTTCTATGAATGATGAATCTGATTGTCTTCGTCATTCGTTAAGGAAGAGAATGGCTCCTTCATGGTTGAAGGATTTCATTGTCAGCCACAAATAATTACTTAGATAACACATAACAATTTTGTATAACAAAATTCTAATTTATAGGTTGTTGCAATATTGCTATGTTTCTGTTATGTTTTTTCTTTTTTATTTCTGATAGAAGGGAGATGTGTTGTTATCGTTTAGTACTTTCTTATGTGGTTGCACAGTGTGGAATTATACTATGTCACATCGAATACCTGACTAGGTCATGTAGAATACAGTGTGGTCATTTGGAATGTATATGTTCAAATGGGACAGTTTATTGCTTGCTGATTAAACTGCCAGATGTTGTTCAGCTCTTCAACTTATATAAAGGAGTACTTAAATGTATTCATCCAGTATCCTTCTTAACAGTTAAGCACATCTTACAACAGATATTAAAATAAAAAGTCAGACTCCATACTAAGATTCCAATTAATATTATGACGTTGAATTGCCTATGGTGTGGCTGTCTTGTACCAATTTTAAAAAAGATAGAATTCAATAAGTGTTTCCTACTGTTTTAACATTTAACCCCAATGCAATACATTACAATAATCATGCCGTAATAATACCCAGAGCTCATATTATTGTGTACAGACAAGCTGTCATTGAGTTAAGGGTGAAACTGCTTGTCTTCCACTTATCTGTCATCTCACTGGACAGAATGTTAATGTGTTAAGAGGCATGTGAAAAATAGCCAGCAAAAGAAGGGGGAAGATGGGATAGGAGCTATCCGTGTGAGGTAACCTAGTTTTACAGAGTTGAAAATCAGAGTAAACTGTTCAAGGGACAGATTGGCAGCTCATACAGCTCATGGAAGGCAGACAAAAGTCTCTTCTACTTTCAGGTGTCTTCAGTCAGATTTCTCATGCAGTGTCTCACTGATGGGCACATGTACATGTGTGCCTACAGTTGAAGAGAGGTTTGGATTTTCTCTGAAGTAGCAATATCATGGTTAAAACAAAGAGTATTTTGTAGGAGTCTGAAAGGTTTTGCTGTAGCATTCGTCGAGCCTAGTGTTAGTTTCCTTGTGCCCCTGGCCTCTCACTAGTTTTCATGGCTGTCTGCTCCAGTGAGACTGTGTGTATAGGGAGCAGGGTTGCTGAAAGGGTAGGCATTGACCCTTTTCATATCTGGTTGCTGGAGTTCCATAGCAACCAGATTTGCCATGGGAAACCAGCAGAAGGGTTGATGCATGTCCTCTGTGCTAAAGAACTGTTGCCCTCTGAGATGCTTGAAATTCCTCAAATAATGGCTTACTTGAACTCAAAAGATAATGATATCCTCAAAGTAACCTTTCCTGTAAACATTGTATCATTAGAAATATATTTCAAGTAACAGCTGTTATTCTCTTGTTTGTCTCACCACGCAAATGTTTTTTTTTCTATAACCATCCTGTCTTGGAAAAAAAATCCGAAAGGGAGGTTTTCTGATGACAACATCTTCCCACAGATTCTTTAACTTATGAATATCGCTGCAGGTGCCAAACTGGTCTGTTAAACTTTTCCCCAGAAGTAGCCTCCAGTGCTGCCAGGTAGCGTCATGCAGCTTCAGCTGTGACTAAGCCTTAGAGATGTATTGGAGTATGTTAGGTGCCAGCCATCGTACAGTGCCTGTTCCCTCTCTTTCTCCACCTCATCAGTAAAGACAGGAGCACTCTCGGTGCTTTAGTGATGAAATGCCTCAGCGCTAGCAATAACAAGGTCAGTTATGTTCAAATGTCAGGGTTTAAAAATGGTCATATATGGCACAAAATCTTTCTTGTTAGAGACGAATGACATCTGCATGTTGTATTTGGTCTTGAAACAAGGTACCACACTGTCAGTGACTCATGCTTTCCGATGCACCTGAAAGCCATAGGAGGCCATGTTAATTTTGACGAAGGTCCACAGGTATATGCGAAAAACATTTCCGTACGCCTTCAATACGTCTCCTGACAGGAAATGATCTCCAAAAACATCTTCCCACAAAAAAACAACATGCACGATGGGAATGAGAAATCCTCTTCTTTCTTGAGGAAACACTCTTGGAACATTTAGGAGTTTCAAAGCCATTCCTTGTCATTGAAGAAGATTTTGTAGATAAAAAAAAGATGAGGCTGGAATTCTTCGCTCCATTGGCCGACCCTGGCCGTGCTGATTTTTTTCAGGGTGGCTCCTGTACCCTCTGGGCCACTCACCAAGTATAAATCTGATCCTGTGAGATTAGTGACTCAATCAAGATGCCTGCCAAAGCTTCGCATCTGAAGAGTCAGAATCGTTCTAAGGCGCCATCTTCCTTTCAGTCAGAGCCTCTTTGGCACTAGTATGTACATAGCCGCTGAAGTCCACTATGATGCAACCCTCAAAGTGGTTGTGTACATTTGGGTGGCAAAGAAAAAAGCTTAAGGCACATTATGATGTTCCCATTGCAGAAAATATTTAGAATGCAGAAAGGTTTACTCGAACAAAAGCACTATTTGGATGCAATTATGAGGCCTTTGTTATGCCAGATAAGTATTAAGGCCACAAAAAGATGATGACTGATAACCTTGCCCCACCCCCGAGATAATATAAATTGTAGCTTATGTCTCGATATATAAAATGAAGTGACCTGAATTCTTAAATCTAAGAGGACAACCTTCACTCTAGTTGAGAAGTCGTTGTTCATCTACCGTGGTACAAAAAGCAGCAGAAGCTTTTGAGTTGAACTTGCTCTTTGCAGATGCAAAGTCTAACATTTTGAAAAAAATCTTGTAACCAGCTTCTTCAGTCTTGAAGCACTTGTTACCTTTTATGAGGCTTTTCTAGAACCTATCATGGCTGCATGAAAGAAAAACTTTTCAAGACCAACAGCCTACAGGCAAATAGGTAGATGACACAAGCCATCCCTTACTGACTCGTAGCTTATGCTGTCACACCCATCTCTGGAAAGTCTGGTAGTCCGAGATTCTTCTATGTAAATGCCTTTCCCACAGCACCTCCTAATGGAGTCGAAAAACATGGACTGTACATGCCATAAAGTCTTCGCCTCTGGCAGGGTTGTACTACTTATAGCGAATGCCACCAATCTCCAGGTTTATTATGTCCATGCCCAGTGAGACTAGGCGAAATTTACAGTGATCATCCTACCTAACCATATAAAGTAATTTACCAATATGTTCAGCCACTGTTTTCCTCAAAATAGATACTTAAGTGTGGTCTGGACTCTGTGAACATTGTGGCTTGTCATGCTGTGATGCGATATTGGAATAGGTTCCATTTCGTTCTCATGAGATTTTCAGGCATATTTCATAAACGTATGCTTAGATCGCGAGTCTCTATTTGAAGAGAAAGGTAGAGGCCTCACTGGAGCATTTTTAGAACAGCTGAACGACATCACCCTCAATGGGCTTAACTTTCTCAACTCGATGTAATAATGACTGCTCCTTGGTTCAGGTTGAGTATATAAGTTTAATAACAAGCAGGTACACAGAGTAGCTCCCCTCGCAACGATGTCCAACAGATAACTCACCACCCACCATTCTGGAATACCATGACAGAACCCAAGCCACAGTTAAAAGATGCCAGCACCACAACTCTTTAACGGCAGGTACGAATTTCCTTACAACTTCAAAAAACCCAACGAAAACGATGAAAATGACATTCGTTACTCATACGAGTCCTTTGGTGTACATGCGTATTTCTCTGTAAATAGAAAAACGATCAGTTTATTATTCTCTTCATTCAAATTCTCGGAGACTATAATCCTCGTAGGTAGACTCCGGTGTTCAAGATGTGTAGTGTTATAAAATAGCGACGTGTGCTATGTGATTAAAATACAGGTCTACATGTTTCAACCATCTTACGAATGTGGGTTTTCGTCAGGACCAGTGAATTCGTAAGATGGTTGAAACATGTAGACCTGTCCAGTCACTCAGGAATAAAGTCTTGCGGTGAGTAGTACTGGCCCCTTTTTAAATCACGTATCACTTTTTAATATCTCTGCACATATAAAAAGAAAAAATACCCGCTCCACTGTAATCAGGTGTCGAAGCACACCCTGTTTGCACTCGGCCTTCGGGGTGGGACCCCAATGATGAAGCATGTCACCAACTAGGTTGGTGAGTGAGGGGTCTTCTAAAAGGACATGCTCTGTCCTGCGTAAAGGTTGGGCACATAGTGCTAGACTAAGCCTTAAGCTTTAGGCACAGAGACGCGCTCTGTCACGCCTTTAGGGGGTAATCCTCCATTTGTTGTGCTTAATTCTCAAGAAGGGGACCAGGAGTTCCTACCTTACATTCCTGTAAAACACCCTCACTCTCTCTTGTTGTTTTGCAATATATAAATTTAATAACTAGCAGGTACACGGAGTAGCTCCCCTCCCAAAGATGTCCAACAGATAACTCACCTCCCACCATTCTGGAATACCATGACAGAACCCAATGATGCAACATGGAATCACATACCTGTATCCATGGGTACAATGATGCAAGGATGCCACACTCGACAATTCCTCCAGAAGTACATAAATTTGCCAGGTTATTCTTGGGCACATTTGTGTCAGCAGAGACAACCTTCTCAACCAGTCCAGGTGTACAAACAAATGTAACGCTCCTTTCGGACAAGGATAGATTTGGGGATGTCATCACCAGCAGCATATCCAGTGTCTGCCATTAACAGTTCTGACTTCTCTTTCCTCTTACACCATCATCTTCCGTTGGGTTGGAGGAGGGTCTATCACTTTTTTACAATAGGGAGACTACCAAAACAGATGGCTGGGTCATTCAGCTAATCTGGCCACCCTTTCCTGTCCTAAGCACTGGACAGCTTTCTGGCACACATATGTGTCTTTAGAGGCGGACGTTC
Organism: Lissotriton vulgaris; assembly: GCF_964263255.1. Lineage (NCBI taxonomy): Eukaryota > Metazoa > Chordata > Amphibia > Caudata > Salamandridae > Lissotriton > Lissotriton vulgaris. The sequence goes on along the minus strand of NC_141693.1, from coordinate 1,684,292,992 downwards.
TCTTTCTATTGAACATTGAGGAAGCACCTTTGGAAGAAAGAGGCCGGAATTGTATTCTCTTTAGTTCTGGTCCTCAAGGAGGACTGGGATTTGAGATCTAACATTGACCTTTGCTTCTGGAATAGCAGGACAAGTTCAAGATACTGTCCCCGGGCCAAGTTTGCTGTCTCTCAGTGCAAGGGTTAGTTGTTGTCTTTGAACCTCTAGAAAGCCTTCTTCCATCTACCTATCCTCCGCACCCTCTGGTGGAATCCCATCACTGTCAGTTAACAGTCCTACTATTTGGACTGACGACCACACCACACAACTATGAGAAAGTGCTAGCACTGTTGGCTGCTTTACCACCATGGTCAGGAGTCCATGAAAACAGAGTCCCTGTGCCTATCAAAGGTCCTCTTCAGTGCACATTGCCTGGCTTCCAAGGCTTGGGCGTTACTAGCAACAGCCAGAAGTTTCACCTCACTCCAGTGCAGGGGTTAACCTTCATAGGAACTCTGCTTGGTGTGGCCTGCATGAAGGTATTCCTCAAGAGGATTGCAGATATTCTGAAGATTATTCAGAAATTCCTGCATATGTCTTGCTTCTGCACATTTTGTATTTGCTTGATCTCATGGTATCTGTGGTAAGTTGTTCTTTGTTTCTTTTTATTAATAAAGTTAACTTAATTTGTATTGTGTTGTAAGTGGAATCTTAGGGTTCTCTGTCTCCAGAGATCTAGATTCCTGTGCAAGCTTATGTCATTACCTGCTTGCTGTTTCTCTGGAGCTGTCGTGGGTTCCTTTACTCTTCAATAAAGCTACAGTCATGAAACGTATTTGAAGACTCAAGAATTCCTTTATTGGAGCATACTACAGTATCATATATCATCTTGGTGCCACATGGCAAATAGATGATGAGGCCATTAAGTGGTGCCTGTGACAAGTGGCACCAACATCAAGGGAGGATTTCGGCTCAAGGTCAGGCCCTTCAGTCAGATTTCCTGGAGCTACAGACAGTTTTTTTCTTGACTTGAAGTTGTTTACCCCCTTCCATCTCAGGGAGCAGCATTCGGATTTTGTCAGAAAACATTGCTACTGTCTTTTAGATCAACGAACAGTGGTATGGGTTGTGGACCTTGTGTTGATGTGAGATTCTGTTATGGCAGTGGGTGATGGGTTCCCTCAGCGTGAGTCTGGACATCTCACTTGCATTTTACTTGAAGACTACAAGTGGGAGCTACACCTCGAAATGACAGCATCTTTTCTAGGTTGGGATGTCCTCACATGGATCTTTTTGCTATGGCCCAGAGCATGAAGTGCCCTCCGTGTTGTGCCATACTTCTCACCATTAATTGTTACCTGGATGATACCTTCTGGTTAAACTTGTCTCAAGACTTTATGTGCATGACTTTGCAAATTCAGCTTTTGTTGTCCCACAGTCGGTGCAGAAGGATTGAGCACAGTTGATTGCCCCAGACTGGGCAAAAACTATCTGATGTGCTGATCTGAAGGAATTCAGCATTTAGTTGTCCATTCATCTTCTGCACAGGGTGCTCTTGCCGCAGGATTATCAGGCCATCCACCCCAGTCCCTTAACACTGCATTCGCACACATGGAGATTTAACAGTATCAGATAGATTAATTTGTCTTCTTGATACAGTTGAGGATTTAATCTTGGCTGTATGGAATTCTGATATGAAATGTATTGATGCAGGTCGCTGGCTCAACTTTGTTCAGTGGTGTGAGTCAGAAGGCCCACAGTTAAGAACTTGTTGGCTGCCCTGTCTTCCTTTGTGTCTCCCTAACCATCAATCCTTGTTTACGTTGCCACCAGTGGCACATTTTATAAACATTGTTTATCTGCTTCCCCATTCTGTTCATTAATGATTGGTGAGATTTGACTCTAGTGTTTACCTTCCCAACAGTATTCCCTTTTACGCCAGTAAACAGTTACCCGGCTCACCTCCTCACATTGAAGGCAGTATTTGTGGATGGCAATAACTGAAACCCATAGGGTCATAGAACTTCACACTCTCTCAAATCATCTAGCTTTTACAGTTTTCAAGCCAGTTAGTCATTCATAATTGCCCATCTCTCCTGTCCAAGGTACTAGATGCCTTTCAGATGGGCCATGCTGTAACTCTTCTTCCCTCCTCCTTATCCCACCTAAAAGGAGGAGCGGCTACATACCTGGATCCCAGATGGGCTGTAATGCAGGGATCGGACTCGGCCAGAATGGATAATCAGCTACCTTTGTGTGGACTTTGCCAGTGGTGAAAAGGGTAAAAGCTATGACCAAACACACCATTTCTAGTTAGGTCTCCCTCTGTATCAAGATCTTCTACGTCTTACCTTAGAAAGACCATCTGAAGGGCATTTTGGCCACTCTACTATGGTCATGTCTATTTACATAACTTTCATAAGAGTGTTATTATATCATTACAATGGATCCACGACGAGGGACTACTACAGCGCATTTACAACAGGACATATACCACAGCAAGTGAGGTAAGTTACCGACACCGATGGTGGTTGAGTCCTGGTCTGACCAAACCAACAGTAGTTCATACATATTTCTATATGTAATTCTCAGTTTTGGTAATCGTTCAGCGCTAAACTCCCAGATCACGGACATCCAACCAGTGTTGTATACAAGTCCATATAACACATGTCCTCTAGATCTGAGGAAAAAACGCTCCTCCAACAACCAGTCCAATTGATCATTCTTTATGCAAAAGGTACAGCTATTAAAAAGGTGCAGCCAACACGTGTTTCACAACAGTGTCGCAACTTCTGGACTGTCAAATTTGAACACTAAATCTTCGTCTATAATCTTGTATTCACATTGTACTGTAGTGTAGTTCCTATTTTCCCAATAGGCTCTGCGCATTGGAATAACATAAACAGCAGTGTAGACGTAGGACTGAGGTCATCTAGGTCTCTAATTACTATATTAAACTTAATTTAGGTTTGCGCCAGCTAGCTCAGAGGTCACTGGAAACTTTCTTGAATGAAATAGGGAGGGACAAGCTCCCCTGGCTCAGACAAGAAGGGATTCAGTTTCCAACAACCGCATAAACATGACAACTTTGCTCCCTCAAAATAAGAGTATATCTCTAGAGTCGTGTGAAAACAATAGACAGCTATTTCACTCAGTCAGCAGTGCATACTTAGTTTCACCAGAGTGCAGAGAAATAGAGAGACTGGCGTTTTCAATAAAAAGGTGTTATTTATTGAGCAGTCTTCTTTCTCATGCAAGAGAAGTGAATTGCCACAATTGCAATACTTAAAGTAAAGTAAAATGCGTACAGTAAAAGTAGTATTATGAAATAATACTGTAAAAGCATTGATATGGTTTCTTAGCCATATGATACTTTAAAATGGATAAAATATATACATACATAAATACATTGACTAAAATACTCAACTGGTGCTTCTAACTAAGCCTACCCCGGTGTACCTGACCTAAGCCTAATACATGGGAAGGGATGAGTAAGTAGAAGCTTTAAGTTAAGTTGGTTAAGATAATTTTGCCAAGAATCTGCATCAAAAATTCTCTTAAGGGTTTAGTCAGCTCCGTACCTTTGTAATAGAATGTGGGTCTGGTATCTCTTTCCTCAGGACTCGATATTCCAGCAACCTGCAATGGTAGGTTGGAAACACCGGAGCTGAATTTTCTCGGCTGGAGAAAAAGACAGCGTCTCTCTCAGTGCGTCAAACAGGACGGGGGGCTTCCGTGGGCACTCGCATCAGCTGGGCTCTCGGGCAAGTAGATTGCAAATAAAACAGGTGATGGACAGAATGTGGATCAATGTCACACATTCACCCCAGTCCAAAGATCTGGGCCCAAATCCATCGTTTTTTTGCACTCCACACCACCCTGGGTAAGACAATGGCGATATGCAAATCAGCTCTGACCCTGTGCCCCATGGGGACAGTCCAGTCCGAACTACAAAAGCCATGTCCTTCCCAGAACGGAATCAAGCATCCGAGGACCGGACCGGTTTCGAGGTAACACCTCTCATCAGCCCGGCTAGCTTGACTCCAGTGGTGTGGAGTGCCTGGGACCCACGTCTGAGCATCCCCAGCGCACTTATGGCGGCAATTGCAAATAAAACAGGTGATGGACAGAATGTGGATCAATGTCACACATTCACCCCAGTCCAAAGATCTGGGCCCAAATCCATCGTTTTTTTGCACTCCACACCACCCTGGGTAAGACAATGGCGATATGCAAATCAGCTCTGACCCTGTGCCCCATGGGAACAGTCCAGTCCGAACTACAAAAGCCATGTCCTTCCCAGAACGGAATCAAGCATCCGAGGACCGGACCGGTTTCGAGGTAACACCTCTCATCAGCCCGGCTAGCTTGACTCCAGTGGTGTGGAGTGCCTGGGACCCACGTCTGAGCATCCCCAGCGCACTTATGGCGGCAATTGCAAATAAAACAGGTGATGGACAGAATGTGGATCAATGTCACACATTCACCCCAGTCCAAAGATCTGGGCCCAAATCCATCGTTTTTTTGCACTCCACACCACCCTGGGTAAGACAATGGCGATATGCAAATCAGCTCTGACCCTGTGCCCCATGGGAACAGTCCAGTCCGAACTACAAAAGCCATGTCCTTCCCAGAACGGAATCAAGCATCCGAGGACCGGACCGGTTTCGAGGTAACACCTCTCATCAGCCCGGCTAGCTTGACTCAAGGGGTGTGGAGTGCCTGGGACCCACGTCTGAGCATCCCCAGCACACTTATGGCGGCAATTGCAAATAAAACAGGTGATGGACAGAATGTGGATCAATGTCACACATTCACCCCAGTCCAAAGATCTGGGCCCAAATCCATCGTTTTTTTGCACTCCACACCACCCTGGGTAAGACAATGGCGATATGCAAATCAGCTCTGACCCTGTGCCCCATGGGAACAGTCCAGTCCGAACTACAAAAGCCATGTCCTTCCCAGAACGGAATCAAGCATCCGAGGACCGGACCGGTTTCGAGGTAACACCTCTCATCAGCCCGGCTAGCTTGACTCCAGTGGTGTGGAGTGCCTGGGACCCACGTCTGAGCATCCCCAGCGCACTTATGGCGGCAATTGCAAATAAAACAGGTGATGGACAGAATGTGGATCAATGTCACACATTCACCCCAGTCCAAAGATCTGGGCCCAAATCCATCGTTTTTTTGCACTCCACACCACCCTGGGTAAGACAATGGCGATATGCAAATCAGCTCTGACCCTGTGCCCCATGGGAACAGTCCAGTCCGAACTACAAAAGCCATGTCCTTCCCAGAACGGAATCAAGCATCCGAGGACCGGACCGGTTTCGAGGTAACACCTCTCATCAGCCCGGCTAGCTTGACTCCAGTGGTGTGGAGTGCCTGGGACCCACGTCTGAGCATCCCCAGCGCACTTATGGCGGCAATTGCAAATAAAACAGGTGATGGACAGAATGTGGATCAATGTCACACATTCACCCCAGTCCAAAGATCTGGGCCCAAATCCATCGTTTTTTTGCACTCCACACCACCCTGGGTAAGACAATGGCGATATGCAAATCAGCTCTGACCCTGTGCCCCATGGGAACAGTCCAGTCCGAACTACAAAAGCCATGTCCTTCCCAGAACGGAATCAAGCATCCGAGGACCGGACCGGTTTCGAGGTAACACCTCTCATCAGCCCGGCTAGCTTGACTCCAGTGGTGTGGAGTGCCTGGGACCCACGTCTGAGCATCCCCAGCGCACTTATGGCGGCAATTGCAAATAAAACAGGTGATGGACAGAATGTGGATCAATGTCACACATTCACCTCAGTCCAAAGATCTGGGCCCAAATCCATCGTTTTTTTGCACTCCACACCACCCTGGGTAAGACGATGGATTTGGGCCCGGATCTTCGGACTGGGGTGAGTGTGTGACATTGATCCACATTCGGTCCATCACCTGTTTTGTTTGCATATTCCGCCCTAAGTGCGCTGGGGATGCCCAGACGTGGGTCCCAGGCACTCCACACCACTGGAGTCAAGCTAGCCGGGCTGATGAGAGGTGTTACCTCGAAACCGGTCCGGTCCTCGGATGCTTGATTCCGTTCTGGGAAGGACATGGCTTTTGTAGTTCGGACTGGACTGTTCCCATGGGGCACAGGGTCAGAGCTGATTTGCATATCGCCATTGTCTAACCCAGGGTGGTGTGGAGTGCAAAAAAACAATGGATTTGGGCCCAGATCTTCGGACTGGGGTGAGTGTGTGACATTGATCCACATTCGGTCCATCACCTGTTTTGTTTGCATATTCCGCCCTAAGTGCGCTGGGGATGCCCAGACGTGGGTCCCAGGCACTCCACACCACTGGAGTCAAGCTAGCCGGGCTGATGAGAGGTGTTACCTCGAAACCGGTCCGCTGCTCGGATGCTTGATTCCGTTCTGGGAAGGACATGGCTTTTGTAGTTCGGACTGGACTGTTCCCATGGGGCACAGGGTCAGAGCTGATTTGCATATCGCCATTGTCTAACCCAGGGTGGTGTGGAGTGCAAAAAACGATGGATTTGGGTCCAGATCTTCGGACTGGGGTGAGTGTGTGACATTGATCCACATTCGGTCCATCACCTGTTTTGTTTGCATACTCGGGCAAGTAGATGGCCGCTCTGCTCCAAACCACCAAGAACTAACAGTTATAACCTCACAAGGGCATAAATCGGGAATATAGAATTAGGGTCCTAGATATGAACACGACAGTCCCAGTAAAATAACATCATTTTAAATTTATTTCTTAGACTATTTTATTCAAATGATGTAATTGTTGTGATGTGACAATCGCAGATGATGACAATTTCTAATGAATTTCATATAGGATGTTATTTTACTGATACTTGTGTAACAAACATGACTAACCTTACCTCCATCCCCCCTCCCCCCCTGCAGCCCCCCCTCCTACCGCCCCACCCCAACCCCCCTCCCCGATCCCCCTGCACGTTGGATATTGGTTCCTGGGGCAGGGCAAAAACTATACATAGAAAAAAAAGAGTCCCCTTGCAACCTATCATATTTATTCAACACATCATTAATCACTCACTCACACTCGCCTAATGCAACATACTGGTATCCACCTTTTGGGAAATAATCTTTCACCTAAGTTTAATTTTACTGATATTTGCCAGTTTAGTTTTTTATGTTAGTTTACGGTTGAGTATTGTTCTTAAACATTTGAATATTGATACGATTTATTATATACAATGTGGATAGAAGAGTATATATTAAGATTGAATGTTTTACATCTGACAGTCCTGAAGAAGTGACATAGTCGCAAAACACATGTTGGCTGTACCTTTTGAATGGCTTTACCTTTTGAATACAGAATCATCTATATATGTGTATGTGTTTTGACGTAAGTGACTAAATGTTTTGTGATTCTGTTGCAATGCGTTGTGGTAGTGGTAAAGGTATGTGTTGTGTTGTGTCGTGTGGTAGTAACCTATACTCACGAGAGGTATTTTGTAAATACTTCTACCAAACGTATCTGCCTCACACCTCCGTGTAGTTTGTCAGTTCTGGGTAGCATGATTTCCTTAGTTAACTTCTCTACTCTGTCCACCTCCAAGGGAGGTATTACTTTGGAACTAATTGAAAAGATGGGGAATCTGTGGGCATGGGTAGCCATCGGAAGAAAGGAGTCTTATCTTTTGCAGCGATATTTCTGGTGGATACATAATCTTCCCACAGATTCCTCACTGGAATCTCTCTGCCCCTAATGAGTTGGTGTCATGAATATACAGGATCTCCAGGTATGCAAACACGTTATGTTGTGTTATTGTCACTTCTCCTCTACACGCACGTTGATAGGGTGCGGCAAAAGTGTCAGGATCTGATGCCAGTGCACCTGTTGGCACATAATATACTCCAGGGTCATCACAGCCGGAAGGCTATCGTTTGTGCCAGTTTTACTCTATAAGCAAATGCAGCCTTTTGGGGTTGGGATTATGCAGGTCCAAGACAGAAGTAAGTACCAGTCGCGCTTATCCTGTCAAACATAACGATCTGTGTGCTCTTTCTGTGCTGGTTCCTGCAGGGGTCGGGCACGTAGAAATTATAGCCATGTCAATTTATTTGTAGGCAACCCATAGAGGGCAGAAAGCTCTGACAAACTGAACTTCCATATGTTACTTTTCCAACTGCCAAATACTTTTGCTCTTATTACTGCCGAAGCACAAAACGTAATTGTAGGATGGGAACCGTATTATTATCCAAGCACAGCTTTTGCAGATATCGCATTTGCACATTTCGTTTTACCCGGTAAATTCCTTGACTGCTAATTTCTGTCTCTCTCCTCTTCAGCCCGTTTGGTATTCCACCGAAAGGGGCGCGTATTCATTCCCTATCTCATTTTAGTACTTGTGCAAGTTTCTGAAAGGAAGCAAACGTACATAAAAAAGGTTGCAAATCTCACAGTATCCGCAGGGTGCATCTCCTCTGGAAACGCACTGCCTCTTTCCTTAAATCCTGTTTCTTTATCTTGTGTTTGTGGCCTGTGGCCCATATTTACTTCTTTCACTAATTTAACTCTCATTTTTATTTTCTTGCTTGCTTTTCCTAGTGCCTTTCCAGCTGTGCCATCTCTCCTGTTACTTTCCTCAGGCAGAAAGCAACAGATGGTCAGCTTATGTCAGAAGCAGAGAGAACCCAGCTTGACTGTGCTAAGCCGCTCTCACTGTACACGAGCAGGGTCCAGCATTCATTGACAGATCTACTTCCTGTCCTGTCTGTGCCCTCTGTAGCACTGTTCTAGTGTATTTTACAGTTGTGGTGCAAAAGCACCGGCTATGCCAACACTTACAAAGAAGCGTTGATAATGTTTACTGGAAAAGCTTACCTGAACTCAAACGAAGCAGGTCCTCTGTGTGCCTAATTTAGTAAAATTATTGATAACAGCTGTTTTATTTAGGGCATTTTTGGTCTGACCTGACAATGCAGTTGTCGCCAGATCTTATGTGATTAAAAAAACAGCTTTCAAAGTTACTACTGAGAGGAGCTTTGGCTCCGCCCAGATGTTGGTTCATCTGAGCACAGCTTTTGATTTGTGAAGAGCTATGTGCAAACGCTCCAAATAGCTGTGATCACTTGTTTATCCAGCTGCTTGAGCCAGGCTCTGTACCAAGATAAGCTATTGTGGTTGCCCCTCTCGGTCTGACTCGTGCCAATATAATGGGAGGAGCTTGCCCTTCAAGGTCACTCAGAGGCCACTGTAATGCTATTAAACGCCTTATACGACTTCTAGATAATTAGACTATTATAGTGTGTTCTTCTCTGGTTGCCATGAGTGAAAGCCAGTGGCGGCCGCTACTAAATGGGGGTGGGGTGGAGGTGAGGTAAATGAAAATAAACCACTCACCTGCTGGCTGACTTTCAGTCCTCTTCGGGTACTCGGTCAACAGCAGGAACCAATACGTCAGGGCTTTGTTGGTTCCGACCAAGACACAAGCTAGATCTGGTATTATTAAGCATTGTACTAAAGTCAGTGGGTTTTGCTTATTTATTGTGAAAATATGTTAGGGCTTTAAGCGTGAATTTGTAATTATTTACTAAAATATGCAATGGAGTATTCTGTTATGTGGAATCTCGCAGTTTAACGTAGTAAGCAAGCGAGAGGCTCCCCTATGACTAACCATGGGGCTAGAAGATTTGTACTGTGATAATCCTTTTGTTTATTAAAGTATTTTAAGACATCACAACAATTCTTAAAAAATGTAAACAAAGATCGGCAAGCTTAACACGGAGACAAAATAACAGTAGGTGAAGAACATAACAAAGGCACAGTTAGCAGTGATGGCAACTGTGTCATACCCAACAGAGGAGGAACAGCATCACAGTTAAAAGATCAATGCAATGGAACCCACACTGATGAGATGTATAAATCAACTAAATACTCAATCAAAACTGCCCTTCCTATGCATCGGACATGTACACCCTCCTTGTTCCCCCATGCACAACTAGTGAGGGGAAGTAAAGGAGTGAAGCAGAGAGAGGGATAGGACACTAAGAAGAGTCAGGTGGGGCCGTGCTCGTGCTCCAACATCGGAGGCTGGTGCAGAGCCACCGAAGGGGAACCATCAACAAGAACCTGGTCCTAATATAAGACAACAACAAAAGGCAGTGGACCAAACTTAAATGCCGCACACACAACTGATATCTCCCAACAATAAATGTATTGAATCAAGCAATTTAAATATAACAATGTGTGCACTCACTGTAGGCACCCTCTGCCCAATGAGTGCCAACCTAAGTTAGGTGAAAACAGGTAAACAAAGCAAACAGAGGTGCACCACTCCTAAAATCCTGTAACAGTGGACCGCAATGTCTGTTACCACTTTGGAAGCCATTACGAGTGCTATGCTTAAGAGGGGTCTACACCAATTGAGGTGTTGGGTGAGGAGCAGATCCTTTCCCCTCTTCTAATTATTGACAAGGAATAAGCTCATTGATACATAGTGTTTATAAGAGGATTTTTACCAAATAGTGGATTTCGGAACTTTCAAGATTGTCTCCTCAAGCCTTTGGCTCTTTGGATGGATCTTGTTACGGATTCACATTATACTCTCAACGACTGCGTATGAACAGACCTACAAAATTCTCTTTCTCAATTAAGGACAGATATCTCTTATTTTTCGGGTGCCCTGAAGAAGTCCAAATGTATGTGGACGAAACATGTTGGCTGATTTTATTTTTACGCATATTAACGATTCAACAATAAAGAGAAGGATTTCAACTACTTTCGGAACATTGTGGATATATTTGGAGTTAGAAGCAGGATTGTAGAAGTGGTGCACCTCTGTTTGCTTTGTTTACAAGTACCTGGCCTGGACTCATCTGCAGGCAGGCTAACAAGATTGCATTTCATGCTGGCAAAATTGGGAGGTCTGAAAAAGGACACAATTCCCCAACCACCCAGGACATCAATTCTGGTCAACAGCAACTCATGGAGACCCGACTACGATCCCGGATGACACCACTGCTGGATCACCCCAAGGGGAAGCTCACAGGTGTATGGGGGTCAGCATGCAAGGCCGCCGCAAAGCACTGGCACAAACATATCGCGCAGTCTGAACCAGGATATTTGAGGTCTGCACTTTGGAAGCAGGGATTGGCTTCAAAATGAAAGCCAACAGGCATTCCCTGACAGGAGCGCCACACTCAGCAGTTCCATCCCTTCCCATTAAAAGAAACTCCAACATGCCACCCACTGGAACTGCACCGCTAGGTAATATAATTCCAAGTCGGGCGCTGTGAGTCTCCCCTCGTTCATGGGCAACCGCAGCTTCCACAGGGCAAATCTAAGTGCCCCAATAGAGAGAAAGAGCTGGCTATCAAGCTCCAGAAAGCAATGTGGTGGCTACTCCAAGAAAGTGCTGCAGACAAGTAAAGAAGTTGCAGTAGTACAATCATTTTGGAAATAACCACGCGGCCACCGACCGAGAGAGGCAATGTAGTCCAGAACCCAACGCAGTCCAGCCACCACACAGCCAAAATCCCCTTCATACAGCAAATCCGTGGAGCAGTATTCAGCCACTTCAATATACCATACTGTGTCTCACTCACATCTCAATGTCGGGGATGTGGGGATGGAACCGCAGTCAGAGGCATCCTTCCTCAAGGAATATACGCATAACTTGGCCCAATTGACCTCAAGACCAGAGTGAGCACTGAAGTCTGACAGTGCCTCCACTGTTTCTAGTACGTCAACATCTCTCCCCCTGAAATACATGTCAGAATACAAAGAAAGGAAAGTACAGTTTGATCTGTTGTAACCAGGACAGACATAGGGGGGAGTAACCACATTGCCTGTATTTAAGATTTTGTAATCTGCCTTAGGCATAGAAAGGGAGCGGTACTAATCAAGAAGAAGAGGGGCTTTATCTTTTTTAGGGAGTGATACAGCGACTGCTTCACGCAGTGTGGGCAGAAGCTGGCCTTGCTGCCCAGAGTCATTGATAATCGCAACCAGTCGAGAAACAAGGTCGGATGCACATACTGCATACAATTCTTTCAGGAACCCATCAAAACAAGGCACCTGGCCCCTCACCATCTCCCTAATTGCTCCCCAAACCTCCTGCTAGGGCATATCCCCACCCAGTTGAGCCACCACTGCTGTCTCAAGGAATACTGGAGAGGTGTCCGCAATACTGTCCAGCTTTACTCTCTCATCGCTCGCCAGACGTACAGCTCCAATAGTGCTGCAGTAACATCTAATTGATCTACTTCTGCGTAAATAGATCACCCTCTGAACGTCCAAGTATCTGTTGTATAGAATGACCGTTCCTGACATCAATGCCAAACCTACATTGGTCCCAACTTATCCTACTCTGCATGGTCCCTGGCCATATACGCCTTATAATCAAATCTGTGAAGGCACTTCACAATCTCATACTGCCTCTCTTGTTCCTCCAGCAGGCGCCCCCTACCATCCAGGGTCCTCTCGAGCCCACCCTAAGATCACCCAACACCGCCTCCTGCTGTTGAATGGCTGGTTCAACTAGGGGACGTGCCTCAGAGGCGCAGATAGCAATGCCCTGCAAAACTCACCCTGGAGACCAGCAACCAGGGGGATGAGGAAGTCACTCGAAATGTATCTAGACTCCTACGAACCCCCGTAAGGCCACTCCGACTCCCTAGGGGGGTGTCGGCTTTGACACAGGGCTACCAACCCAAACTTGTATCCTAGAACCCTTCTTGTATCTTATCTCCACCCTTTCTTTCCTATTCTCTCTCTTTCTATCATCCTTTGCCTAACTTCCCAGCAAGTCAATGTAAAGGGGATTAGTTAAACATGTATACCAAAATACCTGTAGCTACAGTAACACAAACTATGCTTGGCTAGAACCCCGCAACAGAAATGCTAATGTACTTGTTTCTCAAAAATTAATAAAATACTTTGAAATCCAAAAAGAAAGGAGTGAGTGCTCCGATCACCCCCTTTATAGCCTACCACCCCACTCCCACTAACGAGGGTGAAACAGCGTTATGTGTCCAGTATTGAGCAATGTACTCTCTCAGTGTAACCCTGAAAGTCGGGTCGTCCAAAAGAGACGGATCAAAACAGCAGATAGGCACACTACGCCTAGGGGAGGACCTGAATATTCTCAGCACTAGAACGTGGTCGGCACCCAGGCGCGGTGCGTCCAATGGGGCATGGGGGCGTAGTCTCCCCGCCCGCAGCTCCCTCGGCGTCTTTGAACTTAAGTAAACTGAATCAGTTTACTTAAGTTCAAAGACGCCGAGGGAGAACTGACAAACAAGTCAGTCAGCATGACGTCGGACCGCCACCCCCTTCAGAGATTGTTAGGCCCTCTTAGGAGATCTAGTGTTTTGGTTTGCTAACTCTAATGTTATTTACATTTCTAATTTTGTGACATTATGATTGATGGTTACCTTTTTGAAAGCTTCCAATCTGTGCAGTATGCCTGAGTTGGTTATTATGACAGGCAAATGATAAAGGGTAAAGATTTGTTAGCTGGTAAAAGCTATGTCCGAAGGTCTGATCTCTTTATTATAAAACACGATGATAAACATTGTGACAATGGCAGTAGGTGTGGCTTATTTATTATGAATAGCATTTGTTAAAGCCAGTAGGCCTTTTACAGTGGATTGTGATTGCGCTGTGTAACCGGCTGCAGACAGGTGTTTTGTTCGATGAAATCTCCCAGATTACCATACTATGTATATGTAATAGTTCTGGTGTTTGTCATTTTCTGTGACAAACTCTGTGGATGGATGATTTTCATTGGGATAATCCTATCCTTGTAAGAACTTTTTTGGATGGTTTTGTACATTTTTTTTGTCAGCTGTAATTATTTCCATATTTGTAATTGTATAACTATGCATAATGGTTGATAGCTTACGCACATTTCAGTAGGGCCTCTGTCGGTTACCGTAATAGGCCAATGGTAAAGACTGTAAGCCTTATTGGTTCACTGGTAAAAGTTATATCAGAAATCACAGGCTTGTTCTGGTTATCATGAAATGTTAGGAGAAAGGCAGTTAGCCTGGCATGCTTATTGAGGAAAGCATGTGTTAAATAGAGTAGACTTTTAATAGTAGATTGTTAAAATACTGTTGTCTAAACCTCTAGGCAGGTACTTTAACCGGCAAGGGTTTTGGTGTTGGTAACCTACTCAAAGGAATTGCTGGGATAGAATATATATATTACCTTTGTAGGCAAGGATTTTGGTGCTGATCCCCTCTGACACCCGGGGTGGGTCAGAATATTTGCGCTAGAAGAGTTCACTAGAACCTCTCTGTAAGGTCTAACAGGCTTAATTATCTTGTAATTAAAAAAACATAAAAATACATATCGCACACAACCCCCTCCCCTGATCTCTGGCTAGAGTCCCAAATTTCAGATGGAGAGCAGCTCTTTTATATGGAACACTCTACAAACTGATCAATATTCTAAAAGCTCTCACCTCAAATGTCTGTTTTTAAGCATATGATTAGCATAGTACCATCTACGCTAAGCTAGAAAAGGCACACATCTATACATAAGATCGGAAAAGTACTGCAACTCAAAGGGGCAATAGAGCCAATGGCTGAAGCTGTCTGCTTGCATCCATGATAACATTCTTCATGGGGCAATGGGTGAGCTACTTCAGCGATTGGCTATGTTGCTCTGTGAGTGGCTTCATTTTTCTGTTAACGTGTACATCTACCCCAATACGAGTACACTTTGGTGCCAGGACAGGTGGACCAGTCCTTCACTTTTTCATTATTTCCTCTCATTTCTTTCATGTAGATCTATTTATTTTCATTTATTTAGAGCACAATATAGCTCCTCATACAGTACTAATGGGATGCTCGCTTGCAGTTCATTTAATCTGCAGTGCGCCACATCCAACCAGGCTACAGCCTCTAGAACAGGCTACCGTCCTGGAATGGTATTGTCCGTAGTTTCCCAGTTCTCCCATTCCACGATGGCCAACACATTGGTTTTATACATGATTGCTGTACTGAGGCTTCAAAACAATGAAAAACAATGTTGATGCACATTACCATTGCGAGATGGACACCTGCTAATGTGTTTAGTTTTTTTGTTACTGCTAGCATATACCTGCCATGTTTAGTCAGCAGCATGTTTTTTTCTACATTTTATGCTTTTAATGTATTGGGCAGATGTATTTGAGTTTGTGTGTTTGTTGTAGTTATGCACATGGATGAATACAAGAATGAGCCAGTGGGTGGATGAATGGACTTATGAGTGCTAGGATGAGTGACACAGTGCATGTATGATGACTTATTGGATGCTTATACCCATCATTGACTGTGGAGACATTTACATTTAAAAGCCAGACATTTTGCCATTGCCTGTTCCAAACCTCACAAACATTTACAGGGTACAGCTAGGACCTTTGGTAATAGTCTCCATGGCTGCCAAAAGAACATTGCCTGTCCCCCCTTCTTGGCTAAGTAAAAGAAGAATGTTTTTACTGCACTTTGATACCACATGAAATGATGTTTGTTGTTCATTATATAACAAAACTGGGTTCAAAAGTGTAAATCCATCCAGTGATATAACATCTCACAGTACAAATGTCCCTGCAAACTATTTAAAATAGGCTTCACTTATTAATCTCAAAGTTTCTCTATAAAGCATGGGATTATATTAACCTGTACCTCGGAGTACCCTAATACATAATCTGATGCTCTTTTCTGGTAGACAGTTAACGTGATGACGAAATCCTTTATTAGATTAAATATATTTTAGGCATCACCAACAGATGGCAGCCCATTGCTTACCACTGGTTGGCTTTCATGTTACGCTGATTTGTTTGCTTCTTATTCTTTGGCTTTCCTCTTGACCTTTCCCCTCCCCTGGTACTTAGCTTCTTTACCATCCTTTTGATTAAATAACCTGTAACGTTCCAGTGTGGTCACATTCAGGTAATACTTTTTAGGTCTAGCCTTTGAGACAGCTCTTCCTCTTTTGCTAGCCTATTGATTTTCTCAAATATTCAAACATAATATACATACATAGGGTGTCTTGCTCCCTCCCCCACCCCCCTTTTTTAGGCTTCTTGGAATCAATACGGTTCCAGAAGTCTTATCTCTGCTCTGCGTGTTATTTGTCGTCATGGATTATACAAAACACAGTGTAATGATTGCATCAGAGGCATTTTAATCCATCTTGGTTGCCACCCTGTCTGCTTTGGCCCTGCCCACCGGGATCGGATCTTTTTCTTACGGCGGGAGACAGTGTCTCTTAATTAGCCGCTAAACACTTTTTTTTTTATATTGCCGCGTTTATCTTCAACAATGGCTGACAACGCACCTTCCATTTCTCTGGCTCGGCTTGTTTTTTAAACCAGCCCCACACGCCTGATGTTTCACTGCTCGGAAGAGGCGGCATGCGATGCGAGGGGCAGTAGTATATGTCAACCTTTTTATTTTTTATTTTTCAATATGGCGGCCTGGTGCATTTCTGTTAACACAGTCAACAATGCCGCCGCGACTTAACGACCCCCATCCAGGACACCGCACTTTAACATGAGCGCCACACACTTAGCAGCATTCCAGCTTTTTTAGTACTCGGCACAGCAGGTGCCCTCATTTTCACACTTTATTTCTACATCCTTTTTTACCCCTCCCATATCTGGATTGTCAGTAGTGGGTCCACAAATAAGGCTGCCACTGTGCTTGTAACTCTCTTATTTATCTTCCGTTTCCCACCGATATCAGTGCCAGGGGGCTGCAAACGAGAGCATCGTTAATGCCTGATCAGAATGACTCGCAGACTGAGGTGAGACGAGTGAGCGGCTTCCAGCAGTACAGCCCTTAGGCTCTAACGTCAGTGCCTTCTACGTAGGCAGGTTATTACTGCGAGTGTGTTAAAGGCTGAGCATAGCGTGTAGCTTTGAAGCTACTGTGCGACTGTCATGACTTGGAGTTGTGCTTTGGGGGTTCCTTCCAGAAGAGCCCCTCCAATGCCATCCTGTCTGCACCTCAACTTGTACGCTAGGTCCTTTTTGGCCTCTTCTTTTCAGTCCAAGGTGTGAATGTTGTTGCCCCACCTCTGCTGTGGATTGGCAGTTCCGAGTATTTATCATTGCCATCGGATGGGGCTTTCTTTTACACTTCATATGAAGTAGCAGGATTACGGAACCCGGAAAGCCTATGCAGAATGGCACCACTAAAGCCGACTCTAAAAAGAGCCTTCGTCCCCCCTGCCCCAGGGTCGTCCTCACACCGAGAGCGGACGCGGACCAAAGTGGTGGTGAAAATTGCGCTTTGTGTAAAGTAAAAAAACCTTAGCGCCCGGGGAGCCCACGGGTCTTTCAATGACCATATGCAGTGGTGTGTGTGCCATTCCATGCTGGGGAATCACTGAGGGGGGGAAGGGCTGGCTGTTGGTTTTCAATGGTTTTTTTTGTTATCTTTTTATGGGAGACAAATGCGCATTTGAAAAGCTGCTCACTGGTCACACAGTTGCTCCTTTTTAGACACAGTGGGACGTTTCTAGAACAAGCATTGAAAATGCAATAATTCTTGCATATGATTAAGTTAAAGCCATTTGCTTTGCTAATGGTATTGTATAGCAAAGCAAATGGCTTTAACTTAATGAAAGGCGAGACCTATTGCATTTTTAATGCTTGTTAAAAAATGTAATCCCCTACCATTGGTCTCTCATCCTGATCCACGTTATTCCTGCAGCTCAGAGGCGATTACTTTCACCCCAACCTCGCCTGCTCCAGCATTCCTCCCCTGTCCCTACCATTTGCATTATTATTATTATTTTTTATCATTTCCTGTTTTGGAGAACCCAGCAACTGCAATTAGATGTCGGGCTGCTCCTTTAAAAACTGCACTTTTTCACACATTTAAATATTTTAACATTTCTGCTCCCAGATTGCTATTCACCTTATTTGAACAGTAAATGAAAAAAAATAAAATAGCCACCAAATGCTGTATATAACAAATGCATGCGTATACGTCGTCATTCTGGGCCGCTGTTAGACCTGTGAACCTTAAGGTGGTCTTTCCCCAATTTCTTTGTCTTACTCCTCCATTTTTTTGTTGATCTTGTTTTAGTTGGACTTATGGCTCTTGCACTTTACTACAGATGACCAGTGCTAAAGTGAGTGTGTTCACTCCCTAAAACATGGTAACATTGGCTTAGATGTAATTGAAATACTTAATTTGCTTATACGTCCCTAATAAAGTGGTACCACATGTACCCAGGGCCTGTAAATTAAAAGCTACTAGTGGGCCTGCAGCACTCATTGTGCCACTCACTGAAGTAGCCCTTTAAACATCTCCCAGACATTCCATTGCAGCCTGTGTGTGAAGTTTTAAACTGCCATTTCAACCTGGCAAAATAAGCCTTTTTCCAGGTCTAAACCTTCCTTTTTAATATGTATAAGTAACCCCTAGGTTAGGCCCTAAACAGCTCATAGGGCAGGGTGTAGTGTATTTAGAAAGTTGAACATGTACTTTTAAGAGTTACATGTCCTAGTAGTGAAAAACTCGTACATTTGTTTTTCACTACTGCAAGGATTACCTCTCCCATTGGATAATATTGAGTTAACTTATTACATTTAATAAGTGATATCTTTCAATTAGGAGCAGGTTTGAATGTAGAGTTTAGTGTCTAAAGAATTGTAATTTTAAACCCTCTTTAATAGTAACTTCGGTTTTTTAGTTACAATTTTTAAAATGTCACTTTTAGAAAGTTGCCATTTTCATGTCCCGTGGACTGTGCCTGGAAGAAGGACCGCCTGCCCTGCTGACATTCTTGCTGGCCAAGGCCTGCTATGGCTGCACCAGAACTCTTCTGCTGCTCAGAGCCACCATGCTGAATCCAGCCTTCCTATGTGGATCCAGAACTCCAGTAAGTTTCCATGCTTCAGTTGACTAGCACTCTCTTCTAAGCCACAGGGGCATAACAGGCTTCTGCAATGTCAACGCATTTATATGTATCTTGACGCATCGCAATACAGCTCGCTATCGACTCAGATCCAACGTGACACAGCTTGTCCTAGAAGCATCTTATTGCAAGTCCTCCCAGGCCCCAGTGGCTCCCTTGATGCCAATGCACGACATCCCATTGCATCTCCTTCCTGATGGCTCATCGAACCACTGCTGTGTAACACATCTCAACGATAGTTCATGGACCAATGGACCATTGCTGCGCGACACATCTCAATGCCGGACCTCGTATCGCAGCTCCTCGTTGAGGTTTCCTCAACTCCGACTCGTGCAGCGCAACACAAGGGCTTCCTATCTATCTCGACGGCCAGGCCCACAAGGTACTTTCTCAGAAGACTGAACTCAGTCCTGTATTGGACCCACGCACCCTAGCTTTTGGCCTGAACCAGTGGTTTGGACTCAGTCTGCTATGACCAGATAACTGCAGTTGATGCTTTTTGCTTCTTAACGCTTGATTTACACAAAATCTTTAAAAGTCCATTGCTCCAGTTCTACTTATTGGGTTTTAGTTGTTTTTCTTACTCTATTGTTATGAATTGGTATGGGATTTTTCTTGTGTTGTGTTTTCACTTTATTACTGTTTGAAGTGCTGCATAACTATTTTACACATTCCCTCTACTTTAAGGTGATTGCTTTTGTGCCAAGCTACCAGAGGGTTAAGCACAAGTTAATTTGGGGTGTACTTGCGACAGAACTGCCACTGACAGGAATTGGGTACAACCACTACAGCTGCCTAACATCATTACACCTACGTGGTCATGCATGATGAGGCATGTCTGCGTACTTGTTATCACATTGTTTTTTCTGATCAAATAGACACAAAAACAATGGCAAGGCTTTTTCTGCGCACAATAAGGTTACATCAATCCCCACTTATTTATGTATCTCTCAATGCGGTGTGCTCCAAGGAACAGGGACAGCCACTTTGTCCCTAAAATGGGGACCAGATCTCTGATTCTCATATATAAACAAGAGAACATTTTTGGGAAATCGGTGTGATAAGAACGCTGATTTCCAATGTAGCGAGGCACACAAGAGATACACACGAGCTCCTACAGACAACAGACTACTTCTTCTATTGAACACTCCGTTCCAGATGAGGAACGGGAAGATTTGAAAAAAGGGCCTCACACACCACATCATTATTTTGATGGATCAAGCTGTTTGACTACAGAGTTGAAAAAAAAAATTCTTGATACTGAGCCCTGAGGAAGTCAGAAATGCTGAAGCATAGTTAATCTGACGAAACACGTGTTGACTATGAAGTGCATGAAGTGCAATGAAGTACTAAAATGTCACACATGTTGAAGATTGAAGAATAAAATCTACAAAATCAGAAGAGAGACTGGACTTCTTCTTATATAAAAAGTGGTGCTCAGGACATTTTTTCTCTTGTTTTTTTCTGATACCTCATAGTATCAGCAAAAGGCAATTTCTGTCCATTTGGCTTAACAACTTCAGCAAAAAGCATTAACACAGCCAACAGGTCTGCATTGAAAGCCAGATGAAAAGACTTGCTGGCTTTGCCAGGGCATCTTCTAGAGTGTTTTTAACTCTTAACCAAATGTGAACATATATTGTATGGTTTATGCTCTGGTCCACCTGCTTCCTTTCCTTAAATCATTAATGTGGTCTCTTAGTAGAAGAAAACACTTTACTTTAATTCCAGAACGCCCTCTATTTTTTGTGGTACACACAGTCCTTTGTTTACCTGCTTTTGAACAATTTTATGTGCGTTTGCTAAAGCTGGCGATAGAGATGGGGTGAGGTGCGTCAGGATTACGGGTGAAAAGTCAATGAAACCATTTGTATAGCGCCTGAAACCCAAGAAGTAGGACAAGTTAGTGTTGTGTGAGAGAGGAATTCCTTGAAACTTACAGTCTTTAAAGCCTTCCTGAAAGGTATGAGCTATTGCATTCCCCAGGTCATAGGATTAGGTGTTCCACCGTACACTCATTGTGGCCAGTAATGATCAACCCCTTACTTCATTCCACATACTTTTAGGGGTAACCAGCTGTGTTTCCAGCTGATTGCAGTGACAGTGCAGCGAAGAAAGGTGCATTGTTTTGCTTCAGCTACATAGGGACTCCGCTACACAGCATCTTGTGAGTTAGGGTCACATATTTAATTGTGTACCTGAGCTGACGGGGGACCAGTGTAGTTTTCCCAAAGAAGAGAGTGTAACCCCTTTGCTGCTTGCGTCGGCCATCGCGTGCACTACCTCCATAGTGCTGCGCTCGTCCGTTGGCCGACGTGGCCCCGCCCACTGCTCTAAACCGCGGCAACAATTCCGTTAAGCGGATATACAGACTTAGTTGCACCTCTAATTAATTTAAATTTGCTTTGAAAGTCTTATTCTGCACATTGTAACCATAGTCCAGCTTGGAGCCCATTATGATCCTAGCGACACTCGAGCTGTCTTGTACGGAAAAAAGGTAGGTTTCATAGAGCATAAGATACTCGTTTGATGACTAGACAGTAGTGTCATAATCATAGCTTTTTATTTGAAATAAGCTACATTTGCACTGCGTCTAAGTTCTCAGTTCCAAGTATTTTGTTACAGGTGTAAAGCTTGCTCCTAACGACCTCCATAAGCTGCAGATCTAAATTTTTACTGTTCGAACAGTATGAAATAGCTTGGTAATAAGATCGTACGCCTTGTATAAGAGAGAGTGTGGCGTGGTACGTTCTACATAATTGAAAGTATAAAATAAACGGCTCAGTATTTAGCACTGCCCCTGCAGATAGTAAAGGATGCCGACATCCACACCTGCTAGAGTTCACCCTGTGATGCCAAATGTAATCATATCGGAAATTATTTGATTTTTAAACATACGGGCACTGATGATTTCAGATAATGCTGCACCCAAATTCTAATGTGGCATGGTTCTCGGAAAAGCCTTTCACATATTTCTCAAATTACATTAAGTTTTAACTGATTTACTAATAGTTGTGTGAAAGCAAAGCATTAAGTAGTCAAAACTCAGCTATATTGCATGTCTAAAGGTTAAAAGCTGCCGTTTGAAATTCAGGTTAGTGTTACCGAGAGACTTGGTTAATGCAGACTCTTTAGCCCACAGTAAGGCTTTTAAAGTACCAGCACACACACCTCTAATATAAAAACAGGTAGAATTTTTTTTCTTTTTTACTAGGGAATGCTCTATTAAACAAAACTTAAGCCCAATTTGAGTCTGTGGCGTAGAGCCAGGTAGATTTAATTCTAAACAGATTACACTGTGCAAAGTCATACCACATGGAGAGTTAGATGAAGCCACTCTTCATCTTCCAACAGTTAAACTATAGTCTCTGCCGTTTCCTAATTTTATGGTTAATAAAATAATTTTCCTTTTAATATTTACAACCATTTTTAAAACAGTCTTCAAAGCTTGTCATCAAGAAATAGTATCCAACGTCCTTCCTTTTCAAAAGGACAGTGTAATTGATATACTACAGAATTTAAGTAAGTTGGCCCCATAGCTTTAGCAGAAAAGATCTAGATTTGACCAACCTATCCGAAGTCATCATATAGAAAAAATAACGAGTGCAAGACACAGCCCAGCTTTAATTAAAACTTTTTTAGTCCCGTTTTTGCATAAACTGTTTTATTTTTATTTCACATTGTTATTTAGTGAAAACGTCAGTACCCTTTACATATGGAACAAAGAACAGGCATCGCAATCTCTATGGAGCTGTCACCTACCCTTTACCTGTACTCATGATAGTGCCTGAATTGCTTGCAGGGGGAATGGCGAGATTCACAATTCACTTAGTTTTTTTCCTCGATAGAACCCCGGCATACAGTTCTGCACTGTTCGTAAGTCTGTCAGACAGTAGTAAAAAAATTGCTGCTGTTGACAGCACCGAACGAGCACAAACAGGGAGCAAACATTCTTGACCGTACCACTATTATCAAAAAACCCTGTCCGAAGCCAATTGAGAAGACTGGATTCTGGTACCCAATCGTCCAAGTTCTTCCAGTAGAATTTAGTCATTGAAGCTATCCTATTTGTCTAAAAGTTCAATTAGGCTCTAATAACCCAATCTACTGTTAATTCGCATGTGCCCACTTTGTGTTCCAAACAGACAGCTTGCACTGCACACAGGTTTGGCTTTACAGTATTGTTACTCAGCAAAGTGATGGCATAGGCTGAATTTTTCAGCTGAGAAAAATTTGCTTTGGTAGATCATTCATGTTTTTTCAGCTGATGAAGCCATGAACCTGAACCTTTCATGATAGACACAAGGCATTAATGGCTGCCACACATACAACATTTGGAGAATTTTGGGACTCACATTTTAGATAGAGATAGCTTTAGCTGAATCACTAAACTCATATTTCCCAAACATAAATAAAAATACATTCATGTATACATACTAACAGAGGCTTTGGATCAGCCCTTTTCAACCTTTGGAATTTAGGAGCAAATGGTCAGGTAGGGTAATTTGAAAGCAATGCCTTTTTTATTCAACAATTGTTATATAGAGGTTTTATAAAGCGCTAATAACTACCCTATGGTGGCATCAGAGCAACGTGGGGTCTATAGGTACATGAGCAGAACTGAGTTGCATTACGATACATTTAAAAAATATAGTGGTGGAGAACTGGTCAATCATTCAGCAGTTAAGCATAGATGATTACCTGCCGTGAGCTATGCCAAACACAATGACAGAGCGGTTTTAAAAATGAGTCTTGCATCTGACAGGAAAAGGCTCTAGAGAGCCCTCGCCTGAACATGATAAAATGGCAATATGAAATGGTGAGTATTTTCAGATCTTTAGAATCCCACCGAATGGAGCCCTGGAGAGGTAGAGATCGACCAACGTACCTCCATCTCTTGTGTCAACAGTAAGAAGATATCAGGCCTCTGGTCTGTAAATAAAGGGTAAACAGTTTTTGGGACAGTTCAATGAGCGCCCATAAAGAACATTGTGAAAAAGGCAGAGAGTTTAAGGTTTCACTGAGAGTCAGTGGATATAGATTTCTGAGCCAGTGTGATGTGGTCATGGCATTTTAGGCCGAATACATGTGAAGCTGCATAGAATTATAGCCTTTTGCAATAATCGAAGTGTGAGAGCACAGGTTTGGGTGATTTTCTGAGAGTAGTAGAGCATCACAGAACCCCTATTAGCAGCCATAGATGCTATTATAGACACTACATTTATCCCAGAAGGATTGAAGGAGGGGCTTCCTCATCTTCTGGCAAAGAAGAGAGAGGAACTGACATAGTATGCTTGCCGTCTTTTGTGGGTGGGGTGAGTTCTGCTTTTATTCTCGGGGAAAACTTGGCATGTCGTGTATACTGGTGTGGCAATTCAGAGTATCTTGCTCTCTCCCATCTGGAACTTTATCTCAGTTGTGTATTAGTCCAGTCTGAGATCACCTTTGTTTCAATATTAACAGACCTAATAAGTTACAATGGATTGCTTTAACAGAGTTCACAAGACAAACATTTAGCTTTGGCTTTAGGGTGTAAATATAGCACTTGGAAAACCAACAGACGATAGCACCTCTGGTGAGGTAGTTAAAATAGTTTTGAATCCCAGGAGAAAATCCATCGATATGGTACTAATTTGCCAGTTACGTAGGTGAAGTTAAGGAAACTCACTCTCCTTTCATATTCAACAGTAGTGTCTATGCAGGTATGATTGAATGGACCTCATAGTTATATGTGTGCCTTAATGCACACTCAGTACCTGCTCATAAGCTTAAAATGTATGCTACTATCAAAATAATGTCTTGTATGTGCTAATGAAGGCAAACTTGGTGGTCAAAGCGTCTGGGCCTTATTTGCCATTCCGAATACCCTCCAGTTATTAGGAAAAAGGACTTCGGAGAAGATGGAGGGAAGTATGGTAATTTATAATAGAACACAACAGCAGTTTAAGCTGCACAGTACCGCCCTAAACGAAAAATAATATGAACATATAATTCTAAAGTATAGAATCATGGCACGTAATCAGTGGGCTTAAATTTGAAAGTGAGATTTTAGAGCAATGCCTACACATTGTGCTGCCCACCTCCAATCAACTTAACCAAATTCAGTTTGTGGTTGGGTGATCAACCTGGCAACGTTGCATGCAATTCAATGGGCACTATGCAAACCCTTTCGGCCTTTTCCTCGAAATAACACTCCTTTGACTGTGTGTTCAAGTTAGAGAGTAACATCAGCTAGGTAATGTATACACCAGTAAATTGCTTGGTTTAATATCGATTGTCGTTCTACATTGAAGGAGTACAGTGTCCTGCGAGTATTCATATAGTCATCCACATATTGTGTACTAACAGATGTTCAGATAAGAGAGCAGATTATTCATGTAGAACTTCCCAATACGAAGATGCTAGCCTCGTAATGATAGAATGGGCGAATAATACACAAAATATAGTTGCATGAAGGAGTTTGCTCCTGTTAAGATCTCGAAGTAAAAAAAAATCTGATGAGCTCAAATATTGCAGGATGAGGAGAGGAAGTTGCATCAAGTTTGGCAAACAAATCCTACTGAATGTACGGAGATAGGATATTTGATCATAGGAAGATCTGTAGAAAAACAAAAAGCTATTTTGATGTCCAAAAAAAGATTACTTCAGTGGGTGATGTAAATGCCTCTAAAGTCCTCTCTTTCTAACCCTGACACATATTGTCAGACCTAAGGTTTCAGTTTTATCGAAGCTTGCAAGTAACTGATGTAGCAACAAAGAAATGTAGCTCATGTCCCCGTTTTTGGAGAGGGTCGACTGAAAACGGTGGGAGGTGTTTTTTATGTTTTACAAAGCAGGGATAGTTGGCAGTTGTTTCAAGAAAGCAATTTAATTAACAGGCAAGCTACTGGGCTTAAAATTGCATTTTATGTTTGTTCTTACTGCCTGTTTTGTAATTCTCTGCTGAGGAGCGCGCTCATCGCTTTAAGTAAAATTGTAGTCCTTCTTCTTTTTTTGTGAAATGTCCCGGTTTTTGGCTTTAAAATTCTGGTCACCCTAAGTAGCAAGCAAGTGCTTAGATTAACAGGGCTAAAGGCAGGAGAATGCCTAGGTCGTAGTTCCCAAGTCTAAATAGAGGTCTTCTAGTGTACACTTGTTATCTCCCCTCTGGATGAGCATTCACTCTGTTGTCTGTTTTTTCATCTTGCAGTACGCTTTGCACCTTACCGACCGCCGGACATCTCTCTGAAACCCCTGCTCTTCGAGGTGCCCAGCATCACCACTGACGCCGTGTTTGTGGGCCGAGATTGGCTGTTCCACGAGATCGATGCGCAGCTACAAAGCACAAACGACGGAGTGAACCAGGGCGTGGTGATCTGTGGAAACATCGGCTTTGGAAAGACTGCAATAATTTCCCGCCTGGTCGCGCTCAGCTGCCACGGTACACGCATGCGTCAAATAGCCTCGGATAGCCCACACGCTTCACCAAAACGTAGGTAGTCCTTGTGCGGTGGTAAAGAGCCCCTTTTGCTGGCTGTTTTTTGTATGAATGACGAGAACAATTCGAGAGCAGTATGTCAACATTTTCTGGGCTGTTCTCATTCTTTCAGATTTGTCTTGGAAGTTAGTTGAAGTTTCTGAGGCTCACTGTTTATAATTTTGTTCTATATAGCTCTCAAAGAATGATTGTATCGTTACTTCAGTTTCTGAATCTCACAATCCACTGCTATGATATAGCAACGGTTGAAAGCACAAACTGGTTACCCACTGTTGTGATGTCATAAAAGCCTTCCAGGCCGGGCTGACAGAGCTTTCTGAGAACCTGCCAGCAGACATGCCAACTAAAACAAAAAGGTCACCTTCTGAAGAGTGGGCAGGGCCTTTGTAGGGTGGTGCCTCGTGCAGAGACTTACTTACAAGGCAATTTTGCCCCTTCCCGCCCAAACTTCCGCCTCCAAAAACCGGAAAAAATGCTATCTGAGGCTGGTGCTTTACACTCCTTGAGGACGGCGGCAGTTCAAAGCCTCCGAGAATGACCTGAAAATCCCCTGTTTACAGTTTTCCCTGCCATGATGTGATATTGGCTCCTCATCGTGTGACCGTTTGAAGGGCGCAAATATTGTGTGTCTCACGGTGGCACTGCATCAGTTAGCAGATCTTTGTCAATGCAGTTATGCTCGTCTGCTTTGACCGAAAGCAGAAAGTACAGAGCACAGGAGGGGAAAGGAAGGCAGGGAAGGTGGTGGGGGTTGGCCAAAGATGGAAGGTACTTTTTTTTTCCGTTTGGAAATTGATTACACAACAGCGGCCATGTTATGCCTGGCTCTCCAATTATTCCTCTACACTGCATAGCAGTTGAAAGCAGGGGCAGATGATTTTGGGGGCCATACATAACATAAAAGTATACATGAGTAAAAATTGTATGACAGGGATGTTTTTCACCTCAGCTTTCTGAGTGACATCATAGATAACTCGAGCTTCACGCTTATTGTCTATTTGAGGTCACTCAGAACCCCTCAGTGAAAAACACCCCCTGTTGCCCATCTATAATTCTATATATAAAAACATGGGATTCTGCAATCATTATATTAAAACTCATGACTAATTTATTTTTTAATTTTTGGCTCTTATAGAGAGCCTCTAATAGTTACATCAGTTTCCGAATCTGATAAATCACTTTTATGACGTAGCAAATTGGATAACATAACTTGTACCCCTCTATGACTCTATAATAAAGGCCTTCTAGGCCTCCTTGTGAGCCTGTCAGCGTAGCACTGCTTGTCTGGTTGGACAGAAAGCACAGCGGCCTAATGGAGAATAAATGAAGGGAAGGTGATGGGAATCGATTGAGAGTGGCAGGTAAAGCATTTTTTCAGATTTGGGACCGGGAGGAGAGGCCGTGTTGTGTATGGCTCCTACTCTGCCCCCTCCCTGTCCACGTTTGGGACAGGGAGGAGAGGCGTGTTGTGTATAGTTCCTGATTTCTTCTCTGGCCCTACCTCCTTGTCCACGTTTGGGACAGGGAGGAGAGGCCGTGTTTTGTATGGCTCTGATTACTCCTCTGCCCCTTCCTCCCTGTCCACATTTGGGACAGGGAGGAGGTGTTGTGTGTGGCTCCCGATTACTTTTCTGCCCTTTCCTCCCTGTTCACATTTGGTACTGTGAGGAGAGGCTGTGTTGTGTATGGCTCGCCATTACTCTTCTGCCCATTCCTAGTAATTGAAAGCAGGAGAAGATAATTTTGGGGGCTATACATAACATAAAGTTATATATGCATAAAAAATGAATTATGGGAATGATTTTCTCCTCTGTGTTTTAATGACATCATAGACAACACGAGCTCCTTTCTTGTGGTCTATTTATGTCACTCAGAATCCCTCTGTGAAAAACCAACCCATAATTCACTGTTACCCATCTATAACTCTGTGATAGACGACATGTGATGCACCCAGTCACTTAATATTAAGACATGACGACAGAACTCAACTGTATTTAATTACATTTGAGTTCTGATGTCCCAATGTTTACTGCCAGAGGTAGCAGTCAAGAGAACGCAGGTCTATTCATAGCAACATGTTTATTTTTTGCGCTCATTGGGTAATCTTTACGCATGTTTTCACATATTCTGAACTGCTGTTCTTTTGGTTTTTTTAAACTGACTTGTATTAAGCTGATTGTAATGTCTTTCTGCAGCAAATATCAAACAGTTTTTTTGATGTTTAATATTTCACTAGAGATTTTGTTTTTATTTTTCATGTTTGTAAACATGTTTTCTCTTAAACCTGAAAAAGTTACACACCAAGGCTGTAATTGGTTTGCGGGAAAGATGATTGTCCGTGCATGTGTTATAATTAATAAAGTACTCCCTGCTGTACATGATAAGGATATTTACTCCAGTATTGGAACTTTCATAGATTCACATGCCTGAATCATTCCCCGTCGTCGAGACGGGAGTCTCCGGTCTATAAAAAAGCAGTGCTTAGTAGTATAGCAAACTGAAAAGAGGCCTAGGCCCATTTCCCTTTTGCAACCCATAGCCTTTGTTATGTAAAAAAGGCCCAAACTTTTCCCTGAACCAATCAGAGCTCCTCACCCTCTAGAACCTCTTGCCCCTCAGATTTTTCTACTGCACGTTGTGCTGTGGAGTCTCCTTTGGGCTCTGCTCAAACTCTTTACTTTTACAGTGTTTTGACTAAGATTTGAGGTCTTTTTCATCTACCATGTCTGAGAAGGAGAAGAAAGGATTATTTAGAGATTGTTCCACCTGCTCTAAGAAGAGGCTTTATACAGATAACCCTCACAAGGATTGCATCTACTGCCTTTATCCAGACCATAAGGCAGCGGATTGTAAGGTATGTCGTAACTTTTCGAATAAAACCTCGAGGGATCGAGAGGGAAGGCTGCTGATCTGGCTCCAGAAGGTTAAAGCCAGGAAGGAAATCCTCTCAAGTGAGAGTAAAGAGGAATCTGTGGCGTCTAAGAGATCTCAGAAGAGAAGTAGATCTCCTCAGACACATTCCTCAGGAGGAAAGACCTGAGAAGGCCCCAAAAATGACCACTCCAGGGTCTTCAGGGCGCAGTCCCTCAAAATCATCTTCAGTTAAAGCTAAGGGGAAGAAGGGTACTGCTTGTGAGGTGAAACAAGTGAAATCAGCCTCAGATCCACCAAAATCACCTCAGAAAATCAAGATTACCATCAAACGGACTTCTTCTACGCCCTCTGAGGAGAAAGGTAGTGGTTCAACATAGTCGATGGGACCGTCGACGAAAAAGGTGTCATCGACGACGACAAAAACACCTCCGTCGTCGACGAAGAAAGATGGTGTTAAAGCTGGTGAGAAAAGAACGTCGACAATTTCACCGTCGGCGCCAATATCATCGACGGTTTTACCGTCGACGAGGGCGTCGACGAGCGCAGCATCGACGACGGCAGCGTCGACGACGGAATTGTCGACGACGGCAGCGTAGACGACGGAAGTGTCGACGGCGGTGGTGTAGACGACGATGACTTGGTCGGCGATGGGAATCTCGTCGATGGGCCCGTCGACGAGGGAAAAAACACCAGGATTGGTGCCTTGAAAAAAACCTATAACATCAGAGGTTACATCTCCGAGCAAGGTCTCTCCATTGCTGCCATCTCACCTGCTGGAAGAGGAAGATTCGGAGGAGGACAATGACGAGTATGGGGTAGCGAGTAGCCCTTCGCAATTGCAGGTCAAGTACCAGGAGGTGGATTCTGAGGAGGAATATGGGGATTTTCAGGAACATCCCCAAGAACAGCACCAATATTGCCAACAGCAGCGCGAGGAGATGACAAATGTGCCATCCTCTTTGTTGAGGGACCTCCAGGGCATGTTGGAGGATTATAGGAGGAGATGCCCAGCGACTCCAGTCACTCAACAAGTCCCAGAGGTTATTCCGCGTCCACGGTCGGTACCAGGGACACCGGTTCGTAGGAGAGAGATTTTGCCGGAGCCTACTGCTAGGTCTCCACCACCGACCTCACATCACGATACCTCGGATGACGATCATGATGATGGGGAGATTGCGGAACCAAGTGCAGAATGGAATGACTACCTCATCTCCTCACCTGCAACTCCTACGCCAAAACCAGTAGATTCTCCACTGGAGCACATCAGTGGTTTTCACAAGTTGATGGAAAGAGCCACTAAGAGATTTGCACTCACCATGACTGAGGATAAAGCGGAATGTTTTTTATACGACTTCAAGGACTCGTATCGCAAATCTGTGCAATCCTTGCCTATTGTGAGTCATATTTGGGAGGAAGGATTAAAAGTCATGGTGACGCCGGTTCTGGCCAGACTAGATAAAAAGTATAAGACACCTATGGATGCTCCAGCTTGCCTTTTGGGTCATCCCAAATAGGATTCTGTGATTACGCAGGTGGCGCAACAGAAATCCAGGAACCCATCTGCTCCGATCACAACACCTCCGGACAGAGAGGGCAGAAGGTTGGATAATGCAGGAAAACGTTTTTCCTCTGTTAGTGAAAGCAGCTAATGCCCTCGCTATTTTGGGAAGGTAGGACAGGCAGATGTGGTGTGACCTGTCTCCATACATTAACCAGGTGCCAGAACCAGAGAAGCAGGAGGCGAAGAAGATTCTCCTGGAAGGGGAGAGGACTTTGGCCGAAGTCATAGACTGCGCTATGGATATAGCGACCACAGCTTTTAGATCCTTGGGAGGAGCAGCGGTCCTGCGCAGGCAAGGATGGCTGCGAGCAACGGCATTTAGGCCGGAGGTGCAAAACAAGATTTTAGACCTCCCTTTCAATGGAGAAGATCTGTTTGGGAAGCATATTGATGATACTCTGCAGAGTATCAAGAAGAATACTGATACGGCAAAGGCTCTGGGGACACTACAATACAGAAAAACCCCTTTTCGTGGCTCCAGGGGCAGAGGGCAGTCCTTGTATAGAGGAGGATACCAACAAGGGAGATATTCTTCTTATTTGGCCTCATCGCAGCCTTACCGACAACAGTACAGTCAGCGTCAATCAGGAGGATATACGAAATCAACTCCAAGAGGACCGGGTGGCCGGGGAAAGGACAACACCCGTCGGTAATGACAACCTCCATCTTCCGGCTATGTCAGATGCTCCCCTGGGTGGAAAGATTGCTCACTATCTTCACAATCGGCGGAAAATAACAACAGACCAATGGGTCCTCAAAATAGTTAAATTCGCTCATACCCTAGAATTTCTTCAAACGCCCCCTTGTATGCCACAGATGCACCAGAGAGCCAACCATCTGCATCAACTCCGGCAGGAGATTCGGACAATGCTCCGAAAGGGAGCAATAGAACCGGTACCGAAAGCCCAGGAAAACAAGGGGTTTTACTCCCAGTTTTTTCTTGTCAGGAAAAACAAGCTCCAATGGCGCCCCATTCTGGATCTCCGATCCTTAAACACCTATCTCAAGAAGCAATCTTTCAGGATGGCGTCTCTGCAGGACATCCTTCCGTTATTGAACCCAGGAGATCATATGACTACATTGGACCTACAAGATGCGTATTTCCACGTGCCTATACATCCTGCTCACAGACAGTACCTTCGGTTCTTAGTAGCCGGAAGACATTACCAATTCAGGGTACTGCCATTCGGCTTGAAGTCAGCGCCGAGAGTATTCACGAAATGCCTGGCTCCAGTAGCGAAGGTGTTGAGGAAGCAAAGACATCAAATATTTCCTTACCTCGACGACTGGTTAGTCAAAGCACCATCAAAGGTACAGGCCAGAGCGTCAACACAGGCCTGCATAGACTTGTTCGCCAAACTAGGATTGACTCTCCACGAGGGAAAGTCACACCTCCACCCAGCAAAAGTGATCACATTTCTGGGAGCAATATTGGACACAGAATGCAACAAGGCGTTCACCTCCAAAGAAAGGCAACTGAGGATTGTGTCCCTCTTCCAAGACTTTTTAAAAAGAAAGTCTCTTTCAGTTCGCAGGTACAAATCCTTGCTGGGCATGATGTCATCTTGTATTCCTCTGGTGCCTTGCTGCAGGTTAA
The DNA here is from genome assembly GCF_964263255.1 of Lissotriton vulgaris. Lineage (NCBI taxonomy): Eukaryota > Metazoa > Chordata > Amphibia > Caudata > Salamandridae > Lissotriton > Lissotriton vulgaris. The sequence goes on along the minus strand of NC_141693.1, from coordinate 1,684,260,601 downwards.
GGATGCGCCCATCGCAGGAGCAGATCGATCTCCAATGGCGTCAAGCGGAGGGATCCTTCGACGATACAATATGGGTGACACCAGTGATGGTACAGGCAGCAGAGTGGTGGACACAAAAAGGAAATGTGTCTCAAGGTCTAACATTTCTGGCAAGAGCAGCTCCTCTAGTGGTGACGATGGATGCGTCTTTAGAAGGATGGGGAGCTTTCCTTCAGGACCTTCAAGTCAGCGGTCATTGGAAGGTGCACGAGCAGCAATTGCACATAAACCTGCTGGAGCTCAGAGCGATACGCTTTACATTACTAACTTTTCTATCAAGGATAAGAGGTTCGCCAGTGTTGGTAAGAACAGACAACACTACGGCGATGCGTTATGTGAACAAGCAAGGGGGAACAAGTTCTCTCTCCCTGTCTCAGGAAGCCCAGGCGATATGGGAATGGGCTCTCCAACAAGGAATATCATTGGCAGCAGAACACCTCCCGGGGGAACGTCAAGGCAGATACTCTCAGCAGACTCAAATCTCCTGCCACGAATGGGAGCTGGACCAGGGGATCCTGGACAGCGTTTTTCGAAGATGGGGAACAACGATAGTGGACCTCTTCGCCACGAAGGAAAACAGGAAATGCCAGTTCTTCGCAAGCTGGCTTCCCCAGAAGGGATCTTGGGGGAATGCGTTTTCCATGGCATGGTCCGGCGTCTTTGCCTACATTTTTCCTCCAATTCCTCTTCTTCCCCGCGTACTGGTGAGGATCAAGAGAGAACCGTGCAGGCTGATCCTGATAGCCCCGTGGTGGCCCAGACAACACTGGTTCCGGAACTGCTGCTGCTGTCGGAGGACCGTCCAATTCGGTTGCATCCAATTCCATCGCTTCTGACAATGTCCAAGGGTTAGGTGCTCCATCCGGACCCGAAATCCTTGGGATTAGCAGCCTTTCTCCTGAACACTGTGAGTTTAGTCATCTGAACATCTCACATGAATGTAGGGAGATCCTGTCCAAAGCCAGAGCGGAGAGTACCAACAAAACCTACAGGATGAAATGGAAGAGGTTTTGTCTGTGGTGTAGGAGGCATAACATTCACCCTCTTACTGCTGCTCCTCATCAAATTATACCTCATATTCTGCTATTAGCAAAGTCAGGATTATCACATGCTTCCATCAAGGTGCATTTGTCTGCGTTATCTCACTACAGGAGGTCATCGTCAGGCCCGTCCTTATGGTCATCAAGGATCATCAAACAATTTATGAAGGGGGATATTCAGGGTCTTTCCTCCAGTAAAGCCTTCACCACCACTATGGAATCTGAATATAGTACTTTCTCAATTGATGAAACCACCGTTTGAACCGATACACAGGGCGGACCTGAAGTTCTTGTCCTGGAAAGTGGCTCTTCTCATTGCATTGACTTCAGCGAGAAGAGTAGGTGAACTACAAGCGCTCACGATTCAGGAGCCTTTCCTACAGTTTCAAGAGGATAGGATGATTCTCAGCATGAACCCGAAGTTCATTCCGAAGGTGCCAACTGACTTTCATCTGAATGAACCGTTGGTGTTGAAACGTTTCTTTCCTCATCCGTCAACAGCAGCGGAAAGAGTATTGCATTCACTGGACGTTCAAAGATGTATGAAGTTTTACTTGAAAGAAACAAAGGCTTTTCGTAAATCTTCTCAGTTATTCGTTGCTTTCAGCGCACCCAGGAAAGTTTTCCCGCTGTCAAAGAGGGAAACTGCCAGATGGATTTCCAGTGCGATTATCTACTGTCATCAAGCTGCTGGAAAGCCTCTGAATGCACAAGTTCGTGCCAATTCCACGAGTGCGGTGGCCACATCCACTGCACTGTTCGGAGGAGTGCCAATCCAGGATATCTGCAGAGCAGCGACCTGGGCATCTACGCACACCTTCACCAGACACTACTGCTTGGAGGCAGCCGCAGAATCGGATGCGGCGGTGGGAGAGACGGTACTGCGAAATATCATCCAGTAACGGTGAGCCTTTTTTACATCCCTCCATCCGTAATTTCTCTTGTTTACAAAGTCACATTTTATATATGCGTATATATATATATATTTAGAGCTCCGCAACTCTGCTACCGAGGACCGGCAGCAGAAAGCAACAAGACGGCACTCACAGCAGGTGTAAACCAAGTAGGTTTATTTGGCGCAAAAGAATAAAGTCAGACGCGTTTCAGCACTTGCCTTCGTCAGTGTCAGCTGGCGTCGGCAGTGCAGCAACAAATAAGGCAAAAGTCATTGAAACAAAGGAAGGTTCAAAGGGTCAAATGAAAGCGCCATCTTGGAACGATGAAATCGCGCTATTTACAATTAACATTTTGCTTTTTACGTTTTGCAAGCAATGAGAGTAAATCAACTGAACATTCATAGCATACTATTATCGTGCTGAAAACTGATTACGCCCTGGATATATATGTCTCTCACCAAGCACAGCAGCTGCTGTGCGAATGCGCTTCCACTCCAGTCCTTCACAACATTTTTCAACGAGAAAGGCGCGTGTGCTCAAGTTGTTATTTATTTCCTAATTTTGGTTCCAGCATGTAAGTACACGGAAAACATGGAACAAAAACCCAACTCTCGCCTAGTACCCGTGAGCAAGGCGAGAGTTGAATCGCCGAAACGCGTTGGGTTTTTGTTCCATGTTTTCCGTGTACTTACATGCTGGAACCAAAATGAGGAAATAAATAACAACTTGAGCACACGCGCCTTTCTCGTAGAAAATTTTGTGAAGGACTGAAGTGGAAGTGCATTCGCACAGCAGCTGCTGTGCTTGGTGAGAGACATAGTTTACAGGGCGACCTCTGCCCCTGGCATGCACCGCAGTCACAGGTCCCGGTGAAACGGAGGAAGTGGATTTGTTTATATATATATATATATATATATATATATATATATATATATATATATATATATATATATATAATATGAGATTATGCTTTATTTTCAAATCGTATGGCATGATTGTGAAATGTATCAGAGAAATGTGCTTTGTTTTTTCACTGCTAGTTATTCTGATTCAGGCATGTGAATCTATGAAAGTTCCAATACTGGAGTAAGAAAACAAGTTACTTACCTGTAACTTTAGTTCTCCAGTATTGGAATCTTTCATAGATTCACATGCACCCACCCTCCTCCCCTGAGAGGCTCACCTCGGATTTAGCACAAGAAGTGTGTTATATACACAAGTGAGCGAAAAATCGGAGGGGCGAAAGGTTCTCTCAGGAGTGTTCTAGAGAGTGAGGAGCTCTGATTGGTTCAGTGAAAAGTTTGGGCCTATTTTACATACCAAAGGCTATGGGTTGCAAAAGGGAAATAGGCCTAGGCCTCTTTTCAGTTTGCTATACTACTAAGCACTGCTTTTTTATATACCAGAGACTCCCGTCTTGACGAACGGGAATGATTCAGGTATGTGAATCTATGAAAGATTCCAATACTGTAGAACTAAAGTTACAGGTAAGTAACTTGTTTTCTTAAAGTCACCTCAGAGTTCATTAACCTTAAAAAGGAACTATTTTCTTTGTTCCTCAATGTGGTCATGGAACTCTTCTGTGACTTGTGATAACCTTATAATGCTCACCATATATAAATGGCCTGTGTATGTTTGATTTAATAAGGTTTGTGTTGTAGATGGTGATGCAAATCGAGAGCTGCCTCTCAGCCAGCAGGGCCAGACCCACTCTTCCATCGCAAGTGGGAGCTGTCCTGGGACACCGGAAATGCGTAGAAGACAAGAAGAGGCCATACGGACGATCGCATCACAGGTATGCACGCATGTGACCTACACAACTATAGTTTAACTTCACCTGCATGATATAATCATGTGCATCCATTTATTTATTTAAATCTCTAAGCTTTCTCTTACACACCTTCAGTTAAGCTTTTATATTGAAAATTCATTCAAACTGTGTGAATTATAGATAAACAGCCACTGTAGAAGATTGTTTAATGTATATTAAAGGAACCCATAAATTGAGTTTACAGCAAGTGCAGTTTACACTGTGAATTGTAGGAAAGAAGTTAAATGTGAAAGTGCTTTTACTTAAAGTTAGGTGTGAAGCAACGCAGTTGCCTTTATCCAGCGGGAGGCATGCCTCATTCATTTCAGTCAGCATTGTAATGATGAAGACCCTGGACAAGGAGCATTGAAGATTAACTGTAAGTAATCAAACACTTAATCAAGGTTGTTTTTTTCCATTTGCAATTTTTTTAAAAGTATCTATTGAATGCATTTTCCTACTTTTAGAGAAAATAAATTGCACTCCATTCAGAACCCATTGCAGACTTAACTCCCATTCAAAACCTATGATCTGAAAGAGACAGTTAGTTAGTAGTAGAAAAGCTTTATTCGATTTTAGAACAGTATAAAATCATAAAAGCATTAGTCATTATATACAGTTTCATATGCATCATAGGTACACAATAAAAATAGTATTAAACAATATATGTATGTATACACATGATAAAGCCTATCAACCATGCAATGGATCATATAAAAAGAAGGTTTGGATTCTGTCTGGAAATTATGCAAAATCAAGCATAACAATTAAAAGTGGTCCATTTTTAAGTCACTATGGATTTCCATGAGTGGCTCGGATTTTCAAACAGGTCTTAAGAAACATAGCTATGCATTTGGCATTTGCTACTGTATCTAAAAATAGTAACGCCATAAAAGCTGGACGGCATCTTCTCAATCCCATGGATAGTAGGATAGGAATAATCCATTGTTTGCGTGGAACATCATAATATTTACAGAACAGTATTACGTGGATGTTGGACTGTTCAGAGGTACCATCACAAGGGCACTGGATGATGGAGTTTGACCAATCCTGTCTCCCTGGGAATGTGACCAAGCGGAAAAACAAATTAATTCTTAACCGGGTTAACAAATATTTTTCATAGGTAGACAAACAAAAAGTAAGATACGACTGGATGCCCAAAGTACATTGGATAGTTAAAATATGGCGATTTGTGTCTTTATGGACTTCTTGAGCCATACGAAATTCTCCCAAATGAGATAAACAAAGCGATCGCAGGGCCTTTCTAGTAACAGTGCTTAAGACTGCCGGTTCTTTGAAATATTTGGAAAGGCCCAGATCATTAAAAAAATTACGTACATATAACAACCATGGGATATCCAGCCAGTTTTCTAAGACCAGGCAATCTGCGATTAGTGCTCGGGTTAAGCTACACTGCTCCGTCGTCCAGATGCAATGCCACAGTAATATTGGCTGGATTTTTATATGGTCAGCAATATAATCCATGCCTAATTCTATATGGCAGGCAAAGGTTGGAGAACACTGAGGAACGGCCAGAAGATAACGGATGAAATTGTTCTCATCCCTTTGCAAAGTGTCCACAGATACATAGCCCCACACCCCAGCGCCATATACAGCTACGCTATGGCACTTAGCGTAGTATATTTGCAAAAGTTCTTTTGGGGGTGGTTTTCCTATTTTACAAGAGAAAGTAATCAATACAGAGGAGGCTCTTAAAAATAAAAGGTATCTACTATCAATGGCCGATTTCCAGGAGGAGGTGTTGTCGAATAATATACCTAAATAAGGGTATGTCCTAGTGCAATCCAACTTAGCTTTGTCTATACATATCGGTTTTTTATTGGATCTCTTTTTGCCTAAATGCATGACTAGTGTTTTCTTAATATTGACCATTAAGTTCAATGAGGCCATGAATTTACAGTATGAGTTTAGTTGGTTCTGGAGTTGTACTGGGGTTCGAGCCATAATTACCGCGTCGTCCGCGTAGAGTAACACGGGAATCGGACGACGGGCAATTGTTGGGAGGTCCTGACTCCCTTCTAGCATGGCCTTATCAAGGCCATTTGTATACAGATTAAATAGAAAAGGAGCCAGGACACACCCTTGTCTGACTCCCTTAGTTACTGCAAAAGAATGGGTGAGCTCCCAAATCTCACCCTTGCCAATGCTCCTGAATACAGCTCACATAAGAAGGATATTATGTGAGGGTCCACTCCCATTTCCGCAAGGATTGACAACAGCCTAGAGTGTGATACACAATCAAAGGCTGCGGTCAAATCCACGTAAACCAGGTGAAGATTTCCTTTCTTCACCTGGACGTATTTCCCAATTAGAAGGGAGAGATTCAAAGCTTGCTCCACAGTACCCAGTCCCTCCCGGAAACCATATTGCAGTTCTGTCATGATGTTGTTATCTTCAGACCAGACCCGCAATCTCCCCAGGATCAAGCGACCTACAACTTTACCAAGGGAATCCAGGAGGGAAATGGGCCTGTAGCATGCTGGATTGTTACGATCTCCCTTCTTAAAAATGGGGAGCAGGATAGATGTAGACCAGGTTTTTATGAGACCGCCTTTTAATGCCGCTTCAATTACTCTGGTTAGTACCGGCGAACAAAGCTCCTGGGTATGTGTATAAATGTATAAACAAAGAGATTCTATCAATGTGAAGAGGTGATAATTTTTATGTTTTATTCTTTTAATGTTTGAGGTGATACTAGGCTCTCTCTTAGGTGTAGAAAGATGAGAGCACAGTGTGCTTGATAAAATACCCCTCACACCCTAAAAAGTCTTTAGTGTCATGCTTCATCATAGGGGTCTTCCCGTCCCTATAACGGGGCGGGGCGTGCTACGACCAAACGAACTATGCGGAAGCACTTAAGTTGTGACAGAGGCTATGTGTAGGTGTAGGGGTGTCAGTGAAAGTGTAGGGACCTAACTAGTGAGTGTGAAAGAATTACAAAAAAGTTAAAAATTCCCATGGCTTAGTAGAAAAAAATATTTTATTCACTTCTCTAGCTGGGAACATTAAGAAGGGGATTGTGAGGTAGAGCAATAGCTTGCTACCTAGTCGACATGTTTCGTAAGCAGTCCCCTACTGCTTACTCATCAGGACCATATAGTGACCCCTACTACTAATAACTCAATTCTACAGAAGTATGCCTTCTGTCCTACAAACAATACAGCAAAAATAAGCTGACTGTTTGGGCTTCACGGCATGAGCTGGCCCAGATCTTCCGGTGGATCCCCACCGAGACCAGGAAGACGGTCACCCAGGCCCTCGTCACCAGCCGTCTGGACTACAGCAACTCCCTCTACGCCGGAACCACCGCCAAACTCCAGAAGAGACTCCAGCGGATCCAGAACGCCTCAGCACGACTCATCCTGGACATCCCCCGTCGCAGCCACATCTCCGGACACCTGAGAGACCTGCACTGGCTCCCGGTCAACAAGAGAATCACCTTCCGACTCCTCACCCACGCACACAAAGCCCTACACAACCAAGGCCCAGGATACCTCAACAGCCGCCTCAACTTCTACGCTCCTAAACGCCAGCTTCGATCGACCGGCCACGCCCTCGCCGCCGTCCCCCGCATCCGAAGAGCCACCACAGGGGGACGGTCCTTCTCCTACCTCGCCGCCAAGACATGGAACTCCCTCCCGACCCACCTCCGCCTGACCCAGGACCACCTCGCCTTCAGGAAGCAACTCAAGACCTGGCTGTTCGAGCAGTAGCGGACCCCCCGGCCCTAGCACCTTGAGACCCTCTGGGTGAGTAGTGCGCTATATAAATGCTTTGATTGATTGATTGATTGATTGAGGTGAAGCAAGGTAATTTCCAATGAGTACCAAAAATATTGACCTATTGCGGTCTTCTTTTTGTTAGTTTTCAATGCCCCATGAGCTTGCAGGCGAGGGGTGTTCAGCGCGGTTGAATCACCGGCAGAAGAAAATATCCTTATTCCTACCCCCGTGCTGCTCCGAGGAGGCAATCCTGGTTTAAAGTTAGTCGGGAATACCATGTTTCTGGGATAGAAATACGTAAGGTCTCGGGCTGTTATTTCGTTACTACCATTGGATGGAGACCAGTCTAGAATGTGACTAACTGCCCTAGGATCTCTAAAATTTATTATGACAATGTCCCCCGTAATATTTGTTATACTAGGGCCTAACCAAGGGAGACGCCTCACATGTAAGATTTCGCCGTTGACATGTGGAGGAAGTGATCGATTTTTCTTTAGCCAAAATATGACCTTATTCTTTAGTTGATTATGCTTTTCGTTAGTGTTCTTTTTACCATCTATGCCTTCCTCCAAGGGTGGGACTCCGGTGAGCACCACCACTAACGGTACTGCTTCCGGGGGAGGTCTACGTTGAACCTCTTAAGGGCGGTTGACCTCACTACAGCCTCATGGCCATTTACTAGCGAGTTTGGCCTTCCTTTTTTCTTCGCCTACTCTAGCACTATTTTTTTCTTTTATCTGTGGTGCTTTGGTGGGCGTTAATTTTGGGGCTTCCGGTGTAGGTAACTTTATGGGTTTAATAACTGATAGATCTGCAACAGTAGAAGGCGCCTCCTTCGTTATGGGTACTGCAGGGGGTATTGCAGAACCCCTCATTTCTCCTTTAATGTCAATTATTGCCTATTCCAGATTCCCCAATTGTTGGCCTATTTTTTGCAATCTCTCTACCAAGGGTAATATGAACGACCTAATTAATTTTTCGATGTTACCCATTAGGTTAACACCTAATTGATCGAGTATTAGGAGGGATGGATCAATGGGTGAGACAGACGGCACAAGTGTAGGGAATGTAAGTCTCTTGGATTTGGCGCAGTCGGTGTAATTTAATTTATTAAGTCGGGGTCTATTGCCCCCTTTCCTCCTTTTTTTAGGGGGTGGACCTTCCGTCCGTGAGTTTGTCGGAACATTTATACAACTATTAGCAGTGTCAGTCTCCGGGAGTGGTGACACTGTCAAGCCCCCGGCCGTTTGTGTCAAAATTTGTTACAGAAGGTAAGTAACTTGTTCTTTGAGTATTAAATTCAAAATAGAAAAAAATATCACATTTTATCAGTGATGCCATAGTTGACTGTTCACATGCTTGATTTATTAAAATATTTGAGTTTGAAATTTCTTTTTATTAACATTATGTTGCCCTGTTCAACTAACCATCATACGACAAAAAGAGACACCTGGCTCTGTGGTGAACAACTGCCCAACCCCAAAGAACCCTTCCTCCTCCACACCCTCAGCCATGTCAACCCCCATCCACCATTACCAAATGAAATGAACATTCAAGGTGTCATGCTGATCAAGAGTTTGTCTCTATAAATATCTCCTATGACCATGGCTAAGTCTTCGTGCCGTCTGTAAACTATTGCATAGTAGTTGTCTATCTTAGACAGTTCTAACCATTTCAGGGCTTAAAGTCGCTTTGGGCAAGACAGTTCCTTTAGGTCTCTACTGGAAAATTCCAACAAACAGCCCCATTGTTTAGTTAAAGCTTTCTCTTCACCTTGTGTAATTTTTAACAATTTCTCCACCATAGTCTCTTAATCTGTATATCTTTGGAACACAAGATCTGCTATCCCCAAAAAGTTAGGATGCTTTTTTTTGCCACTATGAGGAGGTGGGATGTTTGTTTACCCAGCATGCCATAGAGTGGACAAATATCCAGTATGGGGCGCCGAACAGAATGACCTGTGGACATCTGACCAAGTCTTACGCTGTGATTTGTTCTGTTGTAGTACACAGCGAGGTCCAAAAGGCTTGTACTTTGGGAAAAGACCATAATATGTAAGTAAGGGACTCCTCTTCTTTTGCGGCATAATACAGCTGATACAGCATTTTTAATAGAGTATTTCTCCCTCCTGAATGTATCACAAAATTATTAGCTGAGATTAGGATTTCCTCCAATTCGGTCACCGTCCAGGGTGATATCCAGCTCCTTCTCCCTGGTCTGTTGGAAAGTGTGTTTGGTAGGGCGTTGTGTTATGTTAAGCATGTTTTATATAACACAAATGACATGTTTGGCATCTTTGCAGTGCAGGAGATATTGTTGAAAGGGTGTGAGAGCTCTAGTTTCCACCGGGTGATTCTAGGGTGTGATAGGCAGTGGCACAACTGCAGGTAGCTGTATCGTTCTTTTCTGGGAGACAGTAAAATACTCTTTCAAGTGCTCGAAAGATTTGAGTGATCCTTGCAAAAACATGTCTCTCAACATCTATCACCTACCTTCCAGCCAGTTGCTTTATAAGTATCGATCCAGGCCTGACATGAATTCATAACTTTCCCTGAGAGGTGTAAATGGGGAAGGGTAAGTAGCGAGACCACATTTAACTCCTACCTTATCCCAATCCTCCAGTGTTGGGTTTATGACTGGTGAGATGTAGATATAGTTTTTTGTCAGTTCTAAGTAAGTGTGAGCGGGAAATCCGTTACGCTCGCGGATTTTGCGGATTTTTGGGAAATCCGCAATCTGCGAATTTTGCGGATTTCCCGCAAAATCCGCAAAAAAAAATCAGCGAACGTAACGGGTTCAAAAGTTGAACCCCCACTCATGCAACTATTTTACAATGGCGCCAGCAAGCTGCCAGCGCCGTTGTAAAATAGTTACAAAGTTAGCTTGCACAGGAACCACTAGATAAAACGAAGCAGGTGCTGCTTTATTTTATCTAAGTGCTTCCTGTGCAAGCTAACTTTGTAACTATTTTACAACGGCGCTGGCAGCTTGCTGGCGCCATTGTAAAATAGTTACAGCTCACACAGGACTCAAGGGACACCTGCGCCCTTCGGGACGATTGCATAGTAACACACACATGGACGCTCGAACTAGTTGATGCTCAAATTCAGTGACTCATTCATTAGCCCAAAAACAATCGTGAGCGTCGTCGAGGCTGGACAGGTGTGCCTTCTTCCCAAATCTACCGTGGAAAATCAGCTGTGATGCTGGATAGGCTTTGCATCCTTGACTTTCACGAGCGCAATACCCGTGCTGTTCCTGTGACCAGGAGCTTCTTTCTCTTCATCTGCTGAACTGATCTTTCTCTGACCTTTTATTCACACAAGACGAGGCACATACCCTACTGGGCACATTGTGTTCGCACGGGTTTCTGCAAGTTCGCACGCGTTTTGTACAATTTCGCAATTTGCGAAATTGTACAAAACCCTCGCGAACTTGCAGAAACCCGTGCGAACATAAAAAAAAAATTCGCGGGAATTTGCGGATTGCGAGTTCGCAAATCCGCAAAATTCGCGAACGCGAGATTCGCAAAATTCGCCCATACTTAGTTTTAAGCGAGTTCACCAGGGAATTTCATATAGGGGTCATTGTGTGGTCTATCATGCACCATCCCTTGTCGGTTTCTTGTTGCGTCCAATGTATATGTTATCAGAGGTGGGCAGTGGCATAGTAATATGCTAGGTTGGGGACACCAGTCCCCCTGGTGTGGGCTCAAGAAACTCTGCTTCCACCTAATTGTCTCAGACCGGCCCTGTTTATGAAATTGGTGCAAGTCGATTGAAGGTCAGATATAAAGTCACCTGGTATTTGAAGGTCTAAGATCTGGAACATACACTATATCTTAGGTAGTACAACATTTTGTATACTGCTATTCTACCTAAGGGTGAGTTTTTTATATATACAACTATTAAGCTCACTTCTGATGCCTTTCAGGTGTAGAAGGTTGATATCTCATGGTTTAGTTAACATGGGGGCTAGCACACAGCCCAACTAATCTATGTGTGAAGCAGCCCATTGCAGGAGGGATTTTGATTGTATCTGGCCCACTATCGCCGGGGAGGCAGACACATTCAGGATTTCAGACTTAGTGATGTTGATCTTAAACCCCAAGATGCTCTGGTAAAGATGGAGCTCCCAGAGCACCTGGAAGGGGGAGGCAATGGGGTCTGTCAGGAGGATATCATCGGCAAACATGGCCAATTTCTACTCTTTTTGGCTGCACCAGATCTCTTTGATCTGGGGGTTAGCCTGTACTGCTGGGAGCCTCAGCCAATGTCCACCCAGTTGGAGAATACACCATTAATCCAAGTTTTGACTCTTGGGGCTTGATATCCCGCCAGGATCTAAACGTGTCTCACATTCCCACCTTTCTCAGGACATCCGTTATGAAGCCCTTATCAACTCTAACAAATGCATTTCCCGCTTCGAGGATGACCATGATCAATTTTTTGGCTCCCATGACTCCTGGATTGAGAAGTCGAAGAACCTTCTTCATATTGTCACCAGCTTGACAAGCTTGAATGAAACCAAACTAATCTGGGTGTACCATGTTCCCCATCAAAGGTTGAAGTCTCAGGGTGACTATTTTGACGTCTGTGTTGAGGAGAGACATGGGGCAATACAATCCACATTCATTTGTAGTTTTGTGAATCAGGTCTATGGTGGGTTTGGTCGTCACAGTGGAGGTGACTCTTCCCTCCTCAGTTATCTCACTAAATACTTGGAGTGCAGCTAAAATTATGGAGCCAAAACACTTGTAGAACACCACTGTCAACCTGTCAGGGCCTGGTGCTTTAGAGGTTCGTAATATAGATATGGCTCTAAGGATTTCCTCCTATTCTAGAGGCGTAATGAGGGTCTCACTGTCTAGGTGGCTCAGCTTTGACAATTGGGTCTCTGTGAGATATTGTGACTATTTTGGGGGTCTGTTGGCTCTCTATCATATAGTTGAGTGTAGAAAGTGTGAATACATGTTGCCTTCTCCCTGTCTCCTATGCAGAATCACCCGCTCGGGCCTTCATCTCTGGTATGGTAGTTTTGGTGCGGTGGCCTCATCCATAATCATTAAATGTATTATTGAGTTGCATCAGGAGAAAGGCCATATTGCTGGTTTCTAGGGCCTGAAATTGGCCTAGATCAGCAAATATTTTACTCCAGACTTTCAGAGAGTTGATTTTCTTGTGGTTTGGCTTAAGGTCTCTCAGTTATGTGCCGAATTTGAGGCGTAGCTCGTCTCAGAGCTTCTGGAGGTGGGCAGCTTCTTCTGTGAAAATGCACCTCAGGTCATCCTAGAGGCCGACCGGGCTCATTTCCCTGGTGTCGGTATGGAGGATATAGTCCTCAATACCCTTTTGTAACATTATTGAAAGTCACTGGGTCTTTCAGTCGATGGTCTTGAAGTCACCAGGGTCTGGTTGATCTGGGTTCCCAGGAGCCCATGTCAGTCAGACCACAGGAGACAGGACTGTTTTGGGGGTGTTGTTTGGATGCTGTCAAACGGGGGAGCACACGCTCATCTAGAAGCATATAGTCTAGCCTAGAATAAGTATTGTGGATTCCTGAAAAATAAGAATAAACTTGTGTAAGAGGGTGAAAAGTTCTCCAGTGTCGAAAGGTCCCATCTCCTGCAACAGTAGCCTACCTGCAGTTGATAGGACCGTTGAGCATCCTCTCCCGGTATGGTCAGTATCAGCTATGGGGATGAAGATCAGATTGAAGTCGCCTCCAAGATTCGAAGTAGTATTTGACCAAGCTGCAAGAGTGTGAATAATATCTGTTAGGAAGGGCTCTTGCTTGTGGTTAGGCTGTACTGTGGCTGTAGTGAGGAGTTACCCCCTAAGTAGCCCTGAATGGCCACTTACCTGTATCCCAGAGTGTCTCCTCCAGTGCAAGCGGACAGTGGCGATGGATTAAGATCCTCACCCCTGCTGTTTTCTTATTGCCCGAGGAGAGGTATTGACCCGGGTTATACCATGACTTCAGACGATAGTTGTCCGATTGTTGTTGATGGGTTTCTTGATGGAACCCCATGTCTTTTGGAGAATGGTCATTTTCCAGAGAATGGAGCACCGCTCCATAGCGTCATTAAGGCCCGACCATTGAAAGTGACGACTTGAAATGTGTTATTGAACATGGCTACATTATAGGAAGTTCAACATAAACAAAGAAGGTAGTGATGGTATACAGGATAGCACATCAATTCCAAGTGATATATTGTGTCAGCTTGTCGGTATAAGAATAACAGTATTGGTGCCCCTCAAGGTAACGATACAAAAACACCCCAATACCACGGATGTCGCACACAGATGTTCCAAGGATCTCCTGTGCAAAACTTAACAACATCACTGTACCTCTGTACTCTCCAATAGTTATATCACTATTGTCAATAGTGTGACACATTTACAATTCAAGAACAATAAGATTGCTCTCAGGAAACCAGTCCAATCAGATGAACTTCTGCAAAATTCTACTTAATATCAAGTGACAATGTTTCATTAAAATTGTAGATACCCAATATTCAAAATGCAATCCAAAACAAAGACATATATTCTTTTACAGAGATGTTGATATCGCTAGTTGATCTACAGAGGTCATGTTCATAAGGCCTCCCTGTTGGATCTGCCAACAGGGAGGCCTTATGAACATGACCTCCGTAGATCGACTAGCGATATCAACAGCAGGGAGGTCTTATGAACTAGGGATATCAACATCTCTGAAAAAGAATATATGTTTTCGTTTTGGATTGCATTTTGAATATTGGGTATCTACAATTTTAATGAAACATTGTCACTTGATATTAAATAGAATTTTGCGAAAGGTGATCTGATTGGACTGGTTTCCTGTGAGTAATCATATTGTTCTTGAATTGTAAATATGTCACACTATTTTTTTTTTAACTCTTTTTATTGATTATGCTCAAGGTCTCATTCACTGTACAGCAGTAAAAACAACAGTACATATTACTTGCACCGTAGCTCCAGATGCGGCATGAACAGTTAATGCAAACAGCTTTTATCCCACCCCGCCCACTCACAGTACATATTACTTTCACTGTAACACCCGTAGGGGAATGATCAGTTAATGCAGCCGGCCTTAACCCACCCCCGCCCGCTCCTCCCGGTATCTGTGCAAAGGGCCCTATATCTTTTCCCATTTCTTTACACATCCACTGGATTTATAGACAGTCTCCTCCGCGCTTTGGCACCAGTCCAGGTCCCTAATCCATTGCTCCCATTGAAAGTGTCACACTATTGACAATAGTGATATAACTATTGGAGAGTGCCGAGGTACAGTGGTTTTGTTACATTATAGGAAGTAATGACTTGGTGCTGTTAACAGGAAGCGTTGTGTGGTGACATAGCAGAGGGTAGACTACTATTCCCTTCTAAGACCTAAAGATCCCATTGAAAACACAAACATGAATATGAAACATTAAAAATATATAACTTCAACAGAAATGAATGCCGCAAAAAGATCTGAGGCCCTACAGGGTTCCAAAAATGAGATAGAGAGGTCGTATGCAGAGTAAGGTATCAATCCTAGAGGGAGCAAAAGGCCTCTGTCAATGCAAGACCGTAGTGGCAACCATCCAGACCTTCAGCACCCATCCGTAGAGCTCATCGATTGTGTGGGCATAGCAAGTTAAAGGGCAGATTCTTATTTCAGTGCAGTCCGCGTGAGGGATAGCAAACACGTTTAGCATTTAATGTCTCCGTGGGAATCGAAGAAAGGTATGGCGACAGTGGCCCGCTCACCTTGTAATCCTGCCCCAGAGCCACATTTCATCCTGCTAGTGTTTCCTCCATTTTGGGTATATTCCGCTTGCACCCACATCGTATTTGTGTCCACTCATGGCTCCTCTGGCCCTGTGACTCTGATGGGCATTCATCTCTGAGTGTGGAACGAGGAGGTTCACTGCCTGGCAATCCTCCCTAAGGGATCAGTGTTTATCCAGTATTATGGGTATCTTTCATAGATTCACATGCCTAAATCATTCCCGGTCGTCGGGGTGGGAGTCCCCGGTAAATAAAAAATCAATGTCATATATACATAGCAATAGGCCAGAGGCCTCTCATTAGTAACATATCCATGTCCTTTTGTAAAAAAGGACCAAACTTTGGCCAAGAGCCAATCAGATATTACCACCCTCTAGAACCTTCCTGGTAGGAGCCCTAGTCCCTCAGATTTTCTACGGCACGTCATGCTAAGGGAGTCTCCTCTGAGCTCTGCTCAGTTTTCTGGTATTTCTGGATTTTTTCCATACCTTTTCAATATTGTTCTCTCAGAATTTGTTCTCTGTGAGGAGTTCTTCAGTTTACCATCGCTGATACTCCTAAAAAAGGGCTATTTAGATCCTGTGCCTCTTGTGGGAAAAAGAGACTTCATATTGATGACAAACATGAGGACTGACTTTATTGTCTCTACCCTGACCACTCTGCAAAGGACTGCAAGGTCTGCCGCACTTTTTCAGTCAGAACTCTGAAGGACAGAGAGGGGCGCCTGCTGCTTTGGCTACAGAGGATTAAGGACAAGGACCGGGTGGTCTCTTCAGGGGAGAGTGAGTGTTCCATTAAAAGTACTCATTCCTCTCCCAAAAGGCCTAGAACGTCATCCCCAGGACCATCTTTGGAGCCACCTCAAAAGAAGACGCCCAAGTCTTCAGAGGCTCGTTCAAAGTCCATGGCTGAGAAGGTTTCTCTTCAGGATACTACCTTCAAAAAGCCTCTCATGACGTCTTCAGTTGTGGCTGTTACAACGTCGACGACGACTATCTCCACGTCAATGGCATCGTCCTTCTCCTCCACGTCGACGACTACTTCAGCCTCGTCGTCGACGGGTAGGTCCATTCCATCTGTTGTTATAATTAAAAAATCGTCGACAAAGCCACCGTCGACGAGTGCTTCCTCGTCGACGAAGCCAAAGTCATCGTCGACGGCTAAAGCTCCATTGACGTCGATAAAACCTTCTTCATCGTCGACGAGACCCTCGTCGTCGACAGTGAAGACTCCGTCGACAGTTCCATCGTCGACGAGACCATCGATGTCGACACCAGCGTCGACGAGGTTGTTGACGGGACCATCGACGACGTCTCCAGCGTCGACGCTGCGGTCGACGAAGCAAACACCGCCGACGACGCTGCCGTCGGCAGTACCATCCTCAGTACCATCGTCGACGAAGACGCCACCAAGGACATCTGCTATGGCCATCGACGTTCCCCCGTCGACGACAGGGTCACCTTCATTGAAGTATTCTTACACACACTTCAGAATAACTAAGCGTAATCTAACCCCAGAATTGACTTCTTCAAGCAGAGTCCAGTCACTGCCACCAGCTCACCTATTGAACTCGGAGGACTCTGATGACGGCTCACTGTTTGAAACGATAACCAACCCATCAGAACTTCACATCAAAATCCATGAAAGTTCTGACTGTGAAAACCTGGGTCAGGAAGAAATGGAGTTCCAGGAGGAATATCAGCCTCCTCCTCCTCCTCCTCCACAGTCACAACCTATGGTGTGTCTCCCAGCATCCATAGTGGCGGATCTGCAATTTCTCATTACGGATTACAAACAGTGGTTTCCATCCAATCCCCCTCCTCCAGTAGTGCCACCACCATCACTTGTGACACCTACCCCTCCTCCTCGCACTAGGCCACCTCCACTAGTCCTCCAACCGGAAACTACTTATTTACCTCCTTTACCATCTTCTGATGAGGAAGAAGAAGGAGCACAAGAAGAGGAGGAACAACAAGAGGAAGGAGAGCTACAGGACGACGAATGGAATAATTACGTTATTACAGATCCGGCTTCCCCTGACCAAGCGCAGGCAGACTCGCCTCCGGAAGACATTGGAGGGTTCCATAACATCTTGGAAAGGGCTGCGTCAAGATTCAAGATCGAAATGACCACACAGCCTCAGGATTGCTTCCTGTATGACTTTAAAGAGCCATTTAAAAAGGCTGTACGATCCATTCCCATTATTGATTATATTTGGGATCAGGGAGTGAAAATAATGAAGAATCCCTCATCTTTGCCTCCACTTCTACCCAGGATCGACAAAAAGTATAAGGCTCCAGACACAGCTCCAGCATGCCTTACGGGACACACAAAACCAGACTCTGTTGTTACCAGGCTGCGCAGCGTAAGTCTAATAATCCATCGGCTCCGTTTTCTGCGCCACCGGATAAAGAGGGTCGTAAACTGGATAATATTGGCAAACGTTTGTCATCCATGTCGGCCCTAACAGTACGCGCAGCTAATTCTTTAGCTCTGTTAGGGCGCTACAACCGCCAGATGTGGGCGGATATTGCCCCATATGTGGGAACTATCCCAGAGGAGCAAAAGGAAGAGGCAAAAAAGATTCTCCTCGAAGGCGAACGTTCAGCCTCGGAGATGATCGACGTGGCGATGGATATCGCCTCCACAGGATTTCGGCAGCTGACAGGGGCTGCGGTCCTAAAACGCCAAGGATGGCTTAAAGCCCCATCTTTCCGGCCGGAAGTGCAGGCCAAGATATTGGACATGCCGTTTGATGGCAAGCTACTATTTGGGGAGCAGATAGACGAGATGCTGCAAGGTATCAAAAAAGATACTGATACTGCGAAATCCCTGGGTACTCTCCAGTTCAGGAATACTTCCTTTCGGGGCTCCAGAGGAAGAGGACAATCTTCGAGAAGTAGCTATCAAGGGGTACAAATCATCGTACGGCTCAAACCAGCAGTACAAACCCCAGTAACAACAAAGGCAGCAGCAACAAAATCAGTCATCATACAACAAATCTTCCTTTCGTAGACGAGGAGGGAAGAAAGACACAACCAGAAGACACTCCCACAGGCCTCCACTTCTTCTCCACCTTACGCAGTTGGAGGAAAAATCTCATCCTCCCTCCACAATTGGCAACAAATTACAACAGATCGCTGGGTCCTTCAGCTGGTCCAGTTCGGACATTCTTTGGAGTTTGTGGAAACTCCTACTTCGAATCGTCCACATCCGATGAACCACAAAAATCTACATCTCCTCCAAAAGGAACTTTCTCTAATTCTCCAGAAGAGAGCTATAGAACCAGTCCCCAGAGATCAGAAGGGCAACAGATTCTATTCTCGCTTCTTCCTGATAAGGAAAAAGGAGAAAAAGTGGAGACCTATATTGTACTTAAGAGACCTCAACGGATACCTCAAGAAACAGTCATTCCGTATGGTGTCCATCCAGGAGGTGCTGCAGCTCCTCAATACGAATGACTTCATGGTGTCTTTAGACCTCCAAGACGCCTACTTCCACATACCGATCCACAAGAACCACAGACAATTCCTCAGGTTTGCTGTGGCGGGCAAGCACTACCAATTCCGGGTGTTGCCCTTCGGGCTGAAATCAGCACCACGCATTTTTACAAAATGCCTGTCTCCGGTGGCAGCATACCTTCGCCAACACCATCACCAAGTCTTTCCGTACTTGGACGACTGGCTCGTCAAGGCACCTACTTTCGTAGGCGTGAGCAGGTCCTCCAACACCTGGCGGCAACTCTTCGAAAACCTGGGACTCACTCTCAACCAGGAAAAGTCTGTCCTACAGCCTTCCCAGTGCCTCATTTTCCTGGGAGCGGTCCTGGATACAGCTCAGGAAAAAGCCTTCCTGTCACAGGAACGTCAGTTCAAACTGAGGTCTCTGGCAGCCCGGATTCAGGCCAAAAAGACCATCACGGTGCGCCTGTACAAATCATTATTGGGGATGATGTCCTCCAACATCCTGTTGATTCCACATTGCCGCCTTCGTATGCGGCTGCAGCAGGCAGCGTTATCTGCTCAGTGGATCCAATGTTCAGGATCCTTCGACGATTTAATCCAGATCACACCATCCATGGTGCAGGCCCTAGGCTGGTGGCTTCAACTACGAAATCTGAACCAGGGCCTTCCATTCCTACTACCAGTCTCACCACATGTGATTACCACAAATGCTTCATTGGAGGGATGGGGTGCATTTCTGCAGGAACTCCAGATCAGCGGGCTATGGTCTCTGGCAGAAAAACAGCTGCACATCAACCTTCTCGAGTTAAGGGCAGTCTATCTGGCACTACGAGCATTCCTGCCTCGGATCAGGGATTCCCCGGTGCTTGTGAGAACAGACAACACCACCACAAAGCACTATCTGAACAAACAAGGGGGAACTCGATCTCTAACATTATCGCAAGAATCTCAACGTATTTGGAAATGGCTGCTTCAAAACAACATTTCTTTACGGGCAGAGTATGTCCCAGGAGCAGACAATACCCTGGCGGACTCTCTAAGCAGGCAACGCTCCATTTGCCACGAGTGGGAGCTAGATCAACATCTTCTCAACGACGTTTTCTCCCATTTGGGCATACCTCACCTGGATCTATTTGCGACGCAACTCAACGCAAAATGCCAATACTACGCAAGCTGGCATCCCCAGAAGGGGTCTCTCAGGAATGCATTTTCGATTGCATGGTGCAACGTCTTTGCATACTCATTTCCTCCATTTCCCCTGATTTCCAGGGTTCTCTGGAAAATGAAGGCAGAGCAGCATTGCACCCTAATTCTAATAGCCCCAGCGTGGCCGCGCCAACACTGGTTTACGGAACTTCACCTCCTGTCGCTGGAACCACCAATTCCATTCAGGCCAAGCCCGACTCTCCTCACAATGAACCACGGGCAAGTCCAACATCCGGATCCAGGATCTCTCAAATTATCGGCTTGGCTCCTGAGTTCAGAGAGTTCCAGGATTTAGATATTCCTCAAGAATGCAGGGTAGTCTTGGCCCTGGCTCGGGCCGACAGTACCAACAAAACGTATTCCCTGAAGTGTAAAAGATATGGTGTAAGACAAGCAGAATACACCCATTCTCGTCATCACCGGCACAGATTCAGCCTTACCTGCTTCATCTGGCTAACTCGGGATTGGCCCACGCCTCAATAAAAGTCCACCTGGCGGCTATATCTCGGTATAGGCGTTCTTCGTCTGGTACTTCTCTCTGGTCCAATAGACTGGTCAAGCAGTTCCTGAAAGGATTGTTCAGGACATTTCCTCCAGTGAGGGCTCTGCCACCTACCTGGCAGCTCAACATCGTATTTGCTCAGTTAATGAAACACCCCTTTGAGCCAATACACAAAGCTGACATCAAATGCCTGTCTTGGAAAACAGCTCTCTTATTAGCGCTCACATCAGCAAGGAGAGTGAGTGAGCTCCAAGCCTTCTCCATTCAAGACCCTTTCTTACAGTTCAAACAGGACAGGGTTATCCTAAGGACTAATCCTAAATTCATACCAAAGGTTCCATCAAACTTTCATCTAAATGAGCCTATAGTTCTGCGGACTTTCTTCCCAAATCCAATCACCGCAGCAGAAAAGTCTCTCCATTCCTTAGACCTAAAGAGATGTCTGAAGTTCTACATCCTTAGAACTGAACAGTTTCGGAAATCCAATCAACTGTTTATTGCCTTTAGCAGACCCAGAAAAGGTCTTCCATTAACAAAGCAGACCATTTCAAGGTGGATCTCTGCAGCCATTACTTTCTGTCACCAACAGGCGGGACATCCTCTGCATTCTAAAGTTCAAGCTCATTCAACCAGAGATGTCTCCACTTCAATGGCGCTCTTTGCGGTAGTGCCCATTATCGACATATGCAGAGCGGCGACATGGAAGACACCACATACGTTCACCAGGCACTACTGTTTGGATTCAGAACTTATGAAGGATGCAGCAGGAGGACAAGCTGTGCTCCGTCATCTATTTCACTAGAGGTGAGCCTACTCTCTTTCATCCCTCCATCCTACTGCCTATTTGTACATTTCTCTTTTCTAAGGGATTTTGGTACTTGTTATATTTCACAATTGGTATTCTAATATCTAGTGATTTTCCATGTTGTACCATACGAAATGTGCTGAGGATTGCTTGCTACTCTCGATTCAGGCATGTGAATCTATGAAAGATACCCATAATACTGGATAAGAAATGCGTTACTTACCTGTAACTGCAGTTATCCAGTATTGGTATCTTTCATAGATTCACATGCAACCCACCCACCTCCCCTGGAAGGGCTCACCTTGGTTCTCTCAGTAGGTACTACTTAGCACTGTGCTTACGAAAATCTGAGGGGCTAGGGCTCCTTCCAGGAAGGTTCTAGAGGGTGGTGATATCTGATTGGCTCTTGGCCAAAGTTTGGTCCTTTTTTATAAAAGGACATGGATATGTTACTAATGAGAGGCCTCTGGCCTATTGCTATGTATATGTCTTTATGACATTGCTTTTTTATTTACCGTGGACTCCCACCCTGACGACGGGGAATGATTCAGGCATGTGAATCTATGAAAGATACCAATACTGGAGAACTGCAGTTACAGGTAAGTAACGCATTTGTTACCTTGCCACTCAAACAGGAGGTGGAAGGGGTAGACTCATTCGTATCTGATCTTATTTTCCCATAGGAATGTGGTGACAGGGAGAAAAGTTCCACTTTTGATCAGAGTAATCGGAGACATCCTGAATTATTGGAATGTACTCTCCAAGAGGCACACCTTGAATTTGGAGTTTACAGCTGCCATAGCAATTATCCATGTCCTCCTGCTTCACCTGGAGCGCAATCAGCTGTTCATTCATTGTCACCAGGCGAGGGCGGTATTCCTCAAGGTCCAGTGTACATTCATCCTGGTTCGTTACCAGATTATCCACCCATGCCCTTCAAGTCTCTCCGAAGTTCAGAGAGGTTTTGCTTAACGTCTGCTCAAACAACCCCAAGTTCAGTCTTGATTTCCATGAAGAGATGGATATGTATGAGAAGTATCTGCAATGGTTCCAGACGTCACTGAGCCTCAGCCCCAGCCAGCTGGAGCTCTAACTTGCGATTCTCTCCCTTGTTGGGGTCACTTGTACTCTGGGTGGATCATAGGTGAGTTCTGACCATATACCTGACCTGTTGCATGCCTCTGAAAGTGGGACCTCAAGCAGTAGCGAAGTCACGTGGCCAGGTAGGACTTCATGGGGTGCGGAGGCATTAATTCAGCTTTAGAAGTAACACAGTATTGCACTCTGGGTCTCGCTCTGATTAGAGGTATCCCTTGCTCACTGCCTAGTGCTGATGTGCCTCACCGTCTGCCCTGAGGTCTCTAAAAAGCTTACAAGCGGGCACTCATCCAGGATCCTCATATCTCTCCAGGCCTCAAGCATGTCATCTCCCCTTGGGAGCGCACTGCGACTGGATCCTTGGGGACCCCTCTGCTCCTCTAATCGCAGCATTAGGTCACCCCTTTCTATGGAATTAAGCAGGGTGGCTCCTGTCTAGCTGGATGTAGTTCCCTGCCCAACTAGGCCCACCTGCTCACTGTGCTTGTTGGTGTGCTGGTGGGAACACAACATTATTTCAGCCCCCTGCCACAGAGCTATTGGGGCCCTGTGTCAGGAGTCGTGGGCCACTGGTGGGCTAGTGAGTGCTCAGAGACAGTGCGTTGTAGTTTCTTAACGCATCATCATCTTGCAGTCTGTGTGGTTGGGCCCAGCACCTTACCTCTGAAAGGTATAGATTACTCCAGGTGTTGATAACAACAACAAAAATTGAAACAACTAAAATTGGGAAACCTGCTGGAGGAAATAAACTGTCAAGCAATTTGCACACAGATAAGAAACCATTTTCCAAGTACTGGAAGTGGTTTCTGCACCTGCTGCCTTTTTGAAATTAAGCACACTTGAAATATTTTTTAATAGAATGCAGATGTTGTTGTCTCATGACTACCCATCAGCTGTACGATTATTATATCCAAAAGGTCAGTAGCTGAGAGAGATTTATGGGCTGGTTAATACATATTGAGTTTCTTTAGGGCAGGGGTCTCCAAACCGGTCCTGGAGGGCCGGATCCATGCCAGATTTTTAAAATTACTACATGTATCTCAATGGGGATATCCAAAAAATCTGGCATGGATCCGGCCCTCCAGGACCGGTTTGGAGACCCCTGCTTTAGGGGAAGATTGCCTTTTATGTTCTTATGCAAAGACTGCACGAAATAAGAGCTTAGCGTTTAGATTATTCTCAAGATAGACCTGATATCCTAGACTCAGATGACTGCACACCCTGATCTCAGCACCCTTTGTAGTATATGTATTCCTTCCCTGGGCTTCTGTTCAAGAGAAGCCTAGTCCCAGATCTTGAAGTATATGTTCTCCTTGTATACACTTTAAGATGAATATTTTGGAGTACTTTCTAATTTAGCAATGCTGGACGACGCATTCATGCCAGTCTGCTTGTCTCAAGTCTCAACATGCCCATCATGTCATGGAGTAAACCAACACTCTTTTGCATACCACTGTAAATGCAGTTGGTAGCCTGGGCACACATCTGCTGCCCAGCACATTTGACTGCTGCTTTTGTGCATTCCTTCTGGCTTACGAGAAACATACACAGCATATTTTCTACTCCGCATTTGTTAGCTCTGCTTGTAGATATTTTTCTCCTAGAATCTTGGTGCCCTCTGCGGGCAACAATTTTCTATTACCTTTTGGCTTCTGTGTGTATAGGCTTAGCCTCCAAGGATATCCCAGGTCATCCTATTTAGAGATTACTGGTCGTACAGTCCTTTCCAGTTCTCTATATTCTGCTCTCAGTAGTCATATGTGTAGTGCTCAGGGCAACTCATTTTATGATTCCAAGTGCGATTTATTTGGAACTGTTTTGGTTGAGTCTGTGGAAATGATGTGCAGATTTTGGCAAATGGTTATCTCTGTACTAGGAATTTGTGGGCATCCTATTTAATTGTCTTTTTCTAATGTAATGAACATAAAACACAACAGCTCTACAGTTGAGATGAAAAGCTAAATTCAAGCAAGTTTACAGAGTGATGAATTTTGAATAGATAAAATGAGGAACCCTGGTAGCGGACAATGAAATAAGCACTAAGGGAACAGTGGTTCTGCCACTAATTTGCCTAAGTAAATCATAGGATCAATCAATCACCTTTGTCTCTCTTTTATAGATGAGACCACCACCTAATGATATTGGATTACTACTTATGTCCGAACCGGAAAAGAAAGGAAAACTCATGTGTTCTATTATCACACTATGGTTTTATAGTAAATTATTATAAGTTTGTGTAAACACATATACGTACACACACAGATTAAATATACAAAATATTCACAATTGAGTTGGTGACGTGGAGTGAAAAAAAAATGACATATATATCTACATATCACAACACATTATGTATGTTATGTTTATCTACAGAACCTCGTGTGCTAGACGCCGGAGAAGTATCCAAAGGTAAATAGCTAGCCTTGGGTACCATTGTAAGTTTGTATTTGGATGCAGATGGCCCCTACCAGCAATTTCTTGGAATATAAGGAGTTGCATCTATTGAACCTCGTGCGCTAGACGCCTTGAAGAAAACTTTGCCACAGATTTAATCCTATCAAGTGACCTGAAGGTAACATCAGAATCAGGTCATCCATCTTCACATGAGTACTGGTTGCCGTGCTGTATATATATATATATATATATATATATATATATATATATATATATATCAGGGTGGAACCTAATTTAAGGCCACACACAGATTTAATATCTAGTCCTGAGGAAGACCCCGCTTAGACGAGTCAATATCGCAATTAAGCCAAGGCGTCGAAACGTCGACGCATTAGTAACTAGTGTTTATGATCAGCCAGATTTATTGTAAAATAATATGAGTAACTATGTACTGGGTCAATATTTGCTTTCTATAAATTGTATACTGTGTTTATTTGGTTTTTGGATTATATGTTCATGTGTCTTGTACATAATGTGTTGTGGTATGTAGATTTAACCCCTTCGATGCTCATGACAAGCTCAGCTCGTCATGAGGCACAGTGCTCGTGTGCTCATAACGAGCTGAGCTCGTCATGACCACACCGGTTTTTATTGTGGTCCAGCACATATGGGGAAGATCTCAAGCAGTGATGGTGATATATGTCATTTTTTATTCACTTCACATCACCAACTCAATTGTGATTATTTTGTATATTTGATATCTGTGTGTATGTATATGTGTTTACACAAACTTATAATAATTTACTATAAAACCATAGTGTGATAATAGAGCACATGAGTTTTTCTTCCGTTTCTTTTCTGGTTTGGACATAAGCAGTTTTCCAATATCATTAGGTGGTGGTCTCATCTATAAAAGAGAGACAAAAGTGATTGATTGATCCTATGTTTTACTTAAGCAAATTAGTGGCAGAACCACTGTTCCCTTAGGGCTTTAATCCCCAGGTTCTGCACATAAACTGAGTTACCCCTTTATTCTATACCAAAGGAAATAAGCACAGAAAAGGCACAGAGCAGACAGAGGATTCATTCAATATTTAACAGAGCATAAGGCGAATAATTAGTGAAATTGGTGACTAGATGCAAAACATGGTTTATTGGTAGGGTTTATATGCAGGTAGGATCAGTCAAGAGAGTAGAAGACCCCTGGCACACATAAAGACCATGTAAGGTCATGAAGCAATAAATCAAGAATGAAATAGGCAGTCAATTATGAGTTGAAGATGAGGGCAGGGGATGATTAACGTGCAGACGTTTAAAGAGTGGGCAAATGGAGCTTTTAAATGTAGATCACAAGAAACAGCACAGGAGAAAGAAAGTGCAGTAATTCAAACTGGAAAAGAGCTGTGTAGTTATATTTTGGTGGTATAAAAAGTAACTTGTGTGAATATAGTACAAATGGTGACAGTAACAGGCAGGCATCAGAGAACATAAGGTAAAAAAGTTAAACTGACAAATCACAGTCGTCACTTTCATTGTCGCCAGCAAAAGAAATGAGGGAAAATGAAGAAAGGAAAATAAAGTTGGGGAGAGAGATAAAAGGATATGGCACCGGGAAAAATAATATTTCAGTGTTTTAGAAGGATTACGTTGAAGAACAAGATGTCATCCATGAGTGTATAGCTTATAAGGAATTGGAGCATTTGTCATGGAGCTTGAGTTCCAAAGATGAGAAGGAAAATTAGGCCTGATATTTGTCTTCATAGAAAAGGTTGTAGAGAATCTATTCAGAACTAGTTCAAGCAGAGAGATTAGAAGTGAGTGAGAAGCGACCAAAGTCAGAAATACTTGGATAAGCTAGATTAGTGCAGAAAGTAAACTATATATCTGTGCCAAAAACAGCAGCACGTTTAAGGAAAATGCGTAGCTGATTTGATAGTGCAGAGCAAAAGAAAGACTAGAAAGAGGAAAGTGATCTTCTGCCAAGATGAGAGAAAAATGCTTTTTATAAGTAGTTTAAAAGGGTAAGGAAGATATAGCTAGTACGTACATTGGAGACAGTTCTTTTCTTCTTGGAGAAACTTTACAGCAAGAAAATAAATATTAGTAAACTGTTGAACGGCTCCTTTGTCTTCACTTCTGGTGTGACCACAGTGTGCCAGTTGCAGTTTAACTTTGTGGCATTCCTTTCAGCTTAATATTGTAGTTTGCTCAGAGCTGCACGTTTGTCCTAACACAGGGCATTTGCTAAGTTGCTGTGAAAGCTTCAGTTCATTCCAAGTCATGCTGCCCTTGAAGATATCCTCTTGAAGCATCAAAGGCCATTTAAAATTATCTGTGACTTGTACTGAAAGTATGAGTTTCAGAGTTAGCTTTACTGTGCACTCATACTTATCTCTATGCATACAAGATTCTTTTTTTTATGGAAGACCATAATCTTGAACATGTCAAAGCTATTACTTTAAGCCTTCTGTTACCAATTCAACAAACTCCGACCTGAACCACCATCGCTGTCCTTTGACACCTGAGTTGGCTGAATAAGTAACATATTGGTCCAGTCTGACCAAAACGAACAGGAGGTTCAATATTTCTTGTACTCTTGATATCTGGTCTCCACAAGAGCAATTTGAGAGACATATTCTAGTCTCTCTCTATTAGGATGTTGACCTGGTCCCGTAGAGAATTTTACACCCTCCCCCCCCCCCCCCCCACTCAGAATAGATAGTGAATTTTCAGAAAGTTCTCTCCTTTTCAAATTCTTTATAATCCCCAATGAGCATTTGATGAAAGGAATGTCAATCGCTGTGAAGATTAAAGCCTTCATAATTTCTCCACTTCTTTAGAAAGTAATAATACAATTCATATGGCTCTTCAATTCAGTCACTGGAGTGTTTAAGCTTCCTATAGGTAGTCTAGAAATTGTTTTTCCTTTTAGGCTTAGGCAGGTATATGGATTCGACCATCCATATGATATTACTCTAGCACTAACACAGCCTCATATTGACACATTTTCTGGGTCTTCAAGCCTAGCTCCACAGTTGGACTGGAACTGTTAACGTAACAGGTGCCTGTTTGTCTGAGTGACTTGACAAAACAGCTTCCATCTAATGTGAGCCATATGTGGTGGAGTTGCTATTCTGTACTGTTCAAACTTCCTTTGCTCGACCCATCAGACATATCTACAGGAAAAAGCTGAATCCCTCGCTTTTACCATAATCTCAGATAACTTCTCCATCTATGGAATTCTAGTCTGTAAGCTGCAAAAGGCCGACTCACAGATCTTCGAGACACTAGCCAACATTACTATGCCATTGGTCTTATAATGTTCTGTTAGAAATGGGTGCCTCTAGTTGGCAGAGGTAGGTACCTTTGTCCAAATAGGGATCCTTCTTCCTAGTTACTGTGAGGGAGTTAAACTCCTAAAATAACCCCTGCTCACCCCCTTAGTAGCTTGGCACATGAAGTCAGGCTCATCTCAGAGGCAGTTTGTAAAGCATTTACACAAACAACAGTAATACAGTGAAAACAGTTCAAAATGACACAACACCTGTTTAGAAAAATATCCAATTTTTTTATATTCAAAACAAGACCAAAACGATAAGAATCCAACATACAGTACTTAAAAATATCTACTTTTCAATATATCCTTAAAATTGCAGAAATACCTCAATTACACAGTTTCTACGAGGCAGTAGCTCCGTCCGGGGCTACCTTTTTTTTTTTTTTTTACTTTATTTTTCAGTTTTCTATTGTACAAACATAAAACGCCCCCATCCCCAAATGGCATCAAAACAGCACGTATTCACATCGACTGACTCATTAAGGCACTTATGTTGACAAGAGGCTTCACCGAGATACACGATCACCCAGAAGGCATAGCAGAATAACATACAAGAAATAAGCATCATTGTGAGTACATAACCAGTCCCTACACTACACAGTATACTAGCTTTACCCTAGGGGACTCCCCCGGCCTTCTCCTCAGAACCCAATCTCTGCGGCGAGAATAGCTCGTCACTCGTCCCTTCAGAGTCCTGGTGGGAAGTGTGTCCCCGTCCCCCCAATCCTGTAGCACACATGACTCGCCGGCCAGTAGGTCCTCTTGTAATTTCTCATCCCTCCTGCTGCTCTGCATATGTGTTTCTTCTGCTAGGGACCATTCCCGCACATCCCTGATCCACGTGGGTATCTCCGTGGCCCTCTGACCCATCCAAGTGATAGCCCCCCTGCGTCTTGCCAGCACCAACATCAATTGCATTAATCTGTAGGACAGCTTTTGTTTCTTTGGCCTAGGGACCAGCGCCAACAGGCAGTGCAAAGGTGTCCGTGTG
This sequence comes from Lissotriton vulgaris, assembly GCF_964263255.1. Lineage (NCBI taxonomy): Eukaryota > Metazoa > Chordata > Amphibia > Caudata > Salamandridae > Lissotriton > Lissotriton vulgaris. The sequence continues at coordinate 1,684,231,504 of NC_141693.1, read as the reverse complement.
ATACGGAGTACCGTCGTGGCCACTAAGTGATCTACTCCGCTCGCCCATAAGCTCTGGATTAGCGGGCAGTCCCAGGCCAAGTGCAGGAACCCTGCCCCTTCGGCACAACATCTGGGACAATTATCACCCCTGTCTGGGGAATAGCGCTTCAATAAGATTGGAGTGAGGTAGGTGCGGTGCAGGAAATAAAAATGTATTAATTTAAAGCGTGCGTTACAAGATACCTTCTGTGTGAGGGCCCCTATTCACTTACGCTGCCCCTAGTCGAGTGGTGTACCTAATTCCGCTTCCCAGGGCGCCCACGTCGGTGGCACCGGCGGGGCAGAGTCTCGACGCATGGCATCATATAGTAGGGAAATAAGTCTACGTCCCCTGCCACAGGATAGCAGAATATTCAAGGTGTGAGTCATTGGGGGTGCCTCTGGATACTGAGCCCAAAGCGACTGCACTACATCGTGCAGCCCCTGATAATGTAGGTTCTGCCCTCTTCGAAGACCGAAGGAATCCTCCGCTTGTTCGTAGGTCAGAAAGGTCTTGGTGGGGTACTGGTCGGCCAGGGATTCACAGCCCCCCTCCCGCCAGGCCCGGAAGGACATATGTTGTTCCATTGTCACCATGGGCGACAGGATCCAAATGGGCGACAGGATCCAAATCGGCAGGTCCCTGTGGAAGGGTGCTGTCCGGAACACCCTCTCTATGAATAGGTGCCAAACGCTCGCCGTGTGCCTCACGACGTAAGGCAAAGTCTCACTTGCCCCCCTGCCCCGCATCAAAGCCACTCGTAGCTCCTGTACTGTTGCTCTACCCGCCAATAGTTGCATCTCCCAGACGTCCGCATCTGCAAACCATCTGGCAGCCGGTAGCAGCTACGCAGCATAATAATACAAATCAAAGCGCGGGGCCTCTAGGCATCCTTCCTCATATGAGAGCACCACTGTATGAAGGGCTACTCTACTACGTCGGTCGCCCAGAGTAGGGACGTAAGGAGCATATTGAGAGTCTGGAAGACCCTAGGGGGAAGAGGACATAGCGTGTTCTGAAGTATGTAAAGTGTCCTAGGTAGCATCACCATCTTAGCGACGGCCAGCCGACCCATGAGAGATAAAGGCAGAGTGTTTCAGAAGGACACAGAGCGCTGCAGGGACTTAATCACCCTTTCAATATTGCAGGCCAGTGATTGCGCCTCCGTTGAGGCCACATGAATACCCAAATAGCGAAAGCTATCTCGTTCCCATCGCAGCCCGAGCTCCGGCAAATCCTCCTGGGGCACCAAATCCAGCCCCGACAATGGACTTGTGTCTATTGAGTCTTAGTCCCGAAGCATCTCCGAACCTATCCAGCTGATGGAGCAACAAAGCAAACGCCTCTCTCGGGCCCTCAGGTAAAACAAGGCATCATCTGCATAGAGGGAGATAATATTTTAGGTGTTTCACACTCTTATGCCCCATTGCGCCATTTACGAACGGCCAAAGGCTCTATAGCCAGGGCGAAGAGTAGTGGCGAGAGGCGACACCCCTGTCATGTACCCGTCCCAATTGCCACTCCTCTGAACGTGCCGTCCCCAGTCGTACCCTAGCCCGGGGGGATTTATATAGGATACGGATCCAGCAGCAAAAATTGGGGCCCAAACCCATCACTCGGAGGACTTCTTGCAAGTAACCCTAGTCCACTGTATCGAACGCCTTGGCGAGGTCAACGGATATTAATACCGTCTGTTCTTCTGACCCCTGGACCTCATGTGTGATGTAATTTAAGCGCCGTAGGTTCATGGCGGTGTTATGCCCCGGAATAAAGCCGTATTGGTCCGGGTGGACCAATTGCGCCATATGTGGTGCCAGACGGGTGACCAATAATTTAGTCAAGATTTTCACATCTGTATTGATCATAGTGATTGGGCGATACGCGGAAGGGTCGAGTTTGTCTCCCCCCCCCCCCCCCCCCTGGTTTGAGGATCATGCAAATCTCCCCACTGGACATGCTCTGCAGGAGAGATCCGTTCTCAAATGCCTCAGCAAAGACCTGTACGAGGAGACGCGACAATGTGTCTCCGAACTCGTGATAAAACTCTGGTGGGAATCCATCACTCCCTGGTGACTTTGTGCACGGCAGGCGGGCCAAAGCTGCCCGCACCTCACCCAACGTTAGTGCCAGATCCAGTTCCTCCTGGTCCGCTGTGGAGAGGGATGGCATGGTCAGTCCCTGCAGATAAGGGGAATAAGAAGCCGCGGATATGTCTGGATCCGCAGTGTATACCTGCTAGAGGTGAGATCTAAGGGCCTCGAGGATGGCACTCTCAGAATGTATCACGTCCCCATTGGAGTCTCGCAGAGCTACAATCCGTTCCGGGGTCTGCTCTTTCCGAAGGATCCAAGCCAGGAGCCGCCCCAACTTGTCCCCTTCCCTATGGAGACGCTGCCTATATTGGCCAAGAGTATACTTGTCAAGTCGGTCCAGAATATCATGAACCTTACCAAGGGCTGTATGCTCCTCCTCCCTCTGCAGGTCGTCAGGAGATGCAGCGGCTGGGACATTTAATAGTGCGTCCTCGGCCGCCTGTAGATCCTGTAGAAGCTGCTTCCGGACTCCATATGTGAGTCCCATGCAGGCTCCCTTCACCACCGCCTTTAGGGCCTCTCATTTGGTGGCCAGCGATAGGCCCCCCTCCTCCCAATTAAGGTCTACATAGTCACCGAGGGCCGTCTCCACATGCGCCTTCCCCACCTGGTCACGGAGGATATCCACCAGAAACCTCCAAGTGCGTGGGCGGGAAACCGGGGCTCCCCATCGTACCAGGCATGCCACCGTGGAGTGATCGGATAAAAAGCGCGCCTGGTGTGTCACCTCTATGGACTCAGGGCTACCTTGATGCAGAAAAAGATAGTCTAACAGTTCCAGCTGACCGCTTCTGTACGGGCCAGTGAAAGCGTGGACAGACTCAGTAACAGTACCTTTCTCGTTGCTGCTGGTACGTCGGTGCGGGCCGGTCGTGGGAACCGCCGTGGTGCAAAATAAAAGCGGTGCAGGGTGCTGTGCCCTCTCGATGCGGTGCAGGTAGCGGCTCGGTGACGATCGTCCAGACAGCATCGGTGAGACCAAGGCTTACTGTGCATGGTGAGGCAGTGCTCAATGTGGTGCTGACAGGTTGCAGCGCAAGCGACAGAGCAGGTTAGCGGGAGATGGCATCGGTCGGCCCAGACTGCTGTGTGGGATGAGGCACTGCGTCGTGAGACTTACCTGGGGTGACCCAGCCACGATGCGTTCATGGGTGTCGAAGTCAGTGGCGGCGGTGAGACCAGAATGTCAAAGTGAAGCGAAGCAGTGTGGAGTGAGTGTGGTGCCTACAGGTCCTGGTGCAAGCAGTGGCAAGGTGGTGGCGGCGGTGTCATTGAGACCAGGGTTGTGATGTCAGATGCGGACAGTGCCTTCTGCGGTGCGATCAGGGCACAGAGCCAGCGATGGAGTCGGTTGCGGTTCCCTTCTCTATGGCAACTGAAACAACGGTTCCAGAAGCGGTACCCAGAGGTTGGTCACGTCTTTGCAGTCCCTGAGACTTCAGAACAGGAGGCATGCTCTACTTCAAGCCCTTGGAGACACTCAGCACAAGTAAATACATTCCAGTCCAGTCTTTTCACTGCCCAAGGCAGAAACAGCAAATGCAGGCCAACCCAACAAAGCAACAACACAGCAAAGGGGCAGTACTCCTCCTGGCAGCTCTTCTAACTTTTCTTCTTGGCAGGAGCCTTGATTCCAGCGACTTCTAAAGTTCTGTGGTCTGGGCCCCAATATTTATACTCAAAATCCATTTGTTTTCTCAGCCAGAGAGTGTCTGTGCCTAGTCCAAACCAGTTCTGTACTCTCTGGTGCAGCTTCCTGGCAGGAGGTTGAGACAGAATTGTGGAAAGAAGACCAGGCCAATTCAGGTAAAAGGAAATCTAGCCCCCCCTACTCTAAAAGCAACCCAGGTCTATTCAGCCCAGCCCTGACTCATCCAGACTCTCTGGAGCCACTGCACATCCCCAACCCCTGTCCCTCCAAAGCCAGACAGTCAATCCACAAGCCTAGCAGAGCGACACAGGATGGCTAAACAAGAAAATACCTACTTTCTAAAAGTGGTATTTTCAAACCCAGAACATAAAAATCATCCTTACTAAAAAATGCATTTTTTACATTCTGATTGCAGGCATCCAGACTACTCGCTCTATCTTTTCCCAATGGGAAGTTATGCTTATAAGATGTTAAAAGTAAAACTCCCATTCTTTCCTATGGGACAGATAGTCTTACAGTGGTGAAAAAAGAAATATGCTGTAATTCACCACCAGGATATGTCACACACACCAGTATATGTTCTACCTTTAACATGCACAGCACCCTGCCCACAGGGGTACCTTGGGCCTGCCTTATGGATGACTTTTATGTAAGAAAAGTGTAGGTTAGGTCCTTGCAAGTGGGTGCACTTGCTAGGTTGACATGGCAGTTACAAACGGCGCGTAGACCCTGCAGTGGCAGGTCTGAGATAACTTTTCAGGGCTACTCCTGTGGGTGGCACAATCACTGATGCAGGCCCACTAGGAGCATTTGATTTACAAGCCCTGACACACTCAGTGCACGTTACTAGGGGCTTACCAGTAAATCAAGCATTCCAATCATGGAAACACCAATCCATATTAACAATTTTCAACAGGAGCATTTGCACTTTAACACTGAACTGCAGTGAGAAAGTTCGCAGAGACACTTAACCAGCAAAAACAGAGTAAAAAACAGAGTAAAAAAAAAAGGAAGTCAGAAAGCAAAAAGACAGGGGAAACACGCCAGATGCCAAGTCTAACATGTTCTAACACTATGCTCCTAGGTGACTGCAACATTCATGATGATAATCTAGCATATAAAGCAGGGGAACAACTAATTGAAACGATGTCCGACTTCAAACTAGTCCAAAACGTTGTTTACCCCACACATGTTGGTGGCCATACCATAGATGTAATCTACTCCAACCTTCCCTTACTTGAAATGGAAGAAATAATACCTTTTGCCTGGACCGACAACTATTTTATACCTTTTCATGTTAAACTTCCCCCTTCACAGGCTGTGAAAGCTAATATGGCTGAGCTTAACGCTCTTGGCATGCTATATTGACCTCAATCTGCTTTCACATGGAGATAGAACAGTCTGTCAACATCAGCACTTCATTGAATACTTTTTAATCCGATTTAAAAATGAAGTTTGACTTAATTGTGCCTCTAAAAACTCATAGCAGAACAAAAGCATCGCCCTCTGTGCCTTGCTTCTCTGCAGAATTAAAGGAAGAAAAAAGCAAATGTAAAAAATTTGAGAGGAAATGGCAGCAAAATGTTTCAGAAGGAGGTAAACTTGTTTATAAGTCTGCCTTAAAACAATGTAGGAAAAACATCCAGAAAGCGAAAGCCTGAATGTTTCCCAATCAGATTGGAGAAGATGACAATGCCCTCAGGGCCATATTTAAAATTGTAGATTCTTTCCTGAACCCAAATTCATGTAAACAACTAACCCCCACCTCTCAAGAATTTGTTGATAATCTATCTTGTTTTTTTTCAGAACGAACAAAGGGCTAGATGTATCAACATTACATTTTGCGAGTCCTTAATAGCGAATTTTACCAAATTCGCTATTAAGGACTCACAAAATGCAATGTATTTAGGTTTCGCATTGAAAATAGCGATTCTTATGCGTTCCTTATTTGCGACTCGCAAATTGCGATTCCATTGCTTCCCATTCATTTCTATGGGCCAAGAGGTCCATAGCAATGAATGGGAATTGCATGCGCAATTTGCGAGTATCTAATAGGTACTCTTAAATTGCAAATGCAATTTTAAGGGTGCAAGGGTTCCAAAAGGACACCCTAGTGCACCCCTGAAATGTGCATGTGTGCAACATGTGGCGCACATACATGCCCAAAAGTCATGTATGTGTGCCACATGGCACTTTGAAAAAGGCGAAAAAGTGAATTTTTCTAGGAAATCGCAAATTCCCATCAATTTACAATTCCTTAAAGCATTATCACAATTTGCGATGGCTACAAGAATAGCATTTAGGGAATCGCAAATTGCGATTCCCTAACTGCATTCACAAATCTGAAAGAAACGGGTTAGCATTAGATTCGTTACCTTAGAATATCCTCAGGCGTCAGACTGTATCCGGAAACTTTTGTGTAGCAGTACCCCTGCGCGTCGGTAGGCGTCGTCTGCAGCTCCGCGTCCTTCGACGTTGGCGCCGGGATGACCTCGTGGGAGTACTTAGACGCGGCCCTCGCGCGCTGACGTCAGTTCTTCTTTTTTCCGCGCCAGCAAGCGCAGGTCTGGAGAAAGTGGTACCCTTTAGTCACTTTTTGACTAAACTTATTCGATCCTTTTTGGATCCGTTTTGAGTCTACGACTCCATTGGTGCCGGTAGGGATGCACGGGTTCAAGCCCTGTGCCGACTGCAACAGACTGATGACGGTTACCGATCCCCATCGCCGGTGCCTACATTGCATGGGGCCCGACCACACTGAAAAGTTGTGCCCCGACTGTCGGGCCTTGACATCGAAGGCTAGGCGGGAGCTGTCCCGTAAGCGCCTCGAGCTCTGGCAGTCGGCCCTGCGCCGCTCGAGGTCCCGGTCCGGAAGGAGGTCGAGGGACCGGTCGGGGAGCCGGAGTCAACACAGCTCGGCGAGTCGACACCACTCGTCGGGCTCCAAGTCCTCAGGTAAGAGGCACAAGAAGGCAAAGAGGCGACATCGCTCTTCTGACTCCCCCCGACGCTCACATGACGCGGCGCGGGGTTCGGGTGACACCGCCTACGCGGCTCCGCCGCAGGCGTCGCGGCCTGCTCCAAACCCGCCGGTCCCTGGGCAGAACGCGACAACGGAAGAGATAGACGCCTTCCTCATGGCCATGAGGTCGCTCTCTCCGTCGGGTTCCTCGGCGCCTTCGGGCCAAGCGGCCCGACTGGGAGCCCAACCGGGCCGGGTGCTTTGGCCCCGGCGCCGTCGGGTGCTTCGGCCCGGCACCGTCGGCGACTTCGGTCCCGACGCCGCAGGGCCCCACAGGATCCGGGTCGCCGCTGGTCGACCTTGCGACCCCGCCGGCGTCGGCCCCTGGTGTCGTCCCCGCATGACGACTTCCCTGGTCCACCGCTCAGTCCGGATCCGGCGGCAGAAAGGCACCTCTCGACGCCTCATTCGGCGCCGGCCGAAGAGGAATTCTTTGAGGATCTTTGTCCATCCTTTATCCCTGAATTTCAGGACATGGACGACGAGGGAGACTGGGGGGGTCTGAGTACCCCCTGGCACGTGAGTGCCAGTCATATCAGGACTGGGCACAAGAACTATGGGAAGCCAGTGGCCTGGATACCTCCCCAGACACTGGTTTTGTCTCCCCTCCTACCATGGCTACGGAGGAGGGGGCTGCTTATAGTGTGGTGCTGATGAGGGAAGCCAAGGCCTTGGCTCTTGAGCTTCCCTTGGTCTAACATCCTCACAGTGGTCCTTATACCGCAGGTAAGCTCCCCAGAGCCTCTACTGCCGTTTAATGAGGCTCTCACAGACGTTCTGTTGGGCACTTGGTCCAGGCCCACTATAGGTCCCCCTGTAGATAGGAACGTCACTAGGCGCCACCGCCCAGCACCGGGCGACCCTAGTTTCTTGTCCAGCCACCCCACCCGTGAGCCTGGTTATCCAGGCCTCTACTTCCCAATCCGCATTCCCACCCTGCCTCTTGGGCCGTTACACCCACTCTTTGTGGGATACGGTTGCAACGGTGCTGCCATCGTTGCCTGGACAGCCAAGTCCGGAGAGATGGCTTCTTTGACCGTTCCGCCCTCCAGGACTTTCTGCTTTGTACATATATTTACAATACATAAAAATTCTTCACATCTCGCCCTGAATGAGCATAATGTGGAAAATGCTGCTAATCAAACATAATCACAGTAAATTCTGCAATGCACATCTCTTATCACATTATGCATTATCTTGCCCTGAATGGGCCTTATCAATTTCTTCACATTTAATTTTACACGCATATCAACCCACATCCTGTCCTTTTATTACATAATACTTAATAGACAAGCCACAGATATAGTCTAATGCTATTATGTATAAATCTTTCAAAGTGGAAAATGGATTTAGAGTTTAGAAACTTGATTTATATTTCAGATCTACCACAGCACAGATCTCTGTAGTAGTCTGCTAGCTCAAATGATCCTTAGGTGGAAAATTAATATTTTCACAACTGTTAAAATAAAAGCTTGAGCTTTTTGTTTAGCTGAAATCACTGTAAAAAACCTGATCTGACGATTGTCCTTACTGCATTTGGAATTGCCTGGAATGATTAGATTTTGTTTTGAAAAAGGTGAGGGGGGACAAAAGAGGAGAATAGTAACTGAGTGACTTTAAAAAGCAAAATATTTACAAGCTAAGGTATAAATTTTGACATTTAAATTAAGTGTTCATCATCACATCATGTTACCATTTTAATTTGAATAGTGGGTTGGCAAGTCTGAGCCATGGTCTGAAGCTTCAGTCGCTAAATCATGAAACGCATAAAGAGGTGGGGATCTGCTGTAAAAGGGGCTATGCTCTCAGAGTCTACAGGGCAAACAGGAATGGTCTTGGGGAAAAGGCCTGTGTGTGGTTGTTAAGGAGTGGGACACACATATTAATAAAAAAAAAACGAGGTAAATAAATTGGTTGATGCATTTAGAGAAGTTCTTTTTTATAGACACATATATGAGTAATGTTACTGATTAGAATACTAACTGGTAATACCACTGGACTGAATAATAAACACAAGTATCAAAAAAAGGAATAAAGGAACAAAGCCTGGGTGTAACTTTCTTTTTTAAGGAAACCCACATTTAAAGTAGTCATTCGGATATATGGGTTCCCAGATTGGGTGTGACATTTTTTTCTTCAATTTGCTGCAGCTCATAGAGGTGTGGCCATTCAGACAAAAATGGATAATGTGTATAGGTGATATCTGTTCTTGGGAATTTTGCCCGAATATTTTTATAGCTATTACAGCCCTATAGAGACGAATGTGAATCTTTACAAAAGCCTTGTATTTTATTAATGCAATGTACTGAATCTGTTATAATTGGAAGAGATTTCACTTATTTATGGATAGCTGAACTAGACTCCTGTTAGAACTTGGGGTTTCTAGTTGGCAATGGCTTATACCTTTGTCCAAATAGGGACCCTTGCTTCTAGTTAGAGTAAGGGGGCTACACTCATAAACAACCCCTTCTCAACCCTGTGATAGCTGCATGAGCAGGAAGGCTTATCTCAGAGGCAGGGTGTCAAGCATTTGTGAACACATACAGTAATGCAGTGAAACACTACAGATGGACACAACACAGGTTTTATAAAAATAAGTATTCTTTATATAGACTTAACACAAGACCCAAATGACAAAAATCCACAATATAGTATTAAGAAAACGACTTTAAGATGGTAGAAATAGCTTAGTTCACTTTAGATGGTAAATGCAACATGTTTCCCACAAAGTACCTTTGGATGCGTCACTCAAGATAAACAAAAGGTTCGCAGGGAGAACGATGCGTCTGTTCCTTGCTTTGGGGAGGCGATGTGTCTGTTCCTCAGTGCTTGCTCAAAGTAGGCGATGCGTCTGTTCCTTACCGGAGAGGAAGTGATGCGACGATCTCGTGGTGTGTCCTGGTTGCGATGCTACAAGATGGTGCCTCGATGTGATGCGACGATCTGGTGCAATGCGAGAAGATGGCACCCCTGATGCAATGTGACGACGTGCAGATGATGTGCGCACGCCCGACGGCCGTGTGGCAACTCTGTAACTTTGGAGCCACGACTGGCCCTGCAACACTCTTCTCCGGTGATGCGACGGCGACTTTTGCGGTGGTGACATGCTTCTCCGGGGATGCGGCGGCAAATAACTGCGATGAGAGACACGCTTCTCCGGTGATGTGATCCTTGCAGTGGCGACCCACTTCTCCGATGATGCAACTGCAACAGCTGCGGATGTGACACGCTTATTCTCGTTGAGTCGTGCTTCCAGCTCCAAACAACGCGCAGGATTCTGCAGACAGAGTTCCCAGCAAGGAAATTCAGGGGGTAGCTGGTGGTGAAGTCTTGTATCCCTGAGACTGCAGCAGGAGGCAAGCACAGTTCAAGCCCTTGGAGATTCTTCTTCAAGATGATGAAAGTTGCAAATAAAAGTCTTTCTCCTTTCCTTGACAATAAAGAAACCACACCACTGGAGGCCAACCCCAGCAATTACACACTGGCACAGGGGTAGTCAAAAACTCCTGCAGATTCTCTGGCTCTTCTCCTTGGCAAAAGGTTTGTCTTGATGTCCAGAAGTGATTTAAAGTTCTGGGGTCTGGGTACCCCTTTTTATACACACAAATCCTTTGTCTCTGACGGCAGAGAGCGTCTGTACCTAGTCCAAACAGTTCTGGGTGCATTCTGCCAGTGTACAACTTCTTTTTTTGTCAGTGTGGGCCATGGTCATCAGACGCACCACAGGAGGTGGAGCCAGCATTATTGTGGAAGGCAAGCACAGCCCTATTCAGGCCCAGGTGCTACTCCTCCCACCACTCCCAATGCAGGTAGGTCTATTCAGCCTAGTGCTGACTCACCCTGCCACCTGGAGCCACCGCAGCCACTCACAAACCAGACATGCAATACACAACCTAGCAGAGGCAGGCTGGATGGTTAGGCAAGAAAATACCTACTTTCTAAAAGTGGTATTTTCAAACACAGAATGTAAAACACAACTTCACTAAAATATGTATTTTATCATTCTGAGTTCAGGCATACTAAATTTGTTTTTCTACCATGTTCCCTGCGTCTGTTAGTATTATAAGATGTTATAATCAAACTGCCTATTCTGGCCTATGGGGACAGGTAGCCTTGCAATAGTGAAAAACGAAATTGGCTGTAATTCACTATCAGGACATGCCACACACATCAGGACATGTCCTACCTTTCACATCCAATGCACCCTGACCTAGGGCCTACCTTAGGGGTGGCTAACATGTAGAAAAGGGAAGGTTTAGGGACTGGTAATTGGGTGCACTTACCTAGTCGACATGGCAGTACTAAACTGCACACAGGTTCTGCAATGGCAGGCCTGAGACACACTTTACAAGCTGCTTCTGTGGGTGTTACAATCAGTGCTACGGTCCCCACGTTCTACCACCTTCCTAAACTGCATAAGTACTGCCATTATCCACCTGGAAGACCTATTGTGTCTTCAGTTAATGGTCTGACCGAACATTTGTCTATGTTTATTGATAATTTTCTGTTTCCCTTTGTAGCACAGCTCCAGTCATATACAAAAGACACTAAAGATTTTCTAAATAAGATTGCTAAAATCACCTGGGACTCTACCTACTTGTTAATAGTGTTGGACATTACGAGTTTGTACACTTGTATTAAACATGACCATGGCATGCATGAGGTCAGACACTATTTAGATCAATGGCAGCTACGCTATGCGCAGCACAACTTGATGTTACTTGTGTTTGTCGAGTTCTGTCTCACAAACTATATTTTTCTGTTTGAGGACCAGTTTTTCAGGCAAGTGTCAGGAACAGCGAAGGCACCTGCTTTGCCCCCAGTTATGCAAACTTGTTTGTTGACTTGTGGGAGGAGCAGGTGCCCAGGCACTATCGGGGACAGATCAGTGGAATGGTTGTACAATGGCATTGATATATCGATGACCTGTTCATTGTGTTGAAAGGGACGATGGACACGGCTCAGGGGTATATCGATATCCTTAATGAGAATGACTACAACTTACACTTCTCGCGTACCATTAGTCCAGTGGCAGTGGACTATTTGGACCTGAGGGTGTTTGTTGATAATGGTAGACTGCACACAGCACTTTTTCGCAAACCGACGGCTGGCAATTCATCTCTCTTTGCCAGTAGTATCCATCCGCCGAAGCTGATCCAGAGTATACCGTATGGTGAACTCCTCAGATTACGAAGAAATAGCTCTAGAGAACAGGACTTTGAGGCAGCCGCCTCGGACTGTATCACTAGATTCAATCTGAGAGGCTATGACAGAGGCTCACTCGAGAAGACACTTAAGAGGGTCAGAAAGATTCCTAGGGAAGAACTTCTCATAGACAAATCCAAGAAGCAGAACACCAAGAAGGAAGGTAAATTCTGCATGATTACCCCTTATTATTCCTCTGAGGCCAATCACCTCAAGAAGATGCTGAAAAAGAACTGGCATATTCTTCAAACTGATAATGTAATTAAGAATGATCTACCTGCATGCCCACTGATCACATTCAGAAAAGCCAGGTCCCTACATGATAAAGTGATACCGAGAACTATTACACTGAAAGATATGAAGGGTTTTTTCCCTTGCAGTAGATGCAAGGCATGTGCAGCTAGCAAAAGGGTCCTCACATACACTTTACCGGAAACAGTAAGATCTAAGGAAATTTTCAAGTTCATTACATGCAGTACACCGTACGCAGTTTACTGTCTGGTCTGCCCATGTGGCTTGCGCTACATAGGCAGTACCATACATCAGCTCAAAATCAGAATACTGGAGCATTTAAGAGGGATTGATAAAGCAGATCATGCATATCCACTCGCGCAGCATTTTGCTGAATTCCATCAGGGTGACAGGAGCAAGCTGCAGTACTTTGGCTTGGATTTTATTCCCGTTAATATCAGGGGTGGTGATAGACTGCGTAAGCTACTCCGTCTAGAATCTAGCTTACCCGTCGCGCGTTGCTGCGATCTCAGAAAAAAGGAAATTCAAGGAAACTCGTTATGATAACATTAAATTTGTATTGTGTCATTGTTATTGAAACTTATTCATTTTATTTTGGTAAACAATTTTAAGTGTGGTTTGAGCAGTGTGTCCTCGATTGGCTTCCATTCTTGATTGTGGTTGCTCTCCTGTGTTTATCGAGCGGGCTTGAGCAGTGCGTAATTGATCGTTTTCCAATCTTGATTCTCTTTGCTCTCCTGTTTCATTCGAGCGGGCTTGAGCAGTGCGTAATCGATCTGTTTCCAATCTTGATTCACGTTGCCTGTTCGTTTGAGAAGAATGTGCTTGAGCAGTGCGTACTCGATCGGCTTCCAATCTTGATTCTCTTTGCTCGTGCGTTTGAGAATTACGGGCGTTTGTATTCGAATAGCATTACGGGCTTGATCAGTTTGTATTTGAACAGCTTTTAATCTTGCTTCCCGTCGCTCGTCTGTTTCTGAAGCTCGTAATGACTTTTACTTTTGTGCTTCTGATGTAGATTGACCAATCGATTTCCGTTTGGGGGTCATAACTGTCGACGATACTCGCAAATTCGCTGTCTATTTCAGTATTCTAAAGATTATGAGGGCCCTGGGGGTTCGATTTTTAAAAATGTTTTTGACAGAATCCTTCGCGGGAGTGTACTCGACAACTTCTTAAAGTTTCATGGCGATCGGATGAATGGTGTAGTAATACATAAAGGACAAACAGACATACTTTCGTTTTTATATATATATAGATTTATCAACAAAATTTCAGAGGGGCCTTAATAGTGGAGAGGAGTTTTCTGTCCATTTGGGGAAGTAGTATAATATTTCCTCCCGTCTCGATCCGATTTACCTTATGCTGTTTGTCCTTTTACAAGAAGCATTGAACGACTGCATTTTATACTAATATAATGCTTATGACTTGAATAAGTATTTTAAGATGTATATGATTACATGTATATATGCTGTAAGTTATCTTGATTGCCTTTAAAGAAGCACTGAATGATTTGATACTACATTAATATAATACTTATGAATTGAATTAGTATTTTAAGGTTTATGAGATTAATTGTGCATATGCTGTGGACTATTTTTATTGATTTATATTTTCGCAGAAATTTTGTGTTATTAGTTTTCAAGTAAGGGACATAAGCCGATCCACGGCAAGACTGTGTTCTGACACCCCTTTACCTTGTGTAAATATGGATGAATTGTGTTGCCGATTCACAGTGTCATAGGACTCTTTTTAGCCATTTTTAGCGCGTTTATTCAAATGTATTGAATGTTGATGTGCTTTGTTTATGCAACGTTGAGAATTCCAAAATGGAGCTCATGATGTGCATAGGGGTGATTGTCCCTTCTTGATGTCTATACATGCTTGAAACTTTATTAGCATGCCACACCTTCGGTGTCATGAACACCGACTAAGGCTACACGCTGAAACACGTTTGTTCGAGCAGTAAGAAAATAAAGAAATCTGCAAACGCCCCCTGTGAGTGCGGTAATTTTTTTGAAATAACAAGGGATTTCAGTATATATATATATATATATATATATATATATATATATATATATATATATATATATATATATCCTCCAATTTGGCTCCGTTTTACAATCCTCTGGCGCTCTCCTCACCGGTGCTAATACTCCAAAGCAGAGCCCTGCTTTAATTTATACGAACAAATCCCTTTCCCACGGGAAGGGGAATGAGTCAGCACTCACAGGTTTCAAGTTTCCCAATTTTCTTTTATTCCGTTGTCAATTTCTCCAAACAGTAACACAAACCAACGCGTTTCGCAACAGCAGTTGCTTGATCACGGTCGATTGCTAATGTGGATACTCCTCCTATATGTTTGAGGGACCCGCCTTGTATTTACGTTTATTTCCTGTTAGCCAACAGGAAGTAGCTGGGAAATGTAGTTTACATAAAAATATTACGTTAAATAAACGGTGAGATCGTGAGATATGGTTAGAACAAACAAACAGGTGATGAGAAATTATACAGTGCCTGTGTATATGTGTCATTGCTAGAATATTGCCATTACATCTCTGTAATTTCGTTACTTTGTATTCCACGGGAATAAACGCCAAAAACAAACCAACATTGTAGATTAACATATCGCCCTCTAGTGGGCAAACTCTGTACTTCCAAATAAGTTATTACCAATAAAGCCCTCCAGTGGGCAATTGTATGCGCCCCGTTTCCTTTTCATTACATCAATTATCCGATTTCTAGCATACACCACTTATAGTTTACTATTCTTTTTATATAGCCATCACCTTCAATTAGTTCCTTAAGATAGTTTTGTCTCACACACCATTTATCCTTTTGAGTTACTTTCAAAGTCCCATTGTCCATCTGAATAATTATTTAAGTCATTGCTTTCTCTATTTCAAACAAAAATCTGTTATTTTAACACAACACTCCATCAGTCCCTCATAAGTGTACATACAGTTCCTCACTCTGATTAAGGCCCCAGGGGGTCATAGTGCGGAAGTTTAGGATTTGTCGCGACTCCCTGCATCTTAGTTGTTTTTCCTGATCCTCTCCTCTTTCATGTGGCAAGATACATTCCAGGGCATGTGTCTTTAGTAATGTCCAATCGCTGTTGTGTGTAGTTTCCATGTGTTTTGCGATTGCATTACTACGATCTTTATTGTTTGTTGCCCTTTATTGTTTGTTGCCCTTATAACTTATAAGGGCAACAAACAATAAAGATCGTAGTAATGCAATCGCAAAACACATGGAAACTACACACAACAGCGATTGGACATTACTAAAGACATATGCCCTGGAATGTATCTTGCCACATGAAAGAGGAGGGGATCAGGAAAAACAACTAAGATGCAGGGAGTTGCGACAAATCCTAAACTTCCGCACTATGACCCCCTGGGGCCTTAATCAGAGTGAGGAACTGTATGTACACTTATGAGGGACTGATGGAGTGTTGTGTTAAAATAACAGATTTTTGTTTGAAATAGAGAAAGCAATGACTTAAATAATTATTCAGATGGACAATGGGACTTTGAAAGTAACTCAAAAGGATAAATGGTGTGTGAGACAAAACTATCTTAAGGAACTAATTGAAGGTGATGGCTATATAAAAAGAATAGTAAACTATAAGTGGTGTATGCTAGAAATCGGATAATTGATGTAATGAAAAGGAAACGGGGCGCATACAATTGCCCACTGGAGGGCTTTATTGGTAATAACTTATTTGGAAGTACAGAGTTTGCCCACTAGAGGGCGATATGTTAATCTACAATGTTGGTTTGTTTTTGGCGTTTATTCCCGTGGAATACAAAGTAACGAAATTACAGAGATGTAATGGCAATATTCTAGCAATGACACATATACACAGGCACTGTATAATTTCTCATCACCTGTTTGTTTGTTCTAACCATATCTCACGATCTCACCGTTTATTTAACGTAATATTTTTATGTAAACTACATTTCCCAGCTACTTCCTGTTGGCTAACAGGAAGTAAACGTAAATACAAGGCGGGTCCCTCAAACATATAGGAGGAGTATCCACATTAGCAATCGACCGTGATCAAGCAACTGCTGTTGCGAAACGCGTTGGTTTGTGTTACTGTTTGGAGAAATTGACAAAGGAATAATAGAAAATTGGGAAACTTGAAACCTGTGAGTGCTGACTCATTCCCCTTCCCGTGGGAAAGGGATTTGTTCGTATATATATATATATATATATATATATATATGTATACACATACAAGCATGGAATATCTATTCTTCCTTTACTAACTCCATTCTCACCCTCTGCGGGGAAAACTATCTAACAATGAAGTTTATTCCCATGCACAATATCACCGAAAGGAGGAGTCACCTACCTGGTAACTGAAAAGACTTCTTTGAAGAAAAACAACTTGCAAACATCCGGAACCAACACTAGATGGCAGGAGTATGCAAAGCATGTGAATCTACAGCTCTACATGCCAAGAACAGAGGCTTACTGGGTAAGTAACATTTTCCTTTCCTCTAGTGAATTATTAAACAATAGAACTGTAGGTTAGTATTCTTATGAAGAATACGAGCATACAGGGAGAATGTTAGCTTGGATAGCAAAGGCCAAATCTAATCAGAATAGGACTTGATATCTTAGATCTGCTAAGCAACTTGCTACTAAGCAAGATCATCCTTTATGAGCATTATAGATCTATCTATCAAGCAGTATACAATGTTAATGACAAATTAGTTAATATATTGACAATAGTAAGATCGCTAAGTGAACACAGGAAAAGTTACAAGAAATTATTAAACCCATTCGGGTGGCGTTGTGGCAGGCCTAATTAGCTTAGCTAGTGCTTAAGGCTACGGAAATGAAAGAATCCCATCAGAAGTTTATAAGAAGATAAGTTATGAAGTGAAATTCAAGGGGGGCGGGGGCAATCCCCGATTATTTTTTTGAAACCACAATAGTAAGGCTTTTAAAAAAGGTTGTTGAACAGGATGACCAAAATTCTTATAGACCTTTCTGAACAGTGCTCGAATTTTCCCTTCATTGCTTTAGCTGCCAAATCTAGGTTGCCCACTAATGGCATGAACGGGGGAGGGGAAAGTGGCCAATTTTCAATTTCTTCAGTGTAGGCGTTAACATTTCTGAGACATAGCATCCTAAGGGGCTTCCTCTTTTCGCTGGCCTGCCACTGCTTACATGTGGATCCAGTGACACACAGTCTCATAAAAAGACCACTCGAATACGATCTACAAATGTGCCGTGAGGTAACAATTTCAGATGTCTGGTAATCAACGCCCCCATAAGCCTCTATTCACTTTCGGTATTTTCCATGAAATCCATGGCTTCTTACCCCCTATTCAGCGGGGCAACTATACCTTTTTTGACAAATTTCACCAGGTGTGTCTGAAAGACGTAAAGTAATCGAGGTAGTAGGTTCTGCTTGACGGCAATTTCAACCCCCCCCCCCACAATAAAAAATTGGTTGCGATATTTATGTAAGTCATTAGTAATAGTATTTAGCAACCTCAGGTAGTTAGCGGCATTTAGTAAGAGGTACTTTGGTGTTCTATATATCCCCATATTTTTAATTTTTTGGTTGGCCCATCTCAGTGAGATCAGCCTTCAACTTCGAGAGGTATGCACACACCAATCATCCCAGCATCACAGAGTTTCAAGATTCGCTTTAAAGCTAGGGAGTTTCACGAAGAATTCCAGAATTTCCATAGCTTTTGTGACCAGTTGCTCTGGTTCTACTAGTGCAAGTAGGACCTCGTCAGCAACTAGGGGCCCGATGTAGGTAAATCTAATTTACCACTTCTAAAATACCGAATCATACCGATTCGGTATTTAAGAAGTGGTAAATTAGAGGAGGGGAAATTTAGGTAATTCTGATTCAGTAAATACCGAATCTGTAAGATTCAGTATTTACCGATTCTGTAAATACCGAATCGGTATCCCCCATTGATTCTTATGGGCCTTGAACCCCTTAGGAATCAATGTGGAATACCGAATCGGTATTTACCGATTCGGTAATTACCTATTCTTGCAAGGGTGCAGGGGGTGTCACTTTGACACGCTCTGGCACCCCAATTACAGGCTTGTGTGCCATGTGGGATACATACATGCCCGATGGGCATGTCTGTGTGTCACATGGCACAGGTGTGCATGCACAAATGTGCATGCACACCTGGAATCGGTATTTTACCACCCAATTGGATTGGGTGGTAAAATACCGATTCTTAAAGCCCTGTGGCACTCTAACATGTGCCAGCTACATCTGCATTTACAGAATCGGTATTTTACCGAGTCTGTATTTACCAATTCGGTAATTTTACCGAATCGGTAAATACAGAATCGGTAAAATACCGATTCTGTAAATGCATGCCCTACATCTGAAAACCCTAATACCGGTCGGAAACGGACAAAATCGGCCGTTTCCGACCTGTATTAGGGCTCCTACATCTGGCCCTTGGTGTATTTAGCGGTGGTCATCCCCAAAGGCATCCATTGTATATCTGGATGTTGTCTAATAATGGCCACTAGAGGCTTGAATGCTGGCAAGTAGAAATGGTAAATGGGAGCATCCCTGCTGTGTTGTCCAATTCTGCTGAACTTTCTCCAATCCAAGCCATTTAACTAGCCCCATGACTATTGACTAGTTGCAGTTAGCTTCAATCCAAATGATAATTTTAGGACCAAGGCCACTCGCCATCAGCATCTGGAAAAATAATGACCTGTTGACCCTATCTAAAACCTTTTCCAGTGACAGGAAAGCAAGAGGAATTCTTCTGGAGTTAGCTTTCTCAATCAAGTGGAGGGGTAGCCGGATTTTATCTGCTGCTTTCCTCAGTGGTATAAATCCTGATTGATCTGGTCTGTAAGACAGGGTAAGTTTGGGATTAGCCTATTGACCAAAACTAGGAGAGCTATAGGCTGATAAACCTCACACTTATTCAGTTGTTTCCTATTCTATGGACCAGGGTAATGTTTTCCATCGAGCACATAACCTTTCAAGAGCGCAGGAAGGAATTAAACAGTCTTACTCAACATGGGGCAACTCCAGTTTGAAGTCATTCCTTACTGGAAAAAGAAAAGCTGCTTTTCAGGCATGAGGTACCAGATACCAACATGGCTGCTGAGGGAGGGAAGTAACCTACCTGTCCTGCATGATGTATGAGCATCTAGGAAGAGTTGGAAGCAGTAAAACCCTGATGCTAGTGGGGTATGCCGTAGGATGAAGGAGATTGATCTGTGTGCCCCAGGTGTCGGACTCTCCTGGTTGTGGTTCCAGATGGGAATTGAGAAATCGGATTTGCTCATTGCTGCTACGTCAAGAACTGCATCAACTGCAGCTAGACCGTACTGATGTTCGCTACGGCTCATCTTATGCTTGTGTGATCTGAATAACTTTGACCCTGGCTCATCCCATGCCACTGTGACCTAAAGAATGGCTTGGCTACCTGGCGTGCTACACCCTGAAATAGCGCCATGAAGCGGGCCCGACTGAAAGTCTAGCTACCAGAAGTGGATAGGATTGTGGCCATGATGAGATCCACACTGTGAGGCTGCCACAACTCCTTGTTACCTGAATCTTCGACTCAGAGGTCCTCAGACATCCTCTCCTGCCGCTCCTCTTTTTGACCTCACTAACTTGAATAAATGTTGCACTGCTCTTTCTCATTATCCTAAGAGAGTCAAGTGGTAGAGATGAGTAGTTGCTTATCCAGTTTGGGGTTCAGTAGTACTGTGGCCCCAGGACACCAGTAGTGATTAACTCTAATTTATTGTAACTTGGGCCCAGTAACCCTGACTGCCACTTTAGAATAAAATAAATCGTCTTCCAGGAATATGTCAATATATGCGGAAGCACACAGTGTCACAGCCAGTAGGGTCTAATTCCTTTGGGAGGGAATACATAGACTGAAAAAATATTCGCAGAATATAAAGTCCGCCTTGATTTCTAGGTTCCTTCTTGTACAGTAATTTGGGTTGTCAATCTAGTCTCAGCATCTTAGAGTAGTGTGCATGTTGGCTAGTTCGCTGGGTGATGTGGAAAAGGGAGAGCTGTAGTTAGGCCTGCCTAACGAGGAATCTCTTAAGCAAAATTGTTTTGAATTCCAAATTTGAAGAATCTTAGGGATGCGGTTTCACATTAGGAAGGAGTAGCAGGTTCCAGATTCTTGGGATGTTGCCCCAGGTGGGTTTTTACAACGTTTGATGTTTCCTGAATATTGGTATTTTGAAATACAATTTCTCATATATATGTGTTTCTGGAGAAGGTGGGTTGGTCAGGGAAATGAGGTGTATTATTTTATAGGTACTTCATGCATTATTGAAGCCATTCCGGCCTGTTAAGGAGAGCTTTTTAAAGGAGATCAACAGCTGAGCTGGTGCATGTTGGGGAGGCTTGCATGAGGCCAGTCTGCACTTGAGAAAGGGTGTAGTCGTGTTTTCTATTGTTCTTTGTATTTATTTCATGGTGGAGATTTAACTCCTGTTAAGCTTTTTCTGCTGTATGAAACACTGACCTCTGAGCTCCCTATTACAATTTGCAAACCACTGTCTGGGAGAAAAGCTCTGCACCTGTGAACTTCTGTTAACACGAAGCCGCAGCACACTGGAAGCACTGTGTAGCTATAAGTTGATACCAAAGGAAAGAGGCATACACATTCAGATCCATTTTCCGTGCAGAATTATTCACATATTTCTCAATTGCATAGGATTTAACCTTGCCATTTACCCACTGCTCTGAACAGGTGGTCGATGGGAGTAGGTGCAGGTAGGGGATGGGGGGGGGGGCGAAGTGGCAGATTGAAGGGAAGGATGGCGCCTGCCAAAGTAGAGCATTACACAATCTACCCAGACCTTAGAAGAGGGTTGGGCGGAAATCAGGACCAGTCTGCACGTGCAGCCCAATCCCAAGGTTCTCCAGCCTCTAAAATTGGGCTCTCACTCCAGGAAAACCAGGCAGGCGTGATCGGGCAGAGGGATAGCCAATCAGGGGAATCTGCGCCATTTCACTCTTAATTGATCCCCAAGTCTTAAAAGAAAAAAATGAATGCTGACTTTGTTAGGCTGCGTATTACATTCTCATTAGAAGGCTAGAGTGGCCGAAAGCATTGTCTTGAATTATTTCTATGTGTGGAAAAATAACTCTTGTCGTATCGAGCTCAATGAGATGTCTGAGTTTTGACTGCCTTATATTACTTAACAGTATTTAATAAATAGAGGTTATACAAAATGGTCTTTGCTAGGGATGTTTCACAGTGAATAGATGGCTTTTCTGCATGTTAAAAAGTAATTCCATGAGGTCTATTGTTGAAATGCTTTGTAACAATGCTATAAAAAACATGTTATACTAACATTTCTTTTCCTTGGTTTCCGACAGGTTGTTGCCTATCATTACTGCCAAGCAGACAATGCATACACATGCCTGGTGCCAGAGTTTGTACACAATGTTGCAGCCCTGCTATGCCGCTCTCCGCAGCTGGTGGCCTACAGGGAACAGTTGCTGCGTGAGCCTCACCTTCAGAGCATGCTCAGCCTACGCTCTTGTGTGCAAGATCCTATGGCTTCATTCAGGAGAGGAGTGCTTGAGCCTCTGGAAAACCTTCACAAAGGTAAGACGATCATCATGCAATCAGTGTGAGGCACAGTTGGTTATTGAGGAGTAGACAGTGTGAAATCTGCCTAAGACCCACTGATGCTGGGAATTTCAAAATTCTGTCTACCACTAATAAGTTGTAACTTGTGTTGGAAGGCTTCCAACCCTATTCAAATAGTTTCTCCCCGCTGCCTGCCCCAAAAATTAAAATCATGTCATGTGCATGCAATAAAGGCAATTACATGTTTCTGTTATTGAGCACTTATATGCTTTCTTCTGCTTGCAGATAGGAAGATTCCAGATGAAGATTACATTATTCTGATAGATGGATTGAATGAAGCAGAGTTTCACAAACCTGATTATGGTGACACAATAGTGTCTTTTCTAAGTAAAATCATTGGAAAGTTCCCCCCTTGGTTGAAGCTGATAGTCACAGTCAGGACTACTCTCCAGGTACCATGTGGAAAATCATATTTTGCATGCTTTCCCCAACATTGGTATTTCTATAGTTTGGGTGTATCTCTAGTTTTTTATGATACGTTCCTTAATTAATAATACAAAATAAAAATGTTTGCCCTTATTTAGCAGGGTATGCCCAGACATGGGTCCCTTGCTCTTTTTGCCACAGGATTCAAGCTAACCTGGCTGATGAAGAGTTACCCCGAAACCGGTCCCAGGATGCTTGTTTCCGCTTCAGGGAAGACCTAGTTTGGCAGTTCAGGCTGGCCTGTTCCCATGAGGCACTGGGTCAAGACAAATTTGCATATTGCTGGGTCTGAAGTAAGGTGGCGAAGTGAGCTAAAGAACGATGTGGATTCAACCCAGATCTGTGACTGGGGATTGTCTGAAAAGTCTCAGTGCTCCCTCCATCATCTCCTTGTGTTTGCTTGTTCACCCTAAGTTGGCACTGCATGCGCAGACATAGGTCCCTTGCTCATTTTGCCACTGGATTCAAGCTAGCCTGGCTGATCAGCGGTGTTACCCCGAAACCGGTCCCAGAATGCTTGTTTCCTGTTCAGGGAAGACCTGGTTTGGAAGTTTGGGCTGGACTGTTCCCACGAGGCACAAGGTCAAGACTGATTTGCATACAGCTGGGTTTGGACTGAGGTGGCAAAGTGAGCCAAAGAATGATGATGGGTTCAACCCAGATCTGTGACTGGGGGGTGAGTGTCTGAAAAGTTTCAGCGCTATGTCCATCATCTCCTTGTGTTTGCTTTGGTCTGTCAATACTTTTTAGATGTGAAGAAGCCTCCCAAAGGGAGTTTCCCTTGATGCCGTAATGCAAATAGTTTCATTGTTGTTGTCGTTGAGACACACAGGATAACTAATTTAGATTTGTTAATAAATGTGATGGTTGTTCTTGCCATTGAGATACATAGGATAAATAATTGAACTGTATTGCTAAAGTTTTTTTTCCTCATATTTCAGGAAATCACCAAATTGCTGCCCTTCCACAGGATCTTTCTCGATCGTCTGGAAGAAAATGAAGCCATAGACCAGGATCTGCAGGCTTATATCCTGCATCGAATCCACAGCAGCTCTGAAATCCAAAATAACATCTCCCTCAATGGCAAAATGGATAACACAACATTTGGCAAACTGAGTTCTCATCTCAAGACCCTAAGCCAAGGGTCATACCTGTACCTGAAATTAACTTTTGACCTCATTGAGAAGGGTTACCTAGTACTGAAGAGTTCCAGCTATAAAGTTGTCCCAGTGTCCTTATCTGAGGTTTATCTACTGCAGTGCAATATGAAGTTTCCTACACAGTCTTCCTTTGACCGTGTCATGCCTCTTCTAAACGTGGCTGTGGCCTCTTTGCATCCTCTGACTGATGAGCATATTTATCAGGCCATTAATGCAGGCAGTGTAGAGGGTGTTTTAGAGTGGGAGGACTTCCAGCAGCGGATGGAGAACCTTTCCATGTTCTTGATAAAACGCCGGGACATGACTCGTATGTTTGTACACCCTTCCTTCCGGGAGTGGCTGATCTGGAGGGAGGATGGTGAAAAGACAAAGTTCCTTTGTGACCCCAGGTAAGCATTTCCCTAACTTTTGTTCAAAACTTCCATATGGTATACATGCTTACTTATGCACTAAACATCTAAACACATTAACACGTTTTTAAATATAGAACATGTTTATTTTCTTCAGTTTTTCTCTATATTTTTAAATTTCTTTGTACAGTCCAAAATATTTGCCCTGGCAAGAAGGACCTTAATGATTTTCTAAAGTCACTGAAGATAGTTTGGAACTCTTATGTATCATTGCCTCAGCACATGCCTCTAGACGTTGCTATCGTTAGTAATCACACATTGGATCCCATAATTACCTCTTAGTGGAATTTGACTAATAATGCCTGATGTAATGGGCGTTATCCATGTATTTAGGCTGGCTGACCAGGACCTTCTCATAAAGGCCAACCATTATTAACAAAATATCTAGCCTTTCCAAATATGCATCAACAACTTAAGGTATAAAGTGTTAAGGCCTACGAGATGCTACAACCTAACCTACCTACGCCAGTTGGTACAGTCTGGGTCTTGGGAGAGATACTGCTAACATAATTTGATCACTTCTCTGGTTGCAGGCATGTAGATATCTTGATTAGGCACATGTATGGGCTGTATTTATTGCCACTGCTATAGTTATCTCCAGAGCCCTATAACATTACCTTATGGTATATATTTTGTTTCTGCTAGCCTTTAGAGCCTTTTGAGTAATTATTTTTAGCTGCCTCAGCTTATTCTCCAAACATGACAAACAGCTGCTATATACTTGTAAAGTTTTTAATGAATATTACATGGGCGTATTTCTGTATGAATGTGTCTTCAGTGGCATAAACCCAGCAAAAGAGCACTTTACCTGATCAAGGTTTTACAGTGGGTAAATGCAAGAGAGGGGGTAGCATGAGCACAGCGCCAAGGGCAGGGATGAGGGGAACTGAGAATATTCATAGAAGATGAAAGCAACAACAAGCTTGTGCAGTCTTCTCAGTGCTCAATCAGAGTGAGATATCATGGGAAATGTTATCTTTATATCCAAGGAGTGTAGATTATATTTGGTTCTGTATTTTTAAACTAGGGAAACTCATTCTGCAGTTGCTGTAGTTATTTTGCTGCAACAAAATGACAAGTACTAGCTTGTCCCACCCTCATTCTTTAGTCACAAATACCTACTTTGTCTTTAAAGGTTCTCTTGGTTATTCACTGCATCAAATACTGTATCTGGTATGGATGTTACTTACAAGAAGAGCAAGAGAGTGAACAGACAATTTGACCTGGCACCAGATGTGCATCCCTTTTGAAACATGGAATAGTTTAGGTCAATTTGTTAGCTGCCGTTGTGACATTATCTCACTCTCCTGTTTCCTTCCGGAATTAAGTTATAATTGATTTAAATTATATAATTTACCAAACATTAGAGTTTTTTCTTCAGAGCGAAGAACTGTGGCACATGCCCTGGGACAGGTGAGATGAATCAGAGAGGCAATTTATCAAAAGACATTTAGACACCAAGTAAAACGGCTATGACTGGGTAATAGGCTGTAGTGGCTTTTCAAAGATGAGGACACAGGAGTCAAAGGCGAAACTATTAGCATCTCAGCCTATTTCCTTTCACTTTGAAATGTCTTGCTGAAAACTATGACCACTGTTTGATCATCTTCAGGGATGATAATAATGCAATATCATCCATCTTGACAGCGATGCATTGCTTTGTCTTGCCAGCATCCTTGTGATGTGCTTCTTGTCCGTGGAGCATAATAACTTGATTAGATTCAGTCAGAGCATCAGTAGTCCTATAGCTGTTCCCAACAAGGTCATCTATTAGCTGAAACACAATCCTCCCAAGGCAGGTGTTTTGCAGCAGTAACATGGGTTAGTCATCCTTCGGTTTCTGCACCCCGGCTCCAACCCTTTATCATCACCCTTTTTGCCTGTACTGTTGATACGATATGTTTGCCAGGGCACACTGCTATCTGCCATACAGCACAACAGGAAACCCTTTCTCTTGCAGCAACAGCACGCTCTGACCACCAGCAACACTACGCACAGCAAGCCCAAAGCAGAGTGCTGCATTGCATCCATTAAGAGTTCCATACTATCCCAGTGAGAGGAACTGTCACAGTACAGAGCAGCCTGCACACACACTGATAATATCCCACATGACTTCAACAGGGCACATCAAAAGGGCAAAGTCGTTTAAGAGATGAGACTGCAGCCCCCGCTTTTGAAGTAGTGTTGTGTTCCTATTTCTAATTCAGTGCCACTTCCTGCATGCTCCTCATCATTCCCAGCAGTGTCCTTGATTGCCTCATCGTCCTTTGCATCATCGCAATGGTAGGTACTGCCTGAAGTATTGTTCACTGTCTATGAAAGGCTGATGGGAAATATAAGTTGAGTGTCCATTATCTGGAGATGCATTCTGGAGTATTATTACCAGATAATGAGAGCAACCAAATGTATGTTTTACGCTCACTAGATGTATGACTCTTCTCTTTGCCGTCCTTTATCGATTAGAGTGCCCTAGCAATCTAACTCTTCCCAAAATCGAACCTGTTTACACTCTTCTAAGTACAACATTATAGAGTTTACAGTTTCACAAATGATATGTATAATTAAAACACATAGACATTTTAATTTAGAGTGCAGCAGTCATTAACAGCACTAAGTTGTGCAATGTGTGATGTACATTATGTGATGTGGCATCGTTTCGGTCAAAACATGTTATATGGTGGAAAAGTATATGGTTGGTGAATTAATGTTAGGTGAATAGGCAGGGGTTTGAGCTAAGACTAATGTAAAACCTTAACTTGTGAATTTCATGTCTTTAGAAGTTTTGTGTTGTAGCCACTATTACCCTTGTCAACGTTTTTGTCGTCTTTTATCGTACGTTTTCCTCTATATTGTTTCATTCATTTGTACAACTGTTTTTATTCCTAAATTTAAAAGCAAACGTTTGAGTAACTTACTCTTCAGGACTGCATACCAAAGGCAGAAGAAACCTAACTGCTTATGTACTAAGCTTCCCTCAAAATGCTGGCAATTCTAACCTTCTTGTTTGGCTGTTTTCCATGCTGTGTTCTATTGCCATTGCTTACTGTTTTTTGTTTGCTATCCTGTCCACATGTAGGGACCATTGTTCTTTGTAAATTGATACTGCCCAAGGTCCCTATGGTATACCTTTTGGGTTCTCTTGTCCTTGTGAAAACATAAAGTGAATCAACAGCATACATTGTTTTTCGACCGTGAACACGGTGTTCAGATGAGGAGCATAGTTTACAGCTAAATGTGTGAAAGGCAGACAGTTTGCTTGCAAAAATGCACTAGCAGTCTATCCAAGAGAATAAAGCCATATAGTAACGCGTGCAAAAGCGGCAAAAAGGCTTCCAAGCATATACTAACTAATGCTAATTTAGCAATGTCTGCAGGTAATCCCATGATCTCACTACAATAGTCTGGTCGGCCTCTGTACACTACCTTCTTCCTTTACAAACTGGTGCTTAGGACTTGTACATCCTTTCTTTCAAAAGTGGTGTCATCCTTCCTACTGGGGCAGTACATCATGCTGTCAGCTCTCTTCTCTCTGCAACATCTCTCCAGTGAAGAGGAGAGACTACACCAGTTGGGTCCAGGATTGGCCCTTAAGTTTATATGACGATGGAATTTCAGGTGGATGATCAGTTCTTTGTCTGACTCGCCCATGCGCAGAAAGGAAAGGCAGATAAAAAATGCACCCTATCTTCATGCATTGTCCTTAGCAATAAACTGTGTTATGCCTTTGCGGAAAAGAACCCTGGAGCTGATTCCACCAGGGCAAAGGCTGCAACTACAGTACTGGCTTGGGTTCCTTGTTTTGGACACATGTGCCTCTGTCTGTACTTTAACTGGATACTTCTGTATCGATTCTCAGATCAGCCTGGAGGTTTATTTAGCACCCTCTGTCCTGCAGGACTTCCTGGTATAAAGTCCACTCCTCAGACCCTCCTCCTTGAAGAATCTTTGCAATCAATTCACAGAGTGAGGAATGTGCAGTTGGAAGTATCCATCAGAAGGATAAGCTACTTACCTTAGATAACACTCCTTCAGATGCTTTCGCTAGCAAATTTTAGATTCCTCACCGCCCGTCTCCCTCCCATTCTGTTGAGTGGACTTTCAGTAGTTAATAAAGTTTTAAGTTAAATTACACCCACTATCAATGTTCTCAGTCTGTCAGTCATGCTCAATGTTGGAGGGCACTGAGAAGATCAATGAATATACTGAAGTTCTAACACATGAGTGGCACTTTTATGCTTTGTTTTTATGTTCGACGGCACGGAAGGGTCGCAGCAAAGGCTGATGTTGCCACTGCCAGCGCACAGGAGCTACTGAACATGTTTCCAGATCCAGCTTGCTACCTCTGGAAATTAACGAGGCGAGTAACCTGTAGTTAGGTAACGTATCCAGAGAAAAAGCTTTAACAAAGCTCAGAAACTTATCATTTTTGCCATACACTTCCCTCTTAACGTTTCCTGAAGGTTCAAGGTTGTCTGGTCTAAGGGCCTGTTGTATGCAATTCCGTCAATCTCATCTGTGTCATAAGTCAGGCAGACAGTGCAGGAGATCTCATTATGATCACCCTATACTGAGCGAGGTGGTGCGCCAATCTGCCGGCCACCCTTTGTTTTGCTGCAGTATGGTATAGTCCTTTACCCAAATAATTGTATGGTCCGTCCATATGCTTGGAGATTGAGTACTGCCAGTTGGAGTCCTTTTGCCTTACTGATGAAGTCCCAGATTTCATCTCGGCAACAAGGTAGCTTGCTATCTGAACATGCTTCTGGACTAAGTTCCTTTAGTGGGGCAAGTTGAAAGGTTTCAAATACCTTTCAATCTTCTCTTTTGGGTGTCTTGCAATTTGCATTGTCTCTTGCTGGCACTTGTCTTCACCCCGCCACACCCGCACAGCCGAGATAAACGCTGCCGCGGAATTGCAACTTACATTGCCGCCATCAGCGAGTGAGCTGGTCTTTAGGCCACGCCCACACTCTCGAGGCCACGCCCCCCAGCCTACTTAACCGAGCTGACTGCAAGCTCTCGCAGATCCTATACTCCTGAGGCACAGCCGGGAGCTTTGTTCACGAAAATCGCTATTTTTAAAAATATTGTTTGTTTGATCTAATTTGAATTCTCACCAGTCTCCCCCACTCTGCACCTTGTTGGGGCACTTGTCTTCACCCCGCCACACCCGCGCAGCTGAGATAAACGCTGCCGCGGATTTGCAACGTACATTGCCGCCATCAGCGAGTGAGCCGGTATTTAGGCCACGCCCACTCTCTCGAGGCCACGCCCCCAGCCTACTTAACCGAGCTGACTGCAAGCTCTCGCAGATCCTATACTCCTGAGGCACAGCCGGGAGCTTTGTTCACGAAAATCGCTATTTTTAAAAATATTGTTGTTTGATCTAATTTTAATTCTCACCAGTCTCCCCCTCTCTGCACCTTGTTGGGGCACTTGTCTTCACCCCGCCACACCCGCGCAGCCGAGATAAACACTGCCGCGGAATTGCAACGTACATTGCCGCCATCAGCGAGTGAGCTGGTCTTTAGGCCACGCCCACTCTCTCGAGGCCACGCCACCCCCCCACCCCCCCCCCCCCCCAGCCTACTTAACCGAGCCGACTGCAAGCTCTCGCAGATCCTATACTCCTGAGGCACAGCCGGGAGCTTTGTTCACGAAAATCGCTATTTTTAAAAATATTGTTTGTTTGATCTAATTTTAATTCTCACCAGTCTCCCCCTCTCTGCACCTTGTTGGGGCACTTGTCTTCACCCCGCCACACCCGCGCAGCCGAGATAAACGCTGCCGCGGAATTGCAACGTACATTGCCGCCATCAGCGAGTGAGCCGGTCTTTAGGCCACGCCCACTCTCTCGAGGCCACGCCCCTAACCCGCTACAAAAGATGTGCATTCCACGTTCGCGCAGCGGGCGCGCCTAAGGCAAGCCCGTCTGGGCCCGTCCGGGCCCAGCCGGACCCAGGCCCAGTCACTCTGCCCGTTGCTCCCGATGAACGACTTATCTACACGAGAGATAGGCTCCAAGCACTCAACTCGTCGAAAAATCCGGAGTGCAGCTACATCCATTCGGGAGGTAAACCTTTCATTGACTGTGCCCTATGTAATCCGGCCACTACTACCCCAAATAACCATGGCCTACAGCTGGGCCTTCTCAATTGTCGGTCCCTCCCCAAACACGCTCATGAAATCCACCTTCTGATACAGGATCACGAGTTTGATGTCTTGTTCCTCACAGAAACTTGGCTCACTTCCTGGTCGGATTCTGATGTCATTAACGCTCTACCCCCAGGCTATCAAATCCAATCCCAAAACAGACCCCTCGGCAGAGGAGGTGGCCTTGCGATAATCTACAGAGAACAATTCGCATGTAGAGCTAGCAACGCCAATATCGACGAGTGCGAAAGCTGCCAATTTGCTTTACAAATATCCTCCGCGCACTCCCTCTCGGGGCTGCTGATATACCGTCCGCCGGGAACCCCTGGGAAATTCGCAAGCGCTCTTGTCGACACTGTCACTCAGATAGCAACCACTTCTCCCAATTTTCTTATCTTGGGAGACCTCAATCTCCATCTTTCAGACCCCAAGGACCTTACTGCGTCCGAACTTCTTGTGGACCTCACATCTTTTGACATCCGATTAGTTTACTCAGAACCCACCCATGACAAAGGACATCTTTTGGACCCCGTTTTTACCAACATCACGGGCCTCACCACCTGCCCCCCCTCCCCCCTCCCTTGGACAGACCATTTCTTAATTTCTATCGTTTGGAATCTCTTCATTCCACCCACCCAACAGGCCAAAATCCGGGTCACTGACCGACGCTGCCACAAACTCTCGCCAGACGAATGGGCCTCCAATCTCAGGGCCACTCTCTCCCCCCCAGTCTCCGACTCAGCCAGTGCTGATAATCAGTTCAACTCTTGGCTCACTTCATCACTAGACAAACTTCTCCCTAAAACTTCCTCTCTCAGGCGAATTAAAAGAGTGAACCCTGCCCCCTGGTACACTCAGGAACTTAACCTCCTTTCGGAAGGAGTGCAAAAGAACAGAGCGCTCTTGGAGGAAGGATAAATCGATAGTCAAGAAAGATGCCTTCCGGACCTCCTTAAAAAACGACAAGTCCGCTCTTCGCAACACCAAAAGTACATTCTTTCAGGAAAGGATAGAAAACTCCTCCTGCTCCAGCAGGGAAACTTTCATCATTTTAAAACAATTACTTAAAGCCCCAGACCCTGCACCAAAGAATCTGCCAGACCGCAAGGCAGCCGAAGAGAAATGCCTTAAATTGGCCAAATTCTTCGAGGAGAAGATTCAGAAAATCCTTGCCTCTCTTCCACCTATCGACTTTAGCGAGGAAGACTGCATGAACTCAAACCCTACCACTTCCCGTTTAATCTCTCTTGGACCAGTCACTGTTGAAGAGGTCTCGACAACGCTGGATACTATCAAAAGCGGATCCCCCAGGGACTCAGTCCCCCTACGCATCCTTAAGAAAGTGGCCCCCACCATCGTCCCCCCACTCACTCATCTCATCAACACCTCACTGCTTCAGGGAGTAGTCCCCCCCTCCCCCCCCCCCCCCCCCACCCCCAGCTGGAAGGCGGCTGTCGTCAAGGCGCTACTCAAAAAACCTTCCCTGGACCCTTCGGACTTGGCCAACTACAGGCCAATTTCTCTCCTCCCCGGAACCAGTAAAATTGCCGCAAAACTAGTTAATAAAAAACTTTCACAGTATCTGGAGACCAACAATCTGCTCATATGCTCGCAAACTGGATTCCGCCCAGGGCAGGGCACCGACATCGCCCTACTTGCAGCAGTGGAGGAGGCCAGAGCCCTTTTGGACGCAGGAGGATCAGTGGCAGTGATCCTCCTGGACCTCAGTGCGGCCTTCGACACCGTCAACCATCGGGTCTTAATCCAGCGACTCAAGAACATCGGTGTTGAAGGCACTGCTCTGACCTGGTTCAAATCATTCCTCGGCCACCGCTCCTTTCAGGTCTGGGAGAATGACACCCGCTCTCCCGAAACCCATCCTCCATTGTGGTGTGCCCCAGGGCTCATCTTTAAGCCCGACATTATTCAATGTCTACATGTCCCCACTGGAGTAGGTTGTCAACCCATTCGGAGTGAAAATCATCAGCTATGCTGATGACACTCAATTAGTGGTGTCTCTATCCCACCCAAACCAAAAACCCTCGGACCTCTATAATTGTCTGGCAAAAATTCAAGGATGGATGAACAGCTCGTCATTGAAGCTTAATGGTTCAAAGACGGATATTCTCCTCCTTGGCCAGAAGGGGCTTTCCCTCTCGCAGAACCTCTGGCCACCCTGCTTGGGTGAACCTCCGGCCCCCAAGTCTGAGATCAAGAGCCTAGGAATCTGGCTTGAAAAAGGCCTTTCTTTTAAGGTGCAAGCCAAAAATATCGCCGGTACTTGTTTCGGGTTCTTCAAATCTAGCAGGTAGCTTCTGCCCCTACTCCCTCCTCCTGTCTCCCAGAAACTGCTAATCCAAGGCCTCATTATGTCAAGGCTGGATTACAGCAATACCATCTATCTGGGCGCTCCCGAGGCAACACTCAATAAACTGCAAAGGATCCAGAACGCGGCGGCCCGGATTCTCACCAATACCCCGGCGAGATCTTCGGCCAAACCAGCCCTGAAACACCTACATTGGCTCCCTGTGAGAGAGCGAGTGAAGTTCAAAGCTCTCTGTCTATCACACAAACTCCTACAGGACAACGGCCCCCCGTCCTAAAAAAATTCATAAGGCCCTATAAAGCCTCAAGATCCCTCCGATCCGACCATGAATACCTCA
Source organism: Lissotriton vulgaris (assembly GCF_964263255.1). Classification (NCBI taxonomy): domain Eukaryota; kingdom Metazoa; phylum Chordata; class Amphibia; order Caudata; family Salamandridae; genus Lissotriton; species Lissotriton vulgaris. The sequence continues at coordinate 1,684,198,792 of NC_141693.1, read as the reverse complement.
TCACTATCCCCAGAGTGAAGAAGGTTCGCACGGGTGGACGGCGTTTCTCTGTCAACACAGCCCACCTTTGGAATTCCCTTCCCCGTGATCTCAGGACGGAACCAGACTATCTCCGATTCAGGAAGCGGCTGAAAACTCACCTGTTCCCCTGAGCCTCTTTTCCTCCTCACTTCCCCTGTTACCCTCTAGTTTGTTAGGATCTTAGCGCTGGGATACTTACGGGTGACTACGCGCTTTACAAAACCCAATAATAATAATAATAATAATGTCAACAGGATCGTCGACGATGGCGACAGCGACGTTGACGGGGATATCGACGACGGCAGCGATGACGAGGATTTCTTCGACAACGGCTTCGACGACAACAACCATGACGACGACAACGGCAGGATTGTCGACGGTCTCGTCGACAACGCCCATCTCGTCGTCGACAGTCCGCCTGTCGACGGTGAATCTTCCGTTGATGACATCGACAACAGGTTTTCCTTTACCTTCTCCATCGACCACGGTACCATCGACGATGCAGTCGTCGACGGAGAAAATAACTATTTCCTTGAAAAGGATAACTCCGGACATGACGTCTCCAAGGAGGGTTACCCCCTTGCCTCCTGCTTTGTTACTAGAAGAAGAAGAGGATTCTGACGTAGATGATAGGGACTCTTTTGGGTATGCTTACAGTCCATCTCAACTGCTGGTAACATGTCAGGAAACAGATTCTGAAGGCGAGTTTCATGAATGTTCTTACCAGCACTCTTATCAACGTCAGGAGTCCGCAGGCCAGGAGGTGATGTCTGTTCCTTCTTCACTCTTAGCCGATCTCCATAGCATGTTGCAGGACTATAAAACCAGGTTCTCTCAGGTTACAACTCAGGCTGATTCTATCCCGGCAGTTCAAACCTTATCTGCCCCCACAACTCCAATGATGGTTTCTCCAGAGTTGCCAACTCAGGTGTTCTCTCGGCCACAAACACCTGCTCCGAATATACCGTCAACACTACCGGACGTACAGAATATTTCCTCGGATGAGGATCAGAATATTGATAACAGGCCTAATCAGGGCGTAGAGTGGGATGAGTATGTGATTCCGGATCCAGCATCGCCTAGTCCAGACCCGGTGGATTCTCCCCCAGCGGATGTCGGGGGTTTCCATAAGCTGATGGAGAGAGCATCTAGCCGATTCAAGCTGCCTATGCCTTCCGTACAGATGGAGTGTTTTCTCTCTATGGCTTTAAAGAGCTCTATAGGAAGGTGACCCGATATATACCCATTGTGGAGCATGTGTGGGATGATGGTCGCAAGGCTATGAAAAAAACAGCTACAGTTATTCTGGTTCTGCCATGCCTGGAAAAGAAATATAGGACACCTGAGGATGGTCCAGCGTTCTTGACTGGGCAGCCAAAACCGGACTCTGTGATATCGCAGGCGGCACAGAGGAAGTCCCGCAACCCTTCGGCACCCCTTACAACTCCTCCTGATAAGGAGGGCAGGCGACTTGATAACGCAGGAAAAAGGTTCTCGTCAATGGCTAGTCTCCTGGTGCGAGCATTAAATACTTTGGCGATACAGGGTAGGTATGATCGCCAATTGTGGTGTGACCTATCGCCTTATTTGGAACAACTTCACCAGGAGGCAAGAGGTGAGGCCAAGAAAATACTGCAAGAAGGTGAGGCCACATCGGCTGAGGTGATAGGCTGTGCCATGGACATTGTCACTACGGCTTTTCGTTCATTAGCTGGAGCAGCGGTTCATCGTCGCCAAGGATTGCTCAGAGCGATGTGGTTCAGGCCGGAGGTCCAGAATAAGATCTTGGACCTCCCTTTTGACAGAGCGGCATTATTCGGAAAACACATAGATGATGCCCTCCAAGAAATAAAGAAGGATACAGAGACGGCTAGGTCTCTTGGTACGCTTCAATACCGGAAAGCTCCTTTCAGGGGTGCAAGAGGGAGGAGTACCACATCATACAGAGGCTCATACCAGCAGCAAAGGTACTCTTCATATGGATCAGCGTCGCAGTCGTACCGTCAGCCCTATCACCAAAAGCAAGGTCAAGCGTCGTCTTTCTCTAGATACAATACGAGAGGGAAGCAGAACCGCCAAGGACGGGATACGTCCAAGAGGCAATAGCGGCATTCTGGCTCTGCCTGCTGTACCCACCTCCACAACAACATCTGTAGGAGGCAGGGTATCTCAATACCTCAGCAGCTGGACTCAGATAACATCAGACCGTTGGGTGCTCAACAACATTCGAAAGGGCCATACTTTAGAGTTCACACAAATCCCACCTTCCAAGCCCCCTGCTGCCATTCCTTCAAGACATCTGTATCTCTTGCAGCTCGAAGTTCATCAGATGCTCCTAAAGGAAGCTGTGGAGCTAGTCCCCTTATCTCAAAGAGGGAAAGGATTCTATTCCAGGTTCTTCCTGGTAAAGAAGACGCTGGAGAAATGGCGCCCTATTTTAGATCTCAGGGAGCTAAACACCTATCTAATTTCCCAATCCTTTCGGATGGTTTCACTTCAAGATATATTACGTCTCATCTATCCAGGGGATTTCATGGCCACTCTCGAACACGAAGATGCGTATTTTCACATACCCATTCACCCATCGCACAGGAGGTTTCTATGGTTTACAGTAGCCAAAAGCCACTTTCAATTCAGGGTGTTACCCTTTGGACTTCACTCTGTCCCAAGGGTCTTTACAAAGGTGCTGGCACCGGTGGCAGCTTTCCTACGGAAACATCATTTTCAGGTCTTCCCATACCTGGACGACTGGTTGCTGAAGGCCCCGTCGAGGGAGGCTGCGAGAGAAGTAGTCAACGCATGTACGAACCTATTCCAGAATTTGGGTCTTACTCTCAACAAAGAGAAATCATCTCTGATTCCGTCCAGGACAGCGAGTTTCCTGGGGGGCATCTTGGACACACATCTCAACAAGGCTTTTCCATCCCTAGAAAGGCAGGAAAAACTGCAATCCATGGCGCTGCTATTGAGAAAAAGAAAGTGTCTTTCAGTATGCTGTTACAAATCCCTTCTGGGGGTGTTCTCCTCGTGTATTCTTCTGATACCTCACTGCAGATTGCGGATGCGGATTCTTCAGGAACAGCTAGACAAACAATGGAGGCAAGTTCACGGCTCATTTGACGACAATGTGATGATTACTGTAGTAATGAAAAGAGCAGCCTTGTGGTGGACGAAGCAAGAAAACCTTTCCCACGGTCTATCCTTCGTGAGCAATCCGGCTCCCCAAGTGGTGACAATGGATGCTTCACTGGACGGCTGGGGTGCGGTGCTTCAAGATCTTCATGTCAGCGACATTGGTTGCCCCAGTACCGTCTTCTTCATATCAACCTCCTAGAACACAGGGCTATCAGGCTAGCTCTACAGGCGTTTCTCCCACGACTGTAAGGATCGGCGGTTCTCGTCGGCACGGACAACACCACGGCCATGCACTACATAAACAAGAAAGGGGGTACCAGATTTCTTACGTTGTCTCAAAAGGCCCAAAAGAGTCTTGAATGGGCTATTTTTCACGGAATATCACTGCAGGCAGACCATCTACCAGGAGTTCTAAACGAAAAGGTGGACAGACTCAGCAGGCTGTCGTCAGTCAGCCACGAATGGGAACTGATTCAGGTGGTCTTGGAGGAGATTTTTCAACGATGGGGCAAACCCTCAATAGATCTATTTGCCACCCCGATCAACAAGAAATGCCGGTCTTACGCAAGCAGGCTTCGCCATCGAGGATCATTGGGAAATGCGCTTTCAGTAGCTTGGTCAAGAGCATTTGTGTATGCCTTTCCCCCCATTCCGATAATCCCAAGGCTTCTCAGGAAGATCAAAGTGGAACTGTGCAAGATGATCTTAATAGCTGCTGCTTGGCCGAGACAGTTCTGGTTCACGGAACTTCAACTTCTGTCTCTCGTCCCTCCTCTTCCTTTGTGGGCGATTCCGGATCTTCTCACGATGTCCCACGGGCAGATCTGGCATCCGGATCCAGATTCATTACACCTGACTGCATGGCTCCTGAGCAGCGAGAATTAATGTACCTTCCCATCTCGAATGAAGTAAGAGAAATTCTGTCTCAAGCTAGAGCTCCTTCCACAAATAAAACTTACCGTTTGGAATGGAAAATATTTTTCATTTGGTGCCGGAAGGAAAGTGTTGACCCTTTCTCTTCTCAGCCTCATCAACTTCTACCTTATCTCTTGTCCTTGGCTAAGACAGGATTGGCTCATTCATCCATAAAAGTTCACTTGGCAGCGATCTCTCGCTACAGACGTTCTGCATCTGGACCTTCTCTCTGGTCTTCAAGAACAATTAAACAGTTTCTCAAGGGCTTGTTCCGAGTCTTTACCCCGGTGAGGCCTCCGCCTCCCACTTGGCGTTTGAATTTAGTTCTCGCACAGCTCATGAAAAATCCCTTCGAACCAATTCATCGGGCGGAAATGAAATTTATTTCGTGGAAATTGGCTCTCCTTCTTGCCCTCACATCGGCAAGACGCATTGGGGAATTGCAGGCTCTCACAATACAGGAACATTTTCTCCAGTTCAAAAGAAATACCGTGATTTTAAAAACTAATCTGAGGTTCATACCTAAAGTGCCTACAGACTTTCACCTAAATTAACCTGTGATTCTCAAGTCTTTCTTTCCTTACCCTTCCACACCAGAGGAGAGGTCACTCCATTCTCTGAATGTGCAGCGGTGCTTGAAATTTTATTTGGATCGCACCAAAGGGTTTCGTAAATCTTCACAATTGTTCATCGCTTTTGGCAGTCCTCGCAAAGGCCTTCCACAGCAAAGTATTACAAGATGGATCTCCAGTGCCATTCTATATTGCCACTCAACAGCGGGTAAGCCTCTGGACAGCAGGATTAGAGCACACTCCATGAGATCCGTGGCTTCATCTACAGCTCTCTTTGCAGAGACATTTGCAGAGCTGCGACTTGGAGCAGCGTGCACACCTTTACGAAGCATTACTGCTTGGAATCCCTGACACAAGAAGACACAGCTGTGTGCCAGGCAGTCCTGAGGAACCTCTTCCACTAATTTGTGAGCTTTCCCTACTATCCCTCCTTCCTATTTCTGCACATTTTGTATTTACTGTTGGTACAGATTGTTATTTCGGTATGTGATTTACTACTTCTATTATGATATTACAGATACTAACATGTCTCTTTATTTATGTCACAAATGTGCTTTATTGCTTAATGCTAGCTACTCTGATACAAGCTATGGGAATCTATGAAAGTTCCAATACTGGGGCAAGAAATCAAGTTACTTACCTGTAACTTTGGTTTCCCAGTATTGGTAACTTTCATAGATTCCCATGCGCCCACCCTCCTCCCCTGGGAAAGTTCAGCCTTCAGCAGATGTCGTTACTGTTACACAACAGCTATGAAAATCTGTGGCTCTGAGGTTCTTTCAGGAGGGTTCTATGGGGTGAGGCTCTTCTGATTGGCTGATGCTTAGTTTTGGTCTCTTTTACAAAAAGAGGCGGATATGCTACAAAAAGGAATAAGGCCTAGGCCTTTTCTTTCTCTTTTGTACCTACTGCTATGTTATTTATGTTACTGAGACTCCCATTCCGATGACTGGGAATGATACAAGCTATGGGAATCTATGAAAGTTACCAATACTGGGGAACCAAAGTTACAGGTAAGAAACTTGTTTTCTTCATTCAGATCCAGATTTGGTTTTTTTCAATAGGGGTTTAATAATGTTTTTTTTTTCCAAATTCTGGTATAGATGCCTGGTGAAAACATTGCATTACAGATGTTAGAAAGTGATGGTGCAACTAGATCAGCTAGTGATTTGAGAACTGAAGGAGGGCAAGTGTCAGTGGCAAGTGATGGTGGTGATTAGAGTTGATATCTGGACGGGGGTGGTGCTCTCAAATTGCGCTAGGGAGGGAGAGTATTTAGTGGGGTCAATGTTTAAAGGCTGATCATTTGTTTGGGTGTGGGATGAGAAATTGGTGTAAATGTAATTCACCTTTTCAAATAAATAATTAGCCAGGGAGTCACATAATGCCTGTGATGCAGCTGGATTACAATTTGAGAGGTGTCCTGACAGTTTGGCGACTACCTGGTAGAGCTGTTTGTTGAGTCTTGCGCAGATTCAATCTGTGCAATGTAATATTTGCTTTTCTCCTGTATGATCAGCAATTTGTATCTGTTAAGTGATTATCTGTGAAGAATTGTATCTTGACAGTTTTAATTTTTACGCCAGTGTCTTTCGCGGTTCCTGCACAATTTCTTCTGTGCTCTAAGGGGTTCAGAGAACCAGGGGGCCGATGGAGAGCAGCGATTGTTCGAAAAAGTATTTTTAGGCACCAATAGATTAATAGTGTTATGCAGCCAATTAGAATAGTTTGATGATGCTAAATTGGGATCTTGGGAAGCTTCTGGTTGAGTTGAGGATAAGTGTTATTTAAGGAGCTTAGGAACTGTGCATTTCCAGGCTTTGATAGTTATGGGGGACTTGAGAGGGCACTGGGAGGCAATTTTTTATTAATATGGATATTGAATAAGACCGTATGATGGTCTGTCCAGGCCAAGGGGAGAATGTTCTTTAAGGAGATGTTTGAAGAGTTGGAGAAAAGGCCATCAAGGGTGTGTCCGGCCATGTGTGTGGGGTTGGATACCCGCTGGGAAAGACCCAGCGCCTCTAGTTCCGAAAGTAACGTGATCGTGTAGTCGTCAGCTTGATTTTCAAGATGAAAGTTGAAGTCGCCTAAAATAGAGAGAGATGGTTCAGCGATCAAGGGTTCCAACATGGTACTCAGACAGGAAATAAACTGTGTCCGGGAGCCTGTGGGCCAATATAGTAAAATACCCTTAAAGGTTTGGGAGGTGGTTAGCAGGAAGGAGAAGCTCGGTGCTTCACAGGTCTGGGATGGTATATTGTCTATTTTAGCTGAGAATTTACTGCGGTAGAATATTGCTAGCCCACCACCCTTTTTATTGGGTCTGTCCTGACGACAGGCTACATAACCCTCCGGGGTAGCTGTAGTAAGGTCAAGTCCTGATGAGGAGTCTGTCCATGCTTCTGTTATGAAAAGAACATTAAGGTCAAGTTCTATGACAAAATCTATTACCTCATACTTATGTTTAACTAGAGAGCGTGTGTTTACGAGGGCCACAGGAATGATTTCATCAGTGGAATTGGCTGGGAAGTAACCATTCTGGGCTGGGAGAGTAATGGGAAATCACAGTAGGGGCCGACTATAGAATGGCCGCTTGGAGAAGGCCCTGGCTTGATAGGAGGGCACATTATTGTAGGGCGAAGAAGTTTAAGATCGCTACTCAAGTAAGTTATGGCCTTGGAGTCTAAGAGGATTGGGCCAGGGGGGGTGGCCCTCGGTCCGGTCCGGGCGCGGACGGGCACGGACGGGCGCAAACGGGCTTGCCTTTGGCATCAGCGCGAGTGAGCAAGTGATGTTAAAAACGATGTAATTTTTAAAAGCAGTGAGGCATTAATTGTGGCTGAGCAATCTTAGCCAGGCTTAACAGTTAAGTGTCCTGCTGCAAAGTGAGCATGTGTATTTATGAAGAAATAAACTGTTCTTCGTGTACCTGAGATTTCTGTTGTAATTTCCGGATACTTGACACCGGGTTTGTACAACTTGAGATTTGAGTCACGCCTCAAGTTTGACTAATTGTTACACTGGCGGCAAAGATGAGATGTTAAAATGCACATAACCATTAAAATAAGATGCACAGTATGTATGGTTGCATAAAGGGATCTTATCTATTAAGGTGGAGACACTAGAAGGAGCCAGGATCAGACTTGATCCTAATGAATATGAGTCTGTGCTATTGTAATGTAGATCATTGTGGGAGGAGGATATGTGCAGTAAATTTTGCACATTTTCCAGGTTTTGATTTGGACGTCTGTGCACATTGTCACAAAACACCAGTGCCTTGATAAGTCTGCTGGCCGGGCTGTTTTGTGTGATCAGTAATGCAAACTGGCCTCATCAGCACACTCAGAATCTCCACCTTTGGGAGGTAGTGCAAGGGCATCTGTTCTAAAGGTGAGGCCTCAGCAGTTAGAAACACGTTATCTACTTTTGGTAGCACTCCTTTTGGATACTGTGTCTCACCACAGATACCTCACTGCCCCCACACCTTCCCTTTTTGTGGAGTGGACTCCTGAATATATTGATCAGGTTCAAAGTTTGATTTTGGCTCACTGTCTCTTGCAATTTATTTGAAGTGCTTCTACATGTTAGTGCGCAGAAGGAGAAAGTTTTAAAAATTGATGCCAGAATCCCACTTGAGGAGCGGTTCAAAGCTGCCTATTATCACACAGGAGGATTGCTGGAAAATTCTCCATATCAGGTCTCGAGCTTGCGGTTTTCCTAAAGGTGATGAGTCTATGGTTATATAGAGTATACACTAGAAGTAGCGTTACTAAAGCTAAGTAACTTCTAGTATCTGGAGCTTTGCCTTAAGATTGAGCCTACTGTGCTCCAGTGATGTGCGTTCCAAGGCTCCAACCATGTGGCACCATCTGGCAGTATTAGTGAGTCATTGCTGGTGAAAAGGTTTTCCTAAGGTGAGGATTATGCAGGAAAATTATGTATACACCAGAAATATTTTTCTTGTAGCAATAGACATGCTCTGAATCTGAGTTCCTCAATCACTCTTTTCTTTATCTGTGTATATTTGAAAAAGATGTAGTCATAGAAGAAAACCTGCACATGGAGCATGGCATGTTGTGAGTAGACCAGATGATCTAGCTTATTGGAGAAGCTTGATTCTTTTTTGTTTTGGGGGAATTCGCTCATCTTTCCTTAGAAGTGTTAGGAGATCACGAGATCTTGAATTTGTCTTCCCAATTTGGTGTAGTTTGCACAGTTTGTTGATTGTATTTGGTAATTAGTTGGATTCATTGCAATCTTTTGCTTTGAATAATGAGCTTGTGTTCATGATTTTGGATCAATTCCACAGTTCTCTTTTTATCTATTTACCATTTTTATTGCTACAGCGCTTTGGACCGATTAGCTAAGGATAAAACTTGAATCAATTTTGTAAAGTGCTTTTAGGAGAAGCAGGGTGCTAATATAAAATCCGTCCATTGTGTGTTTTTGGTATGGTAGTGTCCCGTCACACTGCAGAAAAGATTGTTTTAGAAGCGGTCAGCTGTAAATGTCTATACCTTTTTTTTCAAATATGTATTCTTACTACCATATGAATTTAGTTTTGGGAGTTCTGTATTCTCTTTGAGACTATTGACCAATCCTTTGATGTTGCCCACCCTCCCCTCACACAGTGTTCTCTCTCGATAAAGCTGAATAATCAACATTATTTCCCAGCGTCCATTTCATTCTCCCCATCTTGACCGATCTTGAGTCTTACTTTTTATCTTCAGGCCTCACTCCTCCTTTAAATGTACAATGAATTCCTGGATGTATGTCCTAATGGGGTGGCTTTTTTCAGAGGACTATGCCAACAGGGCATGAAATTTATTCATAAAAGACAAATCCCACGGGGAGTAGGCCACAGCTATTGTGAACTCGGCTGAGTTTGACAGTCTTGGGTAAGGTTAATAGAAAAAAATCAAGTCATACCACCTGTCGTCTATGGAATTTCTTTTGCATTGTGAAAGCATCGCTTGAGTTGAGACATTTGAGTGGTACCCATAAATATAGGGCGTATGGATCTATAGTCACTGGTAGGTTTTTATTTAAAAAAAAAAAAAAATACTTCTCACACTAGTGATATATTTTAAACGTATTCTTGACAGATTTGATATCAGCTGCTTTGCAGTGATGCTTCTTTGTGCATACGGTATTTTTTTTGGAGAGGTGTTTTTGGCATTTGTCAGATATTTTCACAGTGCAAGTGATTTAAACATCCATATGGGTGTGGGAGTGCTGACGCAAACGATGTGTTTACCGAAGGAAGTGGCGTTTGGTCATTTAAAAAACAATTAATCTGAAGAAAAAAATTGACTCGTGTATTCTCTGTTTTTGCAGACGCCTTTACTGATATGAAGACATGTTAATTAAATAAACATTAATTATTGGAATGCTTTTCTTGAGGGAAGTCGTCAGTTGCATGTACTAATTCCGGCAGATAAGCAATATTACTCCATTTAATGAAGTAGAAGAGTAGTCCGTGTCTGTAGCACTGGTGCAAGACATATAAATGGCATTAGTGAAATGTTATTTTTGGCAAACATGTTCAGGGTTTTTTTCATGTCATTATTTCTCTTCAATAGATGAAGGGGACTTCGTGGTAAAGATTAATATTAGCCTTATCTGTCGCTTGTTGAGAGCGGTGGTATTGGTTGTATTGATATTGTGGTTGTGTTGGTTGTAATGATGCTGTTGGTGATGGTGGTGTTACTGATACTGGTATTGATGATTGTATTAGTATTGTGCAGGTGATAGTGTTACTGATATTGGTGGTGGGCTTGATAAGTCAGGCCGTGAAGTGGGCACCAAAGTAATGCAAAACTACTGGCTTGACCCTCTGGTCCAAGGAAAGGGCATCCAACCCTGCAAGGCTTCTTCAGACCAACCTCCTTTGGAAGGTGCTGGTGAAGATGTGGAATTGGAGGTTGTTGTGATATTAGTGCATAAAATCTGATAGGGACTTCTTGCCACAGATTTCCTTACCTTAGAACACTCTCCAGGCGTCAGACTGAACCCAGATTTTTTTTTACCAATCCCTCTGTGCGTGAATAGGTGGCATCGTTCACCTCCATGTGGCGTTGTTAGTGTTGTCTTTGCTGGAGGTGAAGTGGGTGGTGCCTATACACGCTGACCTCAATTTCCTCTTTTCCGTGCCGTCAGCGTGGATTCGGATCAACTCCCTTCAATCGTTTTGTTACTGTAATTTTTCAAAATTTGTTGACGACTAGTGTGTCTATTTTTCGGTATGTCTCCGAAGAAACTTACTGGGTTCAAGCTTTGTGGAGGCTGCCATCGCAAATGTCAATGATAGACCTCCACCTGGAAAGGGACCACAACTCCTCAACTTTTGCAGAATGCCAGACCATTAATCCCAGTGCCCTCTGCAAGCGTGCCATGAGCTCTTGGCTGCTCGCCGTGCAACTCCATGCCACTTCAGAACCCGTTCTCGAGGGAGGTCTCAGGACTGCTCCTGGAGTCACTTGCATTTATCCTCATCGTGATACCAGGCTTCTTCTGGTAAGTCTCATAAGAAGAAGTCATAGAAGTCTAAACGCTCTTTGACTTCTCCGAGTCGCTCACACTCTTCAGTCGACATGAGGAAACAATGCTACAAATCGAATCCCCGCTCACAGATTGTACCTGCACAGCCTGTGTCTGACACTGAAGCCGCTCTGTGCTTCGCTGAGTCTCACTGAGCTAGAGCGACCCCCACCCACCTATGTGAATACGTGGATTGTTCAAGTGCTGTCGATTCCAGTGCTGCTGATGCCTAGTGGCAGCGCCAAACCCATTGTGATTCCCGGGTCTGATAGGGAGCCAGACCGGTGTCGACCAAGCCCACACTGCTTGAGATAGAACCCTATTTCCCTGAAGGGCCCACTGAGGAACATCAATGGAGGGGATCTGAGGATCACTTTGGGTATTTCAACCCACTAGCAGAGTCCATAGCCGATAACACCTGGTATGAGAACTTGGCTGATGCCAGTGGTCTGAATACCTTACCAGACCCTGGCCTCTTCTCTCGTCCCACAGTGGCTACTGAGGAAGGTGCTTCTTCTGCAGTGATGTTCCGGAGGGCAGCTGAGATCCTGGACCTGACGCTGCCCACAGTTGAGGTCAAGACTAACATTTTGACGGGGGTGCTTAATCCCAGGATCTCCTCTTCAGAACCCTTACTACCCTATAATGAAACCTTCACAGTTGTCCTGCTCATGGTCTGGAACAAGGTCTGCACAGGCACTCCTGTGCACAGGACCATTGCTCTCTGCCATCAACTCGCTCCTGGGGATTAGCCTTCCTCTTCCAGCACCCCACTCCTGAGAGCCTGGTGGACTAGGTCTCATCATTTCAAGATAAATCCAGACTCATTTCCTACCACACAACCAGATAGGAAATCCAAAAGGCTGGATACCTTTGGTAAGAGAATTTTCTCTTCCAGTAGCCTAGCATTCCGGCCTGTGAACACACCTGCTTATCGGGCCGTTACTCCCATACGGTCAATCAATCGATCAGCTTACTTGTAAAGTGCCACTACTCACCCCTAAAGGTCTCAAGGTGCTGGGGGTGGTGAGGGGGGGGGTAGCTGTTCTGCTAGAGGCGCTGCTGTTCGGATTCGGTTACGTAAGGGCTGCCCATGGACCTGGATGATGCTCGGGCCATTCTCTCTTGAGCTATAGCAAAAAGATGCGGCAAAGTATATGATCGCATGCAGATTAGATACAATTGATTTGCTAGGCAGAGCCATTGTTTCAGCTGTGGCACTTCACTGTCATGCCCGGCTGAGGACTACTGGCTATTTGACAGATATCCAGTCATCTCTTATGGCATGCTCCTACATAGGGCTTGCCTTTTCGACAACAAAGCGGATTCAACTCTGGAACGATTTAAAGACAGCCGGCCCACTGGCAAGTTGTTGGGGCTTACAATGGCCTTGTGCCAGCTGCAATCTGACTTCTCCCCTTCCATGACTATGTCAGGGGCCATCCACTGAATACATTTCCCCCCAGCCACCATGGCTAGCAGTCATCGTAGTCCTTTCGTGGATCCAGCTCCCACAAATCCCTTGGGATCCAGAGCCATAGGTGGACACAAACCGTCCCCCAGTTCCCCAGACTGGATTGGATTAGATGCAGATTTATAAAGCGCGTGGTTACCCTGGAGCATCCCAGCGCTACAGAACCCAGACTACTGAAGACAGAGAGTGGAATTAAAGGCCCTGTAAAAACAGAAAAGTTTTCAGAAGCTTTCGAAAACAGAGAAGGTTGGATTCAGCTCGAAGCTTCAGTGGCAACGAATTCCACAAGGTTGCTGCATTAATGGAAAACCGTCCTCCACCTGAACGCGCCCTTTTCGCTCTGTGAACTTTGGCTCGAGACTCATGGTCTGAGCGGAGGGGCCTATTAGCTTTGTAAGGGAGCACTAAGTCCTTCAAAATAGGGGGACCCTTGCCTTGTGGGCAATGCAAAGGGATTTAAACTTTATCCTTTCGCGGACAGGTAGCCAGTGCAGCAATCTGAGGGCTGGTTTTAATGAAGATCTAGCTCGAGTACCTGTTAGCAGCCTGGCTGCTGAATTTTGTATGTATTGTAACTTATTAATAGTCGCTTCAGGGGCGCCCAAATATAAGGAGTTACTGAAGTCCAGCCTTGAAAGGATCAGGCCCTGGATCAAAAGTTTCTTAGAAGGGGGGGAAAGAAGGGGAAGAACCTTACGGGCTGAGCAAAGCAAGCCAAAACAGATGCCGGCAGTTTTCTTAGCTTGAACTTTAAATGGCAGGTCCTGATCAATCCACACGCCCAAACTTTTAATTTCACTTTTAGTAGGCGGGGGTCACCCATGCAAGCCGGCCAGATGGCATCAGGCAATGACGTCATCTTATGCCCTAAAAGCATTAGCTCGGTTTTTGAGCCATTAAGTTTGAGTGCGGATTTACTCATCCACGTGTGTATGACAGCAAGGCATGAATAGAGGGTTCCGGAACTTTGGTCCCGTTGGGCAAGTGAGACGACAAGTTGGGTGTCGTCAGCGTAGCTAACTATTTTTATCCCAAATGGGGCGACCACCTCCTCCAGTGGGGACATGTACACGTTGAATAAGGTAGGGCTCAATGAAGAGCTCTGTGGTACACCACACTGGAGGGGGATCAGACTAGATCGTGCATTTGCTTCCCAGACTTGATAAGTCCGATTGTCAAGGAAGGAAGTTAACCATGCCAGTGCCATACCTGAGACTCCGATATTAGATAGGCGTTGAATTAAGATACAGTGGTTGACCGTATCGAAGGCTGCACTCAGCTTCAGGAGGATCACTGCCACTGATCCTCCTAAGTCCAGAATGCACCTCGCCTCTTCCATAACTGCAATTAGGGCCGTTTCTGTTCCCTGGCCAGGTAGGAAGCCTGTCTGAGAGCTCTGAAGTAGCTTGTTAGATTCCAGGTAAGAGGATAGTTGCTGATTCACCATCTTCTCAGCAATCTTACTAATTCCTGGTAACAGTGATATGGTTCTAAAATTGGCCAGTTCTGTGGGATCCATCTGAGGTTTTTTTAGTAGGGCTTTTACAATTGCACCTTTCCAGCTGGGGGGAACAATACCTTGACAAAGGGAGGCATTAATTAGACCAGTGGCTGGAGATGATATGATGGCAGAAACCTGGTTAAGAATATACATAGGTGCAGTATCACTCGGCGATCCGCTTTTCATAGCTAATAGGCTTTTTTCCACGTCTTCCACTGTAACTGGAGCAAAGGTATTCATCTGTGGACCAGGTGCATGGGACCTCTTACTCAGGTCTGGAGTATCACCTAATTGCGGCAAGGTTTTTAAAATGTTCTGAATTTTAGACCACCTCAACTCAAAAGCCACCATGGGCAACCAGTTTGTGGCAGGATTCGATACCACCTGCTCCAATGGCGAGTAAATACTTTAGACAAGTAGGAACATCAAATCGTCCATCAGGGCTATGCAGGACATCGCCACCCTTGCTAATGTCCTCTGATCGGCTTGTGGCTGCTATACCTCCTACTGTTGGCGAAGAAGGATGGAGGCCTCCATTCCGTAGTAGACCTACGCCCTCTCAACTACTTCTGAGAAGAAGAAAAAATTAAAGATTCTAACCTTGTATCTGATCTTATCTGCCCTCAACCCTGGGTCCTGGATGGTTGCGTTGGACTTCATGGTGAGCCACAAGTGCTTCCAATTTGCCCTGCTTCCTTTTGGCCTCACTAACGCTCCTTGGGTGTTCACCAAGGTGATCGCAGTAGTTGCAGCACATCCGTGGAGGTTAGGGGTTACGGTCTTCCCCTAACTCGACGACTGGCTGTTAAACTGGATTGCCCCCGACAGTCGTCTCCCACCTCCAAACTACAACAATCCTTCTGCATTCACTGGGGTTCACTATAAACATGCCATAGTCTCACCTGACTCCCTCTCATATGCTCTCTTTCATCAGAGCCATTCTGGATACAGTGCAGTTTTGGGTTTATCATCCGGTACAGCGAGCCCATTATATTTGGGCTATGATTTCGATGTTTTAGCCTCTATCCTGGATTTTGATGAGCCTGACTCTGACGCTAAGGCCTCATGGCCTCCTGCATCCTGTAAAATGTTCCTGTTGTCATATGCAGGTTCTGCAGTGTGACCTTAAGTCCCAGTGGACACAGCATCAGGGTAATCTCTCCGACCTGGTCTAGATATCGAGGAGGACTACACAAGCTCTATTGTGGTGGCTCACGGAACGCAATTGGTTCCGTGACAGACCTGTCTCCCTTCCTCACCCAGAGCTCATGGTGGTGACAGATGTGTTACTTTGAGGTTGGGATGCCCATCTGGGAGGTGCAGAGAGCAGAGGACTGTGGTCTCCGGCAGAGTCCCAGCTTCACAGCAGTCTGCTGGAGATGAAAGCAATTCGCCTGGCATTGAAAGCCTTTCTTCCATCAGTCAAAGGAAGGCTAGTTCAGGTGTTCACAGACACCAACACCACCATGTGATATTGCAACAAGCAGTGTGGGGTGGGGTTGTGGACCCTGTGTCCAGAAGCCCTGCATCTCTGGGCGCGGCTGGAACATAGGGGCATTTTCCTGGTGGGTCAACATCGGGCAGATTGTCTAAACGTCAGAGCAGACAAACTCAACCATCAATACATACAAAAAGACAGATCTGAGACTTACTGATGACTACCTTACTTTTAGGAAAAAACTTAAAACCACACTGTTCCCTAACACTCACTAAAATTATCATCGACCAGTGCCAGTTCTCTGTACATTGTTTATTTTAGCGCCATGATATCCTTTTAGGATGAATGCTAGCGCTTTAAAAATACTTTTGCCATTACCATTACCATACATTGCAGGTCACGAATGCCATCTCCATCCAGAGGTGGCTCACAGTCTTTTCTGAGATTAGGGAGAACCTTCAGTAGATCTATTCCCCACTGCAGAGAACAAGCAATGTCAGCACTCATGCATGCAGGAGTTTCCAAGCTCTTGCTCGTATACACATTGTTTCTGGAATGGAGCTCAGCACTCCTGTAAGCCTTTCTGGTGGTACCACTCCTGTCCAGCGTTCTCAAGAAGATCAAGAACAACCAGGCCCAAGTTATTTTTGTGGCCCCCAGATTGGGCAAGGATAGTCTTGTGACCCAAACTCTTGAGCATGACCATCTCTCCTCCGATCAGTTTGCTCCTTCTGAAGGATCTCCTGTCGCAGCAGCAGGGAAGGATTCTGCTACTGAACCTGTCCACTCTCCACCTAGATGCATCGAGATTGAGCAGCAACAGTTGAGAGTGTTTGACCTCCCTGCCGAAATGTGTGGTGTCATCTTAGCAGAGAGGCATCCCTCAATGAAAACGATTTACGCCTGCTGATGGAACACATTTGTGGCTTTGTGTGGATCCAAATCTGTTGACCCTTTGTCTGCACCCTTGCCTGTACCTTGGCCTGCACCCTGTTTGTTCCATCCTTAGCATTGCAAAGCTTTGGTTTGGGCATGATTAAGGATTACCTTTCTGCCATTTCCACCTTCCTGCCTTTGCCGGATCAGCATTCTGTTGTGATTCACACCCATCGTCATGTCCCAATGCAACCTGAATTTAGTCCTCACCTTCCTCCTGCTCACCATTTGAACCGATGTACTGCTGCCATCTAAGATTTCTGACCATCAAAACTGTGTTCCTTGTGGAAATCATATCTGCCAGGAGGCTTAGCGAATTGCAGAAGCTTTCTGTTAACCTCCCAGGCACTTCCTTCTTCTCTCAGACAAGCTGGTTCTTAGAACCAAGACATCATTTTTGGGCCCCCCAAACTTCATTCGATTAAGAAAGAGTAGAGACTGGGCCCATAAAGAGCTTTGCCATTCTACATAGATCATACAACAGAATTCCAGGTGGAGGATCGACTCTTTTCTTGAGTTTATGGGCACGAAGAATGGGAAGGCAGTTCAGAAAAGAACCATCTTACGATGGAGTATCCTCTGTATTAAGATCTGTTACACAATGGCCAAGAAACAGCTCTCAGAAGCTGCAACCAAATGCATTAGCTAGAGGAGTCACAGTCCTGGACATCTGTCAGACGGCCACATGGGCATCACTGCACACGTTTGTCAGACACTGCTTCCTAGACAGGCAGGTCCATAGAGATGGCCATTTTGCCCGTTCGTTCTTTCAGGTCTTTTTAGCTTCAATAATCTGCAGACCCATCTCCAATAAAACACTGGTTTAGTATCTATTCTAAGGTAAGGAATCTGCAGTTAGAAGTCTCTAACAGATGATCAAGTTACTTACCTTCTGTAACACCTTATCTAATAGAGACTCTGTCTAGTTGCGGATTCCTTACTGACCCTCCGATCTTCCCAGTTCTACGGATTGTTTCTAATTCTTGACTATGGAGATACTTCAGGACCTCACTTGGCGCACTGGTCATTCCTCCTCAGCTTTGCTTTGTGCTTCTGGTGTTAAAAAACAGTCAAGAACTGAGGTCAGCATGCTGAGGCGACACCTGTATAGGCACTGTGCACATCACTCCTGGCGCAAACAGTGTTTACGACACCACATGGAGCCGAAACACGCCACCTACAGGAGTGCAGAGTGATTGCTCTGCTGCTAGACTGAGTTTCTACCAGATAAGGTGTTACCAAAGGTAAGTAACTTGTTCAACACGTTTTGTGTGTCTGCTGCCGCAATTAAGAAAGAGGGCTTGTTTAGTTGCGGCTACATATTTATAAGTGCTTTATAAATAATTACTTCTCTGTAAAGCCAGAAGCGTAATTAACTGAATTGTGTATTTTTGTACCCTGAAGACGTCCTACCTTCCGTTGGTTCTCTTTTTACAACCTGTAAAGTGTATAATCCAAGTTATGAAGGTGGCTTATTAGGGATGCAGAAAGTGCAGCTCAGACTTGCAACTTGAAATTGCGAACTAACCTGGTAGAGCAGTGTCATTGAACTGATTCAAAGCCTGTTCATCTGAAACATCATAAGGAGATCACGTTATGTTGAGGCATGGGTCTCGGTTGGTGGACCTTATGCCTTTATTAAGCGTAGCATCTTTTGAGCAACTGTCATGACTTCATGCCTCCTCTTCCCGCTTCTCAAGTATGTAGTGCTGTTTCTTTACTGAGGCTAAGGCATATGTAAGCCAAAATTAAAGATAATGATATCTCATGATGATAGAGATGGACTGTACATTTGGTTAGCATCAGCCCACACATACTGGAGTCATGTTATTTATCATAGTTTCTTCTTTGATTAATGTGCTTTAAACTTAAGGGGTCAGTTCTCCAAGGGCATGGCCAAACGTTTTATAAACATATTTTTAAATTAATTTTTGTAACTTGAAGCACCTTTAAGAGTCATCCAAATGTCTATCCTGTAGCACCAAGAACAGGTAAATCAATTTAGAATACAAACAGAGAGAAGAGAACACTCAGTGAAATCCAGATCCACTGCTGTTCCATCAACAGTGAAATACTAGCATTACAACCATGTGCCAATGTCATATTGGGAAAACCCAAGAACACAACCACTGGGGAGATGATGCAGGTGCTAGTGACCAGTATGATTTGTGTTAGTATACGTGATAGTGTCATGAGGGAGTGGCTAAATATCACCACTAGTGTGTTTCCTCTTTTCCAAGATAGCAATTCTAAAATAACATGTAATGTTTTGGCCATATCTACACACTTTTTTCTTCAGCCGATGGAGAATTCTTCCATCACTGTCAAGTGCAAGATTGTTATATATGCCAAGCCTCTGAAGTCTCCTTTGTACTCAATCTCCTCACCACTTCCCTGCCCAGTACTGCTCCTTCTGCCCATTTTCTCAGTTCTTTGCCTTATCCATGGCTTTCGGATTTTTTCCAGCTCAAGGATGCCGGACGCTTGGCTAGTAAAAGTGCTAAATCCATTAATCTGGTCATAACAACATTTGCCTTGATCCTCTAGTAAAGGCCAAGTAAGCAAACCACTGGAGTTGTAGGGACATTCCCATCTGTAGATTCATTACTATACTGCACCACTGTGTACTAGTAATCATTCAGCGAGGGTCAGCTTGCACACCATATGGTAAAGGTCATCTCCCTCCACATCATATTTTGAACATCTCCTATGCGCACTAGCATACCTCAGATTGATCCTTTTAGTGGTGATGTATACCCTGTAATAATTTAAGCCTGGAATCCCTAGATATTTTAGTATTATGATGTAAAATATTTGCCCAATTTCTTCATGAAGTGGTAGCCTCGGACCCTCTAACCATTGATCATGCCACCCAGCCAACTCACACTTAGACTGCACAAACGGTGATCTCAATAGAAGTGTTATTTCTCTGTGCTTGCCATCCGATGTGCATATGTCTTTTAAATATAAATGTGATGGGGGTTCCTGCACCCCACCCCCTATGCCCCCCCTTTACCAATTACGTATTGTATCTAGCATGGCCCAATGCATCAGAAAATGTCATGCTTCAATCCCGTATTCTCTGGTTAGTTCCTGGAATTCAACTGTGCCCCCACCCTCATAAAGTCCACCCAAGGAAGGCAACCTCTTCTTTGCCCAGTCATGCAGGCCTCTCCAGTTACTCATGTGGTAACACCAGTAATGATACCAGCGGACGTTCCAGTGCATATAGTAGATGTGTACTCATTTTCTGAAGGCTTCATGCATAACGAAGAGTCTTAAGTAGGATTCCCTCAGGCTGGAACTGGGCTTTGTTCAATGGGTTGAAAAATGATTTCATAAGAATGTCAAGGGTAGAAGTATCTGGCCCTCCATCCCCTGGGGTGCCCCGACAATTGTTTCTCGATCTGGCTGCCCATTGCAACTGCACCCTACGATAATAGAGCTTCACATTGGGAGCAGCCAGTCCACTCTCATCAGCTGGAAGTCGGAGTTAAGTCATAGCAACTGACTAGAGTGCTTGAAAATAGTAATTTCAAATTAGAGTCCTGTAACCCACATTACAACATCCTTCATTTAGTTTGTCTGGTGCAGTGGACCACCTACCAATTTAGCATGAATAGAAGTGCCTTTGGTACTTGGGCTGGGGTTCCCAACCAGAAGTCATGTGAGAAATGTGACCTCATTCACCCAATGCGATCAGTGCATAAGGCAAACTTTGTGTTGCCAAGCATAAGAAGAGATCACGTTCAAAACATTGTTCTCGCTCACACTCCAAGTCGAAGTGCAGTTCCTGGTCATGCAGCTTGTCCCACTCAGAGTCCCAGTCAGAATTTCAGTAAGGAAAATTCGAAAATGCTCCATAATTGCAAGGAAGCCTTTCAGCTCTTGACCCCTGCCTGAAACCCGAAACCTGGCAACAATTCACAAGTGTGACACTCAGAGTCCAGTATCTGCTGCTGGTGGACCCTCCCTGCTGCCAAGTGTTTCCTTAGACCTTGTTCCCAGACCCATACTGAAGCTAATCCAGGCTTTCACTCGGGCCTCAGGGTCCACGTACTTTCCTTCCTGTCTGGACCCGGTACCGGATCCTATTGAGATGCTGGTTACTTGACCTCGAACCAAGGTTAGCCTGTGTAAATAACAACCAGTGGTCGTACAGCCAGACCTTCAACATTGGCCTCTCCATAATTGCTAGCTCTATCAGTATCTAGAGACCATTTTCGACTTTGCCTCAGATGCAGTCCACTACATAACTATGACCCGCAGGACACTGATGAGGAAGCAAACACCAATCTGCTTCCCCATCATATCATGGGTGAAGGGCTTTACTTAGAATTATAAGATGCAGTAAGCTAGATATCTCCATAGAGACCTTGGTGGACCTGGTGAGAAAGCGTCTCTTATGTTGTAGTAGTGTGAAGAGCAGTGGCAGTACTAGCTTTGCTATTGCCTACTGTGGAACCAAAGCCAGTTTATCAACTGAAATTCTTTAACCAGGTCTAACTTGATTTGAGCCACTATTAACATTTAATGAGCCATTATGGACATTCTCATGGCCACTTTCTGTCAGGTATTCTTAGTCCCTCTGGTTAGCTGTCCTGTAGCCAGACAGCACACACCTGCCCCTGACTTTTTTTGATGAAATACCGCACACTTTCTGCAAGTAAAGTTTATTCAAATGGTTTTTCTTCAAACCATGTCATCCCGAAGGACCTCAGGGCTTCTTTGGCAGAGTTGATCAAAGATGGGCAGAATGCAGGGCTCCATACTGACCAGGACACCTCTAATTGCATAGGATGTGCTATTGGCATCACTGTAGTGCTTACCAGACAGTCATGGATGCAATCAACTGGGTTTTTAGGGAATGTCCAGTCAATTCCTTATCGACACGCCCTTCAATTGATCTAAGCTATTAGGAGAAAAGGGGTGACTTGGCGCTTGAGCAATTAAAAGATAATCGCACCACGGATCGATCCTTAAGTCTGTTGTCCCCAATGACACAATTCCAGCAGCAATATGGAAAGTTTGAGAGCTATTTCAGAGGCTTAGCCTACCAGTAGTGTCAAACTTCCTAGACCAGTGCAGCACCAAATTCCTCTCATTGGGAGCAGAGGGCATTGTGGCAGCCAAAGTCCTTCTCACCCACAAGGTCAGCAATCCTCCCAAATCTTTCTCTGCTGTTGCTGTGGTTGTAATCCACTTTGATTTGCTCTCCCAGGCCCACAACTAGCTGGTAGGGCTCAGGATGCAATATTTAGAAATCCATCACGTCAGACCAATGCGTTATAGAAATGGTTTATACGGGGATGTGCCATGTCTTTCATTTCAGCCCATTTCTTATTCATATACGGTGATTTTTGCTTCACAGTGACATCAGAACACTTTTAATTTGCCATGCTTCCCTTAGGCCTTATATTGGCCCCTCGGGTGTTGTCAAAAATGATGACTGTGGTCACAACACATCTTTGGAGGTGGTGGATACATGTGCTCCCGTATTTGAATGTTGTCTGTTGTATACACGCTTGCCGCAGTCCGTCACAGACCACTTTCGAACAATAGCTGGGTTCTTGCTCTCCTCTTTCCATTAATGAGCCAAAGTCCCACCTGAGCTGTATACAAAGGATTCCCTTTATAAGGGCTATCCTTAACCTGATAGCGTTCAAGGCTTTTCCATTGTCTCAGAGACATTCAGGATATGATCCTGGCATTTCGGGTTCTGTCTTGAATGTCAGTAAGGATGGTTCTAAGGCTTATGGCTTGTGCATCCTCCTCGCCATATATGGCGTATGACCCATGCAGATTCTGCATTGTACCTAAGGTTTCAATGAGGCCACCACTGAGGTTGTCTCTTTGACCTTGTCCAGACCTCACAAGAGATGGATCAGTACCTCATGTGGTCGCAGACGAACACCAACCTGACAACTGGCAGTCTGCTCTCCCTTCCCCACCTGGCTGTCATAGTTTTAACCTATTTGTTGTTAATAGGCATGGGGTGGCTACCTGGGGCAGCACAAGATTCTGGTGATCGGCCTGGCCTTCAAAGCCTTCCTACCGACAATCAAGGGAAGGCTAACAGACAACACAACTGCCATGTTGTACTACAACCATCTGAAAGAAACACGTTAGTGTTAGATTCGTTACCTTAGAATATCCCCAGGCGTCAGTCTGGATCCGGAAACTTTTGCGTAGCAGTACCCCTGCGCGTCGGTAGGCGTTGTCTGCAGGCGTCCCCTGCGGCTCCGCGTCCGTCGTCGGCGTCGTGCGCCGTGATGACGTCGCTGGAGTATATAGACGCCGCCTCCGCGCGCTGACGTCAGTTCTTCTTTTTTCCGCGCCAGTGGACGCAGATCTGAAGAGCAGTACTCCGGTCTTTTGACCAAGTTTTTCGATAGTTATTTCTCTCTTTGTGCCTGATAGGATGCCTGGGTTCAAGCACTGTGATGACTGTGAGCGCACGATGTCGGTCACAGACCATCACCGCCTCTGTCTCCGGTGTCTGGGCCCCGACCACGACGTGGACTCCTGTGTCGACTGCCGGGCCCTCACCAACAAGGCTAGGCGGGAGCGGTCCCGCAAGCTACTGGAGCTCCGGGTGTCGGCCCCACGTCGGGACCGGGAGCGGTCCCGGTCCGGCCGGAGGTCGAGAGAGCGTTCGAGGGAGCGGTCGCGGAGCCGCGCCGAGCGTTCCGGAAGTCGACACCACTCGTCAGGCTCATCAGGTAAGAAGCACAAGAAGTCGGGGCGTCGTCATCGTACCCCCGACTCCCCCCGACGCTCGCGCGATGCGGCCGGGGGCTCGGGTGACCCCAACCCCGCGGCTCCGCGAGAGTCGCCGGCGCGGCCTGCCTCATACCCTCCGGTCCCTGGGCACGGCGCGACGCCTGAGGAGATCGAGGCGTTCCTCATGGCCATGAGGGCGCTCGCTTCTCCGACGGGGCCTACGGCGCCTTCGGGCCCAGTGCTACCGTCTGGGGGCCCTGGCGGTTCGGGTGTCCCTGCCTCGGCGCCGTCGGGTGCTCCGGCCCCGGCGCCGCAAGGGCCTTCGGGATCGGCGCCGGCTGGTCTTCCGGCCTCCCCGGCGCCGTTACCATCGGGGTTACCCCCGACGCCGCCCCCGCGCGGCGCCGGTTCTCCGGTGCCGGCTCCGGCCGGCGGCGGGGTTCCGGCGCCGGCTCCGGGCGGCGCCGTTCCCCTACCTTCCCCGACGCCGGACGCGGAGCCGGATCGGCGTCGCTCGACGCCGGTCCCGGAGCCGATGGGGCCCATGAACCCCGAGGAGCCGGTCTACATCGTTGACTCCGAATACGGAGAGGATGAAGAGTTCGGTGAAGGTTGGGAGGGGTCCGAGGACCCTCTGTCACGCGAGTGCCAGTATGACCCGGACTGGACAGGTGACTTGGGGGATGCCAGTGGTTTGGACGACTCTCCTAACCCTGGTTTGATCTCTCCTCCAACTGTGGCATCGGTGGAGGGAGCTGCGTATTCAGTGGTGCTGATGAGGGCTGCCAAGGCCTTACACCTTGAGCTCCCCGTCGCGGCCGTGAGGCCTAACATCCTCACTGAGGTCTTCAAACCGCAGTCATGCCCACAGGAGCCACTGCTGCCGTTTAATGAAGCCTTATCAGACGTTCTGTTGGGCACGTGGTCCAGGCCCGCTTCAGGTGCGCCTGTTGATCGGAACGTGGCCAGGCGCCACCGTCCTTGTCCGGAC
This sequence comes from Lissotriton vulgaris, assembly GCF_964263255.1. NCBI lineage: Eukaryota > Metazoa > Chordata > Amphibia > Caudata > Salamandridae > Lissotriton > Lissotriton vulgaris. Next base: position 1,684,174,543 of record NC_141693.1, on the reverse strand, counting down.
GACCCCAAGTTCCTGTCTACCCACCCCACTCCTGAGAGTCTGGTGATCCAGGCCTCGACCTCCCAGTCTGCATTCCCGTCGGCCCCGCCCGACCGGGAATCCAAGAGGTATGACCAGTTTGGCAAGAAGGTCTTCTCGTCCATTAGTTTGGGCCTGCGGTCTTGCAACACCGCTTGCCTCTTGGGCCGCTACACCCACTCTGTGTGGGATACGGTCGCGGAACTGCTGCCAGAATGCCCCATGGAGGTGCGGGCAAAACTCGGTCAGGCTGTGGCTGAGGGCCGAGATGCAGCGAAATATTCGATACGGTGTGGTCTTGATACGACCGACTCGCTGGGCAGAGCTATGTCAACGACAGTGGCGATTCGTCGCCACGCCTGGCTGAGATCCGCCAACTTTTCGGCTGATGTCCAGAATACATTGATGGACATGCCGTTCGATGGCTGACACCTGTTCGGTGACAAGGCGGACCACGCGCTGGAACGCTTCAAGGACTCCAGGGTCACGGCCAAGTCCTTGGGTCTCTCGACCCAGCGTCAGCAAACGGGTTCGTTTCGTCCCTTTCGTGGCCAAGGAAGGGGCGCCCCCACACGTGCTGCCAGCCACGCGCCGCAACAATCCTTTCAACGCGGTGGCGGCCGTGGAAACCGCGGCGGTCGGGGACAACGGCGGGGTCAGACCACACCTCCCCCCGCAGCATCTGCCTCAAAATCCTCCTAGTCCGTGCTTTCGGCCCCATGTGACGCCAGTGGGTGGCAGGGTTCGCCATCACCACGCTCACTGGCGCACGATCACTTCGGACAGGTGGGTGCTGCAAATCGTCCGAAGGGGCTACTCCCTCCCCTTCGAGACCACTCCTCCAGCCATGCCACCGCAGAACCACCGTGTGTCGGGGAACCACTTGACACTTCTGCAGGAGGAAGTTACGGCCCTCTTGGCCAAGGGGGCCATCGAGCACGTTCCTGGGCCAGAAGTAGGGCGTGGTTGCTATTCCCACTACTTTCTGGTACCCAAGAAGGACAAGGGGGGCCTACGTCCTATCTTGGATCTAAGGAACGTCAACGGCTTCCTCCGGAAGGAGAAGTTCAAGATGTTGACGTTAGCTCAGGTCTTGGCTGCTCTGGACCCACAAGACTGGATGGTAGCGTTGGACTTGCAGGATGCCTATTTTCACATCCCCGTCCTGCCGGCCCACCGGCGTTACCTGCGGTTCACGGTAGGCCAGGAGCACTTTCAGTTTATCGTGCTTCCCTTCGGCCTTACCAGCGCCCCACGGGTGTTCACAAAGGTGATGGCGGTGGTCGCAGCCCATCTGCGCAGGTTGGGGGTTTCGGTCTTCCCCTACCTAGACGACTGGTTGTTGAAAGCGGGCTCGCCCCAGACGGTCGTCCACCACCTTCAGATGACGGCAGACCTCTTGCACGACCTGGGGTTCTCCATCAATGTGCCGAAATCACACCTGTGTCCCTCTCAGAAGCTCCTTTTCATCGGAGCGGTTCTGGACTCGGCGCAGTTTCGGGTTTATCCTCCGGAACGGCGGGTCCGGGATATTCAGGCTTTGATTCCCATCTTTCAGCCGCTATCCCGGGTTTCGGTCAGGTTGACGCTGCGGCTGCTGGGACTGATGGCTTCCTGCATCCTTCTGGTGCATCACGCCCGGTGGCGGATGCGGGCTCTGCAGTGGGACCTGAAGTTTCAGTGGGCCCAGCATCAGGGCAACTTGTCCGACCACGTCTTGATCTCGGAGGGCACTGCGAGACAACTGCAGTGGTGGCTTACGGACCGCGATTGGGTCAGAGGCAGATCCCTCTCCCTTCCCCAACCGGAGCACGTTGTCGTGACGGACGCGTCACTCCAGGGCTGGGGTGGCCACTTGGGAGAGGCAGAGATCAGAGGCATCTGGTCTCCGGCGGAGTCCCGGCTCCATATCAACCTGTTGGAGCTGCGGGCGATTCGTCTGGCACTGAAGGCATTCCTCCCCTTTGTCAACGGGAGTGTAGTGCAGGTGTTCACCGACAACACCACCGCCATGTGGTACTGCAACAAACAGGGCGGAGTGGGGTCGTGGACCCTTTGCCAGGAGGCTCTGCGCCTCTGGCAATGGCTGGAACGTCAGGGCGTGACTCTGACGGTTCAACACCTGGCAGGTTCCCTGAACGCCAGGGCGGACGAACTCAGCCGTCGGTGCTCGATGGATCACGAATGGCGTCTGAACTCGGACGTGGCGCAAGGCATCTTTCTGCAATGGGGAGAGCCTTGGTTAGATCTATTCGCCACAGAAGAGAACGCGCAATGTCATCAGTTCTGCGCGTTGGAGTTTCCAAGACGGCACTCGCACGGCGACGCCTTTCGGCGCGAGTGGAGTTGCGGTCTGTTATACGCCTTTCCGCCTATACCACTTCTGCCCAGAGTGCTGAAGAAGATCAGGCGCGACCGGGCCCAAGTTATCCTTGTGGCTCCGGACTGGGCTCGAAGGTACTGGTATCCCGAGCTACTCAGCATGTCAGTCGGTCCCCCGATCCGCCTGCCTCTTCAGGAGGACCTTCTGTCGCAGCAGCAGGGGACGGTCCTCCACCCGAACCTGTCCAGTCTCCACCTCCATGCTTGGAGATTGAGCGGCGGCAGTTGAGGCCATTTGACTTGCCTCCTGAAGTCTGTGATGTTATTCTGGCAGCCAGGCGTCCCTCCACTAAGTCGGTATACGCCTGTCGGTGGAACAGATTTGTGGCATGGTGCACAGCAAAGGCTGTGAACCCTCTCTCTGCCCCTCTTTCGGAGGTTCTTCTGTTTCTTCTTTCTCTTGCCCAGCAGGGCTCTGCTCTGGGCACTATCAAGGGCTACCTTTCTGCCCTTTCAGCCTTCTTGAGGCTTCCTGATCAGCCTTCTTTGTTCAAATCCCCGATTGTCACTCGATTCTTGAAGGGCATCACTCACATGTTTCCACCTGTTCCGTTTGTGATGCCCCAGTGGGATTTGAACCTGGTTCTAACCTTTCTGATGTGTGCTCCCTTTGAGCCCCTTCATTCTTGTCCTCTCCGTCTCCTGACTTTAAAGACGGCTTTCCTGGTTGCCATCACCTCTGCCAGGAGAGTGAGTGATCTCCAGGCTCTTTCTGTCAAACCCCCTTTGCTGTCCATTCATCCTGACAAGGTGGTTCTGAGGACTAGACCTTCTTTCCTGCCCAAGGTTGTTTCGGCCTTTCACATCGGGCAGTCCATCACCCTCCCTTCCTTCTTCCCGCCTCCGCATCCTTCAAAGGATGAGGAGCGGCTCCATCGTCTGGACCCAAAACGTGCGCTTTTATTTTACATGGATCGCACACGCCAGTTCCGGGTGGATGACCAGCTGTTTGTTGGCTACGTGGGTGCGAAGAAGGGACGGGCGGTCTGTAAACGAACCATCTCTCGATGGGTCGTTCTCTGCATCAAAGCGTGCTACTCTTTGGCTCGGAAGGAGCCTCCTGTTGGGCTGAGGGCCCATTCCACTCGGGCCACGGCGGCTACTACTGCCCTGGGCCGGGGAGTCCCCTTGCAGGACATTTGCCAAGCGGCTACGTGGGCCTCGCTGCACACCTTTGCGAGGCACTACTGCCTGGACAGTCAAGTCCGGAGGGATGGCTTCTTTGGCCGTTCTGTACTCCAGGACTTTCTGGTGTAGTTTTGTATTGGTTCGCAGACCCACCACCGGGGTTGGTATTGCTGGGGTATGTATTCTAAGGTAAGGAATCTAACACTAACGTGTTTCTTTCAGATGAACAAGTTACTTACCTTCGGTAACGATATATCTGTAAGAAACATTAGTTAGTGTTAGATTCCTTACCGAACCCACCCATCCTCCCCGTTCTGCGAACTGATACCTAGGGTTAAGGACATCCCTTTCAGGGCCCTAGTTTTACATGGCACCAGTGTTGGTTCTCTCATGGCTCTGCGTCTCCTGGCGCGGAAAAGCTGTGTGCAAAGAACTGACGTTAGCGCGCGGAGGCGGCGTCTATATACTCCAGCGACGTCATCACGGCGCACGACGCCGACGAAGGACGCGGAGCCGCAGGGGACGCCTGCAGACGACGCCTACCGACGCGCAGGGGTACTGCTACGCAAAAGTTTCCGGATCCAGACTGACGCCTGGGGATATTCTAAGGTAAGGAATCTAACACTAACTAATGTTTCTTACAGATATATCGTTACCGAAGGTAAGTAACTTGTTCGTCAGGGCGGGGTGGGGTATCGCCATCATGTCTGTGTGCTCTGTTTGTGCTCCCTCCCTGCCCCACTTTCATCCAAGACAAATTGGTGCTAAGGATCAATCAATCAATCACAGCATTTATATAGCGCACTACTCACCCGGAGGGTCTCAAGGCGCTAGGGAAGGGGGGTCCGCTACTGCTCGAACAGCCAGGTCTTGAGCTGCTTCCTGAAGGGGAGGTGGTCCTGGGTCAGGCGGAGGTGGGTCGGGAGGGAGTTCCAAGTCTTGGCGGCCAGGTAGGAGAAGGACCTTCCTCCTGTGGTGGCTCTTCGGATCCGGGGGACGGCGGCGAGGGCGTGGCTGGTCGATCGAAGATGGCGTGTGGGAGCGAAGAAGTTGAGGCGGCTGTTGAGGTATGCTGGTCCTTGGTTGTGCAGGGCTTTGTGTGCGTGGGTGAGGAGACGGAAGGTGATTCTCTTGTTGACTGGGAGCCAGTGCAGATCTCTCAGGTGTCCGGAGATGTGGCTGCGACGGGGGATGTCCAGGATGAGTCGTGCTGAGGCGTTCTGGATCTGCTGGAGTCTCTTCTGGAGTTTGGCGGTGGTTCCGGCGTAGAGGTAGTTGCCGTAGTCCAGACGGCTGGTGACGAGGGCCTGGGTGACCGTCTTCCTGGTCTCAGTGGGGATCCACCGGAAGATCTTACGTAGCATGCGCAGGATGTTGAAGCACGACGAGGAGACGGCGTTGACTCGTCTGGTCATGGAGAGGGAGGAGTCCAGGATGAAGCCTAGGTTGCGGGCGTGGTCTGTTGGTTTGGGTGCGCTGCCCAGGGCGGGGGCCACCAGGAGTCGTCCCAGGCGGAGGGTGAAGATCCCAGGATGAGGACTTCCGTCTTGTCCGAGTTCAGTTTCAGGCGGCTGCTCATCATCCACTTGGCTACGTCTGTCATCCCTTCGTGTAGGTAGGTTCTGGCGGTGGCGGGGTCGTTGGTGAGGGAGAGGATCAGCTGGGTGTCGTCGGCGTAGGAGATGATGTTGAGGTTGTGTTGGCGTGCAATGTCTCCGAGGGGGCTCATGTAGACGTTGAAGAGGGTTGGGCTGAGCGAGGAGCCTTGAGGAACGCCGCAGATGACTTCGGTGGCTTCTGATCTGAACGGGGGAGGCGGACTCTGTCCTTCCGGCGAGGAACGAGGTGATCCATTCCAGTGCCTTCTCCTGGATTCCGACGTTGCTGAGGCGCTGTACTAGGGTACGGTGGCAGACAGTGTCGAAGGCCGCGGAGAGGTTTAGGAGGATGAGGGCCGCTGTTTCTCCGTTGTCGAGCAGGGCTCGAATGTCATCGGTAGCTGCGATCAGGCGGTCTCGGTGCTGTGGTTGGCTCGAAAGCCAGACTGCGAGAGGTCGAGGGAGCCGTTCGTCTCGAGGAAGGCGGCCAGCTGCTTGTTGACAGTCTTCTCGATGACTTTAGCAGGAAACTGGAGCAGCGAGATGGGGCGGTAGTTCTTGAGGTCGGTGGGGTCGGCTGATGGCTTCTTTAGTAGAGAGCTGAGTTTGGCGTGCCTCCAGCTCTCCGGGAAGGTGGCGGTGTCGAAGGAGGTGTTGATGATGTCCCGCAGGTGGGGTGCAATGACAGCGTCGGCCTTGTTGAAGACGTGGTGAGGGCAGGGGTCGGCCGGAGATCCTGAGTGGATGGAGTTCATCGTGCGGATGGTGTCTTCGGTGCTGATCGGGGTCCAGGCGCGGAGGGTGGTGGTGGGGGGCGGTGGTTCAGTCGTGGCGTGCGTTGGTTGAGAGCTGGTTGGACATACACGGTTGGTTGTGTATGTCCGCGATCTTGTTGTGGAAGTAGGAGGCGAGGGAGTTGCAGAGGTCTTGCGAAGGGGTGATGATGTTGTTTCCGGCGTTGGGGTTGGAGAGCTCTTTAACGATGTTGAAGAGTTCCTTGCTGTTGTGTGCGTTGTTGTCCAGTCGTTCCTTGAATGCAGTTTTCTTGGTGGCGTGGATCAGTTGGTGGTGTTTTCGGGTGGCGAGCTTGAGGGCAGTCATGTTGTTCGGTGTTGGGTCTCTGCGCCAGGCTTTCTCGAGGGCTCAGCAGTTCTTGGAGCTCTTGAATTCGTCGGTGAACCATGGGGCTTTCTTGCTGCCGGGTCTGCTAGGCGGGGTCTTCAGAGGGGCGAGGTCGTCTGCGCAGTTGCTGATCCACTTCGTGAGGTTGGTGGCCGCCTGGCTTGGGTTCGTTGCGCTGGTGGGAGGGTTCATGCTCAGGGAGGTCGCGAGCTGGTCGGCTGTGATCTTGTTCCAGCTTCTGCGTGCAACCTGTTGCTGGTGGTGGTGGATCGTGGTCCTTCTGAAGCTGAAGTGGACGCAGCTGTGGTCCGTCCAGTGGAGTCGGGTGGCGTGGCTGAAGGCGATGTCCTTGCTAGATGAGAAGACGGGGTCGAGTGTGTGTCCGGCGTAGTGGGTGGGGGTGGTCACCAGTTGCTTGAGACCGAGGTTGTCCAGCAGGGTGGTGGTGTTGCGGTCGTTGTTGTTCTCCAGGTGGAAGTTGAGGTCCCCGAGCAGGATGTAGTCAGCGGAGGGGAGGGCGTGCGGGCTGATGAAGTCGGCGATGTCTTCGCTGAATTGTGTGCGTGGTCCCGGGGGTCTGTAGATGAGGGTGCCGCGGAGGGTGGTCTTGGGGTTGATGTGGATCTGGAAGTGCAGGTGTTCGGCGGGTGCGAGGGTGTCGTCGGTGTTGGTCGTGATGCGGATGGTGTTCCTGTGAACGATGGCGATGCCTCATCCTGTCTGGTTGATGCGGTCCCTCCGGATGATCTTGTAGCCGTCCGGGATGGCAATGGCGATGTCGGGCGCTGAGGAGGCGTTCATCCAGGTTTCCGTGAGGAAGGCGACGTCTGGGGCTGTGGTGTCGAGCAGGTTCCAGAGCTCGACGGAGTGTCTGTGGACGGAGCGGGTGTTGAGCAGGATGCACTTGAGGTGGTTGCTGCTGGAGTTCGGCTTGGTCGGTGCTGGTGTGGTGCAGGTCCGAATGCAGGTGAACTTGCAGGAGTGGCAGCAGAAGAGTCCGTGGGTGCGTCTCGGGGTGGCTCGATAGCAGCCCGGGATTCTACCGGCGTTGAGTGCGTAGAGTTCGTGGCGTCGTAGGTCCGGCGGGTGGGCTGGTGACTGCGGGGGCCAGGGGTCCTGGAACTGGGCGCGGTCCAGGCCCGGACGGGCGCAGACAGGCTTACCTTTGACGCGCCTTCGGCGCATAATCGGCGCGCCCGCTGCGCGTACGCCCGGTCGCCATTTATTGCGAAGTGGGAGGGAGGGAGGAGCTGGGAGGCGGGAGCGGGGAGGGTACAGGTAGAAAGGGGGCGTGGCCGCGAGTACGGCAGAGGGGAGCGGGGCGAGGGGCACAGGGGCACAGGGAGAACAACAACAAGGGGAAAAAGTACAAATCACAAGCACAGTGGGCGAGAAGTAACAGAGAACACTGGAGCAATTATACAATGAGCACGAAAAATCACTGAGAGCACTGGAGAGAAAAACAGATTAACACGACAACCGTCAGGCAGAGGATGCGATCCCGCTAGGGCAGCGGGGGGCGGGGTCGTGGCGGCAGGCTCAGCGAGGCTGAGTGCAGCAGCGGGAGGAGGGCACACGCTGCAGCTGGTGGCCGTGCGGTGCGGGGGGGTCCTGGGAGCATGTCACACTCACCTGCGCCGCATGGTCGCCATTTATGGCCAAGTGGGAGGGAGGGAGGAGCTGGGAGGCGGGAGCGGGGAGGGTACAGAAAGAAAGGGGGCGTGGCCGCGAATACGGCGGCGGGATGCGGGGAGCGGGGCGGGGGGCACAGGGGCGCAGGGAGAACAACAACAAGGGGAAAAAGTACAAATCACAAGCACAGTGGGCGAGAAGTAACAGAGAACACTGGAGCAAAAATACAATGAGCACGAAAAATCACTGAGAGCACTGGAGAGAAAAACAGATTAACACGACAACAGTCAGGCAGAGGATGCGATCCCGCTAGGGCAGCGGGGGGCGGGGTCGTGGCGGCAGGCTCAGCGAGGCTGAGTGCAGCAGCGGGAGGAGGGCACACGCTGCAGCTGGTGGCCGTGCGGTGCGGGGTGTCCTGGGAGCAGGTCACACTCACCTGCGCCGCACGGTCGCCATTTATGGCCAAGTGGGAGGGAGGGAGGAGCTGGGAGGCGGGAGCGGGGAGGGTACAGAAAGAAAGGGGTTGAGTGCGTAGAGTTCGTGGCGTCATAGGTCCGGCGGGTGGGCTGGTGACTGCGGGGGCCAGGGGTCCTGGCACTGGGCGCGGACGGGCGCAGACGGGCTTACCTTTGACGCGCCTTCGGCGCATAATCGGCGCGCCCGCTGCGCGTACGCCCGGTCGCCATTTATTGCGAAGTGGGAGGGAGGGAGGAGCTAGGAGGCGGGAGCGGGGAGGGTACAGAAAGAAAGGGGGCGTGGCCACGAGTACGGCGGCGGGGAGCGGGGCGGGGGCACAGGGGCGCAGGGAGAACAACACCAAGGGGAAAAAGTACAAATCACAAGCACAGGGGGCGAGAAGTAACAGAGAACACTGGAGCAAAAATACAATGAGCACGAAAAATCACAGAGAGCACTGGAGAGAAAAACAGATTAACACGACAACAGTCAGGCAGAGGATGCGATCCCGCTAGGGCAGCGGGTGGGCGGGGTAGTGGCGGCAGGCTCAGCGAGGCTGAGTGCAGCAGCGGGAGGAGGGCACACGCTGGTGGCCATGCGGCGCGGGGGTGTCCTGGGAGCAGGATTCAGATAGCCTTCCTGTCAAAGGTGATCTCATCCTTGCATGTTAGCCAATCGATTACACTGCCAACAATTTTTGCTTTGCCACACCCCCTAAAAGAGTAGAAGAACCTACATTGTCTTGGTCCTAAGAGACCTTCACATTTAGGCATTTAACATAAGAGACCTCCTTATATAGATGATCAGCACGGACCGAAAGAGGACTCTGTTGAGGTGGATAGTCCTCCTATATTAAAATCTGCTACGTGCCCGATAAGAAATATCCCCCAAAAGACCTGCAATCTCATTCCACCAGGCCAAGGCTGCTACTGCAGTATTATCAAATGAGGTGCTGGTTGTGGATATCTGCCAGGCTGCAATGTGGGCATCAGGCACACAGTCATGAAATGCTACTCCTCAGATCCTCTACCTTTGGGAGATTTTGTTATGGTGTCTGTTCTAAAGGTGAGGAATCTGTGGTTAGTAGTATCTGTCAAGTAATTAATTTTCTGGTGGATACTCTAACCACAGATTTCTCACTACCCTTCCACCTCCCTGTTTTGTGGAGTGGACTTTTAAACATCATAAGGTGCCAAGTTGATTTTGGCACACTGTCACTGAAATCAATGTTTAAGGGGGATGCTTATTTGCAGCTCTGCTCCGTCACTATGGGGTGGTATGAGCTACAGTGGAGCCATATGGAGCCACTTACCGGCACAAAGGGAGTATTGCTGAAATAGTCTCTAGATCCAGTCTGACACCTAAGAATGTTCTGAAAATGAGGAATCTGCGGTCAGATAGTGTAGCCACCAGAATGAGTGTTTCCGAAAGTAAGTAACGTTTGTTTCTTTCTATGCAGCGTCTTGCTGCATTCCACTGAAATGTAAAACTAATTCCTGAATGAGAATGCACAACCATTGTTCCTGCCCCAATTTAAATACAAACGGTATGTAATCCATAATTAGCTTTCAGCACAGTGTTAGACTAAATGAATTCAGAATAACAACTTAAACAGATACATATGAAGTTGTGTTCATTTATCTCAGATTTCTAATTGAGGATGTAGTGCTTTTACCTAATGGTAAACGAAAGGGTACATGGTCTATCTATACAAATCAAAGATATTTCCTGGAACGAGTACTGGATGTCGGGATTAAGATTCTCCATTTTGGGGCATTTAAAGGTCGTGCTGCGCTTCACTTAGAGGTTCGGCTGGTCAGGCCACTGTGGAGCCCTGAAAACCTAAAATGTCAAAAATGGTACAAGGACATTTTTAGGGTACAGGAATGTGGAAAGATTAATACTGCAGACGTGCGTTTGTCATTGATACTACACCCTCAGAAATCGTGGATATTATTCACCGCATCTTTGCAAATTGTGACGAGTTCAGCTGACATAATTTCCCAAAAACGTCTACTATCAACCCGTATTGGCACGGTATTGCATTCCATTGTCAACATCTAAACAGCTGCGAGTCAGCGTAATATGCTTATGCACTTGGATTTGCTTAGGTAATAGTAAGCTACACAAGTGCTTATTAACAATAGTATACAACCATTGGCTCAAAGCATTTGCACAGCAATGTCTGTAAGATGCTACGAGTAAGGATGTGAGCAAATATCAAAGTTTCCTCTGGAAATTAATCATCACCCTTCATACTTGCTACATGATCAAGTATCATGCTCTGAACACTAAATATCACTGTCTTCTAGTTTCAGCTCATGGAACCTTAAACTAAAACATAGCAGGTGGAAAAATGCTTCTGAAGTTATGAAAAACGGTTTCACAACTGGCGCTATCTATTTCCTTCATCATTTTAATTTCTTTGGCATCAAGATGGCCTGTGAGACTCAAGCTTTCCTTACATACAACTCACAGCAGATGTTGCCCTAAGGACCAGTGTTGCTTGTTAAATCAGCCTTCATTTTTGCTAATACAGCATGGTCCTTGTCAAATAGTGCACTACAAATGTAAATCAGATACACATGGTCAGATGAGATATTGGACAGTTTTAAGCAAAGGGACGTCTTAAGCAAAGGAAGGTAAGTGAGACCTGGTGTGAATGAAAGGGCTTTTGGTATCCTCAAAATGACTTCCATGCTTTCTGAACTTCACAGAAAGGGCAAGGGGCTAGAAGAACGGAGTATCTCAACATTTATGGTACTGACCCTCCAGATCACAGAAAGCCATATGAGTGGTCTCCAGTCCCTGCTCCTGGTGTTTCTCTTAGAAATAATAGCTCTTTCCTTAGTGCAACTCAAGGTAATGTTCCACTTAGAATCCCTGAATCAGACTGAGATATTTGTGGCACCCAGTTTTCTGCTTTTGATGATTCGGCTCCTAGTGTGCCCTTTCTTTTTGAAAGTTTAATGGCCTATTAGAAACCGTCCTTGTCAAACATAATGAGCTAATGGTTTTGTAATTGTGTAGATAGTTGTGTTAGATTGAGCTGCTTATTATGAAGTATAAAAAACACTTTCAATGTTTCCAAAGAGCAGTGTGAGACATACCCAGTTCCCCTGCTCCTTAGTCCTTTTGGTAAGAAATTCAGAGCATTCTGTTTACAATTCTTACAAGGAGCTCGGATTTAATAATTTAATAGTTCACTTTCGACCAGGGAAGCAGAATGGTCACGTTTGAATTTATAGTAGATAACAATCCTGGAGAACTTTACTGTATGTAACGTATTTCTTTTAGCATTTGATCTGATGCTTGAATCAGAGTGGACAGCAGTAATTACATTATTATATCGGAAACTAGGACGCAGGCTCATCTTCTTCGAAACAGATTATGGAGAAGTGCTCGAGACCCCCCCGGGGTTATGAGGATTGCAGTTTTTCAGGAGAGGTTCTTCATCTTCAACCAATAAATAGGTTCAACAGGAGTTGATGTACCATCATGGTCACCTCTCAAGTCAAAGGTACCAGGCAGAATGCCTTAAAGAGACCCTTCATGAACTCTTTTATGGTCCTTTGTGAGAAAAGATGTTCCTGAGAAGATTTTTTTGTGTCTTAGAATTGGTTGCATAGTGGATTCTAACTCACTTATATTTGATAACTTAGTTGGACAGGTGTAAATGGTATGACAAAAGCAGGTGGTTTTGCAGAGGTAGAGAGTGCATTAAATAAAAAATGTCCTTTGCTACATACATCTTAGCTGCAGAGGAAGCACAAGTTTGCTCTAGTCATTTCTCTGTCCTCGGGAGGAATGTTCATGTTACCAAACCCTGACAGGACCCAGGCTGTAAAATGTAGACTTCAGGACATGGCGCAAAACTTTCATCACCTGTTTCCATCGAAAAGGTGGAAAGATCTCGAGAGTGATCAGTAGAGCTAGACCACTGAAAGTGGTGTGCAGACCAATATTGTCTCGGCCATGCAGGTGCTGTACGAATCAGAGTACAATGTTCCCATTTAGGCTTTTCTGATGACCCTGGAAACCAGGGGAAACTGAGAAAAAGTGTAAGCACAGATGTTGCTGTAGGTTATTGATAATGCTGCTCCCCTGGCCTGGTGCCAGTGTAATCTGGTGAAGAGCCAACTTGTGTGTTTTTTAACTGGGTGACAAAAAGATCCAGGGAAGTTAAATCCACTCTTAAAGATCAATTAGGGCTGATCTTGGTGCAGCTTCCATTTGTGGCTGTCCAGAAGAGAGCGACAAGGGGATCCATCCAGTTGTTTTGGATTCCTAGATATTTTCTGTGGAGAGGTACACCTTGTTGCCTATTGCCCAATACCACAGTTCTTGCACCTTATTTGACAGATGTGATAAATCTTACCCACTTGCTTGAGGCTGTAATACATCAAGATCGAGTTCTCTGTTCCTATTAGCACAGATGTATTTAGAAAAGTCTTTGGCTATTGACAGCAGTTTTACAATTCATTCCTTTGACTGTAACACCGTGTCTGGAGACATGTCCAGAGTTGCTCCTAGGTAGAGGATTTTCTTGGATGTATGTAGGTTTGATGTATTTTTGTTCAGGGTTGGACGCTGATGCCAAAAAAGCACTAGGCAGTTCCTTGTGTTGTCAGTGCCTTCATGAGTTATGTACGGCAATATCTGATGCTTTTATTCCCTTAGACGAACAGCAACAGGGGCCACACATTTGGTGACTATTCTATGGACGAACTTTTGACCAACGGAAAGTGCTGTGCAGTTATAAAGCTGACTGGCCACTGAGTCTCAGATAATGTTGGTGCTTGGAATGTATCGAGGTATGTGGACGCAAATGTCAAGTTTTTACCTCAATTGTTTTTACATCGGGTGTCATTACATTGCAACCAGCATAGAAGGAGACCAGGGAGTATTCAAGGGCCTACGAGTACCAACTGGCATTTTCATCATCATAACGTTAATATTGGTCACGAAGATTTTAAAAAGTGCATCACAGCCAAATACATATGTTACAGATGCCAGGGTGATTATAAAGTGCCAGACAATATGACAGTCTATAAAACAAGCATTTGCAATGCAATAGGTCTCGCAATTACGCAAGTTTGAGCTATTGACATTGTAAATGACAATGCCTTTTATTTTAGTTTTTGTTTCTAAAAAAAATAAAAGGGATTGTCATTTACAATGCCAATAGCTTAAACTCGCGTAAATACGTGACCTATTGCATTGCAAATGCTTGCTTTATGCTGCTGTAGTAGCTTTGAGCTCTGTCCATCTCGGTTTCCAAACTGTTACCTTTTGTATAAAACATACACTTAAATCTAATTTTGTAATTATATAAATTAGAGTAAGTGTGTCACAGGTTTAAACATCTTAAATAAACACTGCTTAACAGTGAAAGGTATTTGGGTGCAATGTATTTGCCCCAGTATTGGAACTTTCATAGATTCCCATGCTTTGTATCATTCCCCGTCGACGGAATGGGAGCCTCGGTAAATAAAAAATACCATAGTAGTAAGCACAAAGTGAAAAAATAGGCCTAGGCCTCATCTCATTTTGTGGCTTATCCACCTCTTTTTGTAAAAGAGACCAAATTCTTGCAGTAGCCAATCAGAGCAGCCTCACCCCATAGAGTCTCAGATTTTCTACCGCACGTTGTACAAGGGAGTCTACATTGAGCTCTGCTCAATTTTCTTCACTTCTAAGTATATTTCTACAACGTTTTGCCTGTTTTTCGTCATGTCTGACAAAGAGAAGAAAGCACTTTTTAGAGCCTGTGCTACTTGCTCTAAAAAGAGGTTGTTTGTTGAAGACAAACACGAAGACTGCATATACTGCTTATATCCGGATCATAAGGCCACTTACTGCAAGATTTGCAGAACCTTCTCCACCAAGACCTTGAGGGACAGAGAAGGACGCCTTCTGACTTGGCTACAAAAAATGAAGGACCGCAAGGAAGTTCTGTCTTCAGTGAGGGCTCCTCTTCGGTGGTGTCATCAAGAAAATCAAGGAAGAGGAGTAGGTCTCTCCCTACTACATCTGACGAGCCCATATCAAGGCCTTGCCAGGGACCTCTGATAGGTCTGATAGGCCTGCTTCCCTAAAATCTCCTCACCGCGGTGAAAAGGAGAGGCAGGGACAGCCTGAGGAGTCGCAACCTTCAAAAAAGGCTAAAAAGATCATCCCTGTGACTTCACCACCCTCTGAAAAGGAAAGAGGGGTGAAAAAGCCTTTCACTACGCCTCAGGAGATTGTTTCTGACAAGAAATAGCGTTCGTCGATGGCGAAAACCACAGGTACGTCGACAATTCCTGTCAAGAAAGACTTGTCTCTAAAATTGGCCTCATCGACAGGCTTCTCGACGATGGCTACGACCACGGCATCTACACCGTCGACGATGTTTAAGACGGCTGATGCCTGTTCGTCGTCGACGAAAATGACTTTTTCCACGTCGAACACGACGACGACGACGAAGACAACGTCGACGACGACCACGTCGACGACGCCTGTGACCATGATTCTGACAATGAGTTCGTCGACGGTTCCGTCGACGATCCAACCATCGTCGACGATGACCATCTCCCCGTCGACGATTCAGCCTTCGACGACGAGCACAGTTTCTTCGTAGCGCTTCCGTCGACGAAACAGTCTTTGAAAATTCAACCGTCGACGACGATTCAGTCGACGGCGTCGTCGACGACTGGTAAACTTGCAATTTCTCACAGAAAGAGACAGATAACGCCAGAAATGACATCTCCCCGGCGAGTTACGCAGTTGTCTCCTACCTTATTGCTTGATGAGGACTCTGAGGAGGAGACTGATAGCAATTATGGGCCGGCTTATAGCCCTTCTGACTTACAAGTCAAATTACAGGAGGTCAGTTCTAAAGAAGGTGAAACGGAGCAACAACACTATGCTCCACAAGACTATTATGACCAGCAGGAGAGGCCTCGCATGCAGGTTCATTCGCAGAAACCTCCACGTCAGTCCCAGCAGGACATGGTAGCGATGCCATCCTCTCTCATCTCTGATCTACAATTAATGTTGCAGGACTATCGGAGGCAGTTTCCTGCTCCACAGGAGGTTGAACAAGTACGTCCTCCCTCACCTCCGCCTCAGTCATCTCAATCAATGGCAGACAACTCTTTGCCTTCAAGAGGGCATGGCCCAGAGCCCGTAGAACATCCACAAGAGGTGGTTGCCATTCGGGATGATACTGATGATGATAATGCCTCATCAGATGTGGATCAGCAAGGGGACCCTGACCAAGATCTGAATATGGACTGGAATCAGGATGGTCTTCAAGATCCAGACGTCACAGGGCCTGATACCGCAATCTCTCTTCCAGCAGATATTGGAGGTTTTCACAACTTAATGGAACGATCATCCAAGAGATTTGGTCTTCCAGTTACCATAGTTCAATCTGAATGTTTTTTGTATGACTTCAAAGAACCATTCCGGAAGTCAGTTCGTTCAATCCCCATCATTGAACATGTTTGGTCAGAAGGCTTAAAAGCTATGCAAAATCCAGCCACGGTCCTCCCAGTACTCTCCAGACTGGAGAAAAAATATAAGGCGCCGGAGGGCAGCCCGGCATGTCTTCTAGGTCAACCAAAACCGGACTCGGTTATCTCCCAGGCCGCACAGAGTAAATCTAAGAATCCATCCACGCCGCTAACGACGCCACCTGATAAAGAGGGAAGGCGTCTGGACAATGTTGGAAAAAGATTCTCCGCAATGGCCAGCCTCCTCGTTAGGGCGGCTAATGCTTTGGCAATTCTGGGGAGATATGATCGCCAGATGTGGTGTGACCTCTCCCCATTTGTGGAAAAACTTCAGGATGGGTCTAAGGACGAGGTCAGAAAGATCTTGATGGAAGGGGAGCGTGCCTCTTCAGAGGTAATCGACTGCGCTATGGATATAGCAACTACGGCTTTCCAAGCGCTAGTCGACTCAGCAGTTTTAAGACGCCAGGGTTGGTTGCGATCCACGACGTGTTCGACAGGAAGTACAGAACAAGATTCTGGATCTGCCCTATGATGGAGAGATGTTATTTGGCAAACACGTGGATGACGCCCTACAAGGCATAAAGAAAGATACGGATACGGCCAAGTCCTTGGGAACTTTACAATACCGCAAAGTGCCCTTTAGGGGGGCAAGAGGAAGGGGTTTCTCATCCTACAGAGGCGGCAATCAGCACCGCTACTTTTCCAACTCCCAACCTGGCCAGTCATACAAACCCCAATATTCACAGAGGGAGTCTTTCTCTCGCCAGCCGCCGAGAGGACGTCAGGGGCAGCAGAGGAGAGATAATACCAAGAGACAATAGCGGCCATGTGGCTCTTTCTACTGTTCCTGTACCCTCGTTAACACCAGTGGGGGGCAGGATTGCCCATTGCCTCAACAGCTGGAAGGTCATAACAACAGACCAGTGGGTCCTGAACATCATCAAGGAAGGACACACGTTGGAGTTCCAAGATCTTCCTCCAATGAGAGCTCCAGACGCCATTACACCCAAACACCTAAGACTCCTTCGTCTCGAGGCCCACCAACTCTTCACCAAGGGGGCAATAGAGCCTGTACCTCTCTCCCAAAAGGGGAAAGGGTTCTATTCCAGGTTCTTCCTGGTTCGGAAGACGAAGGACAAGTGGCGTCCGATTTTAGATCTACGACAGCTCAACACTTATCTCATCAAGTTGTGGTCGATAACATCCGACGCAAGGTGGACTCTGGCCAAACCACGGTTCTGGTTCTGTTGGACCTCACGGCCGCGTTCGACACCCTCTCCCCCGCCATTCTGTCATCTCGGCTGAGGGAAGCTGGTGTCACTGGACCGGCCCTGAGCCTCCTAAACTCCTTTTTGACCGAAAGGGAACAGAGAGTGATGCTTGGGAACCACCTCTCCCCTGCCAAGTCTTTGCAATGTGGGGTGCCACAAGGGTCGGCCCTAAGCCCGACCCTTTTTAACATCTATGTGGCCCCCCTTGCAAGACTAATCAAATCTCAGGGGATGGAGGTGGTATCCTACGCTGATGATACACAGATTATGGTCTCCCTTGCTCACACCTCGGTTAGTACATCTGCCGCTAGTTTTAGGGTATGCATGCAGTGTGTGGCAGACTGGATGACTATAAACTCCCTGAAACTAAATGGTGAAAAAACCGAGGTGTTGATCTTTGGGAAGAACCAAAATCTGTGGTCGAGCGAGTGGTGGCCCACTTCCCTTGGCACCTGCCCCACTCCCTCCCTATCTGCCAGAAATCTTGGATTTGTATTTGACACCTCGCTCTCTATGTCCCTGCAAGTTAACAGGACCGTGGCCACTTGCTGTGGTGTGATCCGGGTACTCAATAAAATCCGTGGGTACCTCTCCCCCCAGGCGCGTAAACAGGTTGCAGTCGCCCTGGTAGGCTCGAGACTGGATTACTGCAACTCCCTGTATATGGAAGCCAACAAAGGGCTGATCCACCGTCTGCAGATTCTTCAGAACTCTGCAGCGCGTTTTGTATTGGATCTTCCTAAAGCCTCCTCTGCTACCTCAGCCAGGAAGGAGCTTCATTGGCTTCCGGTACAGCACAGAATCGCATTCAAAATTCTCTGTCTTACCCACAGAGCATTGATGGATGGTCCTGCTAGTGCCATTGGTTCCCTTCTTGTGCGTTATGTCCCCACAAGAAGCCTTCGCTCTGCGGGACTTTGTCAACTAGTTGTCCCCCGTGTTAAACTTGTCAGATGGGGAGCCAGAGCCTTTTCCGTCGTCGCTCCGCAGCTGTGGAACTCCATCCCCACGGAAATAAAAACTCTCCCCTCCATCGAGTCTTTCAAAAAGGCTCTAAAAACCTATTTCTTTAAGAAGGCCTACTTATGATAAAATAGGACCAGTTAGAATGTAAGCTTCTGTATTTGATCTAGGCGCCTTGACGCCCACTGGGCTAAGTATGCGTGTTACAAGAAACCCCTCATTTCATTTCATTTCATTTCAAGTTGTCTTTCAGGATGGTCACTCTTCAGGACATCCTCCGCCTTCTCAATCCAGGGGACTACATGGCAACCCTAGATTTGGAGGATGCTTACTTCCATGTGCCCATTCATCCAGCTCACAGGCAATATCTTCGATTTACAGTAGGCAAGAGCCATTTTCAATTCAGAGTACTGCCTTTTGGTCTCCGGTCCGCTCGGCGGATCTTTACAAAGGTACTGGCTCCTGTGGCAGCTTTTCTCAGGAGGCAGTCTTTCGAAGACTTCCCATATCTGGACGATTGACTGGTAAAGGCTCCTTCGTTCCAAGAGGCGTCCAGGGCAGTCACGAGCTGCATTCAACTGTTCGAGCAGCTGGGCCTTCGGCTCAACAAGGAAAAATCGATTTTGCGCCCCTCCAAGACAGCAAAGTTTTTGGGTGCGAACCTAGACACGGAGTGCTGCCTGGCTTTTCCTTCGGAATAGCGCCAGACCAAACTGATTCTCTCAGCTCGCCTCCTACAGACACGAAAGTTTCTGTCAGTTCGCCAATACAAATCGCTTCTCGGATCGATCTCATCCTGCATACCATTGATACCACACTGCAGGCTGCGAATGCGTCCACTGCAGGAACAGTTGGACAAACAATGGCGTCAGGTGACGGGCTCCTTCGACGACAAGATAGTAATCACTCCGGAAATGCGAAAGGCAGGCAGCTGGTGGTTGCTAAAAGACAACCTTTCAGTAGGTTTGCCGTTCCAACTTTCACCATCTCCCATGGTATTGACAACAGATGCTTCCATGGAGGGGTGGGGAGCGGTCCTCCAAGAACCGAAAGTCAGTGGTCATTGGAGCTCAGTCCAAGACAAGTTCCACATAAATCTGCTAGAACTTATGGCCATTCGTCTAGCCTTACAGGCTTTCCTTCCAAGGATCCGCAACCGTTCAGTGCTGGTTCGTACAGACAACACCACAGCCATGCACTACATAAACAAGCAGGGCGGGACGAGATCTTGCACCCTTTCGAAGGAAGCACAGAGGCTTTGGAATTGGGTGATCCAATACAATATCACTCTTTAAGCGGAACATCTGGCGGGCACACTCAATGCCACAGCGGCCGCTTTGAGTCGCCAAAAGACTATCAGCCACAAATGGGAACTGGATCAGACCATTCTGAATTAACTGTTTTCACGTTGGGGGACCCCAACCATCGATTTGTTTGCGACTCCTCAGAACGCCAAATGCCAGTCCTACGCAAGCAGGGTTCACCATCAGGGATCCTTGGGGAATGCGCTTTTGATGGCCTGGTACGGCGCATTTGTTTACGCCTTTCCTCCTATTCCGCTGATCCCGAGACTGATCCGCAAGCTCAAGGCGGAGCCGTGCAGAATGATTCTGATTGCACCAGCATGGCCCAGGCAGTTTTGGTACACAGAGCAGCATCTTCTCTCCCACGATCAACCGATTCTCCTGCGTCTTGTTCCATCACTGTTAACAATGGCTCAAGGGCAGGTTCTGCATCCAGACCTGAAGTCACTACAATTGACAGCGTGGCTCCTGAGTTCAGAGAGTTCCAGGATTTAAATCTTTCAGGAAAATGTAAAGACATTTTGGCCCAGGCCCGAGCGCCTAGTACGAATAAAACCTATCGGGCAAAGTGGAAGAGATTCTGCCTTTGGTGTCAGAGACAAGGTCTACATCCATATACTTCTGCACTGCACCAACTCTTGCCTTACATCCTTTCTCTTGCAAAATCTGGATTGGCTCATTCTTCTGTAAAGGTACATCTAGCGGCCATTTCTAGATTTAGACGATCATCATCAGGTCCTTCCCTTTGGTCGGCAAGGATCATTAAACAGTTCCTGAAGGGTTTGTTCAGGGTTTTTCCACCAGTCCGGCCTCCACCACCAGTCTGGCATCTTAATTTGGTACTGTCACATCTAATGAAGGCCCCATTTGAGCCTATTCATAGAGCTGACATGAAGTTTGTCTCATGGAAACTGGCTCTTCTCTTGTCCCTGACATCGGCTAGAAGAGTTAGTGAGCTTCAGGCTTTCACAATTGAGGAACCTTTTCTACAATTTAAAAATGATGTTCTCATCCTACGAACAAATCCAAAATGTATTCCTAAGGTACCCTCAGAATTTCATCTGAATGAGCTGGTGATCTTAAAGTCCTTCTTTCCGCGGCCCTCCACGCCAGCAGAGAGGGCATTGCATTCTTTGGACATTCACAGATGTCTCAAGTTCTACTTGGAGCGCACAAGACTGTTCAGAAAATCTTCCCAGCTTTTTGTTTCATACAGTGCTCCACGAAAGGGTTGTCCAATTTCTAAACCCTGCATTTCCCGCTGGATATCCAGTGCAATCCACTTTTGCCATCGAGAAGCGGGGAAACCACTTCAGCGAGCAGTTCGTGCTCATTCTGCGAGATCAATGGCTTCATCGGTAGCTCTATTCTCAGGTGTCCCGATCAAGGACATATGTAGAGCGGCGACATGGAGCAGTGTCCACACCTTCACTCACAACTACTGCTTGGATTCTTCTGTGAAAGAGGATGCGGCAGTGGGCCAGGCGGTCTTGAGGAACCTTTTCCAATACGTCGGTGAGCTTTCCTTTCTATCCCGCCTTCCTGTATTGCATATTTTGTATTACTTGTTGTTGTGCTGCTTTGTGATGGAAATGTGTATCTGTTTTCTTATCAGGATTACGTATGGCATTTACAGGTACACATATTTCAAAATATGCTTTTTTCTTTACTGCTAGCTATTCTGATACAAAGCATGGGAATCTATGAAAGATCCAATACTGGGGCAAGAAAACAAGTTACTTACCTGTAACTTTGGTTCCCCAGTATTGGTAACTTTCATAGATTCCCATGCGCCCACTCTCCTCCCCTGGGAAAGCTCAGCATTATTATCCAATGATGTTGCTGTTCACAACGGCTACGAAAATCTGAGGCTCTGAGGCTCTCTCAGGAAGGTTCTACGGGGTGAGGCTGCTCTGATTGGCTACTGCAAGAATTTGGTCTCTTTTACAAAAAGAGGTGGATAAGCTACAAAATGAGATGAGGCCTGGGCCTATTTTTTCAATTTGTGCTTACTACTATGGTATTTTTTATTTACCGAGGCTCCCATTCCGACGACGGGGAATGATACAAAGCATGGGAATCTATGAAAGTTACCAATACTGGGGAACCAAAGTTACAGGTAAGTAACTTGTTTTCTTATTTTCTATATCGCCACGTTAAACAGCTGTGGTGGTTGATCCAAGCCAGAGCTTGGGTCAACAACCACCTCTCTTTAATGTGGATGCAAATTTGCCACACCTGCTCCCTCTCCCGTCTAGGGACCCCGGTGATGCTCATTTATTTTGAGAAGTCGAAGAAAATGCAACGAGTAAACGGGGATCATTGAGGATAACTGAGAGACATGTAAGTGTGATTCAGCTACCAGGTAAACACAGAGATGCCTTTTAGGTCTTTGCCTGGCGTGAGCAGCGCATGCGCTGCTCTCACCATTCTGAGAGCTTCTTGGAATCAATACGGATTCCGAACTTTCAGAAGCCCCTCCCATGTTTTTCATTTGCTGGTGTCACGCTGGTGTCATCCTCCATGGTAAATGCTGGCTCATGATTGAAAAGGAGGCTTATTAGTCACTCCTGGTTACCTCCTTGTCCATTTTTGGCCTCGCCCACCGATATTGCATCTTTTACTGGCGGCATGATACTGTGGCCTTTAATTATTGGGGGAGCTGGGGCACTGCACTCACTTTGTACGTAAAATCGTCGTGCTGTCTCCATTCTTCTAGGAAGCGCAAGCACCGCGCTCACTTTATACATAAAATCATTGTAGCGTTGTCTCCATTCTTCTAGTAAGCGCTTATAAGCAAGCAGCTTTTGTTGGACAGCTTGTTTTTTTTATTTCTAAAATGAGCGCGGCGCCCACTAGGGACACCGCGCTCACTTTATACATAAAATCATTGTCTCGCTGTCTCCATTCATCTAGGAAGCGCAAGCACCGCGCTCACTGTATACATAAAATCATGGTCGCGCTGGTTCGAGGCATGTGGGCTGCTGAATTCATATCTGTGCATAGATCGCCACCTAGTGTTGGGTCCGGATGATTGCACATTGTTGTCCTGGAAGAGTCTTCGAAGTATCACGAGATAGGTGGCTCCTCCCCTGGACTACAGTGCGCATGGGCATCGCCTCCATCCCCAGATTGTTTTTTTCCGCCATTGGGTTCGGATGTGTTTCGGTTCCCTCTGTCGGAACCGATAGTTGTTCAACTTTACTCGAGACCAAAAGGTCTTTAGGCTGGGCGTCGGTATAGTTGCGTACGGGTTTCTTTCTGACTCTCAGCTCCGATCTCTTACTGCCCTTCCACGTGCTTTCGGCGCGGACGGGCCTACACTATACTATTGATATGGAGCGAACTCCGTTTAAGAAGTGTCCATTGTATCACTCTAAATATTCGCACCTCGATGTACACCCTGTGTGCAATACCTGCTTGTCACCGGATCACCGTGAAGACACTTGCATGGCGTGTTCGAGATTCTGGAGCAAGAAGACTTTAAAGATTCGTCGGGCCAACAGACTCCAGGCTCAGTTGACGGCTACGGCGCCCCCACCAGATGACATTTTCCAAGAATCTGTCGAGGGAGAAGACGACGGGCAAGGTTCGGACTCGAATCCCGCATCCGAGGGTGAGACCTACGACGCGGGTGAGGAGAACTTTGACGAAGTCACCGACGAGGTAGGGGACGACGATCAGGCTTTTGCCACGATGGGTGATAGCTCGGAGGAGGAGCATCCCCAATCAGACTCAGGGGTTATTCCCCTTCATACGGCCCAGGTCGAGGGATCGCCTTCGGGCCTTACCCAAGATCTATCTATGAGTCCTACGTCCCCGCCTCCGGGCCCGGTCACGGACATTTATGAGCCATCACGTACTTCGAAGTAAACGAAAGTGAAGCCAACTGGTCACGCACCCTCGGATGCGAAACCGAAAGTGAAAGTTGCGCTGGTGAAGAAGGTTCTGGAGGCGTCAACTTCCAAGAAAACCAAAATGGCCGACTTGAAGAGCCACGCCAAAATGGCCGACCCTAAGCCTTCGGGGTCGGCGCCGAAGGCGAAGTCCTCCGACGCGGCTGCGTCGGCGCCGAAAGGGGTTGTGGACCCGAAGACGGCGCCGAAGAAGCGTCAGGGCGACGACGCGCATAGGCATGGGGCGTCGGCCCCGAAGAAAGTGCCTGCCGGTGATCAAGCTCTCGGCGACGAGGGGTCGCTCGAGCCGGTCCAGCCCTCTCCGGCCTGGACGAAGAAGGTTGCGGAATCCTTGCAGCGGATTCAAAAGGCCAGTGTGGTTCCCGCTCAGGACACCAGTGTGCCTAAGCTCACGCCTAAGCCTGCGAGGGAGCAAACGCCTATCCGTTTCACCCTACCGCCCAAGTCGGCGCCGAAGGCCTTCGCACCGAAACAGGGCGGATCCTCGAAGGAGGCAGTGACGCCGAAAGCTGCCTTGGCGGTGTCGAAGCTTCGTCTCCAACCGCTTGCGGAAGAGGAACGTCGTGCGGTAATCATCGACGCCAACACCGGGAAACTGTCGCTCCTCAAGCGGAAGATCACGACGGAGCCGGCGTTGGAACATTTTAAGATCCCTCTCAAGAACAAAAGGGACTACCACGAATCTTCAGCTTTGGTGGAACCTGTGTCCCCACAGGCCTTGGAACACTCGCCGACGCATTCCGCTGCAGCCGATGCGGACGAGGAAGGTGCCGAGTACACCTATCCGGCGTACTCGGATCCGGAGGAGGAGCACGTACCTTGGTCCGCCGGAGGCGACACGGAGGACCCGCAGTCGGGTCAGGACACTCAACTTTTTGCGGCCAAAACGTCCCCGACTGAGGACTCGGCGGCCTTCAATGCTCTGATAGAGAGAGCTGCTGCTAACCACGACGTCGAGCTGCACTCGGACCCAGTGGATGCGGACTTCTTATTCGACACCTTCTCGGTAGCCGAAAAGCAGGTCAAAACGCTACCGATGCTTAAAGGGGTGCTTAAACATGCAACGGAGGTTTTCAAAGAGCCCACCCGAGCGCGTGTGGTCAACCCTCGCATCGACAGGAAATATAAGGCAGCGCCCACGGATCCCACATATATCAAGGGACACTTGCCATTGGACTCCTTGGTTGTTTCCAACGCTCGGAAGAGGGCGAACTCTCAGACTACGGGTGACGCTCCTCCCCCAGACAAAGAGTCCAAGATCTTTGAGGCCTCAGGCAAACGAATTGCTGCACAGGCAGCTAATATCTGGAGAATAGCTAACACTCAAGCATTACTTGCACGTTATGATAGGGCCCATTATGACACGTTAGAGGCCATACTACAACACTTGCCTGACCATTGCAAGGAGGCAGGAGAGATGCTGATCCAGGAGGGTAAACTCATTACGAATGCATCCATCAAATGTGCACTGGATGTGGCAGACACGGCCTCCAGGGCTATTAATACCAGTGTGTTGCTCAGACGCCATGCCTGGCTTCGAATTTCGGGGTTCAAACCCGACATCCAAACTACGATACTAAATCAAACAGTGGATCCTGACCATCTGTTTGGCCCTGAGGTGGATGCCGCACTGGAGAAAATGAAAAAAGATACAGAAACTGCCAAGTCAATGGGGGCTTTACAAAGTCAGCAGTTTCGGAGTGGCTCCTTTCGCCGCTCAAATTCCAGAGGCACCTCAAGAGGACAAGCATCCCAGGCCACACAATATTACAAGACTAACACCCAAGCCTCGTATGGCAACAAGGGTAGGGGTGGTTACAGAGGCAATAATGTCAAAGGCAGGGGACGTGGAAACAATAGCTCCAGGTCCACCACCACCAACAAGCAGTGACGTCTTGTCACTGCCCCCCGACCATACAACACCGGTCGGGGGAAGGCTCCAGCAGTTCCTGCCGGCGTGGAAGTCCTTCACCACGGACAGGTGGGTGAGGTCTCTTATCCAGTACGGGTACTGTCTAGAGCTTACGTCCATTCCACCGGACATACCCCCAAGAAGCCGTCCTATGTCCGGCGAGCACTTGACCTTGTTGCAGCAAGAAGTTCTAGTCATGCTGCAAAAAGGGGCGATAGAGCTCGTTCCATTGCAGGAGCGGGGAACAGGGGTTTACTCCCTGTATTTTCTGATTCCCAAAAAGGACGGATCCCTCAGGCCGATCCTGGACCTCAGGCCCCTGAACTGGTACATCCTCTCAGAGCACTTCCATATGCTCACGTTGCAGCAGGTGCTTCCCCTGCTTCAACAGGGAGACTTCCTGGCTACGCTGGATCTCAAAGATGCCTATTTTCATATCCCCCTGCATCCTTCCCACAGGAAGTATCTCAGATTCACGATCTTAGATCAGCATTACCAGTTCAGGGTTCTGCCATTCGGGGTCACCACGGCACCGAGGGTATTTACAAAGTGCCTAGCGACTGTGGCGGCGCATCTCCGTCGCCAGCACGTCCACGTCTTTCCATACCTGGACGACTGGCTCATTCAAGCAAAAACAGAACAGCAGTGCGTCGACCACGTGTCACGCACCATTCATCTCCTGCACGATCTGGGATTCTCTCTGAACTACCCAAAGTCCCATCTCCAGCCCGCCCACGTGCGACAGTATCTGGGCGCGACAATCGACACTCTGGCAGCCACTGCGCAGCCGAATTCAGTGAGAATCGCCAGTATCCAGGCGCTGATCCAACGATTCAGACCCCAACACTCGCTCCCAGCGAAGGTGTTCATGCAGTTGATAGGCATGATGGCCTCCTGCATCTCCATTGTCCCGCACGCGAGACTACATATGCGTCCGCTTCAGGAGTGCCTAGCACGTCAGTGGACTCAGGCTCATGGACAACTGACAGACCTAGTGTTGGTGAGCGGTCGGGCATACAACTCTCTGCATTGGTGGAATCCACAAAACCTTTGCAAGGGCCGACCATTCCAAGAGCCTGTCCCACAGATTATCCTGACGACGGACGCCTCTCTCCAGGGATGGGGAGCGCATGTACTCCATTACACTGTGCAGGGACTATGGACACTACAGCAAAGGAAGATGCACATCAATGTGTTGGAACTGATGGCAATCTTCATGGCCTTAAAGGCATTCAAAGTACATCTGTGCAACAAGGTCGTGTTGATCCGGACGGACAACATGACGGCCATGTACTACATTCAGAAGCAGGGAGGCACACACTCTCCACAGCTGTCTCATCTGGCTCAGAGCATGTGGAAGTGGGCCATTCAGAGGAACATCTTCCTCATGGCAGAGCATCTCCCAGGCAAGGACAATCAAATGGCAGATCTGCTCAGCAGGCACAGCCATCAGATGCACGAGTGGGAGATACATCCATCAGTACTCCAACCGTACTTCCAAAGGTGGGGTCATCCAGAGATAGACCTATTTGCCACAAAGGAGAACGCAAAATGCCAAAGCTTCGCCGCCAGGTTCCCACACCCGCAATCACAGGGCAATGCGATGTGGATGAACTGGTCAGGCAGATTTGCGTACGCTTTTCCCCCAGCACCTCTGATACCGCTGGTGGCACGCAAGCTCAGGCAGCACTCGCTGACGCTCATCCTGGTTGCTCCAACGTGGGCTCGCCAACCATGGTACACCACGTTTCTGGAACTCTCCGTGGTACCGCATCAAAGGCTTCATCTCACTCCCAGCCTTCTGACGCAGAACCATGGCGACATTCAGCACCCAGATCCGCAACAGCTCAACCTGGCGATCTGGCTCCTGAAGTCCTAGAGTTTGGCTACCTCAATCTTCCTCCCGATTGCATGGACATCATTCGGGAGGCAAGGAAGCCCACTACTAGAGCTTGTTATGCGGCTAAGTGGAAGAGGTTTGTCATCTACTGTGCTAACCACAAGATTGACCCGCTAGATGCTTCCATTCAAAATATCATCTGTTACCTTTTCCACTTGTATCAATGCAATCTAGCGTACTCTTCCATCCGTATTCACCTGTCTGCTATGGCAGCATACCTCCAGAATAGGCAGCACCTGTCACTCTTTAAGGTCCCTGCTATCAAGGCCTTTCTGGAAGGACTCAAAAGGGTCATTCCACCAAGGACCTCACCAGCTCCAGAATGGAACCTCAATGTGGTTCTTACGAGGCTGATGGGTCCTCCCTTTGAGCCACTGCACTCTTGTGAGCTTCAGTTTTTGACTTGGAAGGTTGCGTTCTTAGTAGCAATTACATCGCTACGGAGGGTTAGCGAGCTGCAGGCGCTCACCATCCAAGAACCTTTCTTCCAGGTACATGCTAACAGGGTGGTGCTCCGCACTAACCCTAAATTCCTGCCCAAAGTGGTATCACAGTTCCACATCAACCAGACAATCGAATTGCCGGTGTTTTTCCAAAACCCAGAGACGCTGGCAGAGCGCATGCTCCACACCCTTGATGTTAAGAGGGCCTTGATGTATTATGTAGACAGGACAAAGGATTTCCGCAAAACCAAACAACTTTTTGTTGCTTTTGCCACACACCACAAGGGAAACGCTATCTCCAAAGCGGGGATTGCTAGGTGGATAGTAAAGTGCATTCAGATCTGTTACGCTAAAGCTAAGCGCACTCTCACTGTCCCACCGAGGGCCCACTCCACCAGGAAGTTGGGGGCCTCTATGGCTTTCCTGGGTAACATTCCCTTAGAAGATATCTGTAGAGCAGCCACATGGTCTACCACACATACCTTCACTAAACACTACTGTGTAGACGTGCATTCCAAACAGCAGGCAGCTGTTGGTCAGGCTGTTCTAAAAACGCTTTTTCAGACTGCTGCAGCTGGCACGGGCGACCGCCGCTAATGGAGGGACTGCTATGTATTCTATGCACAGATATGAATTCAGCAGCCCACATGCCTCGAACTGCAAATGCTACTTACCAGTATGCATCTGTTCTTGGCATGTAGGGCTGCTGACATTCATATCGCCCACCCTCCTCCCCGGCGCCTGTAGCAGCTGCAGAATTCATTCATATACATATATATGCTCATAGCATGGTCATCACTCACATTCTTCACTCCATCTCTGCCAATGGCTAAAAACAATCTGGGGATGGAGGCGATGCCCATGCGCACTGTAGTCCAGGGGAGGAGCCACCTATCTCGTGATACTTCGAAGACTCTTCCAGGACAACAATGTGCAATCATCCGGACCCAACACGAGGTGGCGATCTATGCACAGATATGAATGTCAGCAGCCCTACATGCCAAGAACAGATGCATACTGGTAAGTAGCATTTGCATTTCCATTCTTCTAGGAAACGCAATCAAAAGAAATATCTTCGTAATTGCCAAGGCTGTTCTGTAAGCCTACGGCTGATACTTGTCAGGGCACATGCAAATTGTGCAACGACTTGGCGGGGGTGGGAGACGGCGCGCGTAGAGTGAGCAATCGAGAGAGGAGCATGAGTGCAAAATCGCTGCAAGCAGCTGTCCCAATGCCACATTCCTATTCGGTCCTATATTCTTATTATTTTTTTACTTACCAAAACCATTGCTTGTTTATTTATTTACTACGGCGCCTGTCTGCTTTTCTACATAGAACATCCCTCCCAAACCGCATCAAGCAGCAATCGCTGTATCCTTTATGTATTTATTTACTACGGCAACTGTATGCTTTCCTACAGAAAACACCCTTCCCACCTCCCAAACAGCATCAATCTTCCCCGGGGAAGTGGACAAGAAATGGCTTTTTGGTTTAAAAAAAAAAATAGTTTTGAGGGGGAGGAGGAGGAGGAATAAAGCGTTTTCAAGTCCTCCCCACTCCAGTGTCAAGGAAGGTGTTGAGCTGCCAGGAGAGACTTGGATTTTCAACCGTCTTCCCTTTTTGGAACCCAACGCTCCCATCCAGCTCCACTCTGGAATCATGGTTCTGTTGCATGCTGGGAGAAGCACCCCCCGGATTTTTTGCTGGCCCGTGGGCTATGAAAGAACTACCTTAACCGAGTTGCTTCACTCCTTTGCTTAGTAGTGCGCCATATGCCCTTAAACTTAACCAAGTTGATTCACTCCTTTTCTTAGTAGCGTGCCATATGCCCTTTAACACGTCACAATGCAATAACCAGCTCCTTGCCACATCTGGACTGTGCTTGCCTCCCCCTGCCTTTTTGGCTCAGCTCATACTATAGACTATTAACATACAAAGGGCTGCTACTTAAGCGTGTCCTGGCACTGAGTTTGAAATCAATGGATTTGGGGTCACAACAAATTCATTAACAAGCATTAAAAATGCAATAGGTCTCTCCTTTCATTAAGTTAAAGCCATTTGCCTTGCTATACAATACCATTAGCAAAACAAATTGCTTTAACTTAATGAAAGGCGAGACCTATTGCATTTTTAATGCTTTTTCTGAACTGCTCTCTGTTAAAGACACTACCAGCAGTAACGTGCAACCGATCACAACGCAGTAACATACAAATATAAAAGCACCAATACTTTCTACACCTGCTAAAAATACACAACTGCAATGCGTGGTCCTAATGTAGTAGTTTGCAAGAAACGTACAACAAGACCGTGAGCTTGTAAGTTATACAGCAACCGACCAAAAGTTCAAGCATTTGGAATGAAATGGGTCTTGCATTTGCGATAGTTTAAGGTATTGGCATTTTAAATGACAATGTCTTTCATTTATGTTTTAAAAAAGAAAACCTAAATAAAAGACATTGCCATTTACAATGCCAATAATTCAAACTTGCGCAAATTGCATTGCAGATGATGCTTGTTCAATAAGAATGTGATGAAGCCCTCTCTCTGTAAGGCGTAGCAACATGTCGCCCACAGTGCCCTCGCCCTTCAATAACGAAATTAGAAAGTTGGCATTCTAGTTCTAAATTAAAACGCGGGTGGCTTAAGCGATCCGCTACGTTCCAACTTCCAACTGAAAAATACACTGTTCAAAACAGCTGCGCATGTGCGCCTGTCTTAAACGCGGCTTCAGCAATTCAAATTTTTTGCCATGCCCACTTACAGCAGGAAGTTTGATTAAGTGTGTTTTTTTAGTTGAATAGTTCTTTTTAGTCGCGTAAAATTTGGTTGAAAAATGTTTTGGAAATACTTTTTATATGTCAGGTATAGATCTTCATCGTACGCAAGTGTGTTGAAACGGGGATGGGAAAGGGGGTTGGAGAAAAGCTTCAGGGTTGCATATACTTTTTGAAATAACATTGAATGCAAATGTGTCCCCCCTCCTCTTAATAAATGGATGAATTAGCAGTAGTAAAGCACCCTTAATCCCCACAGGGCAGTTCCATGTAGCAAATGTTTCATGTGTAACAAAAGCAGGCGTTTAATACCCTCAGAGGGCCTATGTTAATGACACGCTTCTCCTACCAGGGCTCCTCTGCCTTTTCCTGTACCGCCCTGCTTCCAAACTCTGTGATAAATGGCCCCTTTTGGAATCATGCTTTATTCCCGTTTGCTATTTGTTTTGCCATCTCACGGTACATTACAGCACAACCAAATATCTGACATCAATCCACAGGGGAAAAAAAATTATTTCAAAACTCCTCTTGTCTACCTGCTTTGAAGTCCTACTTCCGCTCTGGCACATCATTCCCGAGATAGAACTAATGACATGCTCTGGGCAGATACCATCTGAGCCAGAGAAGCAGTCCACTAGGTGCCAACCCCGCTGCTGAGGTGTTTGAAGCACACCTATTTCACAGGGTTAAGGCAACATCCGCTCTTCATCCTTCTAGGGCTGACAACGTAAGTACATAAGTCTGTTTGGTCTGTACATACACCAACTGCCCCTCCCCCCCCCCTTTCCCGGTTCGGTAAACTGAGACCTATTGGACACGGTTATGAAGACATTTGTTATTTACAGTGTACAGCGCATAGAGGCAGCATAAGTGCGGTGTGATGCGTTGATTTAAAAGGTTAATTTCATGGATGTAGGTCATTTAGTGCCCCCTCCATCTCGCTTAACCGTCCCCTCCCAATAAAGACCCTTGTTTTTTAGTCCAAAAAAGCAGATACAGGGTGAGGACGCTCACGCCCAATTACCAGCCGGTTGTGTGCGACTGTGGTCGTCTGTTCATGAGAATCCGCAACTTTTGGGTCTGTTTCCCTGGAACTCTTAAAGCTGCCTTTAATTAAACAAAATGATAGAATGATAGACTGAAGGGAAAAAAAGGAAAAAGGCGCCCGTTCCCATCTCCCCCTATCATTTTCTGTCATGCAAAGACATCACACCCCACTTCTCCCGCCAAGTTACCACATTGCTGGATATTTTCCAGAACAACCTGGTCAGTGAAGGAGAAAACCAAAAAACTTGTAACTTGCAAACAAAAGTTCTTTTCAGCCCTTTGCTTCCTCCATCACAATTATGAAAACTGTTTGGACGGGGTGGCCTTTCCAACATATGCAGCATTCTTTGCCAATAAATTCCAAAGGCTGGGTCTGATGGGAAAAAAAAACGTCCCCGCCCCCTCTGAAGGCCCCCACCGCCCTCCCTCACTCCACTTCCATTCCTTCTGTCTTTCTTTGTAACCTAATACCCAGCCGACTTAGGGCCAGGGCTTGCTTAAGGGAAAAACAACAGCCAGTGCCAGACTGGATACAGTGTGCAGAAGCGAAAAGTGAATCATTACTTGTGTCTGCCAGCATAATCTAATGACTTTTATTCCTAAGCACATCCACACGCACCACACGCACGTCCCTGCCCTCAGAAATATTTCCTCTCTGTCACCACAGTGCCCACCGCTCCAAACTCGTGATGACCCCCGACCCCACCATGGCACAAAGGCGGCAGGAATTCCACACGCAGGGAGGCCATTTAAACGGGTGAACTCTCTCCACCCCCCCAACTCCTTCTTTAAAAAAAAAAAATCAAACAGAGCTGTGTGTAGTGCGAGACTCCAAAATCACGGAGCTGCGACTTATAACAGATGCTATACACCGAGCTGAAATCACCAAATGAGGTCTCCGCCGCTGCGCAACTCCCACAGAGGTCGTGTCATCTTGTATAGTGAGGTGTGCAGACACACAAGTAACCTTAAGAGCAGTGTGCTACGATGTTTAATTCCCAACAGTTGTGTGCCACACTGTTAACTTTTCGCGGCCAAGCAACGAACAGGAAGCATACAGAATGGAAAGGGGGCTGCTAACCACATTCTGCTTAACCCTCCATGAACAAGTAGCGTTGTTCCTTTCATTGTGGTGAAGCATCGAACTCTTGTC
Source organism: Lissotriton vulgaris (assembly GCF_964263255.1). Taxonomy (NCBI): domain Eukaryota; kingdom Metazoa; phylum Chordata; class Amphibia; order Caudata; family Salamandridae; genus Lissotriton; species Lissotriton vulgaris. The sequence goes on along the minus strand of NC_141693.1, from coordinate 1,684,142,021 downwards.
TTTATGTGGCTATGTGTTTCTAATTAGAGACACATGGCCCCATAAAGATAAGAAAGTGCTTTGCGACAGCAGCAAAGCAGGCGACCGAGTCTGGATCAGAGGCGAAAGGGCATAAACACAAAAAACCCTAATTTCCAATGGCAGGCCACGGTTTAGCATAATCAGTGATGCCAGCCAATGAAAATGAGGGGCGGGGCTTCAAGCCCTCTTCTGAAAGTCCTCGTTAACAACAAATCTGGCCGAGCGGACAGCGTGTGAGCTGCAACGCTAGGCGAGACCTAAAAAAGGACACTTAAAAATGCCATATAAAAATACATATAATTACTATAAAATATATATAGTATCAAAAACTAGAATCTGTATATGTTACACTAAACACTTTGATCGTCTAAGCCATTAGGCCAACAGAAATCTAGCTAAGCTAAAAAACCCTACTCTACTGGTGTCTGTGCCAAGAATTCATCTAAATAATGTCCAGGTCCGGTGGGCCTGCACAGAGGGATAATCCACTTGGCCCTCAGATTCCTATAGTAAGGTCAAACGAATAGCAAATGGACTAAGGATTCAGGTCTTCCTTTACAAGCTGGACATAAAACATCAGAAAGTGCATTTTTATGCCCCTTGCTACATATCATTTTGGTGGGGAGGGTCTTATATCTAAATTGGAGGAACAATTTCCGTGGAAGTGGGGTAACAATTTCATCGATGGTATCCTCTAAAAACGGGAAAGGTTTTAACATCTACGAACTCTTGTCTGAGCGAGCCCATAGGATTTAGCCCATCGTTCACCAGGATAAATTTCCAATAAATGGCCTTTACCCTGCTTTTCAAAATCGAGCTCAACTCCTCCTGATTTGTCCAATATTCCTCCAACCACAATTTCCTCAATAATTTCCTAAGGGAATAGAACAATTGAATTTGACTTGTCCTGGGTTGTGTCATAAGGTCCCTAACTACTCGAAAGGGAGCAACTCCCCAATCGTCCATAGACAAAGCCATATAAATAGGTGCCTATAATCCATCTTGCATCGTCAACTATATAACCACATACAAGAGGACTCATGGTCTTTTACACTCAGGTTGTCAATTGGTACTAACTTGTCACATTGATCTCTCTCACAGACTCCAAATTTGTTTTTTATTAGGACATGAACCTCCACCCACCCTGAGGTGGCATGTTTCATTATAGGGATCCTCCTTACACAATAAAGCTGTTATTATGGTGTGGGCTACAAAGCCCCAAAAGGAGACACTATTAACAATAGGCAACATAGATGTGCAAAGGTGTGGGTAAAGCGCAGGGTGCAAGAAATCACAAGATGAAAATACTAAAATGACCTCCTGGTTGAACTAAACCTATCTTTAATGGTGTCTCCAGGGGATAGTATTAAAAGATTTAGGGTAACAATTCTTCCCCCATTTAAACCTTTGGTCAACTTATTTCAGCCTTTTATATCTCTACCATGGATGACCTAAGCTTTTGTCAGGACCAAAAACACTTGTCACTCTGCATGCTCAAATCAGAAAGATTAAATAGGTGAAATGTACTATATTATAACCATTGATCCTTTAAAAGAAAAAGGATCCACCATTGTCTGTCTGTCTGACTGAATTATTTGTTAAGCGCACTATTGCCGAGACGTCTTGGTGTTGAGGTGTATCCAGATAGTGCACATTGGCAGACCTAGATCTTTGCAAAAAGTCAGGTTTTCAACGATTTCCTGAATAGAGTCCTGTTGGGTTGTTGTCGCATACGTGTAGGGAGGGAGTTCCAAAGCTTAGCCGCTTGGAATGAAAAGCTTTTTCCTCCCCATCTGACTCTTTTTTTTTTTTTAAACAAATTTTATTAATATTTTATCACCATGCAGTTCAAAATATAAATCACATTACTTATATCCATCAAATTTATCTCCATATCTACTCCCAACTAACCCCTTGGTCCCCACCCCGCTTCAGTGGTGTGGGCACATTCCAAATACATATATCACAGCATAGTTCCAGCTATAAGGATATCATTCGCAACACAATTCGCATATCAATAATCACATGTACGTTCCTTTTCATTAGCCGCTTGTTTGGCTTGTTGAAATCTAATGACGCTCTCACTGCTAGCCCATTTATACAGTTCGGTCCTCCATCGCTTACTTGATGGTCCTTCTTTTGATTTCCAGTGCCAGGTTATTTCCCGTTTTGCCAGTAGTAACCCCAAGTCGATGAATTTGCTAGTTATTTTGGTTTTAGCTGTGTGTGGAAACCAATGCAACAAGCATGCAGCCATATCGTAGTCTAAATGTCTATCCGTTATGTCGTTCAGGAGTTCCTCCACCTCTACCCAGTATCGCTCCAAGATCGGGCTGTTCCAGAGCATATGTTCCAGTTCCACGCCCTGTTCTAAGCATCTTGCACCTGGAAATATTTCCGGATCTTCCCTGGGGTCAAATAAGCTCGGTGTAGTATGAAAATTTGCACCTGCTGGAATCGTGCATTTCTGTTCCCCTTCCATGCTCTCCTAAGAATGTGGACCCATGTTGCGTCTGGTATTGGCCGGCCTATGTTCGCTTCCCACTTTAATTTCAGGTCATCTAATGGTCGCAGTCCCTCATGTAACATACGAGACTGGAGACATGTGACTGCTTTCAAAGTCCCCGCGGCCATTACAGCATATTGGCAAGCCATTGTTGTACTCCCCATCTGACTCTTCTTGTCTTGGTGAGAAATGGCAACCGCAATTGTGAGGACCTAAGAGAGCGTGCTGGTACATACAGAGGGAAGAGTGGGCTAAGGTCTTCCGCTCCTCCTCCATACAGAACTTGGTTCACCGAGCAGAGGGCCTTAAAGTCCACTTGTCGTCGAACTGGAAGCCAATGTAACTGCTTGATACCACCGGACGTCGGACGAGGGAATGAAGGCTGTCACCGACTGGATGCAGTACAGCGTCTGAAGCTGAACTCGGACAAGACGGAGGTACTCATCCTCGGACCCACGCCCTCAGCCTGGGACGACTCCTGGTGGCCGACCACATGGGGAACAGCACCGACACCCACCGACCATGCACGCAACCTAGGATTCATCCTCGACTCCTCCCTCTCCATGTCTAAACAGGTCAACGCCGTCTCCTCCTCCTGCTACAATACCCTCCGAATGCTCCGCAGGATCTACAAGTGGATCCCGACTGAAACAAGGTGACACAGGCCCTCGTCAGCAGCAGACTGGACTACGGCAACACACTCTACGCAGGAATCCCAGCCAAACACCTACGACGACTACAACACATCCAAAACGCCTCCGCCCGACAGATCGTCAGCGTCTCCTGCCGCAGCAACATCACCCCCCACCTGAGAGACCTACACTGGCTCCCCATCGACAAGAGGATCACCTTCAAGCTCCTCACCCACGCACACAAAGCACTCCACAACGCCGAATCAGCCTACCTGAACAGCAGACTCAACTTCTACACCCCGACCTGCCAGCTCCGCTCCGCCAGCCTCGCCCTCGCCGATGTCCCCCGCTTCCAACGAACAACCTCCGGCGGCAGATCCTTCTCCTACCTCGCCGCCAAGAGCTGGAACAGCCTCCCTACCCACATACATCAGACCTAAGACCTACTCGCCTTCAGAAAACTCCTCAAGACCTGGCTCTTCGAGCAGTAGCGGCACCCCCCTCCCCTCAGGGCCTTGAGACCCTCACGTGTAAGTAGCACGCTTTACAAGTGTTCTGATTGATTGATTGATTGATGGATGGATGATGTTTAGTTAAATCCAGCAATATTCTAGATGCCGCATTCTGTAGTGACTGAAGCTTTGAGAACTGTCTTGCACCCGCTCCCAGAAACAATGCATTGCAGTAATCGACTCTTGACATAACCAAGGCTCCTACTACCGTTTTCCGCAGCGAAAAAGGAATGAAAGGAAGTATTTTTCTTAGGACCTTCATCATGTAGAAGCAAGCTAAGGTGACCTGATTGATTTGTGGGGCAAGCGTTAAGTCTTTGTCTATCAGGAAACCCAAGTTCCTGGCCTTGGACACAGTGACAGGGCAAGTGCCAGCTTCGGTGGCCACCATAGTTGGCTCCGTACTGAGGGTTTCTGACCAAACTCAACAACCTCAGCTTTTTCCGTGTTGAGCTTCAGAACATTAGAATTCATCCAAGTCTTCAGCGCCGTGAGACAGTTGCAGAATCGTTCAGCTGTTATGCTCACATTCTGAGTGAGTGACACCACAAGCTGGGTGTCATCCGCGTACAACACTAGCGTCAGACCCTGGTCTTTTACTAGTCTAGCTAGTGGTGTAACGTACAGGTTGAACATTGTCAGGGACAAGGCTGATTCTTGAGGGACTCCACATGAGAGGTAGAACTCTTCTGACTGAAGACCCTCCCAGTGAATTAGTCGTACCCTGGAGACCAAAACCATAAGTAGAGTTAGAGCTGTGTCCTTAATACCCACTACTCCCAACCGCCGCAGCAACACCGCATGGTTTACGGTGTCGAATGCAGCAGTTAAATCGAGGAGGACAAGAGCAGCCCTGCCCCCTTCATCCATCACCTTGCGGATCTCTTCTGTTGCCATAATCAATGCAGCTGTCTCAGTTGAATGCCGATATCTAAAGCCATTCTGTGTGGAGTCCAGGATGTTGTTGAAATCTAAATGCTCCATCATTTCCAAATTCATGGCTTTCTCCAAAATTTTGGAGCAAGCAAGATATTGGGCGATAGTGCTTGGTCTCCTGGGGATCTAGTGTATCTTTTTTTATGATGGGTTTAACACAGGCCTTTTTCCAGAGCTGTGGAAAGACCCATGATCTCATTGAGGAGGGGGGGGAGGTCGGAGACACCCTGATCTACTCCGGAGCCAAATGTAAAATGTAGTGGGGGCATGGATCTAGGGGGGAGCCGGACTTGGTTTGTAACAGCAGATCCGCAACCCGCTTTTCGCTTAGCACGGAAAACTGTGACAGGCTAGACTGAGTTGGAATATTCTCCACCAACTCTCTACTGTCCATCTCTTTATCTGCAATAAATAAATGATATAAAGAGTCTGGAGATGGAGTATACTGGCAATATCACTTGTCATTATTAAAGATATTGTCTGTGAATCATCACAAAGCCAACATCAGTTATGCTGTGTGATTGTGCATAAAAACTGTGACATTACCCAGTGAAGGTATATGTTGTAACTGATCTTTTCTGTGTTGCTCCTCTTCTTCATTACCTTGATCGTTCTCTCACAGTTATTCACTGCGTAGCTTGCCGTGTCTGTATACAGTCTCTGGAATCATGCAAGTCTCTGTTGAGGTTTAATTGCAGCCCCCTTAATAAAGTGCTTTTTTCCTACTGCTTCTACGGTGTTGTCAACTTGGAAGCCATTGTTTAGAGCCAGGTCTGGGTGACTGTCTACAAGGTTGTCAATCGGGTTCTGCAATCATGGCCTACACGGCAATTGATCAAGATGCCAACAGTGAAGCTCTTACTAAATAAGTGGGTGCTGGTGCAGGTTGTGATGCCATTGGTTGTCAGTAGTCAATGAGGGAACCCAAAGCCACATGTGCTGATGACCAGGACGGGGGCCGAAGGGCAGAGTATTGATGCTGTAGATGAGTGTGCATGTGCTGCCATAGACAGTAACTCGTATTTGCAGTAACTCGTACATGTTTATTCTATTGAAAGTTGACTAGCTCTGCTATAGGCGAAGATTTTAGCTGGAAAGTAGGGAAGGACTTGCTAGATTCTGTCAATTTGGCTTTAAGTTAATTATGTGGCTATGATAACTTTGTGAGGAGATTTGTGATGATATTTTTTCTGGCATTTCCTTAACAGAGTTAAGTTACGGGATCCCTTGATTTAGCATTTTTGTGCCTTCTTCTTGTAAGTTACAGATGCAGACTTTTACATAGATTTATCAAGATAGGACAAGCCCTGGAGTCGGAGAGGGTATCCTTTTCACGCACCATGCTGTAAAAAATGGAGTGCAGGATTTTCATAAAAGACTATGGAGGCACTTCTATAGGAGGTAAGTTGCCTAATACATGACAGGCCCTTAGGTTTTAGCAAGATTAGGTAGGTCCCGTTAGGGCTCTGTACTTGCTCCAACTGTCCCGATCTCCTAGCTTATACTCCAGACCGCATACCAACATTCTAATACATCACTCCCTCTCAGCATTCCAGATACCAGCTCAGATATATGGGGAATTGGAACATACGGGATACTACACACCTCCCTTTCTTACAAACAACACAAAGAGAACAGCCATTCCCTTGCATACAAAGTGCAAGGACAATCATTCAAAATCACTAATTCTCCAACATAGATAGATTGCACATACCCAACAGCAACCTGTTAAACTCTCCCATACTCATGTAAACACACAAATACAACAATTAGCAGTCACAGGAAATCTGACAATTCAAGATATGAGGCTCTCCACTTATGTCAAACAAAGAAACAAGACAAAAACTAGGTTATGACTGCCATTGCCGTCCAAGACATGTACGTTTTACATTCTCCACTAACATCAGACACTAACTCCAAATACCTTCACCCTCTCATATGTTTATACAGGCAGGACATATAATCATAGACGTTCAGTCATGTGATAGCCAGGGCATAGAACCCAGCGGTACAAAAGGGGGTGGTGATGGACGGAGCATCTGAACCAATCAAAAACTCACACCCAGTCAACAGATCTGGGTTTAATCCATCACCGTTTTTTAGCCCACTCTGCCACCCCTGTTCAGACATGGCCATATGCAAATCAGTCTGACCCTGTGCCTCATGGGAACAGTCCAGCCCGAACTGCCAAGCCATGCCTTCCCTGGACCGGAAACAAGCTTCCGAGGACCGGTTTCTGGTATTAAAGCCGTCTTCAGCCCGGCTTGCTTGAATCCAGGGGCAAAGTGAGCAAGGGACTCATGTCTGAGCATACCCTGCCAACTTATGACGAACAAAGCAGTACAAAAGGGGGTGGTGATGGACGGAGCATCTGAACCAATCATACACTCACACCCAGTCAACAGATCTGGGTTTAATCCATCATCGTTCTTTAGCCCACTCTGCCACTCCAGTTCAGACATGGCCATATGCAAATCAGTCTGACCCTGTGCCTCATGGGAACAGTCCAGCCCGAACTGCCAAGCCATGCCTTCCCTGGACCGGAAACAAGCTTCCGAGGACCGGTTTCTGACATTACAGCCGTCTTCAGCCCGGCTTGCTTGAATCCAGTGGCAAAGTGAGCAAGGGACTCACGTCTGAGCATACCCCGCCAACTTATGGCGAACAAATTGGTACAAAAGGGGGTGGTGATGGACGGAGCATCTGCACCAATCAAACACTCACACCCAGTCAACAGATCTGGGTTTAATCCATCACCGTTCTTTAGCCCACTCTGCCACTCCAGTTCAGACATGGCCATATGCAAATCAGTCTGACCCTGTGCCTCATGGGAACAGTCCAGCCCGAACTGCCAAGCCATGCCTTCCCTGGACCCGGAAACAAGCTTCAGAGGACCTGTTTCTGGCATTACAGCCGTATTCAGCCCGGCTTGCTTGAATCCAGTGGCGATGTGAGCAAGGGACTCACGTCTGAGCATACCCTGTGATCCAGCGCTCCTAATGAAAAACTTTCTCACAAACGCTACTCATCTCCACAATACTCACCATTAATCATGAATCACTACCTAGGCCCATAAACTAAAGAGACAATTTTTGAGCGACTGAATCATGTGACCTAATTAAAACTCTCTATTCATAATCTATTTACAAAACTATATACAACTGCAGTTTAAAATATTCAACCATGGTTTTTAAATCACATAACATTAATTAAGTCACATAGGCGAATGGATCTAATAATGATAACTAGACCATGAATAAACAAGACCAGCTTGTCATTTCAAAATCTATTTTATTAGCTTTATTTTATTCTTTATTCTTTATTCAGAAATCATTATTTTATTAGCAAATTCGAAAGCTGACATTTCAAAGTAAATCATTTAGCATGAATTAAAGCATGATAAAGTTTCCATTCCCTAAATTCTATTTCCCTGTCTAAAACTCTCTTCACCTAATAAAATGTTAAAGTCTATTATCCTTACGTGCGCCAAGAGTCCGTCAGCACGTCATTCAGGAATCTGGAAGCAAGAGCCCCCTCCTGCCTGTAGGGCCAGTTTTTATACCTTTCTTACTAGCTAATCTCCTCAAAAAGTACACTTTTCCTTGCCATCAGGGTTCCCATTGGTTGACAGATGTCAGTCCATCCCCATGTCATACTTTCCTGACCAAGTCCGGGGCACATCATAAGCCCTTATTGTTCTTAGATTCCATCCTTCTAGCTTCCTAGGAAAAGAAACATTTCACCGAACACAAAAACTTTTTTACTTCCTAATCTTGGCAGGCAATTCAGGCTTTCTGTCCTTGGTGCTCTTCTCCAAGAACACGCATAACTCTACCAAATCAGTTCAGTTTATTATTCCATTGTTTAGCAAGAAAACTCTTTTTTCTGCATGTGAGTGAAGGCTTCACTCTGGTCAGGTCTTGCACTTTTCAGCACTGCCAGTCAGCCATTTTCTAAGGCCCTCTTGAAAACTAGTATTAAAAGAAACACAAGACAGTAATTAATTAAAGAATTGAGACCCATTCTGTTACCCTCCCCTTTGCTAAATATTACCCAAGTTAATTATGTTATCTAGCCAAAGCACATAAGCAGCGTATATAAAAACCTTCTTCTTTTAGGCCACCAGTATTCTCCTCAAGCTTTTGCCACAGAAGACACGACAAAACATATGCACACAAATATAGCACACGCTGTTAATAAAACAGTCGCATTTAATACTGACAATAACGATAGACAAGGTTAGTTTATTATGTTTCACAAACTTGCAAGTGCAACATGAAAGCACATTAGTCCCACGTGTAGTGTGTGCAATTTTAAATCTAGGTTGGTTAATTTTTTCAACACATGCTATTAATACGGTTACATTATGGAAGTTTAATTTTGCGAGTTTTAAACAACATCTCGCTCCATCAACTGCATTCGCCATAAGTTGGCATGAGGCACAGAGTCAGACTGACACTCAACATTCATACACAAAGTCCCCAGATTTCCACATCACACTACTAAACTATGCTGCTGACTCAGATACAACTCTCACACTTTCTCCATCTTCCACAAACACACTCTACCGCACACATACAAAAGTGCAGCCTAGCACACCATGCACCCACTCACACTAGCAGGCTGATCCAACATGACCCAAGTGACAGGCCAATTAAGTCATTTAATCTACACATAGTACAACGTCTTCTGGAAACGGTACCAGAAAAAATCAGGAAGTCATAATTATGACAGCCTCCGGTAGACACATGGTGACAGTCAATGACACAACATAATCAAACAGTTGAGCAGTTCAGTAATATTATAATTGACCCTAGAGTTCCTCAGCAGTTAAATAAGTACTTACCTACAACACACTAGAGCTACATTACACACTAACATTCAACCACATCACTGACCCACTACATTCTACACAAACTCAATAAGACACATTGCTAAATAGTCTGCCTCCTGTACCATACACCTGTCTAATCTACCCATTTGTGCAGGAAGGTGACTGGCACTAGAGCACACTCAGGCTAAACTTGTAGCTATCGCCCACAACAGCACAGAGTACTACACTTGCACATACATTTAATCCATTTGGTACTTACTCTTGCAACCTCTTGTGACATGGTACTTCTCTTTTCCCACATTGCACCCAAGGAGTACTTTTCCATTAAACTATCACAACAGGGTACTAGCCATCGTCAACTTAGCCCATGGTGTGGTACTCTCCCATGCAACTTTTCACGGGCGGGTTATACACTTCCCTAACTTCGCATACCACAGAGTACTTCTTGCATACAGCCCCTCACGAAAGGTTCCTTCTCTTCCACAGCACTACATACCATTGGGTATTCCCCCATAAAACCCCTAACCCCTAACGATAGTGTCCTGCTGTATCACCATGGTTGGACCAGCACACACAGGTGTGCTCCACTACTTGTTTATCTCGCTAGAAGGTACTACTTTTCTCCTGCAAGCATGACCATTGGACATGCGCAACCAGCACACATTTACCCAAGAACACGCAGATGGATACTACACTCTCTCCCCCAAACTGCTAACAAGACTCCATATGAAGTTGAAAGTGAATGCACTCCCAAAACAATCTATGAGTGGATAATCTAAACTTCCCAACCTGTTATGCAGTACTAAGCATTCACCACACAACGACCAGTAACATAAACTACGATTCTCAAACAACAGAAGTCAAATTGGAGAGAAACGCACTAACCCTACACATTACCAATAAAATGTGTGTGACACATATGACTGCACAAGAATCACCAACCAAACTGTTTCCCTACTTAAGCCTCAAAGCGAGTAGAGAAGTAGACATATTTTTAAGGGAAGCTCACATAATACCAACTCAGTAATGGTAAATAACCCTGCTGAGTGAATGTCATACTTCAACATCACAATTGCACAAATACTAGGCACAAAATGTTTAGACTTCAGGACACAAAATACCTTCAAACAAAGCAGTTTCATTTCCATTTCCAGTGTCCTTGAAGATAGTCCCCTACCTTCCGTAGTCTTAAATGTCTCCAGACCTTCCCAAATCAAACATCTGCTTGCTACCCTATTTTCTGATGTCCAAATATACATAGCCAGCACCTGCACTCTGACACCCCCATCTGGAATACTAAGCTTTGTTGATGCTCTCTTGTGAGCAAGTTGTGCTGCTGTGCACCCCAAACACCACACCAGCTTCTTTCAGTGCCAACTGACTTGTCCTGAGAGGAAATTCCTATTTACCTGGCGTTTCACATTGTCAAAAACTCTGTCCACGCGCCCTGGTAAGCCTTAAGGATACAGCAACAGCATGAATTCTGTGTCAGGGCTCCATTCTACTTCCAACTGTCCCTGTCTACTAGCTTACACTACAGACCAGAGCCCAGCATTCTTTTACATCATTCATTCTCAGCATTCGAGACACCAGCTCCGACGTACAGGAAATTGGGACATACTACATACTGCACTGTCCCCGTCTTTAAAGTAAAGTGCAAGTATTAGATGCACTGTACGTGCTGTTCATCTGCAAAAATATAATGTTGGCTAAGTGTGAAGCAGGCCTTAAACTGTCAACCATGGTCAAGGAAAGCCCTTCCCTAGACCAAACAAAAATAACCATTAAACAGCTTACTTCAAGATAGAAGCTGAAGCTAGGCCTGTTTAAGCAATCTAGGGATGAAAACAATTATTATGAAGTATAATTCTCCCTGAAGAAGCAAATGGATCAGAGCTCTCTCCTTGGACTTCCTCTCAGATATTACCAGAATTTTATAGTGATATTGACTGTTGCAGCAAAGACCATCAATCTCACTTAGGTTAACACCCCCAATTCTAATACTGCTTCCAACTGCATAGTATGGGTTCCTGTGCCTACCAACCTATTAAATTGTCTTAAGTAAGTCTCTCTCTCTTTTAATCTAGCAATTCATCTGTTGAATACTGACTTTGATGATGATCAAAAATAAGTTTGAATTTACTGAGAAGCTGTTCTGACCGACTTTTTCGGCCCTCATTTGAGGGAGGATGATTGGAAGTGACTCCAGTCTATTATCATTCTAGTGCAAGGATTAGAACCATAGACAGGGCCTATTCATAGGGCACAGTAATGCACTTTCGTACCCTTTTCCTTAGATCAGGGCTTATAAACTTATGTTAGGGGATAGATTCATTAGTATTAGTGATAATCCGTCCTTTTGCAAGAGTGTTAGTATACCTTCTATGGAGTTATGCTTATTTCGGGCCTTGTAGGCCTCAAACGGGAGAGACTCCATCTTGCTTTCTGCCCCGGCAGCTTGAGATGCTTCTAGGTCAAATGTAATGTTTTAGTTTCGAAGTGTTGTTCGCTTGGAGAGAACCGGCTCAGGCTGGCCCTTATCGAAAGACTGTATTTTTCTCCACTCCGAAGACACAACATCAGGCCGGCCGGTTGGGAACGTGTCCTTGGTACGGGGAGGTACAAGAATTTGGTGGGCGGCAGGTTACTGGCCGTAACTTTCCATGAAGGGACAAGCTTCCATATTAGCGAAAGCATGAGGCAGTGAGTCAGTCAGTCTGTAGGCGGCAACTAGCCGTTATCATCAATGCCATTAATTATTTCCAAGCAGACAGTCGCCATTTTGAAGTCCGAGAAAGACCAAGAAGCTGATACTCTCTTAGAAAGATTGAAGTTATTTTAGTTGGAGCAGCTGGCGAGCTTTGACCTATACAATCAGAGCATTCCGAATGAAGCAGTTAGTTAGGAGAATGAATACCAGAGTGGCTGAAACTGAGTTATAAGATCGAAGCCGAGAAGTGAAGATGGTCCGTGATTGAGAGGAGAGAGGAGTAGCGCAGAACAGCCAGAGAGGAAGCAGCTAATGCAAGGAAGGTTCCAGTGACTTGGAGGGAAGCAGAGAAGACAGAGCATAGCGGTGCAGACGTGTACCCGTGACTGCCGAAGTGTGACTTTAAGACGAGCCAAGGCACAGACGAGAAGGGAACCTAGATGACTGCTGAATCCAGACTTCACATTAATCAGGTGACGTCGACCTTTTTCCCATAGTGTGCACATTCTAACCTTTCACTTTCCTTTGCAGGATATATGTCATAGTGTAGTATTGTGTTTTTATGATCATTGTAATAAAGTACCCCAGTTCTTAGTGAACCAGCATGTGCCTCGTATTCTTGTTCAATCAGGGTAACCTGTTCTTCTAGTCAGGCATTGTTTTCATGAACGGATGTAATTCCCGGTCAGGTAAGAAGTGACTGAGCAATGAGGGAGAGAGGGACCCCTTGATGTGAAGAATAGATTGTACATCATCTTATTTGGTAAACTGTTGTGTAATCCATAACTTTGTAGTATCATATCCCGAGTAGCCAATAAAAGATTCCTTCCAAGGGTATTCATAGGAAAGTGATCGTCGTTGGTAAGCGGCGTTAATGAGAACACCAGGCGGGACACTGGTGCTGATACCCGCAGGATTGCGGCTTGGGGTGTAAGTAACGAGAACACCCGGGAGGATACTGGTGCTTAGATCCGCCGGATTGTGGATCGGAATGTGAGTGAGAGAACACCAGGGAGGAGACTGGTGCTTAGACACGCAGGATTGCGGCTTGTCGAGCGAGCACTGACTGTGGTCAGTGTGTAATGGTAACTAATCAGAACTGCCCTAGGGTAGACTAGTCTGGGCCTAAGTTGCCGTGAGACTAACTGGTATGAGTGGGATATTGTAGAAAACCTATGCATGTATATTGCTAATTCCCCATCCTTAGGTACAAGGCACATACATACCTATTGTAAATACGTCCTGAGGAGGGAGGTGATTACGTTCCGGCTGGGTTGGAGGTGCTCTGAGGAGCTGATCCTATCTGGTCCGAGAATCCGACCGTTACAGAAGCCTATTCCAATAATATAATTGACTAATGGCATTGACCAAGATGTGTCATCAAAGCCTCACAAGACTGGTCATCAAGAAAAGTGTGTCTACCAAGAAATACAGGTTACTAATGGCATTGCCCAAGATGTGTCATAAAAGCCTCACAAGACTGGTCATCAAGAAAAGTGTGTCTACACAAGAAATACAGGTTACGTTGTGCAAGAACAAACTTTGTATATGATGGTCTCCACTGAATCTTTCCAGCAGGCCTAAGGGAACGGGGGTGTTTGCGAGACAACTGTAAATGTACCAGCACAGGTAGATGTAGTTGCCACTGTACTAACTGAACTGACTCTTGGAGTCTTGGAACGTTTTGTCTGGACTAGAGAGCATCAACTTTTTGACTAGAAGTTCTTGTCTCTGACCCATGTGTGGTCAACTCCCGTTTCAGCATTTGTGTTTCTGAATGAGAGACCGCCAGGCCAATCTACAGCTGCTGTAAGGAAGCATTCCAACTAGTCCATGTTCGAGCGCATCGATCCTGGCAAGACAGTTAGCTGAATGCCAGTCAGTCCAATAGATCATGACCTTCACTCTTGCAGCATAGACCATCCATCTTAATTAGACCTACACCATTTGTACTACTACCGCTACATAGAGAATGGTGAAACCTTTTAGGCAAGAGGGGTAGATATCTGTATAAGAAAATAAGAAATTTGTGTTTTGGACCATTATACAGAAAAAACGTGTACCTGACTGGAATGTGACAATGGCCTAAGGCACACTGCAGAATATATTGTTGCCCGCACTCTCATCTGCTTCATCCAGGGAATATTACCTTCCAAAAGCAAATTTGCATGCTGATTCTTTAACCAACTGTATGTCTAGTAATTATATCGGTATGGTAGCTGTGCTGGCTGTTTCATCACTTTATGCAAATATTAGTGTTTCAATGCCTACTTCAAAGGTTTGCCCCAGTGTATAAAGACACATCTTTTTGCCTAAAGCCTGAGTGTCCAATTCTTACTCCTTCATTCATCTTTATTCTTTACTTGGAATTCTGTTCCTGAGATTTGGGTAAAGAATGAAGTGAAATATGGCAAGTGTAACATAGTTACTTTTTGATGTTAATAATATTCCTTATCACAGAATCTCTCACTTAGTCTACACCTATTCTCTTTCCCTCCCATAATTGTTTGTGTCTACCCATTTGACTCTCAATGAGGTCAACAGTATTTGTGCTTCTTGACCGTAGTAAGAAGTTGGTACAACTTCCCATGTTCAGCATGCACCTGGGTAAGTATTTTTACTTTTTATCACAAAAAGAGGGACAGGGGCTTGATAGGTCCAGCATATGGGCCCCAATTAACTGTGGCAAGAACAGAGGCATGCAGTTTCTAAGGGGGGTTGGGAAGAGGAGGGGAGGGAGGAAAGTGGCAAAAACGGGGGTGTTGTTTTTTTGGGGAGTGGTTAATGGATAATGGATACCAGGTGTTCAAAATGGAGAAAAGGAACTAGAAATGGAATAGTTCCAATTAGGAGCAAGGGCCCTCACACACCCAGGGGGTGTCATGCTTCATCATTGGGCAGCTTCTCGTTGGGCTGGAGCTGCAATGCCCAACGGGCCCCGCCGGGGAGCTCTTTGCTAGAGGTCTTCTCTGGTTGCCATTGTGAAGCTCAAGAACAGTAAGGGGGCGTGTGTGTATAGTGAGTTGAGATGGGAAACAAAAAATTTGAGTTAAAAATAGCTAAAGGACGCCCAAAAATAAAAATGTTATTCGCTGGGTTCCTAAGCTATGAGTAAAAACAACCGACTACTAAGTCGTAGCTGAGGAGGGAAAATTATACCCACTTCAGCTTAAAGTGATATATGTGGGGTAAAGATGGTCGACATGTTTCATGCCCTAAATCGTCCAGTTGGATCTAGGCATTTCTTCAGGACCGGGGGAGTCTCATCTACTCTAGAGGGCATGGTATGGATATGTGAAGTGAAAATCACATCCCCTTCAGTCTGGACTTGTGTCATAGCCTTTTGTGAATGTAACAACGTTAAAAAAATTGAATTTAGGTATATCTTCTAGAGATACCTAGAAGGGGGAATTATTTTAGCCCCAAACGTAACTTTCAGGCAACCCGTGAATCTGGCGAGGAAAGAAGCACTCAGTTGAAGTTCCTCCAAAGCGCGAAACTGCCCTCTTCTGGACGTCGCCGGGGATGGTATTTTAACAGACCTGGAAGATGTTTCCAGTTTTACTTCTAGTTGGCACTAGGTAGGTCGCCATGTATAAATGTGAGGAGAAAATTCACATGACCTGGTGTACCAGAGCCACAGTAAAGCTAATTTTGTTTCATAAAACGAAAAACAAGTTTGTTTTATATAATTGTTTAAATTGTGGGCGCTTATGGTTTAAAAAAAATTCCATTACACTAAAACATACTTTACCCATTAATGAAAATGAGAGGTAAATTGACAGGCAGTTACTTGGTAGTCTCAGGCGGGAAACCTAGATAGTATTCTTTTAGTTTAGTAACAAGGACCTGAGGCACAAGGGTCATTTTTAAAGCACGCAGTTCACAAATTCCAAGGGTTTGCAACAGAAAATACCTTTTTACCATGTACAAAAGACTTTTAGAAGTCAGAAAGTCTTTCTGGCCATTAAATGGTCTATTGTGGCCCTTTCCTAATTGCAAATAGGAGGGGGCGTGAAAGGACCTTTTCTTCCTATTTGCAAATCGCACAGGGATGTATCAGTGGTTTGTGACCACAACTGCAGTCAAAAATAGTTTTGTCAGTTATTGACTCTTGTGTTGGGGTGGTAACTGATTACCAAAGAGGAAGCTGTCCTAGATGACAGCTTCCTTTTGGAATTGTTGTATGCTCTCATGGAGTACCCCGAGGTGTGGGGCAGTTGTGAGGGTCAGTAAACCTTCTAGGAGATGACTTGCATGCCCTATACACCCCTCCCCCCTCCGATGTTTTCTAGCATGTAAATTGTTTTAAAGCAGCACCTGTCCATCAAGAGACGTGGACTAATTTGAAGGAACAAAAATGTTGACTTGTTGAGAATGTAAAGGTATTGGAAGGAGGTCTCCTGTCCAACACAGTTGGCATAAAATCCCACGAGACAGAATGTTTTCCGACCGTCTACAAATATAGTTTTGCTATGCAACTGATTAGTACATCCGTTCACATCACTAAAATGCTGGACAGGTCGCAGAAATTCACCATGAATTTTGCGTTCCCTGTTTGCAACCTGCTCAGTGATTCATCTGGTCCCATTATGAAGTGTGTAAGGACAACTTTTTCAGACGCAGAACTAACCATTTGACATGAGAGACCACCTTTGTAGTTCCTTGAATAGTTCTATGTCCTTTGAATTCCTATTAAAGTGTTCTGCACTGCTGTGAGTGTTGATATAGGCTTAGAAAAAATTGAACAAAATACCACACGTATAGCTCAGCCTGCTTGCATTCTCTTTTCTTTCACTAGGAGTGGCCACACGTTGCTTGCCTTTTGGTTCTCTCGTCAGGAAGGGAAATTGAACAGACAGCAAACAATCGAGCTTGGACACCACATCCTTAAAGCACATATTTTCAAGGTATTATTTTATTCTGTTTTTCAAACTGTTTGTTGGTGTGACTGACGATAAGTGATATCTTCGGTGATTATGGATGCTTTTGATGTTTGATGTGACTGGTGATTCTTGGTGTCACTGATAATTTACATACTTTCTCAATTTATTTTAATTTTTACACCATGCATTAACATTGTTTTGATTAAACATTAGTGCTGTAGGTTACATTTTAATAGGTTTGCTCTGTAACTGTGTTCATGTTCCAAGATTTGACTCACATTTGATAAAATAGATCACAATACCATTACTTTGAAATTGTGTTAATAACTTCTACTGTTTTACAATGAGACCAAAATGCAGATTGTTTCTTAACCAGAATTCCCACTCATTCCAACTTGAAAATCTTTGATTCAATCATATAGTCAGTACAGATTCAACGATTACAGCAAAACCCTTATTAAAATGTTGAAAAATCTGCTTACATTGCATAAAATACAATCTACAATTCTTCAGGACACTTGTTCAAGTCGACCCCAAAGGTAGCAGAAGTGATAGCGCAAGAGTTCAGTTTTTAGATATCCGCATAGGAACTGATGATGTAACCTTTGATCTCATTGAAACAGTGTTATACATATTCTCAGGCATGATTGCTTCCAAATTATAAGTGATTAAATGTTTTCCTTCTCTGAGTATGCAACACAGTTTTTCTGGAGTTGCAAGCAGAGATGTAAGGCGACTACTATCGCATGTTGCTCCTAAAAAATACCCTCGCCAGACTACGAGACTGAAAGTGAAGAAGTAAACATTGCATATAACTTAAATGTTACTGGCGAATACACAACTTTCCTCTTCATCTATGAAAAGAAGTTGTTAGTCTTGAAGGCCCCAGAATACCCACCCCACCTCCTCAGTGATAGAAAGGACGCCATTCCCCTACTGTCCCCGCTGCCATGCAAAAGATCCTTGTACTGATCTCCATTAGGTCTGAAATTTCACAAGCACAACTAGGTTGTCTGCGATGCCTGCCACTTCATCTGCTGTAAGAAAACCCTCCTTGATCATCTAGCTCGGTGTCTGGAGATTTCGCGTAGGAGTGGAGACCACTTTCCAGACTCTTCGGCCCGAGAGCATCGAAGGGGAACACATTCCACAACCATCGGCCACAGCTTAGGAGGTTTTCTATGATGACAACAGCTCTGGTCAGACCTGGAGTTTGAGGATCTTCCATCAGTGCAACCAGCCATGAGTACGGTACTCCCTCTGCCTCAACACTGCTCGCAAGTTGAGCAGCCCCTTCCCAAGGGCCATCTAGCCACTCTGCGGAATCAGTAACAAGCCGCTGTGCCCCCACTGACTTCCGGCCCTGGTCGACACCAACCACCACCTTCGAACACAACACCAAACTCCAGCTCAGTGCCAAAGAAACCATCGAGGCCGACTGCTTCAGAGCTCCAGCCGTGGAACCGACCCAATTGTTGGAGTCGGTGCCTTCCGTGTCGAAATCAGCATCAGATTTGAGATCCTTGGCGCTGATCACCAAGACTGGCTCCATCTCGGGTACCGTCGAGCCAATCCTCCATAAATTCCAAGAGAAGATAGACGCCCGACAGAAGTACTTGATGTTACGTCCCCACATGGGCCGGGTTCTCACCCGCCCTTCGGGATTAGCTTCTCTGACGTCCAAATGGCAGCTGTCCTTTGAGGAAGCCTTGGTTGTGCCACCTGCGCGCAGGCAGAGCAAGAGAGTGGACAAGGCAGCTATCCCTTTGCCTGTCGCTCTTTCACCCACCTCTCCCTCCTCCACAGCGTTCACCTTACCTGCCCATTTCTCCAAGCGACCCTCTTTCCTGTAATCCTCAGGAGTCACCTCACTCAATCAAAGGGAAGCATAGCAGAGGGGATATCTTCGGCCCACCTCCGCAAAGTGATCCCTGGGACACCTATGATGCTGACCTACCGGGTGGCACAGATCTCGACCGGTACCCTGCCCATCCCTTCGCTCCTGTCAACTCCATGTCCTACCATGAACTGATTGGTAGGGCTGCCTCCTTCCTCAAGGTGGAGTTACACACTGAGAGTTTGGAGACCCTGTTCTCCACTCATCGCTATGCTCAGTACCTTCCCATGCTCAGAGGTATGCTGCGTCACACATCGGACATCTTTCACGGCCCCATCCGTAAGAAACAAGAAATACAAAGCATTCCCTACTGACCTCCCTGTTCATTTGTGGCTAACTCCCAAAAGACTCTCTAGTTGTCACTACTGCCCGTAAGAGACCTAACTCTCCGGGTACTGGTGATTCCCCTCGACCAGATTAAGAGAGCAAATGGATAGATGCTGCATGCGAGATGTAACATTGGCAGATTGCCAGTTCCATTGGCCTGCTCCCTCAGATATGACTGTGCCCATCAGGATGAGATGGAGGAACTCCTCCAAAATCTCCTAAAGAAACAGAGGAAAATGGGCTCTGAGATAGTTTTTAAGGGAAAGTAGATCACTAACACCACAATACTCTGCGCCTTAGATGCTGCGGACATTGCTGTCAGAGGGCTCAACTACATTGTCCTTCTACACAATCATGCCTGGCTCCCAATCTCTAGCTTCAAGGCTAAAATCAAGCAAAACTTTGTCAACCTGCCCTTCGATGGCCAACATCTGTTCAGGACGCATGTTGGAAAAAATAAAGAAGGATATGGAGGCATCAAAAGCAATGGGCGCTGTGCAGACACCTGCTCCTTGCAGCTCCTTTTGCTGTACACCCTATCGTGAAGGCTCAAATGCCACCTCCCCCAAGGCCTCCACATCCTAATAGCCTCCACAGGCCCAGCAGTACTCTTCCAGAGGCCACTCTTTAGAGGGTCTACAGAGGCAATAACTCAAAAGACAGGGGTAAAGGTGGCACCTCCAAAGGAGCTACAATCTCCACTATGCCCTGACTTCCCTCTGCTCCCCCCTGCCCCAACCTCAGATCATACCACACCCGTCAAGGGGCACCTCCAAAGGTTTTTTCCCACTTGGTGGAACGTCACCTCTGGCCAGTGAGTATTGGATAATATCCAACTTAGTTATTGTCTGGAGCTTACCCCTCCACACCACTCGCCATTCACCATATCACTTTGCAAACACAAGCTCTCCCCAAAACACCAAAGCCTACACAGGAAAGCAGTTCAATCGTTCTTTCTCAAAGTGGCTATAAAACCCATCCCCTACCATCAACAGGGCACAAGAGTATACTCTCTGTACTTCCTGATCCCCAAAAAAACAGTTCTCTCTGACCCATTCTGGACCTCAGGCCCCTGAACTAATACATTCTTTCAGATCTTTTCCACATGGTTACTCTTCAAGATGCTATCCCGCTAGTTCATGATCACTCTCGACCTGAAGGATGCTTATTTTTACATATCGATCCACCTAGCACATCACCGGTACCTCAGGTTTGTAGTCCGTGAAAGCATTACCAGGTCAAGGTTCTCCCCTTTGGGAGGTCTCCACAGCACCAAGGGTGTTCACCAAGTGCATTACAGTAGTGGCTGCTCATTTGCACAGACAAGGTGTCCTTGTCTTTGCCTAGCTGGTCAACTGGCTCATCCAAAACTGCAGTGAACACACTCAGGTCACAATAAACCTCCTTCACCAGCAAAGGTTTACCATCAACGCTATAAAATCACACCTCCAACCTCTCCAGATACAGCCCTACCTGGGGTCAGTCCTCACCGCAGAATCTGGCATGGCTTAATCAAAAAATGCTGCCAGAATGCAGTCCTTACAGGCATTAGTCCCTCATGTTCAACTAGGCCACCAATTCAAGGTGCTTGGTGCACCAGTGGTACCAAGTGGAGGGTCATTGGGACGATCAAGTGTTGATCTGATGCTGCTCTTGTCGCTCTCTACAGTGGTGGAACACCAACAACCTGTTGCAGGGGTGGCCTTTTCTCGACCCAGTTATGCATAGAGGACCATTACAACAAACACCTCACTTACAGGTTGGATTGCACATTTACAGAACCTGACTGTTCAAGGACAGTGGGAGCCCAGTCATCGGAGTCTCCAAAGCACTTACCCGGAACTGCTAGCTCTTCACCTTGCGTTGAAAGCTTTCCTTTCCCACTTGACTGGCAAGGTAGTCCGCATCAAGACAGACAATATTACATCCATGTATTATCTTCAGAAGCAATTTGGTACCCGATCTCTCCAGCTCTCAACTTAGCCCAGAACATTGGGCAGTGGGCTCTCTGACACATGATCCAACTGCTAGCTGAGTACCTTCTGGGATTGGACTACAACTCTTTTGACCTCCGCAGCAGGAATGCGGCTACAAGTTCATTAGTGGGAACTCCACCGCAAGTCCTCCTCCAGTACTTCCTCCATTAGGACTTCCAGAGGTAGACTTCTTTGCCACAGCAGAAAATGCCAAATGCACAAACTTCACGTCCAGGTTTCCACACCCACAGTCCAGCGGCAAGGCACTATGGATTAGTTGGTCAGGAAATTGCCTAATCTCCTCTCCCACCACTTCTGATTGTGGTTTGGAGGTTTCGGCACTCAACTCTCACCTTCATCCTAGTAGCTCCCACCTGGTCTTGCTAACCCTGGTTCACAACTCTGCTCAGACTCTGTGGTTCTGCACGAAAGGCTTCTCAACAGGCCGTACCTTCTCACACAGAACCATGAAGAAATCAGCCCTCTAGACCCCGATTCTCTCAATCTGGCTCCTGATGTCCTAGAATTTGGATGCCATAATCTTCCACCAGAGTGCATGAGCATTCTTAAATAACAGCACACGCCTGCTACCAGTGCCTGTTATTCTGCCAAGTGGAGGAGGTTCGTCTACTACTAGGCAACACATCTCTTTCTTCAGAATTCCAGTTACTAAAGCTTTTATTAAGGATCCCAAAAGAGTCATTCCTCCTCTGGTCACACCAGCCCCGGCATGGAACCTCAGCATTGCACTGACAAGACTCATCGGCCTACTGTTTGAACCCCCTCCACTCCTGCCTTCTCCAGTTTCTTTCTTGGCTAGTGGCATTTCTTGTTGCCATCACTTCACTCAGATGTGTCAGTGAGCTTCAGGCAGTAACCCTAGAACAACCTTTTGTCCAGGGTTGTCCTCTGCATGAAACCCAGATTCCTCCATAAGGTGGTGTCACAGTTCCACCTTAATCCATTGGCCTCCCTGTCTTTCTCCCTTAACCTGACTCAGTTGTGGAACAGGCTCTCCATACTTTGGATGTTAAATAAGCCCTCTTGTACTATACTGACAGGACTAAACAATTTTGAAAGATCCAACATCCCATTGTTGCTCTCTCCAAACCCCACAGCGAAGGCCCAATCCAAATCAGGCATTACAAGATGGATTGTTAGGGGCATCCAGATTTGCTATGTTAAAGCTAAAAGGACCTTGCCCATTCCTCCTAGAGCCCACTCCACTTAGAAAAAAGGAGCCTGTACGGCCTTCCAGGGGAACGTTCCTATAGCTGACATACCACATACTTTTACAAAACATTATTGTGTGGACATGCTAGCCCGCCAACAAGCCAGTGTTGTCCAGGCAGTACTCCAACCACTTTTTCATTTTACTGCAACTCTCACAGGCTAGCCACCACTTTCTGAGATCATTGCTTTATAGTCTGTGCGCAACATGTGTATCAATAACCACACATGCCTTGAACGGAAAATGTTACTGACCCAGTTATCGGTTCGTGGCATGTAGTGCTGTAGATTCACATGAAACCCACCCTCCTCCCCGGATGCCTGTTTGTGTTGAATTGATCTTTCTGTCTCACTGTCCTCTTTCTTTGCATGACCATCTCTCTATACATTGCTTCATTTCTCATTCCATCTTCACCCACTGTGCGGGAATACAATCTTAACAATGGAGTCGATGGCCATGTGCATTACCAGCAAGAGAAGGAGTCACAGTACCTCATGACTCTAAAGACATCTTCAAAGAAAAGCAACTTGAACACATCCAGACCCAACAGTAGATAGCAGGAGTATGCAAAGTGTGTGCATCTACAGCACATCATGCCACAAACAGATGCTTACTGGGTAGGTAGCATTTACCATTTTGAAAATTCAACACTAACAAATCTTTGGATCTCAATAAAGATATTCTGGGTAATTTTGCATTCTTTTCTATTCGAATTAGTTTTATCTTTACAGTGATGCCATTTCCTCACAATGTATATGTGGATCGGAGACCGTTTTATATTGTAATAAAAGCTCAATATCATATATCATTACAAATGAAAACAGAGATTTTCCACAGTTCTCAGACTAAAGTTTTGAGAACTATGGTTGTTGTGGATATTTGCCTACGCGAGCTACTGAGTATAACTAGATCTGTCATCTCTAGTGTTTATACATCACGGGTATCAGGATATATGTTTTCAGATAGCTGCTGTTCCACAGAACTCAAGAGGGCATGCTAATTCCATGGTCACTGTTGGTCTGTTTCTCGAGTAAACTGATACAACCGAGATGATGTTTGCCCAAGTTAAATTATCCCCTGGTTTCTTCAACCTTCCCTGAATGGAATAAGGTCCACAAGACAGAATGTAGTTCCCTGTAAGTGCCTGTGGATGGTTGGTGGAATGGATTGAATGGATTAATGCCACTGATCACGAGAGAGAGTGTGTGTGTGTGTTTGTCTATGTGTGTCTTTGTGTGTAACATTAAGCTTCTCACGTATAACCCTATAACCTTTTCACTGTATGCTACAGCTCTAAAGGGACTGACCTAACAGCATGTTGCTACTCGCCCATTATTGTTAGTTACATTTTTTAGAACTGCATATGTGACCAGCTTTTGGGAACACAACATTCAGATCTTATCTGAAATGTTAAGCCCGTTGTGACCCTTCCGTATAGTGGTCTAGGTTGCACGGTCATACAGAGCATGATAAACAAATTATTTGAGCCCTTATTGCGCCAAGACACAAGGCGGAATATGGAGCGCAATAATACGTAACACTCAGGTTTTTCTCTTGCCAGGCTCTCTATGCAAGCCTCATTCTAGAACCTATTTAATCCCCACCGTAAGGATTGTCTGGCAAGCTTTGGGTCTACAGTCATGCTTCATAGACACGCTTATGAGTCCAGTGCGTGAGGACGTTCTCCATTCCCTTCTCAGGATCAACTGGCTCAGGGATAGAGTTATCCAGGATGCACGACCTAAGACCATCTAGTCTCACTCTTGGTCTCTCCAACCCATTAGGTTGCTACCTTGGTGGAGAACTGGATGTCCGATCCATCTACTCTTCTCCTTCCGAGTGTCCTCAATACTGTGTCTGCAGCCAGGTCCGGGGCTAATCCGGCTTCTTGAAAGCTTTATGTGGGTATGCCACCGTAAGAAATCAACCCGCAGCAGCTCGGATAGAGCAGTGATCACAAACACAAATCTTGGATTGCCCTTCAGGGCTTTTCCTATGCAAGCACGAGGGTGCAGCCATGCAGCAGAGTTATATGATTATTAAATGAAGCAAGGGTAGTGGCTCACTGGGCAGTGACCCCTACTAATCTCAAGTGTTTACCATCTTGCACTTAAGACTTATTGTACTTGTCAACATTACCTACTCTTAGACCTCTCTAAATCACAACTCTCTCTAATGTATGTACCTTTTGACTGAGATTGACATGCTTGTGTTTACATTAAGATTTTGTTGAAATACCTCATCAAATATTTAAAGTTAGAGCCCTCCTCCTGCTATGAACAATTCCCCAAGAGTCCTGAAATCCTAATTTGTAAATTCAAGGAAAATTTGAGCATTACATATGTTAAGTTATTTACAGAAACTTGGCTTGATTTTATTCTTGGCAGAGAAAGAATCCATTGCAGTAAAGAAGCTCCCTCCCTGCCAAGACTATGGTCTGCCCTCCCGAATTAAATGCATGTGGACTATAGTCTGACAACGGTGGAGAATACTCCGTCTCTGCCATGGTTAAGCTCCTCTGCCAACAGATAGGGTCCTGCCGAGTTTTGGTTATATGTCTTCCCACCTAATTTAGATAAACATATAGCTGTTTTTCAGTCTCTATCATCACCAGGAAAAAAACCTGGTGATAAGGGAAATTGAAAAGTGCTCAGTGCTCCCTCACCAAGGGAGTAAACTCCTACGGCAAGGAGGGCATTGATTTTTTTTTAAAATTTTCTAAACGAAAATCACACTTTGAGATTGGCTTTTTGAAAATATTTTTTTTTAAGTTTGCCATAAGGCAGAATTACATGCATTAACAAGAACTGGTGTGGTGGCAGTTCCTGACCATGCTAGAATTGTCTGCTGGGCCAATAGGCATTTTTAAATGTAGCCGTTGGGAGCTCCGGCTGGGTGATAGAGTAAATTACTAACTTGCCCTTGCAAAAGACAGGCCGACTGCCAAAACTTAGATCAGGCCCTATGTCTCTCTTTTCTCCACAGTAGGGGAAAAAAGCAATCCTGATTTATGGGACCCCCCTTGTTTATGCCTTTTATGGATTATACACTATAGTTCCTCTTTTTGTAGGAGCCTAAGTGCCCACTATTCAAGCATATGACGTATATATTAAGGGTCATTTTACAAGTTTGTAAGGAAACACCTTCGTACTAAAACGACATGCTTTAGTACAACATGTTTCTTTCATTTTCAGAAGGAGGCGGACTTTGAAGCTTTAATTTCTAGACAGTGTTCCTGTAGCACAATCACATGTGAAATATATTCTCCCATATAGTACAAGTGATATTGTTCTATAATCGGCTTCATGCATTCCTTAAGCCTTCATTTGAAAATGCATCTATCTCACAGTAATCTTATTGTTTACCTTTAATTTATGGTGTTCAACCTCCTCAAAAAAAGAACGAACATTAGCGAGCAATTTTGCGTAATTTAATTATGGAAAGAGATGCAGAATATCATACACTAGAAAATAGATTTAACCGACTAAATAGGGTTTGCCATCACTGGTAGCATCTGAGCAGCATTTTAATTTGCAGTCAAATATATTATGCAATTAAGAGGATTCTGTGTTACTAGATTAGTGAATTCAACACTTTTAATTACTTCTCATCTATCTAATGTCTCTTCTAGCTCATAGGAAATAATTTTCCAGGGCTCACCTCTTCTATTCAAGTGGCCTCAAAGCTTATTTCTTCTTAAGGCGTCTCCTCTGTCCTCCTTTGGCTGGATCGTGTGTTTTTTTGTCAGAATGAACCACCAAACCCATTGTGGTTTACTGCTCTAATTTGTAATCTTCCCTTTGTGGAAATCAGGATGGTTACTTGTGCTCAGTGTCAGTTTCTAATATCTGTCTTAATTCAGATATAGTGAATTACTGTTAAAACCTTTTTTCCTCAATATTCTTTTACATTATCTTTTTTTCTGCTTTGAGATTCATTTGATGTGACAGGTCCAAATAGTGATTTAAATAAATGATTGATGGTGTGACTTTCTGGTAGTTTGACTAGCCCCTCAACATCTTTTTTTGTGCTTGAGGGTGAAAGTTAAGGATGGCAATACATAGGTCTTTTATTATAGCTAAAGGGACACATTTTTCGAGCACAGAATGGCATTATATGATTTAGAGACCAAGAGACCAAGACCATAACTATTGCTGTCTTTCTGTGGCAAAAGGCAATAGATTGACTGACTGCTACAGTGGTTCAAGTTAGATAAGTTAAAGAAAAGCAAGGGTTTGTGTGAGTCCAGGGAAACATTTGCTGAAACATACAGTAATGACAGATGTTAATATGGGACTCAATGGAGGGGAAACGCCATGGATAGGGCACAATAACTTAACATACAATAAAAATATTGTTTATATATTTATGGAACCTCACATATTTAATACAAGATTTGGTTGAAGATGTATACGTCAATATTTCATTGAGACAAACCTTTTGTTATTCTGTGGATATACTAAAGCCCTAGGTGCATGTTACACCAAACCACAAAGTAATAGAGTAAAAAATAAGCACATGGTGTTCTTAGAGTGGGTAGCACTTGAGACTGCCTGGAGGGTTATTATGAAGGGAATGAAGATGTAGAAATAAGGAGGCTGTCTCCAGCTGAGCTGAAAGAAATCCCGGACCACCAAGTGAGTCAGAGAAATTCTCAGCTTCTTTAAAAAGCACATGCGACAAGAAAAGTGGAGAAATCCAGGCATTCACGCTGTGCTGATGCGTAGCAGCAGTCACTTATCTAGGTTATCACAGCAAAGAGCGGATGTGCTAAGGGGGGAGAAGAGAAAATCTGTGTGTGCACTCCCTGAGGCTCATGAAAATAAAATCAGAGAAGCTGTACAGTTTCTAACATTCCACACCAAAAGAAAAGGATAGAGCAAAAATGGAACGCTTGATTTTTCATTTCAATACGATGTAAAGGACAAATTTATATGGATTCTAAAATCTGTTTGTAAATATGTGTTCTAAAATATGAAGATTAATTCCCTTCATTGTTTTCCTTTGGCTAATCCCAAGAGGAGTCAATATCCAAGACTCGGTATATCTGCAGAGACGGCCTTGTTTTTTTAAATATGGAAATTAATAGATTAAGCAAGTATGCATGTAGTTCCAACTTAGTTCAAGGGAGTTTGGCTGTATATGGGTATGTCCGATGTTTTAAGTAAGAGTAGTCTGTTCAGAGAGCATAAAGGATGATTTGGGCTACCCGTAATTGCCATCAAATTCTTTCTATCTGTGTTTAAATATTTTCGCCATCTCTGTGCATCTACCCACAGTTTCAATACTGGTGACTTTTACAGCTGAAACCCCATTGACTGTCTCTTTTTGCTGGTTGCACCGTTTTCAAAGCGAGGTGTATCATTTACAGAGTAATCATTACCAGCACCCGACATATCTAGCTGACATGCTCACAATCTCTGAGGTGCTTGGCAAACCTGCAGCTAGGAACACCCCCAGATTAGAGGTAAAGAAGCACAAAAATAAAGAACAAGGCAACAGCCCTTCTCCATCAGTACACCCAGCATTTGTATCAAAATTCCTGCATTGATCAGGACAGCCCAACCAACCCTTCTTCAATATAGGAAAGAGCCGAAGACAAACCACTCTAAGAAAACACTACATCAGGATGCAGTAGCAGAGTAGTCTACTTCTGCTGCCAAACCCCAACTATCTCTCCAGTCACTTGTTGACTGTATCTTTGCCTTTGACAGTATACAGTGCTCAAATGATTTTAGGCTAGGTTTGTGCTGCAAGACATTATATTGCTTACTAGTGGCAAACCTAAGGAGGTGATAGTGTACATGCCCATAATATATCCATTATTCTTCAGCAATAGCATATGGCTAAAGACTTTATATTTCTTCCTTTATTTAGTACTAGTTCATATGGTCCCTCATCTTCATGTGGCAAAATACATGACACGGTAGGGTTATATATATTTCTGAAGTGGATGTATTCCTTTCCATTCGACTCTCCTAATTGTGCTTTTGTAGACGAAGTCTAGTAGCCTTAATTTGACGTGCAATACCTCATATACACATTTTGTGTTGCTTTTGCTTGTATCTTTTTCACTTGTTTAGAGGTTTCCTGTTTGCTTTCCATAATCCAAATGAGATGTTACAGCTGTTGAATTATAGTTAGGCTAGTCCTAGACCTTGCATTGCATTGGGTGGTTGTATTTGTTAATAGTTTGATATCCAATGTCCTGATCAGAGGCAAAACAGCTGAGCCCTTTAACTACCAGTCCTTTGCTTCTGTTGGTAGTTCTTTAATTTGTTCTTGTGTTAATACAATTGTTGCAATCATTTCAATTGGTTCAAATAACTCACAGGTACTGCCTCCTATAGTAGGAAAACAGTGTGTTAGCTCTGGTTTTAGTGGAAGAGCAACTTAACTTCACCATCAATATGTCCAGCTTACCTTTTTAGTCCCATTATCTCTTAAGGCTCCCTAGAGCACCCAGTTAAGAAAATATTGATGGTAGTTGAGTAGAGCTAGGAGCTAGATAACCAGGATTAATCCTACAAAACTGCAAAGATAGCAATCCTCCAGTACAATAAGTGTTAATTCGCAAACTTTGTTCCTCTTCCTCTGTGACCAAGTGTTGTCCTCCAGCTCTAGAATTTAGGCAAGATACATGCCTCCTATTTTTAGCATTCAAGTTGTTTGCTGCTCAAATGTCTTTCTCCCCTCCAGGTTCAGTCTCCTTAATCACACTCCCTTCATTTGTGAACACTCAATCTGGTTTCCTGAGTGGTGAGCCTGAATGCTCTACAGTCCTGTAACTCATTTATTTAATTGATTAATAAGGCAGAACATCTGCAGTGGAAAGTGCTCTGTCAGTTAGTTTCTCCTGTTCGAGCAGTGTGGATCCCTGTATACCTAGAAACGGGCTCTTCTGTTGTTTTGTAGGCACTCCACTTTTGCTTCGAGTTGAATATTGGAGTTAACACACATTCTTGAAGCGCTGTCTCTGATCACTTCCTAAATGGCATCATGACAGCCTATACCACCCATCATTTTGGAATGATCTTGCAGACCTTCAAGTGCTCTCCAACCTCGGATGCATCATTTCCATCTGCCCTTTCATGACTTATCTAACTAAGAGCTCATTCGCCATCATTGTATCTTTCATATATTCACATGCTTGAATCATTCCCTGTCTTTTGGCTAGGATTCCTGTGCAACTTTAAATAGAGGTAAATAGTATTAAAATTGACATTGGCCTCCTTAACATTGGGTGTGTTTAAAAAAAATATATCGTTTTATTGACCGCTTCAACAGACAAGTGTTTAGACATCATTACTATCCCATGAAACCATGGTAAAATATGTATATTACGTAGCCCTCAACAAGCCCAAAACCCCTAGCTGACCAGAAATCCCCCTACTTCCCGACCCGAAACAAGACTACGCAGCCAGCTGCTATTATTCAGCAATTCAATAACACGCCAAGAACGCACACCCAAAATCTAGCTCTAACATGTCCTTGGGGCACTACCTAGGGGACCATCATACCAACCCCATCCAGAAACCTAGCATTCCATCCCTCCGTGTTGTCCCTAACTCCTCATGGAGACCCCCAAAGCATCCTGCCCCTTACCCACCCCGTAGTCAATTACTGTTAGCGACCGTCCTGTGTAGTTTTCCAAAGGGTGCCTTATTTTCTCAAAATTCTAAGGGCAGCCCAGACTTTGTACACCACCTCCTCTGCCCTCATGCACCAATCCAGATTAATTTCCCACTCTCGCAGTGTGGGTGCAATGGGACTTTCCCATTTCCAAACTACGTCCCACTGTGTAATTGCCAAGGCCACATTGCAGAAGAGCAGAATATACCTTTCTAGAGTTTGGTCCCCCCAGATACATAGTGTTATATTTTGAGATGTGAACTGAATCTGCACCTTCATCACCTCTGACAGGCATACCCCACTTTCTCCCAAAATCTCCTCACCGGAGTACACTCCTACGCTGTATGCAGCATGGTACCCTTCTGACCCTCAAGCGTAAGGCAGACTCTCCACTCCCCATTTTGTTTTATCCAATCCCAGCAACCAGTGATGCATTCACATATGATCATATCAGCGTAGACATCACCGTGTATACTATCCCACCACACCCCCGGCAGTTAATAACATCCAAGAGTCATCTGCGAATACTCAAGTCGGGGTACATTTACCAGGGAGTAGGAATACCCTCATAGGTGTAGAAAGTCTACACGATTACCATCCTGGTAGTAAAAAGGTAATATATTCCATATCAGCTATCAAACCTGTCCTCATCCATACCCCTTCCCACCAATTCCCATGGTGTCCGGGTCAAGTCGGAGGAATGATCTATATATAGGGGAGACAAGTGCCAACACCTCTCCTCGTACATCAGAACCTCACCAGTACTGAGGAGCCGCATTGGGTGTGCAGGCCAGCCCCACAGTATTGCAGCAGCACAATGGTCAGAGAGAGTCCAGTTCCGGGCCACCATCTGAGCACAGCATACATCTCCTAATTAGATATAGAATCATTGCTTCCGACTGTGCCCTCTCGCAGGTCGGTCAGTAGCGCTTTTCCAGACTCTGGTGGATTCTATAGGCCTCCTGCACTCATTTGCCTCTTGCTGCAACGCACTCCCTTCCCAGTTTGCCCATTACAAAAGGTCCACCCTCCAGCACTCAATCCCAGTGCCTGCTGCCTGCTTCCAGTGCATTGTATTTCTGCGCTTAGCCAACACTAGGGCCAAATCAATGAACCGAGTTGTGAATTGTGTTAAGTATAGGCCTAACAGACAGGTCCTGGGCGAATGGGTATCCAAGAGGTAAACCACCGCCATCCTTTAGGAGGTTAAATGAGCACAGCTCCATAACATGTGAAGGAGGTCCCATTTTCAGCATGGCAGTGAGGGCATTCAGGGGTAGTCAGTGGGAAATAGACGCTAAGCTTCTGGGGAGTGAGGTAGGCTTGACGTAATATACAATAATGGAGATGCTTAAAACAGGCATTGCGGTAGATCTTGGGCGCTACCTTCCACATTTTAGCCAAGTCCCCATCAGTCACCTTAGAACTGAGGTCAGTCTACCACACTTCACACAGCTATGTGAGGGGGTAGAGCACATCTGCATGTATAGCCCTGTACAGTCCCGAGACCAACCATTAGTGTTAGTAGCATCACAAAGAAATTGGCAACTAAGAAGCAGCTGTAACTCCTCCTTCCTCCCTCACAATCCGGGCACTGCTGCCAATAGGGTACCTAATAATAGGAACTGCCCCACAAGGAGGCCGAACTCCTCTCATAGATCTTCGAAGGAGCGTTGCATGCCATCCGTAGTAAGCACCCCAACCGTATCTAGACCTGCCTCACTCCAGTCTTATAGCCGATGACCTTCAACTCCCCCGACCTGTGTGAGGAAGGTACGAAACGGAATGCTCAGGAAATACCGGGCCTGCACCCACGTCCATTGGAGCACTCTCATCAGCAGAGCAGGTCCATAGTACCAGCTGGTCGCATCACACCGCAGTGGGGGCCCGTTTAGGATTAAGCAATAACAGTCCATAACAGAGCCTGGTCAGGGGAGTCCGGCAACTCCAGCAGCCCAGGCACCTTCCCACCCCCTCCGCCCTCCTATACACCACTGCAGTTGCGCGGCCAGGTAATAAGACTCGAAGTCTGAGGCAGTCATCCCCCCCATCCAAGGACGGCTGCTGTAACTTAGCTAGTGCAACATGGCACCAACCTTTTTTCCAAATTAAGTCATTCAGGATCGTATCCAGATCCCAAAATGTACTCCACGTTACCACGATCGGGAGGGCCATAACAAAGTACAGGAAACAAAGCAGGGTTATCCTCTTAGCTATGGCTGTCTTGCCCGCCATTGACCTCGGCAGCGTCTTCCAAAAGCTCGCACTCCGCCCTGAAGGCCGCTATCACAGCACCCACATTGCCCTCTATTGGGTATGGGGCCGTACAATATATCTGGATGCCTAAATATTTCACTGTGTCCTATTCCCACCGCATGCCACACAAAGTTGGAGATTCATTTCAGTCACTGCGGATCGGGAACAAGCTGGTTTTGAGCCATTTCACATGAAGGCCAGAGACATCCCTAAAGGGGATGCACTGCTCTTTCAGGTTCAGCTCATAGGTCTCCCAAGTAGAGCACCATATCATCGGCATAGAAAGAGATATGATGCAAGATTCTTCGAGGTGGAATGCCGGTATAAAGGCCCCCACACTGGGCCTTGCACGCCAGGGGCTCCACTGCGATGGCAAAAAAGCAGTGCGGCAATGAGCAACACTTTCCACTGCGCACTGCTCGGAGCTTACCCGTCCCGATCTGCACCACAGGGGGCTCATAGAACAGGAAAGTCCACTCTACGATGCGGCGTCCCAGCCCCATATGGAGCACAACAGTCGAGAGAAAGTCCTAGTCTAGACTGTTGAAGGTCTTCTCGATGTTACAAACATGAGGCTGGTCTGGTAAAGGTGGGCCTGCTCCCAGAATATTAAGCGCTGTTCTATGGCCGGGAATGTTCAAGTTCAAGTTCAGGGATTTGTATAGCGCACTACTCACCCAGAGGGTCTCAAGGCGCTTGGGGAAGGGGGGTTCAATTTTTGTCGAATAGCCAGGTTTTGAGTTCTTTTCTGAAGGAGATGTGGTTTTGAGTAAGGCGGAGGTGAGTGGGGAGTGAGTTCCAGGTCTTGGCCGCCAGGAAGGAGAAGGATCTGCCACCCATGGTGGATTTTCGGATGCGCGGGACTGCGGCGAGGGCTTGATTGGACGATCTAAGTTGGCGGGTGGGTGTGTAGAAGGACAGTCGAGTGTTGAGGCATTCGGGTCCTAGTTTGTAGAGGGCCTTGTGTGCGTGGGTGAGAAGACGGAATGTGATTCTCTTGTTGACGGAAGCCAGTGGAGGTCTTTTAGGTGTCCGTTGATTTGATCTTGGCGAGGGATGTCCAATATGAGTCTCGCTGATGCGTTTTGGATGCGTTGGAGTTTTTTCTGTAATTTTGCTGTAATTCCGGCGTATAGTGTGTTACCATAATCCAGTCGACTCGTGACCAGTGCGTGGGTGACAGCCTTTCTTGTTTCGAGGGGGATCCAGCGGAAGATCTTTTTGAGAATGCGAAGTACATTGAAGCAGGAGGATGAGACTGCGTTGACTTGTCTGGACATCGAGAGAGAGGAGTCTAGGATGAAGCCCAGGTTGCGTGCGTGGTC
This sequence comes from Lissotriton vulgaris, assembly GCF_964263255.1. Lineage (NCBI taxonomy): Eukaryota > Metazoa > Chordata > Amphibia > Caudata > Salamandridae > Lissotriton > Lissotriton vulgaris. The sequence goes on along the minus strand of NC_141693.1, from coordinate 1,684,108,340 downwards.
TGTGGGTGTGGGTGCTGTGCCCAGAGCGGAAGGCCACCAAGAGGCAGAGGGGGAGGATCCTAGGATGAGCACCTCCGTTTTGTCTGAGTTGAGTTTTAGGCGGCTATGTTTAATCCATTCGGCTACTTCTTTCATGCCTTCGTGAAGATTGGTTTTGGCGGTGTTAGGGTCTTTGGTGAGGGAAAGGATTAATTGGGTGTCGTCGGCGTAAGAGATGATGTTGAGGTTGTGTTGACGCGCGATGGAGGCGAGTGGACTCATGTAAACGTTGAAGAGGGTGGGACTGAGTGATGATCCTTGTGGTACTCCACAGATGACTTCAGTGGCCTCTGAGGTGAATGGGGGAAGTCGGACTCTTTGAGTTCTCCCGGCGAGGAATGAGATGATCCAGTCCAAGGCTTTTCCTTGTATGCCGATGTTGCTGAGGCGTTGTATAAGGGTGCTGTGGCAGACTGTGTCGAAAGCGGCCGAGAGGTCGAGAAGAATGAGGGCCACAGTTTTTCCGTTATCCAGACGTGTTCGGATGTCGTCTGTTGCTGCAATGAGGGCGGTTTCGGTGCTGTGTTTGGCTCGAAATCCGGACTGAGAGGGATCGAGGGAGTTGTTGGATTCAAGGAAGGCGGCGAGCTGGCTGTTGACGGCTTTCTCAATGACTTTGGCGGGGAAGGGGAGGAGGGATATGGGTCGGTAGTTTTTAAGTTCGGAGGGGTCTGCTGTGGGTTTCTTCAAGAGGGCGCTGAGTTCGGCATGTTTCCAGCTTTCTGGGAAGGTGGCAGAGTTGAAAGAGCAGTTGATGACATCACGGAGGTGGGGTGCGATGATGGAGTCTGCTTTGTTGAAGATGTGGTGGGGACAGGGGTCGGTTGGCGAGCCAGAGTGGATTGAGTTCATTAGGCGGATGGTGTCTTCGGTGGTGATTGGGTTCCAGGCGCTGAGTTTGTTAGTTGGCGGTGTAGGATCTGATGGGGGTGGGGAGGGTTGTTCGCCGGGAAGGTTCTCGAAGCTGTTGTGAATGTCGGCAATTTTGTTGTAGAAGAAGGAGGATAACGCATCGCAGAGGTCTTGGGAGGGAGTGATGTTGTTAGATGCTGCGGTGGGGTTGGTAAATTCTTTGACGATGTTGAAAAGTTCCTTGCTGTTGTGGGCGCTGTTGTCGAGGCGATCCTTGAAAGCTGATTTCTTGGTGGATCGAATCAGTTGGTGGTGTTTGCTGGTTGCCGCCTTGAGGGTGGCCATGTTGTCGGTGGTTGGGTTTTTTCTCCATGTTTTCTCTAGGGTGCGGCATAGCTTCTTGGATTTTTTAAGGTCATCATTGAACCAGGGAGCTTTTTTGCTGCATGAGTTGATCTGGTGCTTTTTCAGGGGTGCTAATTCGTCAGCGCTGTGGGTGATCCATTGCTTGAGTTTGGTGGCCGCTTGGTTTGGGTCCAATGAGAGGGTGGGAGGGTTTTGGTTGAGTGATGTGAGGAGTTGGTCGGAGGTTATTTTGTTCCAGTTTCTCCGAGGAATAGGTTGTGGGCGGTAGTGGGTCAAGGTGGTTTTGTAGCTGAAGTGAACACAGCTGTGGTCTGTCCAATGGAGAGCTGTGGTGCGGTCGAAGGAAATGTGCTTGCTGGAGGTGAAGATAGGGTCGAGCGTGTGCCCGGCTACATGGGTGGGGGTATCACAAGTTGTTTGAGTCCGAGATTGGCCAGGTTGTCCAGAAGGGAGTTGGTGTTGCTGTTGTGCTTGTTTTCAAGGTGGAAGTTGAGGTCTCCTAATAGAATGTAGTTCTCGGAGGCGAGGGCATGTGGGCTGACGAAGTCCGTGATGTCATCGTTGAATTGAGTGCGGGAGTGCGGGAATAAATCCAGACTGATCAGTATGGGTCAAGCCCTACTTGTGGGGCAGCAAACGGTGCTCTAGGACCTCACTATTTGACCTTTAACATTGAGAAAAGCCTATAAGCTGTTACACCGGTTGCAGGTCTCCCAGGTTTGAGTAGGGTGACAATAGGGGCCTCCTGAAGAGTGTGTGAGTTTTAAGTACCTCACAATAGAATGCAGCTAGGCGGGGAGCCAGTAGATCAATTAATGTAGGTCGCCTAAAATTCCACCAGGAGGCCATCGGTCCATGGAACCTTACCATGGCCACTAGGGCCCACTCGTTAGTAACAACATCTCCCAAGAGGGTTTGCTGCACCCCCACTGACTCCGATATGCACTGCCCCCAGTGGATGACCTTAAATGCTACCTATTCATCTAGTATTGAGGAGGCAGTATTCTTATTATCGACAAAAAAAGTGCAGAATCGCTACCCGAATTGTCTTGTGGAATGTCGGGTCCTCTAGGCTGGCAGTCGTCAGACACCAGCTCGGGATGAATGGGTGGATGTCCCCTCAACGTAATGTCATCAGTAGGGGGTTGTAATTAGAAATGCTCCAGGCCAAATATTCTATGTCCGTGAGAGCCTCCAACATGTTACGGGAGCATAAAAAATGAGGCGAGTCGGACGTGAAGTGCATGCACACTGGAATGTGCTGAGTAGAGTTGGAATGGCACCATGCATCTTCCAGAACCGAGTGACGCTGCCAGGCAAAAAATTTCCATAAGCAGGGAGGTTGGAGAGGTTTTCTCAGCATTAACAAGACAGTTAAAGTTGCCTCCAATAAGTATCATTTAAGGCAGTAGGAGAGCTAGAATGTGGGACATTGTGTCAGAAACCAGGGATTGATAGACATTTGGTGCATAAACATTATAACAAGAAATATCCTGTCCGTCTGGCCTGTAAGAATGGAATAGCACCCCTCATGTTATACCTTTCTACTGCCGATTTTGAAAAGGAAGCTGATCGCACCCAAATTAATGTACCTTTAGCGAAGGCTGAGAATGTGATGTAGACCTCGTGTCCCCTCCAGCGTTTGCACAATGTCACCCACTCTCTGGCATTTATATGAGTCTCCAGCTCTGGCATTTATGTGACTCTCCTGTAGTAAATGCTACTTGGACTCCCTTGCGCCGCAGATAGCCTGCACCTTAGACTGCTTAACCATGTTAATCATGCCCACACATTCTAGGAAATAAGTTTTTAGGCATTTATTTATTTTATTTATTTATTAAGCTTGTAGAGCGCGACAGCTACCCAAAAAGGCTTTCCCGAAATTAATGTTATCCCCCATCTTAAACAGCGCCTCCCAACAGCAACTTCCCTGGGCACGCACGGGGAAGTGACAGCGCCGTCTCTATAGCCAGATGTGATCGGGGAAAGAACAGACAACCATTACAACCCAGAAAATAAAAACGATAACACCCCAACTCCCTCTCCCCAGGACAGCGAGGCAATGTCCATCCCCCATCCTCCAAACAGGGATACTCAAACAAACCGGTAGGCCAGAAAGTCACCTACACTTCTGCTAATGGGGTGACAGAAACAAGACACAGCCCCCTGAAAAAAAGGAGCCCCAGTGGGGAGGGCCCACACCCAAGCATGCTAGCAGAAAAGTGTGCACATCCACGCCGCAGGATCTCCCCCCCCCCCCCCGCCCACCCCCCCAGACAGATAATCAATCAATTATATGTCTAATAAAGTGCGACTACCAACCTGAAAGGGTCTCAATATTTAACCATAATGATAGTCAACATAGAAGATAAAAGCAAAGCACTTCTTCGTCAGCCTTCCCTTCCCCCCACCACTATCAGATACACAATCAATAGTAAGTGAGGTTAGTGAATGTCATTAGCAGTTTGTGGATTGACTTGAGGCAAATACCTCTCTGGGCAGTGTCCAATGTGGAGTCAGATTTAGGGCCAAAGTACGAGCCATCTGCCCTGTCCTTAACTGAAGGTAATCGCTTCTCTGAGTCTGAAGTCATAATTTGGGCGCCGTCTCTACAGCATTCCTCCAGTCTTGTTGCGCCTGTGCCATTGTTTGAGGGCCCCAACATCTGCACGACGACCCTGGCCTCTTCAGTTCCTCCGGACTCAGATCGAGCCAATACCCCAACTCATTAAGGTCCCAGAAGAACATGGTTCTTTGGGCAGTGATCACTTGCAGGCTTGCGGGGACCTTAATGTCCAGCTCCCTGAGTTTCCAGAAGGCTTCTAGAAACGAGGCTCTCTGCCTCTGAACTGCCAAGGTTCATTCTGGGAAGATCATCACCTTGCTATTGTCTACAGGGGCCACAACACATCGAAGACGGTCCTCGAGGAAGTAAGCATGTCTGTGCCTTCTATTCTTTCAGGCATCCCCACCACTCGAATGTTGTTCATGCAGGCTCGGCCATTTCTTCCAGTACTTGGACTATACCCAGAACAACTTCCATCTGGGCTTTCAAGTCCCCCATTGTTGGGATTATCTCCTGTAGGGTCAGCTCAGTAGCCGTGATGCCATCAATTAATTTACGATGGTCTGAGCAGGCTTAGGTCCGCTACCTACCTGTCAATTCTGTGCCCCAAAGTTTCCTTCAACTCTCTAATGGATAGCAGGATAGAGTCTAGCTTGTCCTGCGGGACTTGTGCCAACCCTACCGGTGGGTTAGGCTCACTTCCGGCCACGTGGGGACCCTCAGTAGCTGGCACCGGGGCCTTCTTCCTGAGGTTTTGGTGCTGCATGGTCACAAGCAGAGGATAAGGAAGGGCAGCACAGGGATCTGAGCACCAACAGTAGGTGCAGTCCCACCCAGCTCAAAAAGAGAAGGTCTCTCTCAGGGCTATGCCTAGTGTATCACCCAAGGGGAGGTCGCAGGCAGCCCCAGAAAACATCCAAAAATGTGGACGGGGGCGTCACACAGAGTGCGGAGATGTCACATAAGGCAGCAGAGTGTTGGCCCTAGGGGGCATACAGTGTGCATAGGCAAGGGGGGGGGGGCGATTAAAATCAGCAGCCACCAGTGGGGTGGCCAGGGAAGATTCCAGTTCTCTCAATATGTCAGCCAATGGACACTCCCTCACTAAGGCACAGCAGGAGTCCAGTGGTAAGAGCGGTTAGCAGAGTGTCTCATTTATCACAGCGCACGCAGTGTCTCCAAAAGGCTTCAGAGTCCAAATTGAGGAGGAGTATGTCATAGGAGTCCAATGATTATCCTACAGTAATCCTGCACAGCACAGGGAGAGCAATCTTCAGCACTTACTCTTCCAGTGTCATTGGTGGTACAGGGGGAAGGGGGCCCCTCCAAGTCTCTTGCATCATTAGGTAGTCCCCAATGACCTGCGTGAACCCCAAATCCCCTGTCTCATCAGCAAGCCCTCTGAGAGAAAAGGGGCCCTGGTAATTCACTGCCTTTGGCTCGTCTACGTAATATCACCTCCTGGGAACCCGCACAGTAGATTCTTCAGCAACGCAGCCTCTCAGATGCACTGGCTGCACTCAAAGGTACAGTTTGCTGGCCCTGGGTGGTTTCCTCCAGGGCTCTGCAGTGGCTGCCTTCTGTTGCATAAGAAGGCACTCGGGTGGGGTCCAGGCAGCTCACACCCCCGGGGGCCACCATAGGAGTTCTACTTCCAGGAGTCCATGCTGAAGATTCCTCGGTGGTGCAGTCACTTAGTCATACAGGCCGCACTCAGAGACTCAGCTTGTGGACACGAGCAGCTCCCTCTGGGGCTCTGCAGAGGTGCCTGGTGTCAGGGACTGCCCTCTGTAGAACATGGTGGCACTCAGCCCATGGATTGCAGCATCAGCTTCTCTTGGGGTTCGTTCCTCGCTCTTTACCTATAGTGCATACCATGAGTGTCATCCCCTGGGGCGCCGCAAAGGTGTTGGATGTCGGGAGCCGCCCCTCGTGGACGGTAGGGCATTTAACCCACAGATCACAGCACAGATTGCGGCCGTCCATAGCATGGACACCCAATAGCAGAGGACATATCGGCAGGCGTATTACGCGTACTCTGTGTAGCATTCCACGGGGCCCGCATCTGTGTCAGATGTTGGGGGGCTGCTCAACATGCCAGGCACCAGCGGCCTCCTCCTGCCAGCGTCCCCAATAGCGAGTTGTCAGTGGTCAGAGGATCGGGCTGGGACACATAAAGGGTCAAGGAAGGCCACTGCACTCCCCCCAGGCAGAGACGTTTTAAGGCATGGGCTTAGTGGCTCTTACCCAGGGCCCCAGCCTTTCAGGGGGCCCCCTAATAGAGCCGGCTCTGTTCTCCATAGAGTCTTTCCCTCATATTGAATAATTCTTAAGCAGATTGTTTTAAATATCGTTTTTCTTTGATTTATTTTCAGTGTGGGTGTTGTGTGGGAGCCTATTATAGACATTTTGCAGAGAAATGTGTTTGTTATATGCAACATCCAGGGTTTTTTATGTAAAAAAAGGACATGATATACGAGAAACTGGAGGGTGTGACAGTTTATTTGCAGTAATATTAGTGAGCTGCTGTTCTGTTACAATATTGAAAACACAAGTCCCTATCCATTAAAAGCAATCACATTTAGAATTTAGACGAGCGTGCCTGTGCACAGTCAGTGACCGGGACAAAAAGGCATGAACAAGCTGAAATTGGATCATAAATTCTAAGCTGTTCCAAAAAGGGCCCCCCAAAATACGTTTGGCTCAGGGCCCCCAAAATCCTTGAGATGTCCCTGCCCCCAGACAAACAGGTGGTGCACAAAATGATGGCAGCACAGCACCAGGATGGAGCCGGATGAGGGAGCTCTGCTGGGAGCTACTATGGAGCGTATCCTATTCCATCATCTTTAGGCCATTGAAGGATTCACCACTTGCTGCACATATGTGATTCAGAATTGGAAGTTGATGTCTGCGATCAGGAACAAGCTTCGGACACAGTCTACAGTTATGCTCAATTAGATGTTCTCCATGTACCTGAATTTAAGAACATCATTGTGAGGAGGAAGAATACTAGAAGTATCAGCCTTGGACTTTCATGGGAGGAGGTCTTCCAAGCGTTTACGACCAGCCTTACCCATGGCGTCCATGGTGGCATCTGCCAAGATTCCATTCCAGTGACATTCATGACCACCTTCCAACAGATGATGGATGCATTCCAGAGATTGCTTGCACAGCCGCTTCTTCCACTTCCTCCTCCTACTCCCGGGTGCCAAGACCCCCCCACTCCTTGTTATCAGCCGCAACCGGAGACACCATCTCCTGCTCCCAAGATTTCAGCTCTCGTTCTAGGCTCTGTCCCATCGAACCATAGGGGCTGGGAGATCAGATGTCTGACAGCATGTCAGATATGGAAGAAGGCAAACTTTTTGGTGACGGACAGGATGATGATAATGTACATGATTAAGAGTGGGAAGACTACATCCTTCTAAAGAAAATGACAAATCGCCTACCTAACCTGATTTCACATCCAAATGATATCGCCCGCTTTCATCCCTTGCTAGAAATACTGAAAAAGGTTATGCTCCCAGTCTTCTGTGGAGCATTAATGTTTTATATATGATTTTGAAGAATAACCTCGAAAATCTACAAAATCCACCCCAATCCTGGATTTTGTCTGCTCCATGGGTCTTAAACCAATGCATAGACCAGCCACAGTTCAGGCAGTCATCCCCCTCCTGGAAAAGAAGTACAAGGCATCAGAATCTGCTCCAGCATGCTTGACTGGCCACCTGACAATCCATTTCTGTGGCAGTGGCCCAGCATAGATCAAAAAAGTCCTGTCACTCTGGCTCCTCCAGATAGAGATGGCTGGCACATAGACAACTTGGGGTACAGAGATGGCTATATCGCTACAAGATTCATAAAAGCTGCAACTGCCTTGGCTACTCTGGGAAGATATAATTGTCAGATGCGCAGAAACATATCACCTTATATAAATAATATCCCTGAGGAGAAAAGTTAAGAAGCGAAGGCATTATCAAGAAAGGCACAAATGCAGCAACTGCCATCTTCAACAGTGGATATTTGCAGCGCAGGCTTCGATCAGCTCGCACCGTCAGCTGACCTGCGCTTGGAGAGATGACTTTGGTCAACTTCCTTTGCTTAAACGTTTGGGTGTATCTTTTGATGGCTAAGCCTTTATCTTCAGAACAGACACAGTACTCTCCCTACAACCTTTACTGTACATCTCCACAGCCTACTGGAAGGCGTCCCTCAATACGGAGGCCTAGGAACATCTTACTACCCTCTGAGACAATCCTGGTGCAATCAAGGCTACTCTTCAGACATAGGTCAGTGTCAAGGCTACGGAAGAACAGTGCCGAACGAAAAATGTTTACACCTACGCAACAATCATTAGTTTTGCCCCTGCTTGGTAAACAATATAGATTTCTAGCTGCTTAAAGTAGTGAAGTCAGGTCACGCTATGGAATTTACATCAATCCTTCTACCCAGAGAAAACATCACCTGCACTTGCAGACGCCACAGCAAGAGATTCTCCATCTCCTTCAAAAATGTGCCTTAGAAATGGTCTAAAAGAACTAGTGGAAACAAGAGAACGGCAACATGCTTGGACCGTGATAAATAAATTCTTACACACACATGAGCCCGCAAGGATTTGTCACAGCGCATTTCCATCCAGATCCAGCCGTAAAAAGGAGTTTTATATTGTATCGTTTAGGATATCATGACTCAAAAGATCTGCTTCCAACATGGAAGGGCAGGAAGCTAGACTCAAACTGCTGTTTGTGTGGCAACATAACAGAATCTATAAGTCATCTAATGTGGACATGCCCAACAGTCATGAACCTAAGAAAGACACATCGCAACCCAGTATTTCGAGAACTAAACATCCATACCTGGAGGCAAGCCGGTATCAGCTGGATGGGAGGTGCATCCATCAAATTGATATGCCAGGGGCTAAAATTCTTCTCACGGATAAGCAGCATTCTTTGAAAAGTGGACCTACAACAGTGACCCCTTTCTTTTGATAGTTTTTTTTTTTACAAATTCTAATGAACTGAAGTGAAAAATTGAGTGAACTGGAGATGAGCGATTTTATATACGGTAAGAATGCAAATGTAAATATAATGAAAAATATTTTAGGATAAGGACAAACTAAATATTTTATGTAATTTTTGGAAAGTGAAAATTTTATACAGTGAAAAATGTATATTTTAACATTTATGAAACACTTTATGGTTAGGAATAACCAAATAAAGTTTTTTTTTGACTGACAATGGAATCAAGAATTTTCCTTCTGATTTGGTTTTGGTCAAAAGAAAACAGGCCACTGGAGGCCAATACTGGACATTTGTAATTTGAATATATTCTTAAAAAATCAAAGCTTTGAATGGTAATAGTCATATAAGTTCATATTATGCTTCAGGAAGGGGAGCATCTAACCCCTATGTATATTCAAAATGCAGATTTTCATGTACGTATACAAAATAAACTCAGAGTCAATACCTGTGATTTCACGGCTCTTCCGTTTAGTCTGAAGCCTGCACAGCGGTTCTCTACAAAGTGCCCAAGATTGGTAGCTGCCTTCCTTTGAAGATAAGGTCACCAAGTAAATGTGCACCTATCTCCTGGCTCTTCAAAGATTTATCAAAGAAAAGGCTTGTGCCTCCACAGCTGATTTCATCACTTATACCAAGAGTTAGGACTGACCCTGAGCACAAAGAAAAACTCCATCCATCCTGTTAAGAGACTGCAATTCCAAGAGTCAATCTTAGACAGTCAACTAGTTCAGGCTTTCCTCAGAAGAGAACGTTACAAAATGTCTGGCCATGGCAAAGGCACTTTGCTCCAAGGGATTATTGCCCATCAGGATATACAAATTTCTCTTAAGTCTCATGTCATCTTGCAGTGGCCTCATTCCTTTCTGTAGGCTCCAGGTGAGGCCTGTTCAGCAAGATCTACTCAGTTAAAGTAAAAAAACGGCTAGAGCAAGCCCTGCTGTGAGGGAGGTTTCAATTCAACATAAAAGCAGGTCTTCATTCCAGCCTCCAATAAGCAGGATACTCTTGACAACAGATGGGTCCCTAGAAGGATGGGGCACAAACATGCAGGAGCTGTCCATGAGAGCCCTGTGGTCAGAGCAGAGAAGAACCTCTATATAAGCACCTGATTAGGCTTGAAGGTGTTCCTTATGAGGATAAAACACAAGCTATTTTGATTCGGACATATAATACGACCTCAATGTACAAACTATGAAGCAAGGAAGAACAAGGAAATCTTCTTTGTCAGAAGGGGCTCAAATGTTGTGGGACTGGGCCATGTCAAGGAGGAGAGCATTGCAGTAGAACATCATCTGGGATGTCAAAACAACCAGATAGACATGTTGAGCCACACCCTTTCAGATTGGCACAAATGGGAACTCCTCCAGGACTAAGCTGAATAGGTCTTTCAAAAGTGGGCCAGACAGCCATAGACCTCTTTGCCTTCCTGGAGAACAGAAAATGCTACTACTAAACCAGCAGGCTCCATCGCCTGGGGTCCGAGGGCACTTCCTTTTTGAAGACTTCAATGAATAACTTTGCATATGCTTTTCCTATTCATCCCTCATCCCCAGAGCTCTCAAGAAGGCAAAGGCAGATCATTGTTCATTGATTTTGATTGCCCGGTCATGGCTTAGCCAGCTCTAGTACAGAGGCCTACTGAAGCTTTCCGCGTACCCACCAATCCAGTTGAAGATTCACCCCAGGATCCTCTTAAGATACAATAGTGAGAATCTTCATAACTACTTCAAGTCTTTGATCCTAAATGCATGGCCCCTGACCACTTTCGTAAGTGCCAACATCTGACTATCCCTTCAGACTGCCGAGACATCTTGGCACAGTCTTGTGCACTATCCATGACTAAGACCTACAGTGCTGAGTGGAAAGAAATCTGCATCTGGTGCAAAGATAATGGCCACATGTAGAAGCAGTACAAAAGGGGGTGGTGATGGACGGAGCATCCGAATCAATCAAACACTCACACCCAGTCAAAAGATCTGGGTTTAATCCATCACCGTAATTTAGCCCACTCTGCCACCCCACTTCAGACATGGCTATATGCAAATCAGTCTGACCCTCTGCCTCAGAACAGTCCAGCCCGAACTGCCAAGCCATGTCTTCCCTGGACCGGAAACAAGCTTCCGAGGACCGGTTTCTGGCATTCCAGCCGTCTTCAGCCCGGCTTGCTTGAATCCAGTGGCAAAGTGAGCAAGGGACTCACGTCTGAGCATACCCTGCCACACTTATGGCGGCCAAAAGCGGTACAAAAGGGGGTGGTGATGGACGGAGCATCCGAATCAATCAAACACTCACACCCAGTCAAAAGATCTGGGTTTAATCCATCACCGTTCTTTAGCCCACTCTGCCACCCCAGTTCAGACATGGCTATATACAAGATATATGCAAATCAGTCTGACCCTGTGCCTCATGTGAGTGTTTGATTGATTCGGATGCTCTGTCCATCACCACCCCCTTTTGTACCGCTTTTGGCCGCCATAAGTGTGGCAGGGTATGCTCAGACGTGAGTCCCTTGCTCACTTTGCCACTGGATTCAAGCAAGCCGGGCTGAAGACGGCTGGAATGCCAGAAACCGGTCCTCGGAAGCTTGTTTCCGGTCGAGGGAAGACATGGCTTGGCAGTTCGGGCTCGACTGTTCCCATGAGGCACAGGGTCAGACTGATTTGCATATAGCCATGTGTGAACTGGGGTGGCAGAGTGGGCTAAAGAACGGTGATGGATTAAACCCAGATCTTTTGACTGGGTGTGAGTGTTTGATTGATTCAGATGCTCCGTTCATCACCACCCCCTTTTGTACCGCTTTTGGCCGCCATAAGTGTGGCAGGGTATGCTCAGACGTGAGTCCCTTGCTCACTTTGCCACTGGATTCAAGCAAGCCAGGCTGAGGATGGCTGGAATGCCAGAAACCGGTCCTCGGAAGCTTGTTTCCGGACCAGGGAAGACATGGCTTGGCAGTTCGGGCTGGACTGTTCCCATGAGGCATAGGGTCAGACTGATTTGCATATAGCCATGTGTGAACTGGGGTGGCAGAGTGGGCTAAAGAACGGTGATGGATTAATCCCAGATCTTTTGACTGGGTGTGAGTGTTTGATTGATTCAGATGCTCCATCCATCGCCACCCCCTTTTGTACGCACATGCAGAAGCAGGCATAACTTCACTAGGAATACTACTGGGATGAAATTGCAGCAGCAACTCAGCAGAAGAGCAAGCAGTTCTCCGCAGCCTGTTACAATAAGGTGAGCCTGCTTCACACACTTATGTACTGCTTGCTATTCTGATTTAAGCATGTTAATATGTGAAACATCCAATGCTGGCGAGAAAAATAGTTACCTCTTACTCCAGTTCTCCTGCATAGGAATCTTTCCTACATTCACATGCAAGCATTCCTTCTCACTGGTCAGAGGCTCTCTCATATGATAGCTACTCTTTACACATGTACTATGAAATTCTGAACTGTTATGGCCTCTGGTGGGGGTATGGGTAGAAGAAAGAGCTCAGCACTTCCACCCCATTGGCTAATGTTAGTGCTGATGTTAAACTCATGTGCTACTAACAACACCTGTTGAAGCCTACAACCATTTTAACAATGTTTATTGCTGCAGCCCCATGACTAGAAATTATGCAAGCAATTGAATATATGAAAAATACCAACAATAAACTGGAGATACAGATAAATAACTACTTAGCCTTCCAACAGTTTTACATCCCGTTGATCAAACATTTTTCTACTTCCATTTGTACCCACCACCTCCACCTGAATTATTAGGTCTGGAACGAAGACAAATAACAGCCTTCCTCTTCCACCCATTCTCGAGAGGCATGAGGTATCCCTAGAGAAAGTTGTCATTGGTACCATTTGCTCCCTTAAGTTGACACCCTGGTGCTAGCTTGTCCAACTGACCTTCAGTTTTTCTGCAAGGGTCTCACTCTGGCTTCAGTTGGTGGGCAGGTGTTAAAGTCCTCCATTGGACAACTAGTGCCCCATGCTGGTCTTGCCTGAGACCGTTTAGTCTCTCTATTCTTCTGTACCCTCACCGTCCTCCTCAATAGAAAAGAGCTGCTAGTCTCCATGTTGTGGCTTTCTCAATCTATGGACAACCACATACTTAACTACCTTCTTCTTGAAGACAGTGCTATCTCCATAGAGACCATGGTTTTGCCATGGCCTCCACAGCACGACAGTGAACATTATGGGGCGCTCTCTGGGTTGCAGAGTATCATCATCTACTCTGAGGGGTTCAGTCCAAATTGATATGGGCCACAAGTGGGTTAATTAGAGGCACCACAGTCTCTCGCTCCACTCCTCTAAATAGCTCTGAAAAGGAAGCCTTCGCCAGAGTCCAAGAGAATGGCAACTGCTCTGTTGAATTATTTTTGTGGACCACTATGCTGTGCAGTATGCCACAAGAAGCCAATGTGAAGTGTCCTTGTGAAAACAGGCATGACCGAGTCTACCGCATGTCCAGAAGTAGTGTGGAGTTTTGGATGTTGAACAGTGTTTTGTATTATTTCAAATGACTCAATAAAGATTTGTAATAGCTTTATTAAAAAAGTACACCTACTTCCTAGGATTTATTTTACAGTTTGGTCTGCTAAAGATACCATAGAACTTGCTGCACACTTTTATAAATGTTCATTTTACTTGCAACTTCTTTCCCCTATACTTTTTAGGAATTGCTGAAATGATGGTGTTTTTATGATTTACTTTGATTCTACTTAAAAACTCCCATGCAAACTACTTTTTCAAAACTAAATGGCCATTTCCATTTCTTAAGTGTCTTTAATGTTCACAACTGACTGTACACTTATAACCGTTTAGTTTATATGTATCCCCTGAATTTAAAAGACTTACTAAGCCAAGCGATCAATGGTCACAAATAGTTCCGGCATCCAATAGATAGGCTTGGACATTGAAACCGACCATCACTTGTGCCTGCTCCTTGCTTTGCAAAGAATCTAAAGTTACTTGAGAAATAATGCATCTCACTCTGTATATATTTGAGAATTACATAAATCCTTTCAAATGTCCCAATGTTTTGTCTCTTTGTAGGGTTTGAGTAAAAAAGTGGGTGTTTCCTCCTCCATTCTGCAAGGTCTATGGATTTCCTACAGTACAGAAGGTCTCTCCATGGCACTGGCATCTTTGCGGAATCTCTATACTCCGAACATCAAGGTACTGTATGGTAGATGGTTGAGTGTCCACTCAGAGTTTACACAACAAAAAGTAGATCCACCCATCAACCTTTTTATATCATAAGAAAGAAGCTTTTTTGTTTTTGTTCAGACATTTTATTGTGTTTCATAAAACACGGCCATGATAAAAGAAGCCACACTACACTTCTACTACAGTACATAGTATGCTTGGAATGCTTATAGAGACCACAGTTACATACAACCTAAGAGAGATCACACATTCAAATAGCGACTTGACCAGTGTAACAATTTTAATTTAAGCAAACAATGTGGTGAGGAGTCAACTTACAAAACAAAAGGCAGGAGGGGGATATAGGTCTTGGTAGCTTTGAGGTAATCGGTGGTAGATAACAGATGCGCACAATGATGTCTATAAATCGTATCTTGGGGAAAGAAGAAATGAAGGGAAGAGAGAAAAAGAGCCCCAAGAAGAACAGGGTAAAATGATAGGGAAGAGAAAGAGAGAAAAAAAGAAGCTTCTCCATAGCAATCAGACAGGGCCACAGGCAGCCATATACGATGAGACCGGCAGGAGCAGTAGATTTTAGTAAGCAACAATTGCACCATGTATTTAGGAACCTATCGTTCAAGAGACCGCATATGGTGATTTGCTTTTCTGTAGATATTTCTCAAAGACATCTGATTCTGGAAGCACTATGCAATTTTGCGTACAGGATTTTAACGGCACCTCTAACAGAGCACAGCAAACTGCACCATTTTTTAAAGGAGATCAAGGAGGTTAGTTTCCAGTCTGAAAGTATCATCTTAGTGTCCAGTGACAACAGAAGGTCAATCAACATTGAGATCGGTTCAGTGAAATCGCCTGAATGGGGGTTTGCGTGGTACCCAGGGCAACGGCCAAGAAGAGGAGATCTCAAAGGATTCTCATGTTATGTCATGAAATAAAGACTGTATCTTAACCCTTAGCGGGCGAGCCATCTTACTTAAAAAAAGGATATGCTTTAAGTCCAACACCACCTCCCCACATCTTCAGCAAACATCAGTTGTACTTAAGCCAATCTTGCATAAGCTCAGTGGTGTCCAGAATGTTTCATGAATAGACCAGAATCTTGACTGCGCTAGAGCTTGTGTAATTTTTGCAGTTAAGGGGAATTTGGCAGGTTTTTTTTCATGTTGTGTCTGCCACGTTGGAGTTTCACAAGGAGTGAGTGTGAGCCTCCCACTTCCGAGTAAATGTTCTCAGCAAATAGCTTTTGGGTGATTCTAGAAATGTATATAAAGTGATGCAGAGTGACAAAATCAGGTAGGTCAGGTGGGTAAGTTGACTTTACCTACTGCGCTTTTCAATTAAAAAAAATTATAAAAATAATGCCTGGTAACTTGAATATCGAGCATAGGGCTAAGAACGAGATAGTGTGTGAACGGGTGCCCAAATCCCGTGTAGATCAATTCCCATAACAGGCTCATCCCATCTAATTTATTCCTACGATTGCACCCTAAGGAGGCCATAGTTAAACCAGATATTTGATAGTCTAACTGTTTATCAAGCAGCAGTAGGGCTGACGCCGTATCCATTATTATGGTTCTTGAATATTCTATGGGGAATCTATCTAAACTGTGTACAGAGAGGCTGGTGTCAAGATTTATGTTAATTGGGTCTCTATAAAAAGCCAGGGAGGGGGCCACAGGTATAGTGAACCGGATCCACCAGGATTCTGAGAGGCCAGGAATGTTTGTTTGTATTGTGGATTGTCAGGAGGATTATACCTTCAGTGGTTTTACTCATCTTCAAAGTAGTCTTGATAATCCTTGCTGTCTTGCCCTTCTATAGAAATGTGGATATATAATTATCCACTGATTTGACAAAAGGAAGGGGAAAGGGACATCGGAAGCATTCTGGCTATAAAATTGACCAAAGGTGCCACCATCATTTTAACGGTGTCCACCCGGCCCCACCGGGTGAAATTTTTGGGGGACCATGTGTTGAGTAGGTCTTTTAGTTTGGTAAGAGTTTTATGTTCATAAATAGAGACTGCATATTAAAGATCTTTAGCAAACCAGATACCTAGGTATTTGATAGCATCTAGTTGTCACTTCAGGCCCAAATTACCAATCACTGCTGGAGTTGCAGTGGACAGTTAAGGTGAAGACCTTGGTTTTGTCTTTGTTTAAAGAGTAACCCATCATCAATGAGTACCTCTCTAGGTCCTTCATAGTGATGGGAATGGTCTGTGAAGCTTCCTCAGTGATCAGAAGTACATATTGGATCGGAAAGAGACACGTTAGTGATAGATTCCTCACCTTAGAATATCCCCAGGCGTCAGACTGGATCCGGAAACTTTTGCGTAGCAGTACCCTTGCGCGTCGGTTGGCGTCGTCTGCGGCTCCGCGTCCGTCGTCGGCGTCGTGGGCGCCGTAATGACGTCGTCGGAGTACTTAGACACCGCCTCCGCGTGCTGACGTCAGTTCTTCTTTTTTCCGCGCCAGCCAGCACTGATCTGGAAAAAGCAGTAACCCAGTCAATTTTTGACTAACTTTTTTGAGATAATTTTTGATCCTTCTTGAGCGACTCCGATCGGTGCCGTAGGGATGCCTGGTTTCAAGCATTGTGAAGATTGCGACCGTACCATGTCGGTCACGGATCCTCACCACCTGTGCCTGACTTGTCTAGGCGTCGACCACGACGACAAGGCCTGCTCCGACTGCTGGGCCTTTCTTCGAAAGCCAGGCGGGAGCGGTCCCACAGGCGACTCGAACTCCGGCAGTCTGCCCCGCGCCGCGTGATGTCCCGGTCCCACGGGAGGTCGAGGGACAGGTCGCGGGGACGGAAACACCAAAGCTCCGGGAGTCGGCACCACTCCTCCGGGTCGAAGTCGTCGTCAGGTAAGAAGCACAAGAAGTCGAAGAGGCGTCATCGCTCTTCTGACTCCCCCCAACGCTCGCGCGACGCGGCCGGGGGTTCGGGTGACACCGCCCACGCGGCTCCTTCGGAGTCGCGGGCGTCCCGTCCCGCCCCACACCCTCCGGTCCCTGGGCAAGACGCGACACCGGAGGAGATTGAGCGCTTCCTCATGGCCATGAGGTACCTTTCTCCTCCGACGGGCTCCGCGGCGCCTCCGGGCCCAGCGGACCCGTCTGGAGCCCCTTGCGGGTTGGGGGCTTCGGCCCCGATGCCGTCGGTTGCTTCGGCCCCGGCGCCGCAGGGTTCCACGGTCCCGACACCGCCGGCGCCTTCGGGCCTGGCGCCGCAAGGTCAAGCGGCCCCGGTGCCGCGGGACGCCGCTGGACCTTCCTCGGGCTCTGGATTGTCGCCGGTGGACCTTACGACCCCCCCGGCATCGGGCGGCACCGCCCCCGATACCTCCTTTGCTCCGACGCCGTTTGGAGATTTCCACTTCTGTGAACCGGCCCCATTGATTATCGACCCTGAGTATCGGGAGATGGGTGATGAGGAGGATTGGGAGGGGTCTGAAGACCCTCTGACCAGGGAGTGTCAGTCTCAAGAGGACTGGGCAGGAGACCTTGGGGATGCCAGTGGACTGGACACTTCCCCAGACACTGGCTTTGTCTCACCTCCTACCGTGGCTACGGAGGAGGGGGCAACCTATAGCGTGGTGTTGACGAGGGCTGCCAAGGCCTTGGGCCTTGAGGTCCCCGTCGCGGCTGTGAGGACTAACCTCCTCACAGAGGTCCTTAAACCGCAGCAGTCGGCCGAGCCTCTGCTCCCGTTTAATGAGGCCTTGACCGACGTTCTTTTGGGCACCTGGTCCAGGCCCGCTACGGGTTCGCCCGTAGATAGGAACGTGGCCAGACGCCACCGCCCGGCCCCGGGCGACCCTTGTTTCCTGTCCACCCACCCCACCCCCGAGAGTCTGGTCATCCAGGCCTCCAATTCCCAGACCGCATTCCCGGCGGCTCCGCCGGACAGGGAATCCAAGAGGTATGAGAATTATGGCAAGAAAATATTCTCCTCCCTTAGTTTGGGACTGCGGTTTTCCAACACCGCATGCCTCTTCGGCCGCTACACCCACTCTCTGTGGGAGACGGTGGCGGAAGTGCTGCCAGTGTGCCCGTTGGAGGTACGGGCCAAAGTCGGCCAAGCCCTTGTGGAGGGCCGAGATGCAGCCAGGTATTCTATCCGGTGTGGGCTGGATACCACCGACTCGCTGGGCAGAGCAATGGCAACTATGGTGGCAATGAGACGCCACGCCTATCTGAGGTCTGCCAACTTTTCGGCAGATGTCCAGAACACTCTCCTGGACATGCTGTTCGATGGCCGTCGCCTTTTTGGCGACAAGGCAGACCACGCGCTTGAGCGCTTTAAGGACTCCAGGGCTACGGCCAAGTCCTTGGGCCTCTCAGCCCCGCGCCAGCAAACGGCTGCTTTTCGCTCCTTTCGTGGCCAAGGAAGGGGCGTCCCCACACGTGCCGCCAGCCACTCGCCGCAGACTAACATCCAGCACGGTGGCGGCCGTGGGAACCGCCGTGGAGGCGGTCAGGGACAAAGGCGAGGTCAGTCCACACCTTCCCCCGCAGCATCTGCCTCTAAACCCTCCTAGTCCGTGCTTTCAGGCCCATGTGACGCCAGTGGGTGGCAGGGTTCGCCATCACCACTCCCACTGGCGCACCATCACGTCGGACAGGTGGGTGCTGCAAATCGTCCGAAGGGGCTACTCCCTCCTCTTCGAGACGACTCCTCAAGCCATGCCACCGCAACACCAACACGTATCGGGGTATCACTTGCGGCTTCTGCAGGAGGAAGTTTCGGCCCTCTTGGCCAAGGGTGCCATCGAGCGCGTTCCTGGGCCGGAAGTAGGACGTGGTTGCTACTCCCACTACTTTCTGGTTCCCAAGAAGGGCAAAGGGGGCCTACGCCCGATCTTGGACCTAAGGAACGTCAACGGCTTCCTCCGGAAGGAGAAATTCAAGATGCTGACTCTGGCTCAGGTCTTAGCTGCCCTGGACCCAGGAGACTGGATGGTAGCGTTGGACTTGCAGGACGCGCATTTCCACATCCCCGTCCTCCCGGCCCAACGGCGTTACCTGCGGTTCACGGTAGGCCACGAGCACTTTCAGTTTACCGTGCTCCCCTTCGACCTTACCAGCGCCCCACGGGTGTTCACGAAGGTGATGGCGGTGGTCGCAGCTCATCTGCGCCGGTTAGGGGTCTCAGTCTTCCCCTACCTCGACGACTGGTTGTTGAAGGCGGGCTCGCCCCAGACAGTCGTCCACCACCTCCAGACTACAGCAGACCTCTTGCACCAGCTGGGGTTTTCCATCAATGTGCCGAAGTCACGGAGCGGTTCTGGACTCGGCGCTGTTTCGGGTTTACCCACCCGAACAGCGGGTTCGGGATATACAGGCTCTGATTCCAATCTTCCAGCCTTTATCCCGAGTTTCGGTCAGGTTGACGCTGCGGCTTCTGGGGCTGATGGCCTCCTGCATCCTTCTGGTGCATCACGCCCGGTGGCAGATGCGGGCTCTGCAGTGGGACCTGAAGTTTCAGTGAGACCAGCATCAGGGCAACCTGTCCGACCCTGTCCTGATCTCGGAGGGCACTGCGAGACAGCTGCAGTGGTGGCTCACGGACCGCGATTGGGTCAGCGGCAGATCTCTCTCCCTTCCCCAACCGGAGCACATAGTTGTGACGGACGCGTCCCTCCAAGGCTGGGGAGGCCACATGAGAGAGGCGGAGATCAGAGGCCTCTGGTCTCCAGCGGAGTCCCGGCTCCATATCAACCTTTTGGAGCTGTGGGCGATTCGTCTAGCACTGAAGGCATTCCTCCCCTCTGTCCGAGGGAGTGTAGTGCAGGTGTTCACGGACAACACCACCGCCATGTGGTACTGCAACAAACAGGGCGGGGTGGGGTTGTGGACCCTCTGCCAAGAGGCTCTGCGCCTCTGGCAATGGTTGGATCATCAGGGCGTGACTCTGGTGGTTCAACACCTGGCCTGTTCTCTGAACGCCAGGGTGGACGAACTCAGCCGCCGGTGCATGATGGATCATTAATGGCGTCTGAACTCGGACGTGGCGCAAGGTCTCTTTCTGCAGTGGGGAGAGCCTTGGTTAGATCTATTCGCCACCAAAGAGAACGCGCAATGTCATCAGTTCTGCGCGTTGGAATTTCCAAGGCGGCACTCGCTCGGAGACGCTTTTTGTCGCGAGTGGAGCTGTGGTCTGTTGTACGCCTTTCCGCCTATACCACTTCTGCCCAGAGTGCTGAACAAGATCAGGCGGGACCAGTAACAAGTCATCCTTGTGGCTCCGGACTGGGCACGAAGGTACTGGTATCCCGAGCTACTCAGTATGTCAGTCGATCACCCGGTTCGTCTGCCTCTTCAGGAGGACCTTCTGTCGCAGCAGCAGGGGACGGTCCTCCACCCGAACCTGTCCAGTCTCCACCTCCATGCTTGGAGATTGAGCGGCGACAGTTGTGGCCATTTGACTTGCCTCCTGAAGTTTGCCACATCATTCTGGCAGCCAGGCGTCCCTCCACAAAGTCGGTATACGCCTGCAGGTGGAAAAGATTTGTGGCATGGTGCACAGCAAAGGCTGTGGATCCCCTTAATGCCCCTCTTTCTGAGGTTCTCCTCTTTCTTCTTTCTCTTGCCCAGCAGGGCTCTTCTGTGGGCACTATCAAGGGCTACCTTTCTGCCTTTCTGAGGCTACCTGATAAACCTTCTTTGTTCAAGTCCCCTATCGTTAATCGATTCCTGAAAGGCATCACACATACGTTCCCTCCTGTTCCCTTCGTGATGCCTCAGTGGGACTGGAACCTGGTTCTTACGTTTCTGATGTGCGCTCCCTTTGAGCCACTTCACAACTGTCCTCTTCGCCTTCTCACTTTGAAGACTGCCTTCCTGGTAGCCATCACCTCTGCCCGGAGAGTGAATGAGCTCCAAGCTCTATCCTGTAAACCTCCTTTCCTTTCAGTCCATCCGGACAAGGTTGTGTTACGGACAAGGCCCTCCTTCCTACCCAAGGTAGTCACGGCCTTCCATATTGGGCAATCTATCACCTTGCCCACATTCTTTCCGCATCCCTCGAGAGAGGAAGAGAGGCTCCACCGTCTGGACCCAAAACGTGCGCTCTCATTTTATTTGAATCGCACACGCCAGTTCCGGGTGGACAACCAACTCTTTGTTGGGTACGTCGGCGCTAAGAAAGGGAAAGCGGTGCACAAGCGGACCATCTCGCGGGGGATCATCTTGTGTATCCAGGCGTGTTATTCCTTGGCTAAGAAGGAACCCCCTGTTGGGCTGAGGGCTCATTCCACTCGAGCCACAGCGACTACAACTGCCTTGGGCCGAGGTGTGCCCTTGCAGGACATTTGCCAGGCGGCTACGTGGGCTTCACTGCACACGTTTGCACAACATTATTGCCTGGACAGTCAAGTCCGGAGGGATGGCTTCTTTGGCCGTTCCGTCCGCCAGGACTTTCTGGTGTGATTATTGGTTCGCAGAGCCACCACCACGGGGTTGGTATTGCTGGGGTATCTATTCTAAGGTGAGGAATCTATCACTAACGTGTCTCTTTCAGAAGCACAAGTTACTACTTGTGTAACAATATATCTGTAAGAGACAGTAGTTAGTGATAGATTCCTTACCGACCCACCCATCCTCCCGGTTCTGCGAACCGATATCTAGGGTTAAGGTCTTCCCCTTTCAGGGCCCTAGTTTCATGGCACCAGTGTTGGTTTTTGGCATGTCTCTGCGCTTCTGGCGCGGAAAAGCTGTGTCTAAGAACTGACGTCAGCACGCGGAGGCGGCGTCTAAGTACTCCGACGACGTCATCACAGCGCCCACGACGGACGCGGAGCCGGAGACGACGCCTACCGACGCGCAAGGGTACTGCTACGCAAAAGTTTCCGGATCCAGTCTGACGCCTGGGGATATTCTAAGGTGAGGAATCTATCACTAACTAATGTCTCTTACAGATATATCGTTACACAAGTAGTAACTTGTGCCTTAGGCTGCCACCACATGTCTGCCTGAATTAAAGTTCATACCTGTGATATTTGGGCTATCCCCAAGTGAGGAGATCAGTGGCTCAATGACCAACCGAAAATGAAGGAGGGAAGCAGACTGTTCTGTCGAGTCCCTTGTGACAAAGAAAGCGGTTGAGATTGATGGCCGCTGACCCTGACCTTCACTGTTGGATTGGAATAAAGTGCCATGGTCATACGTATAAAATCTTCCCCAAATCAGCATCTGTGTAGGGCTGCTTGCAGAAATGACCAAGAGACCTTGTTGAAGGCCTTTTCTGGATCGAATGCAAGTGCAGCTGTCGGTGTATGGGTAAATGTAGCTTTTTCCAACACATGACAGATGTTCTGATATTATCTGAGGCGAGTCTACCTTTTAAAAACCCAGTTTGTGAGATGGCAATAAGTTTCAACAGCACTGGCTCCTGTTTACAGGCAATAATGTTTGCATATATTGTACAGTCAAGATTGATGCGAGAGATCGGTTTATAGTTTTTAACATGAAAGTGGTCCTTTCTTTCATTTGGAATGACTACAATTGTAGTTTCAGTAGCGTAGCCCTAGATAGAGCCTGATACTGCATAGTGTTGAAAAACAAAGTGTAAAGGTTTCACCACTCATTCTTCAAAATAAATTTGTAAAATTTGGCCGAATAACCATCCGACCTGGGAGCTTTTCTAGCTCTTAGACCATGTATGACAGATATAACTTCTTCCTCCTCAAAAAGCGCGTTAAGATTAAGTGCGTCAACCTGTGAAACATGAGGGAAGTTAAATGAATCACTATTTCCAGGAGAGTAAGGAGAGTGGGATTATTGGTGTTGTATAGGTTTGAGTAGAATGTTCTGAAGGCATAAGGATACCTTGCTTTGAGGATATAGCCTCCCCTGCAGAGTTTCTTCATACAGATATGAATGACTTGTACTTTGTGTATTTATAGTAATTAGCCAGAGGTTTTCTGGCTCTGTTTCTATTGCATAATTTCCCCGCATTGAAGACGTTGACCCATTTCCGAGCTCTTTAACTTAAATTTGATTATACTCTTATTGTAAACCACGTAATTTAGAAAAGTTTTCTACACCCTCAGAGTGTCAGCTGTTTGTCCATCTCCAGCTGCTCTAACCTTCAGATACGGATTTGTTTTTCAGTGCCATTTGTTTGATCATGAGGCCTCTAAGTGTGGCTTTGAGTATATCCCATCTCGTGGTTGGGGAAGTGTCAGCAATATGGTTCTCTTCTAAGAAGTAGTCTATAGCTTTTGCGATTTCTTCTTCTTCTTCTTCTTTCCTCACGTAGATCATCATTAAGGCACTGTAGGAGAGTGGGGTCTGCAATCCTATGGTGACCCCCGATTTTTGCTCTTTGCTTCACTGGTTTACGACTTTCCCTGGCTGTGGGCCTGCTAATCAGACCCACAGCCTAGCTGTTCTCTCTCTAAATTGACACACATGTACCTTAGGTGCATTTACCAATTGGTACTGGGCCACCTTATCAGTCCATGTACAGCATACCTTCGGTATCCAGGGCATAGGTGTACCCAGGGCCTACCAGGGGCTGCAGCATGTATTATGCCACCCCTGGCTGGCCATCCAAATCTGACACAACTGGCTGCACGACAGCTGGGGCAAGGTGGTGTAATCACCCTTTGCTTTAGGTATAGTATCCCTATATCTAACCTTAAAATGGACACATATATTCCTATCAGTCACTCCTATGGCAGGCCTTAACAATCCTGAAGGCAGAGTGCTTGGAATTATGTGAGATGGTGCTCTGGCATGAGCTGAGCCCTTTTGCAGCTTGCCGAACCAAGTCCTAATAGCTGTTCCATGATAACATGTACCATATACTCTTAAGTGCATTATAATCCTCGCGGTTATTTGCCAACTTTGGTATCGCTTTACCAAAAAATGTCGAGTAAGGTTTCATACGAATTGGAATACTAACCCCTCGCCAATTCTGGCGACGGGGTTAGCATTCCACCCTTCTAGAGGGACAGGACATGTATGTAACTGTGAACCCCGGTTAAAGTTAACTCGAGCCTCAGCATCACAAAATGGATGCTGCCACCACAGACACAAGTCTGACCTCCTGCTGCTGGGAGTCCTTCCAGCGAGGAGAGCTTGGACAAAGGGTTTCCTGTCAGGGGCGGTGCTAGCACCATCCCAGACAGGGTTTTGTGTATCCCAGGTAGGCAGGGCTGAGAGGAAGGTGACTGCAAGTGGCACCCCGGTGCTCACTGTGCATATGCCAGCTCAAACAAGTTCCAGGGGCACACCAGCCCCTGAGCTGGGGAAAGTCCGGACAAGGGAGAGGGGTGTAACCACCCCCCTCCTGGTCCCACCCATGGGCAGGACCTAGTCGTGTGCCAGCCCCTTTTCTTAGGATAAAGGTAGGAGCAGGCCCCCTTCCCAAATTAGATAATTCTGAATCTTGAACTACTTTCCACAAAAGGAACTCTTGACTTTTTCTGAAGACTCTCCCTTGTGGCTAAGGAGTAGCCACCCTGCACCCGCAGGCACCACCTAAGCATCGCGGTTTGCTGCACGTCCATCCTCCGGATCAAGACTGACCAGCTCGACGAGACCCGGATTCCCTGGCATCTCTGACCTCTACCTGCATCATCAGCCCAGCTGAGATTCGTGGGTGTGACGAGACCTGAGGGACAGGCCATCTTCAAAACCTGCACGACGCTTAACCAGCACGACCACCAAGGGATCCTCGAGTGAGTGCACTGGGGTTTGAGAAGCCCCAACCCTGAGCAGTTCCAGCACCGAAGTCCAGCCTCCCAGCATCCACGAGATCTGCGTGGGGCCCTTCTGCTCTTTGCTGCTCACCGCGTTGTCCGGTCACTTACCTACTGGCTAGTGGCCCTTCTGACGATGTACCACGACGATTTCACCGCTGGTCTGGTTGCTCCAGACTGGCCCTTGCTCCCTTCCAAAAGAGGAGCACCCCGTACCCTCCTGGTCCACTCCAGACGCCATCTTGACTCCACCACGTGGGCTTACCTTTGCCAAGGCTTGTTGCTCCAATCCTGGTTCCAGCATCGCCGACATCAGACACCCTCGTGGGACAGCTCGCACCTCCAGCCTGGTCGCTGACAACGCCTCCTGGCCCGTGTGACTGCAGAGTACAGCGTCGCCCACTCACCTGATCGAGGTGACTTCATCCGGTGCCATCCTGGTGCCCACACAATCACTGGCTAGTGATTAAGAACTGAGTCCCCTCTGCTTTCAGGTCGTCTCCATCACCGATCCAGGCTTGGATCACACCGAACTTCTTCACTGGTCGCCTGCCAGCAACTTCTTCTTTCAGGCTCCATAGACTACAACGAGGATTCCCAACGTCTTTTGAACCCTATGCAGCTGCAGCCCCTGGGCTAGGTAACCCGAGCATTTCGGTGCTACAACGCACGTTCACTATCCAAGTGTCCAGATCCTTTGTCGTTTTAAGTCTACCTAGTCGGATTTGTCCGAAAACAGTAACTTTAGAAATACTAGCCTCCATAGACTTTGTCTCGCATCCCGCGTGAGAGTGCACACTCTGCACCCGATCTCCCTAGGCCTCCTGCTCCTAACCTTAGGGTTCAGTAGTGTAGTCCTAGCGATCCTGAAGCCTCTGGCTCTTGTTACTCACCTGCTAGTATTTCGCATTCCACTTTTAGTGTATATGGTTTTTCGTGCCCCTCGGGCATTTGTGTAAATTGTGCAACTTGAAGTATTTTCGTAAGAGTTTTGTATTGTGCTTAGCTCCCTGACTCATAAAGAGTTCAGGGTAGACTTGTTATAAATAAATATCCTTTATTTTTCATAACAACTTGTGTGGTGTCCTTTCACTTGGTGTTCATGGTGTATATGTGATGGTAAAACAGCTTGCTTAACACGCCCTCTAGAGTTTAGCCTAAAGACTGCTTTTGTCCACGCTACTAGGATAGCTGGTCTATAAGGTTGACTTACAACCAATCATCAATAAGGGTCGTTTGGTATGATACACAGTGATCACTAGAATAGTGAGCACTATATATCAGGCCAACTTCTCACATTGGTGTGCAGCAGTTGGGATTTGAGCTTGCTGTTGTTTTACCTCGCACGTATCCTAAGAATATCATTTGAAAGATCACATAAGTACCCAGGTACATTTGACTTAGCTTAGAATACTCCGAGTTCTACTGAACCAGCTGTTGTAGTGTAAAAGGGCTTAGCACACCCTGACTACAACTCTTAGCAAGGGATCAGTAGGCAAACAAATAGTGTAGGTAAGTGCACCACTTACACCTCACTAGAAAGCATGTCTGACCAAGGAGAATGTTCACAGACTCCCCTAGTGGTCATTGACCCTCCACAGGTCATGTCAAGATATGCAGCTCTTAGCTTCCAGGAGATTAGACAACTGTGTACCTCCAGGAAGCTAAAACAGGGTTCTAACCCTACCACTCCCTTTCTGATAGGTCTCTTAGAGACTTATGATGCCAGAAGAGCTTCTAACACAGGCCCTTCTAATCCAGATGGGAGCATGCCCCCCTTAGAGGGAACCCTTGGTGACCCTGACCTTAACCTCCATGAAGCAAGAAGGTGAAGAGGAGGAAGAGGAAGAGGAGTTATCAGGGGACGAGGCAGACAAAGGTCAGGTAGTAGTCAGAAGGCTCACCAGGACCAACTTAAGCAGGCATGAGAATGGAACTGGGGGACCCCCAGGCCCACTCTCAGGCAGGCTTAACATTGGGAATGGACGAGTTAGGTCTCTCTCCAGAGGCTCTAACAGATCCATTCAGACCAATGGCTCTCAGGCATCTTCTCACAGAGGGATGAGATCCCCTCAGAGAAGAGAGCATGAAGCTAAGATGAGGGAAGTCAATCTGAGGATTGAGAGGGAAGAACTTGCCCTTGCCAAAGAGAGATTTGCCTTTGCCAGAGAGCAGAAATTGAGTGGGGCAGACCCCAATGGTGGCAACATTATCCCTAGAGATAAGGACAGGAGTTTTGATACTAGACCCCTGAGTAAAATAGTGCCCCCCTTTAAACAAGGGGATGACATCCACAAATGGATGACTGCTTTGGAGAGGGCCTGCACTGTCCAGTGCATCCCCCAGAGTCAGTGGGCAGCTATTTTGTGGCTCTCCTTTGAAGGCAGAGGTAGAGATAAGCTCCTCACTACTAGAGCTGAGGATGCTAATAATTACCAAGTCCTGAAGAATGCACTGATTGATGGGTTTGGCCTAACAACTGAGCAGTACAGGTTGCTGTTCAGAGACACCCAGAAAATTCAGTCTCAGGATTGGGCTGACTTTGTAGATTGTGCCACTAAGGCTTTTGAAGGCTGGTTACTGGGAAGTAAAGTTACTGATTATACAGGATTGTATAACCTAATAATGAGAGAACAAATCTTAAGTAATTGTCAAAATCAGTTGTTGCATCAGCACCTTATTGACTCAGATCTGACCTCTCCCCAAGAATTGGGAAAGAAGGCAGACAGATGGGTCAGGACAAGGGTCAAGCAGCAGAACCAGAACCAGGGTGGTGGCCAGAAGAAAGCAGACCAGAAGGGTAATGAGAGTAAACAAAATGACCAGAAGTCTTCAACAGGGCCCCAACAATCTAAGGAGGGTGGGTCCCAGAATTCCCAAAAGAAGAACAACAATGGTCAGAAGAAACCATGGTGCCAGTACTGTAAAAGTAATACTCACTGGTTTAGTGATTGCACCAAGAAAGGCCCAGCTCCTACCACTACTGCCCCTAAGGCACCTGCAACCCCTAGTTCAGTTAGTAGTGGTAGTGTTCCCCCTAAGACTTTAGTGGGTTTGACACTGGTATCTGAGGCAGGCTCTGACCTAGTCAGAGTACCTACCCAGGCTGTTCTTGTTTGTACTGGGGACATGGATTTGACCCCTACAATACGTCCCAGTACTCTGGGCAAGTACAGGCAGACGCCTTTAAGCAATGGAAAATTGGCTCAGGCCTACAGGATCACTTGTGCCAGTGTCACTATGGTGACACCAAACTTTGTGGACCCTGATCAGGTAATACTAGGTTCAGACTACCTAGTGACCAACGCTAGCAATGTCACTACCACCCATAGTATGGCACTTGTTAATTTCTCCTGGGGAGGGGTAAATGGCCTCAAAAGGGTTGTTGTTAGTTCAGACCTCCCAGTGGACTGTCTTTTGGGCAATGATTTGGAATCCTCCCTATGGTCAGATGTGGAGTATAGGACTCATGTGGAAATGTTAGGTTTGTCAGCGCATGTCCTTGCTGTGACTAGGTCACAGGCCAAGAAATGCCCAGCTGAACTAGTGCTGGATCCTGGATCAATGGACCAGACACTCACCAAGAGAGAGAACAGTAGGGTTAAGGCAGTGCCTTCCCCCTTGCCTCAAGGAGAGGATCAGCTCTCACAGGAGACTGACCCAAAGACCCCAGAAGGAACTGTCCTAGAAGAACTTGCGCCTAAACAGGTTGAGTTTCTTGGGACAGGGGGACCTTCCAGGGCAGACTTGAGACAGGCTCAGTTAGACTGTTCTTCTCTGGAAACCCTCAGACAGCAAGCTGCTGCTGAGGCTGCAGGGAATGCCACAGGTGCCCATAAAGTGTATTGGGAAAATGGACTCCTTTACTCTGAGGCAAGAGACCCCAAGCCTGGTGCTACCAGGAGGCTGGTCATCCCCTTGTCTCTGAGAGATTTCCTTCTCACCTTGGCCCATGAAATTCCCCTTGCAGGTCACTTAGGCCAGAACAAGACTTGGGACAGGCTTGCCCCACACTTTCACTGGCCTCATATGTCTGAGGACACTAAAGAGTTTTGTCGCTCATGTGTCACCTGTCAAGCCAGTGGCAAATCAGGTGGCACAACAAAGGCCCCCCTTATACCACTACCTGTGTTGGGGGTACCCTTTGAAAGAGTGGGGATTGACATTGTTGGACCAATGGACCCCCCAACAGCATCTGGGCACAGATTTATACTGGTGGTAGTGGATCATGCCACCAGGTATCCAGAAGCTATTCCCCTTAGGACCACTACAGCTCCTGTTGTGGTTAGGGCCCTACTTGGAGTTTTCTCCAGAGTGGGGTTTCCTAAGGAGGTTGTCTCTGACAGAGGTTCAAACTTCATGTCAGGATACTTGACTGCTATGTGGAAGGAGTGTGGTGTCAACTACAAGTTCACCACCCCCTATCATCCACAGTGCAATGGGCTTGTTGAAAGGTTCAACAAGACCCTAAAAGGGATGATAAAAGGGTTACCTGAAAAGCTTAGGCGAAGATGCGACATCCTTTTACCCTGCCTTCTGTTTGCTTACAGAGAGGTCCCACAGAAGGGGGTTGGCTACAGCCCTTTTGAACTTCTCTTTGGGCATCCTGTAAGAGGACCCCTGTGTCTTGTGAAGGAAGGATGGGAGTTACCTCTCAAAAAGCCTAAACAGGACATAGTGGACTATGTACTTGGTCTCCGCTCCAGGATGGCAGAGTACATGGAGAAGGCATCTAAAAACCTTGAGGCCAGCCAAGAACTCCAAAAAGCTTGGCATGACCAAAAGGCTGTCCTGACTGTGTATCACCCAGGACAGAAGGTGTGGGTGTTGGAGCCAGTGGCCCCAGCAGCTCTCCAAGACAAGTGGTCTGGACCCCATACCATTATTGAGCAAAAGGGAGAGGTCACCTACCTGGTGGACCTTGGAACTCCCAGGAGCCCTCACAGAGTACTTCATATGAACAGGCTCAAGGCATTTGTCAACAGGGAAGACATGGGCTTGCTCATGGCTACAGATGAGGGGCAGGAGGAAGAGAGTGACCCTCTCCCAGACCTGCTCACTCAGAACCCTGATGATGGGTCAGTAGATGGTGTAGTCTTTTCTGACAGCCTCTCTGAGCATCAGCAAGAGGATTGTAAACAAGTTCTTCAATCCTTCAGACAAATGTTCTCTCGGACACCCAGTCAGACAAACTGGTGCACCCATGAGGTGGACACTGGTGACAGTCTGCCTATAAAGAGTAAAATCTACTGGTAACCTGACCACGTCAGGGACTGTATCAAACAAGAAGTACAGAAAATGTTGGAATTGGGAGTCATTGAACCCTCAGAGAGCCCTTGGGCTAGTCCTGTAGTTCTAGTGCCTAAACCTCACACCCAAGATGGTAAGAGAGAGATGAGGTTTTGTGTAGACTACAGGGGTCTCAATGCTGTCACTAAGACAGATGCCCATCCAATACCAAGAGCAGATGAGCTCATTGACAGATTGGCTTCTGCCAAGTTCTTGAGCACATTTGACCTGACAGCTGGCTATTGGCAAATCCGGTTAGCTGAGGATGCCAAGGCCAAGACAGCATTTTCTACCCCAGGAGGTCATTACCAGTTTGTGGTGATGCCCTTTGGTTTGAAAAATGCACCTGCCACTTTTCAAAGGTTGGTGAACCAAGTTCTCTCTGGGCTGGATGACTTCTGTGCAGCATATCTAGATGATATTGATGTCTTTAGCTCCACCTGGGAGGATCACCTGATCCACCTGAGGAAAGTTTTAGAGGCCCTGCAAAAGGCAGGGCTCACTATCAAGGCTACCAAGGGCCAGATAGGGCAGAGTCAAGTTGTATACTTGGGCCACCTTGTAGGTGGAGGCCAAGTTCAACCTTTGGAGAGCAAGATACAGGCCATAAAGGACTGGGCTCCTCCAACCACCCAGACACAGGTCAGAGCTTTCTTGGGCCTGTCTGGTTACTATAGGAAATTTGTCAGAAATCATGGAACCATTGTGACTCCACTTAATGACCTGACAAGTAAGAAAATGCCAAAGAAAGTTCAGTGGACAGTTAGCTGTCAGAAGGCATTCGATGACCTAAAGCATGCCATGTGCACTGCACCTATTCTCAAGAGTCCAGACAACTCCAAGCCATTCATTGTCCAAACAGATGCTTCTGAGTTGGGTGTGGGAGCTGTTCTTTCTCAACTGAATATTGATAGTCATGACCAGCCCATTGCTTTTATAAGTAGAAGGCTGACCCTTAGAGAGAAACGTTGGTCAGCTATAGAGAGGGAGGCCTTTGCTGTGGTTTGGGCCCTGAAGAAGCTGAGGCCATACTTGTTTGGCACTCACTTCAAGATTCAGACCGACCATAAGCCCCTCTTATGGCTAAATCAAATGAAGGGTGAAAACCCCAAACTTCTTAGGTGGTCCATTTCCCTACAGGGGATGGACTTTACAGTGGAGCACCGCCCAGGGACTGACCATGGTAATGCAGATGGTCTCTCCCGGTACTTCCACTTAGAACAAGAAGACTCACCTGGTCAAGGTTAGTTTAATGTCCCTAAGTTTGGGGGGGGGGTGGTTATGTAGGAGAGTGGGGTCTGCAATCCTATGGTCACTCCCGATTTTTGCTTTTTGCTTCACTGGTTTACGACTTTCCCTGGCTGTGGGCCTGCTAATCAGACCCACAGCTTAGCTGTTCTCTCTCTAAATTGACACACATGTACCTTAGGTGCATTTACCAATTGGTACTGGGCCACCTTATCAGTCCCTGTACAGCATACCTTAGGTATCCAGGGCATAGGTGTACCCAGGGCCTACCAGGGGCTGCAGCATGTATTATGCCACCCCTGGCTGGCCATCCAAATCTGACACAACTGGCTACACGACAGCTGGGGCAAGGTGGTGTAATCACCCTTTGCTTTAGGTATAGTATCCCTATATCTAACCCTAAAATGGACACATATATTCCTATCAGTCACTCCTATGGCAGGCCTTATCAATCCTGAAGGCAGAGTGCTTGGAATTATGTGAGATGGTGCTCTGGCATGAGCTGAGCCCGTTTGCAGCTTGCGGAACCAAGTCCTAATAGCCGTTCCATGATACCGCATACCATATACTCTTAAGTGCATTATAATCCTCGCGGTTATTTGCCAACTTTGGTATCGCTTTATCAAAACATGTCGAGTAAGGTGTCATACGAATTGGAATACTAACCCCTCGCCAATTCTGGTGTGGGGTTAGCATTCCACCCTTCTAGAGGGACACGACATGTATGTAACTGTGAACCCCGGTTAAAGTTAACTCGAGCCTCAGCATCACAAAATGGATGCTGCCACCACAGACACAAGTCTGACCTCCTGCTGCTGGGAGTCCTTCCAGCGAGGAGAGCTTGGACAAAGGGTTTCCTGTCAGGGGCGGTGCTAGCACCATCCCAGACAGGGTTTTGTGTATCCCAGGTAGGCAGGGCTGAGAGGAAGGTAACTGCAAGTGGCACCCCGGTGCTCACTGTGCATATGCCGGCTCAAACCAGTTCCAGGGGCACACCAGCCCATGAGCTGGGGAAAGTCCGGACAAGGGAGAGGGGTGTAACCACCCCCCTCCTGGTCCCACCCATGGGCAGGACCTAGTCGCGTGCCAGACCCTTTTCTTAGGATAAAGGTAGGAGCAGGCCTCCTTCCCAAATTAGATAATTCTGAATCTTGAACTACTTTCCACGAAAGGAACTCTTGACTTTTTCTGAAGACTCTCCCTTGTGGCTAAGGAGTAGCCACCCTGCACCCGCAGGCACCACCTAAGCATCGCGGTTTGCTGCACGTCCATCCTCCGGATCAAGACTGACCAGCTCGACGAGACCCGGATTCCCTGGCATCTCTGACCTCTACCTGCATCATCAGCCCAGCTGAGATTCGTGGGTGTGACGAGACCTGAGGGACCGGCCATCTTCAAAACCTGCACGACGCTTAACCAGCACGACCGCCGAGGGATCCTCGAGTGAGTGTACTAGGGTTTGAGAAGCCCCAACCCTGAGCAGCTCCAGCACCGAAGTCCAGCCTCCCAGCATCCCCGAGATCTGCGTGGGGCCCTTCTGCTCTTTGCTGCTCACCGCATTGTCCGGTCACTTGCCTGCTGGCTAGTGGCCCTCCTGACGACATACCACGATGATTTCACCGCTGGTCTGGTTGCTCCAGACTGCCCCTTGCTCCTTTCCAAAAGAGGA
This sequence comes from Lissotriton vulgaris, assembly GCF_964263255.1. Taxonomy (NCBI): domain Eukaryota; kingdom Metazoa; phylum Chordata; class Amphibia; order Caudata; family Salamandridae; genus Lissotriton; species Lissotriton vulgaris. Next base: position 1,684,075,411 of record NC_141693.1, on the reverse strand, counting down.
GTACCTCGGACCCTCCTGGTCCACTCCAGACGCCAACTTGACTCCACCGCGTGGGCTTGCCTTTGCCAAGGCTTGTTGCTCCAATCCTGGTTCCAGCATCGCCGACAGCAGACACCCTCGTGGGACAGCTCGCACCTCCAGCCTGGTCGCCGACAATGCCTCCTGGCCCGTGTGACTGCAGAGTCCAGCGTCGCCCACTCACCTGATCGAGGTGACTTCATCCGGTGCCATCCTGGTGCCCACACAATCACTGGCTAGTGATTAAGAACTGAGTCCGCTCTGTTTCAGGTCGTCTCCATCACCGATCCAGGCTTGGATCACACCGAACTTCTTCACTGGTCGCCTGCCAGCAACTTCTTCTTTCAGGCTCCATAGACTACAACGAGGATTCCCGACGTATTTTGAACCATATGCAGCCGCAGCCCCTGGGCTAGGTAACCCGAGCATTTCGGTGCTCCAACGCAGGTTCACTATCCAAGTGTCCAGATCCTTTGTCGTTTTAAGTCTACCTAGTCGGATTCGTCCGAAAACAGTAACTTTAGAAATACTAGCCTCCATAGACTTTGTCCCGCATCCCGCGTGAGAGTGCACACTCTGCACCTGATCTCCCTAGGCCTCCTTCTCCTAACCTTAGGGTTCAGTAGTGTAGTCCTAGCGATCCTGAAGCCTCTGGATCTTGTTACTCACCTGCTAGTATTTCGCATTCCACTTTTAGTGTATATGGTTTTTCGTGCCCCTCGGGCATTTGTGTAAATTGTGCAACTTGAAGTATTTTCGTAAGAGTTTTGTATTGTGCTTAGCTCCCTGACTCATAAAGAGTTCAGGGTAGACTTGTTATAAATAAATATCCTTTATTTTTGGTAACAACTTGTGTGGTGTCCTTTCACTTGGTGTTCAAGGGGTATATGTGATGGTAAAACAGCTGGCTTAACACGCCCTCTAGAGTTTAGCCTAAAGACTGCTTTTGTCCACACTACTAGGATAGCTGGTCTATAAGGTTGACTTACAACCAATCATCAATAAGGGTCGTTTGGTATGATACACAGTGATCACTAGAATAGTGAGCACTATATATCAGGCCAACTTCTCACAGGCACCACTGCCAAAGAGGAAGGGAAGGATCATTCAAATTAATGTCCATCATTATACATACATGGTCCGATATAACTATCTCTCCTATTTTAGGGGAGTGAGATATATGAACCATACGTTTACTGACCATTATATAGTCTATCCTGAAGAAGGAGTGATGTAGAGCGGAGTAGAATGTGTAATTTCTGCTTGTGGGGTTATCTAGCTGCCATATGTCAATTAAGTTATTATTGTTGCAACAATTATCATATGTTTGAGAATGATTGCTCATAAATGTGTGCAACGATATTCTATTGAGATTACCATTGATTGGAAGATTGAAGTCTCCTCCCAATATTACCCCAAGATTTTCAGGTAATTCTGTTAGTTGCTTGGCTAGATCCTTCCAAATTTCTACAGTTGTGCAATATAGAATTCTAGATCTCTTTCTAACCGTGGAAATAAGCCATCTACCTTGTTGGTCATATGTTTGGGATGTCACAGTAATGTCAGATTTCTTTTATATTAAGGTGTTAACCCCATTATTTTTAGGTCTCGCCTAGCGATGGAGGGCGTGCGCTGTCGCTTGCAAGACTATTGTTGTTGGTTTTGCTTCGGAAGCGGGGTGGAAGCTCCACCCTTGCTTTCCAATGGTGCGTGTGAAAAATCCTTGCTTTTGATTGCATGGGAGGCACGTTTGTTCCCTTCCTGTCTCGTTTTTGCTGTGCCTGCCCAGACAGGAGATGTGCACGAGCACGACTTCTCTTTTGCTCACGGCGGACTCAACAGGGCTTTGTTAATTGGGTGTTATATGCTTGCGCAGCCTACGTAACCCATCTTCGCTCCAGAACGATTTGCAGTGGAGAAGTCATGTCTCTGCGGCAGCTCTGGAGCACAGGTGTGTACACACTGAACATGCTTCTGCAGCAGAAGAAATACCAAGCGGCACTTGCTGTGATCAGGGGGTTCCGCAACGGAGCAGTGTAAGAACGGAGGGAGTGGAGAGCGAAGGACCGAACAAGTCGCTATCCTTTCCCCGCTGCTTCAGCACTGAACTTTATACCCTTGAAACAGTGCTGTGGGTTTCAGCACTGCAATGTACCCCAGCGCTGCATTCAATATCTATTACAATTTGATCCTTTCAGTTTGTTGTGCGCCCTCCCAACTCCCTCGCCCAACACTACACACCCGCCTGTCCTGAGCACAACTCCCTCGCCCAACACTGAACACCCCTCCTGAAAACAGCAATGCATTCTCGCTAGAATTGAGGGCAACACCCGGTTTTCTGCCCAAGAGCTTCCTCTTTAGTCTGTACATGTTCCAGATGTCCCCTGTCACAGAAAGTACTGCATTTTGTGAATTTCTGTCCCATTGTTGCATTTGCCCCAGGTTGTGTCGCCAATCCGCCCCTGTCTAGTACGCACCCCAGCTCATTTTTTTCGGACCTGCATCCATTGCATTGCATCTCGGCTGTGCATTATTGCCAGGACTTAAGGTGACTAAGCGTCCCCTATTTTTTGAGACACTCCCTGTTTTCCCCAACCATTAACACATTTAGCTCATGTCCGTGTTTTTGGAGAGGATTGACAGAAAACGGAGGAAGGTTGCTTTTTATGTGCTCAAAGTCAGGACGAGTTAGCAGCTCCTTATCAGAACACAATTTAATTAATACCTTTGAGGCAGGGGTTGAAAGGTGTTTTTAATTTAGTTTCTTAGTGTCTTTTCTGTGTTTCTATGTTGGTGTGAACTGTCATTGAAGTCATTTTGGTGCCCATGGCTTTTGTAATAGCATAGTCCCTCTTGACGCTTTGCTTAATGTCCTGGTTTTTCGTTTTCAAAATCTGGTCACTCTACTCGAATGTCTAGGTATTCTGGCACTTTGTTATGTTATGTTATGTTATGTTATATCCATTTGTAGCACGCTCGGATACTCGTGAGTGTCCTGGCGCGGTGCCAGAGGGGTACAAGGAGGAGCTATCAATCAAAGAAATGAGTCTTAAGTTTCCTTTTGAACACAGCTGGGTACTGGATGGACTGCAAAGCAAGCAGGAGGGCATTCCAGGCTGCACTTGCCTTCACCACAAAAGAGCAACCACCCACCCTCTGGAGCTTAAAGCGCGGAACCCAAGCCAAGCGCAAGGACATAGATCGGAGAGCACACAAAGGAAAGTAGAAGGAGAAGCGCCTCTGAAGATAAAGGGGGCTATAACCATGGAGAGCGCGGTGGGTCAAAACCAGAAATTTGAACTTTACCCTGTCAGCGACAGGCAACCAGTGAAGAGAGCGCAACTGGAGAGCCACACTGTTCCTTGTCGAAATGCCCAATAACAATCTGTCCACTGCATTTTGGACCACCTGGAGTTTTTTAAACAGGTAGCCAGGGGCGCCAGCATAGAGGGCATTGGCGTAATCCAAGCATGATAGAATCAAAGTACATGTGACAGTTTCTCTTGCTGCTTACGGGAGGAGTGGAACAAAATTCCTCAGAGTCTTGAGGAGTCCGAAACAGCGTCCGGCCAGTATGTGTTGTAAAAGAGAGACTCTGATCGAACCACACTCCCAGGTTTTTAGCGGGCGGTCCCGAAGAGAGGGGTAGAGGTGAGTCAGAAGACCACAGCTGCTCACGAAAGTCAACGGGAAACTTGCCATATATCAGAATCTCGGATTTCTGTTCATTGCACTTAAGTTGTGCATCGGCCAGCCATTTAGAATCTAACGTTTTATTGTGCGGCAAGTTCCATACACTGCCCAGCTGCCTACATCGAGTCGCCGGCAGGGCGTAAACAGGCAATAGGTTAACACAGCATTTGGACCTACAACCCGGAGGGCGGTCCTGCGCAGTAAGGTCCATGAACAGTCCCCACCGGCATAGCCAAGTCCGCATTTTTCAAGAGTAAGAACATCGGCCAAAACCAATAAAGAAAAACCACAAACAAACCCCCGACTCCCCTCCCTCACTCTTCCCCTAGAAAACCCCCCCACGACCCCCCGTCCCCCCTCCCTACTCCGCTTCTACCATCAGCCCATACCTCACTCACAACGTTCCAACTCATCCAGACCCAGCCCAGAATCCAGGCATTCAAGACCCCGGGACGGCTCCTCTTGGACCCAAAGGAATAAGCTGTAGGACCTGCAAGTACTTTGGGCACGTAATTTCTCTGAATTCCTTAGATAGGAGACTCAAGAACGGAGCCCACAGGGTTCCATACTCAGATCCTCTACCATCTACATTCAAGGTAAGCCGTTCCATTGCCAGGACATGCCACAGAGCATCAACCAATCACGACTATGTGGGACATCCGGGGAGCCCCAGCGCGCTAGCAGGACCTGTCACGCAGTCAGCAAAGCCAGCGCTATTTGTCGTCCTAGTGGAGGGTAGCAAGGCAGGTGCGGGAGGTCTAATAATGTGTCCTCAGGCAGTCTGGGTAGTGTGATCCGGAATGCCGCATCCAGTTTGTCGAGAACCGTTTTCCAATATCGTTTCAATTTAGGGCAGTGCCATAGCAAGTGCAGAAGGGTGCCCGGCATGCCGCAATCCTTCCAGCAAAGAACAGACTTCGCTTTATCCCAAGACGCAACGTGAGACGGCGTGAAGTACCAGTAAGTCGCGAGCTTGTATGCCGACTCCGAACCCGCTGTGTTAGCTGTCGTGTGGTGTGCGCGGTAAAATACCTGTTCCCACTCCTTCTGCGTAAGCGGTCGTCCCAATTCCAACTCCCAACGTACCTGCGCCTTTGTGCGAGGCCTCTGCGCTTCGCTTAAAATCATGGCATAGATTTCAGAGATGAGACTCTGATCGTTCTTTTTACGCATGAGCCATTGTTCGAATGCCGTGAGGAGGGGCGACATCAATGCCATGTTAGCCGGACTGGACACCCAATGAGTTACTTGCTCATAGGTGTAGCCATCTGAAACATCTGTTGGGGAATGCTCAGCACGAAGCTCCGCGAAGGGGACAAGTCCCTCTAAATCAAAAAGCATGCCCCACCCTCTTACAGTCTTTCTCTCGCCAGCGATGAAAAACCGGAGAAGCTAGGCCAGGGGGGAAGGCGGGATTGTCCACTATCGGTGTCAAGGGTTACGAGTTGCTAGTTACGAGTTGCTAATTGATCCCAGGCCATAAGGGTTGGTGACGTCACCGGTGAGGAATACAGTCCCCACGCTCTATCTTTGCGAGGCAACCAACGCTCCCGCCAGATGTTGCAACCTGCCACTGTCTGATCCACAGCCAGTGCTTACTCGATTCCGGTCTATTCCATTCGACCACAAACGAAGACAAGCAGCCTGGAAGTAGGCCACAAGATGAGGGAAACCCAGGTCGCCCGCAGCTTTGGGGAGTGTGGTCGTCACAAAGGGCGGCCGCGGCCACTTATTGTCCCAGAAGAATCTGTTCAACAAGCCCTGGAGTTTTTTCAGTACCCCCCTCGGCAGAGTAAGAGGCAACATTTGGAACACGTACAATATCCTGGGCAAAAGAGTCATTTTAATGGCAGCTAGCCTGCCGAACCACGACAGATTAAGGCGCGACCAAGCAGCAATAGATTTGGTAGTCTGTTCCACAAGGTTTGTGTAGTTCAGTGAAAGCGTCCGAGGGATGGTCGGTGCAAGGTGGATGCCCAGGTACGTGTTGTCTGAAGGCGCCCAGCGGAACTCAAAATACCGCTGCAGGTCAGTGACCTCCTCTGGAGGGATTGAAATATTAAGAATTTCTGATTTTGTAAAGTTGACCTTAAAACCGGCCGCGGCCTAAAAAGCCCGGATCTCCGTCGTGAGGCAGTGCAGGGAAGTAGCAGGGTTCCGCAACGCAAGGATAACGTCGTCAGCGTATAGGCTTATTTTATGTTCGTCAGCACCGAATTGAAGGCCCGTGATGTCTGGATGGATCTAACACGCTGAGCAAAGGGCTCCATGTAAAACGCGAACAGGAGTGGCGAGAGGGGACACCCCTGCCGCGTTCCCCTGGTGATGGAAAATGGCGCCGATTTACAGCCATTGACCCTAACGACCGCTTTTGGAGAGACATATAGGGCATGGATCCAGCGCAAGAAATTGCCTTTGAGACCGTAAGCCCGCAGTATTCGAAAGAGGAATCCCCACTCAACCCATATCAAAGTCCTTCTCCGCGTCGATGGATAGGAAGAGGGCCTGGGTCTTAGCGCGGCGGATTCCATCCAACAAGTGCAACAGCCTCTTGGAGTTGTCGCTGCCCTGAAGGGTGGGAACGAAGCCTGATTGGTCCGGTTCCACCACTCCGTCCATAAGGGGGCTGAGTCTCGACGCAAGGATGCCCGCAAAGAGCTTGGCGTCAATGTTCAGGAGGGAGATTGGCCGGTAGGAACTACAAACCTCAGGATCTTTGCCAGGCTTAAGAATGATCGTTATGGCAGCGTCCGACATCGAGGATGTGACCGACCCTGTCTCAAGGAATGAGTTGAACAAGCGGGCTAGAAACGGGGCCAATTCCCAGCAAAAAGTTTTATAGAATAGCGCCGAGAAGCTATCAGGCCCAGGGGATTTAGTTAATTTTAGTCGGGGAAATAGCGGAAATGACCTCCTCCACACGTATCTCCGAGTCCACCTCTTCGACCGCGCTCTCCAACAGAGGGGTGACACCAGCCTCCTCGATGTACCGATCACACTCATCGGGTGATGAACCCTCCCCAGTGTACAGGGATTGATAAAAGTGGCGGAAGGCAGCCGCGATCTCCGTGACGCATGACACCGAATGGCAATCTCGGATGGCGGCAATGGCCCGCGACTGGGCCTGTGCCCGCAAGCGGTTCGCAAGCATTTTACCCCCTTTATCTCCGCTTATATAGAACTTATGACGCAAGCGCAGCAACGCATATTCTGCCCTGTCGAGATCCAGGTGTTTCAACATGCGCCTCTTAGTCTCAAGCTCTCTCCAAACCCTGCGGGCCCCAGTGCGTTTATGTACAGTCTCCAAACCCCGAACCTCCTTCTCCAATTCCTCCCTCTTATCCTTCCTGAGCTTGGAGTAAGTAGCCGCCAAAGCAATAAAGTCGCCCCTGACCACCAGCTTCAACGCTTCCCAGACAGAAGCGATCACCGTGTCCCCGACGGGATTCTCGGCCAAGTAATTTGTGGGTGTCCCTGACCTTATCGACAACAGATTCCGCGCGGAGCACGGAGTCTCGTAACCGCCAGCCAGAAGACGGAGTGCGTGCACCACCAGGGGTGAAAATGACCGACAGGGGCGCGTGGTCTGAGAGGGATCGGGGAGCAATATCAGCGTCATGAAGGTGGGGCAGCAGGGCCGGGGAGGCTAAAAAATGGTCAAGACGCGCGTATGTCTGGTGTGCCGCAGAGTAATATGTGTAATCGCGCTCTTGGGGGTGATGCATTCGCCACACATCATGCAGTCTTTCATCCGCCAACCACTGCTTCCCTTCTGTTGACCATGACCCTGAGCTGTGTGATCTATTCGCCGACCTATCCATAGAATCCTCCATTACTAGATTGAAATCACCCCCCACCAAGAGGAAGGCGTCAGGGGAGGCCAGGACCTGGGCTAATGCCGAGCGCAGAAAGGACTCCTGTTGTGTGTTTGGAGCGTACATGGACCCAACAGTAAAAATCGTCTGCCCCCACTGCCTGGAACCAACCCCGAATGTCCACCAAGTATGCCAGAACCTTACAGCGCAGCCGGGAGCTAAAGAGGAGGGCCACTCAGTTTTTCTTGGCCGGACCAGACGACCACAGCTGAAGGGGGAATCTCTTGTCTCTCATCCGGCGCACATCCTTAAGTAGGAGATGCGTCTCCTGTAGAAGGCAGACATCTCCCCCAGACTGTTGAAGTAGGGATAGGACAGCAGAGCGCTGCACAGGGTTGTTTAGGCCACGGTCATTAAGGCTCACCACCTTCAACTCCCTAGCCATCGCATTCGAGCTAGATGAGCATCACAAGCGCTCCAGGTCAAATTCAGGGCAGTGCACGACTCCCGCAAACATCCAGAGCACACACCCATCAGTGCAAGTGGAATGAGCAGGAACACACCTCTAGAGACAAATGGCAAAGGTCTGACGTGGAGTCCCCCCATCACGCCCCCCCCCCCCCCCCCATCCCTGCACACATAACGAACCCCCTCCCAAGAAAACCAAATTAAAGTAACAAACAACAAGTTTGAGTACGCAAGTTCGTAGTCCAGGCCACATAGGCAAGGGGAATAGGCACCAATCCACAGTCTTCCTCTTCCCGATACGGGACTCACTCAGCCCACCAAACATATCAGAGTACCTGTAGGGGATACCTCCCCTCCGACGCCATCTGTGTACCCTCTCTGGACTCACGGCGCCTCCGCTACATCCTCCTGAGTGGCCTCCGTAACCTGGGCCTCAGAGGCTACAGCAGCGCCCATTTCTTGAAGACGTGTCGAGGAATCAGGGCCCTTCTTGGGAGCAGAGCGGCCCACCTTCTGCCACTCCGCCGAGCGTCTTCTTCGCCTGTGAGTGTCGCCACCACTTGACGACTCCGCGTCCGTGCGTTCAATACCCAAGAGGTCCATGGCCACCTCAAGCGACCGCACCTGAACCAGTTTATTTTGCCAGCGGAAAATGATCCGAAATGGGTGGCCCCACATGTAGGCAACATTGCGGTCTCGTAGGAACGAAGTGACCGGACGGAAGTCCCTGCGCTTCTGTAGCGTGGAGGCTGCCAGATCCTGGTAGAGTACTGGAGCATGACCTCGGAACTGCAGGGGACCGGCATCGCGCGCCAGCTTGAGAATGCGTTCTTTCAATTGAAAATCACGCACGCAAACAAGGATGTCCGCGGGCGGCGCTTTCGATCCCTTGGGTAGGCCCACACGATGCACTCTGTCCATTCGAATGTCCTTGGGTTCCTCGTCCTGTAGGATCTGCTGAAAGAGGGCCTCGACATACTCACGAAGATCCGTTCCCCTCCACGGCACCGCTCTGATCCGGATATTGTTGCGGCGGGAACGGTTCTCCAAATCCTCCGCATGTGCCTGTAGGTCGAGGTTCTGCTTGGTGAGCCTGATAACGTCTTGCTGAAGTCGATGAATGTCGCCCCCTGTCTCCAGGTCATGCTCTTCCAAAGTGGCCACACGTTCCCCAACTTCGTCCACATCCCTCTGTACCTCTCTCAAATCCGCTGCAAGCTGGTTGCGCAGCCCCGCAATGTCCTCTTTGATAGCCGCAAAAAGCTCCAACATGAAGACCTTAGTCGCGGGTTCTTCTGCCTGGCTCCGGCCCAGGGACTTGTCAGCTGCTGGGGACACAGCTGGCCCGGAGCTCTTCGGCACTCCGTCCTTGCCCAATTTGTCTTTCTTTGTCCTGGCATTAGCCATGGTCGATCTCCGGATGTCCCCCTTCAACTGCCACGTGGCTCGACGACCAGGCCCGGTGCCGATGTGCTCAGCTAGGGCCACCTTCGGTCACCTGGGTTATACTCCGATCTCAGACCCAGGAGTCGCAGGCCCAGGGGGAAACCAGATAGTCCTGCGCAAGAGGGGAATAGCCCCCAGCTCAGATCACCACCTAGCTCGGTAGCGTGTAGGGCCGGGGCACAGGACAAGGCAGTTCTGGGTGAAGGCCCTGCCCGCCTAGGGCAAAACGCCAGCCGGGGTGGGCTGGCGCCAAGGCAGAGTTCCAGTGGACGGGAAAAGCGCCTCAGGGGGCCCTCACAAGCGCCGTGCAGCTGCTCAGTCACACCTCCGGGGCCGCAAGCCATCCGGTGCTCCTTCGCCGCGATCTCCAGGCACCCCCAACTGTTGTGTCGGGGCTCCTTCATTCTCCCGTCTCCGGGGCCAGCACCTCCTACACCAAAGTCGCTTTCAGGGAGTACGCCAATCCGACAGTGGGACTAGGGCAGCAGGCGCCTCAGCAACTTCCTCGGCGCTGGGTCCGCACAGGCCCCGAAGCCCAGGCCTCTCGTAGGCAGCTCTGCCGGGTCTCGGAGCCCCGCTCTGGGCAGCCTCTCTCCGTGCCGCACCGCGGCGGACTGTGAGCACCGCCGATGGCCCGTCTCCCCACGTCCTCCTAGGCCAAGCAGGGCACAGCGAGGGCTCCGCCTCCGACCCCTCCTCACTGGTAGCTGCACCCGTGCCCCGTCTCTTATGGACCGCTCACTCGCGCCTCCGGCCCCCGATCTGGCTCCCGAGTCTGGCGCGTCGCAGGCCTCACCTCCGGCTCGACCCAGGTACAATGCTGGCAGGCCAAACGAAACTCACAGCGGTCCGCCAATGCAATAAGGCGGCCGTGAGGCAACTATCCCTGCTGGAAACAGGTCCCAAGAGGGTGCTAGGCAAAGCTTTAGGGCTTGTGGCGCCGGAGGGACTCGGATCCACGTCCTACTCCGCCGCCATCTTGGCCACACCCCTCGGCCAGCCATTTAAAGATGGAAACTAAGCACGGTTGCGCCGCTGAGACGGAATAAGATGTTTTGTCCCAGGTAAACAGCAACTGCCTATCGTCCGCATAGGCCATCACCTTAGCCCCAAGTTCCTCTGCCAGATATATCAATGGCGTTACATAAATGTTAGAGGAGCGGGCTAAAGGAGGAGCAGCAAGAACCACATTTTTCATCTGAGCGCTTGAAAATGACTCTTTAAAACACAACTAACTAAATTAAACAGTGCCCCGTACTGTAGTTCTTAAACATGAAAGTCTCGGGCATTATTACCAGCACAGACTTGGATTTAGAGGGAAGCCCACGGGCATCCTCTCCCCAAGGTAGCCCTTGCCATTCCCAAGGCCCATTTACAAAAAGAAAAACATTATTTTCTGTTTCTTAGTGTTTTATGTAGGCCTACAGTCTCATTAATTTTCTCAGCCTAATTGTTTTAACTTTCGAGAATAACACCAAACCCTTGGGATACATGAAGTCTGGGGATGTGTGTAAAGTCCAAGGGGATGTAACATTATCATGCACATGTGAAACACAGGTGATCCATGGCAGAAAAGTTTTCATTTTACATATGTGTGACGTTTTGATGTTTTCAGGGTGCATATATGCGACACTTAAACTTGTTAAGTATGACACTTTAAGGGGGGCGGAGCTTGCTGGCGTCCATGAAAGACGTGTGAGAGCTGAGCTCCTCGCCTGAGCCCCTTTAATATTCGTCAAAGATATCCTTTTTGACGCCTTACTGGCCCTAGCAGGGGCGGATTTTGCTTCTACGATCCCCAGAGCTAACGGGGGCACTTTCCAGGATCGAAATCGGTGGTGGCATCGATCAACGGGCCGGCGGAGTTTGGCGTGGCGGACCAGGCCGCAATCCGCGGACTATCCTTGGCAGCTGCCCACCCTACGTAACGCTACGTGCGGCGTGAAGTCCCTGAGTGGTCCCGGACTGCCGGACTGCCTCCTATCCTGTGGTTCTCCTGGACTGGTTTGTACCGGTGCTTTGATCATTGGACTCTGTCGCGCTGCTCCTACGAGTGTGTCTACTGTGTCTCAACGGCGGTGGACTGGGGCGCTCCGGAGAGGCCCGGGAGCCCGGCGGCGGGAAACTGCATCCTACGAACGCCGGTTGGCGGGCGACATTTCTACTCTAGCCTGCTTGGGGACTGGAAGGGCACTGGTGCCGGGACGTGTTTTTGAAGTGTGCTGGCGCTTCTCGGCAACCTGCGGTGAGACCTGCATCGTGGCGAGTGTCTGGGGGTTGACATCGTCCCCCTGGTCTCGCCTGCACCACGCGGCCCGCGGCCGCCATTTTAGCCTCCATTCTTTGCTACGCACCGGACTGCTTAACGGAGTTCGCTTTCCCGGCGCCCCCCCTGCATTGAGCCGCCTCTTGCTCTTTGCCTAGTCAACACACTGTGAGCACCGCCATGGGAAAGGGCGACAGAAACCAGCCGAAGCTCACGTTCGAACAACGGAGGCCGAGGGGCGCGGAGGGGGCTCCTCTGGAGACCTCATCGCAGGCGGCTGATAGCTCGCTTTGCGCGGACATTCGCGAAATGCTCTGTACCATGGAGAAAGGTCTGCAGGAGAGTATGTCCGCGATTGGCACAAAAATTGACGCTTTATCCTTCAGAATGGACCGGATGTCTGAGAGGGTGGACAAACATGCTGAGAGGTTGGATATGGCGGAGCGTAGGCTGACGGAGGCGGAGGAGGCCCAGACGGAGTGGGATAAGGACCGTAAGCAGTTCGGTCGTCTCCTCCAGGTCATACAGGACAAAACGGAGGACTTAGAGGCGCGTTCACGGCGCTCTAACGTCCGCATCACAGGGGTTGCGGAATCCACCAACACTGGCAAGATGGAACTGTTCGTTGAGAAGTTGCTTCACACGCTGCTGGGGGAGGACGTCTTCTCCCCCATGTTTATCGTCGAGAGGGCCCATCGCACTCTGGGACCCAAGCCGCAGCCTGGCCTCCCGCCGCGGCCAATCATTGCCAAACTTTTGAATTACAGGGACCGCGATTTGGCTCTACGGCTGGCGAGGGAGAAGGGGGAACTACAGTTTGAAGGCATGAACATTTCCCTCTATCCTGACTTCACGGCGAGGGTACAAGAGGAACGGAAGCGCTTCGCCCCCTATAAGAAACAGATGAGAGATATGGGGCTGGACTATGCCATGTTGTACCCGGCGAGACTCCGGATCAACAAACAGGGACACTCGCACTTTTTCACCGACCCAGCGGACCTGAAAAAGTCGCTTAAGGAATGGGCCAAGGAACAGCGCAATAGCCCGAGGGGTCAACGTACAGATGAGGAGGAGGCTGTGTCTTTGGATGGTCAGGGGTGATCTGTCCTTCGCCCCAGAGCCAGGTTTGGCTGAGTCATCGTGAGTGATTGTGTTGCTCTACAAAACCCGATGTGCCTTTTCTTTGCCTTAACTTTTTGAACCACGGTTGCTGAGCCCGGAGTAGTGCCACTGAGCTGGGTTCTCGCTGACATTTTCTGCTGTACTTCTGTTTTTGGGGGGGTGCTACCTGTAGAACATTGGGACTGGTTATCCTCCACTCTGCTTGCTTTCCTGCTGGGGCTTGGGTGGGGTGTCGAACGCAATGGGGGTGGGGCGAGGAGCAACGGCCGTATCTGGTCCTTGTCAGAGCGTATTATTGTCTGGCTGGAACCTCTGCCCCTGCGCTTTCGGCTTCTTGACTCTCTAGGGGGTCTTGGGTTTGTAGTGGGTTGTGTCGGGTGGGTTCGGGGTGGGTTGTGCCATGCTCTGTCTGACCGGGTTGGGGTTGGTCGGCTGTGGGTGGGTGGTTGTTTGCTATGTTCTTGTGCTGTTGCTGATATGTTGTATGGGGTCCGGGGTCTGTTGGGAGGGGGGTCTGTTTCTGCCGACTACTGCAATGTGTCTGATGCCACGTCTGCTCTTCCCTACTGTTTTCTCTAACCTGCTATGTCAACCACTGAGACTCTAGGACCAGAGAGCGCCCTGGGCTCTCTGCGATTGCTGTCATGGAACGTGAGAGGGCTTAACGATTTCCGTAAACTCAGGAAGGTCTTAGCGTACTTGCAGCGCCACCGGATTGACCTCGCATTGCTGCAGGAAACACATCTGCCGCTTTCCAGTCCTATGTTGCAGATGAGGGGTCTTGGTTCTGCTTGTGTCGCTGCAGGGTTCACCACGCATGCTAGGGGGGTGATCACCTGGGCTAATCCCAAATCCCAATTGTCGCTGAAACGGGTGGCGGTAGACCCAGAAGGGCGGTATGTGGTTGCACGTTGTGTTGGGAAGGGTCATGATCTCTTGCTGGTGAATGTGTATGGCCCCAACTACGATTCCCCAGATTTCTATTCTTCGCTGGCTGACAGCTGCAGGCAGTTTGTGGGCTCTAGAATGCTGTGGGGGGGGGGGGGACTTTAACTTGGTGTTGAACCCAGAACTGGACAGATCGGCGGGCCCCCCTAGATCCCCGGCTGCTTCGGCGTTGCTCCAATTGTCGGAATGTGTGAAGCTTGACTTGCTTGATGTGTGGCGTCATAGACACTCGGGGCGGGGTGGGTTCACCCATTACTCGGCCTACCACAACATCCATACACGTATAGATTACTGGTTTGTTTCCCGCTCCCTACTTGATGCGGTGAAGGGGTGTACGGTGCTGCCGCGCACACTGTCTGACCACTCACCATTACTCTTACTGCTGGTTGCTCCTCCTAGGAGGATTCCCCGGTTCACCTGGAGGTTCCCCCCGTATTCCCTCCTAGATGAGGTTTTCAGAGGGGAACTAGCCGAGGACATAGAGACCTATTTCGCAACCAATGTGGGATCGGTGGACAGCATTCAGGTGCTTTGGGATGCGTTTAAAGTGTACATCAGAGGGATGACTATGGCAAAACACTTTGGGGTGCTCAAGGCTATTAGGCGCCGGCTGCAACTGCTTGAAACACAACTCATTGACCTGGATCGGCGGGCGGCGGACTCGGGTGCTGCCACAGACGCAGACACACTTAAATCTTTGCTAGAGGAATTTCAGGAGGAGGCGGATAGGGAAATTAAACATATGGGCAAATATGCCACAGCGCGTGTGTATGGGGAACGGGAGCGAGCGGCCTGGTGCTCTCCTGGCTAAACTGATGCGCAACAACAGGCCCCCATTGGTTATTGAGGAATTAGTGACTACTGCTGGGGAAGTGGTGGCGGAGGAGCATGATATCCTAGCGGAATTTCACTTTTACTATACGGCACTCTACTCTTCGAAGGATGCCCACCTTGAGGAAATCGACGACTATTTAGGTTACATCCAAATGCCCTTCTTGGCCGACTGGCAGAGAGAGTTCCTTATGGCCCCAATCCAAAAGGAGGAGATAACGGAGGCGCTGGAGGGCATGAAGTCTGGTAGTGCTCCTGGAGCGGATGGTCTCACGGTGGCGTTTTACAAGGCCTTTCAGGACAAACTTGTCCCGTATTTGATGCTCTTGTTTGATGACATTTGTCAGCAGGGCAGCATGTCGAAATCCATGAGAGAGGCCCTGCTTATCACCATCCCGAAGCCAGGTAAACCCCCTAATCAATGTGGCTCTTACCGACCGCTGTCGCTGATCAATGTGGACGCGAAACTGTATGCCAAGGTACTTGCGACCCGTTTGGCGCTGCTGGTCCCGGACCTTGTTGCCCCTGAGCAGGCTGGATTTGTCCCCTCACGCAATCTCACTTATAACATCCGCACGGTACTGGGCACGATACAACATGTCAAGCAAGAAAATAAAGCTGTAGCCATCTTCTTAGACATGGAAAAGGCCTTTGACTCTGTTGAGTGGTCGTTCATGCTGAGGGTCCTTCGTAAGTTTGGACTCGGTGAACCGTTTCTACAAATGTTGGGGGCCCTATATTACAAGCCCACTGCGAGGCTAAAGATAGGGAACTTAGTCACTGCTCCTATCGAGATTGGAAGGGGCACGCGTCAGGGCTGTCCCCTCTCTCCACTGTTGTACGCCATGGTGGCGGAGCCCCTCGCTTGCGCTATACGAGAGTATCATCGGTTCGAAGGGATAAACTTTCCGACGTACCAGATTGGTATCTCAACATACGCGGATGACACTCTGCTATATGTCCGGGACCCGGAGACGAACCTCTCTGCGGTGCTGCGGGAAGTGGTGAGATTCGGGGCCCTATCGGGCCTTCGGGTCAACTGGAACAAGTCGGTGGCGTTGCCCTTGACGCCGGTGACACTCCCTTTTGACTCGGAGTACCCATTGCAGTGGACCACAGACTCCATCCGCTACCTGGGGATACGCATACATACTGACCCGGAGGTCCTGATTCGGGAGAACTATGGGGTCGCCTACTCCAAACTGGTGGATGATGTCGTAGTGTGGTCCAGACTCCCGCTTTCTCTCATGGGCAGGATAGCGCTCATGAAGATGGTAGTGCTCCCCAGATTTCTTTTTCTATTTACGAATATACCGGTGGTCCTTTCCAAAGCCTTTTTCCGGCAACTTACTCAGACGCTCATCCGCCTTGCGTGGGGGGGAAAGCAGCCGCGGGTGCAGTGGCAAACGCTCACCCTTCCGTATGAGCAGGGGGGCCTTGGGGCTCCAGACCTGGAGCGGTACTATAGGATCGCTCAGGGAGCACATCTTCATTCATGAATTCATGGGGATCCTGGTATCCCTCATGTGAAACTGGAACGGCTCTTCGCAGACCCCATCCCGCTCCCGGCCACAGTATGCTATCCACCTGATCGAAGGGTCGGCAATCTGGATTCTATAGCAGCCACGAACCATGCTTGGCATGCACTGGTTGGCTCCCGAGAGAGTGTGCTGCTGTACTCACCTCTGCTCCGCGTGGAATGGGCAGCCTGGTCGGCCCCGCTGACGGAGAAAGGCGTCCTGAAGGCGCTACGTGACTTGGGTATTGTTACTGTGGGAGACCTCTTTTTAAATGGCACCCTAAAGACGTTGCAGCAGGTCCTTCAATCCTGTCCTGGGGCAACGCTGTTACATAGCTTCCAATATCATAGGGTTCGTAGAGCGGCTCTTGCCTTGTTGGGCCCGGAGCTGGCTGAACCGCAGGAAGTGCCGGAGCTCACGTATATTATCAAGACCCCCTCTTCTCGCAAGCTGATCACGGCTCTCAGGACACTGGGTGATAGACACCGGCAGTGCCCCCCCTCCAAGGCCCGGTTGGCCTGACAAGCTGACCTCCAAACTCCTATCTCAGACGACATGTGGCGTTATTGCGCTACCAACACTAGAAAAATCTCGCTCAACAGTCGTCACCGTCTGATACACTTTAAATTTCTACAGCGTGTCTACTACACGCCTGAAAGGCTGCATAGGTATGGGCTGAGGGAATCGGCGGAGTGTGAGCGCTGCCACTTTCACACGGCGGACTTCCTCCATATGGCCTGGACTTGTCCTGCTATTCATAAGTACTGGGTAGAGGTCTTTGCGGACCTCAGCACTATTCTTGGTGAGGAGATTTTGCCCAACCCGGCGCTCGCATTGCTCGGTTTTTCCATACCGCTCCCGGTGGCAGTGCGGCGGCTTGCGGACATGGCGTTATTGACGGCAAAGCGTCTGGTTGCCCTGTGTTGGATGCGGGGGCCAGTTCCCACTAAGAAGCGTTGGGGGGCAGATTTACTTTACTGTTGCACGCAATCAGAGGTGTATAGTGAACTACTACCTCCGAGGAGTCGCCCCAAAAACTTCTGGGGGTTGTTTAGGGCGTTTCAGAGTGCGCAGGAGGATGGTGAGTCGGATCCTGAGGGGGAGGAGCTGGATGTGCTGCAGGAGGATGGGGTTGCGGCAGCTATGGATGAGGAGTGTGGTAGTTGAAGGCTTCAGTGTTGTGAGTGAGTAGTGGATCGTGTCTGGTCTTCACGGTGAGTTGTGTTGGAGGGTTGCTTGAGACGGCTGCCCGAGTTGTAGATAGGCGCTACCCCCCTCCTGAGCTTTGTTTCGCCCTCGTGGGCATGTGAGTTGACACCCATGGCCCTCTTGAGGGGTTTGTGGTAGTGGTGAATGGTGGGAGCGGGCGAGTGGGCACGGGTTTAGGTAGTCTGGCTAGTTTTTGGGGTGGGTGGGCTTGTGTTTGACTGGGGGTTTTGGTTCCTTTTTACACCTTTTCCTGGTTCCCCTCTGGAGAAACTCCATCCCTGGGTCTTCATGCAGTTCTTACTGTGTGTCTACACTGATCGTACCATCCTGACACGCTAAACTGCACTTAGAACTGACATTGCTGGCGCTGCCGGGTGGGCTATCTTTTGATATATTGCGATCAAACATCGGCTGCTTCCCTGGTCTGAAGCTACTGCACGCTTCTTCTACACCTGCAGTTACGCCGCCAGTCCCCCGGGCTGTTGGTATTATGGCTGTGTGTTTTACCTTTACCCAGGGATTTGAGGGTGACCTTTTGATGCCGCCGGCCTCCGGGTTGTAGGCGATGTCGGCTGTGTGTGTGACTCGAAGGTGTAATAATCTACAAATTTAATTAAAAAAAAAAGTATGACACTTTAAGTGACACTTTATTAGTGAGTAGATTAAAGTAGTTAAGTTTCTGTAATGATATAAATATCAGATATTACCCCATTTACCCATAGCCAGATTTTATCAGATCACATTATTTTTAACATCCACTCGTCTGTTCTGGCGAGTGAATTTAGGCTGAAAGTAACAGGTGCTCCGTTCATTCTGAAAGCGAATGAGCAATAAAGATGCCTTTAAATCTTATTTTTATCTCAGCGCATTTACTGTCTGTTCAAGGACAGAGGTCAAATGTCAAAGCAAGGGATCTGCTGACGCCCCAGGAGGGAAAGGAGGAGGAGACACCAGCGAGGCCTGCAAAGCAACCGCGTATGTCTCCATCTGGACTCTCGACGCCCCATCACTGGGAAACGGTGGATAGGACGACACGCGGGGCCGCATCATCCGCGGAGAGCCCACGCCCCCGGCAAGCCGGACACCAGCCCCCGGGGGCAACCTGTGACACTTACCCAACGGGGAGCGACGCTCTTGCGACATCGAAGAAGGGTGAGGAGAACGACCACGGCCGTATCTAAAGCCGTCTGCCAAGGCTGATGGAGAGGAGGAAGCCGATCAGGAGTGACGAGCCGAGAGTAGTTTAATCCGGCGCTCCCGCTGCGCATTTGGCTTCAGCTGTTGGCACGCGTCACAATCAGTGGTGCTGTGATCCTCTCCTAAACACCACATACAAATGAGGTGAGGGTCCGTCACCGACATAAGACGCCCACACGACGTGCAAGTCTTGAAGCCCGAAGACATTCGCACACTGTTCCACCAAAAGAAGAGTCAATGATAAAGAAAAAAGGGGCCCCAAACAGGCCCTTAGCAAGACCGGATCCACGTTGCGCGAGAAAAAGGAAAAGACTGACGTAGGCGCGCTAGGGTGGGGCTTATGTGACCTCGCTGACGTGACGTATGCGATCGACGCCTGGGCGGAGTCACGTGGTGCCGCCCCGCCCCTCGGGGATGCTGTGGCAAAATGTTTCCGGATCCAGTCTCACGCCTGGGGGTAATTCTACGTGAATTAATCTGCGGCTAGAATCGTTTCTACCAGATACATCGTTACCGGAGGGAAGTAACTCATACATCACCACACCGACATTTCCCAATGCTTGGAAACACGGCAAAGTCAGACAACTTCGCAAACAAGCATTTGCAATGCAATAGTTCTCGCATTTACACAAGTTTTAGCTATTGGCATTGTAAATATCAATGCCTTTTAGTTACATTATTAAAACGAAAATGAAAATAAAAGGCATTGTCATTTCCAATGTCAGTAGCTCAAACTTGCGTAAATGCAAGAGCTATTGCATTGCAAATGCTAAAGCCGGACAGGGAGGGAGGTAGAGAAAAGACTCCAGCACCCAAGAGTCGAGGGGCACAAACCAAGGCGTCTTTGCACATTGACGGGCAGGCACGGGATACCATCAAAAGGGGTAGCAAAAAGGGGGCAGCAGGGGCTAAGAAGTGTACAAGTGAAGATCAGACAACAACCAAAAAAGCCAGTTCGAGGGGTGAAGGCAAGTCTGTTCCCAGCAGCGCCCCCTCCAGCACAGACATGGTAGCTAATGCTTCCGT
Organism: Lissotriton vulgaris; assembly: GCF_964263255.1. Lineage (NCBI taxonomy): Eukaryota > Metazoa > Chordata > Amphibia > Caudata > Salamandridae > Lissotriton > Lissotriton vulgaris. The sequence continues at coordinate 1,684,055,852 of NC_141693.1, read as the reverse complement.
ACCGATATCTTCCGGCAGTGTAGCAAGTCCTACCACCAAACCATCAAAGTCCCCGGTGTGCTCATCACCCCGGTAGCCGAACGCTGCCTCTCCAGTTTCACCCCAACCACCACCTCACTGCAACGAGGATGATACAACAACCAAAAAAGCCAGTTTGTGAGGCAGAAGCAAGCGTGTTCCCAACAGCGCCCACTCCAGCACAGACGGGGTGTTTAAGGCATATTCTGGCAGGGTAGCCAGTTCGGCCACCAAACCATCAAAGTCCCCGTTGTGCTCATCACGCCTGGGCTTGCAATGACACCTCTCCAATTTCACCCCAACTACTACCTAACAGCAGCCGGAGCAAATCTTTGATGGATGTCGCGAAAGGCGTATGGCTCCGCGCGGATGAGATCTCGCGGGCTGTGGAAGACGTGAACCCCTTAATTAGCAATGTTATTCGCGGCATCAAAGAGCACCCCATGTTTGCAGATATCGAGAGATTGCCCACGGGCAGCTACTACGAGAAGTTGAAGGAGAGTGCACAGTAGGGAGCCTGGGCTGGGGTGGCTTTCTATTTCAAGGAGCAGATGCGGTCTAACCTAACTGCGGTGCTGCCGACTTTGGGACTAGGGAACCAGGTTCGAGCCCGGCATAACTGGTTTTTTTTAAACATAACATCCTGTGCGTACAACAAATTAGTTTGTAAAAATTTTGTTGGCCGTACTCCTGCATAAATATGATGCAAAGGCACACACCTTAAATGTTAAACGCAAGTGAAACCAATTTGTGAGACATGCTTTGTTCTGGTAGGAAATCTCGCGTGGTTACTGCTATTGTTGTGTAGATTAAATCAATAGGCCATATAGCGTACGTCTCCAGGGACCTGTTAGTGGGCTTTAATGGTACCTGGTCGTAGAGCTGCTGGGGCTCATGGCCGGACCAAACAGTGGGGAGCAGCACAGCAGAACACCGGTGTACTTCCTTAGCCAGATGTGACCCATGCACACAAGTTTGTACACAACCAAGGACCTGCCTACTTTAACCACCTCCTGAATTTCCACTAACCGTTGAGAAGACTACCCTTCGCCACCCTTTCACTTGCCCATACTCCCCTCATCTACCAAAGCAGAAGTGGAGAAAGCTCCTTCTCCACATCACAGCAAAGACCTGGAACAACCTCCCCATGCAACTCTGGACCATCACCTCACTTCCAGAATTCTGAATGGCCCCCATGACCTGGCTGTTTGAATAAGCCTCCGGATCCTGCAAGCGCCTGGATAACCTATTGGGTGATTAGCTGCGCTTTATGAATTCTGATTAGTTTTTGCAGTTTCAGTTTTGCAGTTTAATTTTGAATTATTAGAAGTTTTTGCATGTGGCACTGTCCCCGGAATACCTCACTAGATGTGTCAACTGGATGTTATTTATTTATGCAAACGTTTATATTTGACCTATCAGTCACACTCTAAAGCACACCCACAAGAGCTTGCCCTATGATAGGGCATTTTTTCAGGAATGACGTTGGATAGCAGGAAGCACCGCTTGAAATAAAGGATCATATTTAGGAATTATACACTCCCTATTCCCTTCCTCGGTGTCCAAGTAAAATAAATCTAAACCAATAGCTATCCAGGGATTCTCACAGAAGGGCAAAATAGTTACAAAGTGTAGCAGTGGCTAGGCCACGTAAGGTGCCTTTTTGCATATCAAGTTTGCTGTCTGCCAAATTTTAACCCCTTGCAGTCTTGGTAGTGAATTGTTAAAATGAGAAGTTGGTTATCGACCAAAAGCTTACTGAGAGCGGAGTGAATGGTTTGGTTCAGGGCCTAACTTGGTGGCTGCTCGTGAGTCAGCCATTGCTGTTGCTTCCCTTAATCCAATAATGCATGCATTGCAAATGATTTCAAAGATGGAGACATAAGTTCTCATTACAAAATGATTGAAGATGTTAGATTGGCTAGGTGTGGAGATGAACCAGATCTTTAGATGAGCTCAGTATCCAAGTCCTTTCCAAAATTGCGTGCAGAAGCTGAGCCGCAGTAATATGATCATTTTTGTTTTCCAGTAGCCTTGGTGTTGGCAAGGTGGTTTACTTTCATGATCCTGCGAGGAATTATGTCAAATGTTTTATTTGCTAAATCCCTTTGCTTGGGACCAGCATATTGCTGTGGCCAACGACAGGCAAAGGCCTAAGCTTTGCCAGTTTTGACACACCTATTTTTTATTTGTTTTGCAAAACATGTATTTTTGAAGAAAAAAATGAATGGGCCTTCTGCTGTTTCACTCAATGTGAGATTTAAAATATACTGTGAAGCAGCCATTCAGCTGCCATTAATGTGTGCATATATTGTTACCTTAAGGCTATTGCAAGAGCAGGGTTTTTAAGGGGATGTGTCTGGCTGCTCTACTCATGATAGAAAAACTTGTATTAATGTGTTTCTTCAGCAGTTTAATTCACAATAAAGGTTAATGCGGTTTCAATCTCATCATTGGTTACGTTCTACGTGAGGATCATTATAATTTCTTGTATGACTGTTACATCGGCTCCCCGGCTAAAACATTTACCTATTTCTCAGACCCCCTATCTACCAATCATGCTTCACCGTATTGACTCTGTGATTTGCTGAGGACAGTCTGTTTTGTGTGTTTGACATAAATGGATAATTTGGTTAGTGATCACCAAGTCATTCTAACATGAGACTAGTACAATTCCTAGGCCACTCAGTAGATGCATTTCCTAGGAGCTGTGAGTGTTCTATCTAAAGCACTTACAGTTTAGTAGATTATATCAGATCTTGGGTCTAATGTTAGTCAATTACTAGTACGCAGTAGGTGTTCCAGATATTCATTTGTTCAATGCAAAGTAAGAAAACTGTAGTCTTTATTTAAGTAAAACTTGTTAGGCTGTAAACTACCTACAAATGCCATCTAGTTGATGCCTAATTATCTTCTTTTTCTAGGTGAGCCGACTCCTGATTCTGGGTGGAGCAAACATCAACTACCGCACAGAGGTTCTCAACAATGCTCCAATATTGTGTGTCCAGGCTCACCTCGGCTATCCTGAGATGGTGGCCTTGTTGCTGGAGTTTGGTGCTAATGTGGATGCCTCCTCAGAGAGTGGTTTGACCCCTCTTGGGTATGCTGCTGCAGCTGGACATTTGAGCATTGTTATGCTGCTGTGCAAGAAGCGATCCAAGGTAATGGGAGCTTCATGGTGTGGATGTTTCCAAAAAACTAGACTGCTGCGGTATTGATTTTTAATGTTTGTGCTTATAGGATGGGAAGTACTTGTAAGTCATGGATATAGTACAGAACAAGGTTGTGTAGGCTTCATTACATGCCCAAAATTGGTACATGTGGACATATAGTGAACACCGAAACAAGTAATGCTCAGGCCATTATACATATTACTGGTTTTCCCTCTTTCATCTCCTCTGCACCTAGTGGTGGAGGATTATATTGCCCATCCCCAGACATTAACATCCATGCTGTGTACGCAACTTGACAGGCTTGGGATTGCTATTGATCCGGTTTCCAGCACATAATTAGGTTTGGCACTGATAAATAAGCTAGGTGAGATTGAGAGCCTTTACTCTTCAAATTTACCATTGACAAATAATCCCTAAAATAAACTCACGGACCATAGTCAGATGGATGAGTAGAGACACTATCATCCTGGAGCAAAGAACTACTTGTTCTCGAATATACCTCTTTTTAATGCCTTATTTTTCTGCGCAGGTAATTACAACATGGTTGTTACAATGACCGTGTTGTCCCCGCGCATACCCTTAAAATACCATCAAATCAAGCAAGGTAGCAAAAACCCCCCTGGTTCAACGATGACCTTAAGAAATCCAAGAAGTTCTGTCGTACCCTCGAGAAAGCCTGGAGAAAAAACCCAACCACTGACAACCTGGCCACCTTCAAGAACGCCACCCGCAAACACCACCAACTGATCCGATCCACCAAGAAATCAGCATTCAAGGATCGTCTTGACAACAACGCCCAAAACAGCAAGGAACTATTCAACATCGTCAAAGAATTTACCAACCCCACCGCCGGCACCAACGACATCACTCCCTCCCAAGACCTCTGCGACTCCCTAGCCTCATTCTTCCACAACAAAATCGCCGACATACATAACAGCTTTGGAAACCAGTCCGAAGTCCAGTCCACTCCACCCACCTCCGAACCAAAACCGCCCTCTAACAACCTTTGCGCCTGGAACCCAATCACCACTGAAGACACCATCCACCTGATGAACTCCATCCACTCAGGATCGCCAACCGACCCATGTCCCCACCACATTTTCAACAAAGCAGACTCCATTATCGCACCCCATCTCCGTGACGTCATCAACTGCTCCTTCAACTCTGCTACCTTCCCGGAAAGCTGGAAACATGCCGAACTCAGCGCCCTTCTGAAGAAACCCACAGCAGACCCCACTGAACTGAAGAACTACCGCCCCATCTCGCTCCTCCCATTCCCTGCCAAAGTCATTGAGAAAGCCGTCAACAGTCAGCTCGCCGCCATCCTTGAATCCAACAAATCCCTCGACCCCTCACAGTCCGGCTTCCGAGCCAAACACAGCACCGAAACCGCCCTCATCGCAGCAACAGACGACATTCGAACTCTACTGGACAACGGAGAAACAGCTGCCCTCATCCTACTTGACCTCTCCGCAGCCTTCGACACAGTCTGTCATAGCACCCTCATACAACGCCTCAGCAACGTCGGAATACAAGGAAAAGCATTGGACTGGATCATCTCGTTCCTCGCCGGAAGAACCTGAGAGTCCGCCTCCCCCCTTTTAGATCAGAGGCCACCGAAGTCATCTGCGGTATACCACAAGGATCATCACTCAGTCCCACCCTCTTCAACATATACATGAGTCCCCTCGCATCCATCGCACGCCAACACAACCTCAACATCATCTCCTACGCAGATGACACCCAGCTGATCCTCTCCCTCACCAAAGACCCAAACACCGCCAAAACCAACTTACACGAAGGAATGAAAGAAGTAGCCGAATGGATGAAGAACAGCCGTTTAAAACTGAACTTGGACAAAACGGAAGTCCTCATCTTAGGTTCATCCCCCTCTGCCTGGGACGACTCGTGGTGGCCACCGGCCCAGGGAACCGGACGTAACCACGCACGTAACCTGGGCTTCATCCTGGACTCCTCCCTCTCGATGACCAGGCAAGTCAACGCCGTCTCATCATCATGCTTCAACATCCTACGCATGCTCAAAAAAATCTTCCGCTGGATCCCCACCGAAACAAGAAAGACGGTCACCCACGCACTGGTCACAAGCCGACTGGATTACGGAAACACCCTTTACGCTGGAACCACAGCCAAACTACAGGAAAAACTACAACGCATCCAAAACGCCTCAGCCAGACTCATACTGGACATCCCCCGTCAAGCTCACATTTCCGGTCACCTGAAAGACCTCCACTGGCTCCCCGTCAACAAGAGAATAACGTTCCGTCTCCTCACCCACGCACACAAAGCCCTCTACGACCTAGGACCGGAATGCCTCAACACGCGACTGTCCTTCTACACCCCCACCCGCCAACTACAATCGTCCAATCAAGCCCCCGCCGCAATTCTGCGCATCCATAGATCCACCATGGGGGAAGATCCTTCTCCTACTTAGCGGCCAAAACCTGGAATTCTCTCCATACCCACCTCCGCCTTACACAGAACCACCTCTCCTTCAGAAAGCAACTAAAAACTTGGATATTCGATAAGTAAGTACCCCCCCCCCCCCACCCCCTCAAGCGCCTTGAGACCCTCTGGGTGAGTAGTGCGCTATACAAATTTTTGAACTTGAACTACCCCACAAGTCCGAACAACGACTTACGGAGGGGGGGGCGCTGGATGTTGGAATAGTATAATTTACTATTCCAACTCCAGTCTGTGCGGACAGTAGGGAAAGTGTTGGATTTTATATCCAACACCTTCTGCACCCTCCGCAAATCGTAGTAATGGTATGCGTGGCTTCAACGCAGTTGTTGTAAAAACTGGGTTGTAATTCCCTGCGGGGAAAACGTTTCGTGGTAAACGTTGTTTACCCTTGTGCTCATATATGCATTCAACTTATTCACATATAGACTATCTGTTAGTGTATTTATCACCTCTTGACTCAGTTACAGACAAGACAATATCAAACATCTATGTATCAGACAAGACACACATCGAAATGACATAAAGAGAGATAAAAAAAATCACAAGTAAAATAGGCAATGGAGAAATGACACAGCTGTGTGTAGAGATCCAGTCCTAAATAACGGAATTGTGGAAAGACATTTATATACCTTAAAGCTAGAAATCAGCAAGATATATCCTTAGTCACAGTATGGAACGCCTTTAAACAATGATGATAGGAATTGCCCTGGGGATGACAGCTGGAAGAGGGGGTGAAAGAAGACTTCTGAAAGGTAAATTAACAGGTCAGCTAAAAGAACTAGAGCAAGCAGACAAAAGAAAACCCACTGAGATTACCTTGACAATAGTAAAGCATAGAGGCCAGTTTAGGCCTCTAAGAAAGATCAGGGCAGAAACCGCTATACTGGGAAATGGTCAGCAGTTTTATGAGGGGGTGGGAAACCAACGTGGAATATTGTTAGTCAAGAACATCTGACACCAACCGGGGTAAAATATAAATAGCCATGTTAAAACCCCCACAGGGAACCTGGGCGATCTGGGAAAAAGATAAATGGAACAACGGACCACTTGGAGAGCCGTTATGCTTGTAGGCTAAAAGATCATAAGGGTATGCGTGAATATCTCAAACATTGTAAATGATCACCTGTATCAAACCATGTGAGAGAATTCATAGAGGGATCTATTGACGCCTCAAAATCAAGAATGCACTGAAATGCGAACTAGCCCCTTACCTATAAGGGAACTGCTCAATCTTTACATTTTATCTTCATCCCACAACAGGACACCCATACAGCACCATGCAGCTGACTTACTCAATTAATGCAGACATATTAGGTAACACAGACCCTGGCAGATTCTGATCACCCTTGATCCCTACACCTGGAAAGCAGGCAGATCATTGTATTTCATTTCATTCAGGCCATGTGCTGTATTAAACAATTACGCTAAGCTGTTCACGAAATTCTCAGCTAAGAGACTGATAGATGCAGATTCAGTTAAATTTACCAAAAATACGTAAAGCAGTAATGTTAGAAGCATAGTCCACATCTCATGGAGATGACCCGAAATCTACCTTAAATCCTGGCATCCCTAGATGCTGAGAGAGCATTCAGTCAAGTAAGCTGTGGGATTTGATGCCCTGTGTATTGGCCAGTCTTAGAGTCCCTAAGTCAGCTATCAAGATAAATAATGGGAAAACAAAAGATTTCTCTATTCACATGGGTGCCAGGCAGGACTGTTCTCGCCCCTCCGTTGTGACTTGGTGATAAAGCCAGATCCTGTGAACACCGGAGTAGGTTAGAAGGGCGAGCGGCTAGCCTTGACAAATGTTTGACTACAGGCACCGCCCCCTCCGGGATCTTTGAAATCTACTACAAACATGTAGCTTGTGTATATATCAGACGGTGGGTCCGTAAGTACGGTTATACCACTGCATGCACAGCACACCTTAGCGAGTGAGCTGAAAAAATACACGTGGCTTTTTTTGCCACAGCATCATTTTTTTCACATTGAATGATCCTGAAGAAAGCCTCAAATGTTTCATGAGGCTGAAACATGTCGACCAGTACTTGATGGATAATGAAGACCAATTGCTAGTCTACACTTTATCCTCCTGTTCTCTTTTAAACATGTCCTGGGCCGCTGAGAATACAAGAAAATGTTAGCAAGGAGTCCCAGAGGCATTTTTAACCTCACCACACCTTTGTTTGAGCACCAGTCACACAAAAACAAAACCCGCTCCGCTGTAAATCAGGCATCGAAGCACAGCTGGGCTGCACTCGGCTGCCTAGCTGGGAACCGGATGATGAAGCATTTCACCAACTAGGTTGGTGGGTGAGGGTTCTTCTTCAAAAACCCTAGTGGTTCTTGGCACTCTAAGATTTATAGAAGAATCGTCTTTGCTTAAGGTTTCTTCTGTGGTTCCGTCCACGTTGTTTTTGAGTATTAAGTAGGGGAAAGGGACGCACCCCGTTCATAGTTCTCGCTCTCTCTTTTGTTTCTTGTGATAAAGCGATTAGCCATAAAAATCAGAATCCAAGGCACCATCAAGGTTATACCATTTGTGGAGGAAAAGCATGTGCCCTGTTTATTTACAGACACGTATTCTAATATTTGCAGATCCAGAGAGCTCAGGAGCATTGAATGAATTAACAGACTTTGAAAAAGTCTCAAGCTTTAGGGTAAAAGTTCAAAATACAGGTAATCTGAATCTTAAATTCTCGTAAAGCAAGGTGTTAAAATGATCAGTTCCAGGCTTCATTCAATTGCATATCTAGGATTACACCTAACAAGGAGGGTGGAAAGTTGGAGAGCATATAATTCCCCCAAGTTAGTCACATTCAAGAAGACCAACAAAGCTGGAATGAACTTGGTGTATCTCCTGGCTAAGGCACATAAATGTGTTTAAAAATTGACCACCAGAGGTGTATTTATTTCATCCTTACCAGTAACCATACTGTTAGCAGGCATCCCGATGGTTTATGGCCACCTTTTATCATGTGTGTGGCCAGAAAGAAAGCCCCATATAGAAGAAACTTTTACTATCATCTCTGTCTGGGGATGCGAAATATAGAGCAGCCTATTTACACATAATTTTAGAGCGGGCAGCTAGAAAATCTGAGGAAAAATGGATGTCCATGGATAGGGCGGTAGCAGGTAGATCCCTTTGCTAGGGAAATCAAGCCCCCAACAAAACACCTATGTAGCTTTCGCAGTCAAATCAACGCTACAAGTGTGTAACCAGGTTGCAGTGACCGGTGGTTTGACAGCTTTCCTACAAACGCTATGCCTCCACACAACACACCCGAGTTCTCCTTGGCAATGGGTAAAAAGGACTTTCGAAAGTGGGAGAAAGTCGAATGTAGAATTCTCGCAGGCGTTAGGTCATTTATTCCAAGACTGTAAATTGCAGTTTCAGATCCCAGAAAATGAGACGCTGCTGTATTGGCAAATTGGAGACCTGGCACTTTAACCAGGTACCCTTATCACAGCCAAAGGAGGGCATACTTTCTTTGAGAAACTTGATTTCAAACACATGCAAAGCTCACAAGACAGCGAAATAAGGCTCAAGTTTTTCTACCAGGAAAGATGTAAAGAAGATGTAAAAATAGGCATATCAGATGAGAAACGGCAAACTCTATGGTCAGATATTCTCGGAATATTTAAAAACATCACCCAAAGAGAACCAGCCTATAAGTTCACGTATCAATAGTACATAAACCCAGAGGCTGTTCTTTAATATCTCTGATTGCTCCTTTAAATGTGGTAACTTCTTTTTGAACATGTAGCTGAGCGTGCATGTGTATACAAATGTATTTGAAATATGATCAGCCATAGTGAAGATGCAATGAAATATCCCATGCTTTTCGACCCATCAGTTTGTACATTCGGACTGCTAGCGGACATTGGTGTGAAGTATTGCTATTTCATGAATAGGCATTAATCTCACGTTGGGCACTGCAGGGTAAGCAGTCGCCGTACACAGGTAAATAATGAAGCACCACACATATTCCCTCGGTTTGTTAGAATTTGCCGCTTTAGCCATGGAGAAAATAACAAGCAACCTAAGCCAGTCAGGGTGTTTGGGTTCTTAGTACAGGCCTTCTTTGTGGCTCAGACTGAAACTGAGGTGTGGCCGATACCACGGAGGTAGATAGTGAACTCTGCGTGGGAGGATCATGCAATGCGCTGTCGGTGCTGCCTTGTTTCTGACAATAAAGGCTTCAGGGTCCTCCTTTGTGAGTGAAAGAGTTAGCCCTTATGAAGATCACAATTCCTTAAAGAATGAATAATGTTTACAGGCCTCTTTTTCTCAGGCTTTTCTCATGGATTTGTTTCTCTTCGTTTGGAGTTACACAAACCTCAGAGGGCAGGATTACAGTTAGTACAAAAGGTCTTTAAAAACCAGTCTGGCTTGTCTGTGAACAGCAGAGGGAAGGAGCAGGTTGTTGCTTCTGTGTGAAAGAAAACAGATATGAGAGCAGGTTTTCCTCTCTGTCTCGGATAGTTGAAACTACAGGCGGAGGAGCACCGCCGAAGGGAAGAGCGCTTTATCTCACAGGTCGCGCATTTCCATTTGGGATACATTAGTTGCATCGTTTGAACTGCTGTTGGGATGGGGAAGCAAGAATATGTGGAGCTCACTCTGTCTGTAGGTGTTGCTCTTTACAAAAAAAAACGAAGTTTTAGGTTTTTTGTAACTGCAGTTTTGGTTTTATCACTTGTTGATGTAGTTCTTTGTTCCCCAGGTGGATCATTTGGATAAGAACGGGCAGTGCGCGTTGGTGCACGCAGCTCTCCGAGGCCACCTGGAGGTGGTGAAGTTCCTGATTCAGTGTGACTGGAGCATGGCTGGCCAGCAGCAGGGGGTGTTTAAGAAGAGCCACGCCATCCAGCAGGCCTTGATCGCTGCAGCCAGCATGGGCTACACAGAGGTAAGCGGGCCCTCCTGGCTGGGAGTGCAGCGGGTATCATGGAACCACAGGCCCACCAGCTTCACATGATGGTTTCAAGTGGTGACCGCTGAAAAGACCTTTGCCATTTCAACTTTTTTGCATTTTAAGATCGGTTTATTCGGTACTGCAGGAGAATAATGCAACGTTTTATAATGGTACTGTTTATAATCTGGTAATCCGCATGACCAGGAGAGTATCTACATTCTTTCCTGTTGACATGTTCTGTAGCTGGCTAAAAACCATTACGATATTTTACATTTCTATTCCTGATTTCATGTGATTTGATGTGGAATTGTCTCCATTACGGAGTTTCTGTAACTGGGCGTGTCCTTGGTTGCTATTAAAACTGTCTCAAGTGTGTTTTCTTTGTAAGATTAACGCAGGTGGCCAGCCTTCTGTAGTTATAAGTAATTTAGAAATGTTAATGATAACAGTTATCATTTATTTAGCACACGTCGCAAAGTGAGTTATTGGGCTATCTAAATAATAGATGTTATTGTTATCAACCTCCATGATACAGCTATATCCACTTTGCAATGATGTAAGGAGGAGCCCGCTCTTTTGAGATTTCCCCTGTCACCTGCAGATCTCAAAGTTGTTTGCAACGGGCACTCGGACAGCTAAACTGTCTTCTCAGGTAGTGCTGTTTTTGGTCCTCCTGTGCTTGGGTAGTGACCGCAGTATGTGGAAGCGAATTAATTTTAGATGTGATAGATGCTTACTGGTAGACTTAAAACAAGTAAGAAATAACTAATATTAAGCATGTTTTTTTTTTAGAAACTATAGAAGTTGAAGGCAGCCCCATCCTGTATTTACTCAATGAATTTGTGTGGCAGGATCTCATTATTTTCTGCTATGTAGGCAGTGTTTTGTGCTGTACTCTACAATCAAATCTAGTTATTCTCCACCCAGTGGAGATGGTGCAGTGCGTGAGGAGAGTTCTAACGACCCGCCTCTCTTCCAGATTGTGTCTTACTTGCTCGATCTTCCAGAAAAAGACGAGGAAGAGGTGGAAAGAGCACAAATCAACAGCTTTGACAGCCTCTGGGGGGAGACAGGTAATCTTTGAGTCTCGTACTTTTATATATTTATATATACCATATGCACTTTCTTGTCTCGATGCACTTTTGAAAGGTTTAGATAAACAAGCGCAACATAAACCCTTATAAATAAATGTGTATTATTATTGTGTTCTAGCTCCGCGCTACACTTTCTTTACGAACAAAGCGTCAGGTTACGGATAGAAAGCTAAACCCCAAGAGCTGCATAAATGAAATGAGAGAAGATAAAAATCTCCCCGAAAACTCGAAAGAACTAAAAAAAAACAAAATGTGGTAATGAAAAAGGCAAGAAAAACAAGGAATAAATACGATTATTTTTTTGTCCTAAGATATGTGCTTTAGATTTTTCGGTCTTTATGTAAAAAGCTTGGAAATTAATACTCTCCTTTTGCACTCATGTGCCGTGTCTTATCAGATGCCATGCCAGCTCTCAGATTAATGTTAAATCGTGTGCTAAACAACTGGTAAATTAATAAAAATAAGTACAGTACGAAGGACAGGATTTCGAGGAGTGAAAAGAGGGTAAATTACAAGTCCTAGTGGAATTGAGTAAATACAGATTTTGGAATAATGCCTGTTTTTTTGCACAACATAAGACGGCAAAGAAGACTGCATAGAGGCAGTGGAAGGAAAAGTGTTGGGGGACCAAGCGGCCCACCAGTTTATATATTAAAGAGCCCTATTGGATCTTTGCAGGTGCTAAGTTGTAGGTAAGCCATTGGGACCAGTGTAGATGTACTTCAGGAATTAAAGAGGATTCCAAATCCTGTGGAGGAAGTGGCCAAAGGAGTAGCCAGAAAAATTAAAATACTCTTTCTTCAATCATAGATTCAATGTCATTGGGTGAACGGAGCAAATAAGCCCTACCCATCCTTGAAGAGTTCAGTTCATTCCTCCAATGGCCATCTATCTCTCCTGCCTTCAAGTCTTTCATCCAGCGATCAGTTTATCAATCCATCTTTTCACACTTCCCTCCATCTATCCATCTTTTCTGAACCATTCTATCTATTCAGCCTTTCATCATTCGTCTTTAACCATCCTTCTAACCGTACTTCCAACCATTCATCCATACATACAATATTTCAACCATTATTTCACCCTCCTTTATCAATCCATCCATGCACACATTCGCCTTTCAGCCCATGTTTCCATCTATCCACCCACTCGTTCAACCTTTCAATAATCCTTCCATTCTTTCTCCCATCCTGGCACATGTTCTTTTTCCATTACATCCATCCGTCCTTTCACGCTTGCACCCATCCTTTCATCTTTTTAGCCATCCTACTTATAACAGTTTCTTTTGTCTTCTTTTCCTACGTCCTTTCTTTCTCTCTTCCTTCCTGCTCTTTCTCTTTGTCTATCCCTCTCTTTTCATTTCTCTAGCTGGGCCTCCTTTACTGCGATTGGTTTTGTCTCCCTCTTCTGTGTTACGTTTTAGTGTCAACTCCACCCCCGCTAAATCGTGGCATTCACAGTGCAACTGGGACTGAGTGAGGATCCTTGTGGAACTCAGAATTTGAGTTGGTTTTTGTAGCTCACCTGTAGAGGTCAGGGGTCCTAGTCTTCCGTTACCTCGATGACTGGCTCCTGAAGTAGTCCTTCATTTCCAGACTACAGCAGACCTCCTGCACTCGCTGGGGTTCACTGTCCACATTCTAAAGTCACACCTGACTCCTTCTTAGATGCTCTTAGATGCTCCCTTTCGTTGGAGACATTATGCACATGATGCAATTCGCACCTACCATCCTGAGTGGAGAGTCCACGACATTCGGCTATGATCCTACATTATTAACCTCAGTCCTTGATTTAGGTGAGACTTGGTCTGAGAATACAGGGTCTGTTGGCCTCCTACATCCTGCTGGTGAAGTACTCTTGATGGCATATGTGGGCTCTGAAGTAGCAGTCGGTGCAGCATGGGAAGAATCTCTCTGACATAGTCCAGATTTCTAGGGAGGCTGCAGAAGATCTGTAGTAGTGATTACAAGACCGCGATTGGGTCAACGGCAGACCTCGCTCCCTTCCCCACTCAGAGCTGACAGTGGTGACGGATGCATTACTTCTGGGCTGAGGCAACCATCTGGGGCAGGTGGAGATCTGAGGCCTCTTGCCTCGGCGGAGACTCTGCTCCATAGAAGTCTTTTGGAGCTGAGGGCGATTCACTTGGCATTGAAGGCTGTCCTGCCTTCCATCAAAGGAAAGGTGGTCAAGGTGTTCATGGACAAAACTACAGCCATGTAGCACTACTACAAGCAGGGCGGATAGGGGTCGTTGACCCTGTTGCAGGAGGCTGTGGGCCTCTGGACATGGCTAGAATGTCAGGACATCTCTAAAATGTCAGGGTGGAAAAACTCAACCATCAATACCTCATGGCCATGGTTGCAATGGTTTCTTTCAGGACTGGAGAGGACCATTGCTAGATCTGTTCACTACCGCCGAGAACATGAAGTGTCAGCATTTCTGCGCACTGGAGTTTCCAACCCGGTTCTCGCTCAGAGACAAATTGTGGTTAAACTAGAATACTGAACTCCTACACACCTTTCAGCCGATACCTCTGCTCCCCTGAGTTCTCAGGAAGATCAGACCTGACCTGACCCAAGTTATCTTGGTGGCTCCAGATTGGGCAAGGATAGTATGCTATCCAATACTCCTGAGCATGTGCATCAGTCCTCCAATTAGACTACCCTTTCAGGATGATGTTTTGTCACAGCAACAAGGCAGGGTCCTGCACCCAAACCTGCTTGCACTCCAGCTTCATGCATGGAGATTTTTCAATTGAAGGTCTTTGACCTCCCTCCCGAGATCTGTGACATCATCTTGGCAGCCAGGCATCCAGCTACTCCTGCCATTGGGACAAGTTTGTATTGACCCACTTTCTGCACCCCTGTCTGAAGTGTTGTTGTTTGTTTTGTCCTAGGCCCGCAAGACCTTGTTCTTGGCACAGTCCAGCTGTATCTTTCGGCCATCTAATTTTTTTTTGTAGTTGCTGGATCAACCTTTGCCGTTCAAGTCACATGTTTCCTGAAACGTCTACAGCATATGTTTCATCGCACAATTTTTGTTATTCCCCAGTGGGACCTCAATTTGGTTCTGACATTTCTGATGTGTTCTCCAATTAAACCCATGCATGCCTGTCCTATCAGACTCGTGACAATAAAAACGTACTTCCAACCTCCGTATACCAGCTTCTTCCCAGACAAACTGGTTCTCCGAGCCTGTGCCTCCTTTTTGCGGAAAGTTGTGACACCCTTTCATGTAGGCAAAACCATCACATTGCGGATTTTCTTTGCTCCACTTCATCCTTTCAACGCTTTCACTTCCTGGACTCTTAAGAGGGCAGTGTCCTATATATACCTTACCAAGGAACATCGGGTGGAACATCAATTATTTGTAGGGTTCACTGGATCTAAAAAAAGAAAAGCAGTGCAGACATTGACCATCTACAAATGGATCGTACTCTGTATTAAGATCTGCTACGTATTTGCCAGGAAGCAACCCTCAGAAGGCTTGCAGGCTCACTCCACCCGAACCAAGACTGTGTCTACTGCATTAGTGCGCAGAGTTTCTGTCCTGAATATCTTTCAGGTTGCTTAGTGGGCATCTTTGTCCATGTTTACCAAACACTACTGCCTCATCAGTCAGGTCTTTCATGATGGGCATTTCACCCGTTCGGTCTTCAGGATTTTTGGTTTGAACCTGTTCACAGACCCACCTCCGGAGAGGTATTGCTTTGGAAGCTATTCTAAGGTAAGGAATCTGCAGCTAGAAGTATCTATCAGATGAACAAGTTGCTTAGCTTTCGTAACTCCTTAATCTGATAAAGACTCCATCTAGCTTCAGATTCCTTACTGAGCCTTTCATCCTCCCTGTTCTGTGCCCTGGATTTTTCCACCTAAAAAAGATTATTGTAGGTCCATAGAATCTGCACAGCTGTCATTAACCTTCTGGTGTAGCTCCATGCTTCTGGCTTAGAAACAGTCATAAACCAAATTTAGCATGCTGGGGTGGCACCTATATAGGCACTGTACATACATGTCACTTCTAGCACGGACGACGCCTATGTTGCCAATGCAGAGCCATTCAGTGCCTGCCACCCACCGCTGCGCATGGAAACTGCTCAAGATTTTCCAGGCGCAGTCGGACGCCTGTGGAATATTCTATGGTAAGGAAAGGTAAGAAATATGTGAGAACTCACAAATGTTTCCATCCTTGGTGCCCCAGACATAGCAGGTGCACCACCAACGGTGTACCAACAGTTTTGGGGAACTGTCAGAAGTGCAGTAGCCAGCCAGAAGAACCCCCATGTGATTACCTAAATGTTCTCCTTTTGTCTGCTTGAGGGTCAAATTACTGACCCTCGGAGAGGTTTTGACAGTTTTAGGCACTCCTCCAGCTTGGGCTTTTGCCGAAAAGATTGCTAGGTGTATGAACACCTGTTCGTGGTTCATAAGGCTGCACTGCAACATGTTAAAAGTAGGACAAGGGTTCATGCATTCCATTTACTTGAATTTGAAATTATTGATTGACAATGACCAAATTAACAGTGAAATCTTTACCTGTTTTATTGAGGGTTATGGATATGCTTTATCAACATTGACAAAGTTACAAAATTAAGATCAATGTAAGATGGTACCATCCTTAGTGAATTTTTATGGTGTTCCATTGGTTTATCATTACATATTTCTGCTTTTAATAATGTGGTGACACCCTCACAAAGGCCGTAGGCCTGCCTTTTGACAACTACATCAAATTGTATTATGTCTAGTATATGTGGGGGAATTGTGGTTATAGGGTTCAAGGCTCTCTAGGGGTGTTAACTGTTCAAAGGGTGTCACCATATGTATTTCCACCTGCTATTCATGTATATGTTTGTATGTGCTTAATATAGAGTAGTCTGTATGTGATGAACAAGTTACTTAACTTCTGTAATGCTCTTTTTGGTAGAGACTATCCAGCCACAGATTCCTCACCTTTTGAATATTCCCTAGTTGTCAGACTGAATCTGGAAAGTTTTGAGCAGTACCTCTGCACACCCGTTAGGTTGTGCCATGAGGGTCCGCACTGACACAGTTCCGCTCTGGAAATGGCTTCCAGGGTCTATTAAGGCACCACTCCCAGATGCTGATGTCAGCTGATTTTGAGGCTGTCTCTTCCCCCTGATGCAGAGCCCGAACAACAAATTGGTTTTGACCAGTGTTCAGATTCCTAGATTTGAGATCTTATTAATACATAGAAACCAATCACAGAAAGGGTTAATGTTATTGCCATTTATAGAGCACACTGTTACCCAGTGGGTGTCCTGGCGCTTAAAGATTGGTGTCCAGACCGAAGCTCAACCGAGCAGGAGTGGACCAGGTTTACAAGGATTGCAACAGCCAGGTTTTTACTGCTTTCCTAAATTCCAGATGGTTAGAAATGTGCCTAATAGGCTGTGGCAACTCATTCATGCTTTAGAAGCTCCAAGCATAAAGCGTCTGCCTCCCCAGTTAGCTCTTCTAACCAGGGGAACCTGGACCAATTTTGCTTCCGATGATCGCAAAGCTCTCCTCTGCACATACCAGTAAAAGTGTTGTCTAAGATATTGAGGGCTCAGCCCATGAAGAGATTTATGAACTATGCATAGAGCCTTAAAACAGACCCGCTTTTTGACGGGCAGCCAGTGAAGCTTCTTTAGTTCCACTGAGATTGATGCAAATTTGGGTGTTTTAGTCAATAGTCTGGCTGACGCGTTCTGCAGGAGCTGAAGTTTTCTTAAAAGGCCCCCTTGTATGTTCAAATACAGGCCCTTGCAATAGTCCAGTTTTGACATGACTAGATCCGTAACAATGGTTTTCCGACTGGCCAAAGGGAGAAGAGGGAGGATTTTTTTGCAGGACCTTATAATAAAGGAGGCAGAAGAAACCACAGCATTAACCTGGTCCTTAAGACAAAGTTTATTATCTATATAAACTACCAGATTTTTTACCTTTGACACTGGTTGAGGAAGAGGACCCGATTCTGCCGGCCACCAACTAGCTGAGCAGAAGTTTGCATTGTTGCCGAAGAGGATCACCTCCGTCTTACTTGAGTTGAGTTTTAAACAATTTTGATTCATCCACCCACCTACGGCTGATAAGCAGTCCTGAAAACGGGAAGCTGTATCGTGTGGCTTGTCAGGAAGCAGCGACACCACAATTTGTGTGTCATCTGCGTATGACGTCAAACTGAACCCAAACGATTCGATCAGAGGTGCCAATTGAGCCACATATACATTGAATAAAGTCGGACTGATCGAGGATCCTTGAGGGACCCCACAGGGTAGCGAGAAGGGTTTGGATGTATAAATCCCCAAGGCCACCATCTGAACCCTATCGGAGAGAAAGGATTTAAGCAGCCTCCAGGCTGCCCCTTCTACTCCGATCTCATGCAGCCTGTCCATCAGACGCCTGTGATGGACCGTATCAAAGGCCGCAGGGAGATCCAACATTATCAATGCAGCATGTCCTCCCTGATCTATACTAACTCTAATCTCATCCGTGGATTTCAAAAGGGCAGATTCCGTACTGTGCCCACCCCGAAACCCGTATTGCGTGGGATTGAGGCTATGCGAGGCTTCTAGGAAAGCACTGAGTTGTGTGTTCATGACTTTTTCAACTATTTTTGCCGGTACCAGAAGTCTGGAGATAGGTCTAAAATTATTACAATCCTTTGGATCTAAATTCTGCTTCTTCAAAAGAGGCAATATGGAGGCATTTTTCCAGATCTTAGGGAAATAGCCTACCTCGAACATTGAATTGAATGTAGATGTTAAATAGGAGGCCACAGGTTGCGCCGCTAATTTAAGGGTGGATAAAGGAAATGGATCCAAAGGAGAGCCAGAGTTAGCCGACATGATCCTTTTGGAGGTTTCAAGAACTGAAACTGGAAGGAATTTATGAAGTATAATGTTATCATGAGCTAGTGAGGAGATATAGGAACTAACAGAAGGCTGGTGCTTAGTTGTAGCACTTTCCAGCGAAACAAAGATGGTATTCACTTTGTTATAAAAAAAATCTGCAATGTCGTCACTCAGCTTTTGGCTAGCCTCTATAAGAGGGGGGGCATGATAGGCCAATTTGGTTACAGTTTTAAATAATTCCCTTGTCGAGTTTTTAGCCTCCTTGATCTGAACTGCAAAATATTCTTGTTTAGTTTTGTCTAGTAGAAGTTTGTATTTTGCCAGGGTCTGCTTATATTTTGCTTGGGCTGAAGCCGAATAATCCTGTCTCCACACTCTTTCCGATCTTTTACAGACCGATTTTATGTCCCTGAGCTCTTGGGAATACCACGGGCCGAGGGACGCAGTCTAGTAAAGTGTCTGAGTTTATATGGAGCTAGACTGTCCCCAGCAGAAATCAGCCAGTTGTTATAATTTAAAGTTGCCTGGTCCAGATCTAAGGACTGTTCAGGTACAGAGGAGGACAAAAGTTCCACCAGGTTTTGCAGAATGAGGTCTTCACAGCTGGTGTCTTCATATCCCTATTAGGTACCACTACATTGAACAGTACCACCTTAATGATACGACCAAACAATAGGGAGCATATTCACAAACTCAAGCTTGGAGTTGTTACAAAAAATACCATCCAGCAGATGACCCGCTTTATGCGTAGCCACCCTAACCTTCTGATTAAGGCCTACACTATTCATAAAATCCAATAAACCACAGGTATCAGGATCATCCACCTTTTCCAGATGAAAGTTAAGATCACCTAACAGAGTATACAAATCAGAACACAGTTTGCTTTCAAGCAAGCTGCAAACTTGAGACATGAATCTATTTCTTGGACCTGGTGGCCTATAATTCAGAGTCCCTTTAAAAGAATGCTGATGCAAAAGCTGGAAACAGAATTCAAGTGCTTCACAGTTTTCCCAGGTAGAATTAGCAAAGGACGCACTGATCAATCTAGGGTAGATAATTGCTAGACCGCCCCCCCTTTTATGGAACATGTTTAGTGTGTGCACTAAATAATTAGGATGAACCGCTTTTACCAGGTCTGGGCCAGAAGCTTGATCGGTCCAGGACTCTGTAATAAAAGCAATACTAATGAGTTCATCCTCAATTAAGGTGGCGCATTCAGTGCTATGCTTTACTAAAGATGTAGCGTTTAATAAGGCACATTTAAACAGCTTGGTATCCCCCGGCGTATGACCTCTAGAGTTGTTAGCCAGTTCTGCCCTCTGTGAAAAAGGATTTCTGGTAGGCGGGTTTTACAGCCGTGACATACCAGCCCGCTGTGTTGGACCTCTAAGCTAAGGATAATGAAGGTGCAGTTCGGTTGTGGAGTACATGAGTTAAGACTGAGGAGCTTACCGCTCGAATAAGACTCCAGCCTAACCATTTCTCCAGCCTAAGAACAGGGGAACTGGCGCTATGCGTGGGTGAGGCGCAGATGGGCTTGCCTTTACGCGGCTTCGGCGCGCATGCGGTGTGCCCGCTGAGCACGTTCGCGCCAGTTCTATGTTTTATGTGCAATTAGAGAGCGCGACTAGCGCGCTAACCTGGCCTCCTCCCAAGATGGTGGGCGCCGGTAAGAATTCCCAGCCCCTCGGCGAGTCCTGCACTGAGCCCTGACAGAAGCTCCCAATGACAGGTGAGGTACCGATTTTAAAAGCGAGGTTAACCCCAAACAATGCACAAACCCATTAAATAGCAGCAATAGTAGCAGCAAGTGATTTTATCTAAAAACACAGTAAAATTAAAAACAGGACAAAGAATTCAGTTCATGCAGTGGTCTCTCCCGGCTGAGCCTCAGGAGGACTACAATCTAGGGTGAGGAATGTGTGGCTAGGTAGTCTCTACCAGACTTAGCGTTACAGAGGGTAAGTGCCTTGTTCTTCTGATAGAGACTTTTAGCCCCAGATACTTCACCTTTTGAATAGATGTCAAAGCATTAGCAGATGTAGCACTTTCAAAATGTGTGGATCGATTCCTAGATAGCTGCCTAACAAATGTTCAGGACAGGAACTCAGTGGCAGCAGCTTTGGCCCTGGCAGAATGAGCAAGCAAAACTTCCAGAGGCTGTTTTTTTTTGCTATTTGGGTAGCAGATCAAATTAGCTCAATCCAGCAGGAAATAGTTCTCTTCTGCACAACCTTGTCTTTTTTCACTCAACAGAACCTCACAAAGCGCTGATTGATCAGCTGGTGTTCTTTGGTATGTTCTGTGTAAAAGCTCAGTTCTCTCTTGGGTTCCAAGCAATAGAGTCTCTCCTCCTTTGAGGGGTGAGTGAGACGGAGCATAGTATGCTGGCAAGGTAATGTTTTGACCAATGTGGAACGGCGTTGCAACTTTAGGCAAGAAAGATGCCTGTGCTCACAAAACCATCTTGTCTGGGAAGGTGTGGTTTACCCTAGGTTGAGAAAGAGAGCTGGAATCTCACTCAGACTCCACACCAATGTTATGGCAAGGAGGAACACTGTCTTCATTGTAAGAATCCATAAAGAGCACCTGTGAATCCGCTCCAAGAGAGGGCATATCAGAAAGATGAGACTAAGTTAAGGTCCCACTGTGTCATGACAAAGTGAAAGGGAGGAAACAAATGTAAATCTTTTCAAAAAGTGAGTAACAAATGTAGACTGATACAATGACGGCTGATATGGCAACTGCAAAAGAACAGAAAGAGATGAATGGTACCCTTAAACTGCATCCAGAGCAAAGCCCTGACAGGCCAGAACAAACAAAAGATCAGAAAATGTTGCCTGCAGAGGGTCTGTCTGCTGAGTACTGCATCAAGCCACAAATTTGTCCTAAAGACAGGTGTCTTTGTCAAGGGCCAACTGACTGCCAAGATGACATTATCCACCTCCAAAGGAAGGGTGAAGGTTTTCAGCTGTCACCGCTCAGTTTCCAAACATGAAGGTTGAAATTGCAAAGCCTCGTCAGGCCACCTCATCCTGTGTGTTGCAGTACCACATGGCGGCGGTGTTGTCCGTAAGCACTTGTACTATCCTTCCCTTGATGAATTAAAAGGCAGCTTTCTATGCCAAGAGTATGGCTCTCCGCTCCAGAAGATTGATATGGAGATTGGACTCTCCGGAAGACAACATAAGATGTCTCTGATCTCAAAATCTCCCAGACGGCCACCCCAACCCAGAAGCAATGCATTGGTCACCGCTGCCTGTTCTGGGTGAAGAAGATCTTTTGCAGTTTCCTTCAAAATCTGAACATGGTCAGAGAGTTTCCTTGATGGTGGAGCCATTGAGACTTTTTATCCCACTGAAGAGCTTGCATATGCCTCCTGGCATGCTTGGCCAGCAGGTTGCAGCTGTCGGTCCCAGCAGCCTCAGAGTTGACCTCCCTGAGATCCAGGACCCAGGCTAAAAGATTGTGATTGAAGCCTAAAAGTCTTGGACTTCCTTTCTTGGGTGAAAGGCACAAAACCGGACTGTGTCCAGAATGGCTCTATGATGGGGAACTTCTGAGAAGGAGTCAGTTGTGACTTTAACACTTCGATACTGAACCCCAAAGATAATAGGAGGTCTGCTGTCATCTGCAGGTGGTTGACAACTCCCTGGTGTTTGTCTGCCTTTAAATGCCAGCCAGCGAAGTATGGGGAAGACTTGAACCCCCAATCTCCGTGTGCTGCTACCACCACCATCACTATCGTGAACAACCGAGGGACACTGGTTAGACTGTATGGGACCATAGGGAACTGTAAACGCTCCTAACCCACTTTCAACTTCAAGTAGCACCAATGGACCTGCAGGACGAGTATATGGAAATAGACGTGGGCAGCCCAAGACATGGGACTGCATGAGCATATGAATTTTTACCACCAGAGGAAGTTGTTAAGAGGGCGCAGGTCTAAAATGGGATGGAAGTCTCCATCCTTCTCGAATACCCAAAAGTTGCGGTAATAACAGCCACACCCTACTAAAAGTGCACACCCTCTCAATATCCCCTTGTGCTCAGGGGGAGCCTGCTGGTGGTATTTCAGGTGGAGAACCTCTTGACTCCCTGATGCCCAAAGGCACGCCAGAGGGAATGGGCAAGGATCCAAAGAGCCATAGCATGGCCCCTCAGATTTTTTCGATCTGTTTCGGATAGACAGATGGCCCCAGAAAGTCGGGTTGTGCCATAACATGTTGTGGGATAGGCTCCGAAATCAAACTACTTCGGGAGCAACATCGAGATATATGGTGCCACCACTGTGCCTTCTCAGGAAAGTGGGAGTGGTGGGAATGGTCCAAATCCCGCTTGGATTTCTTGTGTATTTTCCCTTCCACGACTTTGATTGAGTGAAGACCGACCCCTAGAATGACTCTTGTAACTTCTGGATCTCGAGATGGACCAGGACCATACTATTGACTTGGACCAGTCTCATCATGAAGTCTTCAGGTGCTTGGCAATGTAGTGTTTCACATTGCTGTCGAGTATAGTCTTTGGGTTCATGTGCAGTCACTGCAGGCCTTAGAGTCGTGACTCAATCCCAGGCACCACAAGAATATCTGATGGGGATCTGTCACATACATTTGTTTGTGACAGTCCTTACAGGGCTCAAAACATGTCATTTTAGGAGGTGGCATTTCCCTTGCACACTGAAGCTAGAATTTTAAATCGAGGTAAGGGTCTCAAAGAGACAAGAGGAAGCCCTGTATATGTGACTGGTGGCGCGGAAAGAATAGAATAGACATTAGTGCACGGGGTGGCACCTATATGGGTCCTGCACATCATTTCTAGAGTGGAATAATATCAGTTTACAGCAGCAGGGCACTTCCTGGTGCATAGAGGTACTGCTTAAAAGTTTCCTGATTTGGTCTGACGCCTGGGAAATATTAAACGGTAAGGAATCTGCGGCTAGACGTCTGTATCAGAAAAAGTACTTTTCCTTTTTAATTAATAGCACAGACTGGATACTGATTTATCAGGTGTGTGTTGCATGCCTGTGGGTTGGGGTACTAGCCCATACTTACCTCCCCTTGGACTGCTCTACTTTGCTACCTCGAGAAAGCCAAGTGCTATTACCGGGTACTTGATTCCTAGAAGAAGGTTGCAGACTTATTACTTGAGAAGGAATCATATCCTGCACAACTAATAACTCGTATGTTACACCCATAAGCCACAAAAAATGGGAAATTCCTCAGGTTCAAAGTGGCTGTCGCCATTATCTGTTCTGTGTGTTCCCATATGGCCTCACATCAGCTGCTGTGTATTTAATAAAAAGGTACTTATTTGCAACTTCACCAGTTGCAGCTCATCTTGGTATTTAGATCACCAAGGGTATCTGTACTTGCGTGACTGATTAATCAAAGGTCCGTCTGTCCATTCCACAGTAAGCTCAGAGCCTGTACCAAGCTCTTCTGCAAGTTAGGACTCACTTTAAAAAAGGACAAGTCTTCCAGGCAACCAACATGAAGAATTTAGTTTATCCAGTATTGGGGTATCTTTCATAGATTCACATGCCTGAATCATTCCCCTCTCCCTTTTTAGGAAAGAATCCTAAATACTTTATGAAACAGACATCCCCCGTCTGGAAAATCCATTGTACGGTAGGATGTTTTGTATCATTAATTTGTGTTAATTTTTGCTTTTTTCACTAAGCTTAGGTCAAGCTTTATTGCAGTAGTGTTCAAGAGGTCCTGACGAAAGCCGGGTAGGCTTAAACTTCCCACAATGGCTGAAACATGTTGACCAAATACCATCCTTAACAGACAGTTATTATTTCAAACTGTCTCACACTCATTTTAATCTTGACACCATGATTTTCCCTAATAAACTTTTCCTTAAATCATGGTAGCCAATTTTACATCTCACTTTTTGATTCTTTTCTCACTGTAATTTAATATCCCACACCATCTCAAACTGTTTTGATTTTTGGTACGATCCATCACTGGTGGTTCCTTGGGTTTGGAGAAGCACATAATTCCAACAGGTGTGTGGCTCCTTAATCGGACCATCTTTGGTTCTATCCCAGATGATGAAGCTCTGCCATATGGGTGGGCTGATGGGATTCATTTCCTTTTTGTTGTACACACCTTACAGGTAGACACAGAGTCTGTCACATTTTTCTTTTCTTTGCCCCCATTAGTTGTACAGACCATTGACAGTCCTTTTTGTATTGTTATACTGTGAATAAGGGGTTTGTCTGTCCTTTGGTCTTTAAATAATTTTCCCCTTAAACCCTCCACCAACCTTGTTTTTGAGGAACATGTCAAATATCTGCACAATACCCTGGCAGACAAACTAAGCAGATCCTTGTCGGATTGCCACAAGTGGGAGCTGGACAACACGCAATTGATCAAGGTGTTTCAGACTTGGGGCAAACCAACGTTGGATTTATTTGCGACCCACCAGAACAAGAAATGCCGGTATTACGCCACCAGATACCCTCAACAGGGGTCAAGAGGGAATGCCCTGTCTATGCGATGGTCAGAGATCTATGCTTACGCCTTTTCTCCGATCCTGCTGATTCCACGAGTGTTGTGCAAGATGATATTGGAGAGCTGCCGTCTCCTTCTAATTGCTCCTAGATGGCCTCGTCAATATTGGTTACATGAGCTCATGTTGCTGTCACAGGAGCCTCCGATCAAACTTCTACCGGCTCCAACACTACTGTCACACAACGGGGGTCAGATTCTTCACCCAGACCCTTAATCTCTGAAATTTCACGCATGGCTTCTAACTTCTTAGAATTTCAACACCTACAAATTCCTCAAGACTGCCGGGATATCTTGAAGAAAGCACGTCTCAAATGGAAGCGTTTCTGTTCCTGGTGTACTTCAAACGCTTTACACCCTATCGAAGCTGAAACGGAGAAAATTCTGCCTCATCTTTTACATTTGGCTCGCTCTGGTCTTTCATTCTCGTCCATAAAGGTCCATTTAGCGGCTTTATCCAGGTTCAGGAAAGTGGCTGACACTCCATCACTATGCTCTTCGTCACTGGTAAAA
This sequence comes from Lissotriton vulgaris, assembly GCF_964263255.1. NCBI lineage: Eukaryota > Metazoa > Chordata > Amphibia > Caudata > Salamandridae > Lissotriton > Lissotriton vulgaris. Next base: position 1,684,030,277 of record NC_141693.1, on the reverse strand, counting down.
CAATTCATGAGGGGTCTTTTCCGGACTTATCCTCCAATTGAACCTTCACCACCGGAATGGGAACTCAACACGGTCCTCTCACAGCTGATGAAGCACCCGTTCGAACCGATCCACAAAGCCGACCTCAAATTCTTGACATGGAAGGTCGCCCTTCTTTTAGCCCTAACTTCTGCAAGGAGAATAGGAGAAATTCAGGCTTTCACTATCAAAGAACCTTTCTTACATTTTTCTCAAGAGTAGGTCACTCTCCGATCAAATCTAACTTTCATACCCAAAGTGCCTTCTCAGTTCCATCTGAATGAACCAGTGAAATTGCGGGTTTTCTTCCCGAATCCTACAACCCCGGCGGAAAGAACACTACATTCTTCGGACATTAAACGATGTTTAAAGTTTTATCTTCAAAAAACTTCAGAAAGTCAGTTCAGCTATTCGTGGCTTATGGCCAAACTACACTGGGGAAAGCGGTCATTAAAGCCACAATTTCCAGATGGATAGCCTCTGCGATCCATTTCTGCCATGTTAAAGCTAACCGACCACTACAAAGGACTGTACGGTCTCACTCTACAAGAGCTGTAGCAGCATCTACAGCATTGTTTGCAGGAGTAATGCTAGAAAACATTTGCCGTGCTGCGACATGGAAGAATGTCCACACGTGTACAAGACACTACTGCCTGCAATCAGCAAATCAAGAGGATGCGGCAGTTGGCCAAGCGGTTTCACGTCACCTGTTTCCATAAGAACATATTCAGGTAACAATGTTTGGTTCATTTTATAATGTGTGTATACTATTCAGTATTTTTATTGATATAAAAGAATGGCATATTTAACAGATTACTTGTTTATGTTATGCTAATATTCTTTTCCTGTGGAGTACTAGATGACTACTCTTTTGAATTTAGACATGATTTTATTAGTAGATCATTTACTTTGCAATTGTTGGTTGTTAAATATAAGTTTATGGGGGTGCACCACAATAAGTCTCCCACCATCCGCAACTGACTTTTGCCTGGCTTACTGCTTGCTATTCTGATTCAGGCATTTGAATCTATGAAAGATACCCCAATACTGGATAAGAAAACAAGTAATTTACCTGTAACTTCAGTTTATCCAGTATTGGTATCTTTCATAGATTCACATGCACCCACCCTCCTCTCCGGAGAGTCAGTTATCTAAGTTTGGGATACTCATTCCCACTTGTGCTACGAAAATCTGAGGAGAACTGGCTCTGCAGAGAGGGTTCTAGAGGGTGCTGTAAGCTGATTGGTTGATGCAAAGACTTTGGTCTTTTTAGCATAATGAGGTAGATAGGCTACTACAATCTAGGCCTCATGCCTTCTCATAGGGCCTACTACTGTAATTTACTTTTGGCACTGCTTTTTTATATACCGTGGGACTCCTGCCTCGGTGACGGGGAATGATTCAGGCATGTGAATCTATGAAGGATACCAATACTGGATAACTAAAGTTACAGGTAAGTAACTTGTTTTCTTCTGGGTGCTCTAATGGAAACAAGCAAGATCAAAGTATATCCTTTGTAGGATAGACCAATTACTTTCAGCGCATTAGCAAAACAACTTCAAAAGTAAGTCTAAGTAAAAGTACGCTTGCTGAAACATCTTCTCTGCAGAATGCCTTTTCTGTATATACCTAATCTTATGTTGTTAATTGTGAATGTGCCTGATTCCATAGTAAGTTTACAAGCAATGGTCCCAGGGACCAGGTGCTTTTTACCAGTGTGTGATGTCACAGCCAGAATGAAAGAGGTGATTCTATGGTGGATGTGTGCAAAATATAGAGCAATATGTCTATCATTGCTCCTGCGATCTCATACACTCACATACGCACCCTGTCCCCTACCTGAATGGAAGCTCACCCAAATATACTCTGTTAATTCTGTGATACGTTCTACACTAGTGCTAGACATATGAGGTGAGTTGGCCTCTGGAAGAGATGAGGCTGAAGGCACATATTTTACATGCAGCCTATCTGAATGTGTTTTTCTTGTACTGTCATGATTTACAGTTACAACCTGACTTTGTATGAGTACCAATAACTCAGTTGCTCTCACACAAGTTTTACAAATGGTGTAAATATGGTTTTGTGGTGGCAGCTAAGGTTCTTTACAATTAAGTGCTAATTTATGTGTAGGTCGCAGAATTCTGGTGGAAGAGTTCACGGCAGAAAAAAGAGTTACAAAGAAAACCAAACAGTAAAGGAAAGAATTTTATGTCTCTTTCTCAAGATAATCAGGACCCCACACCTATCCTACAAGGGCAACAATGTGAAAACATGACATGGCAAACCATTTGAAAGCAACATTGGTAATTCAAGAATAGTCCAATACTGAGTAAATCATTACTCCATTATTGTGCAGCACATATGGACATGGCAAATGTAATCCTTTTTCCTTTGAGGCAGCTTTTGCTGTTTCATTTGACTTTTGGTTTTCCAGAAATATTTGTACATAGTACACATACAGAGATCGGCTTCTCGTCAGCAGGCTTCAACCACTGGTCTGTTGATAAGTCACTCACATTTTTGTTCACCCTATACAGCATACATAATGGGGCAATGTATCTTATTTATAACAATTTTAAATTCTTAAATACTATATAAACATAGGACACTAGTTACTGTGGTGTCCTTTTCCATCTCCTTTTTATAGTTGCAATTATAAAGTGTTTACAAGACATTATTACTGCCTGAAATGTGAGTGCTTGATATTTATTCTTGTCTCCTTTACTAGTAAAATGCAAGGCAGCATAAGTTGTGAAAGAGCCATCTGCGAATGTTGTAAACATATATATTTTATTACAAATATATGGTGGCCACATTTAGGTGGTGCCATATTTTCTTTTTCTTTTGGCTTTATAACCTTGCAATAAGAAATAAAAAAAGTAATTGTTGCAATTCGTTTGTTGATGCCAGACCTTCTATATTATCTACAATTAATAGAAACAAAAACAACAGTGCTCTTTGCCCGTTTACAAATAGGGAATTAGAAATTTCACAGTGGATTCACAAATGCATGGAAAGAATACGTAAAAGTGTACAATAGGATTACTATACTTATAAATGATATTGTGAATCGGCGCCAATATACTTAAACATTAAAAAAAATTCTTGTAAAAATTGACAAAAGTTGAGCATTGTCCAGTTTACTCAGCAGTTAGCTTTATTTTCCACCTTCTTATCTGATGCAGGGGCAAATGGTCACCGATGCAGGCATGACAACAGTTAGTAACTCTTCTAATGTGCAATATAAACTGATGTTCTGTTGATGCCTTAATCCTCCTGTGATGGGAACTGAAGATGGGAAATGGAAAGACAATTTTGTGAATGACTTACTCTTACGGAAGATGGGTCCCTACCAACTCCCCTACTGCCGCTCCTGGGAGTTATGCAGACTGATAAACTTGCTTCGGCAAACATGTGGCTTGTGGGTGGTTTCATGGATCAGTAACACTTGCTTGAATACATATCATTGTGATATTTATGTTAAGGTTGGACATAACATATATAACAAGTTTCCTTGTGACAAAGGTCATCAAAGTTAGTCAAGCACTGTTCTTTATTGCCCATGCATATGTTCTTACTTGCATCCTAATTTTCTCTTATTTGTTATATTTTCCCTTTATTTTTACTTCATGTTCTTACTCCTTGTTTGTATCTCTCTTCTTCCCAGCTTTAACAGCTGCAGCTGGGCGAGGGAAGTTGGAGGTATGCCGACTACTTTTGGAGCAAGGAGCCGCTGTTGCCCAGCCAAACCGTCGTGGCGTAGTTCCTCTCTTCAGCGCAGTTCGTCAGGGTCACTGGCAGGTGAGGAGATTAACATTGGCCTCTTCTCCGCATCTTTTTTCAGATTAGTAAAATATTCGTATCCAGTATTGGGGTGTCTTTCATAGATTCACATGCCGGAATCATTCTCCGTCGTCGGAGTTGGAGTCCCACGGTACATAAGAAAGCAATTACTGATGGATACATCTGCCAGTGGATTCCTCACCTTGTGAATATCCCCCTGCATCAGCAACATTCGGAAATTCTTTTGTAGCTCCACGCCGACGTGGACGACGTCACAGATGAAAGGCATCGCGCGCGGCTCCGCTGACTTCACCGACCCCATAATAGGCCTACGTCGGCGTGATGACATCAGTTCCCTTTTTTCCGCATCGTCGACGCTAACGGTTTTCGAGGGATCCTCCATAGCCTTTATAGTAACTTTTTTGCTATTTCTTGGTTTTTGTGTTTATTGTATCGCTGTCTCCTGTCGAGATGTCCTCGAAGAAGACCGGATGCAAGCTGTGTGGTGAATGCGGTAAAATGATGTCAAGATCCGCATGAAGAATGCGTTTGGTGCCTGAGCTCGGACCATGATGTCCAAGGCTGTTCATCCTGTAAGAAGATGAATCCAAAGGCCCTTCGTGAGAGAGAGGCGAAACTCCTGGTTGCCAAGTTGAAAGGTTAAAAGGACAAGAAGGCCTCGAGATCGCGCTCGAGGCTGTGGAAGTCGTGGTAGAGGTCGCCCTCGAAGTCATCATCTTGGCACGCTTCCAGGTCAGCTAAGAAGAAGCACAAGAAGAGGAAGCACGGATCTCAACACCATTCGGGTAGAGATTCGGATTCGATACCGAAGTCGCCTAGTAGAAGTTATCGTAGAGAATATGTATCTCCTTCTCCGGAGGTTCTGGATCCGGAAGGTGAGGCCTCTCCAGTGGAGTCGCCGGAACTTTCACCGGCTGCGGTGTCGAATCCCTCTCCGGCGCCATCTCGAACTCCAACTCGAGAAGAGGAAGAGGCTCCTGTGCCTGAGAGTTCGACGATTCCGGCATGCCAACCCGAGGAAGAAGTCGACAAAAATCCGGTGCCTTCTCGAGAGCAACCTGTGGGTTCATACCCTCCCTTTCCAGTACTGGGTCAAGACCCTACACAGTATTTAAATGCTATGTATGGTGTCTTCTCTGAGAGCTATGTACCCCTCTGGAGCACCTGTTGGTCGCATGGGTCCGATGGCTTTTATTCTGGGAGTCCCCCAGACGTATGCTCCTGCGCCTTTCATGCCATTTATGCCGGCTCCGACACCGCCATGGCATTTCTCGGCCCCGGGAGGTCATCGACGCCGATTCATTCATCTCCGGCGCCGTTATCTGTTCGACCTCGAGAACAGCGGCCATGTCCTCCGGCTCCGAGCTCGACGCCGCCTCCGGATCCGTCGGAGTCGATTCCGAATCTGCCAACGCCGTTCCCGAAGGAGAGGTCAAGGCGTGAGGCACAGCGTCTTCTGGAGGAGCAAAGGTACAGGGAAGCCGAAATGGAAGAGGGTGAGCTACAGGAATCTGAGGATTTCTTTGATTTATACTCCGCCCACTGCGGAGTATAAATCTAATATTTTGACTGAAGTCCTCCACTCCCCATCTTCTGTAGTAGAGCCCATGCTTCCTTTCAATGAGGCTTTGACAGAACCAATCATGGAGGTATGGAGTAGACCTCTTACGGCTCCTGCAGTTTCTAAAGCTGTTGCAAGAAGGTATAGGTTGGCTCCTGGAGACCCGGACTTTTTATCTTCGCATCCTTTGCCGGAGAGCTTGGTGGTGCAGGCAGCCTGCTCTAAGAAATCTGCAGGTGCTTTCCCTCAGGTGCCTGGGGATAAGGAATCTAAGAAACAAGATCAGGCAGCAAAGAAGGTCTTTTCCTCAGCGAGCATGGCTTTTAAGTCAACAAATGCCACATGCCTCTTGGGGCATTACAACCATGCCTTGATGGACTCTGTGAAACAGTTGGCCCCTAAAATTCCAGAGGAGGGCAGACATTTTTTTAATGAGGTGATTGTTGACACTCAAGCTGATGCTCGGCAAGTTATCCAGAGTGGTTTGGACACTGTTGAGTCGGTGGCGAGAGTCATGGGATCTTCAATTGCCACCAGAAGAGCGGCATGGTTGAAGACTTCAGAATTCTCTGTGGATATCCAGGCTGCTTTAATGGATTTGCCCTTTAATGGCTCGGGCCTTTTTGGAAAAAAGGCTGATGCTGCGTTGGAGAGATTCAAAGTCAGTAGGGCAACAGCTAGGTCTTTGGGTCTGCAGTCTAGAGGAACTGAGAGCAAAAGATATAGTGGATTCGGAAGGTCCTCCTTTCGCATCTATAAGCAGTCTCAACAGCAGCAACAACAGCAAAATCCGCTGTATAAATCATACAGGGGCAGACAAAAAGCTCGTCCTCTGGGACGTCAAGCTTCCTCCTCCTCTTCCTCTTCCCACCCCCCACCAACTTCAGCAAAGCAGCCCTAGATCTGCCATTCTGGATCATGTGGGTTCTGTGGGGGGTCGGCTTACCTATTTTCTTTGAATCTCGTGGAGAATGGGTATGCTCTTCCCTTTCGGGAGTTCCCTCCAAATTACCCTCCTTGTCAAGGGTTTTGCTCAGAAGACAACCTGCTGCTTCTGCAGGAGGAAGTCCTGGTGTTACTAAGAAAAGGTGCGATAGAGGTGGTTCCGGAGCAGGAAAGGGGTCAGGGATGCTACTCCCGATATTTCCTGATTCCCAAGAAGGATGGCAGACTTCGTCCAATCCTGGACCTCAGGATCTTAAACCTCTTTCTGCAGCAGGAGATGTTGAAGATGCACACCCTTGTGCAGGATTTTCAAGCGCTGCTGGAAGAAGACTGGATGGTGTCGATCGACTTGCAGGAGGCGTATTTTTGACATCCCCATCCTGAATTCGCACAGGAAGTATCTCCGTTTTATTGGGAAGAGGCTGTAACCCCTGGAATAGGGAGCAAATCACCAGTAAAAAACCTCCAGTCGAGGCTATGATGGACACAGGCAAGATGGCGGTCTGGCCGTAGACCGCACAGCAGCGTCCTGACTGAGCTCCGTGGAATACCTGGAATAGGGAGCAAATCACCAGTAAAAAACCTCCAGCCGAGGCTATGATGAAAAAGCTGTACTAGGGGGATAAACCTCAAGACTGGGGATTGCAGCGGCAGAAATGAGATGACCCTATCTACCTTTTCAACTGGATAAACTATACACAGACTCTTCCACTGCCACGCTTACTGAGAGAGAAGAGGAGGGGGTGGAACAAAAAGCCGGCAAGAGAAAACAATATGAGCTCACCCGATATCGTCACGCAACCTTCCCTCTATGATTGTGGCTTGCCGGCGGCTGGCTCAGCGGTTTGCAGAGAGTTGGTCATACTACTTGGTTGGGCTGTTTCTAGAATCGCACCGACAGTCTTTCAGCGGCAGCGGAAGCGGCAACATTGGCGTAGTGACCCCGCGGAGCTCAGGGCGGAGCTGAATGCGGAATTTTCCTCGGCGTTTTGCAGCAACTCACCGGAGCCGAGCAAGGTCAGCTTCGACTGCTCCGACGGGAAATCTGATATAAACAGCCTGTACTTACGGCTGGGGGGAGCAGTGGTGGATCTATTGAATTTAGCTGACTTAGCACCGTTTGAAGGCTTCACCAACTTGAAGGTAGCTGTGGATATGCCGTTTAAGTCAGCCTCGGCAGCTGCAGCAAGAGCAAGACTTGCAAAAGCAGCAAGAGCACTCCGTGAGGCGGAGCTTGAAGAGCAACAGCTGCAGCAGTCTGGGGAAGGCAGTGAAAGTGGCGGGGCGTCCAGTGCTCCTACAATTAGTGCCAAGACGAGGAAGCAGACCCAGAAGACACCTACCTGCTTACCACGGCAAGAGTTTTTAGCGACAAAGCGGAAGGATAAACAGCACTCATGAAGTGGCGAGCCCCGGTAACACGGTTATGGACCTACTCAGGAGAAAGAAAGGGGCTCCAGGGAATGCAGGGAATGCAGAAGATACTCCAGTACACTCTCCGAGTACGGGGGCAGCCCTCGAGGTGTCACTGTCCCCGCAGCATCTAGAGAAAAGTGCCCCTTCCCTTACACAAGCTACACCGGTGGAGAGTCCGGTGGAGAATCTGACTGTAAGTACTTTAAGCATTACTACTGGTGTTGCTGGTGTTAACATTAATGGCCATGTAGGTCCTAGTACAGTTCCAATCGCCACTTCAAACGTTATTATCACCTCTCCAGACACACAAGATGATACAATTTCAAAATTCTCAATGTCGTTCTCAGGGACTGGTGAGAACATAATGGGGGTAGTGGATGATACTTTGCCCCAAGATAATCAAGCAGTTCAAAGTTCCTCACTACCTACGAAGGACTTAGCAGGGGGCCCTTCCATAATGATTGCGATGGATGAAATGCCCTTGGGGGGGGGGGGGCCTATTCTAACTCATGGCCATGTAAATGCTGACCCTCAACCGTTGATTGGCAGTAATGATGGGAACAGGAGAGCACCCATAACTCAGGGATCTCTGCCTAAAGATCCAACATGTTCTTCCCTTCCTGAGGCCGAAAAAGAAGGGAATGTGTTCTACTCTTTTTCTGATGAAACGGGAGCAGAGGCGGAGACTGAGGACGGAGAGTCGGACAAAGTGAACACCAGTATAGAGTATGATGATGACGACCTGGAATATGATGAAGATGGCGAATCCCTTCTTTTTACATCTTCATCTTCAACGGATGGGAGTATAGAGGAGGAGGCACAAATAAATACAATTAAATCCAAACCTAAGCCCCTGTCCAGGACTAAACAACGAGGCCCCTGTAGCACAGATTTGTCTAACCAATATGTGCTCCCCCCCCCTACCGCGGTAGAAACCATTCTACAGGCCATCGCAGCCCATAGGGAACAGACGGAGGAGGACAGTAATCGATCTCGGCTGGCTCTACGCAAGATTCAAGGGGTGGTTAAGAAACTGACCAAAACTTGTAAATCAATTGGCGAAAGGGTTACGGAAGTTGAGGCAAGAGTGCTGACTACTGAAAATGAAACTCAAGCAAACGTAGAGAAGATCAAACTCCAAGAAGCTGAGCTAATGGATATGAAATGGAAGTTGGAGGATTTTGAGAATCGCCAACGCCGTAATAACCTACACCTGTTGGGAATTCCGGAAAAAATGGAGGGGGAGAATGCACGCGCTTTTGTTATTAAACTGTTCAAAGAATATATGCCCGACTTAACAAATTGGAACTGGGAACTTGAGATCCAACGAGCTCACAAGATGCCGTTTAACCCTCCTGCTAAACCTGGGCCTTATCCCCGTGCTATCCTAATCTATTTTGGGAATTTTTTATTGAGACAAACAGTGGCCGAGAAAGCTAGACCTGATCATAAACTTATCTGTAATGAGGTTTCTTTTTTCACTAGGCCTGACTTTTGTCATGCTACAGTGGAGAGGCGTTGGCGATTACGTTCCTTAATTAAACCCTTTCAAGAAAAGGGGGCCCAGGCTTATTTAAATAACCCTGCAAAACTAAAGGTGGTATGGGCAGGGCAGGCCAAATTTTTCGTCTCAGAAATTAAAGCAAAGGCTTACCTGGATGAGATTAACAAATAGGGACTGGAAATGTTGTAATATTGAATCTCTTAGTTAAGTAGCTACCATTGGTTGATTATTGCTTGATTCTTATGTATACTTATGTAATGTTTTTTTTCTTTCTTCTTGCTGCTTCTTGCTCTTGCTTTAATGAGGTATTGCTTATTATTTAGTTTGCAACTATCTCTTCCTTTAGGGTAATACATATACTACATAATTAAAGCGGATACGGTAGCTCAGGTGCTGCACTGCTAGCATCACCAGGACTCTGGCAGAGTCCGATTGCCTACTAAATGTAGGGGGGGGGGTCCCTAGAGGGGGAGGGACCTGCAAGGGGGAGCGGGGGTGGGTGGGGCTTGGGGGGGGGGGTTGGAAAAAGGAAAAGAACCTGATCCAGAGGGTAAAGCTTTTTTTTGTGAAAATTATAAGAACTGTATACATAAAGTAAGTAACTGTATGATGAAGAAATCAATGTTCCTTGACAATTACAATGAGAGAATTAGAGAGCTTTTTATCTATGCTGACTCATTGACTAATGGCTAGATTGAAAATTCAAACTTGGAATATAGGAGGTCTATTGAATAGGGAGAAACAACGTCGATTGTGTGAATTAGTAAAGTTCAATCCTGTAGACATTTTATGTCTACAAGAGACTCATGTTCCATGGGTTAAAAGATCACAACTAAGGCTCAGAGGATATAACCTGTTGGCTGTCTCTACCCAAACATCAAGTATAAGAGGGGTGGCTATTCTCGCTAAAGCCTATCTTGGCCAACCTACAAGTGTTGCCTCTGATCCACACGGTAGATGGGCAGTAGCGAAATTAGCAAATGGTCTGATTATCTGCACGATCTATGGTTCTAATCAGGATGATCCGACAGTATTCTCACTACTTGAAGCTGAGCTTGCAACCTGGCAAGGTTCATTAGTTATTTGTGGGGATCTTAACATTTCTTTAAAATCACAACTATTTAATGATCAAAATGATCACAATCTGCAGAGCTATGTAGGACGCAAACCCAAAGTTTATAAGGCTATCAGGAGACTCACAAATAGTCTGGGGCTTGTAGATGTATGGGGGGTTAAGAATCAGCAGGACCCAGGGTTTACATACTTTTCCCACCCACACCAAAAACATGTCGGTATAGATTATTTTTTCTCTACTAGGGATTTAGTGGCTCAGGCTGTAATTACTAAATGTCCTAAGATCTTATCTGATCACAATGCTTTGGTTCTCACACTGACAGTTGGCGATCGTAAGCAATCTCGACAGTGGTCATTTGATCGAAAACTGTTGGCTGATAATGAATATATTAAACACATTAAAAAATGGACGGAGGAATTTTTTGATATCAACCGTTTTAGTGCCCCCAGAAATACTGTATGGGATTCCTTTAAGTCTGCCCTTAGAGGTGAGACCATTAGCTACCAAGCTAGGGTGAGAAAGCTAAATAAGAATGACTTTAACGCTAAAGTAATAGCCTTGGCTAAGGCGGAGGAAGATCATACCACAGTTATTTCCCACGGGGCAGATGCTACACAGTCAATGTATTTAGTTACTCTATTAAAAAATGAGCTAAACAATAGCCTTAGTCAAAAAGCCGCTCAGACTTATAGCGCTCATAGGAGAGATATTTATGAAAATGGGGAAAAAGTGGGGAGACAGCTGGCGCTTCACACCCGGCAAAGGAATGTCTCCAATCAGATAAAACTAATAACTGATAATGGTAAATCATATACGCAGGCTGATGAGAATCCTTCGCTATTTCAGCGGTATTATCAGAATCTATATACCGAAGACTCTACTCCTCTGTCAAATACAGAATATGAGTTTCTGAATAACTTTCTTAATAATACTGAGGGTATAAAAGGGTTAGATGACACTACACGCCAGGATCTGGAAAGAGAAATCACCCTAGATGAGGTATTACTATCTCTAACCTCACTTGCATCGGGCAAAGCAGCCGGTCCTGATAAACTACCCATAGACCTATATAAAATTCTGAGCTCTCAGTTGGGACCCCTACTTCATGATCTTTTTTTAGGTATTCAATGGAATGGGGTATCCCCGGACTCCTGGAATAAAACAAATATAATTGTCTTCCCCAAAAAAGAGAAATCACCTTAGCAATTAACGTCATACCGTCCCATATCTCTAATCAATTTTGACTCTAAATTATATGCCAAGGTGTTAGCCACGAGACTCAGTGGTGTTATTGAGCAAATCGTCTCCCCGTGGCAGCATGGCTTTGTCCCTGGCAAAGGAACAACTGACCATACATCTAGGGTGAATGCCTTGTTTGATGCCATGACGGTCACGAGGGGCCGAATGTCAATGATACTATTAGATGCCGAGAAGGCGTTTGATCGCGTCTCGTGGAAATTCCTGTGGGCAATTATGCAACTAAACAATTTCGGCCCCAAATTTATTAAAGCGATAAGATCAATGTATTTATTTCCCAAAGCTAAAATTCAATTGATGGGGTCTGAATCTGACGAAATTAGTAAACTAGAGGTACGAGGCAAGGGTGTCCTTGCTCCCCATTATCATTTGCCCTATATATTAACCCTTTAATTTTGAAACTTATTGAGAGCCCTGGTATTAACCCAATTGTCCTTGGCCCTTTCTCTACTAAAGTATTAGCATACGCTGACGATATTGCGGTCTTAACATCGAACCCGATTGAGGCTATGGAGGAAATCGAGACCATAACTACAGAATATGTAAATGTAAATGTAAATGTAAATGTAAGGTGTTTTGTAGCGCGCTCAATTACTACCGGAGTATCCTGGCGCGAATGACCGCTGGGGAACCCGTCCTGGCTTTCCCTGTGAGATGGTCCCATGCTGGGTATCTCCAAGGTGAAGCCAGGCATCCCCGGCGTCTGTGGGGGGCCGTTGTAGAGATGAGGCAAGCTTAATGCCCAGAGTTACCGAGTGTGATCACTGCCCAAAGTGGGCACCGAGGCGAGAATTATCAGTCCGCTGACCCTGGTCCTCGACCCTGCCGCGTCGGGAATCGAACCCTGGTCCCGGGCCGTTCTCAGCCTCCGGGTCTGCCGCCTCTAACCAGTGAGCCACACCTCTCTACTATATGGCATTTATTCTGGATACTCTTTGAACAAAAGGAAGACAATTGTATTATGTACTGTTAACATCGACTATAACGATCAAAGAAGAGCTGCAAACGCTACTTATCTAGGAATTGTCATTACTCCCACTGTTAAAACCATAATTAACCATAACTTCATCCCACTGATTCAAAATATCACAATAGATTTGGATAGGGTAAATGGGCTTCACTTTTCTATTATAGGGCGTGCTAATTTCCTTAAAATGAATATACTTCCTAAATGCCTTTACCTGTTTCGAGCAATTCCCCTTGCTATTGATCCTAAGATCTTAGAAACTCTTGACTCCCTTATGATTAAGTTTGTTTGGCAACATGGCAAAATGACATGACAATGTTCCACCCTCAATATATGAGCTATTATTAGGGGATAAGGCCAATGGATTGTTTTTACAACAGATTGAGGCACAGGATTACAACAATTATCGGAAATACGAAATCATAAACGGGGCACTAAAGGTTTGGGGCAAAGTTACTAAACACTTGCACATTAGTAAATGGAATAGGTATACCTCTTTGTGGTACACAAAGGCGACCCTGGCATTTTCAAACGACATTATAGCAAGGAAATGGCAGGGACTTGGAATCCTGCGTGTTAAAGATTTTCTTGTACATGATTTGGAAACCACTTTTTTAGATGTTAAGGATAAATATCATCTCTCCAACGGGGACTACATTAAATATGTGCAAATATATACAAACCTCAAGGCTAAGGGACCTACCCTTGGGCTACAGAAAATAGATCTTTTGGAGGCTATTAATGGATCTAATACAAGAATTGGTGTTATCTATAATCTTCTCCTTGTTAATGTGCAAGATGATCTGGAAAAAACTGAATCTAGCTGGGCAGCCAAATTTAGCAATCCCAATGTTGACATATATAAAAGCCTAGAGTTGAGCCAACGACTTTTTAGGGCTAGCAACCTTAAAGCCCAAACATATAAAACTATTTTTGGTCTCTATTATACACCCGCTAAATTGTATTCTGGGGTAAAAGGGAAAATGATTTATGCCCAAGGTGCACACAAGGACAGGCTAACTTAATACATATGCTAAGCAGCTGCCCCAAACTTACTCAAATTAAACATATGATTGCTGAGTACTGGGAGGTGCTGTTTGGTCATAACCTTCCAGAAACAGATACATTGTTTATTTTAGGGTATGACTCCTCGATCGCTCTATCAAAGAATGAGCAAAATGTATTATTTATGGGTATGGCGGTACTTAGAATTATTTTATCAGCCCGCTGGAAAGAAGTCGAACCACCAAGCTTCCAGATGTGGCTGGCTCGTTTTTTAGCTGTTTTCAGCTTCGAGAGGGCCATATATTCTACAAGAGGGCTTAAGTGGAAAAGAATGGGCGAATCGATTTGGTCTCCAGTTTTGAGCTGGAAAGCAGGAATAAATTCATCTATCTAGACTCTGTTTGATGGGATGGAAGGTAACATTTAACCTATAATAAATGAAACAGTAATTTACCTAAGAGCTCTGTGCTATTGAAGTAATATATTTCGTGAATTAATGGGGGAAACCTTCGGCTCATCACAGGTGTTGTATCAATTATTGTATCAAATATTGTACTATTCTTTCTTCCTTATCGATGTGAAGTCCTTGAATATGATTATGATTATGATTGTCTATTGTGGATCTTCTTTTTCAACCTGTACTTTTCTGTAATTTTTTTTATTTTTTTTTATCTTTTGACTAGACGATGTTATATGGTTTTACTTCTCTGTTATGTACCTGTCTGGATTGAGTTCAATAAAAAAAAAAAAAGGAAGTATCTCTGTTTTACGGTGGTTTCGCATCACTACCAGTTTGCAGTCCTTCCGTTTTGGTCTTACTACTGCGCTTCGAGTCTTCACCAAGGTGATGGATGTGGTGGCAGCACTTCTCAGAAGGTCAGGGATTCCAGTATTCCCTTATCTGGACGATTGGCTGATCAAAGCAGAATCTCCGGAGAAGGTGCTCCATCATCTGCAAGTTACAACTCAGTTGTTGTTCAGATTGGGTTTTTCGATAAATGTACCCAAATCTCACCTGGTGCCCTCCCAGCACAACCTGTTCATAGGTGCTGTACTGGATACAACTTTATGTCGGGCATTCCCTCCACCTCAAAGGATTCGCAATATACAGGAAATTATTCCTTTATTTTCCAGTGGAGTGGTTGTTCTAGTCCTGAAGGTCCTTCGCCTGCTCAGTCTGATGGCTTCCTGCATTCTCTTGGTCAACCATGCACGCTGGCACATGAGGACACTGCAGTGGTGCCTCCGCAGGCAGTGGTATCAACACAGCGGCGATCTCAGGGAGTCTGTGAGGATCTCCAGAGAAGCTGCAGCGGATCTGACTTGGTAGGGCGTGGAAGGCAATCTGTCTCAAGGAAAGCCTTTTCAACTGCCTCCTTCGGTGGCCACAGTGATAACGGATGCATCCACCTTAGGGTGGGGTGCTCATGTGGTGGAACCTGCTGATCAAGGGTCTTTGGTCTCCAGAGGAAAGGTTTCTCCACATCAACCTTCTAGAGTTACAGCGATACGTTTGGCGCTCAAGGCCTTCCTTCCTTCCCTCCCTTCGCGGTAGGTCGGTTCAAGTCCTAACAGACAACATGACCGCGATGTGGTATGTCAACAAACAGCGAGGAGTGGGGTCACAGTGTCTCTGCAGAGAGGCGCTGCGTCTCTGGTCCTGGGTGCAGGATCACCAGATTTGTCTGATGGCAAATCATCTGGCCGGAGTTCTGAATATGCGTGCAGACAGTCTCAGTCAGCAGTTCTCGGCCGAGTGGAGACTTCATCCAGAGGTGGTTCGTCACGTCTTTCGGACGTGGGGAACTTCTCGGGTGGACCTGTTTGCCACTTACGAGAATGCTCACTGCCCGTCATTCTGCAGTCTCCAGTATCCGATGCAGGGAGCTTTGGGGGACGCGTTTCAGTTGAGTTGGGTTTTGCAACTCCTTTACCCGTTTCCTCCTCTACCCTTGATTCCTCTGAGGAAGATTCGCCAAGACCGGGCCCAAGTCATATTAATCGTCCCGGATTGGCTAAGAAGGGTGTGGTACACAGATCTTCTCCACCTCTCCTCGTGCCAGCTGCTCCGTCTCCCTCTCAGGGCAGACCTTCTCTCTCAGATGGAGGGGCAGGTTCTACACCCCCCACCTCCCGACCTTACACCTTCATGCCTGGAGATTGAACGGGGCAACCTGAACTCTTTTTCTCTCCCGCATGACGTGGTGGATATCATTTTGTCGGCCAGGCTTGATTCCACCAAGTCTATCTACTCTTTAGATGGTCTAAATTTATCTCTTGGTGTGGGGAGTAGTCCATTCACATTTTAAAAGCTTGATTGTCTGACATACTTCTGTTTGCGCTTTCTTTGGCTCAGCAAGGGTTTGCTATAGCTGCGGTCAAGTGTTATCTTTAGGCTTTGTCGGCATTTCTCTGTTTGCCGGATCAGCCGTCCTCATTTAAATCATCTATCGTTTTGAGGTTCTTAAAGGGCCTTGCAAATACATTTCCTCCTACTCCCTTTATTGTGCCTCAATGGGACTTGAATCTTGTGCTCACTTTCTTAATGAGTTCACCTTTTGAACCTTTGCACAAGTGTCCTTTGAGACTGTTGTCTTTTAAAACGGTCTTCTTGATTGCAATTACCTCGGCAAGGAGGTAAGTGAGCTTCAAACTCTTAGTTCAAAGCCCCCTTTTTAAACCATTCATGCTGAACGAATGGTACTTAGGACCAGGGCTGCTTTTCTGCCCAAGGTGGTAACCCCTTTTCATCTAGGGCAATCTATTACACTCCCTACCTTCTATCCTCCCCCTCACCCTTCCAAGGAGGAGAGACTTCATCGCTTGGACAGTAAGAGGGCGGTTAGCTTTTACCTGGACAGAACCAGAGAGTTCAGAGTGGATGACCAGCTCTTTGTTGGTTTTGTTGGAGCCAGAAGAGGCAAGGCGGTGCACAAGCGCACGCTGTCGAGATGGATTGTCTTGTGTATCAAGATATGCTACTCTCTGGCGGGTAAGGAACCTCCTGAAGGTTTAAGAGCTCATTCTACTAGAGCAAGGTATGCTACATCTGCTTTGTCTAGGGCTGTATCTGTAGAGGACATTTGTAGAGCGGCAACTTGGGCTTCCCTCCACACTTTCGCGAAGCATTACTGCTTGGATTCTGAAGTGAGGAGGGACGGTGCGTTCTGTCCTCCAGGATTTTCTGGTATAGGAGAGTGGACACCCTCCTCCGGGAGTGGGGACTGCTGTGGGACTCTATTCACAAGGTGGCGAATCCACTGGCAGTTGTATCCATCAGCAGAACAAGTTACTTACCTTCGGTAACGCTTTTTCTGGTGGATACAGTATCTGCCTGTGGATTCCTCACATGCCCACCCGCCTCCTCGTTGTCCACTCTTCTATACCTAAGATAATGGCAATTTTTTATGTATATATGTTTCTTGCAAAAGAAGTGTGTTATTATACTTGAGTTGCTACATTGTCTTTACACTGTGTGTGTTTGATTATTTTGTACTGTGTACACTGTATATATATCTATTGTTATCGGTCCGTCCGTGGGCCTCAAAGGCACAGAAAAAAAGGCGGAACTGATGTCATCAAGCCGACGTAGGCCTGTTATGGGCTCGGTGACGTCAGCGGAGCCGCGCGCTATGCTGTGCTTCTGTGACGTCGTCCACGTTGGCGTGGAGCTACAAAAGAATTTCCAAATGTTGCTGACGCAGGGGGATATTCACAAGATGAGGAATCCACAGGCAGATACTGTATCCACCAGAAAAAGCGTTACCGAAGGTAAGTAACTTGTTCAATATGTACATAATAACCAAAAAACATTGGCAATGAACAACCAGGAAGCAAAGTAGCCCTAAGCTACAAGAGAAAAAACTTCCACACTCATGACTATCATAGTCATTATGTATTAGTCCAAGCTGAAGCCAATCAGGCAACAGCACCCACCAGAATGTTCTCCCCAGAGGCTCAGGCTCTCAGATTCTCTACCGCACATCGTGTGAAGGGAGTCTCCGTAAGCTCTGCACTAGTTTTCTGGATTTTTTCTACTCTACAGAATGTCTTCTTCTAAGAAATCTCTCTTTAGGCCTTGTGAATCTTGTGGGAAGCTACAGCTGTTTTCAGAAGATCCCCCACAAAAAGTGAATTTATTGCCTTTATCCAGATCATGAGGTGATAGATTGTAAAATTTGCAGGACCGTCCCTCAGAAGACCCTCCAGGATAGAGAAGGTCGCCTTCTTCTGTGGCTACAGAAGATTAAAGACCAGGACAACCCTTTATCTGAGGTGGGAAGTGTGGCCTCTGGTTCATCTGTATCCTCTAGAAAGAGGATGGCTGAGGAAGATGTATCTTCTCCTGGGGCTAAGGTGTCGAGAAAAGTTCAACCCACTAAGGGTTCAAGCTTGCCTTCTTCTTCTTCCTCAAAAAAGGCTTCGCCACCTTAGAAATCTAAGCCTGTTACGCCCCAGGGAAAGACTGGAAAGTCTCTGGCGTCGAAAAGACTTCCTGAGAAATATTTTCCTCAGAAAATAGCTCAGTTGTCGACGATTATCATCGTCGATGCTGCTTCTACATCGACAGTTACCTTCTCGTCGCCGAGACCCAAGATGATAATGTCATCGGCTTAATCTCCGTCGATGCTGGTCTCTGTTGCTGTTAGACCCATCTCCTCAACAAAGGAGATTTCATCTGTCGTCAGTGCTCCGTCGACGGCAAAAGTTAAGATCTCGTCGACGTCTGCCTCGTCGACGGTTGCTTTGTTGGCGAAGACTACCTCGTCGACGGCTACATCGTCGTCGAAGACTGCCTCGTCGACGACGACTTTCTCATCGATGAAGTCTGATTCCTCACCGATGACCACATCGTCGACGAAGTTTGCCTCGTCGTCGACGACCTTCCCTTGTCGGCGAAAACAGCTGCCTCGTCGACGTTCGCTTTCCTGACCCCGACCCCATCGACGATGATATCTTCGACGGCCCACTCGTCGACCTCTCTTTTGTCATCTTGCACAGAAATGCAAGTTTGGTCTGCAACAACGGCCACCGCCTCCTCTGCCCTGCCTACGACAACAGCTTCTTTGCTTCAAAGACGTGGCTCTTCATTGGAAGCTCTTTCCCCATTGAAGTTGCCTGAGCAATTGCTGGATTCTGACGAGGACCAAGAGGAATCCGAAGAGGAAGACAGGTTCCGCACTACTAGAAGTCCATCGGAACTGCTGATCAAGTATCAAGACGAAGACCATGAGGAAGACTCGTGCCATGAGTCTGTAGCTCCAGCCCTGTCACGGTCCCCACAGCACAAATGCCTTTGGCCCTGCTTAATAACCTACAATACATGTTGGACGACTATTATCGCCGGTTTCCTCCATCTGAATAGGCATCCACGTCCATGCCTCAGGCTTCTGTAACTTCTTTAAGATCTCTTAGACCACCTTCTCCAGTAGCATCTCATCACTCCCATGATGCTGATATCACTGATGATGACAGGTAAGAGGGAGAAGTCGATGATAAATCTGTGCTTTCGGAGTGGGACGAATACCAAATTCAGACGCCATCACCGTCAACTCCAGCTCCGGTTGACTCCCCTCCAGTAGACATCGGAGGGTTTAATCTCCTTATGGAGAGGGCGACAAAGAGGTTTCTCATACCTGTGGACACGAAGAAAGATGATTGCTTTCTCTATGATTTCAAGGATCAGCCACAAAGACAAGTATGGACCATTCCCATCATAGACTTCATCTGGAAGGAAGGGTTGAAAATTATGTCAGCACCTAACTCTCTGCCTGCAGTCTTGCCTCGATTAGACAAGAAATATAAGGCACCTAGCAATTCACCTGCATGCCTCATAAATCAGCCAAAAGCTGACTCTGTCCTCGCTCAAGCGGCACAGAGACGTGCCAGGAACCCCTCTTCGCCTATAACAACTCCACGAGACAGGGATGGAAGAAGACTGGATTCGATTGGGAAGTCGGTTTCCACTATGGCAGTCACGACTGTCCGTGCTGCAAATTCCCTTGCCATATCAGGGAGATACGACGGGCAGATGTGGTCAGACATCTCCCCCTACGTTAACATGCTGCCTGAACCTTCCGAGGCCTTGAAGATCTTGCATGAAGGAGAGTACCTCTGCAGAAATAATTGACGCAGCCGTGGATATTTCATCCACAGGATTCAGGCAATTAGCAGGTGCAGCAGTGTTAAGGAGACACGGTTGGCTGAAATCTACATCTTTTCGCCAAGAGGTCCAAGCCAAAATTATTGATATGCCGTTTGATGGGGAGTTACGATTTGGCCAGCATGTCGATGAAGCCCTTCAGGCTATTAAAAAGGACACAGAAACGGCAAGATCTCTTGGTAGCCTCCAATTTCGCAGATAGTCCTTTTGAGTTGCTAAGGGACGTGGATCCTTCTCCAACAGAAAAGGTTACAATCAACAAAAGTCATATCAGGGGAACCAAAGATACCAGCTCTACAGGCAGCAGTCATACGGGCAGCGAGGTAACTCCTACTCGCAATCAAGAAGGCAGCCCTTCTGCCGTGGACGGGATTCAACGAAAAAACAATGAGAACCGCCACCTGCCACCATTTCAGCCGTCCCCCCTGTCAAAAGTTGGAGGAAAAATATCCCAATTCTACTCTAACTGGTCCGCAATTACTACAGACAAGTGGGTTCTAGATATAGTGGCCAAAGGCCATGTTTTAGAGTTCATAAAGATTACCCTAAACTCTCCTCCCAAGGGCCCACCTCCTGCTCATCTCAAGGAGCTTTTTTCCCCAAATAAATCTGATGATTCGCAAAGGAGCAATCGAAAAGGTCCCTCCTTTACAAAAAGGAACAGGATTTTATTCAAGATTTTTCCTGATACTACAAAAGTCTGGGGAATGGCGCCCCATTCTCGACCTACGCGCCCTCAACGGTATCCCTGAAAAAGTTATCTTTCTGAACGTTAACACTTCAAGAAATCCTCCAACTACTTTCAGCAGGATATCACATGGCCACCCTCGACCTCCAAGGCGCTTATTTTCATGTGTCAATCCTTAACAGGCACAGAAAATATTTACGGCTCAGAGTGGCTGGCAAGGACTTTCAGTTCAGAGTCCTTCCGTTTGGACTACGTTCAGCACCCCGTGTATTTACAAAGGTTCTAGCACCGGTGGCCGCACACCTTTGTCTGGAAGGAATTCAAATTTTCCCATACTTGGACGATTGCCTTATCAAGGCAAATTCTTTTCAAACCGCAAACACACATGTTCAAAGATGTCTGTCAAGGTTCCAATCTCTTCGAAAAATCTAATCTAATTCCATCTCAGAGAAAGACCTTTTTGGGAGCCACATTGGACACCCAGCTTACCCAGGCCTTCGTCTCAAACGAAAGGCAACGCAAGATCTGCAAGCTAGCTCACTCATTGCTAGCAAAAAGGTGCATTTCAGTTCGACAGTACAAGTCTTTCCTAGGGATGATTTCCTCCTGCATCCCTTTGATACCCAACTGCCATTTCAGAATGAGACCATTGCAAGAAGAACTCAACCTTCAATGGTTGCAGATTTCAGGGTCGTTTGATGATATCGTTCACATCACGCCTCAGATGTGAGAAGCCTTCCTTTGGTGGACTCACATAAGGAACATAGAAGAAGGATGCACATTCCTGGTCGAACCGCCGAATTTCACTATATCCACAGATGCTTCCCTTGAGAGATGGGGGGGGACGCACCTTCAAGGGATGACGGTAAACAGCAAATGAAGCATACAACAAAAGAAGTGGCATATCAACCTTCTGGAGTTGTGAGCCATTTTCTTGGCCCTAAAGTCATTTCGTACCATCATTCGGGGAGCCTCAGTTCTAATTCGAACAGACAATACTACAAGTATGCATTACTTAAACAAGCAGGGAGGAACAAAGTCGGCCCTACTCTTTCAACAGGCTCTAGAGATCTGGGATTGGGCGATTCATCACAAGACCAGCCTTTCAGCCATTCATGTACCAGGAGTCTCCAATGTTCTAGCGGATTCCCTCAGCAGGTCAACAATATCCACTCACGAGTGGGAGCTACATCACCCAACTTTAAAACTACTCTTTCAGAGGTGGGGCCACCCAGATCTGGATCTGTTTGCAACCAGGCAGAACTACAAATGCCCATCCTTTGCAAGTTGTGTTCCCCACAACGACTCATGCGGGAATGCGTTTTAGATGAATTGGTCGCAGATATTTACCTACGCCTTTCCACTGATTCCGTTGGTTCCCAGAGTTCTCCGCAAGATCAAGAGACAACCTTGCAGCATAATACTCATTGCTCCCAGATGGCCTTGCCAATACTGGTTCACCGAACTTCTCCTTCTTTCTTAGTGCGATCCCATACAGTTTCAACCAATACCAAACTTTGCCGCTTTGCTGCGCTGTGTGTCACAGAGGACGCGGTCGATTTCGGCAGGCTTAGTCCAGCTGATCGATCCCGTAAGGCCGCCGGCCATTTTGTTGTTGTATTGTTGTTTATCGCCCTGCCCTAGTCTCCACCCCGCTCCCGCCTTCCCAGCTGACCCGCCCTCCCACGAAGCCCTTCCTCTGCACTCTGACCCTATCGCGCTGTGACCGTTCTGCTCCCTGCGGACACGGACGCTCCCCACGCTGCTCCCTGACCTGCCTTGCCTCTCAGCTGAGTATCGCTTCGCAGCTCTGCTGCTTGCTTTAGCCACTTGCTCACTGCTGCTTGATAGTGCCTGAATTATCTGCATAGCGCTATTGTTGGTATCTATGCGCATTTGTCATTACTGCATTGGAATCGCTTGATCTTTACAGCGCCGCTCTGCTGCTTGCCCCGGCCGCTGCTACCTGCCTGGCATCGCATTTCACTTGCCGCTTTGCTGCGCTGTGTGTCACAGAGGACGCGGTCGATTTCGGCAGGCTTAGTCCAGCTGATCGATCCCGTAAGGCCGCCGGCCATTTTGTTGTTGTATTGTTGTTTATCGCCCTGCCCTAGTCTCCACCCCGCTCCCGCCTTCCCAGCTGACCCGCCCTCCCACGAAGCCCTTCCTCTGCACTCTGACCCTATCGCTCTGTGACCGTTCTGCTCCCTGCGGACACGGACGCTCCCCACGCTGCTCCCTGACCTGCCTTGCCTCTCAGCTGAGTATCGCTTCGCAGCTCTGCTGCTTGCTTTAGCCACTTGCTCACTGCTGCTTGATAGTGCCTGAATTATCTGCATAGCGCTATTGTTGGTATCTATGCGCATTTGTCATTACTGCATTGGAATCGCTTGATCTTTACAGCGCCGCTCTGCTGCTTGCCCCGGCCGCTGCTACCTGCCTGGCATCGCATTTCACTTGCCGCTTTGCTGCGCTGTGTGTCACAGAGGACGCGGTCGATTTCGGCAGGCTTAGTCCAGCTGATCGATCCCGTAAGGCCGCCGGCCATTTTGTTGTTGTATTGTTGTTTATCGCCCTGCCCTAGTCTCCACCCCGCTCCCGCCTTCCCAGCTGACCCGCCCTCCCACGAAGCCCTTCCTCTGCACTCTGACCCTATCGCGCTGTGACCGTTCTGCACCCTGCGGACACGGACGCTCCCCACGCTGCTCCCTGACCTGCCTTGCCTCTCAGCTGAGTATCGCTTCGCAGCTCTGCTGCTTGCTTTAGCCACTTGCTCACTGCTGCTTGATAGTGCCTGAATTATCTGCATAGCGCTATTGTTGGTATCTATGCGCATTTGTCATTACTGCATTGGAATCGCTTGATCTTTACAGCGCCGCTCTGCTGCTTGCCCCGGCCGCTGCTACCTGCCTGGCATCGCATTTCACTTGCCGCTTTGCTGCGCTGTGTGTCACAGAGGACGCGGTCGATTTCGGCAGGCTTAGTCCAGCTGATCGATCCCGTAAGGCCGCCGGCCATTTTGTTGTTGTATTGTTGTTTATCGCCCTGCCCTAGTCTCCACCCCGCTCCCGCCTTCCCAGCTGACCCGCCCTCCCACGAAGCCCTTCCTCTGCACTCTGACCCTATCGCACTGTGACCGTTCTGCTCCCTGCGGACACGGACGCTCCCCACGCTGCTCCCTGACCTGCCTTGCCTCTCAGCTGAGTATCGCTTCGCAGCTCTGCTGCTTGCTTTAGCCACTTGCTCACTGCTGCTTGATAGTGCCTGAATTATCTGCATAGCGCTATTGTTGGTATCTATGCGCATTTGTCATTACTGCATTGGAATCGCTTGATCTTTACAGCGCCGCTCTGCTGCTTGCCCTGGCCGCTGCTACCTGCCTGGCATCGCATTTCACTTGCCGCTTTGCTGCGCTGTGTGTCACAGAGGACGCGGTCGATTTCGGCAGGCTTAGTCCAGCTGATCGATCCCGTAAGGCCGCCGGCCATTTTGTTGTTGTATTGTTGTTTATCGCCCTGCCCTAGTCTCCACCCCGCTCCCGCCTTCCCAGCTGACCCGCCCTCCCACGAAGCCCTTCCTCTGCACTCTGACCCTATCGCGCTGTGACCGTTCTGCTCCCTGCGGACACGGACGCTCCCCACGCTGCTCCCTGACCTGCCTTGCCTCTCAGCTGAGTATCGCTTCGCAGCTCTGCTGCTTGCTTTAGCCACTTGCTCACTGCTGCTTGATAGTGCCTGAATTATCTGCATAGCGCTATTGTTGGTATCTATGCGCATTTGTCATTACTGCATTGGAATCGCTTGATCTTTACAGCGCCGCTCTGCTGCTTGCCCCGGCCGCTGCTACCTGCCTGGCATCGCATTTCACTTGCCGCTTTGCTGCGCTGTGTGTCACAGAGGACGCGGTCGATTTCGGCAGGCTTAGTCCAGCTGATCGATCCCGTAAGGCCGCCGGCCATTTTGTTGTTGTATTGTTGTTTATCGCCCTGCCCTAGTCTCCACCCCGCTCCCGCCTTCCCAGCTGACCCGCCCTCCCACGAAGCCCTTCCTCTGCACTCTGACCCTATCGCGCTGTGACCGTTCTGCTCCCTGCGGACACGGACGCTCCCCACGCTGCTCCCTGACCTGCCTTGCCTCTCAGCTGAGTATCGCTTCGCAGCTCTGCTGCTTGCTTTAGCCACTTGCTCACTGCTGCTTGATAGTGCCTGAATTATCTGCATAGCGCTATTGTTGGTATCTATGCGCATTTGTCATTACTGCATTGGAATCGCTTGATCTTTACAGCGCCGCTCTGCTGCTTGCCCCGGCCGCTGCTACCTGCCTGGCATCGCATTTCACTTGCCGCTTTGCTGCGCTGTGTGTCACAGAGGACGCGGTCGATTTCGGCAGGCTTAGTCCAGCTGATCGATCCCGTAAGGCCGCCGGCCATTTTGTTGTTGTATTGTTGTTTATCGCCCTGCCCTAGTCTCCACCCCGCTCCCGCCTTCCCAGCTGACCCGCCCTCCCACGAAGCCCTTCCTCTGCACTCTGACCCTATCGCGCTGTGACCGTTCTGCTCCCTGCGGACACGGACGCTCCCCACGCTGCTCCCTGACCTGCCTTGCCTCTCAGCTGAGTATCGCTTCGCAGCTCTGCTGCTTGCTTTAGCCACTTGCTCACTGCTGCTTGATAGTGCCTGAATTATCTGCATAGCGCTATTGTTGGTATCTATGCGCATTTGTCATTACTGCATTGGAATCGCTTGATCTTTACAGCGCCGCTCTGCTGCTTGCCCCGGCCGCTGCTACCTGCCTGGCATCGCATTTCACTTGCCGCTTTGCTGCGCTGTGTGTCACAGAGGACGCGGTCGATTTCGGCAGGCTTAGTCCAGCTGATCGATCCCGTAAGGCCGCCGGCCATTTTGTTGTTGTATTGTTGTTTATCGCCCTGCCCTAGTCTCCACCCCGCTCCCGCCTTCCCAGCTGACCCGCCCTCCCACAAAGCCCTTCCTCTGCACTCTGACCCTATCGCGCTGTGACCGTTCTGCTCCCTGCGGACACGGACGCTCCCCACGCTGCTCCCTGACCTGCCTTGCCTCTCAGCTGAGTATCGCTTTGCAGCTCTGCTGCTTGCTTTAGCCACTTGCTCACTGCTGCTTGATAGTGCCTGAATTATCTGCATAGCGCTATTGTTGGTATCTATGCGCATTTGTCATTACTGCATTGGAATCGCTTGATCTTTACAGCGCCGCTCTGCTGCTTGCCCCGGCCGCTGCTACCTGCCTGGCATCGCATTTCACTTGCCGCTTTGCTGCGCTGTGTGTCACAGAGGACGCGGTCGATTTCGGCAGGCTTAGTCCAGCTGATCGATCCCGTAAGGCCGCCGGCCATTTTGTTGTTGTATTGTTGTTTATCGCCCTGCCCTAGTCTCCACCCCGCTCCCGCCTTCCCAGCTGACCCGCCCTCCCACGAAGCCCTTCCTCTGCACTCTGACCCTATCGCGCTGTGACCGTTCTGCTCCCTGCGGACACGGACGCTCCCCACGCTGCTCCCTGACCTGCCTTGCCTCTCAGCTGAGTATCGCTTCGCAGCTCTGCTGCTTGCTTTAGCCACTTGCTCACTGCTGCTTGATAGTGCCTGATTTATCTGCATAGCGCTATTGTTGGTATCTATGCGCATTTGTCATTACTGCATTGGAATCGCTTGATCTTTACAGCGCCGCTCTGCTGCTTGCCCCGGCCGCTGCTACCTGCCTGGCATCGCATTTCACTTGCCGCTTTGCTGCGCTGTGTGTCACAGAGGACGCGGTCGATTTCGGCAGGCTTAGTCCAGCTGATCGATCCCGTAAGGCCGCCGGCCATTTTGTTGTTGTATTGTTGTTTATCGCCCTGCCCTAGTCTCCACCCCGCTCCCGCCTTCCCAGCTGACCCGCCCTCCCACGAAGCCCTTCCTCTGCACTCTGACCCTATCGCGCTGTGACCGTTCTGCTCCCTGCGGACACGGACGCTCCCCACGCTGCTCCCTGACCTGCCTTGCCTCTCAGCTGAGTATCGCTTCGCAGCTCTGCTGCTTGCTTTAGCCACTTGCTCACTGCTGCTTGATAGTGCCTGAATTATCTGCATAGCGCTATTGTTGGTATCTATGCGCATTTGTCATTACTGCATTGGAATCGCTTGATCTTTACAGCGCCGCTCTGCTGCTTGCCCCGGCCGCTGCTACCTGCCTGGCATCGCATTTCACTTGCCGCTTTGCTGCGCTGTGTGTCACAGAGGACGCGGTCGATTTCGGCAGGCTTAGTCCAGCTGATCGATCCCGTAAGGCCGCCGGCCATTTTGTTGTTGTATTGTTGTTTATCGCCCTGCCCTAGTCTCCACCCCGCTCCCGCCTTCCCAGCTGACCCGCCCTCCCACGAAGCCCTTCCTCTGCACTCTGACCCTATCGCGCTGTGACCGTTCTGCTCCCTGCGGACACGGACGCTCCCCACGCTGCTCCCTGACCTGCCTTGCCTCTCAGCTGAGTATCGCTTCGCAGCTCTGCTGCTTGCTTTAGCCACTTGCTCACTGCTGCTTGATAGTGCCTGAATTATCTGCATAGCGCTATTGTTGGTATCTATGCGCATTTGTCATTACTGCATTGGAATCGCTTGATCTTTACAGCGCCGCTCTGCTGCTTGCCCCGGCCGCTGCTACCTGCCTGGCATCGCATTTCACTTGCCGCTTTGCTGCGCTGTGTGTCACAGAGGACGCGGTCGATTTCGGCAGGCTTAGTCCAGCTGATCGATCCCGTAAGGCCGCCGGCCATTTTGTTGTTG
The DNA here is from genome assembly GCF_964263255.1 of Lissotriton vulgaris. Lineage (NCBI taxonomy): Eukaryota > Metazoa > Chordata > Amphibia > Caudata > Salamandridae > Lissotriton > Lissotriton vulgaris. The sequence continues at coordinate 1,684,003,086 of NC_141693.1, read as the reverse complement.
TATTGTTGTTTATCGCCCTGCCCTAGTCTCCACCCCGCTCCCGCCTTCCCAGCTGACCCGCCCTCCCACAAAGCCCTTCCTCTGCACTCTGACCCTATCGCGCTGTGACCGTTCTGCTCCCTGCGGACACGGACGCTCCCCACGCTGCTCCCTGACCTGCCTTGCCTCTCAGCTGAGTATCGCTTCGCAGCTCTGCTGCTTGCTTTAGCCACTTGCTCACTGCTGCTTGATAGTGCCTGAATTATCTGCATAGCGCTATTGTTGGTATCTATGCGCATTTGTCATTACTGCATTGGAATCGCTTGATCTTTACAGCGCCGCTCTGCTGCTTGCCCCGGCCGCTGCTACCTGCCTGGCATCGCATTTCACTTGCCGCTTTGCTGCGCTGTGTGTCACAGAGGACGCGGTCGATTTCGGCAGGCTTAGTCCAGCTGATCGATCCCGTAAGGCCGCCGGCCATTTTGTTGTTGTATTGTTGTTTATCGCCCTGCCCTAGTCTCCACCCCGCTCCCGCCTTCCCAGCTGACCCGCCCTCCCACGAAGCCCTTCCTCTGCACTCTGACCCTATCGCGCTGTGACCGTTCTGCTCCCTGCGGACACGGACGCTCCCCACGCTGCTCCCTGAACTGCCTTGCCTCTCAGCTGAGTATCGCTTCGCAGCTCTGCTGCTTGCTTTAGCCACTTGCTCACTGCTGCTTGATAGTGCCTGAATTATCTGCATAGCGCTATTGTTGGTATCTATGCGCATTTGTCATTACTGCATTGGAATCGCTTGATCTTTACAGCGCCGCTCTGCTGCTTGCCCCGGCCGCTGCTACCTGCCTGGCATCGCATTTCACTTGCCGCTTTGCTGCGCTGTGTGTCACAGAGGACGCGGTCGATTTCGGCAGGCTTAGTCCAGCTGATCGATCCCGTAAGGCCGCCGGCCATTTTGTTGTTGTATTGTTGTTTATCGCCCTGCCCTAGTCTCCACCCCGCTCCCGCCTTCCCAGCTGACCCGCCCTCGCCCCTCCCCCCTCACCACCTTTTATGACAGGAATATCCACGCGCAGCGTCCACGCGCAGCGACCGCGCCCAATCCGCGCCGAAGGTGCGCCAAAGGTAAGCCCGTCTACGCCCGTCCGCGCCTGGACCTCGCCCAGCGCCAGACCCCCTGGCCCCCGTCCCTCCCAGCCCTCCCGCATTACCTACGATGCCGCCACCCTCCTAGCCCTTAACCCCGGTCGCGCCCCCAACTGCGTCCAAGCCGCTCCTGGACGCACCCATGGACCATTCTCCTGCCTCTCCTGCAAATTTAGCGGCACCGACAACATCTCCGCTGCGACCACAACACAGATTACCGACCCCAACCACCTAGAATGCATCCTTCTCAACACCCGCTCGGTCCACAGGCATGCCATCGACCTTTGGAACCTACTAGACACCATCTCTCCGGACGTCGCTTTCCTAACGGAAACATGGATGAACGCTTCCTCCGCCCCTGACATCGCCATCGCTATCCCTGATGACTATAAGATCACACGCAAGGACCGCACCGACCATACAGGAGGAGGAATCGCCATCGTCCATAAGAAATCAATCCGCATCTCAACCAGCTCTGACGCCAACCTCGCTAACTCCGAACACCTTCACTTCCAGATCCACATCGACCCCAAATCCACACTCCGAGGCACTCTCCTCTACAGACCACCAGGACCCCGCGCAAAATTCAGTGAAGACATCACGGACTTCATCACCCCACACGCACTCCCCTCCAAAGACTACATCCTTCTGGGAGACCTCAACTTCCACCTTGAAAAGATCAACGACCGCAACACCGCCACCCTTTTGGACAACCTCGCCAACCTCGGACTTAAACAACTGGTCACTTCCCCCACCCACATCGCAGGTCACACTCTCGACCCCATCTTCACCTCCAGCAACAATGTCTCCTTCAGCCACACTACGGATCTCCTCTGGACTGACCACAGCTGCGTTCACTTCACCTACAACAAGCCGAAACCCACCATCCTCCTCCAACCAACTCTACAAAGAAACTGGAACAAAATCACCACAAAACAGATCTCCACATCGCTCCTTCAAACCTCCCCAGCCCTCTCTTCTAACGCAAACGAAGCCGCCTCCAACCTCACCCTTTGGTTATCCAACACCGCCGACAACTTAGCACCACTGAAAAAACGTCAACACAAACTTGGCATCAAGAAGGCCTCATGGTTCAACGACGACCTCAAGAAGTCCAAGAAACTGTGCCGCTCCCTTGAAAAGGCCTGGAAAAAAGACCCATCCACCAGCAACAAGGACGCCTTCAAAAGCGCCATCCGTACTCACCACCAACTGATCCGAAAAGCCAAGAAAACAGCATTCAAAGATCGACTTGACAACAACGCCCACAACAGCAAGGAACTTTTCAACATCGTCAAGGAATTCTCCAACCCCTCGGCCAACTCCAACGACATCACCCCCTCTCAAACCCTCTGCGATTCCCTAGCCTCTTTTTTCCACAACAAGATTGCTGACATCCACAACAGCTTTGACAACCAACCCGGAAGCCAACCCACCCCACCATCAGCTGACCTTCTTCCCCCCGTCAACACCCTTAACGCCTGGAACCCAATCTCCACTGAGGACACCATCCGCCTGATGAATTCCATCCACTCTGGATCCCCCACTGACCCATGCCCTCACCACATCTTCAACAAAGCAGACTCCGTCATAGCTCCGCACCTCCGAGACGTCATCAACTGCTCCCTCAACTCCGCTACCTTCCCAGAAGACTGGAAACACGCTGAACTCACCGCCCTTCTGAAAAAACCAACAGCAGACCCCACCGAACTCAAAAACTACCGCCCCATCTCGCTTCTTCCATTCCCGGCCAAAGTCATCGAGAAAGCTGTCAACAACCAGCTCGCCGCCTTCCTCGAAGCCAACAAATCTCTCGACCCCTCACAATATGGCTTCCGAGCCAAACACAGCACTGAGACCGCCCTCATCGCAGCAACAGACGACATTCGAACTCTACTGGACAATGGAGACACAGTCGCCCTCATCCTCCTCGACCTCTCTGCAGCCTTCGACACAGTCTGCCACAGCACACTTTTACAACGCCTCAGAAACATCGGAATCCAAGGAAAGGCACTGGAATGGATCACCTCGTTCCTCACCGGAAGAACCCAGAGAGTCCGCCTCCCACCATTCAAGTCCGAGGCCTCAGAAATCATCTGCGGCGTACCACAAGGATCCTCACTCAGTCCCACCCTCTTCAACGTATACATGAGCCCCCTCGCGGCCATCGCCCGCCAACACAACCTCAACATCATCTCTTACGCGGATGACACTCAACTGATCCTATCTCTCACCAAGGACCCCAGCACCGCCAAAACTAACCTACACGAGGGAATGAAAGAAGTCGCCGAATGGATGAAACAAAGCCGTCTGAAACTGAACTCAGACAAAACAGAAGTCCTCATCCTAGGTAAATCCCCCTCTGCATGGGACGACTCTTGGTGGCCGGAAGCCCTCGGGAAAGCACCCATCCCGACAGACCACGCACGGAACCTAGGCGTCATCCTGGATTCTTCACTCTCAATGAACAGACAAGTCAGCGCCGTATCCTCTTCCTGCTTTAACATTCTTCGCATGCTCAGAAAAACATTTCGCTGGATCCCCTCCGAAACAAGGAAAACAGTCACCCACGCTCTGGTCACGAGCCGACTGGACTACGGAAACACCCTCTACGCAGGTACTACCGCAAAACTCCAGAAGAAACTACAACGAATCCAAAACGCCTCAGCCAGGCTCATATTAGACATCCCACGCAACGAACACATCTCTGGTCACCTTAAAAACCTCCATTGGCTACCCGTCAATAAGAGGATTACTTTCCGACTGCTTACCCACGCACACAAATCACTCTACGACATCGGACCAGAGTGCCTCAACTCTCGACTGTCCTTTTACACCCCCTCCCGCCAACTTCGCTCTTCCAGCCAAGCCTTGGCCACTGTACCTCGCATCAACAAGACCACCATGGGAGGCAGATCCTTCTCTTACCTGGCTGCCAAAACATGGAACTCACTCCCCGCTTACCTTCGCCTCACCCAGAATCACCTAGCGTTCAGAAAGCAGCTTAAAACCTGGATATTTGACAAATAATCCTACTCCCCTTCCTAAGCGCCTTGAAACCCTCTGGGTATGTAGTGCGCTATATAAATGTTATGACTTGACTTGACTTGACGTTCTATCTTCACCTAGCAAGATCGGGCCTATCCCATTCCACTTTGAAAGTGTTCTTGGCGGCGATTTGTAGGTATCGGCAGGACAGATCTAATTCTCTTTATTCAACTAGAGTTATTCAGCAATTCTTCAAGGGATTATTTTGGATGTTCCCCTCTATTCGGCATCCACCTCCATTCTGGCATCTTAATGTGGTGCTTACACAACATATGCAGCACCCTTTTGAGCCTATTCATAAAGTGGATTTAAAGTTCCTTTCTTGGAAAGTTTCTTTGCTATTGGCTCTGACATCAGCAACGAGAGTCAGTGACATTCAGACGTTCACTATTAAATCCCCTTTTCTTCAATTCACCTCAAAATCAGTAGTGCTACGCACCAATCCCGGCTTCATGCCAAAAGTACCTGCCGACTTCCACCTTAATGAACCGATAATTTTAAAGACATTCTTTCCAAATCCACAGACAGCTGCGGAAAGGGCCTTGCATTCCCTTGACATCAGAAGATGTCTCAAGTTTTATTTACAACGGACTGCAACAATCCGTAAATCCGACCAACTGTTTGTGGCCTTTGGTAAGCTACGTCAAGGATATTCTGTTTCCAAACCAACCATGGCTCGTTGGATTTCTGCTGTGATTTGTCTATGCCATCAACAGGCGGGAAGACCTTTGCAAGCAATGCCAAGAGCGCATTCTACAATAGCAATTTCTTAATCTGCCGCTCTTTTTGCCGGTGTCCTTCTCCATCAAATCTGCAGAGCGGCAACTTGGTCCAATAGACACACTTTTACCAAACACTACTGTTTGGAGACCTCAAGCGATGCAGATACGTCAGTGGGACAAGCTGTTCTCCGCAATCTTTTTAAATAAGGTGAGCCTCGGTTCTCCCTCCTCCACTATGCTCTTTTTAGATGCTTATTGACTTACTGTTTATATATCTTGAACTTGTTCTGCATATGTTAGGAGCAAATGTATCTATGTACAATTATGATATTATTAATCATACTTCATTATAGTATATGTGTATTTATATATATATATATATATATATATATATATATATGTGTGTGTGTGTGTGTGTATATATATGTGTGTGTGTGTATGTTTAGATTTATATATATATACTTGGTACAAACGCATTTTACGAGCATTATGTTCTGTTCTGCTATCCTGATTCAGGCATTTGAATCTATGAAAGACTCTGCAATACTGGAGAATAACAATAATTACTTACCTGTAATCTGAGGTTCTCCAGTATTGGTGTCTTTCATAGATTCACATGCAACTGAGCCTCCCCTCAGAGGCTGGTTTAGGCTATCTTGTTTTGGTTCACTCCTGTGCGAGAAAAACTGAGAGCCTGAGCCTCGGGGGAGACCATTCTGGTGGGTGCTGTCGCCTGATTGGCTGCAGTTTGGACTAATATATAATTACTATGATAGTCATGAGTGTAGAAGTTTTTTCTCTTGTAGCTTAGGGCTACTTTACTTCCTGGTTGTTAATTTCCAAGGTTTTTTGGTTAATATGTACATATTATTGCTTTTTTATGTACCGTGGGACTCCCACTCCGACGACAGGGAATGATTCAGGCATGTGAATCTATGAAAGACACCAATACTGGAGAACCACAGATTACAGGTAAGTAACTATTGTTCTTCCTTCATGAGAACTAAGTTGTAAGTTACATGTGTTCTCTCTTTTTTGTACCTTTGTAGATTGTAGACCTATTACTTACACATGGTGCAGATGTGAACATGGCAGACAAGCAGGGTCGAACTCCACTAATGATGGCAGCCTCAGAAGGACATCTTGGCACAGTTGAATTTCTGATGGCACAAGGTACGTTCTTCCTGATAACGTTATTATTTTGTATGTGTTTTCAATAATTGTTAATATAGTTTGATTTCCTTCCTGCCTTAAATAAGGTATAGGAAATTGGTAGACTTTAGCTTGTCTTGGGAACTTTTTTCAGGTCAGCAAAGCCAAATGTCGAACCTTAGACTGCAATCGTTGAAGAGAAAGAACGACCTGTGGCCCCTTCTTTTGCAGTAGGAAGCAAGTCGTAACAAAGTAATCTAGACTATAATTACGAAAGATGTTGAACATTGATATGATATGCTTTTGGCTTTTTGTACTCTATATCTGGCACATTTTTCAGTTAAATATACAGTGCCTCGGTCTTATCCAGTAACTGACTGTTGGTTATCCTTCTTTTAAAGGGAAGAATGCACTTATAAAAGATGGCCAGGAAAAAACTGAGCTCTATCGCAGCCTGTTTTTGAGGCACCTGCAAAAGCTTGAATTGTGGTGATGATGGTAGCTTATGCATTGAAAGGGGCATTTTGTTCATGTGTTTGCGGTGATGAAATGAGTGCATAGGTACCTGGACCGTGGTCTGTAAGCAGCAATTCTCTTGTAGTTTCTTCAGATTTACAATGCTCACAGATTGCTGTTTTTCTGGAAAACCCAATATTATTTTGAGGATTTATGAGAAATTCGGGGAGTTTGCGAGAGGTCTGTCTAGAACAGGCCAAATTGAACGTATTCTCTTCAAACTGAGAGATCTGTGTCCGGGGCACCAACCACTCTACAGATCTATCCAGTAGCACTTTTAATTCATGTTGGCTAAAACTACAAAGTTATCTAACTGGTAAAATCTTATATTGTGTTTAAAATCTTCATCAGCTTTGTAGCAGTAATATATCTTGAGTTGGAAGACATTCTAGTAAGCCCCATATATTTGAGGAGCGATAATACAAACTGGGTACAGGCCTCGTTTTGGCCTGTCTACAGATATTAAACGAGGGCTCAATACTGAGACTCCCATTTCCTAATGGGGTTAGTGCAAGTGCTTCAGATTGCACAGAACAAAAACACAGAACAGCAGGAAACTGTTTCTGTTGCAGGTGATCCCTCGATTGATCCCTTTAAAAAACCACAGAGGGGAACTACAAACATGCCCACAACTTCGTGTTATTGTAATTTGTTATATTAATATGCAACAGTAAAAATCAGTTATTCATCGAAGGTGGTTGATTTGTGTGAAGGTAAACTGTGCAGAATTATGCATACTGTGCTGTTTATCTGAAAGAAACAGGTTAGTATTAGATTCCTTACCTTAGAATATCCCCAGGCGTCAGACTGGATCCGGAAACTTTTGCGTAGCAATACCCTTGCGCGTCAGTAGGCGTCGACTGCGGCTCCACGTCCGTCGTCGGCGTTGTTGGCGCCGCCGGAGTACTTAGACGCCGCCCTCGCGCGCTGACGTCAGTTCATCTTTTTTCTGCGCAAACAAGCGCCGATCCGGAAAAAGTGGTACCCTTAGTCATTTTTTGACTCCGACGGTGCCGGTAGGGATGCCCGGGTTTAAACCCTGCGTCGACTGCAGCCGACTGATGTCGGTTACCGACCCCCATCGCAGGTGTCTACATTGCCTGGGGCCCGGCCACGATGACAAGTCGTGCCCCGACTGCCGGGCCTTGATGTCGAAGGCTAGGCGGGAGCGGTCCCGCAAGCGCCTCGAGCTCTGGCAGTCGGCCCGCACCGTTCGAGGTCCCGGTCCGGAAGGAAGTCGAGGAACCGGTCTCGGGGCCGGTGTAATCACAGCTCGGGGAGTCGACACCACTCCTCGGGCTCCAAGTCCTCAGGTAAGAGGCACAAGAAGTTGAAGAGGCGACATCGCTCTTCTGACTCCCCCCAACGCTCGAACGACGCAGCCAGGGGTTCGGGCGACACCACCCACGCGGCTCCGCCGGACCCTCAGGCGTCGCGGCCTGCTCCATACCCGCCGGTCCCTGGGCAGAACGCGACGCCGGAGGAGATCGATGCCTTCCTAATGGCCATGAGGTCGCTCACTCCTCTGTCGGGTTCCGCGGGGCCTTCGGGCCAAGCGGCTCCGACTGGGAGCCCAAGCCGTCGGCGCCTTCGGTCCCAGCGCCGCAGGGCCCCGCTGGATCCGGTTCCGGATCCGGGTCGTCGCCGGTCGACCTTACGACCGCGCCGGCCCCTAGGGTGTCGCCCCTGACGCCAATGCAGGACGACGACATCCCCGGTCCCCCCCTCGACCCGGTTCAGACTCTGAAGCGCCGCCGCTGAATGCCGCATTCGGCGCCGGCAGAAGACTTTTTCTTCTATGATCCGGCCTCATCATTTGCCCCTGAGTACCAGGAGATGGGTGGCGAGGCGGATTGGGAGGGGTCTGAGGACCCTCTGGCACGTGAGTGCCAGTCTTATCAGGACTGTGCAGGTGAGCTAGGGGATGCAAGTGGTCTGGACACTTCGCCAGACACTGGCTTTGTCTCCCCTCCTAGCGTGGCTTCGGAGGAGGGGGCTGCCTATAGTGTGGTGTTGACGCGGGCGACCAAGGCCTTATCCCTTGAACTCCCCGTCGCAGCCGTGAGGACTAACCTCCTCACTGAGGTCCTTAAACTGCAAGCAAGCTCTTCGGAGACTCTGTTGCCGTTAAATGAGGCCTTGTCTGACGTTCTTTTGGGCACTTGGTCCAGGCCCGCTACAGGTCTCCCTGTAGATAGGAACGCGGCCAGACGCCACCGCCCGGCTCCGGGCGACCCTTGCTTTCTGTCCAACCACCCCCGAGAGCCTGTTCATACAGGCTTCTAACTCCCAGACCGCATTCCCAATGGCTCCCCCGATCGGGAATCCAAGAGGTACGAACAGTATAGTAAGAAGATGTTCTTCTCACTGAGTTTGGGGTTGCGGTCAGTTAACACTGCATGCCTCTTGGGCCGTTATCCCTACTCTCTCTGGGACACGGTTGCGGAAGTGCTGCCACAATGTCCGGAGGAGGCCCAGACTAAACTCGGCCAAGCCCTTGCGGAGGGTCGAGATGCGGCACGGTATTCCATCCGATGTGGACTGGATACAACAGACTCACTAGGCAGAGCGATGGCAACGACGGTGTCGATTCGTCGCCACGCCTGGCTGAGGTCCGCCAACTTTTCTGCTGACTGCTGATGTCCAAAAGTGTTGTGTGTGCTGGAACCCGATGTGATATATCCGTGCCCAATTTAGTGAAAAACAAATATACCTCTATAAAAAGGGTGAGGCTAACTAGCAACTCATGACTTTATTCTGTGCTGTTAGCTCACTCTGTTAAAAGTCAACCGACATGTTTCATCACTTTGCCTTACGTTTCAGTGATTTCTTCAGGGTTTCTTGGTGGGTCAGCGTTTAACATGCACCTTTCTTAGTCTTCCCTTATTGTACCAGGTGGCCTTCTGTGGCAAGCCTACCCGGCCCCCGTGGAAGACTGCTTGACGTGTACCGTCCCCTGTCTCAGTAGTGGGACGCTGTGAACCGCCAGTAGGTCGGTATCGCTTACGCATGCAGGTGTGGTCTCGGCTCACCCCTAGGTCTTAGCTGCCCTGGACCCGGGAGACTGGATGGTAGTGTTGGACTTGCAGGATGCTTATTTTCACATCCCCGTCCTGCCGGCCCACCGGCGTTACCTGCGGTTCACGGTAGGCCACGAGCACTTTCAGTTCACCGTGCTCCCCTTCGGCCTTACCAGCGCCCCACGGGTGTTCACGAAAGTGATGGCGGTGGTCGCAGCTCATCTGTGCAGGTTAGGGGTTTCAGTCTTCCCCTACCTCGACGACTGGTTGTTGAAGGCGGGCTCGCCCCAGACAGTCGTCAGCCATCTCCAGACACGGCCGACCTCCTGCAGCTGCTGGGGTTCTCCATCAATGTGCAGAAGTCACACCTGTGTCCCTCTCCGAAGCTCCTCTTCATCGGAGCGGTTCTAGACTCTGCGCAGTTTCGGGTTTATTCTCCGAACAGCGGGTTCGGGATATTTAGGCTCTGACTCCGATCTTTCAGCTGTTATCCCGAGTTTCGGTCAGGTTGACTCTGCGGCTCCTGGGGCTGATGGCCTCCTCCATCCTTCTGGTGCATCACGCCAGGTGGCGGTTGCAGGCTCTGCAGTGGGACCTGAAGTTTCAGTGGGCCCAGCATCAGGGCAACTTGTCCGACCATGTCTTGATTTCGGAGGGCACTGCAAGACAGTTACAGTGGTGGCTCACGGACGGCGATTGGGTCAGCGGCAGATCCCTCTCCCTACCCCAACCGGAGCACGTAGTTGTGACGGACGCGTCCCTCCAGAGCTGGCGAGGCCGCATGGGAGAGGCAGAGATCAGAGGCCTATGGTCTCCGGCGGAGTCCCGGCTCCATATCAACCTTCTAGAGCTGCGGGCTATCCGGCTTGCACTGAAGGCATTCCTCCCCTCTGTCCGGGGGAGTTTAGTGCAGGTGTTCACGGACAACACCACCGCCATGTGGTACTGCAACAAACAGGGCGGGGTGGGGTCGTGGACCCTCTGCCAGGAGGCTCTGCCCCTCTGGCAGTGGCTGGAACATCAGGGCGTGACCCTGGTGGTTCAACACCTGGCAGGTTCCCTGAACGTCAGGGCGGACCAACTCAGCCGTCAGTACATGATGGATCACGAATGGCATCTGAACTCGGACGTGGCCAAAACCTCTTTTAGCAGTGGGGAGAGCCTTGGTTAGATATATTCGCCACAGAAGAGAATGCGCAATGTCATCAGTTCTGCCCGTTGGAATTTCCAAGGTGGCACTCGCTCGGAGACGCATTTCGTCGCGAGTGGAGCTGCGGTCTGTTGTACGCCTTTCCGCCTCTACCACTCCTGCCCAGAGTGCTGAAGAAGATAAGGCGTGACCGGGCCCAAGTCATCCTTGTGGCTCCGTGGTATCCCGAGCTACTCAGCATGTCTGTCGATCCCCTGATTAGTCTGCCTCTTCAGGAGGACCTTCTGTCGCAGCAGCAGGGGACGGTCCTCCACCCGAACCTGTCCAGTCTTCACTCACATGCGTGGAGATTGAGCGGCGGCAGTTGAGGCCATTTGACTTGCCTCCTGAAGTCTGTAATGTGATTCTGGCAGCCAGGCGTCCCTCCATCAAATTTGGAACACATTTGTGGCATGGTGCACAGCAAAGGCTGTGGATCCCCTTTCTGCCCCTCTTTCAGAGGTTCTCCTCTTTCTTCTTTCTCTTGCCCAGCAGGGCTCTGCTCTGGGCACTCTGAAGAGCTACCTCTCTGCCATTTTCGCCACCTTAAGGCTCCCTGATCAGCCCTCTTTGTTCAAGTCCCCAGTTGTAAATAGGTTTTTGAAGGGCATCACTCATATGTTCCCTCCTGTTCCTTGGGTGATGACTTAATGGGACTTGAACCTTTTTCTGACTTATCTGATGTGCGCTCCCTTCAAGCCACTTCATAACTGTCCTCTTTCTCTCCTTACTCTTAAAACTGCATTCCTGATTGCCATCACCTCTGCCAGGAGAGTGAGTGAGCTCCAGGCTCTTTCTTCTAAACCTCCTTTACTTTCTGTCCAGCCGGACAAAGTTGTGTTGCGGACTCGACCCTCTTTCCTGCCCAAGGTAGTCACAGCCTTCCACATCGGGCAGTCCATCACCTTTCCCACCTTCTTTCCGACTCCGCATCTCTCGAAAGAGGAAGAGAGGCTCCACCGTCTGGACCCAAGACGTGCGCTCTTATTCTATCTGGATCGCACACGTCAGTTCCAGGTGGATGGCCAACTCTTTGTTGGTTACGTGGGCGCTAAGAAGGGTCGGGCGGTGCACAAGCGACCATTTCTTGATGGGTCATCTTGTGCATCAAGGCTCTGGCTAGAATGGAGCCTCCTGTGGGGCTACGTGCCCATTCCACTCGGACTACGGCGACTACTACTGCCCTGGTTTGGGGCGTCCCCTTGCAGGACATCTGTCAGGCAGCTACGTGGGCCTCGCTGCACACGTTCGCAAGACACTACTGACTGGACAGCCAAGTCCGGAGAGATGGCTTTTTCTGCTGTTCCGTTCTCCAGGATTTTCTGGTGTGATTATTGGTTCGCAGACCCACCAAGGTAAGGTCTGTTTCTTTCAGATGCACAAGTTCCTTACCTTCGGTAACGATATATCTGTAAGAAACAGTAGTTAGTATTAGATTCCTTACCGCCCCACCCATCCTCCCCGTTCTGCGAATCAATATCTAGGGTAAAGGTCATCCCCTTTCAGGGCCCTAGTTTCATGGCACCAGTGTTCGTTTTTATCATGGCTCTGCGTTTCTGGCGCGGAAAAGCTGTGTATAAGAACTGACGTCAGCGCGCGAAGCCGGCGTCTAAGTACTCCGGCGACGTCATCCCTGCGCCGACGACGGACGCGGAGCTGCAGACGACGCCTACCGACGCGCAAGGGTACTGCTACGCAAAAGCTTCTGGATCCAGTCTGACGCCTGGGGATATTCTAAGGTAAGGAATCTAATACTAACTACTGTTTCTTACAGATATATCGTTACCAAAGGTAAGTAACTTTTGCATTTGATCACAAGAGTATGGGTTGCAGGTGTTACTTTCTGTACAGTCTTTGCTAAAAGAATGTTTTGTTGACAATTGCTGAGGTTTTCTTATGCCACAGGAAATGTATATCGCTACAGTCTCACACAGTCCTTTGGACATGATGGTGGAATGTCATTGTGGGGTGTACAGGCATGTCTTTGGTGTGAGTTCCCTTTACTAACACTAATCATTCTTCTTCGAAGGGTTCACATTTGATTGCCATGGTTCATTTTTACAGGTGCCTCAATTGCCCTCATTGATAAAGAAGGGCTGACTGCTTTGAGTTGGGCCTGTCTGAAAGGTCATCTGTCTGTTGTGCGCTCGTTGGTGGAGAATGGGGCTGCAACGGACCATGCTGATAAGAATGGGCGCACCCCCCTGGATCTTGCTGCCTTCTACGGTGATGCTGAGGTGGTGAGTGTTTTCACAGGTTATCTTAGCAATATCTGAAAAGATTGAGAGCCTGTTTTAGGAGTTAGTTCTTTTGGAATGATTAATGGAATTTTTTAAGTTTAAAAGTAAGTTTATTAGGGTAAGTACTACATCAATACAGAAGATATAAGGATAATGAATAATAGAAGAATTACATACAATATATCAATTGTGTAATAAACAAACGAGTAGGGTTCGAATTAGGTATAGTCCAACATATCATGCATAAGTAAGAAAACAGCAACATATGAAAAAAATTGCATCATGTATGGTGTATAGAAGTTCAGAGAACAAAATAGAATACAAATTAAAACATGTAATATCGATCTAAAGGATGTCATGGGTATAGCTGCTTCTTGTTGTTGAGGAACCAGACGTAGAGAGCGTCTTGCACTTGTATCAGTGAAAAGTTTAATAGGTGACCATTAGTCTAAGCGCTTTGGTGCCATGTATAATGGATATACAAAGGTCGTATCTAGTCTGTGATTATAACAAACAGCATACCACCATGCCTGGTAAGATAATTTAGTGAAGTCCTTCCAATTCTTGGTAACTTGCTGAAAGGCCACTGCCAACAACAAGTCTATTATCTTAATATTGGACTCAGAATTTTCCCAAATAGGGGACAGACTACCTAAAAAGATGTGTGAGGGAGAAAGAGGGTGATTAGAATTAAAAATGGAGTTGATTTGAGACCATATCTTTTCCCAAAAGTTCTGGACAAATTTGCATACGAAAAGCATGTGATATAAGTCAGCATGTGGTAACGAGCAGGACCAGCAAAGATCTGGAAGATGAGAATGTCTCGCATTAAGAGTAAGTGGAGAATTAAGAGTCTGTTATATCTGAAAAAGAGAGTTTGTGTGGTGTTGGCTGCCCTAGAGGTTGTAGGATTTTTAAGCCAAACTTTACCCCAAAAGTCTGTCGACCAGGAGGTCTCTAGATCACTTTCCCACAACAGTTCTACCTTGGTTTTGTCTCTCGGGCGGGATGAAGTAAGAAAAAATGTATAAATAGTGGATGCCTTGGATTCATTAATAACAAGGGTTCTTAACTTATCCACATGAATAAGCTCATATGAAGTAGCTGGCTGAAATGACGTGAATTGTGTGTGAGCAGTTTGAATAGCTTTCAATAAAAGAGAGTTTTTGGACATTAAGATTGGAGGCAGGGTAAACAAAGTGCTAACCTGTTGAAAAGACATAATGTGGTCTTGATCATAAAGTTGATGAACCCAAATTAGGCCTCGCTTCCTCCAGGACTTCCAAAAGAAAGGTAAATTATTGATCAAAATATTTTTGTTATGCCATATAGAAGAGGTCAGGATAACAGGTGGTAATATCTTGGAAGTATGTTTGAGTATATGGGTAGAAACAGATTGCGGCTTGCGTGTAAAGGAAAGATACTCCTGAAATGAGAATAGTTAAAGGAAGGATTTTTCGAGAGTAGCCCACTTAAGAAGACTTTTAGAAGGGCCAGAAAGCCATTTTGACGCTTGGTGTAAAAGGAAGGATTTGTGATAGGTGGGGAAATCAGGAAAGTTTACCCCACCCTCTGATTTTGGACGAATCAATTTTGAGACGGATATGCATGATTTTTTGTTGCTCCATATAATGGAAGATAAAATGGAAGTGAGTTTCTTAAAATATTTGGAGGAAATGAACAGTGGGATATTAGAAACTGTATAGAAGACTATGGGTGAAAGCATCCTCTTAATGGTGTCCAAACGACCCCACCAAGACAAATAAAGAGGATGCCATTTCATTGTTAAAGACGATAAGCTTTGTATGCAGTTTTCCAGACAACCGGAGATCGTCCCTGAAATGGTTGGAGTAAAGTGTAAAGCTAAGTACTTAATGTATTGGGGATTCCAGGTAAAACCTGAGATAGCAAATTCAGCGCTGAGAGTGTATTTGATGAGAGTTAAAATCTCACATTTATCCTCATTTTGACGAATCCTTAACAAAAAAGGTTCCAAGGCAAGATTAAAAAGAAAAGGAGAAAGTGGACATCCTTGCCTGACACCTCTACCGAGGTGAAAGTAAGAAGAAATGCTACCATTTGCTGATACAGCTGCCCTAGGATTGGAATACAGAATAGATATTAAAGCAGTGATCTTTGGGCCAAAACCAAACCATTGAAGTACGCAAAACAAATAAGGCCACTCAACTCTGTTGAAACTCTGTTGAATGCTTTTTCTGCATCCAAGGCTATGGCTGCCAGGGGATGGGAGATATTTGAGGCTTTAGACAAGATGTAAAAAAATAAGTGGGTATTGTTCGTGATGAAGCGACCTTTAACAAAGCCGGATTGTTCCGTCCCTAACAATTCAGGTAACTGAGATTCAAAACGTAAAGCTAAGGCTTTTGAAAATATTTTATAGTCAATATTGACCAAAGAAATAGGTTGATAGTTCTTACAGTATTGTGGATCTTTGCCCTCTTTAGGTTTAAGACAGATGAGAGCATCTGAAAAAGAGCCAGAAGATTTACCAGACTGCAAAAAAGCGGAAATGATAGAATGTAATTTAGGGAGAAGTAGATGTGCAAAGTGAGTAAAAAACTCCACAGTGAACCCGTCAGGACCTAGGGCCTTGTCTTTCTTGAGCGTTTTCAAGGCAGCTAGAAGTTCTTTCTGCGATAAATCATCTAAAGATGAAGATATCCTCAATGAATTCCTCCAATTTTATAAATCACTTTATACATCTGAAACTTTGTCCTCTGACCATGACATTTCTCAATTTCTTTCTCGCACACAAGGTAATCCCAGTACCAATTTGGACCTCTCGCTCTCACCTACACCATGTGCAGTTTCCTGTTGCTTTAAATCTAGATTTGTACTTTATAAATGAACATGCATGCATATGTGGACAAAATGGCATATCAAGGATAATTTGCATCATTAAGGAGAGTGATCCAGTTGAGGACATTGGGGGCCGGGATCAAATCATACTTTATCATAAATAGGTTACCCCCAAGACCATTGATCTGATAATATTCTGCTTGAAAAAAACAATAACTTGTTTCTCCAAATGTCAATGACTTAACTTGTTCTAATTTAGAAATGTCTTCAATGGTGTACACTCAAAATTAGATTGTGCCAATAGCATTAATCATAACATTGACATCAGAATAAATAAATAAGTGGGAATATACAAGGTATCATGTTTCTTATTTCATTCATTTTTTGTGATAAACAAAACAAACATTGTACATGTACTATTTTATAGACCCTCAGAAAGGGGTTACACTTATGACCACATTAATATGAAACAAAGACATGTACAAACCAAAATACAATACGTCACATTGATCATTAAACTTACAAAGGAGTTGATCATAAAACATAAACAGACAAAATTACGTGTCTCGTGTCCGACACTGTCATATTACTGGGGAAGGTCTCAATTTTCACCCTCTTATCTGTAGTCTAAACTGGTACTGCGTGGCCCTGTTTTAAAAGGAGGTCAGCGCTTATTATGCACATGGAATCATAAATTACATCATTGATAGTACACACATATATGCACACATTTATACATTAAGTAAAATAGTACATGCACAATGTTTGTTTAGTTTACCACAAAAAATGAATGCAATACGAAACATGATACCTTGTATATTCCCACTTATTTATTTATTCTAATATCAATGTTATGATTAATGCTATTGGCAAAATCTAGTTTTATATGTACACCATTCAATACATTTTTTAATTAGAACAAGTCAAGTAATTGACGTTTGGAGAAACAAGTTATTGTTTTTTTCAAGCAGAATAATATAAGATTGATGGTCCTGGGGGTAACCTCTTTATGATAAAAAACTAAAGTATAAGGCACTAAACCTTTAAAGTGCTCAAAAGGTTGTGATGTGAAATAAGTCAGTATCTGCTGAAAGTGTGGTTACTAGAGTAAGATACCTTTTCCTTGGAAGAGGCTTCACATTGCATTCATTTTTTGAGATAAACTAAACAAACATTGTACATGTACTATTTTACTTAATGTATAAATGTGTGCATTTATGCGGGTACACAGCTAAACCTTCCTTTAGATAATGTAAAAGATTTATCAGTGTGGTGATATTTCTCCTAGAAACTGAACTCTGAACAACCTGCACTTATGGTGAGATGGTTGTCTCTTTTTACTGAAGTAGAAGTGAATGTTTTGATGCACCAGCCGAGAAAACTTGATGGCATTATTTTGTCACTTCATTATTACACTGGTGCAGTTCTCCACTGATGTAAATTGCTTCTCGTATAAAGGATGTCAGTTGCTCCTTGTGAGGGAGCATTGTTTGAGGAAGGTTAATCCTTCCATGATGATACAGTGGAAAAGATAATTGCCACACCAATCTAAATACTTCCAGTGTACGTGCAGTATTTTTATTATTTGGGTGTCGTCTCAGGCTGTTTGAAAAACAAATTCAAATCATATTTGCTATTTCAAACTCTCAGAATGATACCATCTGCATAATGTTTTTTTAGTGAGTAATAGCTGTTGGCATACGTAATGTGGTTGAATATATATTTTGTGCTCTTTTCCTTTCCTGTTTTGTTTACCACTCTTTGCACATCTAAAGCATTTAATTAAATAACTACATGCATTGCTGAATTGGTCCTCCTTTTTTTTCTTCTTAGGTCCAGTTTCTGGTGGACCATGGAGCAATGATTGAGCATGTGGACTATAGTGGCATGCGGCCTCTCGACCGGGCTGTGGGATGTCGCAATACGTCTGTTGTAGTCACTCTTCTAAAGAAAGGAGCAAAGATAGGTAGGATGGTGGTGGAAGCTTATGTTTTTAAACATGAAAAAAATTCTCAAACCCAAATTATCCCTTCTGTGATCAACATCTCGTTCTGTAAACAAGACCATTGTGTTGCTTCTCTGTGGTTACTTTTTTTTCATATCCTCTCTGAGGCCTTTGCTTTGTGGATTGCCGAATGAATTTGAATCCAAAGCTCGTACTTGTTCATTGGATAATTTTCTGTGCTCCTGTGTGGTGAATCTGTGTTGTGATTGTATTTCAGTTTCCCCATCCTTCAATAATTGTGCCTTTCTCTATTAAGGAATAGTTTCTAGGGTTTGTTGACCTCAAATCTTAAGTTTATGAGGAGATCTCATTGACATCTTTATCAGACTACATTGATCCTTTATAAGATGATATAAAGTTCAATAAGCACAATTCTTATTTACTTTAGAGATCTGGGTTACTATCCTTCTTAGACTACCAGGTGCTATCATTACACTAGAGCCTATTACTTTGTTGGCTTTGCACTTGTAGTATTTCTGTTCCTGTTTCCTATATCTATATAGATAGATAGATAGATTCCACAATCACAGACCCAACATTTGATTAAATCATATCTGGAGTTAAAGTTTCACATAGGATATAGACTATATATAACTTGAGCACCTTCTTTGGTTATTTTCGTTTTCAGCCATTTGAAGCCTATTAGTCATATCAGTATTATCTTAATTTCTAAAATGAAAGCTACCCCTCATCACCACTTTTCAGCATACAAAAAATAATTTATGATCACAAGGAAAGTTTAAGGAGCATAGATAAAATGTCAGAAGGGATGAGGAAAATGTGAGCCTTCACCTCTAACAAAATCTAGTTGATGCTGAATCCAGACTTAGAGCCAGAGGGAAAGATTTTCAAGGTTCTGAATATTGAACTCAAGTAATTATCTTGCATTAGGAGAAATCCTGGTACATAAAAGGATATTGGAGTGTTGTAGCTTTTCCTTTCCGTAGAGCACCAGTACAATAGCACAACTTGCCCAATCTTTCATTCTAACATCATATGTATTAGGTAGCTGTGCTAAGGTGTTTCAGGACTATCTGGAGTGCCAAATGTCCTTCACAATTGTTTAGATTCTTAGGAGTGTCTGGTTTTTAAACAGATTAAACAGTGCAACAGATTGAATCTCAGGATGCCTCGGTCTCTCAATATGAAGGTGGGCACCCAATTGGGCTTTAGTAATGACTTTCTCTAGTAGTTTCACCAGAGGCCTTGGTGTGTAATGCTATAGACAATCCATAGCTCTTACAGGGATTTCAGCATGCCTTAATTTGTGTTTTGTTAGCTTGGATGGTACAAGATAAAGTAAGTCCCATACAGCAAGACTGATGTATGTAGCCTTTGATTAGCTGACTGTGCATCGATACAGGGTGAGCTTCTTATTTCTGCATTTGACGTGACATTCAAAAGGGTGACCAATTTTGGTAGTTGTATTGAAGTGGGCACCAACTAAATAAAAGTTGAATTTGAGACCACTATCCTATTTTAAATAGAATCTGTGACTCGCTTACAGATGAGAATGACATTTTCATTAGTTATGGCCAGGACAAGAATTTGAATTAGTAACTGTGATTTGAAATCTTGTCAAACTTTATGCCTGGTAATAAAATGAAAAAGTATCCATTATATTTAAAGAAAATGTATTCCTTTCTATAAAAAAAAACATGGATTTGTGGGACATAAAGAAGATCCGAGTCTCATTGTCCCAAGCAGTCCAGTATTTAAGGGACAATGTTCTCCTGTTATTGGAGCAATTAGCAACACTTTAATAGTAACAAACTCAAAGATAAATTGCAATAGTAAGTGTTTTCCACTTTGCATCCAACAAATCCTAGGTTAAGGGTCTTTGCCAAGGGTTCTCGAGATTCATCTCTCAGTAGGTTGTACTATACTGCTCTTGTCTTTCTTCTGCTAGAATCGTACAGTCCATCTGTAGCTTGAGGCACAAGCTCAGAGTTTGCAAGTGCATGTCAGTGGCCTCTGTAATTTCCACTGATCTGAAGATGTCTGTGTATTGAGCGGTGTGCTGCTTCTTCACCTGTGTAGTTTTTCGGCTCCTGTGATATGTTTGTTTTTACAAGGAAACTGGGGACTGAAGTGATTTACAGACCTCACTATCCATATCTTAAGCCTCACTGAGTACCATAGCACTCTGAGAATTCCTTGATAAGATGAGTTATGAAGGACATTGTGCCTGTTTCGTGTTGTCCCCAAACCCTATTAATGGCATAATGCAATATGCAGCACCTGTGTCTTAGTCAGATGTTATTGCTCTCCTACATCAACTATTCTTTAGAATGAAAGCATTCTTCTAAATAGGCTAACCACACTCGCAACGTTCTTATAAGCTTTTGCAAGTCTTAACTGATTAAGACTCTAAATGCAATGTTTAATAGCATGCTATTTTATCTCCGTAAGGTTGATTCTCCCAGAAAGCTATGGACAGCAAACAATTTGCCGGACCAGCCAGGGAGAGAGGCAAAAAGCCAGGCCAAACTGACCATTCCAGCTTTTGTTGTTGATAGTCAAGCTATCTTAAGTAGCCTTGTGTACACTTTTAAGTGAGTTATAATGGATATGTGAAGTGTGTGCATATTTCTCTCTGTGGGCTAGAGAGTTGGAAAGTGCTTAGATCTGTAGGATAATCTGTCAACTCGTCTGACTCTACTTTGTGTTAGGTGAAACATACTCCTTTATTGTGGCATGTTTTACCTTTGTTTTTTTCTTTGGAGCTATTAGGCAGTCTATGGTGACCGAATGTTAGCCCAGCAATTACTATAAGCAAATGGCATATGCTGCTTTTATCTTAAAATATAAATGGCTTTCATCAACAATGGTAAATGTATTTACCTTTACAGTTGAACATACTACTCCATATTGGTATCTGGTATTTCATTTCAAGATTTCCTTTACAGTCGAGTTGCTCAACGGTTGATAAAAGGTGGCTTATGCCTCAACTGCACCCTTAGCTTCACAGAAAAATTCTGGGAACACTTTGCATGGGCCCATTTCTTTTATTTGGTGAGCTCAGCTTAGGAACCTTCTCATTGACCCTATAATTGTCTAATGCACAGTGTCATCAACATTTGCAGTCTGAAGGAATCACACTCAATAGAAGACTATCCTCCGCTTGTTTGAAACTCTTATTTTTTAATCAGAGTGATTGATCACCCTAGAAAATGTGTTGTGTACTAGGATTCAGTGCCATTCTTAAGTCCTTGTCCATGTGTTTAGGTATTTATCAGACTTGTGGGCATGATACCCTAGACTGGAAGTAATACATGTGAGAAAGGCAAGCTCATGAAACAGTTTTATACTGTGGTCTGCTTTTAAAAATGCCTTCTTGTCAACAGCACATGTGCAAGGGGACGTTCCCCAGCTATGTTTTGTGTCAAAGACCCACCTTACCCTAAAGCATGTACTAAAATTGGATTTAGAAGAAAAGCTTATCAGACATAGACAAGGAAAAACCTTTCTACAAATCTCATGACAAAGGGCCTGTTTGTTAGGTGTGATATTTCATTCTCATTCATAAGCAGGGAAAGTTATCTGATTTCTTCAGGCTGACAGAATAGCATAATTAGAATATCAAAAACGAATTCATCTTTCAACCAGTCATAAGAGATGAAAACAGAGAAATATTTTCTTAATAGATGGTAGTGTTTGCCTGCAGTGTCTGCCCTATAAATATTGGTGGCATTCGTACAAATGTATTTCAATTTACATTATTTCTCTGAGTATTTTCTCTGAACTCAGCTATTGTAAACACACTGTTGCTTTCCAGGGTCGTTATCACTAAATCATGTCACCAGATAGTAACATCTACAAAGCCCTAAGTCACTTCTCATAGCTGTTATACGATCACCTTTTACACAAAGATGTTTCCACATGTTATTTAACAGGAGGCTGTACAGTGACCCGTACACAAGACGTTAATCAACCTATGACTTGGGAGGGTGGGATGCATAATTACACAAACTGCATCTCACACTGGAAAAATTACCCGTACGGTCCATTTCAGTAGAAATTCATCTCAAAAATTTAATTTCAAATTGATTTCTGTTTGCTCTCGTTCAGAACACTTCCACTCGCGTTTGGATTTGGAGTTTTGTGTTTAATAATGACCCTAACAGACTGCACTAAAAAATTATAATTCCTGAAATTTTTGTTGACCACCCACAATAAAGGAACTGCCACTCACATTCAAAACACTGCCATTCGCAGTAGATTTGTAGTTTTGCATTAAAAAATTACCTGAGTGGTCCACTCGGGTAAAAAATCTACCTAAATGCCACTCGTGTTAACAATTTTCCCAAATGGTACAGTACATCTCGCATTGAAATTTTGTCCTTTAAATTTCGCAATGTAGGGGAATGGCGTAATCTCCATATTTTTATGTAATTTTGTTATGCAAAATTTCCAAAATTATGCCAATTATTTTGCGTTGGGCTACCTATGACCTCACTAAACATTAATTTAAAACTTTTATTACTTAATCACTTCTCAGATTGTTTTAATAGTACCTCCACCTTTTACTCAAGAGTATAAAAAAACTCACCACCACTAAGATTGATCACCCACTCCTCTTACATTAGACTGTAGTAACCCTTTGCTCCACAGCAAACTCCAATGGCACATTAGCCTCTTACACTACATGATAATAGCCATTTTTTACTGTAAATTCTGAAGTACTGCTTACTCTTGACTGGCATCACGCACAATTTCCAATAGACTAAAATTACCCATCATAGTAAGTATGCAGGAGTATGATAACTCATTGTTTCAAAATTGTGTGTATTCGAATCATAGCTCACGTCTTTTACACAATTATATTTTTTCTGTTCCTTCACACTGGGCTGTGACTTCATTTTTACCTCATGACCTAGGCTTTTCACGCATCTTTATCTCATTGTATCAGATATGTGAGAGCCTCTCAAAAGGCAACGTATTTTCCTGTGACCTCATGGTAATGCTGGTGTAAGCACCCAAGCACTTATATACATTTTTAGGTATCACAGTTGCATGTTTGACGCTTTGCATTCCTATGCCCTGCTCACTTTTGGACTGAACATAATGGTTTTACAACTCTATGTTCTTACACAACGTTATAAATGCTGCATTACGCCGCAGCAGTCTATAATTCCTGCATGGTTTTGCCTTAGAAAAACTCCTCTCCTTGGTTTCACAAGTCTACAGGTTCTCTATAACATATCAATGTTGCCCTAGACTGTAATCTCACTATAATTTAAAATGTTGCTGCACTATACTGTACACTAGCTGTGTTTATGCACTTTTTGACTTAAATCTCCAAACATATTGATTTCAAGACTTCGTTTCACCGCTTCAGGTATAGGAACCCTTTGTGCTCCACAGTTAACTAAAGAGGTTTCCAGTATGAGAAACAAAGTCACTTGAGATAGGGTAATGCAATCTAACACAAAGTCAAACATTCTTGGGTCTCTGCGTCTGCTATAGAACTATACATAACCCCCCTCCTACATGTGAGCTATTGGATGCAACATCTCTTGAGCCCTTTTCCAAAAAGAGAGGTTGGACGTCCATGTTGCAGGTACATTACTTTTGATTGCTAAAAGGTGTCACAGTGCCTATTATTAACGGCAATCAATTGAGCTGCTTCCAAATGGAAAGCTTTCACATAATGTGTACACAATTTACCATATTTCACAATCTTTACTAATTTATTAGAAGTGTTGTAATTCTCACTGGCCTTTTTCTCCCTGTTATGGTGGGGTGTGGCAAGTCCACAGAAGAAAGTGGTGTCTGCCTCCAATCAGCTAATTCGTCCTCAGAAACATCTTCAGTCCTAGATCTGTTTTGATCCAGGACTGTATGCAGCATTAGAACTTTGTCATCCTAAAATACCTGCCGTTTTGAAATCTTGCAGAAGTTTCACTTCTAGGTTAAACTGATTTTCAGGGTAAGTTTCCCAAAATGAATTTCATTGGCATTCATTATAATAACTACTGATAAATAAAACTGTCTATAGACAAAATGTTTCTAGAGGTACTTTTAGTTACTAGACGTGATCACTGACTTTAATAATATGGAATATAAAGAAGCACTCTAAAGCCAATTATGTTAAATAGTATAAAGGGTTAGCCATCGTTTAAAAATAAAATAAGGATTTTGGCTGGTGTGTGTGTGTCTTTGTGTGAAATGGTCTTGTTTTTGGAATGTACAGTTGTTCGTCCTCTCTTTGCTGTTATTCTGATTGTCCTGTTCTTTCCTCCTCCATGATGAGCTCCTGTCTTTCACTTGCTGTATCTGCCTTTTCAGACTCTTGTGCCCCTGTGCCGTCTCTCACAGCTCCTCACATGCCACCTTCTCCCGTGAAACTGTTTTTGCTGGTACATCAGCTTTTTTGCTGCCTGCTTCTCACTGCTTTTTCCTTTTTTTTCACCTACATCCATTCCCCACTTTCCATCCCTATCCCTTCTTTTTTGTTTTCCTTCTCCTCCTTTCTTTGAAGGTTGCCAGACACTTCCAAGCCGCCCCCGAGGTATATTGCTCATGGCTGTCGGGCATGATCTGATGGCATCTTTAGCTTTGCCTCACCCCCTTTCTGCTCCCACCTGCATGTATTCTCTGCTTCCCCTCCTATCACCTGTCCCAAAATAATTTACATTTTACTTCATGTTAAAATGTTTCTGGTACCTTTTCAACCTGCTGTTCTAGAGAATAACTTGAAATCGCAAACAAATCTTATGAAAAGAGTTTTCATAAGATAGATATTAATACAGATTTTTTCCAACATCTGTCACCCAAATTGAATATTAATTTTGATATTTCTAGAAACGCAAGTAACAGTTATATGGTTATATAGTATATGCATGTCCACTTCCTCCAAATCCCTCTTTACATAACTAAAGGATATTGGGTGCTCAAGAGGTTTGCACAAAGGTTCAGTTTACAGCACAGTAAAAATGTTTATTGTCCAAATTTGTTTCCTAGATCTAAATTGAGAGAAATGTGTTAATAGGGTGAAGACATTCCTAGTACTTTCATTAAAGACACATCAGTCACAAAATGTGGGTTTTTGTTTGAACCCATTAGAAATGCAATGCTTGTGTTAGCTCTCAAAATATCAGCAGTCACTTTGCAGAAGACCAACTGTCAGAAAGCCCTTTCCTTTTAAAATGTCCTAAAACTGATGCATAAAAATATGTAGTCAATTGCTCTGGGTAGAGATGCTATCAATGTTTTACATTTTCAATACCTTCTCTATGAACATAGAGATGTTGCCATCATCATACAACGACCTTGGCAATTGCGCAGAGTTTTAATACAATATGTGCGTACCACAGCATTCATCGTAGATATTTTGTTAATACGGACTGTACAAGTCCTACATTCTAAGAGAAGGTAATTGGGCTGTGTTGCATGTTTCACATCTAGAATCTAATGGTGAAGCCCAGCGTAAATGACATGAATAGGTACAATATAGCCGTATGTGTGATATTAACAGTATCTGTTACAACAGCTATGTTAAATATTCAAATTGTAGTTAGTTTGAGAGCCTTTGAGCAGACCGTACACCTCTTAAAGTAAAAGTATTGCAATGATCTTGCAATAGTCTTACAATAGCTTAAGTTTTTCAGGCATGCTTAGAGTGGGCACTCTCCAAATGCTGATGTTTTTGCCTCTTAGTCTTTCACTCTCTCACATACACACATTTTGAGATGTTAACCCTTAATAAAGACATGTAAGAAACTATTTTGAGTGTAACACTTCAGTCCTCCATTGTTAAAGTCCTCGATGAGCCACAAGCTAACCACCCAATTTGCAGAATTTTCAACTAATTTATAATTTTATATTCTAATGCTTCTGTGATTGCAATTTCATATGAGTATCTGTATGACAATTATGAGTGAGTGAGTGATTAAGTTGTAAGCTGTATAAGAAAAAATGTGAAAGGTTAGTAGTAAAGTGGTGTTCTCAGCTCCTGCCAAGAAAATTATAGTTGATCCTAATGATGTTCTGGTAGCACTGTTTCCACTGTCATGATTGAAAATGTGCGCTTCACAAAGAAGGTATCAATATCGATATCGAATAAAAGTAAAATCCAGTAAAATTGCAGCTTCATAAGCCCTTTCATTATCTTGGAACATATACCATTTATGGAGCTTCAAGTTGTTATATTTGATCGTACCTGACCTTGTTAATGATAGATATATTACTGTTTTGCGTATCAGTACATACGTGTCTGTATGATTCCATCCAGTTGTGCCACCAACTGCTTCCCAGTTTTTCCCTTGAGGCAGTTAATTGATGCAAGTGGAATGATTCAGGTTTCTAGATTTGGAAGTCTTTGAACTTCTAGAATCTTGTCACATGGGAAGCTTTCCTTAAGTAGTTAAGGAATGCCCTGATTCAGCTGAAAATTAGAAATCTTTATGGGCCCATAATGTTAAAGAACATGATAAACTCTCAGAAGGTTTCAATCAGTAATCTGCAAAGCACCTAATCAGTTTTGATTCACCATGGCGGAAGCTGGGCAACCAGTGTATTCAGCTCAGCTACCTTTACATTTTTCTGCTAATGAGAGAGTTTTAGGTTACTCCACCAGGGGCTCACACCTGCCTTCAATATGAGACTTGAATACATTTTATTGGTACAATTCAAATACCTGAATCGAAAACAGATTCCTAAGTGAGCCATGGAGAACTTGAGTCAGCTTTTCTAAGTAAAATATCAGTTGAAAAGGAGTTAATGCATTATGTATGAAGATGAGTACATGCTTGACACTCTGATTATCAGACCATTTATCTTTGGTTTTCTGTTGGCTTATTAACACCAGGACTTTTTGATTATATAAAAAGATAATTTAATTTTGGTTTCATTAGACAGTCAAGGCATCAAGCTTCAGTCAGTCGTAGCTGACTCCTCTGCTGTTGAGATCAAAAGAGAAACTTTGCTACTCTCATA
Source organism: Lissotriton vulgaris (assembly GCF_964263255.1). Lineage (NCBI taxonomy): Eukaryota > Metazoa > Chordata > Amphibia > Caudata > Salamandridae > Lissotriton > Lissotriton vulgaris. The sequence continues at coordinate 1,683,976,312 of NC_141693.1, read as the reverse complement.
TTTTTGGGAGCTATCCTGCCAAAGGTGATTGCGTTATGGCTGACATTTGGAACAAATGTCTTCTATCTAACTTGTGATGGAAACGTGTCTGTCTGCTCTGTAAATGATATTAAAAATATCAAATGTCAAAGCTGACATTGTTTTGTTAACCCATAGGTATTTTTTCCTACCTCAACATTTATTTATTTATTTATTTTATTGAATTTGTATTGCGCTCAGCTACCCGCAATGGGTTTCCCGGCGCCAGGGATAGACTGAAGAAAGAGAACAAGCAGGTGCAACAAAGAGATAACAAAAAAAGGGGAAATCAAAACAGAAAAGTCTTCAACTTTTTACGAAAGGCCAGAAGATTTGTTTCTGTTTTTAACGCCAGCGGGAGAGCATTCCACATCTTTGGTCCAAGATATGCGAATGATCGGCCTCCCATTTTTGCCAGTCGGATTCTTGGAATCAGAAGATTGCCATTATTAGATGACCTTAGAAATCGGCCAGGTAGATAAGGCTGGGCAAGTTTATGAAGGTAGGCAGGGGCAGAACCCTGACGGATCTTGAACAAAAAACACAGTGTTTTGAAGGTCACACGATCTGAAATTCTCAGCCAGTGCAGGTCACGCAAGGCTTGCATTGCGGACGTTCTCCGTGGAACATTGCGCAAGAGGCGAGCAGCTGAGTTCTGTACCACTTGGAGTTTATTAATTGTTGCTTTATCCGCTCCAAGATAAAGCACATTGCTATAGTCAATGCGAGACATCACAAGGGCCTGGACGACAGTTCTTCGAGTGGACTCAGGCAGCATCCATAGGATCTTCTGCAGCCAGCGTAAGGTGTTAAAACAGACTGCAGCGACCTTGGTCACCTGCTGCCTCATCGAAAGTTTGTCGTCAATCAAGAATCCGAGGTTACGAGCAACAGGCACACGGGTAGGCAGAGGACCCATGTCACATGGCCAGTGTCTAGAGCCCCACAGATCTTTATGCTTGCCTAATATAATAACCTCGGTCTTATCTCCGTTTAGCTTCAGCAGGTGGTCTTGCATCCAAGCTGCAACACGAGATAGGCCAATTTTAAGGGCAGAGGCTTCCTGAGCCCTGCTGCTAGAGAGAGAAAACACAATCTGCGTGTCGTCTGCATATGAATATATAGACAGACCGGCGTCCTCTACAATGGAGGCAAGAGGTCTGATGTAGATATTAAACAACAATGGGCTTAATATGGACCCATGAGGGACGCCGTAAGCTGAAGAATGAATCGCAGATTCAGCCTTGTTTGAGAAAACCTGAAAGGTGCGCTCATTAAGAAATGAGGCCACCCAGGCAAGCGCAGATCCATCAACACCAAGGGAGTGGAGGGACTCCAAAAGAGTGGAATGAGACACGGTATCGAAAGCAGCGCTTAAGTCAAGAAGAATAAGCGCAAAGGTCTCACCGCTATCGATACCGTGTCGGAGTCGCTCAGTCGCCCCAAGGAGTGCGGATTCGGTGGAGTAATTAGCGCAAAAGCCTGATTGGGATGGATGGAGATATCCCACGTTTTCAACAAACTCATTGAGCTGGGTGTTAACGTGGCGTTCCAATATTTTGGAGCAAGCTGGCAGCAGGGATATAGGCCTAAAGTTGGCAAGATTTGTGATGTCAGCACCAGATTTTTTGAGCAAAGGAACAACCATGGCATGCTTCCATTCCTGTGCCACCCGAGATTCGGTAAGAGAGATGTTCAGTAGTTTCATTAGGAATCTCCGTGGTTCGAGGTCAAGTTGTTTTAGTATCTTCATAGGAACTGGGTCCCGAGGGGAACCTGACCTGATACTATTTAGACAAGACAGGAAGGAGGAATCATCAAATGGTAACCAGTTATGGATAAATACAGTGGGAGAGAAAAAAACACTGCAAGAAGAGCCAGGTTGGAGGGAATTAGTTGGTCGTGAAAGGGAGGACAAAGATTGCCCTCGACCTTGGATATAAAGAAATCCGCAATGGCATTACATTGTGTGCCATTCAGAGCCGGTAAGGAGGGGGTGGTATCTGCTCCTGTAAGTTTCTTTACAGTGGCGAAAAGAGTCCGAGGACAATTTTGCGCTTGGGTAATGGTAGAGGCAATATAAGTGGCCTTGGCACGTTTGCAGTTTGCATGGTAGACTTTCAACTCGTCTTTGTAAGTCGCCTTGCAAGGAGCAGAGTATGAAATCCTCCACTTCCTCTCCAGGGCTTTACATTTAGCACGTTGGATTTTCAACTCGTCAGAGAACCAAGGTGCAGGGGAACGCAGGGATCTATATTTGCTACTAGAGCGAGGGGTAAGAGCAGTCACTGCGTCTGTCAGCCAACATGAAATGGGAGTGTTCAAGTCCTGCTCTGTATTGATAGAAGCCGGGATTGTCTCAGTCAGACGCTGATTAAAGGCAACCATGTCGAGCCTGTCCCATCGGTAGGACGATATAATTTCCTCCACAAGAACACTGGCCGAAAAAAGACCAGGTGGTAGCATAAAGTGTATCGCGTAGTGATCAGACCAATGTAGCGGACGCGCCGATTGAGTACAATCGAACGAAAGAGTAGAAATAATTGGGTCCAAGAGGTGGCCTGCGAGATGAGTAGCCCCTGAATTACAAAGTTTGAGATTAAAAAGCTCAAGATCAGATAAGAAAGATTTGTTCAGGGGGTTATTAACATCTTCTAAGTGGATATTTAAATCACCAAGAATAGTGAACATATTTTTTTAATTCTGAGATTACTCCATCAGCCCACCAGACAGTGCAAAGAAAGGGCCAGAAGAAGGCTAATGTAAGACATCACTAGTTTTCTTCACTCTGAACCTTTTTATACCACTTGTACATTGTTGGTATCTCCTCAGAAACTATATCTAGTCATCTTTAGCCCAATTATTCAGTCATCTGAGTTGAATGCTGATTACGGTAAAGAGGAATTACAACAGCTTGCTCAGAGGTCCAGGTCAGTGTTTTAACGATTCCTGCTTATTCTGCTGCCAGAATTGCATAACAAAAAAAATAGAGACTCTGACGCAAGATTTAGCAGTAGCCAGGGAACCTGCAGAAAAATCTGAAAGCAAATGTAAAGTATTGAATGAGAGGGAATTATTTGAGATCCTCCCTTTGAGAGTAAAGTTCCTTTTTTTTGTTTCTTTTTTTAATTTTTTTTTATTTCTTACGTTGGGTCAGTGTAGCATAATACATTCACAAAATCCATATATATACATCCAGAAACTTCTGGTACAGTTGATTTAATCCAGCTTAAAAAATGTAATTAATTCATTACATAATACATAAACTCATAAAGCTATTCCTCTATAAACTCTTTAAGTGCCCCCATGTCAGTAATCCAACCTTTTTTTTCCTTGCCCCTTTTAACGCGTATAACATAGGTGCTTCAGGTTGTTACCATTCGGTAGCTATACATAACCGAGCTATAATTATTGCCACAAACATAAAATTCTTGAATTTACACAAGTCCGCATTTTCATTAACAGATTGGCTCCCCCCGGTTAACATAAGTGCTGGGGATATTTTTAAAGGATAGTGAATAACTTCAGTTATAAATCTTTCTATACTTGAAATGAAAGAAATCAATTTAGGACATTTGTAAAAAATATGAACAATGTCTGCCTCTTCCCCTCCACACCGAAAACACTTTCCATCATATTTTGGGCCCCATGTGGCCATTCGTTTGGGAGTATAATATAATCTGAATATAGTATTATATACCTGTGCTTTCATGTTGGCTGACAAACAAATATCTTTAGCCATCAAGATGGTATCTACGATATTCAGATCAGTTTTCGCCAGCTGATTCTGCCAGTATATATTATATTTATTCAGGTCATCAGGTTTATACTCCAACAATAACCGATATATTAGGCCAATCTTTTTCTTTGATTGAATTGCCTCTATTAGTTTATTAGGGGCAGGTCTATTTAATTTCGTTAAGCAAAAATCTCTAAGTTGGAGATACTTAAAAAAAGGAATGGGGTATTTGATATTTACTGTTCATGTCAGAGAAAGCTCTAAATGTTCCATCCGTCTCATATAGGTCTCCAATTCTTACCACCCCTTTCTTACTCCATTCCTTAGCCACATTGTCCCAAAATATCGAAGGAAGTATCTTCTCCGCTAGAAGCGGGTGTGGTATATAATTTTCTCTAGCTTCATTATGTTCTTAACTTTTCTCCAGACTTTATATGCTGAATCAATCACCTTAAATCGGGTATGCTTGTAATAGTTCCCTTCCAACTCTTTTAACAAACATCCCTCTGAGTGTTCCCCCAATAATAAATAGAATATTGAGGGCGACTCTGCCAGATCCTCAATTTGTTCTCCAGTCAATAGAATTTGCATTCTTTGTAGAAAACATACATAATAATAAAACAAAAAATCCGGGATCCCCCGCCCTCCTCTCTCTATCGGGAGTGTTAACCATTTCATAGCTCGCCTGGTTTTCCCGGGTGCCCATAGAAATTTAATACATAGAGATTGCAGTTTAAGTATATGGCTAAAGGGTATTTCTAAGGGAATACTACGGTATATATTTAATATTTTGGCTAATACATTCATCTTAATAATGTTGCCTCTCCCAATGATAGAAAATTGGAGTCTCCCCACCTATCTAAAGATTGCTGAATTTGTTGTATTTTCTTGACCCAATTAACTTCCACTAGCTCTTGTGTATGTGACTTGATTATGATTCCTAAATATGTCACTTCCGAGATTACCCTATTATCATTAAATTGAACGCTATCTGTACACAGCACCTGCGTTTTCGCAGCATTAAGTTTGTAGCCGGAGCTGTTTCCAAAATCGGTGGCTAAACGTTCAATCTCTATCATTGCCTGCCTAGGATCAGTAGTAATGATAGCTATATCGTCCGCGTACGCGAATATTGAATGAGGTATATTAGAAACAAAAAATGGTTTAATATGTGGTGACTCTAGTAATTTAATTAAAAAAGGATTAATGAATAACGCAAAAAGAATTGGAGAACAGGGACATCCCTGACGAGTACCTCTTGTGATGACTATCCTTTCCGATTTTTGGCCCATGGCTGCAACTCTCGCTTTAGGTGATCGATAAAATACCTTGATAGCTCTTAAATTTTTTTTACCAAATCCCATTCTATTCATGACTTCCCACAAATAGGCCCATTCTACGCGATCAAATGCTTTCTCAGCGTCAAGTAATATCATCGCAAGATCTCTTTTCTCAGTTTCTGCTATGTCTATTAGAGTAATCACCTTGTTAATGTGTGCTATGGTTCCTCTGTTTGGGATAAACCCATGCTTGATCAATGATACTAAAGGTGTTATGACCTTAGACATACGGTTTGCTAGCATCTTCGAATAAATCTTACTATCGCAGTTTAGTAAGGATATGGGTCGATATGAAGCAGGCTGTTCTGGGGGGTTTCCCTTTTTTGGCAAAAACAACAATTGAAGCGTCATCCCATGACTGTGAAGCTTTCCCCAATTGCGCCCTTCTAAAAGTCTCCAACATAAGATTTTTTAAAGGTTCAAAAAAGCATTTATACACCTCGCCTGGAATAAAATCGGGGCCAGCTGCCTACCCATTAGGAGTATTTTTAACTGCTCTCTCCAGTTCTTCCATTGAAAAGGGTTGATCTAACGCAATTGTTTCTAAATCAGTTTATTAAAGGTGACTTCATGCAAATAATTATCGGGAGCTAAATTAGACTGTTTACTGTATAATTCTGTGTAGAACTGATACAGTATTTCCAATATTTTCTGTGGGTCTTCAAATATGGTCCCATTTTTATCTTGTAATTTTACAATTTGGCGAGTAGATTCCTTCATTTTTAATTTTAACGCCAGAGCCCTATCTATAGCTTCCCCGTACTCATGAATATACCTCCTATATATTAGATATTTCCGAGCTATCTCCTCACACCAAACTCCTGTAATATTAGCGCAGCGTTTGGCAATTAAACCCTCATACTCATGAATTTTAGTCAAATTATTATCCCCCTTCTCAATTTCTGTGATTAAATGTTCTTCAGCATTAAAAAGCTGTTCAACAAATCCCGCATTTTTCCCCGTTGTAGATTCTGATGATAAAATCCATAGCTCGTTGTTTCCCCTCTAAAACAAGCTTTCCATGTATCTCATATTATCTCAATATTAGCCGAGCCCATGTTATTCTGTATAAATTCTGTGATCCATTTAACCATGACCTCTCTATAATGTACATCCAAGCATAGTTTCCTGTCAAACGTAAAGTTCCTATTCTGTTTCATTTCTCCTACATGGGCAACCTCTATTATCAGTGGGAAATGATCTGATGTTACCCTGGAATATATCTGAATCTTTATATTAGATTGAATGCTGGCTGAAGTGAAAAAGTAGTCCAAACGAACAAGTTTCTTATGCGGTGAGGAATAATAGGTATATCCTGGTGCAGTAGGATGATTTTTACACCATATATCAACCAATGCCTGATCCTTCACTAAGTTATATAGTGCGTTAAAGACACGAGGCTTTCCCCTCTTATAATTTTCTACCCCAGCATCTAATTCCACTGCTGCCAAGCTAATATTTAAATCTGCACAGAGAACTAAAGGGCATCTCCAATTAGCTAGTTCAACATTTAAATATTCATATATTTCCCCCTCGTCCAGATTAGATCCATAAATTGAGCATGTCGTTATATAAGTGCCTCCTATATTTAGTGTAACTAACACCCATCTGCCCCATTTATCCGTCAAGCTATTTACCAGTGTGCCTAACCGTGGTCTTATCAAGATCATTACCCCTCTAATAATGCTTGTTTGTTGAGATGCTGCCAGCACAATATACCCTACATCAGATGCTAAACCTCTTTTCTCCCAGGGAAGATGCATTTTCTGCAAACATAATATGTCTGGCTTCAAAAATCGAATTTCAGATGCGATCCTCCTCCTTTTATTTATATTGTTGAGGCCCGAGACATTGAAAGAGCATGTTTTTATATTCTTAGCCATTACAATAATTCCCCGTCATATTTACCTTCTCCATTTGCATAATTTATTACATTAGTACACCCCATCTTACTCCTTACGAATCCTTTAATACTGGATCTGTTCTTTTTTTATTGGTTCTATGCTATCATTTGACCTCAACGTGGCATTTTCCCCCTTTAACCCCAGTGCCCCCCTCCACCAACAACCCCCTAACCCAGTCACCCCCCCTCCCCCCCCTCCATTACCAAGGCTTTCGGACTCCTGGTCCTGGTGATGGTGCTGAGCTCCCACTCTCCCCTGTCGTTACCCCACAGGTTATCATTTCATATATCATTTATATATGCTACTTATCCAAACTTTCAGATTCTTTCTAACATATATCAATAGATACTATCAAATAAACAACATTCCTATTTAGCAGTTTTTCTGAATAGTTATACTTCACAGACAAGGAAAGTATATCCGTTAACTATAACAACCAATAAGAATCCATAGTCTAAAACTCTTTTATATCATGCAGGTATCCTTTAGCGGCTGCAACGTTGGTAAAGAATCGAGTGTTCTCTTTATAGATACCTTTCAGTTTGGCCGGGTTCATAATGTAGGCTTGTGCCCCCTTTCTTTTAAATTGGTTCACCAATTGTCTTAGCTGCCAACGGGTGTCCATTGTATATTTACTGTAGTCCGGTGTTGCAAAAAAAGTAAATCCTTCACCCATGCCTTTACTATTTGGTCGAGTATTCATATATATGTGTTCCCTAGCACGGAAGCTGTTAAAGGCCACCAGAATCGGTCTAGGTTTACTGGCGTTTCCCCGGGTCGAAGCTGAATATTGAACTGATATCTGTGGGCACGCTCAATCTCTCGTTCCCAATCCCACTTCTTCAACGCCGGTAACGCCCTTTGGAACAATTCAACAATAAACTTGCGTGGATCTTGTTCTTCTTTACCCTCAGGAATTTGCATTAGTCTTAGATTGTTGCGCCGAGAGCGATTTTCAAAATCGGCCATTTTCCAGAGTAAGTCCTCTTTATTGGCATTTAGATTTTCCGTAACAGCCTTTTGTTTTACTAATTCATCCTCGATATTGGACACTCTAGTCTCAACCTCAGTAAATCTTTCCCCAAATTCAGACTGTGACTTTGCAAGTCTCCGAATGGAACTTTGCAGCTTCCGACAAGAGTTTTGGATTTTTTGACTATCTCGCTCCGTTTTATCCATATGGCTCAAGATTGTCTGATAGATCGTAGCTAAAGTAATATTATCAGTTAGTTCTTCTTGACATCCTCCTGCTGCCCCCTCTGTTATAGACGCGCCCCCCCTCACCGTAATAGGTCTTCAATATATTCCTCAACTTCATCATCATCATCAATTTCACTCTCACCTTCCTCCATACGCATCTGTTGAGAGTATTGAATGGCCAAATCTTCACATGGAGAGGCAGAATTTTCTGAGACTGAATAGAAATCCAGTGATTCTGCCTCGTTGATTAGATTCGTATCCAGGCTTGGTTCTGTCGTAATTGACTTTTCAGCAGAATCTGTGGCAATTCTCTCCGGTAATCCGGAGCTAGAATCGCCTTCTGGGGGGGGGGGGGATGACAGCTGCACTTTCATTTACAGAGGCGGTAGCTACTGATGTGATAACAATTTGAGGCACTACAGTTGATGTATGTTCACCTTGCAACCCTTCATTCACTGCCAATATAGTAGACTCTCCATTAACAACTTGTGATACTGTCTGTGGGCTACGCATTGCTTCCTTGCGTTTTCTCTCTTCTACTGCCATAAACAAGGTGGAGATCGATCGTTTAGCTGCGTTGGGGTTTTCAGCCGGTACCACTCCCCCAGTTTTTTTTAATACAGCCCCACTCGAATCTTTCTCAGTTCCACATGTACTCACAGTTGTGTTGGCCTCTGGATCTCGTTTTTTACGTGTTCCTTTAGGTGCCATTGTGACTGCTCCTCTTGCGACTCCTCTCTCCTCCCAAAATCCCGGAACGCGTTGCTTGCGGCGTTCAGAGCGTAGCAGACCCGCAGCACCTGTGTGGGATACCGCCCACCAGGCTCAGCGAAGTCTCGTCAGCGCTGTAGTCAGTTTCCGCATCAGCGTTCAGCGTCTTCAGGTATGAAAATATGCCGCTCGCGTTCCTGTTAATGATTTCCGTTTCTTAGTCGTTCAATTCAGAATGTTGAAGCTTTCGGATACCTTTCTGATGTCTCTCTTGTACCTCACATCGTAACGAGAACCTGTGGGTCAGTGGAGAGAACAGCTCACACGTCCGACACGGCTCGGCGTGTGGGCGCCATCTTGCCTCTGTCCTTTGTTTAGTTAATTGATTGCTAGTGTTCTGTGTACCATTCAGATGCACAGTTATGCATTTCCTCTGGCAGTGGCTAACATTTTATAACGTATAAAATGAGCTTTGAAGTATAGCTATCCGTGTTTTAATGCATTCATCTGTAATGGCTCGTTATATTCTCATGGAGAACTTCCTCCAAAGGTGCGATGCGATAATTTGACTTTGTCTTACGGTGATTGGTGATTTTCTTTAGATGGACTGCCAGGGTCTGACTGTATCTGGAGATTTTTTTTCAGCATTGATCCATTGCACCAGCAGGTGACATTTTGTGGCTCTTTGACATTAAAGCTGCATGTGTGCCATCCCTGCCCACTTACATACGTTTCTTTCTTTCTTTGCCTTTGTATGTAGATCTGGAGCTCGCTTCCAAAGAAATTACCTTGTATTTGATGATTTATTTCTCCTCAAAATTAATTTTCCTGTCTGCATGGGACATGTCCCCACTGAAAACTGCAGGGTATAAGGCTTGTTGTGACTGCCTCCCAAGAGGTATGTCTCTGGTGCCTTGGTTTGTCGCATCACTCCAATTTCTGCAATAACTGCGAAAGATAATCCAAGGGCAATCTGAGAGTGTGAAGCTAAACATTGGCAAAAGGCGCTTAAGACCAGTTCGACAAAGTCGGGGATGCAAACCTGCTTCCACTCTTGAGACCGTTCCTGGGAAGAATCTTCCTGGGTCCTCCAAATCTTCAGGTAAGTCCAAATCGAAGAAGAAACACAAATATACAAACAGAATTCTTCTTCTTTCCGCACTCTCCAGCAGAGAAGTTGCAGAGACATCAAAGTGCCTCTTGATCTCCTTTTCGATCATATACCAAGAACCCATTTCCAGAGCTGGTCCAGGTGCAACCTGACTTTCTGTGTTTGTTTGCGATGTTCAACAGGTAATGGCCTTCAAGGAGGTCATGTTGTGGATTTGTGATACCCTTCCGACTTCCTGTTGCTTGCCTTTGAGCCTCATAGATTGAAGGAGGCCTCCAGTCGGATTACTGATGATGGATATATACTTCATGCAGTCTCTGCTTCCTAAATCTTCCATGGGGACCATCACTTCTCTGGGACCATGGTGACTGTACCTATCGCCACAATAAATGCCAGTTCCTGCCACATCAACACCAGCTTTGACGCTGGAGATGTACTCAGTTATCTTGGCTGACTCCAAGACAAATCCTCCACGGCCTCAACCAAAATTGTGTCATATGCATCTTCCAACGTAACTGGTCTGACAAAAGGCTTCCACTTCCAAATAGACTCTTTCAATCACTACGGAATCTTTTTTACTCTTATTTGAGTATTGACAACATGGTATAGGTGACAACAGTGGAGATGACGGGATGATGTATCCCACTTTTATTACGATGATTACCTTTTCATGGGCTTTCAGAAGGCCAGTGATCTGGATACCTTTTGTGACACTGGTTTGAGTTCCCCCTCCAAAGAAGAATCGGCCTCTTTTGCTGCAATTGTACAGGATGCTGCTTAAGTTCTCGTCTTACAGCTGCCCTTTATTGAGGTCAAGACAAATGTACTAACGGTGATCCTGCAACTTGGGCAAATCTCAAACAAACCACTCCTCTCTTTTAATGAGTCTTTCACAGATACACTAATGGACACTTGGGCCAAACCATGCTCTTGCCTGCCATTAAACAGGCAGGTGGCTAGAAGACATAGACCTACCCCAGGGACCCTTGCCTGCCTTATTCAACATACTATGCCTAGTGGATCAGTTATCTACAAGTAGACTAATGCCCAAACAAATGTCATGCTGCAGGGCAGTTGGTACCAGGGTGGTGCTTTGTATCATGCATGGAACAGAGCCACAGGCTTTTCAGGTGACGTCTAAGCATCAGTTATCGCAGTCATTGTTAAGGATGTTTACACCTGCAGTTTTAGTAAGGAGAACATAGTGGACTGCGAAAGTGCATTGTTTAAAATCTTGCTCCATTACAACTTCACTGTGACCGGCCTACTCATCTACCGTCCCCCAGGTCCCTCTAGCCTAATTAGGGAAGATTTATTGAACAAAGTCGCGCTACACGCAAGCACGGCAGCGAATTTCACTATCTTAGGGGACCTTAGTCTCCATCTTGAGAATAGTGGGAAAGTTGATATCACCAGTTTTTTGGCTTACCTAGAGGCTTATCAGCTTGCTCAGCGTGTCCTTGAGTGCACAGATGGGGCAGGTCACCTTCTGGACCCCATATTCTCTAATTTAAGTTCTCTAAAGGTTTTGCCGCCGGTCCCGTAGGCTTGGACTTTCTGGTCTAGTTCTCGCTGCGGTTGCAGGGAAAAGCCAACCTGATCCGCCCCGTCCCAGTCTTAAAATGTCCCTGGCATAAGTTGGACATGGGTCTTTTTTCTGCTTGTATGTCCAGTCACAGGCCTCAGCTGCCACTAGATGTGGAGCTGGCAAACTTGCACTTTCACGAGTGGTTGATGCTAGGCTTGGATAGCTGCATCCCGGCTAAGCTGGGGGGGGGGGGCATGGGGGGAGATTCGTGGGCCGTCCAACCCTTGGTTCAACGATTCGTTAACCATAGCCAAAAAGGGCTGTAAGCAGCTTGAACGTGCCTGTAGACGCTCTTACGACGTGGCAGCAAAAAGTGAATATCGAGCGGGCGTCAAGCAGTACCATAAGTTTATTCGGAGCGCACAAGTGGAGTACGTGGCCGACAAAATCTTGGCTAGTATTAACCCCGCTAAGACGATCTTCTGCCTGCTTAAGGGCATGAAGAGTGCGTGCGCAACTGGGGTCTCCTCGAACCATCAGTGTAATGAGTTAGCTCGGTACTTTGTGAATAAAGTTGAGAAGATATAACTTGGTCTGCCTACCTTGGCCTTGTCTGCTGAGGTGGCCGATTTGGGTGTTATCGGTCTTACGGTGGGACACAGCCTGCCATTTTTTCCTCCTCTGTCACCTATGGAATTCGAGTCCCTTTGTTTGAAAATTAAATGGGGCTCGCCAGCCGACCCTTTGACACCTGCCCATTTTCGCCAGTTTCGACTCTCATCTCTCCTCTGAATATTGACCTGGTCAACATCTCTCTGTCGTCCGCATCCGTACCTGGGGCGTGGAAACATGTGAAAGTTATTCCGCTGCTTAAAAAACTTTCCTTGGACCCTGTTGAGTCTGGCAACTACCGCCCTATTTCAAAGCTGCCTTTTCTGGCGAAGCTGGTTGAATCCCATGTGAATTCCACCCTCTCTAAGTTTATCGAGCAGAATGCCATTTTGGATCTGTCACAGCATGGTTTCCGAGCGCGGCACAGCACCGAGCCTGTCTGTTGATAGTGACGGAGCCTGGATGTCGGTGATTCAGTGGCATTAGTCCTTTTGGACTTAAGCGCCACATTTGATACCGTCTCTCATGCGATACTTCTAAAACGCCTACAGGAAATTGGTATCAGGGATGTGGCATTGGACTGGTTCGGTCTTTTCTGGAGGGGAGTTCTTTCCAAGTCTCCGTGCCACCTTTTCCTTCTCAGGAGTTCCCTTTGCATCAGGTGGTGCGGCAGAGCTCAGTCCTGAGCCCCTTATTGTTCAACATCTATGTCCGACCCCTGGCTGCGGTAGCCAAAGGTAGGGGATTGTCATTGGTGTCGTATGCCGACGTTACCCAATTGGTGATCACTTTCTCTAAGAAATGTTGTACCAATCTGGACAAGTTCAAAGATAACCTTTTAGAGGTTGCGGACTGGATGGCGGTAAACTGCTTGCAGTTGAACGCCAGTAAGTCCGAGATCTTATTGTTCGGGAAGAATCGGGAGTTGTGGTCCGAGCAGTGTTGGCAGGATCGTCATAAGCACGCCCCATGGCCCAAGGAGGCTGTGAAGAACCTGGGCGTGTGGTTCAATTGTGGCCTGACTTTCGACACTCAATCGAAATTAGTGGCAGGGGCTTGTTTTGGGCTTTTGCAAGGCTTGAAACCGCTGCTGGGATTCTTTCCTCCCAAAGTGCGCCAAACCATTGTCCAGGTGTCAATCCTATCTAGACTGGACTATGGCAATTCCCTCTACCTGGGCGTGAACAAGGCCAGCATTAAGCAGCTGCAGAGAGTACAGAATGCAGCCGCTCGCATTTTGGTGGCACTTCCGAAATCCTGCTCAGTTTCTCATGTGCTTCCTAAACTTCATTGGCTGCCTGTTGAGAAGCGCATTCAATTCAAGTCTCCTTGTGTGGCGCACAGGATCCTGACGCTACACGCGCCTCTGGAATTGGCCAATCTGTTAGAGTTTTACGTGCCACAGCGTCCTCTTAGATCTGCCGACCAAGCGTTGGTCTGCATTCCTCGAGTTCTGAAAGCCAGAGCAGGTGGTCGTTTGTTTCGCAGGCTGGCTGCGAAACTTTAGAATTCGCTCCCTGCTTCCACCAGATCAATCCAGAACCACCTGGCCTTTCGAGAAGCCATAAAGACCTGGCTTTAACCTGTATAACTTTTCATTTTCTTCCCTTGGTTCACGTCTAAGGTCTGTGGCTGCGCTGGGACGCCCCGTTTCTGGGGCAGCTATGCGCAATACAAATCTGACTAATAATAATAATCTGAAAGAAACAGGTTAGTATTAGATTCCTTACCTTAGAATATCCCCAGGCGTCAGACTGGATCCGGAAAATTTGGCATAGCAGTACCCCCGCGCGTTGGTAGGCGTTGTCTGCGGCTCCGCGTCCCTCGCAGCGTAGTTGGCACGGGGATGACGTCGTCGGAGTACTTAGACGCCGCCCTCGCATGTTGACGTCAGTTCTTTTTTCAGCGCCAGCAAGCACAGGTCCAGAGAAAGTGGTACCCTTTAGTCAATTTCTCACTAAACTTTTTGGATCTTTTTTATCTGTTTTTCAAGTCGCACGACTCCGACGGTGCCGGTAGGGATACCCGGGTTCAAACCCTGCGTCGACTGCTACCGATTGATGTCGGTTACCAACCCCCATCGCCGGTGTCTGCATTGCCTGGGGCCCGACCGCGATGACAAGTCTGGCCCCGACTGCCGGGCCTTGACGTCGAAGGCTAGGCAGGAGCGGTCCCGCAAGCGCCTCGAGCTCCGGCAGTCAGCCCCGTGCCGTTCGAGGTCCCGGTCCGGAAGGAGGTCGAGGGACCGGTTGCGGGTCCGGAGTCGTCCTAGCTCCAGGAGTCGACACCACTCCTCAGGCTCCAAGTCCTCAGGTAAGAGGCACAAGAAGTCAAAGAGGCGACATCGCTCTTCTGACTCCCCCTGACACTTGCACGACGCGGCCGGGAGTTCGGGTGACACCGCCCACGCGGCTGCGCCGGAGCCACAGGCGTCGCTGCCTGCTCTATACCCGCCGGTCCCTCTGCAGAACTCGACGCCGGAGGAGATCGATGCCTTCCTCGTGGCCATGAGGTCGCTCACTCCTCCGTCAGATTCCGCGGCGACCGGGTCCCCAAGCGGGCCGGGTGCTTCGGCCCCGGCGCCGTCAGCGACTTCCGTCGAGACGTCGCAGGGCCCCGCTGGATCCGGTTCCGGATCTGGGTCGTCGCAAGTCGACCTTGCGAACTCGCCGGCACCGGCCCCCAGGGTGTTGCCCCCGTCGTCCCTGGTCCTACTCTCGATTCGGGTCCGGCGCCAGAGCGGTGCCGCTCGACACCGATGGAAAATTTTTACTTCTATGACCAGCCCATCCTTTGACCCTGAGAATGAAGAGATGGGTGGGGAGGAGGATTAGGAGGGGTCTGAGGACCCTCTGGCACGTGAGTGCCAGCCTTATCAGGACTGGGCAGGTGAGCTAGAGGATGCCAGTGGTCTGGACACTTCGCCAGACACTGGTTTTGTCTCCCCTCCTACCGTGGCTACGGAGGAAGGGGCTGCCGATAGTGTGGTGTTGATGCAGGCGGCCAATGCCTTGGCTCTTGAGCTCCCCGTCGGTGCCGTGAGGACGAACCTCCTCACTGAGGTCCTCAAACCGCAGGCAAGCTCCTTGGAGCCTCTGCTGCCGTTTAACCCTTTGTGTACTCGTGACGGAACCGTTCTGTCACGAGCCTCGGGTGGGCTGTGCTGGTGACAGAACGGTTCCGTCACGGCCTGCGCGTCCCGAATTCCGCGCCTGCGCTGACTTTCTAAAGAGCGGACGGAACCGTTCCGTCACATGCACAGGCCATCCGAGGGCCGTGACGGAGCAGTTCTGTCATTAGTACGGGAGCACCGCGCTGCCCCGCCTCCCCCTTAACGCTGCGGCGGAATAGCCGCCGCAGCTAAGGGGTTAATGAGGCCTTATCTGACGCTACAGGTCCCCCTGCAGATAGGAACGTGGCCAGACGCCACCGCCCGGCTCCGGGCGACCCTTGATTCATGTCCACCCACCCCACCCCCGAGAGCCTGGTCATACAGGCCTTTAATTCCCAGACCGCATTCCCGACGGCTCCCCCCCGATCGGGAATCCAAGACGTACGAACAGTATGGCAAGAAGATGTTCTCCTCAAAGAGTTTAAGGTTGCGGTCTGTTAACACCACATGCCTCTTGGGCCGTTATACCCATTCTCTGTGGGACACGGTCGCGGCCGTGCTGCCACAATGTCCGGAAGAGGCCCGGACTAAACTCGCCCAAGCCCTTGTGGAGGGTCGAGATGCGGCACGGTATTCCATCCTGTGTGGACTGGATACAATGGACTCGCTAGGTAGAGCGATGGCAACGACGGTGGCGTCACTCCTGGCTGAGGTCAGCCAACTATTCGGCTGATGTCCAAAAAACCTTTATGGACATGCCGTTTTATGGCCGTCGCCTCTTTGGCGACAAGGCAGACAGTGTGCTTGAGCGCTTTAAGGACTCCAGGGCTTCGGCCAAGTCCTTGGGCCTGTCGGCCCCGCACCAGCAACCTGCTGCCTTTCGCTCCTTTCGTGGCCAAGGAAGTGGCACTACCATACGTCCTGCCAGCCACTGATCGCAGACTAACATCCAGCGTGGCGGCGGGTGTGGTAACTGCCGTGGCGGTGCCCGGGGACAACAGCGAGGCCAGTCCACATCCACCCCCGCAGCATCTGCCTCAAAGCCCTCCTAGTTTGAGCTTTCAGGCCCACAAGAAGCCAGTGGGGGGCAGGGTTCACCATCACCTCCTTCACTGGCGCAACATCACTTCGGACAGGTGGGTGCTGCAAATCTTCCGAAAAGGCTACTCCCTCCCCTTTGAGGTGACCCTCCAGCCATGCCATCGCAGTACCACTGCGTGTCGGGGGATCACTTGAATCTTCTGCGAGAGGAAGTTACAGCCCTCTTGGCCAAAGGGGCCATCGAGCACGTTCCTGGGACTGAAGTAGCGTGTGGTTGTTACTCCCACTACTTTCTGGTTCCAAAGAAGGGTAAAGGGGGCCTTCACCCTATCTTGGACCTGCGGAACGTCTACGGCTTCCTCTGGAAGGAGAAGTTCAAGATGCTGACTCTGGCTCAGGTCTTAGCTGTCCTGGACCCGGGAGACTGGATGGTAGCGTTGGACTTGTAGGACGCTTATTTTGACATCCCCGTCCTGCCGGCCCATCTGCGTTACCTGCGGTTCATGGTAGGCCACGAGCACTTTCAGTTTACCGTACTCCCCTTCGGCCTTACCAGCGCCCCACAGGTGTTCACGAAAGTGATGGCGGTGGTGGCAGCTCACCTGCGCAAGTTAGGGGTTTCAGTCTTCCCCCTACCTCGACAACTGGTTGTTAAAGGCGGGCTCGCCCCAGACAGTCGTCAGCCACCTCCAGACTACGGCCGACCTCCTGCACCTGCTGGGGTTCTCCATCAAAGTACCGAAGTCACACCTGTGTCCCTCTCAGAAGCTCCTCTTCATCGGAGCGGTTCTAGACTCGGCACAGTTTCGGGTTTATCATCCCGAACAGCGGGTTCTGGATATTCAGGCTCTGATTCCGATCACGTTGACGCTGCGGCTTCTGGGGCTGATGGCCTCCTGCATCCTTCTGGTGCATCACGGCAGGTGGCGGATGCGGGCTCTGCAGTGGGACCTTACGTTTTAGTGGGCCCAGCATCAGGGCAACTTGTCCGACCATGTCTTGATCTCGGAGGGCACTGCAAGACCGTTGCAGTGGTGGCTCAAGGACCGCGATTGGGTCAGCGGCAGATGCCTCTCCCTACCCCAACCGGAGCACGTAGTTGTGACAGATGCGTCCCTCCAGGGCTGGGGGGCCATATGGGAGAGGCGGAGATCAGAGGCCTCAGGTCTCCGGCGCAGTCCCGGCTCCACATCAACCTTCTGGAGCTGCGGGCGATCCGGCTTGCACTGAAGGCATTCACCCCCTCTGTCCGGGGGAGTGTAGTGCAGGTGTTCACGGACAACACCACTGCCATGTGGTAGGGCAAAAAACAGGGCGGGATGGGGTTGTGGACCCTATGCCAGGAGGCTCTGCACCTCTGGCAGTGGCTGGAATATCAGGGCGTGATCCTGGTAGTTGAACGCCAGGGTGGACAAACTAAACCGTCGGTGTATGATGGATCACGAATGGCGTCTGATCTCTGACGTGGCGCAAGGCCTCTTTCAGCAGTGGGGAGAGCCTTGGTTAGATCTATTCACCACAGAAGAGAACGTGCAATGTCATCAGTTCTGCGCGTTGGAATTTCCAAGGCGGCACTCGCACGGAGACGCTTTTTGTCGCGAGTGGAGGTGCAGTCTGTTGTACGCCTTTCCGCCTATACCACTTCTGCCCAGACTGCTGAAGAAGATCAGGCGCGACCGGGCCCAAGTCATCCTTGTGGCTCCGGACTGGGCATGAAGATACTGGTATCCCAAGCTACTCAGCATGTCTGTCGATCCCCGATCCGTCTGCCTCTTCAGGAGGACCTTCTGTCGCAGCAGAACCTGTCCAGGCTCCACTTACATGTGTGGAGATTGAGCGGCGGCAGTTGAGGCCATTTGACTTGCCTCCTGAAGTCTGTAATGTGATTCTGGCAGCCAGGCGTCCCTCCACAAAATCGGTATACGCCTGCAGGTGGAACAAATTTGTGGCATGGTGCACAGCAAAGGCTGTGGATCCCGTTTCTGCCGCTCTTTCAGAAGTCCTCCTTTTTCTTCTTTCTCTTGCCCAGCAGGGCTCTGCTCTGGGCACTCTGAAGGGCTACCTCTCTGCCATTTCCGCCTTCTTAAGGCTCCCTGATCAGCCCTCTTTGTTCAAGTCCCCAGTTGTAAGTAGGTTTTTGAAGGGCATCACTCATATGTTCCCTCCTGTTCCTTTCGTGATGCCTCAGTGGGCCTTGAACCTTGTTCTGACCTATCTGATGTGCGCTCCCTTCGAGCCACTTCATAACTGTCCTCTTCGTCTCCTTACTCTTAAGACTGCATTCCTGGTTGCCATCACCTCTGCCAGGAGAGTGAGTGAGCTCCAGGCTCTTTCTTCTAAACCTCCTTTCCTTTCTGTCCATCCAGACAAAGTTGTGTTGCGGACGCGACCAGCTTTCCTGCCGAAGTTAGTCACAGCCTTCCACATCGGGCAGTCCATCACCTTGCCCACCTTCTTTCCACCTCAGCATCCCTCGAAAGAGGAAGAGAGGCTCCACCGTCTGGACCCAAAATGTGCGCTCTCATTCTATCTGGATCTCGCACGCCAGTTCTGGGTGGATGACCAACTCTTTGTTGGTTACGTGGGCGCTAAAAAAGGTCGGGCGGTGGGTCTTGTTGTGCATTAAGGTATGCTACTCTTTTGCTAAAAAGGAGCCTCCTGTTGGGATGAGGGCCCGGAAAAGCTATGTATAAGAACTGAGTTCAGCGTGCGAGGGCGGCGTCTAAGTACTCCGACGTCATCCCGGCGCCAACGACGACGGACGTGGAGTCGCAGACGACGCCTACCGACACGCAGGGGTACTGCTACGCAAAAGTTTCCGGATCTAGTCTGACGCCTGGGGATATTCTAAGGTAAGGAATCTAATACTAACTACTGTTTCTTACAGATATATCGTTAGCGAAGGTAAGTAACTTGTACATTAGGGTACTTACCGGTTTGAGAACCACCTGATGGGATCTTTGAACGCTAGGAATGCAAACTCAACCAGCGACTCCTAGTGCATCACGAATGGAAGCTCACCCCGAGGAGGCACAGGACATCTTCTAGCAATGGGAAGAGCCCTGACTTGATCTGTTTACCATCTTGTTGGAGTTGCCAAGACAGCTCTCTCTCTGAGACACATTCCACCTATAGTGGAGCATAAGACTTCTGTATCCCTTCCCGCCTCCACCTCTCCTGTCTCGAGTTGTGAAGAAGTTCAGGAACAATCTGGCCCAATTCGTCCTGGTGACTCAAGATTGGGCCAGGAGAGTGTGATACATGGAACGTCTGTAATGAGGATTTATCCTCCGATCAGGCTGCTGCTTCAGGAGGATCTTGTGTTGTTGCAGCATGCCAGTGTCCTGCACCTTTGTTGATGCAGTATGCACATCCAAGCATAATGGAGCTGCGACAGTCAACTACGTTCGACCTTCCTGAAGAAGTCATGGATGTTATGCTTTTGGCCAGACACCCATAACCAAATCTGTTTCCCTTCCCAAACAAAGCTGTTGGATATTTTACCTTTGTCCAGTCTTTAACCCAGCGTGGGCTTGCTGTGGGCACAGTTAAAGGATATATGTCAGCCATTTCACATGTATCGGACTAACCATGTTTTTTTGAATCACCTATAATACATTTTGTTAAAGGTTTATATTTCATGTTCCCACCCAAACCTTTAGTGATACCACAGTGGGAACTTAATGTGGTTCTCACTTCATTTATTTGTACCTCATTTGAGAAAATGCGCAGCTGTTCTTTGCGTCCCCGCACTCTTAAAACAGTTTTCTCATCATGATAATTTCAGCTTGTCGTGCAAGTGAACTAAAAACTCTGTTTGTTCAACCGCCTTACACCACTTTTTTTTCAAACTGGTGTTGGAGACCAAAGCGTCATTTCTGCCAACATCGTTACAGCATTTCACTTCGGACAATCCATCTCACTTTTGGCATTCTTTACTCTTCCTCACCTGTCGAAATAGAAGGGGAGACTCATTGCTTGGATCCCAAAAGAGAATTGAATTTTTAAAATGATCATACCAAGGAGCATGGCATAGACGGTCAGCTCTTTGTTATAGTCTCTAGGGCAAAGAATGGTAAGTCAGGGCAGAAAAGGACTTTAACGATGGATAGTCCTCTGTATTAAGATCTGCTATGCATTGAACTATAGGCAGCCCCCAGGGCCTGAACGCTCATTCCACCAAAATTACTACCACTACAATGGCAGATGGAGTAACTCTGCTGGACATCTGTCAGATAGCAACATGTGCTTTAATTTGTAAATTCACCAATCACTACTGCCTTAATAGCCAGTTCTGGTGGGAGAGACGCTTTGTCCATTCAGTCCTGCAGGAATTTTCGGTCTAAGCCATTCTACAGACACATCACAGGAGAAGGTATTGGTATGTATCTATTAACAAGGTGAGGAATCTGCGGCTAGATAAGAGTATCCACCAGAAAGGTGAGTAACTATTTTTAGGGAGTTTTTGATAATTGCAGATGTCTGTAAAGAAAGAGTTATTCACCAGTTCACATATACATTCCTGTAAAATACTTACAGCATGAAGCACAGCTGTTGCACGTGGTGTATTTATCAAAAGGAGAAAAGACCTTTCTAGCATCAACAACTGAAGAACATGAATTTACCTAACTTTGATCAAAAATTAGCCATGCATCTCTTTTAAAAAAAAAATCAACACTGTTCTTTTTGGTTTGTATGTTACAATTTTTGAATGTTTTACTCATCAGCTTGCATGAACCCTTCTGATTGATGATTCTGACAGCTTATCCCTTACATTTAAGATATTCCCAGGCGCAAGATTGGATACTGAGATTTTCTGCAATAGCTCTTGTGTACCACCAGGTGGCACCATATGGCTTTGTGGTGACCTTGCACTGCCCCACCCTGGAGGTGACAGAGCAGAGCTGCATATAGGCTCCACCCCTGCGCCAGTGTCGTTTATTTTCTTTCCACTCCCTTTTATGCGGATCTGGAGCTCTGCTACCAACCTATCATTCTTTGGACTCCTAAATCTTTCAGACCATGTGCCAGAAAAAATGTCTCTCCTAAAAATAGCAGGATTCAAGCTGTGCCAGAAGGTCTGTGGTTCCTTGGCTCAGGTCACATCACGTCTTGAAGTCATGTGAAATGCATCTAAAAGCAACCAGACAGCGGGAACCCAAGCTATAGGTTGCTGAACATAAGAGATGTTAATGACATTTTTGTAAATTGCGCAAATGCCCACAGTCATCTTGGTACTAGGAATCATGGAGTTTACAGAGTTATGTAGGGAAGAATAAAGGAGGACTGGGCTAATATTTGCTAGTAAAAAGCCAAGTCTTTAGGCCCTTCTCGAACCTGAGCGGAGAGGTCTCTGATTTTAGGTACAGAGGCAGGCTGTTTCAGAGTTTAGAGGTCCCGCCAAAGAAACTCCTTCCACCCCGGTTTTCCAGCTTGCATCGGTGAATGATTACATTTTTGGCTGAGACTGAGCACAGTGTTCTTATAGGGGTGTACCTTTGAAGGTTCTTTTTAAAGTATTTATGTCTAGCGCCATGTAGGGTTGTGTGTGCCATACATAGGGCCTTGAAGGTGATGCTTTTTTGGGGGGGCAACCAGTGAAGTTTGTTTAGGGCCTGGGAGACTGCCTGAAACTTTAGAATCCCAAGCAGCATCTAGGCACCTGCGTTCTGCTGTGTCTGCAGGTTTTTTTTGTAGTCTTTGTTGCATGCTCAGATAAAGTTCATTCCAGTAATCGATTTTTGAGAGGACTAAAGAAATGACCATAATTTTTTGGAGTTCCTGGGGAATGAAATGCAGATTTTTTTAAAATTGTTCTTAAGATGTTTAATGTGGAGGAAGTGAGCGCATCCACCTGTGCTCCGAAAGTCAGTTTATCGTTGAGTTGGACACCCAGATTTCTGATTTTCTTGAACCGTCTGGAGAGCCCCCAGATTCTGTGGCCACCAGGTAGTGGACCATAAGGTGGAATCATTGCCAAAAAGGAGGACCTTGGTTTGACCTGAATTTAACTAACAATTTTGTTTCATCCATCTTTCTACCATTTCAATACATTTGTGAGATTTGCTGCGGTTTCAAGCATATCACTGGAGTTTGAGATGATGATTTGAGTGTGATTTGCGTATGACACCAGGGAGAAACCAAACGATTAATCAAACTTCCAAGAGGTAAATGTTAAAGGGCACTGGGCTCAACGATGACCCCTGGGGTACACCACAAGGTAGGGAGAAAGGTGTAGAGACGTACCTATTTAGGAAAACAAACTGTTGTCTGTCAGAGAGGAATGTTGCCAGAGCTGTGTCTTTTATGCCTATATTGTTAAGGTGGTTGAGTAAGACCTATCAAAGACAGTATCAAACGCCGCAGATAAGTGAAGAAGCATAAGGGCAGCTTTCTCTCCCTATTCAATGCAGGTTCTAATTTCCTCTGTGGCGACAATTACAGTGGCCTCCGAACTATGCCCTCTTCCGAAACCAAACTGGGTATAGTCTAGGAGATGGTTGTTTTTAGGAAGGAAGTAATTTCCCTTTTATTGTCTTCACCACCACTTTGGCTGGAAATGGAGGGGCGGTATATTGGACAGTAGCTGCTAGTTTCGAGGTGGTTGGTTGTGGATTTTTTCAAAAGGGGTAAAATAGATTCTGTTTTCTAGATTTTTGGAAAATATCCCACCTACAACACCTTGTTAAAGATCTTTGTAATGTAAAGGGCGAGTTACTGTAGTGTTTTTGGGAGCACAGATCAGAGGGTGATCCGGATTTGACTGAGTTAAGTAGTCTGCTGACTTGTTCAGGTGTGAGGGGGATTAGTTAGAGTATTGCTAGTCGGAGGTGCCAGGGGAGATTGGTTAGAGTTTTGACTGGTATCCTCATTGGATACAAACTCATTGTAGACTTCTGCTATCCTGTTCTGAAAGCATACAACAGATGATTAGTTGCCAGTTGTCAAGTTGGGATTCGTCAAGGAGCTAATTGTTTAAAAAGAGATCTGAAAGAGACACGTTAGTGATAGATTCCTTACTTTAGAATATTCCCAGGCGTCAGGTTGGATCCGGAAAGTTTTGCTAGCAGTACCCCTGCGCATCAGTCGATGGCTTCGCGTGGCTCCGCGTCCGTCGCAGGTGTCGTATGCGCCGAGATGACGTCACAGAGACTACTTAGGCGCCACCAATACGCGCTGACGTCAGTTCTTTCTTTTTCCGATCCAGTAAACGCAGATCCGGTTAGAGCACGTACCTCAGTCATTTTTGTACTATCTTTTTGAGACTTTGTCTTGCGTTAGTTTTCTCTGGTGCAAGTAGGGATGCCTGGTTTTAAGTCCTGCGGGTCCTGCTGCCGCAATATGTCAGTTGTGGACCCTCACGAAGTCTGTCTCTACTGCCTGAAGTGTGACCACGACTCCCGGTCCTGTCTGGACTGTAGGGCTATGGCCCCGAAGGCCTTGAGGGAGCGGCGCTAGAAGTTGCTTGACGTTTGGCACTCGTCCCCGCACCGGTCAAGGTCCAGGTGTCGTTCCCTTGACCGCTCGCGGAGCCGTAATCACCGCTCCTCGGAAACGAAGTCTTCACCCTCGGTTTCGGGTAAGACGTCACAAAAAGAAGTCAAAGAAGCATTATCGCTCTTCGTTGTCCCACGTCAGTCTAATGTGGACGAGGGGGACAGGGGCTCTGCCCCTGCGGCTCCTTTGGAGCCTGGGAGTCCTGCGGCGTAGCTGCCTTACCCGGGTCTGTCGGCGACTCACACACAAATGCAAGAATTTCTTGCTGCCATGGACCGCCTGTTTAGGCCTCGAGCTCCCGCCGGTGCGCCTTCGGGCCCCGCGGTCCCGTGTCAGGATCCTGATGGTCCGTCCACCCCTCTGGCGGATCCAGCCCCGGCGCAGCCTGTGGCTCTGGCGCCATAGGATCCTGCACCCCTGGCTCCGGCCACGGCGCCAAGACTTCCTATGCTCCCGGCTCCGCTGGCAGCGCCGCAATGGATACTGCTCGTTTTGCCTCTGCCCCGGTTCCCGGACGTTTTTGTCCCCGCCTGGGATCCGAATTGGGACACGGTGCCGGCTTGGGCCCAGCCGGCACCTCCCTCCCCGATCCCTGCCCCGCCGCCGAGGCCTGTGCCTCCACCGGCAGTGGAGGACGATTGGGAGGGATCCGAGGACCCTCTGGCTCGTCAGTGTCATTCTGAGCAGGACTGGATGGATGATTTGGAGGAGGCCGGAGGCCTTGACGTCTCCTCTGATCCGGGGTTTGCCTCTCCTCCGCCCACTCTGGAGAAGGTGCCTCGTATACTGTGGTGCTCAGTCGGGCAGCTGGGGCCCTTAACCTAGATCTCCCCACGGTGATCCTTAAGACTAATCTCTTTACTGAGATGCTCCAGTCGGCGTCCATTTAATCGGAGCCATTGCTGCCCTTTAACAATGCCCTCACTGATGTCTTGTTGGGCACTTGGTCGCGGCCGGCAACAGGGGCTCCTGTGGATAAACATGTCGCAACCACCCCACCCCACACCTGAGTCACAGTCTAGCCATTCAGGCTTCAACGTCCCAGAGTGCTTTTGCCACGGCTTCGCCAGATAAAGACTCTAAGAAGGTGGAACAGTTTAGCAAGCGATGGTTCTCTTCGGCCATCTTGGGGCTGCGGTCGGTGAACACCGACTGCGTGGGACGCTATTCCCACACAGTGTGGAATACCGTCGCTGAGGTGTTGCCTCGGTGCCTGGAGGAGGTTCAGGCTGTGCTGTCTCAGGCTGTGGCTAAGGGTAAGGACGTGATAAGGTTCGCCATTCGTTGTGGCTTGGACACAGCAGACTCCCTTGGTAGGACAATTTCCACGACCGTGGTGCTTCGTCACCATGGCTGGTTGGGGTCCACCGGGTTCACACTGGACGTCGAGGGCTGGCTCATAGACATGCCCTTTGAGGGCACCCGTCTGTTTAGCGATAACGCAGACACTGCTCTGGAGCATTTTAAAGACTCTCGGGCTACGGCTAAGTCCTTGAACCTTTCCACCAAGCGCCCTGCCACGTCTACTTTTCATTCCTTTTGTGGCCTTGGCAGAGGCACCCTGCCCTGTTAGTTTAGCCAGAAGCCTGCGCAGAACAAGACTCCGCGTAGCCGTGTGCGTGGAGGCCGCCGGGGTGGCTCCGGAGGCCGGCGTGAGGGTCAGTCTATTTCTGCCCCTCGACGTCCACTTCGAAACCTTCCTAGTCTGAGCTTTGGGTCGCACCCCATGTGGGTGTGTGGCAGGATTCGCCATCACCTTCGCCATTGGCATTCTGTCACATCCAACAAGTGGGTGCTGAAACTCGTTCGGAGGGGTTACTCCCTCCCCTTCGAGTCTACCCCCACCAGCCATGCCACCTCAGTTCTACTGCATGTCGGCGGATCACTTCGCGCTTATCCAACAGAAAGTCATGGCCCTCTTGGCCGAGGGGGCCATCGAGTACGGTTCTGGGCCGGAAGTAGGCTGTGGTTGTTATTCCCACAACTATCTGGTCCCCAAGAAGGACAAAGGGGGCTTGTGCCCCATCTTGGACCTCAGGAACGTCAATCGCTTCCTCCGGAAGGAGAAGTTCAAGATCTTGACTCTGGCTCAGGTGTTTGGCTGCCCTCGACCCTGGGGACTGTATGATAGCGTTGCACTTGCAGGATGCATATTTTCACATCCCCGTACTGCCGGTCCACCGGAGTTACCTGCGGTTCACGGTATGCTAGGAGCAATTTCAGTTTGCCGTGCTCTCCTTCGACCTTACCAGCGCCCCTCGGGTGTTCACGAAAGTTTTGACGGTGGTTGTAGCTCATCTGCGCAGGTCAGGGGTGTCAGTCTTCCCCTACCTCGACGACTGGCTGTTGAAGGCGGGCTCTCCCCAGGCAGTTGTCACCCACCTTCAGACTACGGCCGACCTCCTGCATTTGCTGGGGTCTTCCATCAACGTGCCGAATGCGCACCTGAGTCCCTCTCAGATGCTCCCCTTCATCGGAGCGGTTCTGGATTCGATGCGGTTTCTGGTTTATCCTCCCTAGCAGCGATTCTGGGATATTCAGGCTATGATTCCGATCTTTCAGCCTCTATCACGGGTTTTGGTCAGGATGACACTCCGACTCCTGGGCCTGACGGCCTCCTGCATCCTGCTAGTGTGACATGCCAGATGGCATATGCGGGCTCTGCAGTGGGACCTGAAGTTCCAGAGGGCACTTCACAATAACTGCAGTGGTGGCTCATGAATCGCGATTGGGTCAGTGGCAGATCCCTCTCCCTTCCCCAACCGGAGCACACAGTGGTGACGGATGTGTCCCTCTTGGGATGGGAAGGCCACTTGGGAGAGGCGGAGATTAGAAGCCTCTTATCTCTGCTGGAGTCCCAGCTCCATATCAACCTTTTGGCGCTTTGGGCGATCCGACTTGCACTGAAAGCATTCCTTCCCTCTGTCCGGGGAAGTGTAGTGCAGGTGTTAACAGACAACACCACCCCCATTTGGTATTGCAACCAACAGGGCGGGGTGGGGTCCTGGTTCCTATGTCAGGAGGCTCTGCACCTTTGGACATGGCTGAAACATCAAGGCATTTCCTTGGTGGTTCAACACCTGGACTGTTCTCTGAACGCCAAGGCGGACGAACTCAGCCGCCGGTGCTTGATGGATCACGAATGGCGCCTGAACTCGGACGTGGCGCAAGGTCTCTTTCAGCAGTGAGGAGAGCCTTGGTTAGATCTATTCATCACCAAAGAGAACGCGCAATGTCATCAGTTCTGCACGTTGGAACTTCCAAGGCGTAACTCGCTCGGCTGCGCTTTTCGTCACGAGTGGAGTTGCGTTCTATTGTACGCCTTTCCGACTATACCACTTCTGGCCAGAGTGCTGAAGAAGATTCGGCACGACCGGGCCCAAGTCATTCTGGTGGCTCCGGATTGGGCACGGAGATAATGGTATCCTGAGCTACTCAACACGACGATCGATCCCCCGATCCGACTGCCTCTTCAGGAGGATCTTCTGTCGCAGCAGCAGGGGACGGTCCTCCACCCGAACCTGTCCAGTCTCCCCCTTCATGCGTGGAGATTGAGCGGCGACAGTTGACAACTTTCGATCTTCCTCCCGAAGTCTGTGATGTCATTCTGGCAGCCAGCCGTCCCTCCACTAAGACGGTATATGCCTGCAGGTGGAACTAGTTTGTGGCATGATGCACAGCGAAGGCTGTGGATCCCCTTTCTGCCCCTATTTCTGAGGTCCTTCTGGTCCTTCTTTCCATGGCCCAGCAGGGCTCTACTCTGGCCACTGTCAAAGGTTCTCCCTCAGTCATCGCTGCATTGCTACGGCTTCCAGATCAACTTTCTCTTTTTAAGTCTCCGATTGTTAACCATTTTCTGAAGGGCATTACGCACACGTTTCCTCCTGTGCCGTTCTTCATGCCTCAGTGGGACTTAAATCTTGTCTTGACATATCTGATGTGCGTTCCCTTCAAACCCCTTCATAACTGTCTTTTGTGTCTTCTTACTCTCAAGACTGCTTTCCTGGTAGCTATCACCTCTGCCAGAAGAGTGAGTGAGCTCCATGCTCTTTCTTCTAAACCGTCTTTCTTTTCTGTTCATCCGGACAAGGTGGTTCTGAGAACTCGTCCTTCTTTCTTGCCTAAGGTTGTCACGCCCTTCCACATTGGGCAGACCATCATGTTGCCCACCTTCTCTCCGCCTCCATATCCTTCGAAAGAGGAAGAGAGGCTCCACCGTCTTGTCCCAAAACATGCGCTCTCGTTATATCTGAAACGCACACAACAGTTCGAGGTGGATGACCAGCTGTTTGTTGGCTACTTGGGCGCCAAAAAAGGTCTGGCTGTGCACAAGCGGACCATCTCTCAGTAAGTCGTTCTCTGCATCAAGGCCTGTAACTCGTTGGCTAAGAAGGAGCCTCAAGTGGGGCTGCGTGCCCATTCCACCAGGGCAACGGCAGCAATTACTGCCTTGGGACGCAGCGTTCCCTTGCAGGACATTTGTCAGGCAGCTACATGGGCCTCGCTGCACACGTTTACCGAGCATTACTGCCTTGACTGTCAAGTCTGGAGAGACAGCTTCCTTGGCCGTTCAGTTCCTTTTCAGGGCCCTAGTTTCATGGCACCAGTAGTCGGTTTCTTGCATGGCTCTGTGTTCCTGGCGCGGAAAGTCGTGCACAGAACTGACGTCAGCGCGCATGAGTGTTGCATAAGTAGTCTTCGTGACGTCATCTCAGTGCATACGACGCCAGCAATGGACGCGTAGCCGCGCGACGCCACCCACTGGCGCGCAGGGGTACTGCTAGCAAATCTTTCTGGATCTGACGCCTGGGGATATTCTAAGGTAAGGAATCTATCACTAACTAATGTCTCTTACAGATATATCGTTACACAAGTAGTAACTTGTGCTTCTTGCTGAATTTGTTTACAGAAATACGATTTTTTTTCCATTCTAAATCATGTGTTCGAGGCATATGAGCTGCAGATCTCACACTGTGCATTAGATCGCCACCTGGTGTTGGGCCCGGATGATTGCATGTTGTTGTCGTTTTGGAAGAAGTCTTTGTTGTCACAAGATAGGTGACTCCTCCCTTGGACGATACTGCTCATGGGCATCGACTCCATCCTTAGATTGTTTTTTTCCGCCACTGGGTTCGGATGAAACTTTCCCTCTCTGGTTCGAAATCTACTTTTCAAGTACTTTGATGCGTAAAAATGTTCTTCGAACTTTCCCAAACAACTTTCAAAACCGATAAACATCGACTCAACTACATCAGCTCGATTCCGGTCGTCAGCGCTGGCCATTGGGCCTACCCACGACGTGAGGCCTACACCTCATGGAAAGGACGCCATTCAAAAGGTGCCCCGAGTGTGGAGCAAAATTTCCACACAGTGACCATCACGAGGTCTGTAACCTGTGCTTATCGCCAGAACACGATGAATCCAGCTGCACAGCCTGTGCATCCTTTCGATCGAAAAAGACCATTCGAGATCGGCGGGCCTGTCGACAGGATATGCAAAGATCAGCTCTGGAACCGGTGGATATCTTTGACGAAGGTCCATGCGCCCCAGAAGAAGATTCCGATGATCTCCAGATTGTATCCGAGGCAGATGACTCCGATGACTCCATACCTTCGGGTCAACGCGTGAGTACCACTGCCCCTACCCCAGCCCAAACCCTAAAATCAGACACAAAGCTCAACACTCCGCCTGCGGGGCCCAGTTGAGACCGGAAAAACACTTTGAAAGCCCCGCCATCGAGCCCGGCTGGGAAGAAAATAATAAAGCCTTCTGGTAGCTCCATACCGAGCAAACTGCATGTGCCGATACCTCCTGCTCCCTCGGCACCGAAACAAAAAGAAGTCCCAGTTTCGAAAGACACTCAGAAACCGTCGACTCCGAGAGACAAAGACGCTCCAAAAACAACAAAGCCTGTTTCCGATGCCCCAAAAACAGCTTCCACTCCGAAGCCGATACTCTTGATGCTGCAACAGACAAAGCCTGCTTCCGATGTTTCCAAGTCCACGAAACAGGCTTCGGCTCCAAAGACAATATCTTCAGTGCAGAAATCTGCGCCAAAGGACTCAACATCAGCTCCTAAGGCTAAAGACAAGCAACAAACCTGTTCGGAACCGAAAAATCTGCGCCGAAGGCTGTGCCTCAAGAACAGGAGCTTTTCCAACCAGATCCTTTACAAAAAAGGATCTACAATGATCCAGAAACAGGACACCACACAGGAAGAGGAAGTCAGATACAGCACCTACACCTCCAGTGCCTATCAAGAAGAAGGACTCTGCCACATCTCCTATGCACCCTTCTTCTCCTGTTACTCCTTCTCCTCCTCTTCCTTTAAACATTTCACCTCATAATTCTCCTCCTCATTCTCCTTCACATACACCTTCACAGGATGTTGATGATGATGAGTATAGCATGGGGAGAGGGAGAGACCCAGATGACCCTTTTCCCTACCCAACAGGTTCACCAGACTGGGAGTATCCAAACACACAGGATGTACCAGATATTCCTGACCCACATCTACGCTTTTGATCACTCCCAGAAATCGTTGCAAATACTGCCAATGATTAAAGGAGTCATTAAGCATGCACCAGAAGTGTTTAAGCTAGAATCATAAACCCAAGGATAGAGAAAAAGTACAGA
This sequence comes from Lissotriton vulgaris, assembly GCF_964263255.1. Lineage (NCBI taxonomy): Eukaryota > Metazoa > Chordata > Amphibia > Caudata > Salamandridae > Lissotriton > Lissotriton vulgaris. The sequence goes on along the minus strand of NC_141693.1, from coordinate 1,683,945,863 downwards.
GCGGCTCCTGGGGTCCCTGCCTACATTGAAGGACAGCTACCCTTAGACTCCCTAGTAGTTTCAAACGCTAGGAAAAGAGCAAATTCCCAAATCATCAGGTGAAGCACCACCTCCTGATAAAGAATCAAAGATCATAGACGCTTCTGGGAAAAGAATAGCTACCCAAGCTAGCAATACATGGCGCATCCTTAACATACAGGCCCTCCTTGCAAGATACGACAGGGCTCACTATGATCAGTTAGAGAAGCACTTACAACATCTACCTGACCAATATAAGGCACAAGCAAATGACCTCATACAAGAGGGTAAGCTTATATCAAATGCCTCCATTAAATTCCCACTTGAAGTAGCAGACTCTGCATCCAGAGCAATAAACACCAGTGTCCTACTTAGACGTCACGTGTGGCTACGCATTTCAGGATTTAAGCAAGAAGTGCAAACTATCATCTTAAATCAACCATTCAACCAACAAGAATTGTTTGGTCCAGAGGTAGACACAGCACTTGAAAAAATTAAGAAAGACACTGACACAATGAAGTCTATGGGAGCTCTGCAGTCCACCCAAGCATGAGGCTCCTTTTGTCGCTGCTTCTACAGAGGAGGCTCCAAACAAGCTGGACCAGACAATTCAGCTTCCTTTAAAACAAATAGACAAACATCCTCCAATAGAGGATACTTTAGAGGAGGCTACAGAGGCAACAACAACAAGGAAAGAGGTCGAGGACATAACAATAATCGAACCTCTCCCAACACAAAACAGTGACTCCCTTCTGTTTCCCCAACAGCATTCTCCTCCTGTAGGGGGCAGACTAACACAGTTCCTATCTGTCTGGAATTCCATCACAACAGACAAGTGGGTAAGACAATTATCCAGTATGGTTACTGCCTAGAGCTTACCGCTACCCCTCCACATATACCTCCCAGACAGCGTCCAATGTCCACAGAACATCTAACGCTGCTACAACAAGAGGTTCTCTCATTGCTGCAAAATGATGCAATAGAGCTAGTTCCGTTGCAACATCAAGGAACAGGGGTTTACTCACTCTATTTCCTAATACCCAAAAAAGGACGGAACACTAAGACCAATTCTAGACCTAAGTCCTCTCAATCTGTATATACACTCAGATCATTTTCACATGATCACTTCATTGCAACAAGGTGATTTCCTAACCTACTCTAATCATGGGTCCACTCTGCAACTCTGGGCAATAGCTTGCCTAATCTCCACACCGGCCCTAATCGCTAAGGATGCCTAGCTTCACCTTGGTGTGCCCAGGAGTGGGCGCCTCACACGAACAGGCCAGGATGGGTTCCTCAGCGGTACAGCGCGGGGACACACTGGCTAGTGTAACCAGGCGCTTTATAAGCTCAGTTACTACTACTACTACGTCTTCCCATACTTAGACGATTGGCTCATAAAAGCCAAATCATTCAATCAGTGTGTCCAACACACATCTCAAACAATTCAAACACTGCACGACTTGGGGTTTACAATCAACTACACCAAGTCACATCTCATGTACATCAATACCTAGGGGCTACCATAAACACCGATCCAGCTCTAGCTTAGGGACCCTGCCACTGCCCCTGGCTAAAAGACTAGGGGCAGTGGCAGGTCTCTAATCCATCCAGATCAAAAAGGGTTTCATTCAGGGCAGACAAATACATGAACTATCCCACGAGCTCATCGCTGCCATCGACATCGCAACTCAATATACTGCTCCTCTGTCTGTAATAACTTTCGACGAGGCAAAAGCATTCGATCGAGTCAGTTGGCCTTTCCGGAACGCTATCTTGTCTAAATTTAATCTGGGAGAAAGAATGGAAAGCTCCATATCCAACATCTACTCGAAGCCAAATGCAAGGATCTTAGTAAATGATGCCGTCACTGATAACTTACTTATTAAAAGATGCACCAGACAAGGATGCCCCATGTCCCCCCTCCTACTTAATTTCTATATTGAACCTTTGGCCATCTTATTAATAGGGGTAGAAGAGATCCAAACCTTCAACCATCAAGGATGGGAGAAAAAGGTAGCACTGTATGCTGATGACCTGATGATATTTACTGGAAACTTAACGACCTCACTTCCAAAAATAGAAGATACTATAACCCAGTTCGTAGCAGTATCAGGTTACCAAGTCAACCAAACCAAAACAGAAATTCTTGAGTGGAATACGGCATCAGGAAACCCTTTCACTAAAAATAAAATCTAATATCTAGGAATTGAATACACAAAAGACATAGATGAAATAACCAACCTGAACTTCTTAAGGATACACAAAGAAATAAGACAATTATTAAAAGCATGGTCTGGACTACAACTATCATTCTTAGGAAAATCCAACTTAATCAATATGGCTATTCTACCGAAATTTACATACCTTTTTAACTCTATCCCTCTGAGCTTTAGTACAGAGCAAATAAAAAAACTTCAGGGAGAGCTATCTAGCTTTAAGGGAGTCCGAATCGGCTGGAAACAACTTAGAAGAAACAAAGCACAGGGGGGAATAGCCAGCCCGGATAAACTGGAATACTGTAGATCCTTTCAGTTTAAAAATACCAGGATCCTACTAACCGAATGGGATAACTGGCCTACCTACCTAAAAGCACTAACAGGCACTAAAGAACACCACTACCTATACAAATTTAGCCATCCAATTTTTCAAGAAAATATAACTTAAAACGATAAAGGCCGCAGCTAGATCCTGGCTGGAAATAAGAACACTAAAAATATCGTATTTTAGCAAATATGCTCCAATCTGGGAATCACCAGGCACCCCTGAGTGTCTACAAGATGCACTATCAATCCCATTAAGAACACATAACATAGCCTATTGGGGACAGCTCTTGGAAAACAACCGGATTGTGAAATGGGAAAATCTTTACGAGGAAACCCATGGGACGATATCAAGATTTAAATTCTATCAACTAAATAGTTGGGTGAATACCTTAAAAGAAAAACTGCAAGGAGACGATATCATTGAACAAAAACTACTGAACCCAGCCATCCTCCAAAAAGAGGTCTCTTACTGATACTGGGCACTAATAAGAGCAGTAGAGGAAGAGTACAAAACGCCACAAGATATCTGGGAAAAAGTCATGGCAAATATAGACCATTTAAATCTCTGGCTTACCTCAAATGCTATCATGGGACCAGTAGTAAGATCTGCCCCTCTAAAGAAAAATCATCTATTCACGATCCATAGAGCATACTGGTCACCAAAGAAGCTTACCAAAATAACCAGTAATGAACAAAAGAACAAATGAACAAAAGAAATGTCCTAAATGTGGAGAAGAAGGAGCTAACGATTTACACATGTTTCAGACCTGCACGGCACTAAACAGCTACTGGGACCAGATCGGTAAGATCCTCTCTGACGTAGTAGACTGAAATTATTATTTTTGGGATCTTAAGTAATGAAACACCCCTTTCTCTAACTAAAGACAAAGAAAATATTCTTTTTATTGTGATTCTCCTGGCAAGAAGAGAGATTTGTATTAACTGGGTTAAACCATCTCCCCCAAAACACACAGACTGGCTTAATTCAGTATTAAGGCTATATAAGTTTAAACTCAAAAGAAACACACAATGAAAAACAGATTCTGGAATTTGTGGGAAAGGTATAATTTATGAAATAACAGGGGGTCCAATGATTAAGGCAAAGAAAACAACGATGTCAAGCTAACTACTTGACCAGAGTAGTCATAATGACTAGCTCCCTCCACTGTCGAAAATCGTGACCTTTCGGTTTGGATAAAAGAAGGCCCCAAAAGGACAAGACCAGAAACTGTGTTTACCGAATAAAAAACTCGGGCCCCCCGCTTCCAAAGCTCTGAATAGACACTGGGGCCTTTGACTCCTCCTTACCTTAAGGGATTTTGCTCGATGAGGACTTTAAAAAAAAAAAACCACCAATCCAGCTCTAGCTTATCCCAGTCCAGCCAGGATACAGAGCATTCAAGCCTTAGTCACAAAGTTTCAAAACCGACACTCTCTCCCAGCTAGAGTGTTCATGCAACTAATAGGCATGATGGCATCTTGGATTTTTATTGTACCATATGCAAGACTGCAAATGCGCCCATTGCAGGAATATCTAGCACATCAGTGGAATCAGGCTCAAGGACCACTTACAGACCTGGTGTTGGTGGACAGCCGCACACATCGCTCTCTGCAGTGGTGGAACAACAAAAACTTGTCCAGAGGGCTGACGTTCCTCGAACCTGTGCCACAGATAGTACTGACAACAGACACATCCCTCACAGGATGGGGAGTCCATCTGCTCCACCATACAACTCAGGGAAAATGGACCGCTCAACAAAAGGTGCTTCACATCAATCACCCGGAGCTGCTAGCAATATTCCTAGCACTAAAATCCTTCCAAGTATATGTACAGAACAAAGCTGTCTTGATCCGGACGGACAACATGACAGCCATGTACTATATTAAAAAACAAGGATGTACACATTCCCTGCAACTGTCCCAGCTCCCACAGAACATTTGGAGATGGGCCATTCCACAAAAGATATATTTGCTTGCAGAGCACCTTCCAGGAGTTCACAAGCAGATAGCAGATCTGTGAAGTCGACAGACACAACAGATTCACGAATAGGAACTACATCTGCAGGTTCTTCTACCATTCTTTCACAAGTGGGGTCATCCAGAAATAGATCTGTTTGCCACACACGAAAACGCAAAATGCCCAACCTTCACCGCCAGGTTTCCACACCCGCTGTCCAAGGGCAATGCGATATGGATGAACTGGTCAGGCACATTTGCGTACGCTTTTTCGCCAATCCCACTTATACCACTAGTAGTACGCAAGCTGAGACAACAATCTCTCAAATTGATCCTGGTAGCTCCCACATGGGCAGGCCAACCATGGTTCTCCACACTGCTAGAACTCTCTCTAGTTCCACACCAAAGACTGTGTCTGACACCATCCATGCTAACGCAGAACCATGGAGCCATCCGACATCCAGATCCAAGTCAACTGAATCTGGCGATCTGGCGATCTGGCTCCTGAAGTCTTAAAGTTTGGTTACCTTAACCTGCCACCAGGCTGTATGAATATCATTAATGAAGCCAGAAGACCTACTACTAGAGCTTGCTATGCTGCAAAATGGAAGAGATTTGCCATTTACTGCACTAATAATCAAATTGATCCTCTAGATGCTTTCATCCAGAATATCATCTTTTACCTTCTCCATTTGCAAAGATGTAATCTAGCATATTCATCTATATGTTTACATCTTGCAGCAATTGCAGCATATCTACAAACAGGGGCGGCACTAGGCTCATGGCGGCCCTGGGCAGGGAGCGTAGGTAGGGGCCCTGGAGGAACGCAGGCGCAGAGGTCAGTGAAGAGGGGGGGGGTTGGTCATGGTGTTTGGAAGTGGATTAGAGCCGGAGGCCGCCAAATCCCTGCCAGGGGCCGCCACGCAAATATGTATCCATCCTCAGAGGATTATTATATTAAGGATATATATTGGCGTGGCGGCCCCTGGGGTTTGGCGGCCCTGTTCAGGTGCACAGCTTGCACATGCTAAGGCCGCCCCTGCTACAAAATAGACAACATATGTCGTTATTTAGAGTACCTGCAATCAAACCTTTTATGGAAGGATTAAAACAAATTATTCCTCCTAGGTTACCACCCTCTCCAGTGTGGAACCTAAACATTGATCTTACCAGGCTTATGGGGGCCCCCTTTGAACCTTTACATACGTGTGAACTGCAATTCCTTACATGGAAAACAGCTTTCCTTATTGCTATTACCTCTCTTAGGAGAGTTAGTGAGATTCAAGCTTTCACTATACAAGAAACATTTTTACAATTACACTGTAACAAGGTGGTTCTACAGACTAATCCCAAATTATTTCCTAAAGTAATTACTCCTTTTCATCTAAATCAATCAGTACAGGCCAAGAACAGATGCATACTGGTAAGTAGCATTTTCCTTCTGTATACTAAATGTGTTTGTATTTTTGTTTTTCGTTGTGGTTACATTTTATACGCCTTCTACGTTTCTGTTATCAACAGATCTGTTTTTATTGTCGAAGTTTTTTTCTAAAGAATTTTGTGAAAATAAAAATTGTTTTCCAAGCAGTGATACAAATTGTAGGGCTGCACCCACTGCAGGCTGGTCCATCATTTAGTCTCTGTCCCACTCAAAGTCCTCGGGGTAAGTCAAAATCCAAAGCAAATCCCATGTGCAAGAAGGCCAAGCGGGATTTAACCCCTTCTTGCCAGTCAGTCAGGCAAGAATTTGCACCACTGGTGTTCCAGAGGCCCTGTGCCTGCAATGTTTACCATCATGAATCCCATACCACTATTGGTTCTGGTGCCCCAAATTCACTGAGCCTTCTTCGACTCTGCAGCAGATAAAGGCCTTCAAGGAGGCTGTGGAGCAGATTTTTATGATGTTGACTGCTCCTTCCGGATTGGCTTCGGCCCCATGGCGAAGAAATCTTGCTTGGCCTCTCCAGTCAATTGGCCTGTCGCCAGAAGACACTGACTTGGCCGTGGTGACCTAACTTTCCACAAGCAGCACCGACTGCCGGAAATTCTAGTGGTACAGGTGTCGACCAGTAAGGTGAATCCTGACACCTTTCCTAACACACCTCATTGACCCTGAAAAATATGTTTTCTTCATCCAGCATAGATTAGCTTGCTACATGGAGTCTGCCTCATAGGCAAGTACACCCACACTTTGTGGACATGGTCAGAGAAATCTTATCAGCCATCTAAGAGGACATTAGGGCGAATATTTCTCGAACCGCTCAGGATGGACAGTTCCATGCATAGTACATGTTGCATGCTTGCCTTGATACCAGTGACTGTTTGGGATGCTCCAGAAAACCAGTGTTTTGCACAGGAATTTCACTCTGGATGCTTGCAACTGAATTTTCTGGTGAGTTGCAAGCATCCCTGATGGATATGCTCGTTGATGAGAAAAATCTTACTCGACATTAGATTGATTCAGGAAGAGCCATGTTACTGCATGTTCCCTAAAGTTGCTCTCACCGGCCTTTCAATTTCCCTAGCATACCATATATTCAGAGCAACTCACAAGGTTTGGCATAGAGGCAGCGACAATCTTCCCAGCCAGTACAGCAACTAACACATGCTTTTTGTTGTTCCAGCTGCCATGCACATCAGCGGGAACAGTAGTCATCTTTGTTTCTTGTTACACTGGCTTGCATGCTGCTCTGATTTACCCTCCAGAGGTACAACCAGCTGTCAGGGGCAAGAATTGGATTTTTCTTTTGGCAACTGGAAATCGATCATGTCAGATCAGGGGGTATTGCAAATCATTTAGTTAATAAATCCTTTCCTCTATTTTGTCAGCTCTCATACACTAGGAAAAGTCACACTAGGCAATTTTGAGGCCGGAAGGGAGCATTCTTCTGGCCAAAGATGCAATTTAGAAAATACAAAAAGCAGATATAAGTGAGGGGTTTTATTCTTTCAACTTTCTCGTGCCCAAGAAGGATGGAGTTCTAAGACTCCTCCTAGACCTCGGACCTCTGAATGTCTTCTTGCGGAAAGACAAATCTCTGGTGCAGCTTCTTTCTGCTGTGGACCCATGAGACTGTAATGTGTTTTTGAACTTGCAGGATTCATATTTTCATATACTCTTCCTGCAGTCCCACAAGCATTTCATGCAGTTCACAATGGGGTTGGAACACTTCCAAATTTGTATTCTACCTTTTAACCTCACCTCAGCCTCTCAGGTGTTTATAACATTATGGTGGTGGTTGCAGCCCATCTTCAGATGTTGGGGACACACATTTTCCCGCAACTCGATCACTGACTGCTCAAAGTGTCCTCACCGCAGTCAGTCACAGGCCACCTCAGAACGAAGGAAGATTTCTTGACATCTCTGCGGTTTCCTTATGCCCATGCAGAGGATAAGTTTTATCAGGTATGTCCATAGCTTCACAGCTTTTCCGTCGCTGCAGCGAGTCCAGGACATATGTGTCTGGCTCCATGCTGTATCTTGGTTAGAATGGTTTAGAAGCTTCTTGGCTCCTAGCTTCATGCATCATCCCGTGTATCATCTGGTACATGAGGGCCCTGCAGTGGAACCTTCAGGTTCAGGGGGATCAGCACTGCGGCAGTCAGTCCAACACTATCTGCATTTTAGAGGAGATAGCCCGAGACGTTCATTGGTGGAAACAGACACTGGCCTGACTTGAGGCATACCGCTCTCTGCGCCACCCATAACATACGGTGATGATGGATGCATCGTCTCTGGTTTGGGAGGTTTGGGAAAGTCCCCCAGGTGGTCTCCAGCAGATTGGCTTCAACTCGACCTCCATGTGGTACTGCAACAAGCAGGACTGGGTGGGTCCCGGACCTGTACCAGGAGGCCCTGGACCATAAGAGGTTGCTGATTCAACAGGGAATCTTCCTGGTGGCCAATCACTTGGCATGATGCTTGAAAGACCGAGCAGACAAGTAGTCAACAAGGAGACCACAGTTTCCATACAGAGTTGACTCAAAGTATCTTTGACTAATGGGAAAAGCCCTTGTTAGATATTTTTTGCCACTGTCAAGAATGTGCAGAATCATGAGCACTAGAGTTTCCTGTGAGAAGTTCCTCGGGAAACACTCTTCTGAATGTATTTTCATCATTACATCCCCTACCTCGAGTTCTGAAGAAAGTTAGAACAGATAGGTCTGAACTCATTTTGATTGCCCAGTTTGCGCTAGGAGAGTGTGGCACCCAGATCTCTTCAGTCTAAGCACTTTCTATTTAATTTAGCTTTCTGTTTGGGTTGACCTCCTGGCTGCACCCAAATCTCCAGAACCTACACCTCCATGTGTGGAGATTAAACAGCGGTATCTGAGCACTTTTAATTTGCCATTGGGAACTGGCAGCTCTTACAGTCACTTCGCAATCGGTTTAGCACGTTTATTCAATAGCAACATATCATTAATCTCAAGGGCAAAGGTGTACTGGCACTCTGTTCTCTTCATAGACTGCTCACCGCTTTACTCAAGGGCTAAGGTTTACTGCCACTCTGTTCTCTTCATAAACTGCTCACCACTTTAAAACATGTTCTTTCAAATTGTGTTATGTTCTCTTGATCCCAATTACCTTTAAATCTATTTATACCAAAATTCATTCTTATCAAATATAATCTTTAAAATAAAAGATGAAAGCCTAAATTGCTTTCTGATTGACTGGCTTAGCCGGAAACTAAAAGGTTTATAAGGAAAATCCATCTATCTTTAGCCATATTGAGAACAATTCCATCAGCATGTCATTAAATCATGACAGAGATTATTCTGAATGATGTTTTTATTCTTAATCCCAGCCTTGGCTGACATGTCTTCTCCTGGTTTTATGATACCTATATATGATTGGCTACAAAGTAAAGGGCGTTCTGCCTTCCCAGTCAAACTTCTCCACTTAGCTCTGCAGTATTAGACCTACATGATTGCCCCTCAGAAACATGGAAGAGTTATCTTCCTCTTGTCTCAATTGGCTTGATCTCGCTTTTTCCCTTTATAACCCCTTTCAGTAGTGAATCTCAATGCCCAAATCATAATTTCAAGTGCTTCAATAAAATTCCTTGACATCCCTCCAGCTCAGTACAGCCCCCTCACTGGCAGACTTCGGAAAGAGACTCAAGACTTAGCTCTTCGGAGACATAGCGCCAATATACCCCTAGGATTGACAGTGTTGCTCCTTACAAATACTTCTTGATTGAAGGCAATGCATCTGGCTTCCAGTATGTAAAAGGGACACTTCAGTTCAAGCAACACCTTGTTTAGCTTTTTTTCAGGCTGCTAATTACAACTTCTAACTCTAAAGGCACACCAGCACTGTGCTAAAACTATTCAAATGTTAAGAATACCACAAGGACTTGCTCTGACTTGAACATTATTTTGGAAGAATGTGTTCCACATTTAAATAAATGGTAGATCTTAATAATAGCAGACTAATACCCAGGCTCCAGTTATACCACTCTTGACTCAACCCCGTGCTATTCAAGTCCCTATTTATCAATATCTGGCCTTCAGAAGATTGCACGTTTATTTTTTTATTTCATCAAGACACACATTATTACACTTTCCATTCTGAGCAGGGATGTGTGACGATACAACGCGTTCATTTAGATCGTGGTACATTACATCGCTGTTTTTACAACGACTTACGCTGGAGGGCTCTGGACTTAGGAATAGTGTGATTTACTATTCCAACTCCAGTCTACGTACAGTAGGGAAGGTGTTGGAATATTAAATCACACTATTCCTTAGTCTAGAGCGCCTTTCAGTGCAAGCCGTTGTAAAAACAGCGATGTAAATGTATTGCGGTGTTTTGACCACGTTGTAAAGGTTGTTTTCCTCTGAGAGGTAGTGGATCTTATAGAGTTTTCTTAAAAGTAAAATCTGGCTTCCATCTTTTACAGTTTCCATTGGGAAGAGAATCCTTTAAAACAGTTCAATGCTAGGCCTTATTCATACTTACATTTATTGTTCTAAATATGGACCGCCTCAGTGTTTTCTGTATTTAAACCTCAGGGACACCAGGAGCAGTCATAAAAGGATATGACACTACTGCAAATACCAATGTGACACCATTTTGATCTGTTATGATGCATACTTTAAATTCCCTACCTTGTGAATCTCTACAGGGGTCAGACTGGATCCACAAACCCTTGCAATAGCTCATGCGTGTCAACCGATCGCATAATCCCTTATGCCCGCGTTCTGCCTCTGATCATGATGGCACTGAGCTGCATCCCCAATCACGATGTCAGTTACCCTTTTTCCATGTTTGAAGACGCTTATCCAGAGCTCTGCTCATTTTGATTTTCACCAAATTCCATGAAATTTCACTTTTTGCAGAATGCATGGATATTGCCCCTGAACACTAAATGTTTCAAACCATGACTTGCATGTTAGCAGAAGCTAAATGCATCATCTGCTTTTGGTGACTTGGACCCAAGTATGGCTCCAAAGTTGTACAACAGCAAGTCAAGGAAGAAACACCCCCTTTTTTTGTTTACTTTTCACTTTCACGTCCCTAGGTAAGGGTGGGCCTTAGAGAGCCCATACCGCCAGGGTTTTGAACAAGTCCTGAAGAATGCCTGGTAAATTGACACCGTTTCCAGAGGCAGAAACATGTTGACTGATTTAATGATTGTTATGAACTGACCAAACTATTAAATTTGGCTGTAATTTCAGACACATAAATATTTTTTACTCGTGTCATAGGGATCTACTATAAAAAGAAATTATAGATACTCTGAAGGCACTTTTATCTTTAATTTCACTGCACGCCTACTCACACAACCTGCTCCGCAGTCTTCTGGCGTCGCAGCACACCAAAGAGGCACTCGGCCTCTTTGGTGGGGCCCGATGATGAAGCATGACACTGACCAGGTCGGTGTGTGAGGGCTTTCTTACCTACCTAAGTTGGGCCAGGTAACCTCCTGTTTTTGTGTTGCTCCGTCTCTGTGGTTGTTGAGACAACTGACCTCTCTTCTTTTGTTTATACATGATAACCGGGGACTAAGAGGGTGTCCTTGAATCTCCCTGCCTCTCCTTTTGTTGATTTGACCCCAGTTGACGTCAGCCTGATCTTCTGTTACGTGCCTCCACTCCTGGTCCATAAGCCCTGCCTTCTGGCCCTCTATTAGTGCTAAGAACAATTCTGAAAGTACCAGCTCTGGATCTGTCACTGGCTCCAGACTTGGATGCAAAACCATGTTTGGCTAGAGCCCACCCAAATCGAGGTACCCGAGTACCAAAGCCAATGCATAGACAATGAAGCCTTTCCTCCAGTTCACTTGGTACAGAAACAGTAATTCCAGAGAGTGCAGGACATTTTTGGGTCGAATTTAGACACTGTTTAAGAACTTCAACATGCTGCACTGGATGAGGACGATGATGAAAAGCAGATATTTTGCTTCTATACATATGCTGGCCTATCTTTGGATTTGAAAAATGCTAGCAGCTTGGATATCTTTCTGTAGTCCAGCCTGGATTCTCATTTAGGGCTTCCTACAGAGGAAAGTGTCTCCTTTGCAGTTGTAGTTTGGAGGGCTCCGCAAGTCCTAGCATTGCCGCTCCCTACTGAGAAGACCAAGGCTAACCTCCTCATGGAATGGGGGCATTGCTTTTAGAGCCTTTGTTGCCTTTCAGTGATGGCCTAAATGAGTCTGTCTTGAATGGTTAGTTTAGGCCATTCTTGTACGGGCTGAGACTCATGTTCTTACAAGGTGTCCTTGTCCAGTAGCAGGTGATCCAAAATTCTTGATACATCCAGCACCGTTGAGTCTTCCAGTGCATGCCTCCATAAGCAAAGTAAACTCAGATTATTTTCCTACTTCTCCAAATCATTTTACTATTTCTTTCTGAGACAGAGAATCCCCAGAGTTGGCACAATGGGCAGGAAGAGCGCTTTTTCTTCTTCTACTTTGGCATCATGCTCCACAAATGCAACCATGCTCTAGGAATTGAGAAGTGTGGCTCAAAGATAAGAGCGGCAGACCCTGATGCAGAGGTCTAGCCCGCGACCAGGGTTCAATTCCCCGCCTCGGCGGGTCTTGGGCTCAAAAATTTCACGGACCTGATAATTCTCGCCTCGTGCCTATTCCAATCATGGAGTCCCACTCTGCAACTCTGGGCAATAGCTTGCTTTATCTCCACAACGGCCCCCACAACGCTAAGGATGCCTGGCCTCCACCTTGGGGGTCCCCAGGAGTGGACGCCTCACAGGGAAAGCCAGGATGGGTTCCACAGCGGTATTCGTACAAGCGCCTTGAGACCCTTGCGGGTGAGTAGTGCGTTATACAAGTATCAATTTACATTTTTTTACATTTATGAATGTGCTTTGTCTCCTTGGTTGTTGCCATTCGTGCCCTTTGTAACATGGCACACGAGGTGTTGCCATCCTTGCCAGAGGACATGCCCCATGCCTTCTCTCAGACAATAAATGACGATTAGGATGCAGCAAAGTATGTTGTTTGTCTTGGACTGGATACTACAATATTCGGTGCCCATTCTGTGGAAACCAGTATTATCCATAGACTGTTTGGATGCATTCTCAGATGAATCAGGAAATAAAATAACACTTTCTCCCGGGTAAAGATCTCCAGAGAGCAATTAAGAGGTATTAAAAAGGTATATTACCTCCCTTCATAAGTATCTTCAGTAGTAACTCCTCCCACAGGGAGCTGGTCAATAACCTATTTTCCCAATTAGTGCCATTTTGTTACATGTAGCTGAAATGCTATGTATTGGAGTTCTACTGCAGGTAGGCTCAGACTCTTCCTCAGTGCAACTCTGCTTCTTTTCCTGGCACGTACGACTGACACAATGACCCAGTCTAGTTCTTTACCCTAGGTGGTGTGATGTGGCACATTGCGTTTTGTCCTACATACAGGCAGCAATGGAGGAATGCCATTTTGGCAACAGCAGTGCTACCCATAATAGAGAGAGGACACATATTGTTTCTCGGGGGTTTGAGCCACCTGTATTTCCATATATCTTAACTTTGCCCTGCCCCAGTGTAATCTTAAATCTGGGAATCCTCCTGAGGCCACCCTCACATTTCCTCCTAGGGGAAACAAACAAAATAGACTTGCTCGAATTTGTTCTTACTCCCAAGAACATTCCACACCTAACTCCTAAAGTAGTAGGAGGGTCGATATACAGGGCAGTCTCAAATATGCAAGTGTATAGTGTACAGCTTAATTACCCATTCCTGTAACACCGCTGTAAGTTTTATTGTTAGCAGTTCTACTGCAAGGGCAAATCATAGAGGCGAGAGAGAGCTTCGTAACCTGGTGCCCTGCTCCGTCTTCCATACCTCTAAACCTGACCCGTGTAGTGGGGTCAGTGTTCTGCAATCAGACCAAAGCCTAGACCTTCCAGGACTACCATTATGTAGGCCACGATCCAGTGTGTTAGAGGCTTTCTTCGTGTCAAAACGCGACCAGGGCGCGTTCCTCATTTGATGTGTTTGTGGTGTGTAATACAGGAGTGAGCCTTCGAAAGCTGGGGGGTGTGCTGCGCCCAGAATGAAGGAACATTGGTCTAAATATAGCAAAAAGCAGGCAACCTTATGCAGTGTATTTGTGAGGGCTTTGAACAGCATTTTTGTGTCTTTGTTTATCATTGAGATAGGTCTGTATAAAGCAGGACCTCTATGTGACTGATCCTGTTTCAGTATCATAATAGTGATTCTGATGGAGCTCCTTTGGCTCCCCTTTCTGGGCTTCTTCATCTTTAAAACCAGCTGCCTCATTTACAAGACCACCAGGACCTGCTGCCCAACTTACCTTGCAGACAAGCTACTTCTAGCGGTTCCTGGCACACCTGCGGCCAGGACACCATCAGACTCGGGGTAACACTGGAAAAAAGAGAAAACAAGGCTGCGGGCCTTTTCCATCTATTCACTCTGAATCGGGAAAAACATACTCGTATCCATTAAGCCGTCCAAAACTGCTCAGTTTTAGATACATTTGAAGACGCATCTCTTTAAAGAACACTGCATCACAATGCACTCAGTCTGCAAACCAGTTGCCTCGCTAGTTTGGGCATTTGTAAAGCGCATTGCTGCCCAGCTGACCTCCCAGTGCTATGCAGCTATTATCGAGATCGTATTTTCTCTGGATTAGACAAATAACATGGTTTTGAATGGCTTCCTAAATCTCAGTTCTTCCTTAATCTTGTGAATTTTCTCAGGTATGCAAAAGACCGGCCACCATTTCTAGCCTTCCAAATCTTACAGACCGCCAATTGATATGAGTCAGTTGATCACAAAACTCTATTAGAAATGTAAGATCATATCATGTGATTTAGTAGTCGAGGACCTTTGTTATATACGCTCGATGCAGATACAGAAGACTTTGAACGTAATCCTCTTTAACAGTTACCACGTATAAGAGGCTAGCACCCCGGATACTGTCATGTGTTATGGGATCTTTAGCAGGTGTTCTATCACTCATTGACTTTTTTGCTGGATACAGCGCTCATCTGCCTTTTGGCTAGGTTCCAGCTATAAAAATACCACATACAAAGTATTGGTCAATATGCCAATGTCTCTGGCCTCATTTTGTACCTTGGCCGCTTTGTCTGCTAGTTATGGGGTGAAGAATTGGTAGAAGTATGCAGAAAATCGGACACTTTTAGGCTCACTCCTTATGGGCATTACTTGTTTTGCCTCCACTTGTTCCTCCTGTCAGATTCTCCATCTGTTCCTCAGTGAGTATAGGGAGTCCACGCTCTCTCATTTAAGATTCAACAGGCCTATGATCTAATACTGTCTTTTGTAGAAGTGTGCTAAGTGTTGATGCAGTGTCTTTTTTTAATGCTATTCACAGACTCGGTTCCATCTAATCTGTTCAGTGTGAATATTCTGGAAGAGGGTAGGTCCCTGCAAGCCAATAATTTCCCTGAATTAGCCTCGACCTAACGCCTTTGCATGTATTGCTTAGTGGTGGATTTATCAAGTTTCTCATATGTTCCCAACTCCCTTTTAGCTTCCTGCAGTTCTCCCTAGTTTGAGGCGGAGTGATCTTTAACCTCTGTAATTTGGTTACTTTTTCTTTTTGGTCAGAAAGGGTGCTCTATAGCTGCCTCCTGATACTGTACACTTGAATCATTCATTCGACCTGCAGGACCGGTCTTAAAATCCTCCCATTAATTTGATCTAGATTGAGTCGACCCCCAGTTATTTTCGAATTATATTCCAATTGTGGCTATCTTGATAAGAAGAGTGGCTCTAACAGCGGCCCCGGATGCAATTTCCTGGTGGGAATCTGTATATTGATTCTTCCATAATGGGACTCAGTAAATTGAGGGGGATGATATGAGAAGAGTATATTTAAATATCTTGCCTCCTGAACTCTCACTGTAAGTAACCTGTATTTGATATATTTACTGTAAGTGCTGTGAGCTGCAGTAACGCTCATACTGCCTGTCCAATAGCTATCGGAATCTCCAGATTTCTAAACTGCCCAGAGTATTAATGATATCTACCAGAACCATTGCAGATCTGTTTGTTACTTGGGGAGAGGTGGGGGACTCACCTGTCAGCATCACCATCCATTATACAGTTGAAGTCTTGTAGACTTCAGCTTCTCTAGTATCTGTTAAGCTCATCACCTGTAAGAACACTGTCCCTGGTGTCGGAGTGTGCATCCCGTAGAAGGTTCCATAGGTTGTTGAACCGTCATTTCAAGTAGCATTCCTTTTGAGGGGTCACCGAATACAAAGGAGTTATCCGCATACCCAGGCGTCGTCCGCCCTGAAAACCTTCACCTCTGCAACACGTTTCAGAAAAGGGTTAGGGGGATATCGGCCCGTCACGTATACAGTTGAATACTCTAGATGCTGACAGGTCAACAGATTGGTTAATGAAATTGTGTCAATTCATTATCGCCCATAGCAGATAGATGCTGCACTTGGATCGAGTTTGTGTCTAGCACAGTACCGGGGAGGGTGTTCAGTACACTACTCCGCTGCTGCTCTTATGATCGCGAGGCCCAGAGTACCCAGAAAGCTTGATATTTTTTAGTTTGGAGCAGTGGTAAAAAAAATGTATGTATCCATAAATGTGTGCCATGCTGTTGAAATGTTGGCAACTTGACTCCCCTTCTAAGAGCTCCAACTAAATGGCCACTTGTTCCTGGCTTCATGGAGCTGAAATACGTTTGGGACACATTTTCCCTGTTGATTATGTTATTCGATTTTCTGTATTAAAATATTTGAAAGTTATCCTACTCTCCCCGTTCTCAAAACCACATAAATACATACAATGATTATTTGAAGACGAAGAGTATTACACTGAAATAAAAGCATGTCTGTGCAGAATTTCTCTCAGCTGCATCGTTTAATCAAGGAGTTGGGCGAGAGTGATGAGAGCTCAGTAGGTGGTGCTGTTGCACTGTCTTTTGGCAGGGGTAGTCCTCTTCTTTCTTAATGAGAACAACATGGTCTTTCAGGAAAAGTAATATAATATTCGTAACATGTGTTGGCTATAGGTACATATTCTTAGCGTTATCCTGCCATCTAGTGTTGGGCTCGGAGTACAAGTTGTTTTTTTCTTCAAAGAAGTCTTTGAATCAAGATGCATGGTGACACCTCCTCCGGTGTGTATTGTGCATGTTCCTCGACTCCTTTGTTAGATTTTTTTTTCTGCCATGGAGTTTGGACCTCGGTATTTGCAGCTCTGGGACCGAAGCTTCAATCTACACCGAAGTCTTCTTAGGCTTTTGGTTTATTTCCCCAGACCGATAAATCCCCAATTCGGAAGATAGCACCTAAATATATCAATCAATTCACAGCGCCCTTCCGGCCATGCCATTCTTCAAATTCTTTGTCTCCATTCTACAGGTCTACGTCCACTAGGGATGAAAAAAGTAATTCAGCTTCAGTCCTATTTGCCACGCAAAATATTCCAGAAAAGACTGACATAAAGTCTCTTCGACACCCTCCACATCTTTGGTGTCTAAGTCAACAAAAAAATACAGCGTCACAGAAAAAACAAATAAAGCTCATTCTTGATCGCTTGCAAGTCAAGCTGGATAAAGGACAAGAAACTCTATTTGTAAACCGTCATACTAGGAAGTTGGGCACAAAACCACCATCACCTGCTTCAGTTACTCTCCAGAAAAGGAAGAAATCTTTTGAGGAGGACATTGCTGGGCCTCAACAAACCCATCAACGAAAGAAAAAGAAATATGACAGAGGCACAAGTCTTATTTCTTTTCCTCCTTCTCCTTCCCCCACCTCTCTCCCTTCCTACACCATCATCTCCTACTTCAACATTACCTGTTACACCTACAAGAACAGAACAGGTAGCGTTGCCAGAACATTGACCTTCTGAGCAACTAATGCCATACCCAAATCAATCACCTCATAGTGACCATCAACCTGAGCAGCATAAAATCCCTTACTTTATAGATCTGTAGGGTGATCCCAATACATCTCATGATCCATGAGATATTCATGATGCCGATCTGTTGGATGACACTGATAAAAGTAGTTATCCATCCAAACCCTCACCACCAGATGCTACATCCGCTTATCATGACATCATTAGTTGGGCTGCTACTACATACCATAAAGTAAATCTGCACACTGTGCAACAGGAAGATGATTTCCTGGTAGAAACACTTAACAGATCACAAAGAGTAATCAATCAATCATAGCATTTGTAAAGCACACTACATACCCTTGAGGGTCTCAAGGCGCTAGTGGGGAAAGCTGCCACTGTTCGAAGAACCAGTCTTGAGGAGTCTCCTGAAGGTTAGAAAGTCTTCGGTTTGTCGAAGGCGAATGGGGAGGGTGTTCCATGTCTTGATGGCGAGGTGGTAGAATGATCTACTGCTGGTGGTCACTCTTCGGATGCGGGGGACGATGGCGACGGCGTGGTCTGTGGAGCTGAGCTGGCGGGGGTGTAGAGGCCGAGTCGTCTGTTGAGGTACGCTGGTCCGGTGTCGTGGAGTTCCTTGTGTGCGTGGGTGAGGAGCTTGAAAGTTATCCTCTTGTTGATGGGGAGCCAGTGCACGTCTTTTAGGTGGGGTGTGATGTGGCTGCAGCGGGGGATGTCGAGGATCAGGCGTGCTGAGGCATTCTAGATACGTTGGAGTCGTGTCAGAAGTTTGGCCAGGGCTCCTGCGTAGAGTGCGTTGCCGTAGTCCAGTCTACTGCTGACGAGGGCTTGGGTGACCGTCCTTCTAGTTTCGGTGGGGATCCACTTGAAGATCCTGCGAAGCATGCGGAGGGTGTTGAAGCAACAGGAGGAGACGGAGTTGACCTGCTTTGTCATGGAGAGTGTGGGGTCGAGGATGACCCCTAAGTTTCGTGCATGGTTGGTGGGTGTGGGGGTGCTCGTAGTGCCGTTAGCCACCAGGAGTCATCCCAGGCCGAGGGGGTGGAGTCGAAGATGAGGACCTCTGTCTTGTCCGAGTTCAGCTTCAGTCGGCTGTCCCTCGTCCAGTCAGCGAAAGCCTTCATTCCTTGGTGGAGGTTGGTTTTGGCGGTGTGGGGGTCCTTGGTGAGGGAGAGGATCAGCTGGGTGTCGTCGGTATAGGAGATGTTTAGGTCGTGCTGTCGAGCGACGTGGGCAAGTGGTGCCATGTAGACGTTTAACAGCGTTGGGCTGCGAGATGAGCCTTGGGGTACGCCGCAGATGATCTTGGTGGTTTTGGAGCGGAAGGGGGGAGGCGGACGCTCTGAGTTCTCCTGTAAAAGAAGGAGGTGGTCCAGTCCAGGGCCTTTTCTTGGATTCCGCCGTTCTAGAGGTGTGCTCTTAGTGTGCGGTGGCAGGCTGTGTCGAAAGCGGCTGACAGGTCCAGGAGGATGAGGGCTGCGGTTTCTCCGTTGTCGAGCATGATCCTGATGACGGTGGCGGCGATGAGGGCAGTTTCGGTGCTGTGGTTGCTGCATAACCCGGACTGGGATGGGTCCCGGATGTTGTTCTCTTTGAGGAAGCTGGTTAGTTGTTTTTTGACGGCCTTTTCAATGACCTTCGCCAGGAACGGGAGCAGGGAGATGGGTAGGAAGTTCTTGAGGTCTTTGGGGTCCGCCTTGGGTTTCTTAACTCCTTGGACGCTCATGACGAGCTCAGCTCATCATGATGTACACCTCCATACACTCATGACGAGCTGAGCTCGTCATGAACAATGGGGTATCTCAAGTGCCAGCACAGGAGGAAAATAACACTAGCATCGATGGTGTTAAGTAGGGCATTGATCTCTGCTTGCTTCCAGCTCCCCGGGAAGGTCACTGTCTCGAAGGGGTGTGATGGTGCTGCTGGCTTTGTTGAAGATGTGGTGTGGGCAGGGGTCGTCCGTGGATCCGGAGTGGACGGTGTTCATGATCTTGATGGTGTCGGGGTTGTTGATGATGGTCCAGGCGAGCAAGCGGTTGGTGCGGGTGGTGGTCGTGGGAGCGGGGGATTTGGATGTTGCTGAGGTGGTGACGATGTCGAAGCTGTCGTGGATGTCTGCGATCTTGCGATGGAAGAAGGTGGCCAGCGAGTCGCACAGGTCTTGCGATGGTGGGATGTCGTTGGTGTTGGAGCTGGGGTTGGAGAGTTCCTGCATGATGCTGAAGAGCTCTTTGCTATTGTCTAGGCGGTCTGAAGGCGGTCCTTTTGGCGGATCTGATGAGTTGGTGGTGTTGGTGGGTGGCGTTCCTGTGGGCTGTGTAGCTTTCCGGTGATTTTTCGGGTGTCCAGTTTTTCTCTAGTATACGGCAGGCTTGCTTGGAGGTCTTTGTTGAACCAGAGCTGACTCTCTTGTTGGTGTGGGTGTTGGCGGGCTTCTTGCGCGGGGCGAGGATGTTGGCGCAGTCATTGATCCATTGTCTGAGGCTGCGGGCAGCGGCATCGGGGTCGGTCGGGTTGCGGGTGGGCTCTGGACGAGGGCGGCGGTTAGCTGGTCCTCGGTGATCTTGCCCCAGCTGCGGCGAGGCATCTGCTGGTGCGGTGGTGTATGGTGGGTTTCTGGAAGGAAAGTGGATGCAAACACTACCTATGCTTAAAGGTATACTAGCATCCACGCAGGATATTTTTAAGCAGCCTGTTAAATCTAGAGCAATCACCTCACGTGTTCGGAAACAAAGTCTACTGGACCCTGAGTATATCAAGGACCAGGTTATGCCAGATTCACCAATTCTCAAGGCACAAGGGATGCACCTCCTATGGATAAGGGTAGTAGAAAATACGATGCAGCAGGTAAATGAGTAGCAGCACAAGCAGCCAACCACTATTACAATATTTCCCTTACCAATACCAGTAACAGGCAGCACAATTAGTGTAAGAAGGCAAATCAATGTCCAATGGGATCATACAATGTGCCTTAGACTCTGCAAACACCAGTGCACACAATGTTAACACTAGTATACTCATTAGACACCATGCATGGTTGAGAGTACCTGGGATTAAGCCAGATGTACCACAACATCTGCTTAATTTACCCTTTAATTGAAGAATTTATTTGGCCCACAAGTAGATGTAATGCTGAAAAAACTAAAGAAAGACACAGAAACAGCTAAAGCAGTGGGGGGCCCTACAAACATATCTTTACCGGGCTTCCTTTCATAGGGGTCAAAACAGAGGTACAGATAGAGGAAATTCCTCCACTGACTCAATCAATAGCAATAGACAGCAGGGTTCCTATCAAAGCAAATTTAATAGGGGAACTTTCTATAAAACAAATGCTAGAAACAGAGGTAAGGACGTGCAACCACTGCCAAAACCCCTACCCCTCCAAAACAGTGACAACCTACACCTCCCTCCAACACGTACAACACCAGTGGGGGAAGGTTACAACACGTTTATCAACAATGTCAACAAATCACTACAGACCAACGGGTGTTATCCATAATTAAAGATGGGTATTGTTTAGAACTCAAACAAACACCACCCACGATTCTGCCCAAACCGCAAAAAAATGCCAAAAGAACATCTTGCACTCTTACAGTAAGAGATTCTTTCCTCCTTCAAAAAGGAGCAATAGAAATAATACCATTACAACATCATGGAGTGTACTCCCTTTATTTTCTCATGCCCAAAAAGGAGAAAATATTCAGGCCTATTCTCTATCCCAGGCCACTAAAGGGGCACATCTCCTCAGAACACTTTCACATGGTTATACTAGGAGAAGTAATACCACTTCTACAGCAAGGAGATTTCATGACGGCATTAGACCTCAAAGATGCCTAATTCGATATCCCCATTCATTCAGTACATCGGAGTTGCCTACGCTTTCAGCTAAACGGACAACACTATCAATTCAAAGTGCTACCATTAAGGTAACAACAGCTCCAGGAGTTTTCACAAAATGCCATGCAGTAGTGGCAGTTCATCTCAGAAGACAAGGAATCCATGTTTTCCCATATCTAGACGATTGACTTATCCAAAGTCCAGCACACTTAACAAGTAATAAATGTATTCACCAACTACATACAGAACTCTCACTTGCATCCCTTGCAAACTCATCCTTTCCTACGTGCAACACTCAATTCAGTCACAGCCAAGGCATATCCCAGTGCAAAAGAGTCACAAAGTTCATGCAAACTTGACCCCTTTTTCAGCCACAAACTAAGATCACAGTAACAAATGTGATGGGACTATTAGGCATGATGGCCTCCTGCGTAGCCATAGTATCCCACGCTCATCTAGATATGTGTCCCCCTCAACACACTCTGCAATCTCAATGGTCTGAAGCGGATGGGTGTCTACAAGATCTAGTGTTGGTAGGGCCAGCAGCTCATCGCTCTCTGGAGTGGTGGAACAGCAACAATGTTTTGCAGAGCCAGCTCTTCAAACCCCCAACTCTGCAAATCACCACTACTACAGACGCATCTCACCTTTCGTGGTATGTAGACAGTAGCTCAAATACATCTGCATATCAGCCATTTGGAGCTATTACCGATTCAGCTATCCCTCAAAGCTTTTCTCAATCACTTGTACCACAAGATAGTGCTGATACAAACAAACAGTAGGTCTGCAATGCATTATATTAAAAAACCGGGCGGGGAGACACCTTCCTCACAGCTCTCCTCTCAGAGAGAATCTGGCACTGGGCATTTTACAGCAAAATCCACCTCCTAGCAGAATACCTACCTAGGGTAGACAAACACCTCGCAGATATGCTCAGCAGAACACAACAGCAGGTGCACAATTGGGAGATCGATCAAACAGTACTCCACTCTTACTTCAAGAGGTGTGGGACACCAGAAATAGACTTGTTTGCCATTCATCACACCGCCAAATGCCAAAGCTTGGCATCCAGTTTCCCTCACCCACTCTCCAAGGACAATGCCCTATGGATGAATTGGCTAGTATTTGCCTCCTCTCCGACTCATTCCATATGTAGTTCGAAAGTTAACACAAACCTCTCTGACGCTAATCCTAATAGCCCAAACATGGGCACAGCTGCCATGGTTCACAACACTACTGCAACTATCTCTAGTGCAATACGAGAAACTACCTCTTTGCCAAACTACTAACTCAGGACCAAGGGAAAATAATACACCCCAACCCTAACCAGCTCAATATAGCGATTTGGCTCCTGAAGTCTTAGAATTAGGACATTTAAAACTACCACAAGAATGTATGAATATTCTTAAACAAGCTTGTAGGCCTACAACTAGAGTGTGTTACGCGGCTAAACGAAAACAATTTGTACATTTCTGTATACATAAACAAATGCAGCCTTTAACACCTACAGTACAGAATATTATAGGCTATCTTTTCCATCTGCAACTAAGAAGACTTTCTTACACATCCATTAGGCTGCACTTAGCAGCACGAGCAGCCTATAGGCAAAATGGACAACCTATGTCTATCTTCAAAATACCAGTTGTTAGATCTGGGGGTCTCTAGTTGGCAATGGTATTCATCTTTGTCCAAATAGGGATCCTTACTTCTAAGTCAGGATAAGGGCATTATACTCCTTAATAACCCCTGCTCACCCCCTTGGTAGCTTGGCATGAGCTGACAGGCTTATCTCAGAGGCAGTGTTTTAAGTATTTGTGAATATACATGGTAATACAGTGAAAACACTACAGATGGACACAACACAGGTTTTATAAAAATAAGTATTCTTTATATAGACTTAAACACAAGACCACAAACAACAAAAATCCACAATACTACACTTAAGAGTACTTAAAAGATGATCAAAGTCTCTTAGTTCAAGTTGATGGTAAATGCGACAAAGTTCTCAACAAAGTACCTGGATGCGTTACATGAGACTCTTCTTCCTTTCACTGTGCAGGACAGAGACATCCGCCACCCCACAGGAGGTGGAGCCAGCACAGGGGAGGGAATATACAGCTCTGGAGCACTCTGTTGACATGATTCTTTCACAGTGCAGGGCAGAGACACCAGAAAAGCTACAGGAGGTGGAGCCAGCCTTGTAGAGGGAAGACCCAGCCCTATTCAGGTCCCAGGTGCAACTCCTCCCTGCCATCTAGATGCAGATCTCTCTATTCATCACCGGGCTGCCCCATCCTATCTTCTGGAATCCCCCAGCCCTGTCACTCACAAACCCAGACAAGGATTACACAACCCAGCAGAGACAGGCTCAAATGGTTAGGCAAGCAAATACCTACTTTCTAAAAGTGGTATTTGCAAACACAGAATATTAAAATAAACTTTACTGAAATAGGCCTTTTATTATTCTGAGTTAAGGCAGACTAAATTCGAATTTCTACCATGTTCCCTGAGTCAGTTAGGATTATAAGAATGTAATAATCTAACTGCCCATTCTGGCCTATGAGAACAGGTAGCCTTCAATAGTGAAAAACGAAAATTGCTGTAATTCACTATTAGAACATGCTACACACATCCTGCCTTATACTTACAATGCACCCTGCCCTTGGGCCTACCATAGGGGTGTCTAATATGAAGCAAAGGGAAGGGTTAGGAACTGGTAAGTGGGTGCACTTGCCAAATCGACATGGCAGTGCTAGACTGCACACAGGCCTTGCAATGGCAGGCCTGAGGCACACTTTACAATCTGCTTCTGTGGGTGGCACAACCAGTGTTGCAAGCCCACCAGCAGCATTTGATTTACAAGCCCTGGGCACACATGGTGCACTGTACTAGGGGCTGACAGATAAATCAAATAACCCAATCATGGAATAACCAATTAGTACATCAATTTAACATAGGAGCACTTGCACTGTGTCACTAATTAGCAGTGGCACAGTGCCCAAAGCATTAATCCAGCAAAACATATCAAAACAGAGGAGGCAATCCGTCAAAAATGGAAGGGAGGCTCACGCCAATGATGCCAGGTCTAACACCAGTCATTAAAGCATTCATGTAAGGGCTAAAAAGAGTTATATCACCTTTCACTCCACCAGCCGCAACTTGGAAAATAAATATTGTACTTGCCAGCCTTATGGGATCGCCATTTGAACCACTTCATTCATGTTAACTCCACTTATCTTGGAAGGTTGCAGTTCTAGTAGCAACCACATCTCTCAGAAGAATAAGTGAATTGCAAGCACTAACTTTACACGAACCATTCTTTTTGCAAGCACTCAATTTGCAAGAACCGTTCTCTAAGGTTTAGGCTAGCAAAGTATTTCTTACAAGCAAAACTACAATTTTACCATTGTTTTTCCTAACTCTGAGACAGTAGCAGAAAGGGCTTTTTATAAAAGTGTGCTTCCAGTACCATAACGGGCTCATTCCACACGTAAACAAGGAGCCACTATGTTTTTTTTGGTAAATATTCCTATAGGAGAAGTGTATAGTAGCCATTTGGAAAAACCCACATACATTTGTTAAGCACTATTTTGTTGATGTACTCACTAATCAGCAAGCAAGACTGGGTCAAGCTGTACTAAAAACATTATTTCAAACAAGTAAAAACATTATTTCAAACAAGTAATTCAACCAGTCGCTTGCCACACCACTTTCAATGCTAAGCATAGGTATCTACGGCCAACACATGCTGCACATGGAATATGATACTTACCCTGTAAGCATCTGTTTGTAGCGTGTAGTGCCGTAGATTCATATGCACTCACCTGCCTCCTCGGAGGTTTTTGGTTGTATTAATTCAAACTATTTTAAAACATATTTAACCCACTAAAGACTTTATATGCATGTTCTCTCTATTCTGTCACTTAATTGCTCCTATCTTTCTAACTCTCACCCGAGCATGCGCAATGCACACTGCAGGATGGGTCACTCACTATACCTCGTGACTCAAAGACCTCATCAAATAATAACAACTTGTAATTATCTGAGCCCAACACTAGATGGCATGATAATGCTCAGCATATAAATCTACAGCACTAAAAGCTACAAATAGATGATTACAGGGTAAGTATGATATTCCTCCTCTCTTGCTTATTTTCCTGCACAATTACAATGCTCTAAATGTAATAACAGTTTATATACAAAATGTTGCAGTTCTGCTCTACAGTTAAGTAGACAATCCTCAATTAGCTGAAGAGATGAACGCAAAACAATGTTATTATAAGCTAAACTTCAAACATTGGATGGATGCGCTTGACATTTGATTGTGCAGGTAAAGCCTAGATAGGCGACTTTATTGACCACAAAATGCTTTAATCAGTTCGACAGTAGATAGTAATATTAATAACTAAACCACTTGTAAACTAGTGGCCCTCTGCTTTCTCCGATTTTGTGGTTTCCTGCAGCAGAAACTACAATAAATCTTCCCACTTTAATAAATAATTTCAAACTATTATTTTCCGAGTAATGTGCATTATTGCTACACTAATTAAAGCAGTGATTTACTGCAGTTGCCTAAACGAGTAATAGTGCACTGTAACCCTAAAAATAAAGTGTATAGGAAAACGCACATAGCACACAGTTTCAAACATTCTAAGCTTCCATGGTGTTATATTTTCAAAAGCTTAAATACAGTTTGGCTAAAAACCTGCAAAGCGATCGGAGTCACACTATTCAAAGCTAATATGCTTTAAGGCCCATGTCAAGTTGTTCTCGTCAGCAGAAATTCTTTCTTCCCTAACCTTCCACAACCTCTTCTTCTGTTGTGTTTCTTTTTTTCACCTTGCTTCCTTACCACCCTGGCATTGTATGAGTTTTTACCCATCATGCATCCTGTACACTGCAGGTCCAGCCACCTGGGCGATGGCCACCTCCAAACCCGACATCATGATCATCCTGCTGAGCAAACTGATGGAGGAAGGAGACATGTTCTACAAGGTGAGGCTCCGTACAGACATGTATGCAAGCTGTATGCGTGGACACATGTGCTTAGTTGTTGACGTGCTGCCAAGCTTGATGAAGTGCAATACAGAATATCTGAGGAAATACGAGCATCTGCGATAATCTGATCACAAAATGCATGGTGTAGGTTGGAGTGAAAATAGCAGTACATTTTAAATAAGACAATTTATGCTTATTTTAGATTGTTCTTGTAAGCTTTGGATTGTAAAACTGGATTGAGAGGTTATTGAAATAAGATAAACTATATTGCTATGAGGTTCCCTGGCCCTTCTCTGCTGGACACTCCTAATTGAAGGGATTGGTGTTCTGCCTTTGATTGCTGTTACCCAGTTCTCTTGTACCCTACTAAAGGTACACCACTGTCAATGTTGAGCACTTTACGCAACCCCAGTTCCTTGTCACCATAAAATTCAAATCGGTCTGTCCAAAGTACTTCACCCAAGGAATGCTCTACATTCTAGCCTTCTCATGTACCCACAATTAATGATGCTTGAAAATCAAGTTCTGTACATATTACAATTTAGTACTTTCTGTTAACCTGGGCCCATGCCGTGATGTTCCTGCTCAAGTTTGAATGTGTTTGTTAGTATACCAATTTAGGCAAAACAAACTTTAGGATGACAAGTCATTGTAAAAATACGGTCAGTATGTACAAACTAATTGTATAAATATCATTAAAGAATGTCTTTGTTTTCATTTATAAAAACACATAAAAATATTTTGTTCATATCAGAAAAAAATAAATATGTTGCTAAAGACTTAAAACATTCTTTAAAAAATTGTCAACCTGCAATGAAAGGCCGATAACTATGTCATATATTCATATTTGTTCGTAAATACCAGCATCCTTTCTGGCAGATAAATAGGATAAAGTAAGAGGAGCATGTTATAAAAAAGTGCTGTCATTTGAGTAAGGGTTTCTCATGACAAAAAATACTATAAAAGTGAGATGTGCTATGAATTCTACATAAAAATGCATTGCATAGTATAAAATGTATTACGAGTAGTCAAATTTCAGTTTTAGTATATTCCTCACCTAGCATCAGAGTTATATCACAAACACATAATGCTACTGTGGTATTTAGCAATCAGAAGTGGACTGTAACTGTCCACCTTACCAGTGGAACTAAACCTTTTTTTCCATTTTCTTTTCGTTCTGCCTCCTCAACATATTTTTCGTTGCTTTAATTCACATTGTTATATATGAAGCAGATCTGTCTTAATCTTGATCACATCAGAACATTTCTAAACTCAGTAGCATAATCTTATATTACCACAGTTCTTTCTACAAGTTAACTATTCATCAAGTTGTTTGGTTCTTATTTGTCTTAAATCAGAAATTAGAAGTCTCTCCTTTACTGTTAAAAATAAATACAAAAGGCAATGAGGTGAGCTAATGTGACTAGGCCTGATTTACAGAAAGGACATAATTTCATATCACCCAAGTTCTGCGCACTCTTATTCTCAACTAATTTCCAGAAAACAAATGACCTAATCACAGCTTCAATATCCACTATCTAGAATTTCTATTCTTTGTCTTTTAGGTTTGAGTAAATGTTTCCAGAGAATTCACACAACTGCACGTATTGTTAATGTTCTTTTTATTTTCACAGGCCTCTAAATATGTTTTGATAGCTTTTTAAAAGATTTTTCAATACCCTCTTCCTGGTTAACTATGAACTCTCTTCCGGGTTACTAGCCAAGTGAGTCAACCTGTTCCATTATTTTCCCTAATTTTGTCACCCTTGATACTTCCTTTTCTGACAGGCGATACCTTTTATTGATATATTTTTAAGTATCTTCCGTAGGGTTCCATGTTTAAATATCGATTAAAACATATAGATGAAAAAAATATCGATTACGGGGGGGGAACATGGCGGCAGCTGCACTCCAGTGAGGCTCCTGTACCGACCTCCGGATCCCTACATCGTTTAGAAGTGGAGATGTTCTCAATCAGCCGGACTTCTCATTTGACCGACCCTGGGTCTAGTGGGGAAGTTTTCTTTTCTGTGATTTTCGGCAAAATTTGGTGTTTATCCTTTTTTCTCCCGCTCCTTCACATCAGTCCGTGGCTGACGCTTCTCCGAGCGTGCTTGTGAGCGACAGAGAGAGTTCTACTGCTGAAAAGTGATACTAGGCGTCAACCGAATGTGGTGGATCTTGGATTACGGCTACTCCTCCGCCTCCTTCCCCCCCCCCCCCCCCCCCCCCCCCCACCGTGGCCTTGTCTGCTGCGGTGGAGTGCGTCAGCGCTGGAGCTCCGGAAGGGCCGTACAGTCCGTGGCCTCCTTCTCCGGGGCATTACAGGCATCATCAGAACCGGTGCCTCCAGTGTGTTTGAGGCAGCTTCAGGCGGGGAAAAGGAGGAGTGTGCTGCCGGACGTGTCGGGGGCAGAGACACGGGAGAGAAAGGGCTGCCGCTGCAACACCAAGGAAGAGGAGAAGTACAGGGGGATTTCTTGGCATTGGCACCAGCATTTTTCAGGTTAGAGCAACTCCCACACCCAGTGTTTCTAAGAGAGGTAGAAAACGCGGAGTGAAGATACAGTGTGGCACAGATTCTACAGACTCCCCCCTTCTTGAGATTGACATGTCTGCTGAGGCTGCTAAGAGTCAGGTCTCCCCTATAGATACCAGCAGAGAGAATACTTCCACTTTTTTATGTGGTGAGGTTAAGGTAAAACGGGCGAAAACGCGCAAGTCTAAAAAATCTACTTTAGCCCTTAGTACTAAAATAACGCCTTCTTTAAGGTCCTACTTCAAAGTTCTGCCGCAAGTTTTAGACCTGGTAAAAGAGGGCACACAAGGGGGGGCGAAGGAGGAGGGGGACTCCTGCAAAGTGGTACCTGTGTGAGCTCTCTCTCTTGCTGGAGTCTCTGATATGGAATTGTAGACGGGAGGTTTGTCAGGGGCTGACACTCTCCAACCCGACAGGGGGGACTCGGATACCAGTACTGAGGTAATGAGCTATGTGACGGAAACCCCAAGTTCAGAGCAACCAACAGGGGGAGCAACAGTGCCTCAGCAGGAGCCTCAGGTGGAAATTATCCCTGACGCAGGAAGCCCCCAAGGGGGGGCAGGCCCCATGGAGTCCTCCTTGGAGTCTATGATTGCGGCCTTATCTCTGGATATCAAAAGGGGGTTCGAAGTCTCCACAGCTAACTTAAGTTAGGTGTTTTTGTGAGTCCCTTGAGAGCAAGCTAGACGCGTTAAACTCCAGAACAGTAGCATTGGAGGACTCGGTGGCAAGTGTGTCTGCCCATCTAGGTAAAACTGAATCAGATATCATCAGCCTCAAAAAAGAAGACGTTGCCCTCTCTGACAGAATGGAAGTATTGGAGAATAACGCTTGTCATAATAACTTACGAGTCCTTAACCGCATCGCTGCTGCGATGATTTTTGCGCTGTGCGGCAAATTGCCAATTTGCTGGTGTCATGACGAGCTCAGCTCGTCATCAGCACACGATCCCCGTGGGTGATGACGAGCTGAGCTCGTCATCAGCATCGAAAGGGTTAATGTGCCAGAGGGGAACGGGGGGTCTGATATTAAAAACTATGTAATTACTCTCTTAAAAGAAGCGCTAAATCTTGATCAATCCATAGAAAACCTGGGAACAGACATCCAAAGGATACATAGGGATCCTTTTAGAAGGAATCCACAGACGTCTAAACCCAGAAAGATTCTTGTTAACTTCCACACATATTCTTTAAAAGAACACATTTTGGATCAGGCATTAAAGCAAAAGACTCTGAGCGCTAAAGGTTTCTCCTTTCAGATAAGATCAGACCTGTCTAGGGCAACCCTGGACAGGCAGTGGGAGTTGGGTAGAACATTGGAGGCCTTTAGGAAGCTTGGGGCAGTCACACAGCTTAAGTTCCCAGCTGCCCTTAAAATAATGTACAACAACAAAATGTACAAGAAGTGTGGCTCACTGGTTAGAGGAGGCAGACCTGGAAGCAGAGGTCAGCCCGGGACCAGGGTTCAATTCCAGGCTCGGCGGGGTCTTGAGTCCTAAAATGTCCATGGACTCGACAATTCTCGCTCCGGTGCCTACTTGATTCACGGGTTCACACTCTGCGACTCTGGGCAATAGCTTGCTTAATCTCCACAACGGCCCCTCGCGGCGGGATGCCTGGCTTTCACCTTGCGGAGACCCTGCCGGGGTTATCTCACAGGGGAATACCAGGACGGGTTCCCTAAGCAAGCACTTAGAAACCGCTCGGTGATTTGCGCTATATAAATTCCTGTACATTTACATTTACATTTACAATGTTAGATCTGTGTTGGCTGCTGATGAGTTACTGTCGGCTTTGTCGGACCTAGGTAGAGAGGAAGGCCCATCAGGGTTGACCTAGGTTTATCATAGGTTATCATAGGTTCTGGTTTAACTGTTGGCTTAATTGATGGTAACTCTACTATATTTTTGGCTCTCAGGTCGCTCTATATCTCTTATCTATATATCAACTCTTTTGAAAAAGAAAAAAAAAACCTGGGGTTTTCAGACTAGCAATGTAATTGGCACTTGATAATTTTTTTTGAAAAAGAAAGGAAAAAGAGGGAAAAAAACCCTGCGGGGTGCAACTCTCTGGACTTCGTCTGGATAGTTGGGGCAAGGGTTTCCTGGGAGGGAGGTAGTTGGGGGGGGGGGGGGGGGGGGGGGGGGTTGGTTATAGGGCACAGGGGCGGGTGTTGCAAGGTAAAAAATAAAAAAATCCTCGTTTTCTCCTAAACAATTTTTTCTTCAAATACACCTATTTTACAATCAATGTTAGATTGGACATGCCTACGGGGGGTTTAATCCAATGGTTACGAGGCGATAGAGGCTATTCTGGAAATGAGTAGTTTGCAGATACTCTCCTGGAACGTCAATGGCCTGCGCACTAGACCCAGAAAGGACAAGGTTGTACAGTATCTCTGAGATTCTAGTGCGCAGGTCATTGTGCTTCAGTAGACACATTTATTGGAATCAGAAATGCTTCTACTGGCTCAGAATAATAAATGGATAGACTTTCAAGTCTCTACAACCCAGTCTATGAATGTCAGAGGGGTTGCGATAATCTTTAAAAGATCAGTTAAGGCTGTCTTATTTCAAAACTAGTGGATCCAGGTGGCAGATGGGTCATAGTGACTGTTAACATTTCCGGTGCTCAGATCACTATTGTTGGATACTATGGCCTGAATCAGGATGACCCTTCTGCTCTTAAATAAATTTTTTCGCACCTATTATTGTTTCCGGAAACAGTTATTTTGGCGGGCGACTTTAATATAGTCTTAGTCCCCTATCTTGATTAGTCATCTAACAGTCGTGCTTTAGTCCCTTCTAAAACCATGACTTTTTTGTTGGAGGCTATGAAGCAATTTGCTTATTTTGATATCTGGAGGTTACGGTCAGGGCAAAAGTTAGGATTTTCATTTCGCAATTACAAATATAGGCATCTATCAAGGATTGATTTTATCTTGGTTACTCAGGCATTGAAAGGTATCGTTAAAAACATCCTATATCTTCCTTCTCATTTATCGGATCATTCAGCAGTTTGGTTGGAGCTGGCGGGAATGATTACTGTTTCATCTAGATCATGGTCTTTTCATAGTTTCTTATTGTTGGAAGACGAGGAGGTCTTATCTCTAATTAAGGAGGCAAAGTGGTTTATGGAAGCAAATATAGGTTCAGCCTCAATGGCTACTGTTTGGACGCTTACAAAGCCTTCTTAAGGGGCCAAATTACAAGTAGGGCTGACATCTTGCACCAGGACCAGAGAGGCTTTGTGAAGGGCCGGCAACTATGTGATTTGACATATGATTTGATTGGAGCTATTGATATCGCTTCGGCCGAATCACTTCCTCTGGCCGTTCTGACTCTGGATGCTACCAAGGCCTTCGACAGGGTCAATTGGTTGTACCTGTCGGAGGTCTTGGGTAAGTTTAATATCGGGGACAAATTTCGTCCAGCAATAGGGTTGTTATACCAAAATCCTTCTGCTTGTCTCCTGGCGAATGGCACCTTATCGGACCCTCTGGAAATCACGAGGGGTACACGCCAGGGCTGCCCTCTCTCCCCTCTCCTATTTAACTTAAATATTGAACCTTTTGCCCAACTATTGCGAGATGATCTTAATATCAAGACTTTTAGGTATGGAGAGTGGGAAAGAAAGGTATCCCTATATGCAGATGACATTTTGATTTTTTCTTCTGATTTATGCACTACCCTCCCCTTGGTTGTTAAGCTTGCCAAGGATTTCGGTGAGGACTCTGGGTATGAGATCAATGCATCTAAAACAGAGGTCATGGCTTGGAACATGGGGGAGATTCAACCAGAAGTACAGCTTAGCCCTAGGATGAGGTATCTTGGAATTAACATATCACAAGACATCTCTAAAATAGTTGAAATCAACCTTGCATATGTGGCGAAGTAGTGTAGGAAACTCATGCGTGCCTGGTCATTATTACCCTTGTCTGTCTTGGGTAGAGCATCTCTGGTAAAAAATGTCAATCCTGCCTAGAATAACATTTCTTTTTAATACTATGCCCCTCCACTATGAGTCTATACCACTGCTTAAGTTACAGAGTGAAATCAATTAATTTATTTGGGCTTACCACACACCCAGGATCGCCTGGAAGAAGGTAAGGCAGCGTAGAGAGAAGGGAGGCCTAGCTGCTCCGGATATTCAGTTGTATGCATGGGCTTTTCAACTTTCCCACTCATGCATGCTATTGAAAATGCCTACTAATGTTGGGGCAGGGTGTATGTTTCGAGCCATGCTCACTGGAGTCATGTTACCATTGTAGGGTTTTTTGTTTAAGTTTGGAGATTCTGAATTCTTTAAAAATCAAACTAAAGGTTTTGCAGGGCCTAGCTAGAACTTGGGCAAAGATGAGAAGTACTGTAGCATTAGGATATTAATCTAACATGGCTCCCTTGTGGGATACACCAGGTGGCCCGGGATGGCTTAAAGATAGACTGGCCTTTACTGCTGAGGGAAGCCGGGGTGGAAGTTTGGGGGAATTTGTTTGTTGAAGGATCCTTAATTTCATGGGAATTCCTTAGGGAGAGGGTGGTCCTGGCCTCTCTAGGTTTAAATACCTGCAGATGGCAAGTTGCGCTAAGTCGCAGTCAGTTACCCAGAGTAAATTCCCAGTTGGAGGAGGAAACCATCTAGAATCCCAGCTTACTAGCCAACCCCGACAAACAAGGAAGTCTCCTTCTGGTACCACTCAATATTGTAAGAGGTAGAGGGTGAATTTCAATTGGCTGGCCAACTCTGGGATGGCCCTCTTCCAGACCAGGATAATGAACAACTGTGGCTAAACTCCTGTAAAACACTCTGGGAGGTAGTTAAACCAGCCTGGCTCTGTAGAAATCATCTGTTCCCCTTGCATAGGGCCTATTATCTTAAAATTTTCAAAGGGCCCTCCTGTATCTTGTATGAGGTGTGAGACGATTGCCGCATCAGACACTCATATGTTTTTTGACTGTCCAGCCCTGTCTCCCTTCTGGGACGCTATTGGTGAATCATTAACATCATTTCTTGATTGTCCTGTAAAAATTGATCTCTCGCTGGCAATATTTGGCCTGTTGGAGGAAATTACAAGCCCTGCTAAGCACTTTATTTTCTATGCAATCCTGCTGGCGAGAAGAGAGATTTGTAAAAAAAAATGGAAGGACTATTCATCTCCGTTGTTTTCGCATTGGCAGTCATCAGTGCTGCAAGTTTCTAGGTTGGACCTTTCGAGATCAGGCAACCAAAAAAAGCGGGCCTTCTGGAAATTTTTGCAGTGGGGGTAACCTTGATTTGGTGGACAGGTTTTTTTTGGGTTTTTTTCCCCCCCCCGGTCCTATGATTACGCTGCCCTGCTACTCTGCAGACATCTCCGGTGAAATCAGGTGGTGCCCTGATACCAATATGTTGGCTAAATCCGTTAAGGCGGCTCCCCATGGGTTCCTAATTTGAGCCTTTATGAGTATCTTGTAACACTGGTAGACAAGGGCTATAACCTCCAGGTGCCTACATATCCAGTAAACTGAGACGGTGTGTAGATATCTCTAAGGTAAAATGGAACTAGTTGGGTGGAGAATGAGGCCAAAAAAAAATATATTGATTACAAAAATATCGAATCCCTATACTTAAATAGGTAAGTACAGTAATAGCGACTCAAAAATATTGATGGAAAAAATATAGATGTAAAAAATATTGACTTTAAAAAATAACATAACACAAAGTAAATTAATAAAATAATATTAATATTAACAAAAGAAATTAAATTTAATATATATTTTAACTAATTATAACAAATAAACCTCAGTTTATTAAATATAAACAGTGTACATATACATATATTTACTTTAATACATTTTAATAACTATTATCTTTATTTAATTTATAAACTTTTTTAATTATATAAAAATTAAATAATCACAAATATAAATAATTTAAAATAAAATATTCTATATTTAATTAACACATTAAACTATTAAAAAAAAATACATATATATCTAATAACAAAATAAAAAACAGTAGTTAAAACGTTGGATAGCGAAGGGGTAAACATTACTTTTCCCACTCCAGTGAGTGCAACAGTAGGGAAAGAGCTGGATAGTGAAAGGGTAAAAATTACTATTCCCACTCCAGTGAATGCAACAGTAGGGAAAGCGCTGGATAGCATAGGGGTGAACATTACTATTCCCACTGCAATGAGTGCAACAGTAGGGAAAGTGCTGGATAGCGTAGGGGGAAATATTACTATTCCCACTCTAGTGAGTGCAACAGTAGGGAAAGCGCTGGATAGCGAAGGGGTGAATATTACTATTCCAACTCCAGTGAGTGCAACAGTAGGGAAAGCGTTGGATAGCGGAGGGGTAAATATTACTATTTCCACTCCAGTGGGTGCAACAGTAGGGAAAGCGTTGGATAGCGTAGGGGTAAAAATTACTATTCCCACTCCAGTGAGTGCATTACTAGGGAAAGAGCTGGATAGCGGAGGGGTAAAAATTACTATTCCCACTCCAATGAGTGCAACGGTAGGGAAAGCGTTGGATAGCGTAGGGGTATAATTTACTATTCCCACTCCAGTGAGTGCAACAGTAGGGAAAGCGTTGGATAGCGAAGGGGTAAAAATTACTATTCCCATTCCAGTGAGTGCAACAGTAGGTAACAAGCTGGAATCCAAAACAATAAAAAATAAAACCATCAACATTTGTATTAAATTTAATTTCCAATATTATCATAATTAATATATAAATTGAAATATATTAATAATAAAGATAAAAATATAATTACACATTATTTAAAAGTATAAAATCCACAACACACACCTACAATTAATTACACAATTAAATTTCATAATTACTAATTAATTAATGAAAATTAATGTATTTGTTAATTAATTAAAAATGTATTGTTTACCACCTTTCTCACCATTTACACATATAAACACCAAAACACACACCTAAAATAATTACACAATTACAATTAATAATTACAAATTAATTAATGGTAATTAATTTAAAAGAATTTAATAATTAATCAATTAAAAAAATAATTACTTACCACCCTTCACACAATTTACACATATAAACACCACAACACACACCTAAAATAAATTAAACAACCTAATTATTTATTGACTGATTGAAAATAATTAACTAATTATTAAAGTATTAATTAATCAATTAAAACATTAATTATTCAATACATTTTATAAAATGTATTACTTCCCGCCTATTCCACTATAAACCCGCTACAGAACTAAAAACGCAGAATTAAACTCAAAATAAATTAATAACTAGATAAACTCTTAAACCTATAATAAAATGACAAACAATTCTCATTAAAAACACTGAAATACATACGATTTTTAATTAATCAATATTTTTGTAAACTATATTTTTGTAAACTATATTTATTACAAAGATATTTATGTAATCGATATTACTTACCTGTCAGTCGATATTCTTGTCAACTATATTTTTGTTGTCGATATTTCTTCCCCACAATATTTTTGCAGCAATATTTCTGTCCTACAGTATTTTTGCGGCGATATTTCCACTCTGCACCTTCTGTAGCTATTAAAATACCATCCCAATAATTAAAACATTTTTTAAAGTATCTAAATGTTATATTCATCAAGCCAAGGTCCAACCTTAAAGCACAGTTCTCTGTGCCCTTTGGGAGGCTAAGCCACTTATTCAATTTATGCATTTCAGTTAGCTGAGCACATTTCATCATCTTTCCATCTGCTATATTCCTCCCATACAGCAGTAGACAATCTTATTTGGTCTCGCGCCTGCGTTGCAGTGCACAGCATTGCTCGCGCAGCGAGAGACCTCTTGAGGGGGGTTTGAAAATGTACCTAGGAATCGCACATGCTCATGTGTGTGCTTTTCCTTTTGGGGCACGCTATTGGCTTTTGCGTGCGTCTTTTTATCAAAGACAGCACGCAATTGGCCAATGTCGGGCGCATTGTCCTGCCCCTGGCCTATTGGTGTCTATTACGCGCACCGGCCGTCATGTGATTTCAGTTATCGTACCCAGACACGGGCGCGATAATTGAAACAACATGGCTTGCTGTGGCTCGCGCGCGCACCACTTGCTTGTTCTTTTTTGGATCCATTTCAAAGGGAAGCAACTAAATAAAAGAACCGCTGACGTCTTGTTTAAGTCGAATGTGGCCATTTTGCTGCCATTTTCACCAGTGTGTCTGCCATAAAGAAGGACGATCCCCGCCCATCTGAATCCTGAATTGCCACCGAGCAACCCAACCAGGAATGAGACACAATCTGTCCGGTCTCCTATGAAGGGGCTTTCTTGCCCTGATTTGGAAAATAATCGATTAATATGCTCGGATAATTGAGTACCTCGCTCAACGTCCTTTGATACTGGGCACCAGCCCCCGGAAATAGACATTGTTTGGACCATAAAACTGGCCACACAAAGTGTCTAAGATTTTCAAGACAAGCATATTAACTCTCTGTCCTGAAGATGATGCCATTTATCTCATAATAGGCATCGAAACGTCGTTGACATAATAGCGTCATATGTATAATGAAAAGTAGAAATTGAATACAATGATGCTTTGAAATGTATTTTTGTCTGTTCACTTAACTACTAGTACAGACCGCCCTTGTTCGCTTTAACCCTATCCCCCTGTTTTGTCTTGTCCCCTATGGGTTACTGGATGTACCCACTTTGTAAAAAATTCCTCTTTATCTTTGCAATTCTCTTTAATTAAAAATTCTGTCCGGCTGGACAAAGGTCATACTCACTATTGATCGTATGTCTATCATTTTTGCGAAGATCCCTGAACTACTAGGGACCACTGTTTTTTTAAATAAAGAAGGACTAAGCACATTTCTTAATGCTTATTATTTCTTGGAGGAAGATAGAATTCTAGATATGATCATACCTTGGTCATCAGACTAAAGAGCGTCCATTGAAATCTGACTCTGCTCTAGTTAGGTGATTAATGTTATTTACTGAACGTTGCACTTTTGCTTTACAGAAGACACCGCACACTGAAAGCTATTTGTTCCTCTAGGCGAAGATACCTTTCAATCCAACTTGTCCATGATTTGATGCGAGGTTTGGTGCAAGGTAAAGTTTTAACATTAGAGCTTGATTTACAGATTAGGAGTTCCGACCTATTAGCGGTTTTCATGGTGAAACCGGCAATTTGCGAATTGGTAGTACGCGTTTTATACATTGTATTTCATTCCCTTAGAACATATATTGTCCATCTTTAGTACATTTCCACACAATATCCCACATGCGGAGTTCGTCTGTCACTCAAGTACCTTGGGGAAGGTCTTATACAAGAGCCGGTAATTGCTCCAGCAGGGCATCCCCTGAAAAGGGAGGTGAGCTTTCAGAGACTCGGGCCCAAAGGGGGCGGCAGGAGACGCGTGACTATGTATCTGGCTTTCGCTGATTCTTAACCCCCTCCGGGCATTGGAAGTGGTTCGCGGCTCTCCCCCTCTGAGTGCAATGGCTGAGGTGAGGCTAAAGCGCCTCATAACCCAATTCAAACTAGTGTCCTCCCGCTTTTTTATTGAATGGTATTTGGTTCTTTAAAACTTCAACTTTTATTACATACTAAAAGCGGAGAAGTAGGACACCTTATCATATTAGACCATTGTTGCATGATTTGCGTGCCAAATATTTTTTCATATCACGGATCGTTTATGGGCTCTTAGAACCAGAGACAAACTTTGTCTTGGCTCTCAGTTAATTTGTTGTCTTGTCACATTTATCACAGGCTGTAGTGTTGGTGCAGCCACGGGCTTTGGACGTGGCTTGTTTTTTTTTTTTTTGTCCTCATTTGCCTGTACCTCTTAACCAGAGACTATATAGCCAACCACCTATTCGTGCGACCAGGGATGGAACGCACACATTACCACCACCACTTTGGGCACCAGCTTGGCGGGAGACTAGTTCTGGGTTTACTGAGGCCTTGGTGGCGAATGACAGCCTGCGAGACCCATCCCAGACTCCATCAAGGTAAGAACTACCGCGAGGCCCAGCTCATATCTAACGAAACCGCCAAAGTGGACCATGGAGTTTGGAGGCATAATCATAGGTCCCGGGGTAAAAAAAAAAAAAAAACCCGGTGCACTAACACCAAGAAATCAAAAAGTTCCAAAATGTGAGGTTATTACTTCCACAAGTTCTAGCCAGATCGACCTTTGATGTTTCAAGTAGAGATGACAACCAACTGGCATGTGTTGGCGCCTTAGAATCGACCCAAAATTTACATATCTGTCGCCGAGCGAGTAAAATTGCATAAAACAGCAACTGCCTTGCTGTGCCAGGTACTGGCACTGCTGCGCACGTGCTGCTGCTGGCGCTTAAGCTTTTAACTCGCCCTGGTTGTGTATTTCATTTTATTCTTATTTTTCACTTTTTCCCTGTTTTTAGTGGGATTAGGCTGGGCTTCGCTCCCCTTCCTCTCACCGCATTTAAAAGGTTACATCACCGCCGCTTTGGCGGGTCCGGGTCCCGGGGGTGGTCCTGTGTAGGCGCCATCTTGCTTTGGGCTCCTAATTCCATCTACGGGC
The DNA here is from genome assembly GCF_964263255.1 of Lissotriton vulgaris. Lineage (NCBI taxonomy): Eukaryota > Metazoa > Chordata > Amphibia > Caudata > Salamandridae > Lissotriton > Lissotriton vulgaris. The sequence goes on along the minus strand of NC_141693.1, from coordinate 1,683,906,096 downwards.
GTCATCTTGGAGCGTCCTCGCGCTCGCGCTGGGCTTGGACCGCCTATTTAAGGCGGATTCACCTTCCTTACAGCCTTGACAGGTACTGGCACTGCTGCGCACGCGCTGCTGCTGGCGCTTAAGCTTTTAACTCGCCCTGGTTGTGTATTTCATTTTATTCTTATTTTTCACTTTTCCCCTGTTTTTAGCAGGATTAGGCTGGGCTTCGCTCCCCTTCCTCTCACCGCATTTAAAAGGTTACATCACCGCCGCTTTGGCGGGTCCGGGTCCCGGGGGTGGTCCTGTGTAGGCGCCATCTTGCTTTGGGCTCCTAATTCCATCTACGGGCGCCATCTTGGAGCGTCCTCGCGCTCGCGCTGGGATTGGACCGCCTATTTAAAGCTTCCCTTTCCCGCGCAGCAGGACGCGCAGGTGGGGCGCCCTCGCTTAGCCTGAGTCATGCCAGAGTCCTGCCCGTCTGCGCCCGTCAGCGACGAGAAAGCGCAAGACGTGGTAGGGCTCTGTTCACTAGTTGCTATTTTCATCATGCACGCTTTACCAAGGCTCAACTACACTCGGGCAGATTTGCTATCTATTGGGAATAGGATTGCGGTCTGCATATGTGATCCTGTAGACCCCCTATCTGGCCCGGATGTCTGCGCCTGTAAGGGTTGGTCGCTAGATAGTCCGACTAAGATCCGCTCTTTGGAAGATATCACCCCGATCAAGCGCAATTCCATCGCAGACCGGGGCCTTCGGATTTGGAGTTTAAATGTAAGGTCACTGGTTAAACACCACCAGTTCATACATGACCTCATTGAAAAAGACGACCCTGATCTTTTTCTCCTTACCGAAACCTGGCTTCAGGATTTGGATGTTGCTATCCTGAATCTTACTTTCCCATAGGATTACACGATCTTTACTTTGAATCGGACTACGAGAGGAGGTGGTATTGCCATGGCTGTTAAATCCTGCTTCCCTGCTGAATGGAAAGCTCTTGGGTTGCCTGCTTGTGAAAGCGCCCTCTTCAAAGTTGCTTTTAGCCATCATTTTACGTTCAGCGGCATTCTCATCTACCGCTCACCTGGCAATGATACAGTCTTCAAGTCCGCTCTTGCCGATATGGTAAGCTCTTTAGCGCCTGGCTGTGCTAACTTTAACATCATGGGTGACCTTAACATTCATTTTGACAACAGGTCGTCCACAGCCATTAACACCTTGCTTGCAGATCTCGAAGCACTTCAACTTGTCCAGCTAGTTACATTTCCCACTCATACTGGAGGTCATATTCTCGATCCCTTTTTTTCCACTCTTGAGAGGGTGAAGGTGTCTGACCCGGTGTCGATGGGATGGACTGATCATTTGCTGGTGGAAGTCTTCTGCCCAATTCACGATAAGCCATTTAAACCTGTGGATAGGCCTACTCTTAAAAGACATTGGCACAAGCTTAACCTTGAGGAGTTTTATAGACTACTGGAGCAGAAACCCCTGAGCGCTTTTCTGAATGTGGATCATGGTTACCAATTGTTTTGCACATGGATTTCAGACGCTCTTGATTCCCTTATACCTTTGCGCTGGTCGAAAGGTCCTTCGAAGGTACCCAGCCCGTGGTATAATGACTCCCTTGCCGAGCTTAAAAAAATCTGCCGGAAAGCGGAGAGGGACTGGAGAAGATCTTACGATCCCGTCTTGAAAACCTTGTACTTTGCCAAACTCAAGTCCTATCATAGGGCAATTTGCAGGACTCTGGCCGCATTCTATGCTCAGCAATTTCAAGCCAGCACTAACCCTTCTAAACTAATATTCAAGGTCTTGAAAGACCTTATGAACAAAAGAGCTACCTCGGCAGAGATCTGCACTGACTCCCACTGCGAGAACCTGGCAGCTTTCTTTCTGGAGAAAGTGCAGAAGATATACCGAGGATTTGACCCTTGCCGGCCGGATCCAGAGTTAGTTGACCCTAATTCTATGGGCTATGAGACTTTGACCTTCCTACCTGATCTGACTACTGAGGACTTTGACAAACTTAGCCTCAGCGTTAAATCAGGCTCTCCGCTGGACCCGCTGAAGCCAGCTCTTATCAGTACGCTTTCCCCGCTGTGTAGAGTTCCAATACGCACTCTAATCAACTTATCGTTGTCAACTGGGACGGTCCCTTCCTCATGGAAGCAGGCGGTAGTCACCCCTATCTTAAAGAAGGCAAATTCTGACCCCCTCTTGCCTGAGAACTACCGCCCCATATCTCTTCTGCCTTGGACTGCTAAAGTTACCGAAGCCCATGTCAACTCGATCTTGTCTGATCACCTTGCCCGTAATCAGATATTGGACTCCAGCCAAAATGGCTTCCGGCCAGGACACAGTACCGAGACCGCTTTGCTCCATATTATCGAGCATCTACGCCTGGTGCTTGACTCTGGACGTACAGCAGCGCTCCTGTTATTAGATCTGAGCGCTGCTTTCGATACTGTGTCCCACCGTATACTGATTCAGCGCCTCGAGGAAGCTGGAGTAGCAGGAACCGCTCTTCAGTGGTTTCGATCTTTCCTTTCAGATCGAACCTTTAAAGTGGCTATACCACCCTGCCAATCCACCATTCATCCCTTGGACCTGGGGGTCCCACAGGGCTCCTCGTTGAGCCCCACCTTGTTCAACCTCTATGTGAAACCGCTAGCTGCAGTCGTCAAACAGTGGGGTTTGACGATGACCTCATATGCTGACGATACGCAGCTGGCGGTGACACTGAGTGGAGACCCGGAAGTGGAGGCCCCCAGATTCCGAACTTGACTTGTGGCAGTAGCGAGTTGGCTACGTACCAATTGCTTACAGTTGAATGCCACTAAAACTGAAGTGTTGGTCCTGGGGAAACATGTTGAGCTATGGGGAGACCAGTGGTGGCCTCCAGAGCTGGGCATTACTCCCATCCCAGCTTCGAAGTGAAAAACCTAGGGATCTGTCTAGATCCTGCGCTCACCTTCACAGGTCACACGAAGAAGGTTGCAGCCACCTGCTACGGTATCTTGCGAGGCATAAGGCCGGTCCTGAAATACTTCGACCCTCCCACCCGGCAGCTCGTGGTCCAAGCCTCGGTGTTATCCCGGCTGGACTACGGAAGTGCGCTGATGTTAGGGGTAAACCAGGCTGAGGCATCCAGGCTTCAAAGGGTACAAAACGCCGCGGCGCGGGCTATTATTGGTCTTCCCAGACATTGTTCTGTTTCGGGCACCATCTCTGCCCTTCATTGGTTACCGGTCAGACAGAGGATTAAGTTTAAAGCGCTCTGTCTGGCCTTTAAAATCATGAAACTTTCTTCGCCGCTGGCTCTTGCCAACTTGCTTATTCCCTACATCCCTTCGAGATCGTTAAGATCAGAGACTCATCATCTGGCAGTCTGCCCCCGTTTTAAACTCAGTAGAATGGGTGGCCGCTCCTACCGGGTGCTTGCTGCGGGGCTGTGGAATTCGCTCCCGGTGCACATCCGAGCTCTGAACGACCTGTCCGCCTTCAGGCGTGCTATTAAAACTTTTTTGTTCCCTGTTTCTGAGTAGCCGCTTCCCACTTCTTCTTTTTTGTGTGTTATGTTATAGTACCTGTCTAAGCGCCAGGACGCCCCTTTGCTGGGGCAGCTGTGCGCTATAAAAATAATATTAACATAACATAACATAACATTATCATCCATCCCAGAGATTATCAGTGTTAGTGTGCAGGGTATGGTTACCTTGAGTATCGAGCCCAAAGTAAGCAGAACTTCTGCCCAAAAAGCCTTGATTGGAGGGCAGTCCATGAACGTGTGAACATCTGATGCGCCCTGGAGACCACACTTGTTACAACATTTACCAGCTTGAAACTTTGCCAGCCTTTGTGGTGTCCAATAGGCTCTGTGTACTGTGAACAGGTGATTCTGCCTCAACCATGCAGGCTTGACAGATTTATAAAGAAGAGCAAATGATCTTGACCACCATTCTTCCCCTTGAAGGTTCATATCCTCTGCCCACAGTTCGTCCGGAAGGTCAAAGTCTCCGTCCACCTCCTCCAAGATTATCCAATACCAATGTGCCACCTCTTTGCCCCCCTGAGGTTTCTCCACCAGTTGTTGTTCTAGCACACTACACCTCCCCACTAGTGCATTCTTTTGAAGGAGCTCTCTAGACCAGCTTACAAGTTGTATATATTTAAACCTTGATAGCCTTGGGCCGACCCTTTCAAACAATTTATCCCACCGTATTAAAACCCCGCCGGCCATCAGATCTCCCCATCTCAGTATCCCCCCTCTCTCAGGGGTATCGAAAGGTTATCACTCAAACACGGGGGGGCGCCCCGGAGACCCCCAAATTGGAGCCAGATTTGAGTGGCTTGTTTTTATGTAGACAACATGCACGCCTGGGCAAGAAAAAGGGTGTAGGCACCTTTGTTTTATTATTTGCGGAACGTTGCCCCATGCCTTTCTTTTTATATGTATTTGGTTGTTTTTTTTACACAATGGCTGCACCATGGTTTAGGTTTAAACATCCAGCGGGTGCCACAGATGTACCAAAAGTAATAAATTGAAAGAAAACGCCCGGAGGCTTGACTCAAAGCAGATCTGCTTTTGCTGCAACATTTCCTGTCTTTAAGATTGCAGGCGCTATTTTTGTTACTATGAAAACGTGAAAATTCCGCCCTCCCCGAAGTGCAAATACTAAATTGCCTTCCTCCTAAATGGTAATCTGCCAGCACCTCCCATCCTCGGAACTCCAGCACACTCAGCACTAACTTCTCCCGCCCTCCACTACTCCCGTCCAGAACTGTAACAAAACACTCAGCCCATGCTTCTCCCACTTCCACCTCAGCTTCGTACCGCCCTCCACTACCCCTCCCAGAACTGTGGCAAAAGTGCGGGTCAGTTTGTGGAGTACTCACCTTCCACCTCTTGCAGCCTCAGCACTTCTTACAGAACTCTGCAAAGTTCTCTAATGCAACCAGATTTTTCTTTTCCTGCTCCTACCTGCATGTTTGTACAAAGTAGGCATAGGACGACAATTTAGTTTGTATCCAGGTGGTTATTTATGTTGACTACTTCCTGTCACAGATCTTTCAGTAAATAAATGAAAGCCCCTTAACCCTAGTTATCGTAAAATGCATATCTCACCCACCCAGACCTCCCTGCGATTGGTAAGATGTGTCAGGGGTGCTCTTCAAGCTCTCAATAAAAGAAGCATGATAACATGCATCCAACATAAACAAAGTCTACACGCTTTAACAACCACTGAAGTATCTGCTTTCAAAGGTGCGATAACCTCCTGTTATCTCACTGGCTTTGTCTTATAAAACATATACACGCACATTACCATTTAGTAACACCTGATAGGGGCGTAAAACAAGGTATTTTTCATTTTCATGGATCGGCACGCAGAGTCCGGAATGGTTCATAAGGGGACGAATCAGCAGTGAAATCTACACCATTCTTGACTAAAAGGAATGTCTCTTTCACAAATAGAAACGACCGTCAAGCCTGCTTACAATACCGCCTTCAAGCAGTTTCGCCTCGCCTTGTTTGTGTTTTGAGCAAAGCAAGTGTCAGCCCTACTTCGTGACTATCGCACGTCCTATGTATAAAACCTATAATCCTCAATGTTTAACAATGTTTTTATTAATTAGCCCCACCAAAGCCATCTGAACACAATTGCCACTTGTCATTGTTTTGACCTTTTTACGCAGCCCCATCTTCTCCTTCCAGTTGCTTATTATCAACTTTTTAAAGTTTACAAATTATTCTTTCCAGATTTAATTAGTTCCAAGCAGTGCTGAGCTGGCACAAAGAAGCGTCACTGTTTAATTCATTTTATTACAGAAAAGATAAACTTTCTTTTGTTTACAGCAGGGTATCTTGCCATTCGACAAACATGCTGCCGTTTACGCATGTTCCTGGCATGTGAAGTGCACTCTCACTTCCCATCCTCCCTGATGAAGAGCCAGTTCCCAGCACTCCCTGGCTAGCTCTGCTTTTTTCATAACACCTGTGCATGCTTTCCATACTTACTTCCGCTTAGGAAACCCAATCATCAGGAGCCTTCCTTGCAAGTTAGGATGTGCTGGTGACGACGGCACGCGAGTGCAGAATAATGAGCACATAATATATCGGCACAATAACTGCCTGACATACGGCGATAGCCATACAGGTAGCATTAGAAACCATTCATCACATATGCGTGCCTCTCCCCAATACATTAATGTAAATATGCGCATTTTAAGTCCCGCCCCTTACATGAAACTTTTACTACACAGCAGATAATTACATCCTACAGGGAAATGGGCTTTTAATCAGGGTAAGCAAATAGCTACTTAAGTATCGGGTCTAGGAGGAAGCATGGCTGTTAAAGTTGCAACGAGGGCCTTCTTTCTTGGAAATGCTGGTTGACCATAAACTCTTAACATGGCATGTACTGTGCTGTAATTAATTTCAGTAGCATAAGTAAAATGAATATATCCACCAAGCAAGGAAAGGGTGCAGTACCAGAGGCAATTACTAAGTGTCCCTGTGTAGTTGTGAAGTTACCTCTATTGGCCACATTAGGTACTGCACCCTTTCCTTGCTTCTTGGAATATCTTGTAATGCTTATGCTACTGACGGGATATTTTTTTAACCCAAAAATAATTTTTGATGGATACATCTGCCAGTGGATTCCTCACCTTGTGAATATCCCCCTGCGTCAGAGACATTCGGAAATTCTTTTTGTAGCTTTGCGCCGACGTGGACGACGTCACAGAAGCACGGCACCGTGCGTGGCTCCGCTGACGTCACCGACTCCATAATAGGCCCATGTCGGCGTGATGACATCAGTTCCCTCTTTTCCGCGTCGTTGATGCTAACGGTTTTCGAGGGATCCTCTGTTGCTTTGATAGTAACTTTGTTACTGTTTGTTGGTTTTCTTGTATCGCTTTCTCTAGTCGATATGTCATCGAAGAAGACCGGATTCAAGCCGTGTGGTGAATGCGGGAAAATGCTTTCGATCACGGACCCGCATGAAGACTGCGTTTGGTGCCTGAGCTCAGACCATGATGTTCAAGGGTGTCCATCCTGTAGGAAAATCAATCCCAAGGCACTTCGTGAGAGAGAGGCGAAGCTCTTGGTTGCCAAGATGAAAGGTAAAAAGGACAGGAAGAGCTCGAGGTCGCGATCGAAGGAGGTCGACGTCTCGTTCGAAGTCGCCCTCGAGGTCGTCATCGGGGCATGCTTCCAGTTCGACTAAAAAGAAGCATAAGAAGAGGAAGCATGGTTCTCGACACCATTCTGGAATTATTCGGATTCGAGACCGAAATCGCCAGTGAGAAGACATCGGAAATATGATATATCTCCTTCTCCAGAGTTTCTGGATCCAGAAGGTGAAGCTACGCCCAAGGAGTCGCCGGAGCATTGACCGGCTCTGGTGTCGAATCCCTCTCCGGCGCCGTATCGGTTCCAGCTCGAGAGGAGGAAGAGGCTCCACTGCCTGAGGGTTTGACGACTCCGGCTCACCAACCTGAAGATGAGGCGAATCCGGTGCTTCCTCAAGAGCAGCCTGTGGGTTCATACCCTCCTTTTCCTGGCCCAAGACGAGACCCTACACAGTTTTTAAATGCTATGTATGGTGTCAATACAAGAGCCTTGTACCCCTCTGGAGCACCAGCTGGTCCCATGGGTCCGATGGCATTTAACCTGGGAGTTCCCCAGTCTAATGCTCCGGTGCCGTTCATGCTATTTATGCCGGCTCCGACACCGCCTTGGCATTTCTCGGTGCCACCAAAGCCTTCGACGCCGATGCCTTCCTCACCGGCACCGGTTCCGGTCCGACCTCGAGAACAGCGGCCTGGTCCACCGGCTCCTAGCTCGACGCCGGCCCCGTCGGAGGCGATTCGGGATCCGCCGACGCCGTTCCCCAAGGAGAGGTCGAGGCGTGAGGCTCAGCGACTTCTGGAGGAGCAAAGATACTGAGAAGCCGAGATGGAAGAGGGTGAGCTTCAAGAATCAGAGGATTCCTTTGATGACTTAAGGGAGGCTAGTGGTCTGGAACTGTCAAGGGAGGCTAGTGGTCTGGAACTGTCTCCGGATTGGGTGTTAGCCTCTGTCACGGATGACCCTTCTAAAGATGTGGCTCCATATCTTGAACCTCTTTCTAAAGCAGGAGAAGTTCATGATGCTCACCCTTGCACAGGTTCTTCAAGCGCTGCTGGAAGAAGACTGGATGGTGTTGATCGACTTGCAGGATGCATATTTCCACATCCCCATCCTGAAGTCGCACAGAAAGTATCTCCGTTTTATGGTGGGTTCGCAGCATTACCAGTTTGCGGTCCTTCCGTTTGGTCTTACTTCTGCGCCTCGAGTCTTCATCAAGGTGATGGCAGTGGTGGCGGCACATCTCAGAAGATCAGGAATACCAGTTTTCCCTTATCTGGACAATTGGCCGATCAAGGCAGAAGCCCCAGAGAAGGTGCTCCATCATCTGCAAGTCACAACTCAGTTGTTGTTCAGATTGGGTTTTTCAATAAATGTACCCAAATCTCACCTGGTGCCCTCCCAGCACAACCTGTTCATAGGTGCTGTACTGGATACAACTGTGTGTCGGGCATTCCCTCCTCCTCAAAGGATTCGCGACATACAGGAAATGATTCCTTTGTTTTACAATGGAGCGGTCGTTCCAGTCCTGAAGGTCCTTCGTCTGCTTGGTCTGAGGGCTTCTTGCATTCTGTTGGTCAACCATGCACGCTGGCACATGAGGGCACTTCAGTGGTGCTCCGCAGGCAGTGGTATCAGCACAACGGAGATCTCAGGGAGTCAGTGAGGATCTCCAGAGAGGCTGCAGCAGATCTGTCTTGGTGGAACGTGGAGGGCAATCTGTCTCAAGGAAGGCCCTTCCATCTTCCTCCGTCGGTGGCCACAGTAATAACGGGTGCATCCACTCTAGGGTGGGGTGCTCATCTGGGGGATCTGGAGATCAAGGGTCTTTGGTCTCCAGAGGAAAGGTTGCTTCACATCAACCTTTTAGAGTTGCAGGCAATCCTTTTAGCGCTGAAGGCCTTCCTCCCTTCCCTTCGTGGTCAGTCAGTTCAAGTCCTGACGGACAACACTACCACGTTGTGGTGTGTCAACAAGCACGGAGGAGTGGGGTCGCGGTGCCTTTGCAGAGATGCTCTGCGTCTTTGGTCCTGGGTTCAGGGCCATCGGATTTGTCTGATGGCAAATCATCTGGCCGGAGTTCTGAACGTGCATGCAGACAGTCTCAGTCAGCAGTTCTCAGCCGATCACGAGTGGAGGCTTCATCCGGAGGTGGTTCGTCACGTCTTTCTGACGTGGGGGACTCCTCGGGTGGATCTATTTGCCACTTATGAGAATGCTCACTGCCCGTCATTCTGCAGACTCCAGTATCCTATGCAGGGAGCTTTGGAGGACGCGTTTCAGTTGAGTTGGTACTCAAAACTCCTTTACGCGTTTCCTCCCATACCCTGGATTCCTCGGGTTCTGAGGAAGATTCGCCAAGATCGGGCCCAAGTAATATTGATTGCCCCGGATTGGCCAAGAAGGGTGTGGTACACAGATCTTCTCCACCACTCCTCATGCCCGCCGCTCCGTCTCCCTCTCAGGGCAGATCTCCTCTCTCAGATGGAGGGGCAGGTTCTACACCCCCACCTCCAGACCTTACACCTTCATGCCTGGAGATTGAACGGGGCAACCTGAATTCTTTTTCTCTCCCACATGATGTGGTGGATGTCATCTTATCAGCCAGGCGTCATTCCACCAAGTCTATCTACTCTTATAGGTGGTCCAAATTTGTCTCTTGGTGTGGGGAGAAATCCATTGATCCTTTGAAGGCTCGATTGTCTGACATTCTTCAGTTTGCGCTTTCTTTGGCTCAGCAAGGGTTTGCTGTAGCTACAGTGAAAGGTTATCTTTCGGCTTTGTCGGCATTCCTTTGCCTGCCGGATCAGCAGTCCTTATTTAAATCTCATATTGTTTTAAGGTTTCTTAAGGGCCTTACAAATAAATTTCCTCTCACTCCCTTTATTGTGCCTCTATGGGACTTGAACCTTGTACTTACTTTCTTGATGGGTTCACCTTTTTAACCTTTGCACAAGTGTCCCTTGAGACTGTTGTCTTTTAAAACGGTCTTCCTGATTGTAATTACCTCGGCAAGGAGGGTAAGTGAGCTTCAAGCTCTTAGTTCAAGGCCCCCTTTCTTGACCATTCATTCTGAACGAATGGTACTCGGGACCAGGGCTGCTTTTCTGCCTAAGGTGGTAGCTCCCTTCCATCTAGGGCAGTCCATTACACTTCCTACCTTCGATCCTCTCCCTCACCCTTCAAAGGAGGAGGAGAGACTTCACCGCTTGGACCCGAAGAGGGCGGTGAGCTCTACCTGGACAGAACCAGAGAGTTCAGAGTGGATGACCAGCTCTTTGTTGGTTTTGTTGGAGCCAGAAGAGGCAAGGCAGTGCACAAGAGCACACTGTCGAGATGGATTGTCTTGTGTATCAAGATATGCTACTCTCTGGCGGGTAAGGAACCTCCTGAAGGTTTAAGAGCTCATTCTACTAGAGCAAGGTCTGATACATCTTCTTTGTCTAGGGGTGTACCTGTAGGTGACATTTATAGAGCAGCGACTTGGGGTTCCCTCCACACTTACGCGAAGCATTACTGCTTGGATTCCAAAGTGAGGAGGGACAGCCACTTTGCGCGTTCTGTCCTCCAGGATTTTCTGGTATAGGAGTGTGGACACCCTCCTCCGGGAGTGGGGACTGATGTGGGACTCTATTCACAAGGTGAGGAATCCACTGGCAGATGTATCCATCAGAAGAACAAGTTACTTACCTTCGGTAACGCTTTTTCTGGTGGATACAGTATCTGCCTGTGGATTCCTCACTGGCCCACCCGCTGATTTACTGTAATGATAATATTTTATTGGCAAAGGAAATGTGTTATTATAATTGCTTTCCTGCATTGGCTACATACTGTGAGTGTTATTTTGATTATTTGGTACTATGTACATTGTGTGTATATCTACTGTCGTTGAACCGTGCGTGTGCCTCGAAGGCACGGAAAAAAGGGCGGAACTGATGTCATCATGCCAATGTGGGCCTATTATGGAGTCTGTGACGTCAGCGGCGCCGCGCACGGTGCCGTGCTTCTGTGACGTCGTCCACGTCGACGCAAAGCTACAAAAAGAATTTCCGAATGTTGCTTACGCAGGGGGATATTCACAAGGTGAGGAATCCACAGGCAGATACTATATCCACCAGAAAAACGTTACCGAAGGTAAGTAACTTGTTCATTTTGACAAACATTAGCATTTGCAATGTCAATAGCTCAAAGTTTTACTAATGCAAGACCTATTGCATTGCAAATGCTTGTTATATGTTACAGGCCTCCCTTAGTACCTCTGCTGATTTGTGGTCCAGTTCCAGATCTAGTTGTGCAAGAACTCCAGCCACTGCTGAACATCTTTGCTTCTGGGACTCAAAATGTATTTTGAAATAAAGGGTACTTCTAAAAATCATCCCCACATACTTTTATTCTCACACTGTTTCCATGTGTTGGTCATTCAACCCCCACTTTAGTTTTGTCCCTTTAGTTCATTTTACAAAGACCATTGCTTTGACTTTTTTGTATCATCTGCATAGAATATGTAGGCCAAATATTCTTGTCCTAGTTTTGGTGAAAATGACCCGTCCCTTGCCAAGTATTTCTGGGCAATACCAAAGGGGATGATGGACGGAGCGCTTGAGCAAATCAAACACTCACCCCCAGTCAACTGATCTGGGTTTAATCCATCATCATTTTTTAGCTCACTCCACCACCCCAGTTCAGACATGGCCATATGCAAATCAGTCTGACCCTGTGCCTCATGGGAACAGTCCAGCCCAAACTGCCAAGCCATGTCTTCCCAGGACTGGAAACCAGCATCCTGGAACCGGTTTCTGGCTAATTAGCCGTCATCAGCCAGGCTAGCTTGGATCCAGTGGCAAAGTGAGCAAGGGACCCACGTCTGGGCATACTCTGCCAATTTAGGGTGAACAAAGCGATACCAAAGGGGATGATGGACGGAGCGCTTGAGCAAATCAAACGCTCGCCCCCAGTGAGTCCCGTGCTCTCCATGCCACTGTAATCAAGCTATCCTAGCTGATGAGGGCTGAAAGCCCGAAACCGGTCATAGAATGCTTGTTTCCAGTCCAGGGAGGACCTGGTGTGGCAGTTCGTGCTGGACTGTTCCCATGGGGCACAGGGTCAAGACTGATTTGCATATGGCTGGGTTCAAAGTGGAATGGCATGGTGAGCAAAAAAAACGATGGATTTAGGCCCAGATCTCTGTACTGGGGTGAATGTATGACATTGTTCTGCATTCTATCCTTCACCTGTTCTTTTTGCATTTGTCCCCCCGAATGAGACGGGCATGCTCAGACGTGGGTCCCGTGCTCTACATGCCACTGGAATTAAGCTATCCTGGCTGATGAGGGCTGAAAGCCCGAAACCGGTCCTAGGATACTTGTTTTTCAGTTCAGGGAAGTCCTAGCTTGGCAGTTCGGGCTGGACTGTTCCCATGGGGCACAGGGTCAAGACTGATTTGCATATGGGTGGGTTCAAACTGGAATGGCATGGTGAGCAAAAAAACGATTGATTTAGGCCCAGATCTCTGTACTGGGGTGAATGTATGACATTGTGCTGCATTCTGTCCATCAACTTTTGTTTTTGCAAGTATTTCTGGGCATCAGTAATCTCTATGGAGAATGAGAGGTGTCAATATGCATCTTTCCTTAACCTTTCAATTTTTGCCAGTGAGTCATTGCTTACCAATTCGATCTGTATCAATGACCCCTCATGTAGTTTATTCATTTCAATAGTCCCAGAAAGATAACCCACCTATTTATTTTTTTCATAGACATGATTGATTAACAGTATCAAATGCAGTTGTTAAGTCTGTGTACGTCACATACATAGTTTGGCCCTTAAGTAGGCCATATTTCTCAGCAAGAAGTTTTAATAGATGCTCCTTAACCCCTTCGGTGCTCATGACGAGTTCAGCTCGTCATGAGGCACAGTGCTCGTGTGCTTATGACGAGCGGAGCTCGTCATGACCATACCCATTTCTATTATGGTCCAGCACAGCAGGAGAATATCTTAAGCAGCCAAGGTGTTAATCAAGTATGCAACATCTTTCAGTGTCGTGACAGATCTTGCATTACATTTGGTATGGCTTTACCTTCATGTTTGCTGTCATTCTCCAGATCTATGAGATTTTCTTCTTCTTTTACACTATAGAATTGTGTTATATATTAAACCCATGTTTCTTTCTCATGCATTGTCTATTGCTAGACTTGATTTTTCTGTTTTAGTATGTACTAGTCTTAGCTTTGTTTGCTATTAATCATAATTCTTCTATTAGTTTTTCATAATCAACTGTTATTTCTTGAAGTGTGTGGGCAATGTAAGCCGGTGACACGTAATCAATTTTTCACTTTGGCCCCTTACATTTTGGTGACCACACAATCATACCTGGGTACTTACTGTGAATACACTGGCTGTTTAAACAATTTTCCCTATTGGTTTTTAACAACATATTTTATTACGTTTTGCAAAACAATCAACCAAACATTTCCTTGATTGTTTTTTTCTTCCATCTCATACAGCGAAACAGAATGGATCTTTTTGAAATTGGGACAGAGGTTAATACACTCCACAATTTTCCCTATTGTTAACATGATAATGTAGAAGCGATTCTATGGTTCTGTTGTTACTCCTATCTGCTCGCCCACCACCATAATGCTAATAATAGAAAAATTATGATCTAACAATATAATTAATAAAATTTCAAAAGACCAAGGCAGCAGACCAGGTCAAGCACTACGGATCCTTTAGTTCTTGATTTTGGATGGTTCAAACTTCTTCCTACACCTGCTACCGTTAGGTGTATAGGTCAAAGATATACAAAAACGAAATGGAAGGTGCACACAATCAGTCAATAGAAATCGTGTATCAAAGTATCTTCTTCTTTATTATTCAATGGTATTCATCAGACATAGGCACAGCCAACGCGTTTCGTTCCATTTGCCTTTTAGGAACTTCGTCAGGGCGAGTTAATGTAGTTTGAGCTGTCACCAATTTTGGACAGAGAGGTAAGGATCAGTGGCGAATACCAATTGCGGGTCAGAATCGCATAACCTTTAGGCTTGTGAGGATGATGCCCACACAGGGCGAACTTAGGTTATTCCAACCGGTATCTTAAGGTCATATTTGAAGTTCACAAAGACTAAAGTCAAGTTCACGGTCAGGTGATGTGTAAGGTTGAATCTTTCTTCTACGGAAATTCTAGTGGTTCCCGTCAGGAAAATCCCTTCGATTCCCGCAATGTCGTTCTCCAAGGTGGAGGAGTTGTGAAGAAGTAACCGCCACCAGTCCGCAGTGTAGCTCGGTGTTCGTGGCAATAACCACAGAGCACCTGTAGTAGGGTGCTCGTTCTCCGCAGTCCCACTACGAGTGGCGTCCCGAAGTGACTTGGAGAACGACATTGCGGGAATCGAAGGGAGCCTAAAGGTTATGCGATTCTGACCCGCAATTGGTATTCACCACTGATCCTTACCTCTCTGTCCAAAATTGTTGACAGCTCAAACTACATTAACTCGCCCTGACGAAGTTCCTAAAAGGCAAATGGAACGAATTGACTCTGATTGTGTGCACCTTCCATTTCGTTTTTGAATATATTTAATAAGTGACGGTGTTCTACCTTTATTAAAAGTATAATTGGCGGCTTTATCCCTGGAATCCTCCCATTGATTATGGTTTATTTAGTCCTCAACGTAACTTACTACCCTCACAGTTACTTTTACTGATCAAAGAAGTTTGGCTTGGTATGTATGTCAAATTTGGCTTGCTGTAACTCATCAGAAGTTTCTGGAACAGAAACTTGAGTGTTAAAGTAGCCCAATAATAATATTGAGACTGCAGGATATTTGAATCCAATCTTCTTAATTAGGTGCTCAGTTCATAAAGTTTTTCCCCACATGTTTCATTTGGTGGCAGCTCATGATAATCTGTATGTGCGAGGCATGTGTGCTGTAGATATACATGATTTGCATACTCCTGCCATCTAGTGTTGGGTCTGGATGTTTGCAAGTTGTTTTTCTTCGAAGATATCTTTCCTAGTCACGAGGTAAGGTGACTCCTCCTTTCGGTGATAGTGCGCATAGGCATCGACTCCATGGTTAGATTGGTTTTTTCCCCACATCTGGTTCGGATGTGTATCACTGCACTCAGGTTCGAAACCGTTCTTTGGGTTCCCCTCGGAGTGCAATACTCTCTAGCCTCGATGGTATTGTATCGCATGCATTTCCCACATATCCGCATATTGTTTCAGTCAACAAAATCTGCTTTTTGATCGGAAAGCTTCGTGGACGGTCTTCGGGCCTAACCCTGTCGGGCTGCTCCCGTCGATGAAACGGACACCTTTCAAATTCTGTCTTCAGTGCCATGCAAAGTATCCGCGCACTGACTGACTCACACCAGTTGTGTAACTTGTGCTTGTCTCTGGACCACAAAGAAGAAGACTGCAACACTTGCAGATCATTTCGGTCGAAGAAAACCCTTTGCAATCGTCTGGCTCAACGTCGAGAGATGCAGCATCATAGCTTTGAAGACACATCGGATTTCTTCGGCGAAGAGTCCGGTCAAGAAGATATTGTATAAGCAGCGGAGGAGGAAGAGGCCTTCTCCATCCTGGTTTTTGATTCAGAGCTTGAGATGGACCTGGACGCCAAAGAACTTCTGCAGGGACAGGGTGACGTGAGTACAGAAGACCCCTTGCCCCATCATCCTACTCACAAAATATCTAAGGCTTCAACACCACCTCTGTTTTCTGGCCAATGTCGGCACCCAGACGATGTTTCCGACCCCCACCTTCCGGCACCGCTCCGAAACTCCCAGTCAAGCCTTCCGTCTCGGAGCCAAGTCGATACAAACCCTCTTCGGAACCGGAGCCTTCCGGTTCAAGTCTAAATCCGGCTCAGAGCTGAAATCCTCAACGCCAAAAAATAAACCGTCTTTGGAGCCGAAATCTTTGACACCCAAAGGATAGTCCATATCGGAACCGAAAACACTGGCGCCGAAACCGAAAGATGTCCCTTTGGATCCAGATTTAGACATTGTTCCACCGAAAGTGGATCTCAAACAGAAGAGACTTTATATTAACCCAGAAACAAGTCATATTCATACCATGCTGCCTCATAAACACAAGCTTCCTGATGAGTCATTACAAGATCCCTTTAAAAAAGAAGACTGTTGGTACCAGCCCTTTTCATCTATCACCACCCTCTTCTCCGACTTTAAATCCTTTGCACATCACACCTCAGGATTCTCAACAATCTCAGCATGATGGGCAAGATTGATGAGGGGGACACACATTTACCAGTAGATCCATGGAGGGATTACACAATTGACCCTCCATTAGACAATGATCCAGAACTTTACCCTGCCAAGCCATCCCCACCTGATGACACTGTATCTTGTCAGGAACTCCATGCCAGGGCTGCAAAATACCTTGGGGTGGTTCTACGCAGAGATACCCGCCACCCCCTCTCAACACAATCCCCAAATGAGGGAAACCGGAAACAGTTCTTGAAGTTTTTGGAAGTGGGAGGGAGTGACCCTCCCGGCCGTATTTATTAAAACAAAATTAAAAAACATTTAAACATTAATGTACAATTTCATACCACACTGCGATGTTTGGCTAACCTTAACAGATTCTCTAATACAGAGGTTCTCCTAGCCGATCTAACATCCTACAAAACATTTACTTGAAACATTGAAATTGTACATCCTAACGTTTAAGGGCCAACGGCAAGGTCGTAACCGGTGTCAAGATCCCTAACCAGACATACCCCCCCCACTTGGGAGGGGCGACAGCACTGAGGCGTACTCACGTGCAACTACTACAATTTCCCTTGTCTTGACGGGGGCACTTATCAACTCGACGCCAGTTAAAGGTCGTTCGAAGACTCGTGTGAGGTATCTAGAAGGTATCGTAGACCTCCCCCCAACCCCACACAACTTACCGCATCTGCCGTCGCAGATGTCACTGGCCCCGGGAAAATTCCCCAGGAGGGGGCTGTAACCCCTCCTACACAGGAAGGGGCCTTGACCGCCTTTCCTCTTCTTCCGGCGACCCATCCTTAGAAGGGACCGCCTCCCCGTTGAGGGGCCAAAGGCCACCTCCCCCGAGCGCTCCCATCCGTGTTGGGTGACGCCCACTCATAGGGATCTTCCAATTAGTGCTCACCGATCATGACCTTACCGCCTACCGCCTGACCGAAATAAATACGACAAGTGCTAGCTAAACGAAACTACATTGGCCACTATGACCGAAAAACCTGTGTCTAACTGGACCTTAAATCCGACATTCTTTAATCACCAACTTGTAACATTATACCAATCTTTATTACACATTAAATATCAACATAACACCAAAACAACCTGAAAACGAAATAGAATAACTGATCAACTTTATTAAAACAACTAGCTGTCCTCAGGGGCTGGTGGGCGGGTCAAAATTGGCTCTTCGTTCCGTCTCGAGCTCACGTGCAGCGGGGAGGTGCAGCTTCAGAGCACAGGAACAAGAGGATGTCTTCTGGTCTTGCGTCTCTTTTTATCCATCTTCAGGGCGGGCGTAAACCCGCCCCTGCCTGCCCCGAGGGCGTGGCCGGCGGCGTTCGTGTCTAGGCCAGCCCACTCAAGGGCGGGAAAAAGCGCGCCCCGGCTACGCCGCTTCGGGCATACCAGCCGAGACGCGCCTCCCGCCCAAAAATGTCTTCCCGGGGGGATCGAGGCACTCTGCCATACGTTCGGGGGGACCGAGTGGTCGCCCCTTTCCATATGGCAGAGATACCCGCCACCCCCTCTCAACACAATCCCCAAATGAGGGAAACCGGAAACAGTTCTTGAAGTTTTTGGAAGTGGGAGGGAGTGACCCTCCCGGCCGTATTTATTAAAACAAAATTAAAAAACATTTAAACATTAATGTACAATTTCATACCACACTGCGATGTTTGGCTAACCTTAACAGATTCTCTAATACAGAGGTTCTCCTAGCCGATCTAACATCCTACAAAACATTTACTTGAAACATTGAAATTGTACATCCTAACGTTTAAGGGCCAACGGCAAGGTCGTAACCGGTGTCAAGATCCCTAACCAGACATACCCCCCCCCACTTGGGAGGGGCGACAGCACTGAGGCGTACTCACGTGCAACTACTACAATTTCCCTTGTCTTGACGGGGGCACTTATCAACTCGACGCCAGTTAAAGGTCGTTCGAAGACTCGTGTGAGGTATCTAGAAGGTATCGTAGACCTCCCCCCAACCCCACACAACTTACCGCATCTGCCGTCGCAGATGTCACTGGCCCCGGGAAAATTCCCCAGGAGGGGGCTGTAACCCCTCCTACACAGGAAGGGGCCTTGACCGCCTTTCCTCTTCTTCCGGCGACCCATCCTTAGAAGGGACCGCCTCCCCGTTGAGGGGCCAAAGGCCACCTCCCCCGAGCGCTCCCATCCGTGTTGGGTGACGCCCACTCATAGGGATCTTCCAATTAGTGCTCACCGATCATGACCTTACCGCCACAGGCCGGATAGTTGACCGGCTATCCGGACCCCCCACAAAACTCCTACCTAAAGGTCATGTTTCAAAGATTTCAACCATGCTAAGAGGTCTCCTAAGAACAACTCATTCCCCACCCAAGACAAATGCACACCATCCCCCGAATACATCCTGTCATCATTAATACAGCTATGAGAAATAGAATGCAATGTCCTGGAACGGAACAACCTACTCACTTTATTGTTAAGCTTTCTAACAGAGTGATTCAAAGCAGGTATAGAGATAGCCCCCCGCCACACTTTTCGTGGAATCAAATGGGACCATGCAATCGTGCACCCCGGAACTCTCCTCGCCAACCAACTTACAGTGGAAAGCATTGCCTCCAGGAGTAGTCGTCTACCGATGGTGACCAAATCATTGCCCCCAACATGCACTACAACTATAGACGGCGGTGACCTTGTCCGCCCTAACAAACCCTCAAAAAATGTTTGAAACTGGTCAATACAGAGACCGCCCCTTCCGTAGAAGGACATCCTGTACCCGTATTCCCCAGCTACGTGAATCATGTCACCTGCTTTGAATACGTCTGCGGCACGCCTCACGTATGAGTGGCCCACGACCCACACCTCCTTTTTCACAGCCGGTGATGTCTGACCGCTGACCCGGTGTAAGGTCGACTGCATAGTCCGCCCCGCCTCGTAGGCTTGCGTAACTGAAACCAAACAAAAACAAGAAGCGTGAGTACAGAATACATAATTACAGCTTCACAACATGTGCAACCGCACATATCTTTTATAACAATTGGAGGACCAACGCCCCATTCGTTTCACTTGCTCAACATTAAGACCCCTGGCTGTAGCTTCCGTAGCAGCCCCTATCCGAAAGGAATGGGTCCCAAATTCGCCCGGGTTCAAGCCCGCAGCGGCAACTGACATCGCAAACACCCGCTGAAACTGAAATTTCGTCAGTGGGGTGGCGTCCGCGTGTCTTAACAAAGTCCCCCCCCATGATGCCACCCTTCGTGCTAGGTACTCCTCTAGACACTTTACCGGACATATGGAGGACCCAGGAATCCTGCGTATGATGACCCAGTCACCCATCCCATCTTGATCAGTCTTAGACCTTACAAAGGAAACAGTCATTGTCTCTCCCCTGATCTGGACGTGTTCCTGGCACAAACCCCCCGCCACATCCAGTTTGTTCCTTGCAACTAGTTCGCTTACCCGCATTGCTCCGTGAAATGCTAGCGTAAACGCGGCTCGGAACAGCACTGCCTCAAACTGAGATGAACATGTGGCAGGAAGTGTAGCCAACAACTGGGACAATCTATCCAAACCTATCGGGCGCCTTTCATCTACTCTGCGACCCTCAAGGCGTTGCCACCCACGCAGCGCTTTCTGAACAACGAAAGACGCTGTTGGGTCCTGGATAGCGTGTGCTCTGGCAACAAAGGAAATGGCAGCACGATGCCTCTGGGCCGTAGCCACCGATTTCCCAGCCCTGCGTAAGGACATCAGGAAATTCACCACCCATTCCTCATGACCCCAAAGTCGCTCTCTATCACTCCCCAAAAAGGCTAAATAGGCCCGAAACGCCCCTTCATATGCCTTCCTCGTCCTTGGTGCTAGACTCTCTCCCACGAGGTGACGAAGTTCGGGGCACCGAGAGACCAGAGAGCTTCGGTAAAGGGTGCCGGCTCCGGGTCCGCTGAGGGAAGGAAACCCGAAAAAGCCTGCATTTGAAAACGAGACAGTGCGTCAGCTGCCTGATTCATCACCCCTGGCACGTGTTTTGCTCTGAATAGCACGTTCAATTGCATACATAGTAAAACAATTTCTTTAAGCAGTCTTAAGATCAGTTTACAACGTGCTGCCTGACTATTGATGCACTCGACCACAGTCATATTGTCCGACCAAAATATGACCGAGTGATTTTTGAACCCATCGGGCCATGTTCTCAAGGCCACCAAGATGGGAAACAGTTCGAGGAAAGCAATATTACTCGTCAGACCCTTCTCATGCCACCAAGTCGGCCATCTTTGTGCCGACCATTTTGTGCCGAAGATGGCGCCAAAACCTATGCTTCCCGCCGAATCTGTCCATAGCCCCAGCTCCTCAGAAGACACGGCTGGTTTATTCCAGACGATTCTACCATTGAAATCCGCCAAGAATGCTAACCAAATACGCATGTCCTGGCGGATCTCGGCCGATAGTCTCGTGCGATGATGGCCTCTTTTAAGGCCGACCATCGCTTGGGCAATTGAACGGGAAAAGGGGCGGGCCATTGGTATTACCCTCAGGGCAAAATTCAACTGTCCCACCACCTGCTGTAATTGTTGCAGCGTAACTTTTGATGCATTTATACACAGTTGCAGCGCAGCCCTGAACTTCAACACTTTCTCGGCTGGCAAACGGAAACACCCCTCAATGGAGTCCAACTCGATCCCCAGAAACTCGAGGCAAGTCGTAGGACCCACTGTTTTACCCGGCGCCAATGGCACGCCTAACTGTTTCATCAACACACAAAATTCGGCCAAGGCCCGGCCACATTCAAGACCCCCGGCTGCCCCAAGAAATAAGAAATCATCAAGGTAGTGCATTACATCTTGGAAACCTGTTCTCTTTGTGAAGACCCATTGTAAAAAACAACTGAATTTCTCGAAATAAGCACAGGATATAGAACACCCCATTGGCATACACCTATCCATGTAATAACAACCCTGAAACATGAAACCTAAGAGACGCTGGTCGTCTGGGTGTACCGGGAGCAATCGGAAAGCTGACTCGATATCTGACTTCGCCATCAGCGCCCCGGGCCCCAGGCGATTCAAAATGGCTACGGCCTCATCGAAGGATGCGTACCGCACCGAACACACTTCAGGATCGATTGCCTCATTTACGGAAAGACCTCGTGGAGCTGATAAGTTATGAATTAGTCGGAACTCTCCAGGGTCTTTCTTGGGGACTACCCCTAAGGGAGAACAAACAAAATTCTGGACTGGGGGTACACTAAACGGGCCAGCGACCCGACCTCGAGTCACCTCTTTTCGGATCTTATCCTGTACTACGGTTGTATGCTGCAGGACGGAAAGTTGGTTTTTACACTTATCCACACCCTGAAAGTCCCCTACCGGGATGCGGAAACCATACGAAAAACCGTTTCGCAGCACCCCAGCAGAAGTACGATCCGGGTAATCACTGAGCCAAGGGATCATTGCCAGGGTATCAATGGGAGTGGGTAAAGGCGCCCCTCGGACTATATTAGACCTGTTTGGCGCCTCCTCTCCCCCCGTTATCACCCGTTCTGGCTCTGCACGAGGCCTCAGGATGGGACGACCCACAACCACTACATTCATGTTTGAATTTACACGATCCCTGCGGTCTCGTACATTTTCCTCTGTTGTAATTAAAACAGAAACCCTTTCTTCCGGTATTGCCGGTAGGTTTCGAGTGATCGTCGGCCCCCGAACCTGATCGAAAGGGCGTCCCCGCATATTGTCGGGAGGATTCACCCACATTACTTCCCACCAACGGCATTTTTAACATCCCTGACTCCTTCATTTTATCCCAGGTCAAGGCATCCTAACAATCCCAGGTTAAACTTTTATTATGCTCCTTTTCCTTTCTGAACATATTGTCGTAACAAAACCAATGATTCCCCTGGTGCGATGTCGAGTACCCCATGATTCGTGATTGGTAGATTGGGAACTCGGAAAGCAACTCAGGCCTACGTTCCCCCAGGATTGATGTAAAGATTCCCCAGGCATTGCCCCAATTGGCGATATTCTCATTCACTTTAAAGGCGGCCATTTTTGCGCGCCAAACACTCGGATGCATTAGGTCCTTCTGACTCTTTACATGCTCCACCTCATAATGATCTACAAGTAACGAAAAAATGTTCACATACTCCCCCGCCCAAATCTTTTCCTTAATTGCCAAAGGAACATGTTGCCCCAACTTTTCCCTCCGAGAGGGTGTTGACTCATCCCTCGCGATCGGCAATGGCCGCTTACCTGCACCTGACGCTGCCTCTGTGGTCGCAACCATCCCTGGTGCCTTGTCCCCCACTGCAGCCGGCACGGGCACCTTGGCTGCTTCCCGTTTCTCACGCAATTGCTTAATCAGCTCCTGCGCTTCGACAGCCGTGGCGCCCTCGTTACCTTTTCCCAACCACGCTGCCAATTGTGCTGCCAACTCGGGCGGCATATCATCCTCGGACACGGGGGTGATCGGATTCCCCTCCTCTGGCACGGGAGTTGGAGCCTCGAGCGGAGCACTGGGACCGGGGATCTCCTCTCCCGCTGCCCCCCTCCTGGGCCTCTTGTTTTTCCCTCCCGGGGCTGCTCCCGCCAAAGGACGTTTTGGACCCCTTTCTTCATTCTTGTCCACCCGCTTCCTTAGCTCGGACATCTCCTTCATGAGAACACGCAGCATCTGGTCGGTATTCATACGCTTTTCAACCTTCTTCGGCATTCTCCAACAAAGTAACTGAAAAACAAACAAGAACGATTAAAACGCTCAAAATTGGCTCTTCGTTCCGTCTCGAGCTCACGTGCAGCGGGGAGGTGCAGCTTCAGAGCACAGGAACAAGAGGATGTCTTCTGGTCTTGCGTCTCTTTTTATCCATCTTCAGGGCGGGCGTAAACCCGCCCCTGCCTGCCCCGAGGGCGTGGCCGGCGGCGTTCGTGTCTAGGCCAGCCCACTCAAGGGCGGGAAAAAGCGCGCCCCGGCTACGCCGCTTCGGGCATACCAGCCGAGACGCGCCTCCCGCCCAAAAATGTCTTCCCGGGGGGATCGAGGCACTCTGCCATACGTTCGGGGGGACCGAGTGGTCGCCCCTTTCCAAAATCCTTTGCACATCACACCTCAGGATTCTCAACAATCTCAGCATGATGGGCAAGATTGATGAGGGGGACACACATTTACCAGTAGATCCATGGAGGGATTACACAATTGACCCTCCATTAGACAATGATCCAGAACTTTACCCTGCCAAGCCATCCCCACCTGATGACACTGTATCTTGTCAGGAACTCCATGCCAGGGCTGCAAAATACCTTGGGGTGGTTCTACACAAAGAATCCTTAGAAGAGGATTCTTTGTTTGCGACATTAGGATCCATACACGGGTCGACAGAAATACTCCCTATGCTTAAAGGTATGATGAGACACACTGACGACATTTTTAAAGATCCATGTCAAATGAGCTTTATTGTACTACATAGGTAGGACCAAATATTTTCGCAAAACAACTGTTTATTCCATTTGCTCCACCTCACGAATACAATCCCATCTCTAAATCTGGAATTTCAAGATGGATTGTTAAATGCATTCAAACATGCTATACAAAAGCTAAAATAACTTAATCCATACCCCCTAGATCATTCCACTCGCAAAATAGAGGCTACTATGGCCTTTTTGGGTAACATTCCTCTAGCTGACATATGTTAGGCAGCTACATGGTGTACACCACACACAGGCAGCTACATGGTGTACACCACAAACATTTACCAAACACTATTGTATAGATGTGTTAGCATGCCAACAAGCTATTGTAGGCCAAGCAGTACTTAAAACACTGTATCAAACAACTGCAACATCTACAAGTTAGCCACCACTTTGGGAGTATACTGCTTTGTAGTCTATGCAAAGCATGTGTATCTACAGCATGCGTGCCTCAAACAAATTATATTACTTACCCAGTAAGCATCTGTTCTTGGCATGTAGAGCTGTAGAGTCACATGCACCCACCCGCCTCCCCGGGCACCTATACTTGTTGCAGTTCTTGATTATACCATCATACGGATGGACATCTCTGTACTACACTTACTTACTCCATTCTTACCTTCCTGCAGAATAACAATCTAAAAATGGAGTCGATGCCCATGGGCACTATCACCAAAAGGAGGAGTCACCTTAACTCGTGACTAGGAAAGACTTCTTCGAAGAAAAACAACTTGCAAACATCCGGACCCAACGCTAGATGGCAGGAGTATGCAAAGCATGTGAATCTACAGCTGTAAATGCCAAGAACAAGTGCTTACTGGGTAAGTAACACAATCCATTCACAACAGACTCTCCCAATTCCTTAAATCTCGCTTAACGGCTACACGGGTCATCATACATTCAGCCGGGTGCCAAAACCTGCCCTTTTCTATTGCTTTGGTATATAGGAAGTAGTCCTTTAGTACCGTTATTTCATTTGCCCAGGTTTCTTGCAGAGCCACTGTTCCTAACTCCTCTGTTAATTTTGATTGTTAATATGACCAGTCTCTCTTAAGGCTTGCAATGTTCGAAACCATCAGATGGAAGGTATTAACATCAGAAGCTGGACGGTATTGGAAACTGCAGGCCCAGAATTATTTGCTGTTGCAATCTAATGCCATTAATAATATTCTTGCTCAATCACCTTTTTCAATGGCAGTACTGTAGATATACTTCTCCTGGAGTCTGTTTTGGTAAATAACATTCTGTGGCCTACCCTGTCGCATTAATCTTCATACTCGGCGGCGTTTTTTTTTATAGGGGAGTGCCCCAGTTTGTTTTGTTGTGCTATTGTCCATGTATGCGCACATGCACACTTGCACCCTTGCCTACCATCGCAATCGTAGGAGCCTGGGGGATTGCTGTCACAGCCCCCAAGACTCCTAAAGAGCGCTGACAGCGCCTGACCAAGCCAATCCTTACGCTGTTCTCTAACATAACCAGCAAGGTGGCAGCTGTGTGATTGGCTCAGGAGTCGTGGGGTGAGACGGATTGGTGGGCCTAGCTGTTGGTTACAAATGCACGCGGCATGCCTGGGGGCAACCGCAAGTGCTCTCTGAAAGGCGGGGACCGGGCAGTAATTGTTTTGCCAGCAGCAGGAGTCTGGGTGCTGAGCCATCATGACTTTGTTGCTCTGCCGGGTGCAGGCCTCGCGGCTGGCCCCCCTGCTCTCTAGTCGAGCCCCACCCCTGTTGCATCGGGGTCAGTGGAGGAGTGCAGAGCTGCTGGATGCCTGGAAGCTACACTGTCATTGCGGTGGACCGGACCTACTCGGACCCTGAGAGGCACCAGCGATCCATCAGTAGCAGAGCTGGGAATGATTTATGCTCACTTCGGACTTATGTCAAAAACAGTCAAAGCTGTATGCCGCACGATTTGTGAATTCAATGGATATTGCTTTGTAAAGTGAACAGTTCTGGTGTGAGCCATTGAAATTTATAGGTAATATGAAAAGAGAATACTTTAATAATCACTGCTATGCTTGTCCCAGCGGTTTGATGGAAAATATGTGCGAAAAAGGTTGAGTGGAAGCTAAGACGTGCAGCTGCTCCAATATTACATGACCTGCTCTGGAATTCAAACCCCCCTTTGGGATAATGGCCACGAGTAGCCCCAGGTGTTCACCTCTAATGTTATTTCACTGTGGGCTTTTCAGAAATAAAGGTGCGAGTGCTGGCTGCTCCAGTGGGGCCACATGCTTTCATGTCATGGGGGTGCAGCAGGACCGGTTTATGTGAAGTATTTCCCCCAAACCTGAAGGAGGTAATGGACTGTGCATGTCAAGGTCTACTGACGTATTGCACAGTGCACAAAGGCTCTGTCGGTAGTCTTGGAAGTGGTACAGCTAGCCCAAGCCCCTTCAGCCTCAGCACTTGAGTAGCACTGTGGCCCTTTCCTAGTGGTGAGATCTGCAGACACCCGGTTTGCACACCATCTCTCTTTGCCTCAATGAGATGCACTTGGCTCAATACAAGTGGGTATCTGTGATCTGGCCAGCTTAACTGCCCTTAAATAGGCATAGCAGCAAAATTTCGAGTTGGGCTCATAGTTTTGCGTCATGATACTGCCTTTCACTATCTGTGATTAGTATTAACTCTGACCTGCTCCGTGCAACTCCCCTCTTGTGTGTGCCTGCTGCAGCATTTTTTGTTGGTGTGGGTCGTGGACGCACCCTGGGCCCGTCGCCACTTGTTGTGCACTTTATAAACACTTAATAAAGTACTGAATACACTCTTCTGTCACAGCCTAGCGCCCTGAGGCCTGCTTCCTGTTGCTGAAGTTCCCTTGCACTGGCGACGCTCAGGGCATTGCCTATTGCTGCTCCTGGAAGGTGTGCACCGGCTCAGCCCGAGTGGCCCCGATAGTGACTTTGCGAAGATGGTGCGCTGAAGAGGTGGGTGGATAACTGCAGCCCAAATGTTGGTTTACCATTTACATCAAGTGCTGCTGTGTGGGTGGGTACATACCCGAGTGTTGGTCTGAATCATTGGTTTGTGGGGTTGTGTCTGCCTTGAGGGCGCTGTTCCGGTTGGCTTGGGTGATCTGTGGCTCTGGGGCCAACAGGAGTGGTGGGTGCAATGTTCCCTAATCATGGCTTCTGTTTTGTTCTAGCAGGGACATTGTGGCCAGTTGCACTCTTCTGCGCCGCTACTCAATGGTCTGGTCTATGGTTGATTTTTCGGAGAGCCCTGTCCATTTGTGCCATCGGTCGAGCCTCCGAGAGTCAGTGGCCTCTCACCGGCCATGCCTGTTTTCCAATCAGTGGCCTGTCGTGGCATCTCCAGAGCACCCAACTGGCCATTCAGACACTGGTCGTAGCAATGATTTTTTTTTGTTGTGAATGGAGGGTGAGTTGGCACTCTGGTAACTTTACCTTCACAGCTGCCTTTCTCATTTACTTGTTTTGATGTACTAGTGGTAGTATGGACATGTGAGCAGAGTGGGACGCGGGCTGGCATGTCGAGCTGCCTGTGTTTTGCTGCTACCAAGTGGGTGTAGGATTTCACAGCTTCCGTGAGGTGGAGGTACTTTAATCGCGTCTCACATGGTCAACTTGCTTTCAAACCGCATATTTCTGTGAGGGGAATTTTTACCGTGTTATCCTGCCTTTGAAATTGCCCTTATCCGCGAACACACAAGGAGAGCTACCTTTCCTGAAGAGGAAAGGTACATTTCAGTACGTTTTCCTCTTCTTCATTTTTGTATTGTTAATCGGCTTATTGTGCATTTGTGTTTGGGTGCAGGAAACAGTAGTGTGCTTTCTTGTAGTTTGTTTCTAAGTGTGCATTTGCAAACTTACTTTTGTATTTTTTGTGTGCCTAATTTTGGGGTTTCTTGATCTCAGGGTTTGCTTTCGTGGTGATATATTTATCATTGGAGGACTTAGTGGCTCTTTGTGTGCAGTTCGACAAACTGCAGGTGTGTTTGAAGCTCATGGAGACCATGGAGGTGTCACTATTTCTGGGGGGTCTTTTGTCGAGAGTAATTACACAAACATGACATGGAGCTCACTGTGACCTGGGGAATGTATTCATTTTCTCTTGTAATTACCAGATTGTAAAAACATAACCTAAAGATTATGGAGACCTGAAAGTACCTTCATTTCAAGAAGGGGTACTGTGAGGAGAGGAGGAGGTGCCACCCCTTTAGACTATTGGGCGGGGAAGAGACTTTTGGTTACCTCATTACAATAACCTGCCTTGAAACTCATGTAGACCATGAGGTTTCACCATTTCCTGATGGGTTTTTGTTACTACTGGGTTACACAAACATCAGAAGAAGCTGGTGGCCCCAAGGTGCTTCCATCTGCTGAGTGATGGGCGAGCCCTTCTCTCCCACACTACACTAACACACCATGAAGGGCATGGAGACCTTGAGATGCCTCAATTTCCTGGGCGATATGGAGTACACTTGCCGCCCACATTACACAAGCATGACATAAGGTTGATAGAAAGCAGGAGGGGTCCATTCCCTGAGTGAAATGGGGGACCGCTGCACCCACATTAAACACACACTGTGAATGTCACGGAGAGCTTGAAAATGTTCATTGAAATCACTTTATTGATGTAATAACTACAATTTCACAATTGCTTTATTAATATTACCTTCTAAAATGCACCATTTTCTCTCTCTTTTTTCCAAACATTTCCAGGGAAGGAAGCCCCACCCATCCCTCCCCTCCCCAACCCGCTTTATGACGGTCAGGCTCCGCTTGCTCACCACAGGGCACTCATCCCAAACTTTTACGCTCACCACTTTAAAATGTTATTAGCTGCCACTGTTCGTACCTCTACCAGATTTTTCCCTCTTTGTGTCGATAGTCCACATCCCCTTCCTTTCATCTCCAACACCGTCTGCTTTATGGTGCTAATTCATCTTATTTTCTTACTTAATGTATATTTCAAAACCTAGCCTCCTCAGTTTATCAAATGATTTTAAAACCTATTCAGCCACAGTTCTTGAATACAAATGTACTGTGGCGTTTGCCCATTTGAACCATTGATTGTTTCCATTCAAAAGCGTTAACAAGAGCTATATCACTTGATGCTATTTTTGACAGCGTTTGTACTGTATTTAGGATCAAGAGAATTTTTGCACAGTTGAGAAAGAGGATGTTGTCTAGTCTGCAAATATGTCAAGTATTTGTAAGATCAGGTGTTTGCTCAGTTATATTACTGAGCTCTAGATTCTGCTGAACTCTAGATTTCTACTACCGACAATATTCTTTGTCTCTGGAAATATTTACAGGTTTTTTTTCTGTGTCCACATTAGACTCATCCCTTCAGTGCTTATAAAAGGTGCTTGCACTACTTGCGATATATTGCTAGACTGTTCATTCTGTGCTTTAGAATTGCACATTTCAACCTCTCCCAATTTAGTGTTCATTATGGGATCTTTTAGTTCCCTAGTTCTATTAATTTTATTTTCACGTCTTATTTAGATCCCCTTTACACCTCTCAGGTGAAAATTCATGTACCGGGCCCGGTGTCCAATTTTTGTAATCCTTCTCTTCCTTCTCTTCATTTAGTTTTTTGGCCAATCTTCCTTTGAATTTTGCCTTGGAAAATTGGATATACATCTTTGTTTTTATTAGAACTCATTAAATTCTCAATTGCCACTGTTGTCTAACCACTTTCCTTTTTGATATGTGTTGAGTGGTCACTTTTATCAATACTTGTTAATGCAGCTTTTTGATTATCCATATCTCTACCGATTTGGTCCGATGCATCTACAAGACTGCTATTACTAGCCTGACTGCTTATACCCTTCGTTTGAACTAGTACATCCCTCTTTGCATTTACAAAGTTGGATCTATAAGGTTTTGTGTTCCTTTATCAGCTTTAGGAGCGCTAGTCACTCTGCTCTTATCTCCGCTTAGAAGCCGTTCTTTAAGATTTTTGTATGTTATTGACTAAATCTCAATATTACGATCAGAATTTTTTACTTAATTTTTAAACAAGAAAATAAAATGTTCTTTGTTTTACAATTAGTAATTCTGGGAATGCTTGATTTTGTTTACTATCTAATTTTGGTTTTGATTCAGACGATTGTTTAGTCTCACCTAATTCAAATTTTCCTGAGAGCATCAAACATAGGTGCATTTCTTCTAATTCCCTTTGGTCATAAGCCTGTGGTATTGCGCCTAGAATGGATTTATCGCTCGCTATATTAGAATCTAAAGCATGTTGAGGGTAGACCATCTGTATTTTGCCATCTTCAACGTTTACCCCCTCCAGCCATTATCTGAGATGTTTCCAAAAACTTTTATTCCCATGATTGTATTAGCCTTATTAAATATAACAGAACGTTTGGAAGCTGATTTGGTCCTGCTTCCAAAGTCTCTACATTCCTTAAGTTGTTTACTTGCTCCTTTCTAGTAATTGAAACCGACTTAATGAATTCGTTTGTAGTTGTTCCATTTTTAGCAAATGGCACCAGGTAATCCGTTATAATTACTTTTTATACCTAATGTCCCTTTTCATTATACATTTATAATTTACATCTACTCTTTCTGCCTAGCAAATAAGCAGGGGCCCATCTGAGGAGTCTTTAGCAATATGAGGTGTTTCCGCCTGTGACAAAGTTGGTAATGTATTTGTACTCTGGTTTTGATCGCTTAAGCTTAGATCCTCCCTGATCTTTCTGTTCCTCAAAGTGTACAGATGAAGACATTTTTGTGACAATATAGAAAGTTATGTTTTTAATGCATTTGTGTTTTCCCAGCTTTTTGCTCTTCATTGACTGTTCTCATGGTCCTAAAAGACCTCAAAGACCTTGGAATGCTTTGTAATTACCTCCCTTAATCAGGGGCAAAGACGTGGCCTATTGCTCGTTAGCACTCAACTTTTTTAGATGCTCTCAAGTACACACATATTGGTTTCGACACTAGATGATTTGGTACTCTTTAATCCACATTACTGTAGGTAAGTAGCCATGTGTCGATATCATATTCAGTTGTATCTAACTTGCTTCTAAATTCTGCCATATACAAGTCTTGCTTGTGCCATCCGGACTCACTCACCCTTCAACTCACGCCTGCTGCTGTTCTCTCTCCCCCCAACCCAAGCGTTGACTCCCCCTCTACCTCACAACTACTTGTACTGTCAAGTGGAGATCACCAGGGCTGTGTTTGTTGCAGCACTTGATGACAGCAGGACAGCAGATGAGAAGGTGGAGTGATAATAGAGCTTTTTAAAACCCATTTTAAGTGATAAACATTTTACGCAGGCTAGACCAGCACTGATGTATTTGCAACTATTACTGGACACTTGCATATGCTGACATGTTGCATGCTTTTTAAATGTGCAAAGGTTGAGAAATGTAATGTTTCTCGATGTGTATCTGAAATCATGTATTGAACTTTACATATTTTTCTGGAAACTGCTGATTTGTGCTGAATTGTTTTTATGTATTTTATGACTTTCATGGTTTTATCTTTTCAAACCGAATAAAGTTACTTTTGACTTCAACCAGTTTACTCACACCAGAAAAAATACACTCCAGGACTTCTCAGGGTAGCGCTCCATGCCACTGAGCTTAGCCTCCCAAACCGCAGCCTCCACTATAGAACACCAGTAACAAACTCTGCCAAACTCCAAGAAATGACTCACCAGAGATTTAATAAAGTTGCTGAATGGTTAAATGGTTGTACTGTTAAAAGGTCGACTATTGAATGTTTAGATGGTCGGAGAGTTGGCAGGCCTTTGTTGTATACCTCAAGGCATCCCCAGGTGCCTCCTGACAAGTGCCTTCAGATACCTCAGCGTATCTCCCAGCACCAAACAATGTTATCCACGGTCTCTGAAATACTGCTCCATTGGCTTTAACGTTCTGTACTCAAGTACTCAAATACTAAAAACAAGCATTTGCAATGCAATAAGTCTCGCATTAGGAAAGTGTGAGCTATTGGTATTGTAAATGATTATTTTTTTTAAATATGTGTTAGCTTTGAAAATACATAAATTAATAGTATTGTTATTCACAAAGCCAATAGCTTACACTTTCCTAATGCAAGTCCTATTGGCTATGGCAATGCTTGTTGGTAGCAAGCAAGGGCAGTGCTGTTGTGGTGCTGAGTGATGCTGTTGTCGTGCTGAGTGATGCTGTTGTCGTGCTGAGTGATGATGTGGTTGGGCTGAGTGATGTGGTGGTGTCCCAGACTGATGTGGTGGTGTCCCAGAGTGAAGTGGTGGTGTCCCAGAGTGATGTAGTGGTGTCCCAGAGTGATGTGGTGGTGTCCCAGAGTGATGTGGTGGTGTCCCCGAGTGATGTGGTGGTGTCCCTGAGTGATGTGGTGGTGACTTCGAGTGAAGTGGTGCAGCAGTGTGAGGCGTGCAGCAGTGTGTGGCGTGCAACAGTGTGCCGTGCAGCAGTGTGCGACATGCAGCAGTGTGGCGTGCAGCAGTGTGAGGGGTGCAGCAGTGTGAGGGGTGCAGCAGTGTGAGGGGTGCAGCAGTGTGAGGCGTGCAGCAGTGTGAGGCGTGCAGCAATGTGAGGCGTGCAGCAGTGTGAGGCGTGCAGCATGTATCCGTGTGAGGCGTGCAGCAGTGTGAGGCGTGCAGCAGTGTGCAGCATGCATCCGTGTGAGTAATGCAGCAGTGTGTGGCGTGCAGCAGTGTGTAGCGTGCAGCAGTGTGTGGGGTGCAGCAGTGTGAGTAATGCAGCAGTGTGAGGTGTGCAGCAGTGTGTGGCGTGCAGCAGTGTGTGGTGTGCAGCAGTGTGTGGCGTGCAGCAGTGTGTGGCGTGCAGCAGTGTGTGGCGTGCAGCAGTGTGAGGCGTGCAGCAGTGTGAGGCGTGCAGCAGTGTGAGGCGTGCAGCAGTGTGAGGCGTGCAGCAGTGTGAGGCATGCACAAGTGTGTGGCGTGCAGCAGTGTGAGGCATGCACAAGTGTGTGGCGTGCAGCAGTGTGTGGCGTGCAGCAGTGTGAGGCGTGCAGTAGTGTGAGGCGTGCAGCAGTGTGTGGCCTGCAACAGTGTCGTGCTGCAGTGTGCGGCATGCAGCAGTGTGAGTAATGCAGCAGTGTGAGGCGTACAGCAGTGTGAGGCGTGCAGCAGTGTGAGTAATGCAGCAGCGTGAGGCGTGCAGAAGTGTGAGGCGTGCAGAAGTGTGAGGCGTGCAGCAGTGTGAGGCGTGCAGCAGTGTGAGGCGTGCAGCAGTGTGAGGCGTGCAGCAGTGTGAGGCGTGCAGCAGTGTGTGACGTGCAGCAGTATGTGGCGTGCAACAGTGTTGTGCTGCAGTGTGCGGCATGCAGCAGTGTGAGTAATGCAGCAGCGTGTAGCAGTGTGAGGCGTGCAGCAGTGTGAGGCGTGCAGCAGTGTGTGATGTGCAGCAGTATGTGGCGTGCAACAGTGTTGTGCTGCAGTGTGCGGCATGCAGCAGTGTGAGTAATGCAGCAGCGTGTAGCAGTGTGAGGCGTGCAGCAGTGTGAGGCGTGCAGCAGTGTGAGGCGTGCAGCAGTGTGAGGCGTGCAGCAGTGTGAGGCTTGCAGCAGTGTGAGGTGTGCAGCAGTGTGAGGCGTTTAGAGGTAGAGAGAGAGGTAGAGAGAGAGGTAGAGAGAGAGAGGGGTAGAGGGAGAGAGGTAGCTAGAGAGAGAGAGAGAGAGGTAGAGGTAGAGAGAGAGAGGTAGACAGAGGTTGAAATGCAGATGTTCACCCTGGTAGAAGTTATAAATCTTTGCAGTGTTTTGGACATTTTTTTAAAGTGATTTTTATTTTTACATGATTGTGAACACATTCATGCCTGCCGCCCTCATGACTTTGCCATGAGTGCACAAAGAGTCAATGTGGGTAAGACAAAGAATGGCAGCTCAGCTTTTCACGTCTTTCCAATAACAACAAACTGAGCACGGGTGAATTTTGACAAAGCAAATCAAGTTACTTACTGGTTAGCGCTGAGAAAAAGCACACTGCGGCATTTGGTGCTATCTTAAAAGAAAGTTATAATCAACCGCCAATGTATCGAACAACAACAAGCATTGGCGTTTATTAGTCAAACAAAGATGCGAGTACAGTGTGTGGGTGAGTGGCAACGCAGGGGGCAGGATTACAAACGCCATGGGAGAGGGGAGCAATTGGAGTGCGGCGGAAGCATCAAAGGGCTGGGAATGCGTGAGGGGAAGGGGCGCAACACGGTGACATGGAGCAAGCTGGCGCTGCGCGCGTTCAAGCTTGCAGGCAGGGAAAACAGGGGTAGCAATTTGAAAAGCCCCTGTACAAAATGTCGAGCAAGCTTGACCTAACAAAAAAAAAAGGAAACGAGCTTGGGGTATGAGATCGCAGAAGTACAAACAAAGTGTATTCCTTAGGAATCACGTGTGACAGAAAATAGTGGGATGAACACCCATGGGACAACTACAGACCAGACAGTCTCTCTCTGATAAGCAACTCTGAGGTAAAGGAGATCGCAGGGGAATAGGGTTTTCTCTGGCCACATAGCGGGTGGTGGTTGGTAGAAAACAGGGCAATGGTTCAATGAAAAAGACCTGGGGGAGAACTGAAGGGGGAAGTGGCAGCTGTTCAAATCCGCGGAGTAAAGACTACATTGCCAGGAAGAATGGGTGTTAGGGGAAATCGAGGGCAGGAAAGAGAAAGGAAAGTTACTGGTTGGTAGATGTGCCTGTAAGAGGTGACCAGGGGACACACAGTCAAGAGACCGCAATCGCCAGAAGAGAAAAATATTTCAAAGTTGTAATTCCTTGTAATTTAACGACACATATTTGTTTGCGTTAATCACGAAAAATACACTTCACTAAATAAGAATGAATTTTGTTTTAGATTCAAGACAGAAAAGCCCTATTAAATGGCCTTTAACTTGTGTGACAAATTGCCATAAATTTATGGCAATGCAATGATTGTGTTACATCGATTGTTAAACGGAGGTGTGCCTTCTTCCCCAAAGCCCCCGAGCTGCAGGCACGCGTTAAGAAATGGCTCCTTACTTAATGTGAGATGCTAAAGGAAACGGGTTTGAATTCAGAGATCTCACGTTATCCCACGCCAGGCGGGTATTTTTGTGTGTGTGACCCTGCTGTACAAAGAGAGAGGCTGGACTTCAATTAACAGAGTGAAAGATTGCAGACACAGGGCCGCGCGAGCATGAGGCACCGTGAAGTCTCCGCATTTCCAAGGCACCGTGCATTAATAAAAAAAAACATGCAGGAGCCTTAAGCCTAAACAAGCTCTCAGCATTGTGTGGCGGGGGGGGGCGGGCGGGGGAGCAGGGGAGCGGCGTTCCTTTGAAGTCAGAAGGGTGGGAGGGAACGAGCATATGGGGTGTGAGAGATAACGATAGGGTTGGCGGTATCCAGAAAAAAAACAAGGTATAAGACTTTAAATTGTACCAAGCATACTGATCAATACCTGGAGGTCAAGACCAGGCCAGTAGTGCAGAATCTAAAACCTGGGGAATCATCAAATCCAAATAGGTTACAGACGGAATTAATGAAAAGTTGCCATAGGGCTCGCAGTGTCACTTCATGAAAACGAGGCCAAGTCAGATGGAGAGTAACCTACATGAGCGACAGAATAACATATATGTGAAAACAGACAATATGTGGAGATGAAAACAAAACAAGCACAGTGAGGAGCAGGAAAAAATAAATAAAGGAACAGTAAAAAATGCACTAAGTTCTATACCAGACCTTCAGAAGAGGGATCTAATAAGGACTGGAGTTGCTTGGAGTAGAAACCGGACACCGAAGTAGGAGATAGATAGTTTAAGGTATTCAAGCCTTATGTTAGACTGACTGTCTGACATGTTTCCTCGGGGTGAACCTCCAGCAAAAATCAACAAGGGGGGGATCCGACATAAAACTGAATAGAAGTGCCTGCATAAAGCATACTTAGGACAGACACTAAGTACCGAATGTAAATAATAAATAATATAATAGATATAGAGCACAGCTGAGTTAAACGTGGGAGACATCGCTAAACAAGCTCTCGGCATTGCGTGGCGGGGGGCAGGGGAGCGGCGTTCCTATGAAGTCGGGGAGGGAAGGAGCATATGGGGTGTGATCGATAACGAAAGTAAGAGGGGGAGCAGGAAGTGAGGCCGAGCGCGCCGCTGGCGAAGCTTCGCGATTGAATGCCTCACATGCACTGGGCATAATCCGCACTCCAAAACCTCTTGGCAGGATTTGCAGGTGGCCCTCTATATGTCTCGCCAGCAATGCGCAAGCACGTTAGCAGGCGAGACCTAAAAAGAGTAGTCCGGTTTTCAAGCCCCCCCACCACTCCTCCTCCCCTCTGCAACCTCCTGGCACAGTTATACTTAGTCCGTAGATCAGAAGAACTGATCATGGCAATGTAGCAAGCAGAGGTAAGCAAACGAGATGGGTGAGAACGAAAAAACTCTTAAGGCAGTAAATATGGGCTTAGTGCAATACAGCTACTTACGATATGAGTGAGAACGAAAAAACTCTTAAGGCAGTAAATATGGGCTAAGTGCAGTACAGCTACTGAAAAGAGATGGTAATGAGCGAAAGTTAGAAAGGTTGTCTCCACACTCAGCCTGAGCAGGTCACAATGCAGATGGAGGAGAATGAGGAGATGGGAGAACTCTGTTGCAAGCCACACTACTACCTAGACAGGCCTCTTTTGCACCACGAGCAAGCTTACCACCCAGGCACCGTGACACTAACTGCCGGCTGCTCCTGTAGTTCACTTGCAGTCCCCTGTATACTCCCGGTGTCCTCCAGCAGCTCTCCTGCTTTCCTCTGCACTTCCTCCATGGCCTCCACGTCTCCTTGTGCTGGCTAATTTTTAACACAACCAATGATGCCAGCAGCAAAATCTGGCAGAGACTAACTACTTAGTTCTTACATTTCAACAACCGTTCCTGTTGAAAAATTATAGTTGGTCATGTCTTTCTCTTTTTGTGACTCTGCCCCCACATCAATTAGATCATCCACTTCACTTATGACTAGGAACAACAGATTGCTTCCTGACAACCTTCAGCTCATCAACCCAATTAGCATTTCATAGGTTTCCTTGGAGCCACTCTTCATTAGCCTCAAACGATGAATTGTGAACTAGTGATTAACAAACAACAAACCCCAGGTCGCCATGCTGCTTATCATTTCTTTTTCACTTACAAGGCATATGCTCCATTCTACCACAAACAATTATGAAGTATGTTTCTAACATTGGAGTGTTATATCCCTTCTTCACATGGATATACTGGTTGTTAAAGGCCCTCCATTTTGTTATATGCCCTCGCCTGCAGCTCGGGCCAATAACTTGGGTTTTGGGCCTTTAACAACCAGTATAGCTCTTGGTGGTGGGATAACACTATAATATATTCAAGGAAGAGGCCCAATAGTAAATCTCTTAAGAAATTAGAAGGATCACCTCGGAGGCTACCGCTTCGATTAGACTTGTTACTCGCCAGTCCATAAAAACTACAGTATTTGTAGTCAAGGTTTCAAGTATACAGCCTCATTCTTCATTCATTAAGTAGCAGAGATATATATTGACACCTTGTTAATGGTTTGTTAATGGTTCATATTATTTATGGTCCATAGCAGGCATAAAAGCAAGCATGCAGTTGCTAAGTTCACTATCTAAATATATCTAAATGGTCCTCTGCAAACAGCGCTGAATCAGTGAGATTGATACCTGCTCTTGTAACTCACATTACAAAAACAATGCAAGTGTGAGATTTTGTTAACAGATCGAATTACTTGAACTAGTTGTTCAAGTAAAATGGTATAAAGATTGGGTGTGATGGGTTGTTGCACGGTGCTACAAGCCAAAATGTAAGCCATGTTTTACAGAGTAGTTAATTTTTTTTAGAAACAAGGTCCACATATGTTGTAGTAGTATATGCATACCATAGCGTAGTAAGTCAACTTTAACATCAAGCATTTCCATTAAAGACAATATAATTGTAACCCACAAAATAAATTGACAACAACATTTGCTGATTACAACATGGTGTTGAGAACTTTAGCACAGCCCAATGGTGAAATTAGAGTTAATACCACTGAATTTGAGTTGAAAGTTCTCATTCTTATGTTGTTACAACCCTTCAGAATATAACGTACACAAAGGTCACACAGTTTAAAGCAAACCAGAAAGTATGAACAGCCTGTTTTTCAAAAACTTCATTGCAATAAAATGACAAGCTTGAACATAATCACTGTTGATGTGAATGAGCTTTCATTCAGGAGTAAGGGCTAATTTTGTATGACCATTATTTTTTAGATCACTCAAAAGCAGATCTTATATTCCTGCAAGAGACTCACTTTCCTTTCTTTGTCAACCCTGGATCGCCTGTGTTTCAGATGCTAAATGGGGGGAGGGGGACTTTAAGTATAGGAAGTGACATAATCAAGCCCAGACGGGGCGGCCAGCCTTAGCAATTATACAAATCACCCTGGGAAGTGTCTGATGGTCTTGGTATAAATTCTGGGTTAAACGTTTACCATTGTAAATTACCACAAGCTGGTAAATGACAATCCACAGAATTGGAAAAAGGTGACGCAGTAGCTAGCTACTTTCATCTCTCCTGTTTTTATAGCAGACATTCATGTCACCTTAGGCCCTGAAATCAATTCTCCCTGGCATCGGTCTAACAAAATGTTTTTATGAGGGAAATGCCTAGGAGGTTAACTCTGGGAGTTTTCCAGAACAACTTTGTTTAAGTAAATGTCTGGAGATTTGCACATGCAAGTCTTTCCTGTTTTGCTTATGTTATCAAAAAACCCAATAGTCCATCCTTGATGGATATTTGATTCACTTAACGTAAAAAGAAATCTGAAATTATGCTGCCAGTTTTATTTAGCCAGCCTCCAAATAATATGATGTGTAAAATCATGGCAGAATTGTTTGCTGGAGAGAGGTTGATCCCTCTTTATCACTGTGTACAAATTACTACAGAATGTTTTTTATTATAAGGACATTCGGCCGGAGTGCTGCTTATTTGAGATGCAGTTGGGGCTCATCTTAGAGGATTATTAATATCACTAATGACTACTATGCAACAGAAACAAACCTGAAAACGAATACTATTAAAGGTAAATGTGGTGCAGACATAATTAGTAGCCTATTCTGATAAATCAGCGACCAATTTTTGAAAACTATTTGAAGAATATAATAAGGTCAGTAAACTGTTGGGATGTAGAATTAAATCAAGTAACACTCAAAATCCAGTCAAACAAATCACATCTATAGTTCCTCTCTTTTATTGGTTGGGTGGGTAAAGCTATTCAAGATGAACTTTTTACCATGGGGTTTTCTGTTTCAGGCTTACCTATTTTTCCTCATGAAACATTTGTTTAATAAACTAAATGGTTTGATTTCTACATTTATCTGTGGTATTCACCAACCTTTTAGATATAGACTGAGTTCTTCTTTCAACACTTTACAACAAGATTATGAGATTGGATTTAGAGTTCATATTTTAAAATGTCTACAGCCACTAAGTTTCTCTGGCTAGAACTAAAAGGTCGGTGAGCCTCCTCAGGTTTTTGACCTAGCTGCCCAGGCCACAAAAACACTTTGGTGATATATCTAGACTTAAGCTCCTAAACAAACATTCCACATGAAATATTAGGTAAAAGTGTACTGATTTTAATACTCTCTGATGCCGGGTTAAAGAGACTGAACATCTGGATGAACTCTTAATATTAGCAATCAAATTAAGTATTCTGTGATATTGCCCTGCTGTAGACCTGTAAACTAGCATAAAGATTTGGAGGGATGGATGCGATGAAAGTAATTAAAAATGCTTACACACGTTTACTGTAACAAATTATGCAATGACTATACATTTTTTAAATACCAATAAAGCTGTTCTCAAAACAATAATGCCAGTCCCAACAGAATTTCACAATTGTTGAGGCTACAATAGTTATGGTGCACCGAGAACTAAATAATGCTTTGAAAACACAAATTATGCAGCACATTCTATTGCATTAATAAGTTCACCCATTTGAGCTAGAACCAACATTTTTATGGAATCTGCAAATTAAGTGGAAAATTGTGTAGCAAATGTGGTAAATCAAAAAATGTGTGTTAAGCACTGTAGACAGAATTGCATAAAGCCACTGGCTATTAGCATCATCAGTTTTGTTATCAACAACTTATTCATGAAAGGGAAACAAAACCTAGAGGACCTATGTGAGGGAAATATAATCAGAAACACTGCTGTCATCTAGTCGCAAATGAGCTTCTGGAAAACCCTCCCATTAGCTGTCTCTGGTAGGATTTCTCTCACAAAGATGGTGGTCCTCCCTTGCCTCCTCTACTACTTCACCACCCGACCTATCATCATCTCCCCTTCCTTTTTCTGCAAAAGACAGTCAAAGATTTTATCTGGGGGACGTCAAGGCACAGAGTCTCCATGAGGAAACTATCTTTGCCAATAGAACAGGGAGGGTTTGCAGTGCCGAATTTCAAACACTATTATTTAGTTTCTCAGTTGCAGTTGATAGCCCGATGGCTATCTTCCCGCCACCTAGAAGACACTGCTTCATTACAGCCACCAGAACATCATCACGCTTTTCTTAACA
Source organism: Lissotriton vulgaris (assembly GCF_964263255.1). NCBI lineage: Eukaryota > Metazoa > Chordata > Amphibia > Caudata > Salamandridae > Lissotriton > Lissotriton vulgaris. The sequence goes on along the minus strand of NC_141693.1, from coordinate 1,683,865,754 downwards.
TATTCCATCCATGCGTGAAACCCAGAGTCCTGGTAGCGTTATTACTCACTATAGCATACAAATGCTACCGCAGATGTATCTTCCTCACTAGGGACATCACACCGTAGGCCCCCGCCATCCCCTTGCTGGGACCGCCACAAGGAAACACATACACCATGGCAGCAGAACTGGGACATGGTGGACATTCAAGAAACCAGGGACCTTTAGCTAGATGGCTCCCTCAGCCTATACCCAGAGCTTGGGTCTGAGGAAAATATGCACCCTGGACAATTCCTACTACATTGTGCGCTTATAGCCTCCCTGCCATCCAAATGGGGCAATCTCCCCTTGGAACCACCCACACACCATACGATTCAATATCTGCATGTGATGGGAGATGGAGGTCACCTGACTAGTTGGTTTGCATTGTCACTTCACCAACACACAGTAATTGACCTTACTACCCCCCCCCCCCCCCCCCCCCCAAGACAACATTGGGAGGAGGATCTGGGGTACCCATTCACAGATAGGGAGTGGATGTAAGAAAGTGACTCTGTATATACTGGACCAAAGTAAGGTATATTGCGTACAGAGACCACAGTCCCCAGAGGTTTGGCAGAGGTTAAAGTTAGATATACCCTTACTCTCTAAAGTGGTAGCTAGGTTGAGCGGTAAGGCAGTATCAGAAGACAATGTAAAGCATTTGTTGTACACACTCAGTCAGCAAATGGTCTCACACACTCAAGAACTGAACTCTAGGCCAATTATTTTGTATCAAAAGATATAGCTGTTTTATTTTAGAACCAATAAGGTATCAAAATATACTTTCACAGAATGGATTACTTTAGTTAAATACTTTTCAAATAGGCAATAGACTCTTTGAATACAATAGTCAGTTTGTTGCAATAAGCAACACAATTTCAAACACAATGCAACATTGAGCTCAATGGGAATTTCTAGTTAAATGCAATTAATTACTTTGTAGATTACTTTTCTAACCACAGGACTGGATCCTACATTCAGTCCCGGGACATGTGCTATAAACAGTTACTTAAAAGCGTTTCGGTTACAGTAGTGATTTTTAAGGAATATTATTGTATTTTAAAAGTTGACAAAAACTTTTCTGGATGAAATTACCAATATTATCCTGTGGAAGGAAATTCAGTTTGCAGGTAAAGTATGTTTACGTTACTTTTGTAATCCAGTGCTGGCCTCCTAGGTTCAGCACCCAGACATCTATCTAAAACAGGCAAGTAATTACATTTTTTTTGTTGGCACGATTTTTAAAGAATATTTGCAAGTTTCAAAAATCGACACTTTTTCAGCAAAAAGCAGGCAATGATATCCTATGGAAGGAAATTCAAGTTACAGGTAATTACGGTTAAAATGACTTTGCAGGGTCAGTACTGGGCTAAAAGATGCAGCACTGAGGTCTCTCCTGATAGCAGGTGAGTAAATCGGAATTCGTGGCTTTGCTAGTGCCGGTGCCGCGATGCCGGGCTATGGGAAACCAGCACTGAGAACATTCATCTGGATAATCCGATCATATTTTCCATCCGGGTAGTATTCATCGACTCAATGATGACTTAGAGTTTTCCTGCGATAATATATTGGAGAATTGTAAGTTTTCTCCTCCTGTTAATATTTTTGGCAGCGCCAACTGCTGTACCCGCACCCCAGTGACTTCTCTGGAGGGGCAGGTAGTTCACCATAGACCATTTTTTTGTTCTGATGGCTTCCTACCACAAAACTACCTTCCTCCCCCTCCTCACTTTTCTTTTATTTATTTTTTGTCTGCTTCCTCATTCTGTCCATGTCCCCTATTTTGTCACAAAGACACTACAGAGACCCTTCTTCCCCTCAAACTCCCCCCATGTGTGGTTTTTTTGGTGTTGGTTATGTCTTAAATTCCTATTAATTTCAAACTTAGAATTTTGTTTTTTACTTTTTTGCCCTGGATCCTGTATTTGATATGGAGTATGGTATTTTTTTTTACATTTTAGTTTTTCGTCAAATTGAAGAACTGTTAATTTGCTTCCGTTCGGCTGTGTTTGGAAAATCAGCAAACCAAGATAATACAAATTTTTCTCAATTTGTTGATTTTTGTATTTTATTTAATTGCATTCACCTGATTCCTAAACTTTTTTAGAACTTCTCCGGCAGTTGCATTCATTTTCTTTTTTTCAACATCGGGTGTGCTTTCCCATTAACTTAACTAAAGTAAATAGCTTTATCATATTTTCAACTCTAATTTGCTTTTACTGTTAGCATGTTTTGCAACGTACCTGAGTTCTGTGGTGTTAACGCTCAATCCCTACATAAATTTATTCATAAACAAAAGGTATATTGTGTGGTAAATATTTGATTTACCGTCCTAATTTCTATGCAGGTAAGTACTTAATCAATAATAACTCAGTTGGAAAGAAAGAGGCAGAGTCCGTGGTGTTAGAGTTCTTTGGGGTTTTATTCCTTAAAAAGGAATGGTTCTAGAACTGGATATCATGTTCCTGCAACCACAGGGGTTCAGGAAGGGATAGAGCAATATTTTATTGACAATACATAGCTTATATACTTAGGTTACATTATAGAAACCAATACAGTAGGCGTAACAGCTGAGAGAAACAAGATAACAGCATCCACGTGGTAATGATACGTAATTAGAAGGCGCGAACTAGGCGTGAACATAGAGGTGTGTGCTAGAAACGTCACAGATATGTGTCCCAAGTGGGTGGCAACAAAAGCAGAATCTTGTAATGTCAGCAGAAATCTGAAGCCTGGATGCGCGCGCAGCTGCATGACGTGTGATTGACGTGGAAACTGGAGGGTGCAGGGGACTTGACATTTATACTGGCGGAAAGAGACAGAAGTCTGGCATGTCAGATCAACTCGTACTTCTATCATATCTGGTATCTGATGTTTGGGAACCATATTATCTAAACGGAAAGGTCTCTGGGGCAGAAGCTATTCTATACTGACTGTGAGTGCGTGTATAAGCGCCTAAGTGTCTGCATGAGAATGCGAGGGGCATGGGCCTACCATGGTAACGGAGGCTATGAATTACTTGCACGGTGACAGTGAGGCCGGGCCCTTTGCTCTGCAGGAGGGGGGATGTTTACTTAAACTAGTAGGCAGGAATGCATTTTCGAGGAGCGGAACAGATAATTCGAAGGTTGAATTCAGTCTTGGCAGGCAGCAGGCTGAGCTGAGCGCGGGGAGCCGCGCAGGAAGTAAGGCAGAGGTCACGGGTACGGAGGCAGCCTGGGCTGAGACTTTCAGAGTCAGAAGCCAGAAAAAAGGCTCGATGGCAGAATTCAGGGCCTACTTCGCCAGGGCTGAAAAACGTGTAAAGTACACTACAAAAAGACGTTGGCATAGCATACTTAGAAACGGAGCATTCAACCCATTCAGGGTGGATCTGAAAGAGGACATGTCAACGTTGGACGCAAATGTATTTGCGTCTTCATAGCTGGCACAGGAGGGAAGTTACATGCACTTTAAGCTGGTACATGGAGACGGTGGGGTACCCGGTAGGGAACATTAATTGACCATAGAATTTATATTTCCTCATTCCCTCCTTGTTCCCTACGGACCCTTCATGATATATCGATCCTCATGAATCGATCAGTCTGTTCTTGTAACATCATTTGTTCTTCTTTCTTTCTTTCACGTTTTGAGAGAAAACTGGAATGTTCAATGCACGATGTGGCACACAGTCCACAAATCGCTTGCCCACACTGTAGGCACAGGCAGCAACTGAATACTATGACAAGGGCAATGCCTAGGAAGGATAGGATCTTCCATCCCCAAGCAGTTAACGTTGTCCAGAACCAACCGGACCAAGTCCAGGTGCCTGGATTCTGATGTATCTGATTTGCAATTTTATGAAGACGTGTAATAGCTTTGTATACGGTTGGCGCGTTTTCTGGAATGAAAACACAGCAACTTGACCCGATGACCTTACAGGCTCCACCTCTATCTGCCAAGATGACGTCAATAACAAGACGATTTTGAAGGACAACAATCCGCATAGCAGATTGCTCCTCTGTTAGGTTACCTAAGGCGGAGGCAGTTTCATTCACTACTGCTTCAAGTGTTCTAGTTAATATGCGTATTAGTTTACTATTTTGGACGGGGCCTGTGAAGAAAAAGAATCCTTTATTAAAATCTGTATATTGTTCCCATGCCGTTTCAGTGTAGTCGACAATCGGGAGATCTCTTCGGAGCCTATTCTTTACTAGATTTGTATTTCTGTGATAATCAGGAGGGGCTAGAAAAACAGGTGGCAGCAGGAATGCAATGTAACAGGTACCATCCCAATCTGGAGGTAAGCGTATGTATGCGGTATGACCACAAACAAAGTAGGAATGACGAGTAGCTCTAAAGGAAGATTTACCTTGATCACTGAATTCGACCACAGTAGTACATTTACTATGACCTAAGTGTACTGAACCTTTTTTACTGACACATAAATCACCAGTGACTGGTAATACTGACATAGCGGGGAGAACTGGTGCAGCTTCGGATTCGACAGTAAGAATCATAAGGTTAATTGTATAATTACCTAATCCATATACTTCATTTTCTAGATCAGTTCCTATTCTAGTGGGAAGTCCCTTCCTGTCAGGGTAACAGGCGTTAAGCAGAACTAAGTTCAAGTTTCCCCAAACCCAGCTCCCTTTAAAAACAGCGACATCAGGATTTAAGGAATTAATTATTCTAAACCATGCACCACAGGAGCCATTGTGAGTGAACGGGTACGGAAAGAGGGGCAGAACTCCCTTGTATTTCTGGTAGGGAGGGAGTCGGCCACATATCCAGCAGTTTGTAGCATTGTTAGTCTGATGGGAGTGATGTAACATACTAATGAATGTGTTGTTGCGCAGCGCGAGTCTGTAAGAAAGTTCGTGGGGAGGTAATTCACTAAAAGAATGTTCAGCAGAAACATTGTAAGTGGATTGTTCACGCTTGAAAATAGGGTAGTACATTGGCAATAATATGCCAGCAACAATAATCAGAAAACTTAAAAAAAACATAATTAATAACGTCACTATACAGTGACTACGGAGTGATTTGCAATATGTACGTTTCTTGAGTTGTCTCTCTCTCTCTCTATCTCGATCTAGGGGATACATGTCAGAAACTATTTAACCGATTCACCTAGGGGAGGACTTAAACAATTAAACTGTCTGACTTGCTAGATCGGAGTTTCATGCGGTACTCTTCTTGGGGAGTTTTCTCTTGTTTCGGAACTTTAAAGTCACTAGGTTCGATACAGTCTTTGGAAGGGGTGGACGAGTCCTTTTCTGGCATCAGTTCGTTACACTTCTTTATATGGTACATGGAGACGGTGGGGTACCCGGTAGGGAACATTAATTGACCATAGAATTTATATTTCCTCAGTTGTACACCTGATGCTGGCCATTTTAATCCAGCAGCAATGTATTTTTTTATCAGGAGTGGCTCTGCCACAGTCGAGGTACACTTCTTTTGTACCTTAAACCATCTCATTTTCCACTTTCAGGAGTTTCATACGGTTTAGGGTGTCATTAAGGGTTGAATACTTAAATTATAATCTATCTATTTCTGTACTTTTGCTATCACCGCTGCACCCGCGCTTCACTTTTAACGTTAAAAGTGAAGCACCGGTGCCTGATCCATTGGTCTATCTGGGCAAGACGCGTCAGCTGACGCTAAAGAGAACAGCAATCAGGACAGAATTGGTCAGTTCAGCATGTCGAATGGTGGCAAGGTATTTGAAGGACTTGCAATCGACACAATAGACTGGCTGAATAGCTTCTTTGCACCCCTAGCCTTATTGCAGAGAGGTTCATTAAAGTGAGCCCAAACACTGTAAAATAAACGACTCTTTGCTTGACGAAAAAAATGGTTCTTCTGTTGTTTTTTTTTTTAAAGTAGTTTAATACTGCTGTGTAGTCGGTTTGTAAATAGTCCTATTTTTCATGTGTAAAGGAAAGACTGAGGCCTATAATGTTATTTGCTCAAGATCACACAAATTCAGTCTAGTTAAAAAAAAATTTCATGGCTTTAAAGTTTGTAACTACGCAGGACACCGCATCCCCTTCTACCGATGCCTAATTTAATGAATGCAATTCTTTTAAAATACTATGGGGTCGATTAGGATCGCGGACGGACTTGAGTCCGTCCGCGACCCCAGAGTATGAGGGAACGTCCGCATGGGCTGCGGCGTTCCCTCATGTGCGATTAGGATGTGACCGCCACCCTGGCGGTCACATCCTGGATATTTAACATTGCGGCGGGTGCTGCTTGAAGCAGCACCCGCCGCAATGTTAAAAGTGCATGTGTAACATTTACATGCACAAAGCGGCAGGCACCGCGCGGTGCCTGCCGCATTGTGCATGTAAATGCTGGGGGGTACCATAGGTACCCCCCATGTGCACCCCCCACCCACCAACACCCTGGGGGCCCGCAACGGGCCCCCAAAATCAAAAGTACACATGCTTTTCCACGGCGGAAAAACCGCTGCGGAAAAGCATGTTTTCCAATGCTTCCTAATTTGGCCGGCGGTGTCTGATAGACACTGCCAGCCAAATGAGAGCTTTTCCGCCGCGGTTGTAATCCGACCGCGGCGGAAAAGCAGCGGACAGAAACCAAGACCCACCAGCCATCGTAATGTGGCGGTGGGTCTTTGGTGAGCCCGCAATGGATTTTCCGCCTCCTCCGGGCCGGAGGTGGCTTCCGCCGGCCCGGAGGAGGCGGAAAATCCTCCACCCTAATCGGCCCCTATGTTTGGGCTGAATCTTTTTGTTAATGTTTTAGCTTACACCTTTAATTGAAGTTGGACCCTAGAGTTCAATATTCTTAGTGTGTATGTAACATGTATGTGTGGGTGGTATATGTAGATCAGTGTCATGCATATTGGATGGTATATGCAGCTCTATGGTAATCATAGTAGATAGTATCCGTAGATCAGTGACATATAGATAGTACATCTAAATATCTAATATGTACACAAATATAGTTTATGTAGGTCAGTCACATAATTATGTATAAAGTTATCAAGCATGTTATGGAGAGAAAAACAGCATTGCTGAGAGTTTTCATCCCATTACAAAATAAATGTTCTCACACACTCAATCCAATAATATTATCTGTCCATAGAATTCGATCAAAACCTTTTAATTTTTGTTCATATGCATCCTAACCTGAAACAGGCAGGTTGTCAATAGGCAGAAATTCCACCAGTTTCTGAACGGAGAGAAAAATGACAGTACAGCTTTTCGAGACACTGAACAACAACAATGGATGAAGATGGACAGATGCATAGCGATGTTACAAGGCTGGAGGTTAAATGAAACAAATCTTTTGGTGGCTTCCAGAGTGCAGGGGATCACAGAGCATGGACAGAGCTTCCATCCTACCAGTGTCTCTGAAGGTCAGGGCAGACTTGGAGCAGCATCATTTGGCAACTAGCACTAGAAACAAGCATTGACATAGCCAATAGGTCTCGCTTTGGGGACCTTATAAGTATTTAGTTATGCAGCACAATATCCTTGGTACAACAACATCAACTGTTGCATGGCTGAACACTTATAAGGTTCAAAGTTTAGCCATGTAACAGCGGATGTTGTTGCACCATGGATATTGTGCTGCATAACTACATACTCATAAGGTCCCAAAAGCGCGACCTATTGGCTATGCCAATGCTTGTTTTATTTAATGTTCTTAGCGTGAGAAAGACAGAAGAGGACACTGCATTGACATAGTATGCATAGCTCAGTTTGTCATTGATCAGAACACCAAGGTTCTGGGTCTTCCAATCTGAAAGAGACACCTTAGTGATAGATTCATTACCTTAGAATATCCCCAGGCGTCAGACTGGATCCGGAATTTTTTTACGTAGCAGTACCCTTGTGCATCGGTAGGCGTCGTCTGCGGTTCCGCGTCCGTCGTCGGCGTCGTGGGTGCCGTGATGACGTCGTCGGAGTACTTAGACGCCGCCTCCGCGTGCTGACGTCAGTTCTGCTTTTTTCCGCGCCAGCAGCACAGATCCGGAAAAAGTGGTACCTTAGTCACTTTTTGACTAACTCTTTTTGATCTTTTGATCACCCTTTTCGAGTCTTCGACTCCGATCGGTGCCGATAGGGAAGTGCCTGGTTTCAAAATCCTGTTACGATTGCGATCGACTGATGTCGGTCACAGATCCTCACCGTCGGTGTCTCAACTGTCTCGGCGTCGACCACGACGACAAGGCCTGCCTCGACTGCCGGGCCCTTACTTCGAAAGCTAGACGGGAGCGGTCCCGCAAGCGACTCGAACTCCGGCAGTCGGCCCCACGCCGTGAGAGGTCCCGGTCCAGACGGAGGTCGAGGGACCGGTCGCGGGAGCGGAGCCGTCATAGCTCCGGGAGTCGACATCACTCCTCTGGGTCGAAGTCGTCAGGTAAGCACAAGAAGTCGAAGAGACGTCATCGCTCTTCCGACTTCCCCCGACGCTCGCGCGACGCGGCCGGGGGTTCATGTGGCACCGCCCACGCGGCTCCGTGGGAGTCGCAGGCGTCGCGTCCGGCTTCATACCCTCCGGTCCCTGGGCCTAACGCGACTCCGGGGGAGATCGAGCGGTTCCTCATGGCCATGAGGTCCCTCTCTCCCCCGACGGGTTCCGCGGCGCCTTCTGGCCCAGCGACCCCGTCTGGGGGTCCTAGCGGATCGGGGGCTTCGGCCCCGACGCCGACGCCGCCGCAGGGCCCGGCGCCGCAGGGCCCGGCGCCGCAGCACCCCACTGGATCCGGTTCCGGATCCGGGTCGTCGCCGATGGATTTAACGACCTCCCCGGCGCCGACCCCACAGGTGTCACCTCTGGCGCCGTCCTCGACGCCTCCTTCAACCCGGTTCTGGCCGATTCAGACGCCGTTTGGTGAGTTCACTTTCCATGAACCGGCCCCATCCTTTACTGACCCTGAGTACCAGGTGATGGGTGATGAGGAGGATTGGGAGAGGTCTGAGGACCCTCTGACACGCGAGTGCCAGTCTTATGAGGACTGGGCAGGTGAACTTGGGGAAGTCAGTGGTTTGGACACTTCGCCTGACACTAGCTTTGTCTCCCCTCCTAGCGTGGCTACGGAGGAGGGGGCAACATATAGTGTGGTGTTGATGAGGGCAGCCAAGGCCTTGGGCCCTGAGCTCCCCATCGCTGCCGTGAGGACTAACCTCCTCACTGAGGTCCTTAAGCCGCAGTCATGCTCAGCCGAGCCTCTGCTGCCGTTTAACGAGGCCTTAACTGATGTTCTTTTGGGCACTTGGTCCAAGCCCGCTACGGGAGATAGGAACGTGGCCAGACGCCACCGCCCGGCCCCGGGTGACCCATGTTTCCTGTCCACCCACCCTACCCCCGAGACCCTTGTCATCCAGGCCTCCAATTCCCAATTCCCAAACCTCATTCCCGTCGGCTCCGCTGGACAGGGAATCCAAGAGGTATGAGCAGTATGGCAAAAAGATCTTCTCATCCCTTAGTCTGGGACAGCGGTCTTCCAACACCGCATGCCTCTTGGGCCGCTACACCCACTCTCTGTGGGATACGGTCGCGGAAGTGCTGCCAGAGTGTCCGTTGGAGGTACGGGCCAAACTCGGCCAAGCCCTTGTGGAAGGTCGGGATGCAGCCAGATATTCCATCCGATGTGAACTGGACACCACTGACTCACTAGGTAGAGCGATGGCTACGACGGTGGCGGTAAGACGCCACGCCTGGTTGAGGTCCGCCAACTTCTCGGCCGATGTCCAGTACACACTTATGGACATGCCGTTCGATGGCCATCGCCTCTTTGGCGACAAGGCAGACCATGCACGTGAGCGTTTCAAGGACTCCAGGGCTGCGGCCAAGTCCTTGGGCCTCTCGGCCCCACGCCAGCAATCGGCTGCCTTTCACTCCTTTCGTGGCCACGGAAGGGGTGCACCCACACGTGCTGCCAGCCACGCTCCGCAGGGTAATACCCAACGCGGTGGCCGCCGTGGAAACCGCCGTGGCGGCGGTCGGGGTCAACGGCGAGGTCAGACCACACCTTCCCCCGCTCACGCTCACGGTGTTTTGGTCCCAGGGAAGGACGACGTTGGATTTCCTGCGCTGTGATAGCGCTTGTGACTCTGTGTGGGGCGTGCTTAGGGGCAAGGACCTGGAGTGCTGCAGACGCCGAGGGACTACGAGGACCAGCAGGCTCATGGCTCATGGCTCATGGCCCAAGGCAAAGGGCGGGCCCTCTACTTCCGGATAAGGACGGGACGGGCCACCCCCTTTGGCTGGCACACTGAAGGCCTATTATATAGAAGGTAAAGACCCCCTCTAACCGATCTGTTCCCATTTGTGGACTTTTGTTTTTCACATACCACTGCCCTATATCCTCTTACCACTATGACCTCTAAGGGGGATCATCCAATTAGTGTAGCAGGTACTGGGCAAACGTTCTCCCTGTTAGATGAGTTAAACCTTCTATGTAAAACCAAATTTGCTATTTTGGAAACTCCCCCTCTGCCCAAAAGTGTTAGTATACTTCCGGATAAGGCTACTCTCTTAGATCCCCCTATATCATTATACAAATCTCGCAGCCCGAACAGACAAACTACTGAACTCCCTCAGGTCCCATCTGTGAAAAGGAAACATAATGATATCAATCAAGGTGGAAACAACCCCAAAACCCAAAAACTGTGTCTAAGCCCATCCACTGCTAACTCCCCAATGATCCCACCGATCGCCGAGTTTTCAGAGGTCATAACACCCCCTGCCCTTTTGCTCACACTACCCCTTATCGAACAATTGGTTAGCTCTATGATAGCTCCGTTGTTGGAAAAAATTAATATGTTAGGGAATAGGCTTTCTGGAATAGAGAAAGCCATCAAGTTAAACTCGCTGGCTGACAAATGCAGTAACACATCCAATCGCCCTAAGTCACCTCCTACCCACCTAGGCTCTATACCTCCTGTGCAGGATAAAAGGCGTCAAACACAACCTGCTGGTCCTAGTGCTTCAGGGCAAAAAACAGATAAATACCCCGCTAAAGTTTCCCTTCCCCAGCCGACCGCACCTAGAGTAGGTCATAATAAACTTAATTCTATTCATTTACCATCGGATGCGGCCCCATATGTGTGCATCCTTGCAGGTGTTCCTGCTCTTCCACCTGGTAAAACTGAGAGTCAATATGACTTAGCTAATAAAAGCAAATTCTGGCTGTCAAAAAATAGGCCACTGCCTCGTAACTTATACGGAGCAATAAGGAGCGTCAGAAGGGTGGGTTGGTTGGGCTCCCTTCCTAAAGATGTTGCAGGGGATCTGGTACTAGTGAGATTTAGAGACCGAAATATTGTCCCCACTTGAAAACTTGGCCACCTCAAGTAAGCGACGGTCCAATATCTATATGGGACTTACATGATTTCTACCCCATAATCCCGTGTTTTCCTCCCCTCCCGAAATCATACCCCATGTGGCAGGATCCTTTAAATGCATTATGATTTTCTGGGAAACATCTGGATATGTAACAATGACCAACCATGAACTCTTACGTCCAACCACTAACTCCTCTGATTCTGTCTTAACCTTGGAGTGGAAAAGAATTTTTACGATTGGGACCCTACCTTACAGTATCCTGGTCTCTTAAAATGCTTTTATTATTATCTGGATTGTATATTGTATTTATTATGAACTTTTATGGTTTTGTATCACAAAAACCGAATAAAGTATATTTGATTTGCATCCGCCTCAAAACCCTCCTAGTCCTTGCTTTCAGGCCCATGTGACGCCAGTGGGTATCAGGGTTCGCCATCACCACTCCCACTGGCGCACTGACACGTCGGACAGGTGGGTGCTGCAGATCGCACGAAGGGGCTACTCCCTCCCCTTCGAGGCGACTCCTCCAGCCATGCCACCGCAGAACCACCGTGTATCGGGGTATCATTTGCGACTTCTGCAGGAGCCAAGGGGGCCATTGAGCGCGTTCCTGGGGCAGAAGTAGGGTGTGGTTGCTACTCCCACTACTTTCTGGTACCCAAGAAGGGCAAAGGGGGCCTACGCCCTATCTTGGACCTAAGGAACGTCAACGGCTTCCTCCGGAAGGAGAAGTTCAAAATGCTGATACTGGCTCAGGTCCTAGCTGCCCTGGACCCAGGAGACTAGATGGTAGCGTTGGACTTGCAGTACGCTTATTTCCACATCCCCGCCCTGCCGGCCCACCGGCGCTACCTGCAGTTCACGGTTGGCCAGGAGCACTTTCAGTATACCGTGCTCCCCTTCGGCCTTACTAGCGCCCCACGGGTGTTCACAAAGGTGATGGCGGTGGTCGCAGCTCATCTGCGCAGGCTAGGGGTTTCAGTCTTCCCCTACCTCGACGACTGGTTGTTGAAGGAGGGCTCGCCCCTGACAATCGTCAGCCACCTCCAGACTACGGCGGATCTCCTGCACCAGCTGGGGTTCTCCATCAATGTGCCGAAGTCACACCTGTGCCCCTCTCAGAAGCTCCTCTTCATCGGAGCGGTTCTAGACTCGGCGCAGTTTCGGGTTTATCTGCCCGAACAGCAGGTCCAGGATATTCAGGCTCTCCTTCCACTCTTTCGGCCTTTATCCCGGATCTCGGTCAGGTTGACGCTGCGGCTTCTCGGGCTGATGGCCTCCTGCATCCTTCTGGTGTATCACGCCAGGTGGCGGATGCGGGCTCTGCAGTGGGACCTGAAGTTTCAGTGGGCCCAGCATCAGGGCAACCTGTCCGACCACGTCCTGATCTCGGAGGGCACTGCGAGACAGCTGCAGTGGTGGCTCACGGACCGCGATTGGGTCAGCGGCAGATCCCTCTCCCTTCCCCAACCGGAGCACGTAGTCGTGACGGACGCGTCCCTCCGGGGCTGGGGAGACCACATGGGAGAGGCGGAGATCAGAGGCCTCTGGTCTCCGGCGGAGTCCCGGCTCCATATCTATCTTTTGGAGCTGCGGGCGATTCGTCTAGCACTGAAGGCATTCCTCCCCTCTGTCCGAGGGAGTTTAGTGCAGGTGTTCACGGACAACACCACCGCCATGTGGTACCGCAACAAACAGGGCGGGGTGGGGTCGTGGACCCTCTGCCAGGAGGCTCTGCGCCTCTGGCAATGGCTGGAACATCAGGGCGTGACCCTGGTGGTTCAACACCTGGCAGGTTCTCTGAACGCCAGGGCGGACGAACTCAGCCGCCGGTGCATGATGGATCACGAATGGCGTCTGAACTCGGACGTGGCGCAAGGTCTCTTTCTGCAGTGGGGAGAGCCTTGGTTAGATCTATTCGCCACCGAAGAGAACGCGCAATGTCATCAGTTCTGCGCGTTGGAATTTCCAAGGCGGCACTCGCTCGGAGACGCTTTTCGTCGCGAGTGGAGTTGCGGTCTGTTGTACGCCTTTCCGCCTATACCACTTTTGCCCAGAGTGCTGAAGAAGATCAGGCGCGACCGGGCACAAGTCATCCTTGTGGCTCCGGACTGGGCACGAAGGTACTGGTATCCCGAGCTACTCAGTATGTCAGTCGATCCCCCGGTTCGTCTGCCTCTTCAGGTGGACCTTCTGTCGCAGCAGCAGGGGACGATCCTCCACCCGAACCTGTCCAGTCTCCACCTCCATGCTTGGAGATTGAGCCGCAACATTTAAGGCCATTTGACTTGCCTCCTGAAGTCTGTAACATCATTCTGGCAGCCAGGCGTCCCTTCACAAAGTTGGTATACGCCTGCAGGTGGAACAGATTTGTGGCATAGTGCACAGCAAAGGCTGTGGATCCTCTCTCTGCCCCTCTTTCTGAGGTTCTTCTCTTCCTTCTTTCTCTTGCCCAGCAGGGCTCTGCTCTGGGCACTAACAAGCACTATCTTTCTGCCCTTTCAGCCTTCTTGAGGCTGCCTGATCAACCATCTTTGTTCAAGTCCCCTATTGTAAATCGTTTCCTAAAAGGCATCACACACACATTTCCACCTGTTCCGTTTGTGATGCCTCAGTGGGACTTGAACCTTGTACTTACATTTCTGATGTGCGCTCCCTTTGAGCCACTTCACAACTGTCCTCTCCGCCTTCTTACACTGAAGACTGCTTTCCTGGTTGCCATCACCTCTGCCAGGAGAGTGAGTGAGCTCCAGGCCCTCTCTTGTACTCCTCCTTTCCTTTCTGTTCATCCGGACAAGGTTGTGTTGCGTACTAAGCCATCTTTCCTGCCCAAGGTTGTCACAGCCTTCCACATCGGGCAGTCCATCACTTTGCCAACCTTCTTCCCGCCACCGCACCCCTCTAAAGAGGAAGAGCGGCTCCACCGTCTGGACCCAAAACGTGCTCTCTCATTCTACTTGGATCGCACACGCCAGTTCCGGGTGGATGACCAACTCTTTGTTGGTTACGTGGGCGCGAAGACGGGAAAGGCGGTACACAAGAGGACCATCTCCCGATGGATCATCTTGTGTATCCAGGCATGCCACTCCTTGGCTATAAAGGAGCCCCCTGTTGGATTGCGGGCTCACTCCACCCGAGCCACGGCGACAACTACTGCCCTGGGCCGGGGAGTGCCCTTGCAGGAGATTTGGCAGGCAGATACGTGGGCCTCGCTGCACACGTTTGCAAGACACTATTGCCTGGACAGTCAAGTCCGGAGGGATGGCTTCTTTGGCCGTTCCGTCCTCCAGGACTTTCTGGTGTGATTATTGGTTCGCAGACCCACCACCGGGGTTGGTATTGCTGGGGTATCTATTCTAAGGTAAGGAATCTATCACTAACGTGTCTCTTTCAGATGCACAAGTTACTACTTGTGTAACGATATATCTGTAAGAGACATTAGTTAGTGATAGATTCCTTACCGACCCACCCATCCTCCCCGTTCTGCGAACCGATATCTAGGGTTAAGGTCATCCCCTTTCAGGGCCCTAGTTTCAATGGCAACAGTGTTGGTTTTTAACACCGCTCATCGCTTCTGGCGCGGAAAAGCTGTGGCTAAGAACTGACGTCAGCACGCTGAGGCGGCGTCTAAGTACTCTGACGACGTCATCACGACTCCGACGACGGACGCGGAGCCGCAGACTACGCCTACCGACGCGCAAGGGTACTGCTACGCAAAACATTTCCGGATCCAGTCTGACGCCTGGGGATATTCTACGGTAAGGAATCTATCACTAACTAATGTCTCTTACAGATATATCGTTACACAAGTAGTAACTTGTGCAACAGGTCTTATCTTCCATGCGCCTGGGCTGCTTCTGTATCCAGCTTGCATGCATCTTCTCTTGCTACCATGGTTCTTCAGTGCTGAGTTGTCACTGATGCTGTGTATGTGTCTCCATACGTGTGTGTGATGCCCTACCACTGGTATGGTCAACTGCAACTATGGGGTGCAGCTGAGCAATGTTGAATTCTCTGTTGCGCCGGGTCCAGAAAGTCTCACTCCAAGCCCTTTGAATGGCTTACTAAGCTGGGTTCAACGTCGTGAGTTACATACCGACATCGGCAGAGGTACTAGTAGCTCACAGGCTATTTATTGGAGACCCATGAGATAACGTAGCCACCAGAAATATGTGAGTCCAGGCAGAGACTAGTAAGTAGATGTAAACCTGTTCTTACAATTCTCTCATCTTCTTATAGAACTAAATATTGACCGGACCTGCAACGCTGGAAATGTACTGAAGTTAATTTGGAATTAGTCATTTTGTCACATTTTTAAAGAAAGAAAACTTCAAGACATTAAATAGTATATTCTGTGTTTAAACGCAATTCAGCTGAAACTTTTTTCTCGATCTTCTGGATGCATACTTAAATATTCCTATTTAGGTCAGCTCGCAGACAATATGTAAAGTTTAAGCTAAGCAAAAACTGTTATTAATTCACATCTTTGGCATTATGATGCCCATTCTGGAATCCCATTGACACTGTGTGTGTTCAGAAAGCGAAGCAGTGATTTGTTCGCTCAACAAAAAATTCTGTAAAGGTATTCCCATTATGTTATAAGTGGCTTTAAAAAGATGGTAGGAGGAGATCCTCAGATGTTTCAGCTGAGTTTGGTCTTGGTTTCCTGCTTTGTGACCTTCATTAAATTAGCAAGACTGACTGCATTAGAAATGTTGCTGTAGATATATCCATTGAAATGTAATTATGGGATCTAGTGGTCTCCTGCATCTTAAGTGATGTAATTCACAAGATTCACATTTCTTAGGTCCAGTGGTTGTATATTATGCTATTTGCAAAATATATAGTTTGGAGATGCCACAAGAGTGGCATCACAGCTCTCAACAGTCCAGAGTGGTTACTACTGTAACCTGGACCTATATGTTTTTCGTAGAGAAGACAGACTGTAACATGAGCAGTGAAAGAGTTGTTAAGTGAGGTGTGTGATGTCCTGGATCATGGCAGATGCCTCAGTACTAAGTATGTTGAGTCTGCTCAGAAGCAGTAGAGGCATACCTCAACGGGGGGGGGGGATAGGGGGGACTTGCATGTGAGTGAAAGGTCTACGGGGACTACCCAGAAGCAGTGTAGGCGCAACCCAAGGAAGTTATCAGACATCTTTCTGGATGGTCGTTGGACTACACCTAAATGCTGTGGGCACTGCAACCACTGGTGGAATCCTGTGGAAGGTAAGTGACTAGACAAAGGAAAGGGGTATTTGGGCAGGAGGAAGAGAAAATCCGAAATGATATCATGGAACAGAGGGTTTCCACGCCCTAGTAAGCACAAACAGGTATTTCACTACAGAAAGTGTCAATTAACGTCTCTACCATTTACTGCCTTAGGAGGGGCAAGCTTAAACTTGTTGGGAGGTGGTGTTGCAACTATAAGCATTAGATTATAGTTCAAAGCTGCATCAGACTAGTAGGTATGGAAATAAATGCACAGAAAAAGTACACAGTATCTAACAGTGCCTTTCCTCTGAAATATGTGCTCACCAAACATTGATTAACAGGCAATATGAGATTTCCCATGAGACTGGAAAAACAAACCATGCAACCCTGCTAAAGAAATTGGCCGAACTGCTTTGCAAATAATTAATTTCACAATTACTCCCCATGCATATTTGGAGAGACTACAGTACTATTATTTTGAAGTTGTCTGCATGATTTTGAAGTTATACTATCCTCGTGAAAGGGTGATAGTGAATAGACCATTGGCAGGCTAATGATATGATAGGCAAAGAGCTCTACACCTGTCAGAGGCCCTTAGGCATTATGTATTCTACTGGTTGTAAAGTGAAAGGCGGGAATACTTAGGTGCTCTAGGCAAAACGTTTAGCTTGACTGGGAAACAATATTTTCTCCTTCATTTTTCTTTCCTAGTGTCAACCCCCTTCAGAAGAAGTTCCAACCATGTTTCTGTTTTTGAGGCCTGAGCCTGGAGGATACATCAAACCATGGCTAATGCACCAACCAAGAAAAATCACTCTTCTAGCCTCTATGACCTGTGTTAGGAAGACTAACGCGCCTCTTTTGGAGTGTAATTATTATCTCTACCCACCCCACAAACCTAAAAAGTGTGGCATCTGTAAAACTTTCTTCACAAACATATTCAAACACTGATTATGGACTCTGAGAGACGACAAGAAACTTAACTTAGAAAATAAAAAAACTTGTAACCTGAATCTGCTGAGGAGAAAATGTTTGTTTTTTTCTCATCATGAGAAGTTGACTTGAACGACCTATAGCCCCCTGACCCGAAATCCCTTACAACCTTTATTTCCCCACTAATTTCTGGCTTCTACAAAAAGGAACAAAATTGGTCTGCTTGCTACTTTCAGTTACCTGTTAATTGACGGCCGAGGCAGTGGTGAGAGTCTGTAGTATTTCCACATCTTAAAAAAGTAATGACGCTATCAACTGTGCCAAACACAAAATAACCAATAATTTCCATCTTGATCGTCGATGATTCAGGTTAGCTCTCACTCATTCACTACACCGATGAGCACTCATAATCACCAGTACCTCTCAGCACTGTCTGTTCTCACCCATTTGCAGTCATCATCTACGGTTCCTCCACAATGAACAGCTATCAGCGCTTCTATCACATCAATAGTTGGCATCAGCACTACCTAATCAGCACCTGTTGTCAGCACCAATTTGTTAACAAGACACTTCTCGGTTCTCACCAACACATGTGGCTTAATACCACTGCCTACAACAATACAGGCTCTTCAAAATTGTTCTACTCTAGACCCATCTATGCTGTTGGCAGTCATTTCGCAATTGAAGCTTACTTTGCACCAGGTTTCAGAAGACTTACTCTGCAACTAGAAGGGAGCCGTAGAAGAGGATGATGATGGCCAGGATATTTTTGAAATGGGTCAGGCTTCTAGTGGGTCATATTTTCAAGTGGCTGAAGGACCACAGGATCTAAATATCTACTTTTTTCCAGATGAGTCACACACGTATAAATTTTCAGGCAACCAAGGGACTTTTACTCACACTTTGTTACCCACTCTGTTGTGCCGAACGGGCCATAGCCCGTGTGCAGTAAGAAACTAGTGACCCTATACGCCGGGAGGGGTGCCAGGGGGGCTATAGCAAGTGTGTAATGGAAAGCCAGTGACCCAGTTTGCCAGGAGGGGCCACCGTTAGGAAATCTAATGTGCTGATTGGGTCGAAGCCCATATGCAGTAGAGAGACAGTGACCCCATATGCCAGAGGATGCCACTGGGACCAAGCAAAATTTGCTACCTGGTCAGTATTGTAACCGGAGGAAAGAGGCTGCAGTGGTGACCCCTACGGGCTTGCACCGTGACGGAGGATCAGCCTCTGGACTTTATCACTTATCACCTCTCCCCCCCTACAACCCCCGCTGCCTCCACTCACCATGGGAAGAACCAAATAACTTATCCAGCGTGGAGCAGCCACAAATAACTTCCGGTTGCTGCGGCTGCATGACTGCATGTGAGGAATTTGAAGTCTGCCGATCGCAGCCTGTCTGGGCCACAATCATAGAACGTACCACCAACCTGTGCATTGGGCTCGGTCGGGGACTCCTGTCGTTCCGGTCCTGCAGGTTTGGGTAAGACTGATTTCGGGCCAGTCAGTGCCAAGGGAACTTGTTTGTCAGATAGCACTTCAGCAGGAACACTTTTGACTTTTATACCGAGCCAGAGTGGGACTCCTGAGATGCAGACTAGTGGGGCTTAACCTGATTGTCGCGTATAGGTGGGAATCATCACTACTGCTTGAGCTAGGAAGGAGTGGGACTCAGGTAACCACCAAAGAAACACTAAAGCCCTGACCTCATGGCACTGTGGAAATTATTTGTGAATGTCATATTTCCCTTTGTGGTAGTAGCTTTAAAATAAATACTTCATTTTGTTTTCTTATTCATAGTGAATAATATCAGAGTAATCAGAGTATTTGACTAAACAATCAATTATTGCAGCTGTGGTGTGTATTTTTAGCTGTGAGCTTCATATTCACCCGCCTGTTTCTACCTCCCCCCACAACAAGCCTTTGACTGCTCCACCGATGTTACTACTGAGAGTCAAGTGCTGAAGGGATACTTACTCAGTAGCTCGTGCCCCATAGCAGGCCAGGCCATAGGACATCAGGACTGAACAGCCTCAGCCCCGCAGCTGGGAACAGTAGCTCCTGCTTACCCTGGGGCCCTCTGAACAGGGTTCTAACAGCTGGAACTTATGTATTAGCGAAAATCCATGCCACCAATATCGAACAAGTTATGTTATATTATGTTATGTTAAGGGGTGTTTTATATAGCGATCAGCTACTCCGAGGAGTGTCCCGGCGCTTCAAAAACCCTTGGCGGTACAAAAGGTGGGGGCAAAACAGAGCACCTACTGAACATAGAGCAGAGTTTTAAGGTCCTTCCAGAAAGCTAGCAGATTGCCAGTAGATCTCAAAGATAGAGGCAAGGCGTTCCACAGCCGTGGAGCCAGACGTCTGAACGAACGCCCCCCGCACCGGGCATGCCGAATCGCTGGTACAGCTGCCAAGGCCAAGGTCGAAGACCTGAGCGATCTAGATGGCTGATAGAACGCCATCCGCTTTTGGATGTACGCAGCTCCTGTGCCATGAAGTGCCTTGAAAGCCACAGTGAGCGCTTCAAAAACAACGCACTTTCTAATAGGGAGCCAGTGGAGGGTTTTGAGAAGGTCGCTGGCACTGGCTCTCCGATTAAGGCCAAAAATGGCACGAGCAGCAGAGTTTTGGACAATTTGCAAGCGCGTTAGAATAAACTCCGGCATGCCAAGCTACTGCACATTGACATAGTCCAGGCATGAGCCTATCAATGCCTGCACAGTCACTTTTCTGTGATTCAGCAAGAGTAGGGGCAGGAATTTCCTGATCATCTTCATAAGACCAAAGCATTTGCCCGCTAGGCCTAACACCTGAGGTTTCAGAGAGAGGCCGTTATCGACCTGCACTCCGAGATTTTTGGCGACTGCAGAGTCACTGGAGGGGGGGGGGAACATTGCCACCGGCCACCAGGACTTCCACCTCGGGTCCGGTGGGCAGCCAAAAAACAACACCTCAGATTTGTCGGAGTTGCACTTGAGGCTGTTTCGCTGAAACCAATCGAATACAGCCTCTAGACAGCCTCTGATGATCTCGCCATCAAAATGGGAGTCTGTCACACGAGAAGAGAAGCTGGGTGTCGTCAGCATACGACACGATCTGAGCTCCATGGGCCTCAGCCAGTGCCGCCAGGGGGGGCATATAGATATTAAAAAGAGTTGGGCTCAAAATTGAGCCCTGGGGCACTCCCACCTCTAGTGGCGGCTCGTGGCAGAGAACGGAGGGGCCCAGACCGTTTGTTGGCGATCAGCTAGAAAAGACTCGAACCAACCGTACACCGACCCCCTTAAACCGATCTCCCTAAGTCTAGAAAGGAGACAGCCATGGGGGACGGTGTCAAAAGCCGCCGAGAGGTCCAGCATCACCAACATCGCTTTGCCCCCGGAGTCCAAGGTCTCCTTGATGGCATCCGTGACTTCAAGCAGAGCGGTCTCAGTACTCATGTTAGACCGGAAGCCCGACTGTGACTGGTGTAGAATATTATGTGTTTCCAGAAAGCTGGCACGGGTTAGATGGACGTGCTTCTCCACAATTTACGCCAAAGCAGGCAGAAGGGAAATGGGTCTGTAATTAGCGTGTGCCTTGGGATCTAGATTAGGCTTTTTTTAAAGTGGCAGAATAAGAGCCTGTTTCCAGGGCTGAGGCTCCACCCCTGTGCTAAGGGAGAGATTAAGCACCGGATTAACTAAGGGGTTAATCACATGCGCAACTTTTGCAAGGATTTTAGTGGGACAGGGGTCAAGAGGGGAGCCTGATTTTAGTTTTGAAAGAAGGTCCAAGGAGGCCTGCGGAGTTAAGGGCGGAATATCCGCAAGGGAAGGCCTCTCGGCGTCTAACGATAGTACGGGTAGAGACGCTCCCTGGGCTATGGACACATCCGCGACAGAAAAGGAGGCCTGAATAGATTTAATTTTATTTGCAAAAAAGTTAGCTAGCTCAGTGACCCAAAGCTCCGAATGCGAGCTTCTGGGGGTACACCAAGAAGGAGAGATGAAATCCTTCACTATCAGAAAAAATTCTTTGCAAGAGTTAGCAGCTTCCTCAATTCTTCTTGCAAAGTAAGCCTTTTTTTCTGTGGTGATATAATGGTGGTATTCCCTGATGGATTCTCTGTAAGCATCCTTAGATATAGAATCATAGTGCCTACGCCAAGTTCTCTCTGCTTTTTTACATTGCCGCCGCTTCTATGCCAGAGCTGAAGAAAACCAGGGCGCAGAAGCTCTGGGAGAATTAGTGCAGTCGGCTTGAAGGGAGCCAAGTCTGCAGGTGCTCAAGATCAGTTTCTAGAGCGCCAGACAGCAGGCACGGGTGAGAAAGTAAGGCCTGCGCTAGCAGGTCTGGAGATACACAATGGAAGGCTCTGTTGTTCTGTGCTTTGCGGACCTGGCCGCTAGAGCATACTTTTTTCGAAAGAGTGATCTGAATGTCCACTAAAAAGTGGTCCGACCAAAGAACTGGCACAGGGGTCGAGGTGTCAATCGGGATGATAGAGAACACTTGGTCCAGTGTATGACCCTTGAAGTGTGTAGGGGCCGACAGATAAGGAATGAGTCCCACCGAAGCAGTAGTATCACTCATCTTGATACTGTCTGTTGTATCCGCGATTTCCATATGAATATTAAAGTCACCTAGAAGCAGGCAGTGCTGTGATTTTACGCAAAGTGCAGATATTACGGAGTGGAGCTCCTCATGGAAAGAGCCCATAGGGCCTGGAGGTCTATAGACCAGGAGCCCTGAACACGACTGGTGTGGCGACAGGGAAAGTGAGAATCCCAAAGTCTCGCAGCCCGAAATGTCGTCAGTGTCTATAATAGATCACGCATATCGCTTATCCACCACCATAGCCACCCCACCGCCCTTGCCGTTGGCCCTGTCTTTCCTAATGATGACATAGCTAGGGAGAATTGTGAGAAGTTGGCCTGATATATGATGCTCACTAGTTCTAGTGATCACCTTGTATCAGTCCAAACAACCCTTATGGTGATTGGTTGTAAGTCAACCTTATAGACCAGCTATCCTAATGGTAGCATGGACAAAGCAGTCTTTTAGGCTAAACTCTTTTGGCATGTGAAGCCAGCTGTTTTACCACATATAACCCCTTGAATACCAAGTGAAAGGACACCACACAGGTTGTTATGAAAATAAACAAGTATTTATTAACTAACATACACCTCTGAACTCTTTATGAGGTCAGAGGGCTAAGCACATGACAAACTCTTAGGAAAAATACGTTTAAGTTGCACAAAATACAATGGTGCCCTAGGGGCACGACAAACCATATACTAAGTAAGTGGAATGTGAAAGTCAATACTAGGAATGGAGCTGTCCAGAGGCTGTAGGATCGCTGGGACCACGCTATACTAACTTGAGGTAAGTAATAGGAGGCCCACGGAGCGCGTGTGCAGAGTGTGAACTCACACGCGAGATGCGTACAAACGTCTATGGACAGTACAGTTTAAGAAAAAGGTGAGTACGGACGTCCCTGACTAGATAGGACTAAAACGACAGTGGAACTGGACACTAGGAGAGTCAAGCACCGAAATGCTCGTGTTACCTCACCCACAAGCTGCGGGTGCATAGGTGCCAAGTCGTGTCGGGTTCCGGCGTTGAAGTCTATGGAGCCTGGAGGAAAAGATGCTGCAGGCGGTCAGGAGGAAGATGTCCAGTGTGATCCAAGGGTGGATCAGTGAAGAAAAGAACCTGAAAGCAGAGGGGACAATGTTCAAAGTCACTAGCCAGTGACAGGAGTGGAACCAGATGTCGTTGTCGCGATCAGGTGAAGGTGGACGCTTGTCTCTGCAGCCACGTGGACCAGGTGGTGTCTTCGATGACCAGGATGGAGGCACGAGCTGTCCCACACAGTCTCTCGCTGTCGGCGGTGTCGTCTTCGGATTCAGAGTCAACAGGCCTTGGCAAAGACAACCCACGCGGTGAGTGGAAACTGCGTCTGGAGTGGACCAGGAGGGTCCGGGGAGCAAGGGCCAGTCTGGATCAACCAGACCAGCAGTGAAGATTTCGCAGTTCGTCGTCTAGGAGGCCACTAGCCAGCCAGCAAGTGACCAGACAACGCGTCGAGCAGCAAACAGGCAGAAGGGCCCCACGCAGATCTCGTGGATGCTGAAGGGCTTGTCTTCGGTGCAGGAGCTGCTCAGTCCCCAAAGCACTTGGACGAGGATGCCTCTGAAGTCGTGCTGGAGCGAAGTGCTGCTTCTTTCAAGATGGCCGGTCCCACGTGTCTCGTCGCACCCACGGATTTCAGCTGTGCTGCAGATGTAGGTAGAGGTCGGAGAGGTCTGGGAATCCGGGTCTCGTCGGGCTCTGAAGTCTGGATCCTTGCAGGAAGACGACAAAGGGAAGCCGTGGTACGCTGATGGTGCCTGCTTGTGCAGGGTGGACACTCCTTGCCCACAAGGGAGATTTCTTCAGTCTTCTGTGGAGCAGAACATCGAAGTCCAGAGTTTCTTCTTGTAAAGTTGTTCAGGATAATCTAATTTGGAATGGGACCAGCTCCTACCTTTATACGGCTAAAGGGGGCTGCACTACGACTAGGTCCCTCCTCTGGGTGGGACCAGGAAGGGGGGTGGTTACACCCCCTTTCCTTTGTCCGGTCTTGCGCCAGCTCTGGGGCTGGAGTGCCCCAGGAACTGGTTTAGACCGGTGTATGCACAGGGACACCTTGTGTGCCCCAGGCATGTCTCATTCCTTTCAGCCCTGCCCTATCTAATACACAAAATCCTGTCTGGGGTGGTGCTAGCACCTCCCAAGGCAGGAAACCCTTTGTCCAAGCCTCCCTCGCTCGAAGGACTCCCAGCAGCAGGAGGTCAGACTTGTGTCTGTGGTGGCAGCATCCATTTTGTGATGCTGAGGCTCGAGTTAACTTTAACCGGGGTTCACAGTTACATACATGTCGTGTCCCTCTAGAAGGGTGGAATGCTACCCCCGTCGCCAGAGTTGGCGAGGGGGTAGTATTCCAATTCGTATGACACCTTACTCGACATGTTTTGATAATGCTATACCAAAGTTAGCAATAACCGCGAGGATTATAATGCACTTAAGAGTATATGGTATAGCGTTATCATAGAAACAGCTAAAGGACTTGGTTCTGAAAGCTGCAGACAGGCTCAGCTCATGCCAGAGCACCATCTCACATAATTCCAAGCACTCTGCCTTCAGGATTGATAAGGCCTGCCATAGGAGTGACTGATAGGAGGATATAGGAGGATATGTGTCCATTTTAGGGTTAGATATAGGGATACTATATCTAAAGCAAAGGGTGATTACACCACCTTTCCCCAGCTGATTGATCAGCCAGTTGTGTCAGATTTGGATGGCCAGCCAGGGGTGGCATAATACATGCTGCGGCCCCTGGTAGGCCCTGGGTGCACCTATGCCCTGGGTACCTAAGGTACACTGTACAGGGACTGATAAGGTGACTCAGTATCCAATTAGATATGCACCTAAGGTACATGGAATCCATTTTACAGAGAGAGCAGTAGGCCTGGGGTCCTGAATAGCAGGGCCCCAGGTCAACTAAGTTGAAAAACCAGCAAAACACCTGGCAAAAAGTTGGGGGCAACCATAGTCCGATATCCACCTTCCTACAGGAATCGCTGTGGCTATATCCGGACCTGAGCTGCCTCCCAACCATGTCTCAGTCAAAAAGAGACAGGTGGGCATAGTATCTGTCAACAGATTGTAAATATCCAGTGCATGCTTCCCTAAGGACCTAGTATTCAGTAATAAACAGTTACACTTTTTGGGAATGGATTTGGGAATGAGGATGGAGCCATTGCCTGGTAGCCATTTGCAACCAGGGCAGCGTCTTTTCCCTTTAAATAATTTAGGAAAAACCGTGCAACAGGTATTTGACTTAGCCCTGAGAGAAAGCAACTCGTCATGCGAGTATGTTATCATCCTAGCCCAGTCACCCGTCCGGTTCCGGGACGCTGACGGGCGCAGACGGGCTTTCCTTTGGCGCTCCTTCGGCGCTTCCGCTGCTCGCGTCCGCTGCGCGGAAGCGAGTGTGCTTAGTTTAAGGCGTCGCCGGCGCTATGCAGAACCACTAGACTGCCGCCCGGCGCGCCTGCCCCCTCCCAAGATGGCCGCCACAAGCGCAACGCCTACACGCCCCTGCACCCCCTTCAGCACCTAAATCGGCTGACTGGGTGATGTACACTCAGGGCGAGGCAGCGCAGCAAATGCAGCAGGAAAATGAGGAGTGAGTGAGAGGAGCAATAAATAAAAAGCGGAAGCGTCCTAAAGGGCACCCGGCTTTCCGCCTGATACAGGTGATTAAAGAGCTGAATAGAGCGTGATGTACGCAGTACAAAATACAGAACAAGGAAGAATGAAAGCAATTGAACACGTTTGACAGTTATTTAAAAACTGGAAGAATATGTAAAAGGGATGAAAGCTTTGAGGATGTTTTCAAACAGTGGTTTCTGCCTGTGAGCACTATCACAGTTGTTTGTATGGTAAACCTATTGAAAGTAATTACTAGTTCTCTAGCTGTAACTACTATTTTGGAAATCCAAAAGTGAAACTACCTCCGGCTCCCGATATTGAAATCTGGAGAATGAGGCTGCTTGACAATGATTTTAAATATTTTCATGTGCCAAGAAAGGAGTACAAATCAGCGGATTATTTTCCAAGGCATACAGCTGGTGAAAATTAAAGGTCCTTAGCTGAAGTATGGACCTTTGATTTTCACCAGCTGTATGACTTGGAAAATAGGGGATACAGCTGTATATATATATATATATATTTATATATGTATATATATATATGATCAAGCTTTGTAAGAGGCGAAACGCGTAATGGCGGCGGCAGGCTTGCTGGAGACGATTAAACACCTCAATTAAGCACAAAATCTGGGTCTGTTCTTTCATCATTTATTTCGAGAGCTGAGGCGGCTGCTTCAGCGGATGTGGCGAATTTACATACATATATATATATATATCCTACTGATGGTCGCTAGTAGGTAGTTATAGTTAGGACATAATTTCCATAGGAAGAGCGTTTTTTCATTTGCTAATGTCTTTGGCATCGTTTGACGAATCTTCGCGAAATTTTTAAAACCATTACACCACTTCAGCTACTGTGTTGACAGTTTCGAGGTGATTCGTCAAGTGGGGGCCGAGAAAAAGGGGGGTCCCGCAAAACACTTCTTATTTATGTTAATTTCCATTGGAAACTTTAGACACAGCTACAGCCTGAACTGCTGAACAGAATTTCATCAAATGTGGCAAAATGGTAGCTCTCCGTCCTGAAAGCATTATTTTTGTTAAATGATGTACATCCAGTAAAATGTAAAGATTTCTCAGATTTACAACTGTGGCTGCGGTTGATCCGCCAACCCTCCCGATCTTGTGTCCTAGATCTGATTGGCTATCAACACTTCAAACCAGGAAGCCATCTTGTCAGTCGAACCAAGTCACAAGAAAAAATGTTAAACAAGAAAAGGGGGCAGGGTAGAAACACCCTGATCCCCTAGGCTTGTTTCAATCCCAGGGTAAAAAGAAGCATTCTGTTTTAAATTTTCTGCGGGATTCACGGTGGATCCGCAAATCCAGCAGATTTTTTTTTTTTAAACTTCAGGTCCCCGGGTGGGCCAGGTCCCAGGGCAATAACAAATAAAGATGCCAGGGCCCCTGCAGCCCTGAGGACCACCACGTCCCCGGGGCTAATAGATTGGAGTGTGGGGGGCCACACTCTCAGAGCACTGCTGGCGGGGTGATGAGGTCCCCTTGTGTCCTGAGGGCCTCAGGACTAGAGTGGACTAAATCCCCCAAGCAGCAGTGCACCAGGAGGCGCGTTTGCAGAGTGGTGGAGAAAGGGGGCCTGACCTACCATCAGAATACAGCATTCCTGCTATGTAGGACTTACTGGAGGTAATAAGAGGGGTAGTTGGCCCTCAAGCACTTCCTTGGGGTCCAACTACCCTTCTTGTTACCTCCAGAAAGTCACACAGCAGGATTGCTAAGAAGTTGTCCACCACTCTGCAAATGTGCTTCCCGGCGCACTACTAAATGGGGGATAAAGTCCCCTTGGCTCCAGAGGGACCTTGCGGGCCAAGAAGCCCTCCCGGTAACTCCTGTAAGTCCTTCGCAGCGGAATTCCTGAGAGTTGGTTGGAGGCCCAACCCCCTTTCTCCACCCCTCTGCAAATGTGACTGCTAGTTACAAAACCTTATAAATTCTCTAAAAAAACAAAGGTTACAGGGACATTATAGTGAGCAAATAGAATTTTAGAAACCTTCGAAATTCACACAAAAAAACGCAGGTTACAGGAATGTTATAGTTAGCAAAATTCCCTATAAAAAAATCAAAGGCTACAAGGACTTATAGTTAGCAAACAGAATTTAAAAAACCTTAGAAATTCTCAAACAAAAACAATTGTTAAATGGGACGGTTTAGTTAGGGTGACATTTCTTTTGTTCAAAACCAGAGAAATTCAGCTATTCTCGTTACCTGAGTTAACTATAACATGCGCCCCTGCAATGCACTGCATATGACCTCACATATTACATCACTCATGACATGATCAGTGATGACATCATCCCCATCACCTCTGATGCACCCACTCACACCCCTATAGAATCTTTAATACACCCATTGCAACTCCCACACAACCATTCACAAACCCATTGACAGAGTCATACCAGTACTTACACAGTCACTCACTAATTCATAGATCTGAAAGAAACAGGTTAGTGTTAGATTCCTTACCTCAGAATATCCCCAGGCGCAAGACTGGATCCGGAAAGTTTTGCGTAGCAGTGCCCCTGCGCATCGGTAGGCGTCGTCTGCGGCTCAGCGTCCGTCGGCGGCGGCGTTGGCGCCGGGATGACGTCTTTGGAGTACTTAGACGACGCCCTCTCGCTCTGACGTTAGTTCTTTTTTTTTTTACCACACCAGCAAGCGCAGTTCGGGAAAAAGCAGTACTTCTTAGTCAATTTTTGACTAACTTTTTCGATCTCTTTTGGATCCTGTTTCGAGTTGATACGACTCTCGGTGCCGAAAGGGATGCCCGGGTTCAAACCCTGTGCCGACTGTAACTGCCTGATGTCGGTTACCGACCGCCACCGTCATTGGCTTTGGGCCAACAACGATGACAGTTCGTGCCTCGACTGCCAGGCCTTGACGTCGAAGGCTAGGCGGGAGCGGTCCCGTAAGCGCCTCGAGCTCCGGCAGTCGGCCCCGCGCCATTCGCGGTCCTGGTCCAGGAGGAGGTCGAGGGACTGGTCAAAGAGACGAAACTGCTCTTCCGACTCCCCCCGACGCTGGCGCAATGCGGCGCGGGGTTCGGGCGACACCGCCCCACGGCTCCCCCGGAGCAGCAGGCACCGCACCCAGCTCCATACCCGCCGGTCCCTGGGCTGAACGCGACGCCGGAGGAGATCAGCGCCTTCCTCGTGGCCATGAGGAATTGCTCCCCTCCTACGGGCCCTACGGAGGTGCCTCCGGGCCCCGTGGGTCCGTCTGGGTGCCCTAGCGGGCCGGTGGCTCCAGCCCCAGCGCCGTCGGGTTTTCGGCGCGGTCGACAACTAGGGTCCCGACGCCGCTTGGCCCCACTGGATCCAGGTCCAGATCCGGGTCGCCGCTGGTCGACCTTACAACCCCTCCGCCGGAGCCAACCCCCAGGGTGTTCCCTCGACGCCGTCCCCGGAGGACCTCGTCTCCGGTCCCCCCCTCGGTCCGGACCCGCGTCGCTCGCCGCTGCATTCAACACCGACAGAGGGGCAATTCTTCTATGATCCGGCCCTATCCTTTGGCCCTGACTATCAGGAGATGGGGGGCGAGGAGGATTGGGAGGGGTCTGAGGACCCTCTGGCACGGGAGTGCCAGTCTTATCAGGACTGGGCAGTTGAGCTAGGGGAGGCCAGTGGTCTGGACACTTTGCCCAACACTGGATTTGTCTCCCCTCCTACCGTGGCTACGGAGGAGGGGGGCTGCTTACAGCGTGGTGTTGACGAGGGCGGCCAAGGACTTGGCTCTTGAGTGCCTCACTGAGGTCCTCAAACCACAGGCATGCTCTTCGGAGCCTTTACTGCCGTTTAATGAGGCCCTTACTGATGTTCTGTTGGGCACCTGGTCAAAGCCCGCTACAGGCCCCCCTGTACATCGTAACGTGGTCAGACGCCACCGCCCGGCCCAGGCGACCCTAGCTTCCTGTCCACCCACACCACCCCGAGAGCCTGGTTATCCAGGCCTCTAACTCCCAGACTGCATTCCTGACTGCCCCTCCTGATCAGGAATCCAAAAGGTATGACCAGTTCGGTAAGAAGCTGTTCTCCTCACTTAGTTTGGGGTTGCGGTCGGTCAACACCGCTTGCCTTTTGGGCTGTTACACCCACCCATTTGCTGCCAGACTGCCCGGAGGAGGCCCGGGCAAAACTCGCTCAGGCCCTTGCGGAAGGGCGAGATGCAGCACGGTACTCTATTCGATGTGGGCTGGATACCACGGACTCGCTAGGCAGGGCGATTTCCACGACGGTGGCGGTTCGCCGCCATGCCTGGCTAAGGTCCACCAACTTCTCGGCTGATGTCCAGAACACTCTCATGGACATGCCGTTTGATGGCCGTTGCCTCTTTGGCGACAAGGCAGCCAGTGTTCTTGAGCGTTTCAAGGACTCCAGGGATACGGCCAAGTCCTTGGGCCTGTCGGGCCAACGCCAGCAAATTTCTGCCTTTCGCTCCTTTCGTGGCCAAGGAAGGGGCGCCCCCTCACGTCCTGCCAGCTACGGGCCCCAGACTACCATCCAGCGCGGCGGCGGACGTGGTAACCGCCGTGGCAGTGCCAGGGGACAGCGGCTAGGCCAGTCCACATCCACCCCCATAGCATCCACTGCAAAACCTTCCTAGTCCGAGCTTTCAGGCCCATTAAAGCCAGTGGGGGGCAGGGTTCGCCATCACCTCCTCCACTGGCGCATCATCACATCAGACAGGTGGGTGCTGCAAATCGTCCGAAGGAGCTACTCCCTCCCCTTCGAGGCGACCCCTCCAGCCACCCCACCGCAGTACCACTGCGTGTCGGTGGATCACTTGCAACTTCTGCAAGAGGAAGTTACACCCCTCTTGGCCAAGGGGGCCATTGAGCGCGTTCCTGGGCCAGAAGTAGGGTGTGGTTGTTACTCCCACTATTTTCTGGTTCCCAAGAAGGGCAAAGGGGGCCTGCGCCCTATCTTGGACCTGCGGAACGTCAACGGCTTCCTCCTGAAGGAGAAGTTCAAGATGCTGACTTTGTCTCAGGTCTTAGCTGCTCTAGACCCCGGAGACTGGATGGTACTGTTGGACTTGCAGGACGCATATTTTCACATCCCCGTCCTGCCAGCACACCGGCGTTACCTGCGGTTCTCGGTAGACCAGGAGCACTTTCAGTTTACCGTGCTCTCCTACGGCCTTACCTGCGCCCCTCGGGTGTTAACGAAAGTGATGGCGGTGGTCGCAGCTCATCTGCGCAGATTAGGAGTGTCAGTCTTCCCCCTATCTTGACGACTGGTTGTTGAAGGTGGGCTCGCCCCAGATAGGAGTCAGCCACCTCCAGACTACGGCCGACCTCCTGCACCTGCTGGGGTTCTCCATCAATGTGCCGAAGTCACACCTGTGTCCCTCTCAGAAGCTCCTCTTCATCGGAGCAGTTCTGGATTCGGCGCAGTTTCGGGTTTATCCTCCCGAACAGCTGGTTCAGGATATTCAAGCTCTGATTCCGATCTTTCAGCCTTTATCCCGAGTCTCTGTCAGGTTGACGCTGCGGCTTCCTGGGCTGATGGCTTCCTGCATCCTTCTGGTGCATCACACCCGGTGGCGGATGCGGTCTCTGCAGTGGGACCTGAAGTTTCAGTGGGCCCAGCATCAGGGCAACCTGTCCGACCATGTCCTGATCTCGGAGGGCACTGCGAGACAGCTGCAGTGGTAGCTCACGGACCCCGATTGGGTCAGCGGCATATCCCTCTCCCTTTCCCAACCGGAGCACGTAGGGGTGACGGACGCGTCCCTCCAGGGCTGGGGAGGCCACATGGGAGAGGCAGAGATCAGAGGCCTCTGGTCTCCGGCGGAGTCCCGGCTCCATATCAACCTTTTGGAGCTGCGGGCGATTCGTCTAGCACTGAAGGCATTCCTCCCCTCTGTCCGAGGGAGTGAAGTGCAGGTGTTCATGGACAACACCACCGCCATGTGGTACTGCAGCAAACAGGGCGGGGTGGGGTCGTGGACCCTTTGCCAGGAGGCTCTGCGCCTCTGGCAATGGCTGGAACATCAGGGCGTGACTCTGGTGGTTCAACACCTGGCCGGTTCTCTGAACGCCAGGGCGGACGAACTCAGCCGCCGGTGCATGATGGATCACAAATGGCATCTGAACTCGGACGTGGCGAAAGGTCTCTTTCTGCAGTGGGGAGAGCCTTGATTAGATCTATTCGCCACCGAAGAGAACGCGCAATGTCATCAGTTCTGCGCGTTGAAATTTCCAAGGCGGCACTCGCTCGGAGACGCTTTTCATCGCGAGTGGAGCTGTGGTCTGTTGTACGCCTTTCCGCCTATACCACTTCTGCCCAGAGTGCTGAAGATCAGGTGCGACCGGGCACAAGTCATCCTTGTGGCTCCGGACTGGGCACGAAGGTACTGATATCCCGAGCTACTCAGTATGTCAGTCGATCCCCCGGTTCGTCTACCTCTTCAGGAGGACCTTCTGTCGCAGCAGCAGGGAACGGTCCTTCACCCGAACCTGTCCAGTCTCCACCTCCATGCTTGGAGATTGAGCGGCGACAGTTGAGGCCATTTGACTTGCCTCCTGAAGTTTGCAACATCATTCTGGCAGCCAGGCGTCCCTCCACAAAGTCGGTATACGCCTGCAGGTGGAACAGATTTGTGGCATGGTGCACAGCAAAGGCTTTGGATCCCCTTAATGCCCCTCTTTCTGAGGTTCTCCTCTTTTTTCTTTCTCTTGCCCAGCAGGGCTCTGCTCTGGGCACTATCAAGGACTACCTTTCTGCTCTTTCAGCCTTTCTGAGGCTGCCTGATCAACCTTCTTTGTTCAAGTCCCCTATCGTTAATAGATTCCTGAAAGGCATCACACATACGTTCCCTCCTGTTCCCTTCGTGATGCCTCAGTGGGACTTGAATCTGGTTCTTACATTTCTGATGTGCACTCCCTTTGAGCCACTCCACAACTGTCCTCTTCGCCTTCTAACTTTGAAAACTGCCTTTCTGGTAGCCATCACCTCTGCCAGGAGAGTGAGTGAGCTCCAGACTCTTTCTTGTAAACCTCCCTTCCTTTAAATCCATCCGGACAAGGTTGTGTTACGGACAAGGCCCTCCTTCCTACCCAAGGTAGTCACGGCCTTCCATATTGGGCAATCTATCACCTTGCCCACCTTCTTTCCGCATCCCTCGAGAGAGGAAGAGAGGCTCCACCAAAATGTGCGCTCTCATTTTATTTGGATCGCAAACGCCAGTTCCTGGTGTATGACCAACTCTTTGTTGCTTACGTCTGCGCTAAGAAAGGGAAAGCGGTGCACAAGCGGACCATCTTGCGGTGGATCATCTTGTGTATTCAGGCGTGTTACTCCTTGGCTAAGAAGGAACCCCCTGTGGGGCTGAGGGCTCATTCCACTCGAGCCATAGCGACTACAACTGCCTTGGGCCGAGGACATTTGCCAGGCGGCTACGTGGGCCTCACTGCACACGTTTGCACGACATTATTGCCTGGACAGTCAAGTCTGGAGGGATGGCTTCTTCGGCCGTTCCGTCCTCCAGGACTTTCTGTTGTAGTTATTGGTTCGCAGACCCACCACCACGGGGTTGGTATTACTGGGGTATCTATTCTAAGGTAAGGAATCTATCACTAACGTATCTCTTTCAGATGCACAAGTTACTACTTGTGTAACGATATATCTGTAAGAGACATTAGTTAGTGATGGATTCCTTACCGACCCACCCATCCTCCCCGTTCTGCGAACCGATATCTAGGTTAAGGTCACCCCCTTTCAGGGCCCTAGTTTCAAGGCACCAGTGTTGGTTTTTAGCATAGCTCTGCGTTTCTGGCGCAGAAAAGCTGTGTCTAAGAACTGACGTCAGCACGCGGAGGCCGGCGTCTAAGTACTCCGACGATGTCATCACGACGACGGACGCGGAGCCGCAGACGACGCCTGCCGACGCGCAAGGGTACTGCTACGCAAAAGTTTCCGGATCCAGTCTGACGCCTGGGGATATTCTAAGGTAAGGAATCTATCACTAACTAATGTCTCTTACAGATATATCGTTACACAAGTAGTAACTTGTGCGTCGGCGCGCGAGGGCGGCGTCTAAGTCAGACGACGTCATCCCGATACAGGTATGTACTAACCCAAACAGTTACATACACATTCACTTACTTGCTCAAACAAATAGTAGCACATACTCATTCACCAATACAGTCCCTGACAGAAGCCTGTACTGATCCATATAACCACTCTCACATTCACTCACGCATACAGTCACTCATATCCCCAGTCACTCACTTATACTGCCATTCTCATTCCCAGTTACTCACCCATACTGGCACAAGC
Source organism: Lissotriton vulgaris (assembly GCF_964263255.1). Classification (NCBI taxonomy): domain Eukaryota; kingdom Metazoa; phylum Chordata; class Amphibia; order Caudata; family Salamandridae; genus Lissotriton; species Lissotriton vulgaris. The sequence continues at coordinate 1,683,831,728 of NC_141693.1, read as the reverse complement.
ACTCAATCAACCACTTCCATACAGACACTCGCTCACACATACAGCTTCTCCTACAAGTACTCACTAAACCATACAGGCACTGACTCACCCACTCACTCATCCATACAAGCACTCACACAACCACTCACTCATAAACACAGACACCCAGACAACCATAGAGGTAGTCAACCAAACAATCACCCATATAGCCATTCACGTACCCACTAACATGCTCATACATCCACTTAGACATCAACTGACAGACAGATACATTCACACAAATAGTCACTTATCCCTACATTCACTGAGACACCTAATCACTCACTTATACAGTCAGTCACGCACCCACTCAGTCATCCAGTCACTCATACACCCACTGATTAACCAATACAACTAGGTATATATATTTAACACTTATAAACCTTTTTTTAAACTCAGTCACGGGATGATGTCATCACTGATGTCATTTGTACGAGTGAAATGTCAGCCTAACTATAACGTCCCTGTAACTTTTGTTATTTTTTGTGTGAATTTCTAAGGTTTTTTAAATTCCATTTGCTATCTATAGCGTCGCTGTAACCTTTGGTTTTGGTTTAGGGAATTTCTAGGGTGTTTTAAATTCTGTTTGCTAACTATAATGTCCCTGTAACCTTTGGTTTTTTGGGTGAATATATATATATATATATATATATATATATATATATATATATATATATATATATATATATATATATATATATATATATATATATATATATATATATATATATATATATATATATATATATATATATATATATATATATATATATATATATATATATATATATATATATATATATATATATATATATATATATATATATATTCCCAGGAGAATGGCGCCAGGTGGTGACTGGGCACTGCGGATGCCTACGGCGAAGCAATGAGTTCAGTCTCGGCGTACTCATCTTTATGCATCGGTCCCTTTTCAACCGCAGTACATGTGAAGGTTTGAACTTAATTCTGTTACTGGTTATTTTAGACATTGAGACTATTGCCACTGGCCCTGTGTTATTTTAATCATTTTACTTTCACCTTTGCGCTAATTCCTGCATTGAGACCATAAAGCCTGCATGTGCATATCAGTTTTTTGAAGGCCAGTCCAGAGGCACTATGGGAGTGGTAGTCCTGATTGGATATTGTGAGCATAGTCGGTGGATACCATTATGTTTCAAGATCACACTTAGTGCGCAATTGGGCCCCGGGATGCGGATGCCATCTAATATATTTCCCTGCCACTAAAGGTTTGACCTGCTTTTTGTAAAATACACACCACTGCGCAAGCGTTTGCTATTAGCACAGCAGAGGTTATGGAAACTCTGGAAAAGTGAAACTGAAAACGGTTCGGAAGAGCATTCAGGGTCAGAGGTTGTCTTCATTTGGATTCTTTCAGTGAAATGGCAGCACGTTTCTTTTAATGTACTTTACAATTTGCTGTGTTGATGAATGCAATTTATAATGAGACTTTGGCGACATTTTTTCTAAATATAAATAATACTCCCACTATGGCATGTGACCTAAAATTTATTTATTCATGCAAAAGTAACTAGGGCAATCCATGTAATTAGCTGATATGCACTGTGCTATTGGTACATTTCATTTTGCTGTACTGGCAGCACTGTTAACTATCAATGGAAGAGAGCATTTATTTACTGCACAGAGTTGACAATGTGGTAGCATATTAATGAGTATGTTTTTCATGTCTACCATTGCCTCAAGTGGGAAGAGCTATATATATTGTTACAATGGCGCCAATTCAGATTGATAAAGGCTTCCAGCAAGCTGAAACGTGTCTCTCTTATCTCAGGGCTTGAGGGAGGACCTGAGAAAATAAATATTTTCTATACCTTGACTACCACGAGTCCGTGCCTTTTTTAATGGAGGTCTCTGTGGAAGTTGGAGTTTTGTTCATATATATATATATATATATATATATATATATATATATATATATATATATATATATATATATATATATATATATATATATATATATATATATATATATATATATATATATATATATATATATATATATATATATATATATATATATATATATATGCTTTACAGTCAAATCTAGTGTTCATGAGATAATTTAAGAATTTTAAAGAAAGAGCTAATAGATGCAACAGTGTATGATGACATACTTCATGAAGAAATAATGGCTATGAACCAATGGAAACATTTTACCAGTGCAACCTGTAGTAAATGTCCTCTCCACTGTTCTTCTCTGGCTAGACTGTACTATGTTATCTGTGACATCATAGAATGCCTTGGTGCCCCTCACCACACAACCCAGTTTCAACCTGAAGTAAGAAAGAGATATGCTTACGGTTAAAACCCACAAAATGAGTTGACAAAGGTCTGACTGGCATTCTTTTAACAGGCACAATATTAGTATTACCACATGCACTTCAAAAATGTTTGATAGACAGTGCACACAAGAGTCCTACATGGTTGTCGTTAACAGAAAATGATCTCTGTGTAGGAGTATGGTTCCTGAAATTAGATAGTCGAGCTGATGACATAATGTAGATGTGTCATCTACACCAGTATATGACAAGAGAAGAGAAAACCAAAGAATTACACCCCTGAATTGCAGAGGCAATGTTGTACACTGTAGTGGTAGATTTTTGTGGATCATTAGATTTTGGGCAATATTTATGTTTTATTATGATGAGTACTCTATTTCCAGTACTATAACTAGTATAATCAACTTCTACGTCAGTGTATCTTCCTGGTTTGGGCATTTTCTCTGCATGGGACATAGCATTATTCTGATATTAATGAAGCGAGTTCCCGAAAACCTTAAATTACATAGGAGTAATTCACAAAAAAAACCTTTGTTTTGGCCATGAGCCAATGGAATGGTGGAGAGATTAATGGAAGCAGGACAAAGAGCAAAACTCAATAAAGTTTTTCTAAATCAAGCTCTATTTCGAATGATTACAGGAAAACTCCACACAGGTCAACAATCAAGTATCCTTCGGAGCCAATGTTTGGGCAGTCTACCACATTTTCCAATTAAACACCAAAGTGAACATAATGAGATTTTAAGACAAGATAAAGAAACCAATAAAAAAATGAAATATTATGCAGACACGAAAAAGAACACACAAGAACATAAATTGGAGATTTGGTATTGGTCTTGGTCGGGCAACAGTAAGTGAGAAAATTAGAATGTAGAATTTATCCTTCTCTATGATAAACAACAAGATAAGTGGGAGAGCAATTACAGCTCAGGATGAAAACCGGACACAAACCAGAAATTAATACCTCAGGAAGTTTAACTCTGTGAATTCAAGAGATGGTCTAAGGGATATTAGCGACAACAAAATGGTTCAGAATCAAGGACAGTGGAGCCAAAAATGTGAGATGTTGCTTGAACAGGTAAGAGTAATTCTGATAGATACATCTGCCAGTGGATTCCTCACCTTGTGAATATCCCCTTGCGTCAGCAACATTCGGAAATTCTTTTGTAGCTTCGCGCCGACGTGGGCGACATCATAGAGGCACGGCATCGCGAGCGACTCCGCTGACGTCACCGACACCATATTAGGCCCACGCCGGCGTGATGACATCAGTTCTGCCCTTTTTACCGTGCCTTCGAGGCACACGGACGGACCAATGACAGTAGATATATATACAGTATACACAGTACACAAATGTCAAGATAAAACACACACACAGTGTGAAGCCAAGGCACGAAAACATTTAAAATAAAACATTTCCTTTGAAAATAATATATATATATATATATACATATATACATTACATTAAAATTACTCTGGTATAGAAGAGTGGACAACGGGGAGGCAGGTGAGTCAGTGAGGAATCCACAGGTAGGTACTGTATCTACCAGAAAAAGCGTTACCGAAGGTAAGTAACTTGTTCTTCTGATAGATACATCTGCCAGTGGATTCCTCACCTTGTGAATAGATTCCCACAGCAGTCCCCACTCCCGGAGGAGGGTGACCACTCCGCTATACCAAGAAATCTTGGAGGACAGAGCGCGCAAAGCGGCCGCCCCCCCCTCACTTCAGAATCCCAGCAGTAATGCTTCGCGAAAGTGTGGAGGGAGGCCCAAGTTGCGGCTCTGCAAATGTCCTCTACAGGCACACCTCTAGCCAAAGCAGATGTTGCAGACTTAGCTCTAGTGGAATGAGCCCTTATACCCGCTGGAGGTTCCTTACCCGCCAGGGAGTAGCAGATCTTGATGCATAAAATTATCCATCTTGATAGCGTGCGCTTGTGCACAGCCTTCCCCTTCCTGCAGCCAGCAAATCCATCAAACAGCTGGTCATCCGACCTGAACTCTCTCGTCCTGTCCAGGCAAAAGCTCACCGCCCTCTTAGGGTCCAGGCGGTGAAGTCTTTCCTCCTCCTTGGAAGGGTGAGGGGGGGGATAAAAGGTAGGGAGGGTAACGGACTACCCCAGGTGGAAAGGAGTTACCACCTTCTGCAGAAAAGCAGCCCTGGTCCTGAGAACCATTCGATCAGCATGAATGGATAAAAACGGGGCTTTGAACTAAGAGCTTGAAGCTCACTTACCCTCCTTGCCAAGGTAATTGCTATCAGAAAAACAGTCTTGAAAGACAAAAGCCTCAAGGGACACTTGTGTAACGGCTCGAAAGGCGAACCCATCAGGAAAGTAAGTACAAGGTTCAAGTCCCACTGAGGCACAATAAAAGGAGTTGGAGGAAATTTATTGGTAAGGCCCTTGTTGAACCGTAAAACGATAGGTCACTTAAACAAAGAGGGCTGGTCCGGCAAACAAAGGAAAGCCAATAAGGCCGAGAAATAATCCTTAATAGTTGCCACCGCAAAACCCTGCTGGGCCAAGGAAAGAGCAAATTGAAGAATATTGGAGGTGAGGAATCCACAGGCAGATACTGTATCTACCAGAAAAAGCGTTACCAGAAAAAGCGTTACCGAAGGTAAGTAACTTGTTCATTAAAATGATAACTTGGAAGAGAACAAGAATACATAACCAAGAACAGCAACCAGGATTCTCGAGAAATCCAGCATCTGAATGTACAGTCTTAATGGATTTGTATACGTGCTTTGTTTTATCTTTGCCTTGTTCTTTTCTGGGAATGTAAAAAAAGGAAGTGAAAGATATAACATAGAAATGTATTCTGACAGTGATGTCCGTGCCAGTATTTTATATTGTAGTTCAGTTATGCTTGGATATGCAGAGAAACAGTCATAGGTACGATGCTGTAGAAATACCACAGGAGCAACCCTTGGACCTGAATCAACAGGGGTATTAATAAGAACCATGTCCATGAAAGTATCAATAGTACAAGGAGTGAAATACTTTGCCATACCTAGGATGTATTTTAATACCAATAAATGTAAACATCAAAGAAGGTAAAGGATTTGTCCAAGTTTAAACACAACATAGTTTTTATAGGCAATAGTTGCAATACATAGTATTAATGTACATTGCTCAGTACTAATTACAGAGCATGCATTTAGTGTATATAGTGAACAAATGCTGGTAGTTAAAAAAAAAAAAGTGGCCAGAAAAAGTGATCAATCATAAACTAATAAAACATTGAAGAGACAGTTTACAGTTCCATTACAAAGAGGCACTTAAAATAGATGAAGGTCAGAGAAATGTCTATAGTCCTCCTAAGGAATTTAAACTTGGTCATGTCCTTTACCTTTCATTGTTTTTAGATTCAAGGTGGTCACAATATATTGTGGGTATTGACAAAATATCACCTGCATGGGCCAGGCAGCACTGGTTTGCGTTTGTGAAGCCGGTCCATCTAGACTCTGATTGCATTCAGAAGAGACCAACAACGAATCACCATGCAACACAGACAGATACTGCACCACATCCACTGCTGCCTACAGTCTGGCTGCTGAAGAGTTAGATTTTGGTACTTTTAACATTTTAGACAGTTGCAAGCAAATTTTAAAGGTTGTGATACTAGACTGTATGTCCACATCTTAGGCATTTATACTGAACAGTTTTGGATATATGTAACTCACACTCAAGACACCATTTAGGTCAATCACAAATGGGTTCTACCACTTTATTTGACTCATTTAGGACTTTTTTATTCCTCCATTTAAATACACCTGGCTGCAATTTAAAAGTGTACAAGGAGGCCACACATGCAGACCCTTCTCTCTCATAGACTGTTAAAGAAAATTTTGAAGAGTCTGTTAGGAAGTATGCTCCTGTCATATTGGGACCTTGGTGCCAAATGTAATAACAAACAACGTATTTAACCTCAGTAATACCTTTTCTGGTAGAAACTCTACTGAGCCACAGATTCCTCAATTTGTGGATCTCCCCAGTAGCTAGACATGATCCAGCAGAATCGTCCGTAGGAGTTCCTTCCCATGTTCACAGGTGGTATTGTGCTGCTCCGTGTTGGGTCTGTCCAACCCCAGACATGATGTTGGTGCCACTATATGTGCCCCACCTCCAAATGGTAACGTCAGTTTCTTTCTGATCTCCCACTGCGCCGTCAGATCTGGAGCCACCAATATCAGTTTATGGCAGTGTGCAAGCTTTAGGTTGAATCTTATTAATGGACTATATAAATCTATTCCACAGAACAGGGAAGAGGGTGGGTCAATGAGGAATCTGCAGTTTGATAGCGTCTCTAGCAGAAAAGGCATTACCAAAGTTAAGTAACTTATTCTTCTGATAGAGACTTTTAACCGCAGATTTCTTACCTTGTAAATAGATACCAAAACAGTACCTCCTCAAGTAGTGGGTCCGTGGAATGGCTCAGACCTGTAAATCAAGCAGGACACATCGACAAAATGCCCTTGCCACCCGGACCCGACTTTCCAGGTAGTAATGCTTTGTAAACATGTGGAGGGACTTTCTAGTAGCAGCCTGCCAAATGCCTAATTTAGTGTTATCAGCTTTTGCTGTGATGGAATGAGCGTGTAAGCCTTCTGGGAGATGTTTCTTGGGTAACCCGTAGCTGATCGTAATGCATAGTACAATCCATCTTGAAATTGTCGTCTTTTTCACCGCTTTGCCTTACATAGCCCCAGAGAAAACGATTAAAAGTTAGTTGTCCTGTCGATAGTCTCAGGTTCAGTCCACCTAGAAGATAACTGCCTTTGTAGGGTCCAGGCGATTGAACTGTTCCTCCTCCTTGGCGGTTTGAGGATGGTGCATAGGAAGCCGACAAGGTGATGGGTTTCCCTACGTGGAAGAGTGTGACTACCTTGGACAGGAATGCTGCTTCAGTCTGGAGGACTAATCTGTCCAGGAAGAAAGATGTATAAGGGGGAGCCACAAACAATGGTCGGAGTTCGCTCATTCGCCTCAGATTTTATGGTGATGATGAATACTGTTTTGATGGTTAGATCATGAAGCGAGCAACTGTATATTGGTTTGAAGGGGAGTGTGTGATTTCTCCGGGTTGGCCACTGCGCTGCCCTCAGCACTGCAGAGTAACCTTGACAATGGAATCCTATTTAGCCTTAGCGCTACACTTGCAGCAGCGCTCTCATTTACAGCTCGTGATCTTCAGCTTGTGATTTTAAACCTCCTGTTCTGTCATTTAATTTGTAATTTTGTTTGGGCACCTTCCCCCTGATTTTAAAGCCTGACCACGCATACCCCCACTGCTGCCACCTTACCTGCACTTTAATTTTGAAAACTCACCGCATTTCGCGGGTCCTCGGCCCCTGTCTCGTCGGCGGCCATATTAGGTGAGGGGCACAGATCGCGCGCTCTAGTCTGCTTTCTGTTTCTCGAGGCGAGCATAAAGGCAGGCAAATTGAATAGCTCGCACTCCTTAGCCTTAGCGCTACACTTGCAGCGGCGCTCTCATTTTCAGCTCGTGATCTTCAGCTTGTGATTTTAAACCTCCCGTTCTGTCATTTAATTTGTAATTTTGTTTGGGTACCTTCCCCCTGATTTTAAAGCCTGGCCACGCATACCCCCACTGCTGCCACCTTACCTGCACTTTAATTTGGAAAACTCACCGCATTTCGCGGGTCCTCAGCCCTTGTCTCGTCGGCGGCCATATTAGGTGAGGGGCACAGATCGCGCGCTCTAGTCTGTTTTCTGTTTCTCGAGGCGTACATGAAGGCAGCCATGCCGGCGCGCAGCGGTAACGCGCAGCGGGGTCGCCAGATTGACGCCAGAGTTCAGCCCATCTGCGCCCGTCCGCGCTGAGGACGGGCTGCAGGTCGGGCTGGACTCTGCTCCTACTCTTTCCCCTCCTGACGGGATAACCAGGCTATATTCAAGGTCAGAAATTCTCTCACTTAGACCTGCATCCCAGCCCTGTCTTCATCGTTATTCGCCTGAGGGTATCCTGCACTCTTATAGCTGTAGGGCTTGTATGGCCCCTTTTGATTTCTCCTGCAATGGCTCTGTAACATCTCTTCTCCCGCCCAAACAACCTGATGCGCCCTTGAGATCTGGCTTCTTGATTAACGCTCGTTCGCTCATTAAGCACAACGTCGCCTTTCACGATTTCGTGGATGAGCGACAGCCAGATTGGGTGTTTATCACGGAGACCTGGGCCTCAGATACCTCAGGACATGACCTGATTATATTCCTGATGGTTACTCTCTCTATAGACAAGATAGACCTTTGCGCAGAGGAGGAGGCATTGCTATTCTTCTTAAATCCACTTTCTCTTGCCTGACTAAATCTCTATCGATGCTCTCAGATCGGTTCGAAGCGCTATACTTCTGTATTACCCTCTCTCCATCGGTCTCTTTTACAGGGATTTTGATATATAGACCCCCGGTCCCAGAGCCAGTTTCCCTTCAAAACTATTGACACTCTTGGAACCCTACTTTGGAAAAGCGGCTTTCACCATTCTGGGTGATTTTAATTTTCATTTGGATGAGGTCAATTCGAAGGACACAATATCGCTTGTCGATTCACTAGGAGCATGTGACCTCGCCCAGCTTGTGAATAGTCCCACCCATAAGGCTGGGCACATACTCGACGGGGTATTCTCTAACGACACCAGGCTCTCTACTGGCCTCCCGCTACCGTTGGTTTGGACTGATCATTGTGCCGTGCTATTGGAATTTTCCTTTCCTGCCTCATGTACTATTAACATGGGAACCTCTCCATTCATTCTTAGGAGAAATTTTAGGAAGATTTCGGATGAGGCTCTTGTCCCGCTTGTCTCCACCCCCGAATCTTTATTATCAAAAGACGTAGCTGTGGCAGCTCAAGACTTGACGGATTCTATTTCTAGGGCAGTGGAACAACTTGCACCCTCATCTCTGCGCTATGTAGCTCGCCGAAAGCCTACGGCACCTTGGTTTTCTGATCAGTTGCGACTCCTGAGGCAGGGATGTAGGAGTAGTGAGAGAAGCTGGAGGAAATCTTGGGACTCCAATGATCGAGAGGCCCACAAGTCTGCACTGCGGGAATATAAACGGAGAGTGGTGACAGAGAAGCAGGAGTACTTCTCCAATCTCACCAGCTCCCTCTCCTCCTCTAGGGAGCTCTTTAAAATCGCTGACACCTTATGCTCCTTGCAACTCCCTGATCCCGTAGTCCGTTCGCAAGAACTTTGCAATAACATCTCCGACTTTTTTCACAATAAAATTCTTGACATACATGTCTCCCTGGAAGCTCATTGTGATGCTTTGGACCAAAGCGTACTGACTGTCATTTCCAGTCTGGATTCTTTAGGTACAGATCCCTCCTGTTCTCTTATGGAATTTCCATCTTTATCCTTGGAAGGACTGAACCTGTTGCTTGACAGGACCAAATCTGCTTCCCCCCTGGACCCTCCACCTCTGAAAAAACTGAAAGAGTGTAGAAATAGCCTTCTTCCTTCTATGCTTGAGGTAATGAATAAGGCTATTACCCAGGGTTCTTTTCCTTCTGTGTGGAAGAAGGGGATTGTGAAACCTCTCCTTAAGAAGCCGTCCCTCGATCCGGCCTTGCTGAAAGATTTCAGGCCGATCTCCCTCCTCCCTGCCCCCGCCAAGATGCTTGAGGCACATCTGAATTTCCATCTGTCCTCCTTCCTTGAATCATGCGAATACCTTGACAACACGCAACGCGGTTTTAGAAAACGTCATAGTACTGAGTCCGCCCTCACTTGTGTGGTCAATAACATCCGACGCAAAGTGGACTCTGGCCAAACCACGGTTTTGGTTTTGTTGGACCTCACGGCCGCGTTTGACACCCTGTCCCCGGCCATTCTTACATCTCGGCTCAGGGAAGCTGGTGTCAGGGGACCGGCCTTGAGTCTCCTCAACTCCTTTCTGTTGGAAAGGGAGCAGAGAGTGATGCTCGGGAACCACCTCTCCCCTGCCAAGTCATTGCAGTGTGGGGTGCCACAAGGGTCGGCTTTAAGTCCGACCCTGTTTAACATCTATGTGGCTCCCCTGGCAAGACTAGTAAGATCGCAGGGGATGGAGGTGGTGTCCTATGCAGACGACACCCAGATTATGGTGTCGCTGGCTCACTCCTCTGTCAGGACATCTGCCGCCAGTTTCAGGGTATGCATGCAGTATGTGGCAGACTGGATGACTATAAATTCCCTGAAACTGAACGGCGAAAAGACGGAGGTGTTGATCTTTGGGAAGGACCAAGATGCTTGGTCAAGTGAGTGGTGGCCACCTTTTCTTGGCATCTGCCCCACCCCCTCCCAATCTGCCAGAAACCTTGGCGTAATTTTCGACACCTCGCTTTCCCTTTCCCTTCAAGTCAACAGGACCGTGGCCACTTGCTGGGGTGTGATCAGGATACTCAACAAAATCTGTGGGTATCTTTCCCCCCAGGCACGTAAACAGGTTGCAGTTGCCTTGGTAGGATCGAGGTTAGATTACTGCAACTCTCTGTATATGGAAGCCAATAAAAGCCTCATACATCGACTTCAGATTGTGCAGAATGCTGCAGCTCGCTTTGTCCTGGCCCTTCCTAAAACCTCCTCCGCTACTGCAGCCAGGAAAGAACTCCATTGGCTACCTGTCCAGCACAGAATCTCTTTTAAAATTCTGTGTTTGGCCTACAGAGCTTTGACAGAAGGCTCCTCTAGTGCTATTGGCTCTCTCCTTACGCGCTATGTCCCTACAAGAGGCCTTTGTTCTGCGGGACTCTGTCAACTTGTTGTTCCGCGTTTTAAACTAGCCAGATGGGGAGCCAGAGCTTTCTCCGTGGTTGCCCCTCAGCTCTGGAATTCGATCCCTATCGAAATAAAAACCCTTCCCACAATTGAGTCATTCAAAAAGGCTCTTAAAACCTGCCTCTTTAAGAGGGCCTATCAATGAGAGAATGCTGTTGAGTGGGGAGCTTAGCTACTATATTTGATTTAGGCGCCTTGACGCCCACTGGGCTAAGTTTGCGCAAGATAAGATCCGTTTCATTCATTCATTCATATTTGGTCTTAGAGTGTGGTGAACAGCAGTTAAGTGGCTTCTTGGTGAGGAGCGGTTGGGAATGGATGGGACCCTTTGAACAAGGAATAAAGTGTATTCATCAAACCATCTCATCATGTCCTACTACTTTGGAAGACCCTTGTTACACTGGTGTCGAGCGAGGGATAACATTTTATTGCATGGACTTTAAGCTTACTGGTATTAAGGGTCTCAACATCCCATTTACTGATTCACCAGTTGTCGTTGGATTTCTGTTTAAATTTTCTCTTCAAAGAAATCTTATCGTCCTTCGTGGCGGTGTGCCTACTTACTACTTGCTCCTCCTGTGGGCTACCCTGCCCTTTTCACATAATTACTACACTAATAGTCGTCATGAGCCTATTGTATGTGAGTCTTGATGGGGTCTACTCTACGTGAGTCCCGCTTTCTGTGGATTGTGTTCATAAGAATCACAGGGCCTTCAGGATCACAGAGAATATTCACAGTTGTCCCGGAGTGTTGGTTTTACACAAGCGAGTACCGGAGCACTTTTGAGCTCACTGACACAGAGCACTCCTTACCTCGTGCACTACTGGTGTTTGGTGGCGGATCATGCCAAGTTCATTCTCTATCCTTGCGCCGCATCTACAGCTCCGTTCCATCTTCACGTCTACTGGTTCCCGGTTCGCCTGCAGTTTCCTGTGTAGTGTGCTTTGTCAATACGCCTCACTCACGCTGTTCTTTACGTAAGCGCCATCTTGGTTTGGTTAACACAGAATGACGCTCTCAGCGCGATAACAGTGATGCGCATACTATCGTCTTATATGTATGTTTTACTGTCGGTGACAAACACACCAATGTTGCAAATCCACTACACTGCTTGACGTCGTTCCAGCACGGGACATTTTACGCACAACCAGTGATGCACAATCTTATATTGGGCATGTATTTTCACTAATTTTAACCATTGATACACTATTCTATTGGCAACATATATGATCTACGGTTTTTTCGTTTATTCTCCTGTGTAAGTACTTTCCATTTTATTCATTATACAGGTGTTTAGCGGCGCGGAGTTCTGCATACTTGCGTCCCTATGGCCATTGCTATACTGTCAACCATCCTGGACTAAGCTGTTATTTGGTCACTCTAGTAATGTTTTAACTCTTGGTATTTCATGCTTTATGGTTGTGTGCTCTATTTTTTTTGATTCATTGTTCTTAAAGGTGTTTAGCCTACTTTGGGAAATATATCTCGTCAATTGAAAATTCAGAATGTCCCCGCTTCTCCATTTTTTTTGTCACCAGGAGATCCCCCGATTTGGTGGCAAAAGTGGAGAAAAGTGTTTGAAAGGTATGCCAAAGTTTGCGGCACCTCTCTAAGCGCGGAAAGGAAACCAGCTCTTCTTCTACATTGTTTAGGTCCAGAGGGTCAAGAGGTATTTGACATCTTCCTGACATTGTAGGGGAGGATTTAAATGAATAGCAAATTTGTATTGCAAAGCTAGAAAGACATTACTTACCAAAGGTTATACTTTTTGGAACACCACCATTTTGGTTGCAGAACTCAAAAAGAGGAGAAATCTGTGGAAAATTATGTCATTGCCTTGAGGAAATTACCTTCTTTGTGAAGTTTGGTACCCTTATTGAAGAAAGGGTTAGGGATCAGTTTATGTTGGGGTGCAGTATAGAGAGAGTGAGAGATGATTTGTGGCAAACGGATGAACCACCTTTGGACGAAGTTTTATTGATTGCCAAACAAATTGAGCACTCCCGGAAATGTGTAGAGTTTATAATGAAAGAAGAAACTAAAAGTGACACTGTTCGCCTGGTGAAACATTACTTAAAAGAAAAATATAAAAGAAGGGAAGGTAATTATAAAGTAGGGAAGAGAAATAAGTTTCAACCTAAATGTTATAGATGTGGCAAGCTTGGACATTTAGCGAATGGTAAAATGTGTCCTGCAATCAAAGCTGTCTGTACAAACTGTAGCAGAACAGGGCATTATACTAGTGTTTGCAAAACTAAAACACATAAAGGGAATGTGAATGAAATTAAAGATGGTTGTAGCAGCGATAGTGATGAAGAGAAAGATCATGACTGCAGACAAATTATTTTGCAAGTGTCAGGGCCTGGCAATAATGGTCCTTTTGATGTTGTGAAGATTGAGGGTGGCAGAGCTAAAATCACTATGGTCTCTAAAGGATTTTATCTTAATGAACTGAAAGACAGGGTCAAGGTGTTGAGTCCCGATATCAAACAATATGCGTTTGGTGGTGAACTAATAAAACAGTTTGGCTACTTTTGAGGTTTGTTGGAGTCCAAGAAAGGTATACTACTGCGAAAGTGTACATATCACAAAAGGGAGACAGCATCCTTAGCTGGTTTCACCAGAGAGACCTCGGGGTGATTCTAGATCCTCACAGTAATCCCCCCATATTGTTGAAAAAGGGTTTTCAAGAAGTGTCTGGCCAAGATGTTTCTGATGACATGTTTGCCCAAGAATTAAAATAAACATTCCCTAAAGATTGCTGGAGTGAACTTGAATGCCTCAGAGATTATGTTCATTTAATCAGGGATGCCAAACCTTTTTGTCGTATGGTTGCGTGGTGTTCCCCTTGCAGTAAGGGAAGTGATGAGAACTGAGTTGGAGAAACTCAAGAGTGATGGGATCATCGAAGAGATTGAGGGCATGCAGTGGTTGGCTCAGGTTGTAGCTTCATGGAAAGCCAATGGCAGTCTTCGTCTATGCGTAGACTTAAGAGAACAACAGGTGGTGGTTGATAAGTACCCACTTCCCAAAATCTCCCACATGCTCATGTTGTTGAATGGTGCCAAAGTGTTTTCAACCATAGATCTTAAGTTGGCGTACCACCAAATTGGACTTGATGAAGACTCCAAGGATCTTATGGCGTTTGTAACTCTGTTTAGAACTTTTAAATTCGCCAGATTGCCATTTGGCCTAGTTTCCGCATCCTCCGTTTTTCAAAGAGCTCTTGAGAAGGTATTGAAAGTTCATGCAGGTGTTAAAATTTACAATGATGATGTGTTGCTGTTTGGCAAGGACTCTGTTGAGCATGATGTCTGAGTGAAAGAAGTTGTGGAGAAGTTGAATCAAGTCAATCTGACCATTCGACTAGAAAATGCAAGTTTAGGAAGAATTCCATAGACTATCTAGGTCATACAATTACTGGTGAGGGTGTAATACCCAAAGAGGACTTGGTAGAAGCCATGCGAAATTTAACGCCCCCGTCAATAAGGAGGAACTCATGAAATTCCTTGGTATGGCGTAATAGTATAGTAAATTTGTCAAAGGATTTGCTGAGTTATGCGTGAACTTGAGATGTTTGCTACGTAAATGTGTTGACTTTGAATGGACAAAAGCATGTGAAGCAGAATTTGAGGGAATAAAAAAAAGTAACTGAAGCCCCTAAATTGCGCCACTTTGACCCTGCTGGGAAATCCGTCTTAATCACAAATTGCCAGCATGAAAGGATTAGGAGCCGTTTTACAGCAGGAGGCTGATAATTCAGAAAAAGTTATTTCCTGCATGCTAATCCAACTAATCATGAAGCTGCTGTCATGCTGTTTTCAGCATGAGAGCAGCTTCAGGATTGGTTGGAGCAGGCTAACACAGCTCACATTTTGAGCCTGGGTGCCTGTGCCTACAATCCCCCAGAAAGTATATAGGGCTGGAATTGCTGGCTCTGAAGTGCGCATGTCTGATAGACCGGCAGTAGACAGCCGCCAATCATTCATGCGTACTGCGCACCTGCAGATGTCATCCTGCAATAGGCAGGAATCTGCCTCGCCCCCACCATCACACTTGCATGGCCGTCGAGCACATGGAATAATAATAGAATAATATTATTCTTTGTTTACCTGCTGCATATCATGCGGTGCAATGCTCCTCCGCCTTAAAGGAGGAGCCACCGCTGGGTTCTTGTCTGGATTGCACTGGGTTCAGGACCTTTGTCAGCAAGTTAGTCTTAACCTCTCGAGTGGGCAAAGAAAGATTTAACAATTAAGCTGCTTTCAAAATTACTATCTCAAAGGAGGTGGCCATAGGATTAGGTGAAGACATGCCAATGTCTGGCTAAGTGCCCAGATCATTGGCAGTCTGGAGGTTATCAAGTATGTTGCCAACATCCTCATACTGGTTGTCTTTGTCATAATTTGGATCCCTGGTGTCATATTGTGGGGCATAAGTGTCTGGTTGGGCACAATATTGGACCCTAGGAAGTGGGGTATGGGTCTCTGAATCTGATACAACTATTGGTGCCATATCCAGCATCAGTGACATTGATATCTGTGTCAATACCTGAGCTGGTGGTATTGGTCACGATTTTGAAGATGACATCTGTGGTGGCACCATTGCCAGAGCTGGCAGCACCAATCCCGGGGAACGGGTCTGCCTAAGTGTGAGGTCAAGGACACAGTCTGCTTTACGTTTGGAGCCACCAACAGTAACCTAACTGAAGACCCCCACACATCTGTGGGGCCAAGAGGCACTCCAGAGGGATCCGGTGTGGCACCAAAAATCTCCTATATAGTTATCTTAAGTTGATGTAGCTGTTGCGGTGTTGCTTAGTCTTTAGGAAAAGGCCTAAGCGGGATTATGTAAATATGTAAATGTAAATGTGCATGTATTTATATAGCGCAAATTACCCACATCGCAGGCATCTAAGCGCTTGCTTAGGGAACCCGTCCTGGTATTCCCCTGTGAGATAACCTTGGCAGGGTATCCACAAGGTGAAAGCCAGGCATCCCGCCGCGAGGGGCCGTTGTGGAGATTAAGCAAGCTATTGCCCAGAGTCGCAGAGTGTGAACCCGTGAGTCGAGTAGGCACCAGAGCGAGAATTATCGAGTCCGTGGAATTATTGAGCCCAAGCCCCGTCGAGGCGGGGAATTGAACCCTGGTCCAGGGCCGATCTCAGCTTCCGGGTCTGCCGCCTCTAACCCCTGAGCCACACTTCTCCTTCCTTAAGGGAGCAACTCTGTGACTTAGAGTTGCCTGGAGCATTGCACAACTCCGGGGAGGGGGGGGGGGGGGTGGAGGGGGCCTAGCGGTATAAAGAAGACTCGTGCTTGTACTTTTATGTTTTTATCCCTGAGCCACGTGACCTTGATGGCAAATGTTCACAGTAGCGGCCTCTGGAGCGGGAGCGCTTCCGCGCCCTAGACTTTGACTGGGACTGCAGTGACTTCATGAGTGCTTTGGTGAACAACGGAAATTGGTGACAGCGAGTTTGACCTCATAGTCTTTGATGGCCTTTTCGTTCATCTTAGCGCATCATAGACACATCGCTGACTTGTGTTTTGAGCCAAGGCACCATAGGGAGATTTCATGGCTTTCTGTTACCAACATCTGCCAACTACAATCACAACATGGCTAGTTTTGGAAGGTGACATTGGCTGCACACCTGAGATGTTTCTTGAGGTAATATCTTGATCAGCTGTGACCAGCTTCAATGAGCTCTAGATCCGTGTCTAAAGGTGAGGAAAGAAAAAAACTGACGTCAGCGTGCAGAGGTGGTGCACTTATATTGGCCCACAACTTCATGTCAGAGGTGGAATGGATATGACGCGGAGCAGCACAGCGCCAATTCTTAACGAGTGAAGGAACTGCTAGAAAGTTTCTGGATCCATTCTATCACCAGAGTAAATTTACAAGGTGAGGAATCTGCTCTTAGAAGTCTTTATCAGAAACAGCTTTTTGGATTTTAGTAATTATGAAAAATACCAAATGACAATTTCTGAATTGAGCATCAATACGTAGTAAGCAACGTCGGAACCAGCTTTCAGATCTTTGGGATTCACAATTTGCCTTTGGGTAATCACTAAAAATGGCTCTGGCACAGTGACTGATGACATCACAGCCAGGAAATGCAGCCGCAGAAGCACATTTCTGGCCAAAAAAAGAGACAACAGAAGAACAGAGCAGAAGAAAGTAGAGGAAAGGCAAGATGAGCCATAGGAAGCATTAGTTCTGACATCGAATTTGAAATATTTGTTGGTGATTTATAGTTGCTAATTATATGATGTTGGGGAAATCCTCATTACCAGTGGCCACTAAAAAGATAATCTGGCAAGTAATCGAGGAGAGGATCAATCCATTTGGTTTGATACAATATACTGTTGGTGAAATCTGCAAGCCTTGACTCTATCTCTGGTCATATCTGGAAGAAAAGCTAGCAACCCAGAGGAGAGTTACAGGTTGCATTGGAGGTAACCCTTCCTCTGAACACTATCTATCCCCATATTGGAGATGCTTGAAACGCCTTTCCTGCTGGATGTATTGATTACAGGAGTCAACACAGTTGATAGATCTGTGCAACTCGCAAAACCACATATTTACTGAGAATGCCTGTCATATAGGCAACCTAGCGATAGATCCCAAGAACCTAGGGCGACCAGGTCCAAAATATGTTGCTTGTCAAGTCATTTTTTATTTTGCATTCTTGAATTGGTCTGGATTTTATGTAGGAATAAACATGATTACAAGTCCCAAGGTGGAAAGTAAAACCCTTTACGAAATGGTTTACCCACACATGGACCTTAGAGGTTTTTGAACTCTTTACGTGTTGCACATACTTGTTTGTCACATCAAGCACATACACAAGAAACCGTAAATCCAGACCGGTAAATCACAATAATGGTGAATTGCATTGTGTGACTTGTAGTTGGCAGGTTCACGTGGTTAGGAAAATGACACAAGTGCACTGACAGCACAGCGATAGTTGTACATATAAAGTTTAAATTCTGACACGTGAAACCACCTCACTTCAAACACTGTATGCATGTCATGCAAACATGCTGTAACGCAAGGCCCCTATAACAGAATACTAAGCGGTGCCTTTTCCAATAGAGGTCTCATTTTGAGAGGAGGAAGATGAAGAAGACGTGATGGTGGAACAAGAGGGACCCAACATGGGATGGCCAGTCTCCTCTGATAAAAACTCAAGCTGAAAAGCCCCCACCCCCCACACAGACACACACACAAAAGCTGCACTATATTCTCTCCCTGGACAGCCAAATGAAGCAGTGAGGTCAAGTCTCCTGCAGAAGAGACTCATTACAAGGTGGATGTCTCTCCCAACTGAGCAGACAACCATTGGTTGGTTGCGAGGTACAGGGGGATTCAGGTTTTTAAAAACATATTTGCAGAGGACCCAGTGTTACCAATTGAAACCCTCGCAGTTCCTGAACAATAAGATCGGGGCATGTGGAAGACAGTGTAGGACGTTTTCAGAAACATTAGGAAAGGTCAGCAGGCAATAGCCTGCTGACCTTTGTCTGATGCTTCTGAAAACGGAAAGTATGACTGGGGCAATGACTGCTCTCTTTGGAGCAATTCATGAAGAGTACTTGGCACAACATCAGAGTCCACACACTTTGCAGGTGGATATCAGGACATTGGGAGGTCACTGGAGTGGCAGTTCAGTGTTGCTGGTGCATTGTTTTGGCACACTGTTAATGTATATTTTTGATCTGGGGCACTTCAGTGGGAACAAGGCAAGGGTGTAGTGCAGGTGACCTCAGCACTTGAGATATATTGCTACTGGGAGAAAGTGGCTGCTTCTTAGTGTAGAGGGCCCCACCTACGCAATGTCTCTTGCTCAGCTACTGCACAGTGCACAAGGTGGTTTTGGAGATCAGCTTCGGCTGGCGCATGTGCAGAAACAGCAAGTGTAGGCAGAGGGAAGATTAGGCAGAAGGAGTAATCATTTCACAACCTATTCTACATTTGCATGTGACTATAACATGTTTATTTTGCACTGTTAGTGGTAATCATCATCAACTGAATTGGCTGCTGTTACTTTCCGTTTTCAAGTTTCACCGGCGAATAAACAGGAAGTTCATGTTGAGAACTGAAACTGTGTACATTTGTCATTAAAACAAGAGTATGCCTTGTTTACCAGTTACACCAGAAATGGTTGTTTGGGTGTCTGGTCGCTTTATCCCTCCTTCTGTAGCTCTAATTGCATCTTGACATGGGTTTGCTTGACGTGGAGGTGGGGGTTGGGGTGAGCGGAGGTTGGAGTAGGGTTTATTGGTGTCATCATACTCAACATCTTATGCTTAAATCCGAAAGCCTTTACTGGTTGCAATGTTATGCAACATAACACAGCAAGCTATCATCTTACTGCACGTTTCCGGTGTATACTACAGTGCACCTCATTTTTTATGAAGGCACCAGAATCTGCCTTTGATAAGGCCTGAAGTTAGCTCCACTACAGACCAATTTGCCTGTGCTGAAGTTTATATCCCCTTATCTCTTGGTGGCTGTGGAGGGAGATATGGTGTCAAGAGCCAGTAACGACTGGTCTACACCCTGCCACAAGGGGTATGATAAATAAAACACCAGTGCACATCATATGTAGCCACTTGTATCCTCTGTGCAGTTTAGCACTCTTTCTCCATCAATGTTCTTTGTCGGAATACATCTTATCATTTCCAGAGAGCCAGGTTGTATCAACAGTTCAAATTTTATTTCTTAGACGACAATGCTCCACAGCCGACGTGCATTTCGCCCTATTCGGGCTTCCTCAAGGCTTCTTTCTGGCGTGTTGCACACTATTCTTTTGTAGGCGCCGCGTTTATGAAATGTATCGTTTCTTGATATAAGATTCATCAACTATGTCAAATAAGTGAGACGTCTATAGACTGATCCTCTGTTTTATGATAGTTCAGGGAGCCATGATAAGTTCCATCGTAGTAGTTCTAAAGTCCATCAACATGCCATGTCGGTTTTCCGGCGGGGACCGGAACACCGACATGGCATGTTGATGGAGAAAGAGTGCTAAACTGCACAGAGGATAAAAGTGACTAAGGTGATGTGCACTGGTGTTTTATTCTTGGTATTGTGACTTTCTGCTGCAAAAATTATTTGTGGACAGGAGGTCTTTGTGGATGCTCTAGGTGGATGTGCATCAAACTCCAAGGTTGCACTCAATATTGAATGTGTTGAACATGATAAGTGGTTGAAGTTGATTTGATAAGAGAACGCCAATTGATGTGCAGGTCATTGTCTAGCAAATCCACCCTTCTTAGTATTTTGTACAAGGGGTTTGATGTAGGTAACCATGTAGGAAAGGTTGGGATACATTATTTAATGTTTCCATCTCCAAAGGTGTTCTCTTGCATGGGAGTTGTAAAGCACGAAATGCTGAAACATACCAATCATGAGTAATGCTTCCAAGGTAGCATTCAACAAAGCTTGGTATAAGACACTTGGAGTTACATGCCACCTGTATGTTCAGTGAATGCTGGTACTTTATGCACGACCTAATGACTTCTGGAAATTGCGCAGAGCAATACAATCCCTGCTTGGTGTCCTGAAACACTACTGGTGTGTTATGGAACTATATGTAGGAGAAACGATACAATCCTAAACTCAGTCTGTTGAGCACCTTTCAAACATGGATAGGTTTTTTTCCTACCTTTTTCATGTATTCGTTTTTACTGTCTGAATTGCTGCATGATTGGTCTACAGTAGATTATCATTATAAGCTTCAGCTTACTTGTTGCCTCTCAGTACCACATGTTTTTGGACAACCAACAAACATTATATAGCCTTGTGACCAGTTCAGTCTGTTAGATGTAACAGTATATTACTTTTGTAAATCGTCCACTTACCAAAAACAAGTCAGATAAAAACATTATCTAATTCTATTTTTTCCTACTTATTTGTGTTCTTTATTTCAGTGATGAGTTTCTTTGGGGAAACCATGAGCAATTGATATACAAATAACCCCTTGATGAATTCAGAATTGTGTCTCCTTTTTAGCTTTCCTGGTCCCTCAGTCGGTTTCAGGTCTGTTTCCACCACACACTGCAAATAGGTAGAAATCTCAAGAAATTGGAAAATAGACTACCACATATGAAATTGAAAACTATGGTAAAAAGACTTTTTGTTGTTGTTTTTTTCAACTCTGATTGTTCCTGAAAGCAGGGACGATGTAGATCATACCACAGCAGGCCTTTTGTTGATGCCATTTTTGGAAAGAAACCACTATATACTTTCTTAAACGGCATTTTTTCCCATTTTTGTTGCAAAAAAAGAAAATAAAACTTTTGGCACATTTTACCAATGTTCTTGGTTCCCTCAAGGTGAATACACAAACGCGAAATAGCTTTAGAATCCCCAAAAGATGGAGGAAAAAGACTCTAATTTAGCCTGCATTTCTTTTTTCAGAGAATTTTATTATGAAGGATTGATTTAACGTGAAGCATCCAAAACATCCACAAAAAGGACTCTGTGCTGGGGGTAGCAAAACTTGAGCAGCTAAGGGGTTAAAGCTAATGTGATTTTACGTACTAATCCACGTTTGCCAGATTTGCTGTTCTCTTTTCCCTGAATCCTCTACTGTCCACAGAGAGTGCATTATACTCTGAATCTGAAGGGATGCCAAAAAATTCTACTTTGACAAGAAAACACTTCTTCTGAAAAGTTATTCAACTCTTCATTTGGTCTCCATAATAAACAAAAAAGCAAGCCTTAAGAAAACACTGGCTGGCATGTTTGTTTGTAATCTCTGTATCCTAACAAATCTGGAAGATCAATTCATAGTGCTGTTAGAGCATTCACTACGATAGAGAGCGCTGGCACAGCAACCTTTTCTGCTCGCATCTCACTGATAAACGTACATAAAGCAACTACGTAAGTAGTGACATATTTTTAAAATAAAGAGAGACTCATTCCTGCAATCCACTTTGTTTACTACCACACCTGCTTTCTAGTCATAATTCAAGCATGTGATTTTATGAAAGCACCAAAAGTGTCGAAGAAAAGTTTCTTACCTGTAACTGTTCTCTAGATCTAAACATCGATTTGCATGCGCTAACCTTTTCTATTAAGACTCTTCTTGATTGTTTTTATTATATAGTGCTTCGCAAATCTGAAGCTTAGCTGCTTCTGAGTGGAGTAGAGGCCCACCTTTCTCTGAATCACTGGCTGCAGTTTGGGCCACTTAAAATAGGGACAGATTGCTTACAGGGAAACCATTGTTAAATAGGTGTATAGGAACACTGCAGTGTAAACGTGGACTACTAAGAGTTCCTACTCTGATAAATAGGAATAATTCCAAGAATATCGAGCATGTGAATCAGAGAGTGGGTCCAAAACTGGAGAACCATAGGTCAGGTAAGTAACGTGTTCCTTCTTACCTAGATCCTCTAAACATACACACCTCCTTGGATCACTAACTCCGACACATCAAAAGGATTCATTCACCATTCATGATGTTACTGAATAGATGCTTGTTTAGTTAATTTATTTTGCTATGTTAGTTTCTGTGCTACTCACAAAAAAGGCAATTGTAAGAGTGACATAAAAGTGACATTGAACGCTTGTGCAAAGAAATACTTTTTTTGGGATAATTTCTTGGTTGCAGAGATAAACAATTATTGCCATTTATTGTGAATTTGTGTTAAAACATTTACTTATTCAAATCGGGCATCCTGTATGTGTATTAAAGTAAACCTTATCTCTTTTCTCTGGAGTCCTGGAAGGTTTGTTGCATTTAAAAGCAGCGCACTCGAGCAGCTCGTACACCAGCAATAAAGACACGGCCAACTCTCTGTCCACAGGCTGAGCTACTAAGCCCTTCACATCCTTTTGTTATATGGTTTAAATCATTCCCTACACATCTATGCGCAGTGCTCCATTGCTTTGTAGAGGCTTAGTCCTATGTCAGTTTAAATGTATACAGACATACATAAAATCCTTTGTTTTTATGACTATTTGTAACAAAGCACAACATGGCATGTATCCCTATTTTCCTAATAACCATTTTTTCACTTGTTTATTGAAGTGCATTTGATTCCATGTTATTAAACTTTGAGTGATGATTGAAAGTCTTACTTTCAGAAACCATTGCTAAATAGTAATTATACTTTAGTTTTACTTGGGTACATGGAAATCGGCAAACACTCGGTTTACTATAAAAAGAAAGTGCCAGGCTAGAGACCAACAGCCTCTTACTCTAAAACACAACCAGTAAATTACACTTATTCGAGAAGTCTTTTTGTTAATTTACCTTTTTTAACTGAGAGCATCGGATTTGTTATGTTATGTTATATGGATATTTATTGCGCGCACAACTACTCAAGAGTATCCTGGCGCGAAGCATAACCACAGAGAAGTCAAGAGCTGAACAGCAGAGCAGAACAACTTTAATAGGCTATGTTAAAAAGATGGGTCTTAAGGAGTTTCTTAAAGCAACCAAGGTCTCTAGTGTCCCTAAGAGTGAATGGGAGGGAATTCCAGAGGGCAGCGGCTTTGACCGAAAAGGATTGACCGCCCAATCTGGTTCGCCGGAAGCGGGGAACTACCATCCTTCGTTGGGAAGCCGACCTTAGGTGGCGGCTTGGGACATGGAAAGTAACTCTTTTCTTGAGGTAGGCAGGACCAGTATCGTGAAGGGCTCGATGCGTGAGTACCAGGGCCTTGAATTGGACTCTTTGGGCCACCGGCAGCCAGTGAAGAGTAGCCAGTTGATGTCTTATGCTGTTTCTTCTAGAAATACCCAGCAGGAGTCTTGCGGCAGCATTCTGGATAAGCTGAAGTTTATTAACCAGAAAGGAAGGGGAGCCCAGATACAAAGCGTTAGCGTAGTCCAAGCGGGACAATATGAGGGCCCTAGCGACCGTTTCTTTAGCTGGCTGGGGTAAGAGAGGAAAGAATCTACTCAGAGATCTGAGGGTCCCGAAGCAGGCACCCGTCAATCGCTTGATCTGCTCTGCGAACCTCAGATCTTCGTTAAACCATATGCCCAGATTCTTGGCTGGGCCACCTTCAGAGAGGGGACGGGGAAAATCAGGTGGCCAAATTAATTCAGTGAATTGGCTTGGAAATTGGCCGTATAGTAAAATCTCTGATTTTCCCTCATTGCATTTAAGTTTGGCATGAGCTAACCAGGTGAAAACGGCAGCCAGGCATTTTAGTGCGACATCAGTTTCTAATGTCGTGTTGCCCCATGTAAACAGGAGCTGGGTGTCATCGGCATAGGCCATAATTTTTGCACCCAGCTCCTCGGCCAGGTAGATCAGCGGGGTCATATAGATGTTAAAAAGAAGTGGGCTCAAAGTAGAGCCCTGTGGGACCCCTGTCTGAACAGACCTGGCCGAAGAAGAGTACGGGGGCATCCAGACTTGTTGATAGCGGGAGTCCAGGAAAGATTCCAGCCAGGACCACACAGCCCCAGTGATGCCAATCTCAGTGAGGCGGGCCAGGAGGAGTTGGTGAGGAACCGTATCAAAGGCGGCAGAGAGGTCCAATAAAATTAGCGCCGCTCTGCCACCCTTGTCCGTACACTCCCTAATGGCTTCCACCACCTCCACCAAAGCTGTCTCAGTGCTGAAGGATGACCTAAAGCCCGACTGGGCTGGATGTAACGCACCAGATTCCTCCACAAAGGCATTTAGCTGCCGAAAGACAACCTTTTCGCAGACTTTCGCCAGTGCCGGGAGCAGGGAGATGGGGCGGTAGTTGGCTGCAATAGCGGGGTCTGCCGAAGGTTTCTTCAGGAGAGGCAAGAGTTTGGCTTGCTTCCACTGCTTAGGTACCACTGCCGATTGTAAAGACCAATTGATCAAAGTAGTGACCTCAGAGCCTACACAGTCCGCTACTCCCGCCAGAACTCTTGCCGTGCAGGGATCCGAGGGGGAGCCTGATTTTAAAGATTTTAGAAGTGTTAGGGTGTCCAATTGATCCACCATAGTGAATTTGGTAAGGCAGCTACTAGCGGGGGCGCCGGGTGTCAGCTCCGGGGGGAGTGAGGCAGCAGTACTCATAGCTAATCCCTCTTCAATAAGCCTGATTTTATTGATAAAGAAGGAAGAGAGCTCCTCACACCATTCGGCGGAAACCGGGATCTTTTTATGCTCCGCTATAGGTGAAAGAAAGCTTTGAACTATAGCAAAGATTTCCTTATCGTTGTTATCTGCTTTTAGGATCCTAGCCGCAAAGTAAGCCCCTTTCGCAGTCTTGACTGCTGTGTAGTACTCTCTTTGGGCTACACGAAGGTCTGCTTTAGTTTGCGGGGAGTATGCAACCCTCCAGAGCCGCTCCAATTTTTTGCAAGACCATTTTAGTTCTTTTAATGCTGGCGTGTACCAGGGTTGGGAAGGAAGCACGCGTTGGGAAATGTTCCGAGCCGGTTTGGAGGCAGTCACAACCCCCCGACTGACCCAGCTGTAACATTTTTAACATTTGTAACATTGTATTTATATTATTTTGTGTCCAGCAAAAAAGTTATGTTTTCACTTTTTGCTTGAAACAGTGAATGGGTGAAACCGCTGCCCTCTGTTTTTCTAGAAATCAATATCTTAAGGTAAAATTCATTGACCAGAGAAAAAGGAAAATAATTATCTGAAGTAGGTAAAAGCTGTGTATTTGGTCTTCTGATCTGTTGGATTGGTTGGGTTGGGTTTAGTGACAAATTCATAATGACGCATAATGGTTTCAACTAACTGAGAACACTTTAACATAGATATGGAAAAAGCTACCCTATAGCCCAATCAGAGCTATATAATTTCCATTTTCAATTGGATGTAAACATGTTAATGTTATAGACCTGTTAAATTTTCTCATGACTTGTTGCTAATGAGGAACTGCTGAAAAGCATCAAAAGCCTGTGTCATAACGTATAATGTTAATGCTGATTTGTCTCTTTTCATTCCTCGTACAACCTCAGAAAGGGAAGGTGAAGGAAGCAGCACAGCGTTACCAGTATGCTCTAAAGAAGTTTCCCCGAGAGGGCTTTGGGGAAGACTTGAAAACTTTCCGAGAGCTGAAGGTGTCTCTTCTCCTCAATCTCTCCCGGTGTCGGAGGAAAATGAATGTAAGTGCCTTGCCTTTTTTACTGGGGAAGGATTGGGATAATCATACTCTCTATGCTGTGCTTGGGCTGTCAACATTTACTTATAACCACTTTGAAGAACCTATGATCAGTGAAACACAGTTATGGAGGATAGAGGTGTGATGTCCTAGCACCACAAATGAGTTACAAAATCTAGGGTTCTACAACATCTACCCAGTAGGCTCATTAAATTCTCTTTCCATATGCTTTGAGAGGTGCAGGCTAAACACCTATAAAAAGTGAAGAGAAATGTTGTTTAATCTGTTAAGAGAAGTGTCTGCAGTTTCTATATTTGAATACAGTGTTTCATAGGTGGATAAGGCCAGGCATCAGAAAAGAAGAGCTGAACGAAACATATTATTGTGCACTATCAATAAAATCAGACACACCATTTTTCTATCTTTATATGGTATTCTATATCTTCTTTTCTAGTTATATCTACTGTCTCTGTTCCTTTTTTTAGATAAATTTCCCTTCACAGGACACTTACAGAGAAGAGTTTAAATTAATAGGTGGGGCCAAGGAGGTATTTATGGGAGAATTTAAGAGTCATTAAAAGTGTAACCATGTAAAACATATATTCCTGATTTTAACTTTTTTTCTCACCTGCTTATGAGGACACTGTTAACTTCCTGGCGAAGACATTAACCGTACCCAATCAGTTTTTCAGATTGAAATGAGTTTTACACACTTAAGGAGCCTTCTTTTCAATTGAATATATGTTTATAGGGGCACGGGGACCGATTATGAATATGCAAGATCTTCTCACACACTTTTTAGGGAAAATCTCTGGCTAACTGTCTCTGCATGCTGTCCTAGCATCCACTTCTCTTCTCTGTCACCCTGGAACCGTTAATGGCATGGAATGCGGATCGAAAGTGCAATGCACAGATCAATCATAGCAGCAGCCATGCGAAACAAAGAATTTACTCTTGTGTGAGAAATATAAAGGAAATTCCTGCTGCAGACCTACAGCATATCGCACACCGTACTCGACTGATGTTATTGCTATTTTCGGAATCTATAGGTAGTTTGCAAAATTGTGAGCATTGTGGACAGCCCATTTAAAATAAAACATTTTTAAAAGTTAAGAATTACAAGACTGAGAAGACTTTTTGATTAGTCTATCTACCAAAAGTTAAAATATTAGCATTAGGAAATGACGTCTTTGATTTTTTAATTTTTTTATTATTTTTAGAATTGTACGTCACCTCTATATTAAAAAGTCATGTCCTTATTCCTATTTATGTTAAATACAATTTGTATAGCCCTACCATTCCTACAGACAATAAACCTATGGATTGGCTAGTGCCCGACTTGAAAAAAGGAAAATGCATATCAATCCAAATCCAGTTACAAAATATTTCAACAACTATTGTCGATCAGCTAGATGTTAATAGCCATTGTGTATCCTGCTTTAAAAGTCAGCAGGCTAATTTAGTGCTCATCATATCCAGCAGAACATTAAGTGGTGAAAAATGGCTTTGCAGGTGAGCATTTATTTACTCACTCTTCGGCCTCTAATAAATATTTCGTTTTTCTGTTGATTTTTTCCCTTCTGTTAGTTAAGAAGTCTGTGATACCAAATTATTCTACTATCCCCTTCAGTATTTCATTCTCGCTTCTCTTCCTTCCATTCCTTACTCTTATCCACACTAATCCACTTGTCTTGCTCAAACACACACACACACTTTTCTGGTAATACCCTTCCCTGTATCTTAAAGGAATAATTTGGTCTCTTTGGGATTTTTCAATAACCCATAATATAGCTCCACAGTCTTATTTAAATCTTGTTATTTGTATTTGTCTATGGAGACTTATTTTCTGGTGGACTAGACAAGAGAGCCTCAGTTAGCGCCTCAGTTAGATTTATCTATCTGATGACATTGAAGTATAATTCATTGTGATTATATAGACAGCAAGCAAGACAGTGGTTGAGTTACAAGAAGAAATGGGTTGTGATCATATAAAAATATGTTCCAGTTTAGACCTCATTGGTTGTCTCCATTAGGAGTATTATGTCAAGAAGAATAAAAATAGAATGTTAGTCCAAGTTTGTGCTAATGTGATGGTGCGGAATTTAATGCATAGGGGCAACAACAAATTAATCATAGAAATGTGTGAAACCTAGAGAAAAGAAGCCAGAGACCATATTATGGGGACAATAAAATTCCTCCAGCTAATAAATCAGTACAAAGCGCAGATAGTTTTCCATTTAAGAGTACTTCTAGAATGAGCAGTCCTAATAGAAATCTCTAATTACTGTGACCTCAGTGCAGTACATTCTCCTCTAGAAAGCTTCACTTACTTTTAGTCTGCTTCTCTCACTATTCTGGACTACGCCAGTGGTTTCTTTTTGTCTTTGATTTTCAAGGCAATTTTTCACTCCTATTTACACACTTCTCTTTTTGATACCAAAACAGCTCCCACTGATTTGTGTATCACACTCCTTTTAGTGGAATTAATGTCCCACTCTTTTTTTTATTAGTAGTGCATTCATTCTCTTGTGGTTTCTGTAGTATATTTGATTTTTTTTATTTGTATATGACACTCATTCTTTACATTCATCTTGGGTCATACATTTAGGCTCTTTTGGTTTGTCTACTAAATTCAAGTTCTTTTAAGTTGTGTTCAAAAGTTGATTAACTTTGTCTCAAGGATCACACTTCATCACATTTGGCTAGTGTTCCACATTCAATCTCCCTTGACAGTGTTTCACACTATCTCATATTTGACTTGTGTACAGCGCTTAAGCACCATTGACATGTGTGTCCATTATTTCAGTCGTTTTCTATCATGGTTTTCCTTTCTCTAGCGCCATACCATGTTTCTCCCCTTGGAGAGATAATCTGACTAAATTCTGCCATCGCCCCATAAATTATAATCTGTGACGTCAGTGTCCTCAGGACCTCTCTAGGAAACAAGGGCCTGTATGCAAGCCAGTGGGATTACTAATTTTATTCCCTATTATAGAACCATGTGTTTGAGAACATACCATTTAAGTGGCTAAATACATGAGTTATTCCTGCTTTGAGAATAATTTTATAAGAGCATTACCATTTGCTCCTAAGCCTGTTCTCATGTCAGGAACTGACTGCATCTTTCCTAACTTGGTACTGATGCTCCAAAGCATGGCAAACTATAAATATACCAATCTGGAACAGGGATTTCATTATTTCATTTTCCTTTAAATCAATTAATAAATCTTTTTGACTTTGTTCTTTATAACAAAAAAATGCCTAAATATGTAGTTGTAACTTTGCTCTTTACTCTTTAGTTACATACATATACATATATTTGTTTTGTTTTGTTTGTTTATTATTGTAACGGCAGGATTTTGGAATGGCCGAGGAATTTGCCACTAAAGCACTGGAGCTGAAACCAAAATCCTACGAGGCGTATTATGCAAGAGCCAGGGCAAAGCGCAGTAGCAGGTGAGGAGAGAGAGAGGCGAGCGAGCGATCGCCATGTTTGGGACCACAACCGAATTGGGAAACTTATAATTGCATTTTAAGGGGTGTGGAGGCTAATCAGACAGTTGGCAAAATATGTAGCCAATGCAAGTGCACTAATGGAATCCCTTCTGTTACAACAATTGATACGAAATGACCACCGGGAGCGGGGAAGAAAAGCCTTTGCTTATAAACAAGTTTGATTAACAAAGTTGAGGGAGTAAGATCCTGCGTAGTTACAGAGGTTGCAAGTAAAATAGAGTATATGTTAGTATCAAATCATTTTAGACACAAATCAAGTTGCAGAGAAATGTTGTTTAGCTATACTCTCCTTTCAATAGCACTTATGTGGTATGCAAGTAAGGACAACGTCCATTGGTTAAGGGATTAGTTCCCGAGAGCAGACATCTATATTCTGACAATAGGGCGTTTTCAAATGGCTCCGTCCCAAAAGCAGTTAGATACAGTGCTAGGTAAGATTATTATCAGATAGCCATGATACACTGGTTAAAAGTATTTCATAAGTAGATACAGTGCAATTTGTTATTTTGAAAGTCGTTTGATACACAGATTGGTTACTCTTTAGCTTCCAGGACACTCTAATGATAGTAATGGAACAAAAAGAAAGTCAAGAGTTTGCCCCCTCTATTGAATGTAAGGCTGGTTCATTCATGGTGATCAGTCTGATTAAGTTGATGCTGTTGAAAGCCTTTGTAACTACTGTTGAGCCAATAGTCTGTTTGATTAAGCGATTATGATGTTCCCACCTCAAGTGTCTTGTTTCACTTGAGTTGGGTATTCACAGGTCTCTCCCACATTCCACTTATCTCCCGATCAGTTCCTTTTGACTAAGCTGTTATCACTATCCAAGAAGGCAACTGACATTTCTAAAAGCGCAGAATACTTTTTCAACATGGATTTGATCTAGTAACGTTAAGGAAGCATTCTTGTAGATTCCAGAAAATTATGAAAATGCATGTATCTTAAAGTTCTAACTAATGAATGACTCACACAAAAAAGGCAAGTTCACAAATGCAATTTCATTAAGCGATTCAGTATTCCGAGCACTGGACAGGAGCATGCCATATGCAAAACAAAAGGACACTGCTTGGCTTACCCCAGTTCTGGTTAAAGGAATCCTTCACTCACCAGATTCCATTTTATTTTTCTGAGATATAGGTTTGTGCTGCGTACTAAAACCTACAGTGCACAAGCTCATTTTCACTTTTACTTTTTGTTTATGTCAATTTACTTTTGATTTTTGTCGGTTTTTGTTGGGACTTGAGAAGTGGTTTATAGCTAATCAGGACAGCAGAGGAGTCTTAGTCAAACAAATTGTTCTCTAATTTGGGGTGATCCGTTTTAACAACAGCTTCCCTTGCTGATGCTTTTTGAAATAGGAAAACGTCAGTCCACATATTTTTGTTTGGACGTGTTTCTGTCATCTAAATAATATATAGAAGTTGAGAGGCCTTATCTCTTTTACTCCTAAGTAAAGGTCACCTCAGTGCTACTATAAACATATATGTCACACATTAGACTGTTTTTCAGATAATATCCGTAAACTTATTAAACCTTTGTGTGGAAGGCAACAGAATATTATCTTTAACACAATCCTTTGTTTCCAAAATACTCTTCACTCACGTCCTTACTACATAGATTATGGTCCACTTTCCAACATTAGCATTACACAACTACAGAACCTGCAATGTCTTTGATCAGCAACTTTAAAAGGGAACCATACTGTAATCATTGCAGGCTGTTCTCGTTTATCAGCAACGAGGACATGCAGTCCCACAACCGGGGAGACAACTGTGTAGTTCTTGATGGGGTTTGCATTGTGGAAATGATAGTTTGTGTGTTTTTTTATTTGGTGTTTATTCAACCTCACAGACGAAGGTCGAGATGAGCAATGGTAGAGGCCCATACAGATTAATAGTTGTACAAAGAAATGGTTATCATCCCTTTTTGGCAAACTAAGATCAATAAAGAGACCAGAAAGGAGTCATTCCCTTGTAATTCGATATTTCTGTAGATCTTTGAGCTGTGTTTTACACTAGTAACCCCATACGCAGTAATGTTGTATTGTCACTGTGGCTTCTTAGAGACATATATACTATATGAAACAAATATCTGAAAATGTATATTTGTTTTGCAACAGTTTTAATTTCCATTCTCATTTTGCTTTTTTGTCAAGCAGGCAGTTTGCAGCAGCCCTGGAGGATCTGAACGAGGCCATCAAGCTGTGTCCGAATAACCGGGAAATCCAACGGCTACTTATGAGAGTGGAGGACGAGTGCAGACAGATGCAACAACAGCAAGAACTTCCTGATGAACCTGAGCCAGAGGCTCAGAATGAAGATCTTGATTCTGTTCAAGATATCTATGAAGAGGAGTATCTTGAGCAGGACAATGAGAATGTGTCCCTTCAAACTGAGTCAAGGCCAGGTCAGACCCTTCCTGTCATTCAGAGCCCACCACCTTCTCCTGCACATCGGGACTCCACTTACATGTCTGGCTCACCTATTGCTTCACACCAGGTTTTTGACTTTAGGTCAAATAGCACTGTTGGTTCTCCAACAAGACAAGGGTACCAGCCAACTTCTCCATCACTTTCTCCAACACATCAGAACTCTCATTACAGATCTAGTCCTCCACATACCTCGCCAGCGCACCAAGGCTCCACGTATCGCTTCAGCCCACCTCCTGTGGGTAGCCTGGTGATGGAGTACCCAAGCCCACCACCCTCGCCTCGTAGAGCACCACAGTATCGAGCCAGCCCTCCAGCAGAAAGCATGAGTGTATACAGACCTCAGTCTGGTTCTCCTGTGCGATACCAGCAAGAGCCCATTGGACAGCACCCTGGCAGGCCTAAATCTCCATTGTCTAAAATGACACAAAGGTCTTTCCAAATGCCCCAGCTTCCTACTCCTGTCCCACTGCCAGCGCACAGACTTCAAGCGGCCAAGGCACAAATTGTGAGGAGCAACCAACCAAGCTCAGCAGTGCATTCCAGTGCTGTTATTCCTAGTGGTGCTTATGGCCAAGTGTCTCATTCTATGAGCAGCAAATATCAATCATCTTCGGGAGACATGGGTATTAGTCAAAGCAGGTTGGTCTACCAGGCTTCATTGGGTGGATTAATAGCAGATGGGAGACCAGTGCAGCATGTTCAGGCCAGTTTAAGTGCTGGAGCAATCTGTCAACATGGAGGCTTGGTCAAAGAAGATCTTCCACAAAGGCCATCCTCTGCATACCGAGGTGGAATGAGGTACAATCAGACACCCCAGATTGGGCGTAGTCAGTCTGCTTCCTACTACCCAGTGTGCCATTCAAAATTAGAATTAGAGCGCTCTTCCCTTCCTTCGAGCCAGCTTGGTTCTCCAGATGTGTCTCACTTAATTCGGAGACCAATAAGCATCACACCCACTGAAATAAAGCCTCACCCACCTACTCCTAGGCCATTACTTCATTCCCAAAGTGTTGGCCTCCGATTCTCTCCTTCCAGCAATAGCATTTCATCTTCGTCCAACCTGACTGCGACATTCCGTCCCTCTGCTTCCATTCAGCAAATGGAGATCCCACTCAAGCCTGCATATGACCGATTATGTGATGAGCTTTCTCCAGTTTCTCCACCCCAAGGGGGCTATCCCAGTGAGCCAGCCCGCTCCAGGACCACACCTTTCATGGGAATTATAGATAAAACAGCGCGGACTCAGCAGTACCCTCACTTCCACCAACAGAGCCGGACCTGGGCTGTGTCATCTGTGGATACAGTTATCAGCCCGACGTCTCCTGGAAACCTGCCTCAGACAGACTCCTACAGCCCACCCTCATCAATCAGCAACATTGCCTTTTATAACAAAACCAACAATGCTCAGAATGGTCATTTGCTGGAAGAAGACTATTATGGCACTCATGGGATGTTAGCAAATGGATCCCGTGGAGAAATTTTGGAGCGTGTTAGCCAGACCGCTTCCTATCCAGATGTCAAGGTGGCTAGAACTCTGCCTGTTGCACAGGCATACCAGGACAACCTTTTCCGACAGCTTTCCAGGGACTCCCGACAAGGGCAAACATCACCTATCAAACCAAAGAGGCCATTTGTGGAGTCTAATGTATAAAACTTACCCAAAAGTACAGATTGACATTACCCTTTCTATTTACAGCACACATTTCCAGCTCATTTCCATGTCATCATAATTTGCTTTTTCATATTATTTGTGGTATCCAGAGACAGCTCAAGAAAAGTTAATTCCCTGACCTGAACTCTGGCAAGCTACAACTCTGATTCCGTTTGCAACTCCTACAGACCAGAGTTTTTACTCACTGGGAATGTTTGAGTAAATGATATGATGTAATGTATATTGAGAAACAGAATTGCAGGCAGTGACCTTCAACTAGTCAAATGACTCAATTGACCGAAGGTTCTTGCAGCAGAAATGTAGTGGAGCAATCCGTTTTGTTCTTAGAGAGTGGGGGGAGGGTTTGTTTTATAATATTGTTAATTTAATTGAACTTAATTGTTTTTCTAATTTAAACACAGTGTAACCTGCTGAAAAATCG
The DNA here is from genome assembly GCF_964263255.1 of Lissotriton vulgaris. NCBI lineage: Eukaryota > Metazoa > Chordata > Amphibia > Caudata > Salamandridae > Lissotriton > Lissotriton vulgaris. The sequence goes on along the minus strand of NC_141693.1, from coordinate 1,683,797,496 downwards.
TTTCACAACAAGTCCACAATCTTTCACGAGATAGTGAAGTGTTTGTGTGCAGTTCGTACTGGACCAAGGGATGGCCACTTTGTTGTTCTCTAGAGCACACTTTCTTCAGATCTAGTAGTAAAGCGAGCGAGATCAAAAGCCCAAAATAATTATGCCCTCCTTCTTGAGTTTGAGAGCACTACATTTGTTGAACATTGAAATAATGTACCTTCTTTCTGCCACACATGCAGTATCTCGGAGATATGTATGCGCTACCTTGTTATCTAGCAGAGGCTATCCTAGTATTTTCACTTCTGGGTTAGTCTAACCCAATAGTACCACTAGAAATGAATGCTGCAAGCACTGGAAAACATTCTTTGGAATGATTCACTTGGCGCAAATTTTTCTCTCTATGTGAGGGTTTAATAGGTACGTTAATGTGGTTACGCTAAATTTCGTTTAGGCTGAAGAAGCTCATTGTTTCCAATACCAATTCAGTGCAGTCATTCATCACAAAATGAGTGCCTTTAAATAGAAATAACAACTAATCATGTATAGGTTATGGGTTTTAGTTCCTCTTTCAAAACAGTATTATCATTTAGAACATTAAGTTCTTAGTTTAAAAATGTTCAAACTGAATTGTAAGTCGTATACTAGGAAGGTGGAAAGGGAACTTGTATTACATAAAAGTCAAACTGTACACCTTGTTCGCCCTTGTTCTACAGTTTGCTAGAAAGGTTTTAGGGTAATTTAATTGAATGTAGGTTTTATACCCAGAAACTCTGTCTGAGACTCCCATTTTATATTTTTGATTTAAGTTTAATCAGGTTCCCTTCATTCAACGGAGTACCTTTAAAGGCCTAGGTAGGATTTTCTTTTTTTATTCACAACTTACCACTCACTGCAGTCTTTGCCTTCACTACCTCGGTTAGTTGTGTTCTAACAAGTTAACCAGGAACTGTAACAAGGCATACACATTAGTTGTGTTAACAGACAAGTCCAGTCCTACCATTTATCGGCAGGTCAAATCTTGTTGTACACCAGCATTCACAATCTTACTGGTGGTGACTAACACTGCTCTTCACTGTTTGTGCACATGTTTTTTCAGTTGCCTTCTGCCTCTAGCTGCAACTAACAACACGAAACTTGAGGGGACATAACCACCATCTGTGGGGGGCACTTTTTACTGACCAGTTTAATGTTGAAGATATGCAAGTTGAGCTGTCTTGGTAGCACCCTCATCCCTTCTTGGTCCAGCAACAAAGGTACACACTCTAGTACTCTTTGTAGTGACCTGCACTTACCATGTTGTTATTGAGCACACTCACTTAACAAGTTGATTGGTTCTAAGAAGTGGGGCAAACATAGAGATGGTATATTGTCCCAGCAAACCACCAGTCTTTCGTATCCGTATTGAAACTGGAATGCGTACAAGAGAGAACAGTGATTTAGCATGATATGCCTTTCATGGTCATTTTTGCAATTCACGCTATTCCATGCTGTTGACTCTCTGCATCATTCGTTGCAGTCTACCTCTGATTAAAAAGGATGTGACCTTTCAGTTTCAAGACAAAGCTGAGTATCCCTTCAACAGTGCATGAATGTATCCTCTGATCATGTCCCCTAGTCATGAAAATGTTTGTCAGTATTTTGGGAGAAAGAAAATAGCATGAATCCGATGTGTATGATGAAGTGAGTAATAACATATATCTAAGCATGTGTATCTAGAGCAACACATGCATTCAAACATAGCCCCTCCCAGCTGAATCATTAGTATCACTCTGGCAGCAAGAATGTGACACACTGACCTGGTCAGGCATAGAGAAAGAGAAGGTTAGAAAATGAGCTTGCAGATTCAGTAATAATTCCGTAGTGTATGGACAGAACAACTCACACAACATTCTTACTGCCTTCTCATTAAACTTTTTGGTGCCTCAAATGGAGGGAGCCTGTGTTGTACTGTCAAAAATGACGAACCTAACCTTCTTTTTAAAGGATTTAATTTTCTCCGTTATCTATGCAGCTTGTGTTTTATTTTCTTTAACTAATAAATAGTAGTTTTAGCCAGAGATAGACTGAAACACCGTCCAAATTGCTACTACATTACCAAAGTGATGTGTGACTTCTGAAATTGTCACTGACTTCAACATGCTAAATTATTTTAAAGAAGTTTCAATTGATGCTTTTTTCCTTGATATTGGTTACAAAGCGGTTAACTCAGGCGGATGATTTGTGTTTGAAAATGGTGAGAGACCTATGTGAACTTTTTTTAATGCAAAAACCCAGTGTGCTGAAAAGTGATGTTTGTTTTTTATTATTAATATATTTTTGGTATTTATGTTTAGTCTCCTCAGAGAATAACAGGTAAAGTTGCCTAGTCCTATATTCCCATGGCACAAGCTGAAAGAGTGTCTGACTGTAAACTGTACCGTAGTTCACCCATGTAATGGGAATCACATCTGGGTTTAGGGGTTTGTGTGTGTATGTATGTGTGTGTGTGTGTGTACATATATATATATATATATATATATATATATATATATATATATATATATATGGATCTGTCTTGGAGATTCTTTGTATTTCATTTCTCCCACAGTTTTATTTTTGTTTTCATTTTTTAAAAGGCTGAGTATTTTTTTAAACATTGTAAAGAGGTTCTAAATGTATTAAACTCGAGTTGTATTAGTTCCTTTAAAGCATCTCGTTCTGCTACAGGTTACCATGAGGTTGTTGGGAACTTATGATTCATATTCTGCTGTGTGGCAGATATTGTATATTGCACTACAGGAATGGTTTACCATTGTACACACCAGGACTTTGATAGAGTCTAGTCTCAGTGTGAAGACATTTGAGGTGGGGAAACATTTTGGTTGAAATACAATGTGCAGACTCCGACATTTTGCTGTCCTTCCCTTTATTTGCTTTGAGTACTCTCGGCCTACTACAAGCCAAGCTCAGGCAATGTTGGGCAACCTGTGTAGCCGAAACACTGGCCAGTTAGTTTTCCCAACATTGCTGAATGCCTGAAACACGGCATTGTAGGATCGTGGTATTCAGCTAATAGAGACAAGTCGCCTGAAATGGTAGGGCCAAACCACCTATCACAGCCTTGGGAGACAGATTTATCTTGTTTTTCCCAGCTGTAGGAAGCAAACACGGGCGTAAGTGCAAGAAGGGAAGTGCTGGATTAAGTGTGAATAACAGAAAGTATAGACCCGTTGAATTTCATTACTCTGTTCTTAGGAAGCCGCTGCTCACAGGCACTTCTACTGCCTTTTATTTCCGTATCTGCCAAACAACTAGGAAGGCAAATTGTCCCCATCACTGAGCAGTTTTATTCACAGAGAGCCCAAACAGCGAATTCTTATAGAGCAGCCAGATAGATTATTTTACACTCACAGAAGAACTGTGCATAAGTATCCAGAGAAAGCGTGGCCCACCTGTGGTTAGGGAAGTAAATAGATGCGAAGCAAGAGCAGTGCATTCTCACATCACAGCTTATCAGAGAAACCAGTAGAAATTGTACGAATCCGAAAATAGCATTCTCTCAAGCAACTTCTAACAGTGCAGAGATGCTTACATTTTTTTGTTTTCAAAGTAATGTTTTAGGGAGGTACAATAGTACGTTTTTTGCTTTCATTGTAGCTCAGGAAAGGGAACCTGCTACAGCACTCAAATGTAGTCGAGTATCAGAAGCTTTTTACTTTGGTGCTTTAACTGCTGAAAGATATAACTCATTTGCAAGAAAAGTCAAAAATATGTTACATAAACTTAGCAGTGATTTCTCATCCTCACAGAGATGCCATGTCATAACTCGTTTCAGGACCTGGATTCCAATGAGCCTTAGTGAAAGAATTCAAAAGATTCACCTGGTAGTTGTTAGTATGCTCCCGGCCTCAACAACATCCGTTGACCTAACATCCGTACTTGCTTAGCTTTGCCACTCTCTTCTTTCAAAGAAACAATGAATAATTAACAAATCCAGCCATTTTAATCCAGAATTCTATTTCAAAAGGGCTATGTAAGAACCTGACACATATCACTCTTAAACCAAAAGACAAAATAGTGGATTTCAGGGCTTAACTAAAACTCAACAAATATTTACAGAAAATATCATACCTCCTTCAATAAGTTTGTCATTTGGACAGGTGGGCGTTTTTCTTTTATTTCTGGTTTTAAAAGCTCATAAGAATAAAACATTCTCTCCATTTTCATGCAATACTTTGTGTGCGACTTTTGGACAAGCCATTAAATTCCTCCCCCCAGCCCCCTTAAAAATATACTCTTTTATATATGTACTTAGTTATTTTATTCGATTATAATGGAAAAAGTGAAGTCACTGAAGGGAAAATATTTTGGTGAGGGGAATGTGAAAAGCTAAGGAAACGTCTTTACAGCACTTTATACATGTTCTAATCTTTTGTTGCTGTAAATCAGATTGCAGTCTTCATTTCAACTTAAAAAAATATATACCAGGCGGGGGAAATTAACATTATTTGGTTCATAATATTACAGTAGCTGTAAGTATGAAACACCATACATGGTTATCCTTTCTGATGATTCCTCAAAGAGACACAGTCACACATCACAAACTTCTCATTCGTATTGCACTATCAATTTAAAATCTAGTCTCTCATTTTCTCTGTGAATGATTGCACTTTACCAGTTCCATTTATCTAGGCAAATATTTAATATTTGTGTTTTCATTAGAAAAGGACAAGATGGTTCTTATCTTTTAACGTATTTTCAAAAAAAAGAAAAAAATGCACACAAAAAAATACAAACGGGGTAATAATTGTATAGCACAAGAGAGACATGGTTGTACATATGAATAGGCAAAGAGGTACATTTTTTTAAACAAGTGGGTTGGTGTGGGAAATACGCTAATCGATTTAAAGTGCTTCTCCAGTAATGTTCTTTCAGGCTCTGCTCATGGGTATTCACTGGAAAAAATAAGGTCTATGTGTTTTCAAGCAAAGTTTACCTCCTATACTAAGGGTGTACAGAGAATCCCGACGACTTCTGTTTGAATTTGACACAATAAAGACCAATGATGGCTGTTGCTTTTTATCTTTTTTCAAAATATTATTCACCTGGAAATGGTTTAAGAAGTCTATTCTTTGCAGTGTTTGTGGAGCAGTTTACATATTGAAGTTGCTGTGATTCAGACAATCGTCCACAAGTTTCCTCCAATTTGTTTTATCTCAGTGGTGTTTGCACATCTCCCTCCTATATTGCATGTCCACAATGTTTCTTAGTCCTGACAGACTACGTGTTGCAGTATCTGCAGTTGATTGTGCTTGACTTCATATGATCCCCCCTTCTTAGTCATTCCTCTCCAGCTCTCATTCCTTCTTCAAAGCATCTGGTTGTCCTGCTGTGCAAAGCCTAATGCCAGTCTTCTCACAGACAGACAATGTTTACCATCCTGGCCTTTCCTCTTTAAAAGCACTGTTTTGTTTTGCATTACATAAGCTGCAGTGACTACAAGGCCCATGTTTTACTGATTTGTTGAGGAAAAGGCTAGAATTTGAACATGGTTTCTGTCTGATCACTCTTATCAGCCTGTTTTTATTTTTATACACACAATCTCACCCACAGAGGCATATCTTCTCTACTAGTGCTTTCAAGTTACATCTTGACTCATTCCAGTAACCTTCTTGGTTCAAGGCATGATCCATGCATTGTTGTACGCAGGCCTGTAACCAAACCAGCAATTTTAATTTGGCATCATGAACCATGGAAACTGTAGTTGTACATTAGTGCATCTCTGCACCATCTGAACCATATCCTTATTATATAAAATGAACTGTCTCGGCTTTTAACATTTTACATGTTTACAGAAAGTACAACATGTACAAATTGAGGGAACTGAGTGGTAAATCATTCGTTTAAGCCACAATATGATCACATTTTCTTGATTCATGGCATTTCAACATCCAATACTAAAACTGGATAATGTCTGTATTTTTTCAGAGTTTCTGATTTGTTTGCCTCAATAAGTGGGGAACCAAAGCACTGAATCTGGAATGTGAAGAGCAAATGTGATTGCTCTCCAGGTTCCCATTAGGGGTGTGTTTGCTCTTCTCACTCATCTGTATAGTGATTCCTGTATTTGATGAGGCATTACTGATGGCCCTCAGAAGTAGGAACCCTTTAGATATCAACACTAGAACTACCCACTTTCAAAAACATTTGAAAACATCTTTATTTAGCATTAACACTGAATAACAAAATATTTTGCCACCCCAAATGATCATACTGGTTAGTTCATCTAAATCAGATATTTCTCAAAATCTTAAACAATACATTGCAATGTGAGAATGCAATGTTTGTTTTTTATCAAGGTTTTTCTGTTGGATTTGTGTGATGGAAATCCCTTGATATAGGAACATCCTTTTTCCTAATTTATAGCCATGTACTAATAACTAAAGGATTTCAAGTCAATCCCAAATCGGACCCATTTTTATTTGTGTTCCTATTTTATGTATCGTAAATGCCAGTGAGCCAATTACATTTCTATTTATGTGAGTTGTTGACTGTGGCATATCTTGAGGGAATAACGCACACACTTGTTTCCTTCATGTTCTCCTCCAGGGGTGGAGAATCTGAGACCGAATAAGAAACACTGACTGTAGAACATATATAGCATTTATACCTCGACAAACCCAGCAACTTTCAAACCTAGGAAGTGTTGCTCTTCATAAAGACACACTGGTGATGGACTGCCGGATTGCCCTGTTTATTGATCTCTATGAATTGTTGACTCTGATTCGCTTCACCTGCAGGTTGCATAAAGTTAGAATAGAAGTGAGCCAATCACCGAAGCTTTTAGTTTCATTTAAAGAATATCAGAAATCTTTCATATTTTCTGCTTTCGAAGTTTTTCTTGTAAGGAGTTGATGAAGGAGGATTACAATATTTTCCTCAAAATAGTAAGCTTGATCATTGTTATTGCTTGCGGGTTGTTGTGGAAAATTTCTATGCTATTGAATACCATAAACACTTGCAGCAATTTACACCGCTTTTATTTAGAAGTTGCATACCACTTCTGTCATATATGTCTCATTTGAGGCATAGAATTAAAAAACGATGTTTCATTTGACAAGGGTCCCATCATGTTACCATTCTTGCCCTCATTCAATCTGATTTACCTCTAAAGAGGCCCTACCATATATCCTCTGTAAGGTTCCCCCATTGCGTTTTCTAGGGGTTCTTTACTCTTTCATATTTTCCATATCTTAATCACCATCTGATTTTGGAAACTTGTTATTATCAATTATACGAAAGCAGTGGTAAAGAAATTCTCGTAATCACAAATTACTATTTCTCTAAGGAGTCATGGCTCAGAATAATTTGAGAAGCTACACCTCACTAAGAAATAGGCTGAACTGAGGCACTCCATTAAAACATTGGAATTGGCTGATTTTACCTTTTTTTCATTTTGTGTGTTTAAAATGCATATTGTCTAAGGGAGATTATATTTAGGGAATGAAACATTACTTTACGCTTTTCCTCTCATATGAGGCAACCATGAAACAGCCATTGTTACAGTTTTTCCATATGTATGCACAGCAATTGGTCTTTGTTCTGTCTCTTTCAGAAGGCAACCATCATTGTGTTCTTTGACTCTTGCAGTCTGTGTTTGCAAAGTGCTTTTAGTGCTCTAGGAGCAGAGATCTGTTGGCACGAGTGCAGGTCTCCCATGTCTACCTTGTGCACCGCCTTTGAAGACTGTCACTGGAAAGCGCTTTAACTCCTTTAAGATTTTCCATATGCTTTTCTATTAACTCCAATGTAAAGGACTCTCTCTGTACAGTGTATTTATTCAGTGCATGCTACGTTCTCTATTCAGATATATTGAACACTGCAATTGTGATCTATTTTTCGGCGAGGTGATGGGAAGAAAAACCTGCCTTCTACTCTACAGCTGAACTGAGGTGCTCCACCTCATGTATAAGAAAAAGACAATTTATTATTTTTATTTTTCTCCAATAATTTTTTCTTTTTTGTTGCTGTACTTGCCTGCTTGAGCAGAGTTTTATTGTCTGGTATATGTGAGCTGTGAGATAGATGTGAAAAGTTCTTAAATGAATGCGTCGTCCCTTCTTTCTTCCCCAGCCCTCTGTACACAGATTGTAATCTGTACAATGAAAACTGTATTATGAAGAAAATGTACTTATTTATAAATGGATAACAATTGGAAAACAAATGTCTGGAGTAGTGTTTGAATCTTTTTATCTCCCACATCCTTTCATCTCATCCTACCTTAAATACACCCTCTCCCTAATTCATCTGTTTCCTCTCCTGTTCTAGCTAGTCTGTGTTACTCATTGCAGTCCAGTTGTGTGTTAAGCTTCCTTCGTGCTCTGTGCATGCACTGATGCGTAGAGGGAGGAGTAGCCTTTAAAATCTTTAGTGAAATATCTTAGTTTGTACCATCATGTTCTTGCCAGGTGAACGTTTTGTCACAGTGTTTTTTGCATCTTGGTCAAAAGCCCCTACACAGTTTGTCAGAAATTGACAAAATGTGTGCATTCAGTGGCTGTATCCTGCATGCTGTGCTTTGATTGAAACAACAAATTTCAAGTTGAAAACGCTTGACTGGTCCACATGCAAACAAGCCTGATTAAATAAATTCAGCCTCATCATCAACGAGTTCCCATCAGAGTTGAATTGGCTACGAATTATACAGCTAGGCTCGAGTACCGTACCTTCCCCAGTAAAATACCTCAGGCCTAGTAAGACTGAAGAGTAGGTTTTTGTTCCAGAAATAAAAGGATTCATCCAAGCAAGGCAGCAGACTTCCATCAAGTCTCCCTCAAGGAATCCACAGCCCCGGGGCAATAAACAATGCTAGTCTCGTAGTGAAACCGTGGTCAGGATTCCAAGGTCATCAGCTAGACCGCCAATCCAGGATACCATCGCTTGGATTAGCAAAATGAACATTTCTTCAACTTCAGGGATATAATCATGACTATTTCATAAACAGTTTCTGATATATCTTAACAAATCTGCCTTCAGCTTTTATAAACCAACTTTAATTAATTTTATAAGTTATAACAGCAAACATTACAGTGCAAGCAGCTAAGTGCATTGCGATTAATAAGCAGATGCATGACATCACACTGATCATCAAAGCCTGTAGTAGTTCCATCATTTGAACCAGATAGTTTTTGGGGGCAGCCTTATGGCATATAAATCGGTTTGTCCATTTTTTGCAAACCGGTGCATTGCACCACAACAAGCTGTCGGGGTGGGTGGGGGGGGGGGATCAGCAGAGTTTCAAGCACAGCAATGTCCCTTATGGCGTGCAGGCCCCCCAGCCCAACAATGTACTGCGCCTTCATTGGACCCCGGTCCCTCACCCCCAAGTTCTCCTGAAGACCTGGAATTGCAATTCATGATGAGGGGTCAGTGGATCTTTTTAAAATACGCCAAAGGTAATTAAAGATAGCAGTTCAATACTTAATAATCGCCGGGCTTTTCCAAACTACATGGAAAAAGTCGGCACTTTCCTCAGAACATTGGAAGTATGCAGAGGAGGAATACTTTGTGTCTGCCACAGACACAAAGGTCTCAAGTAAGTAATATTTGAGTATTTCAGTTTAATAGGCCGGAGTCTCGAGGATATCGCCAACCGTGATGGTGCCATTCAGGCCACTCTCCACTTGCTATCCTACAGGAAGCCCACTCACGAATTCCATCTAACTTTCAAAGGTATTTATAAGTCCAGTAAATTAATAACTAGCGAGTTGTGAATATGGGAAAGGCCTCCTTTCCTTAAAGACCCAATAAATAATTTGGCCTCTAACAGGTTGTACTCAGTAGTGTCCTCAAAGTAGTCCCCATACGCCATCAGGATGTGACGGAGCTGTAAGAACCTAAAAAAACTGAGAATGCTGAAGATCAAATTCTGCCAGCACCTGCTGAAATAACCTCATTTGAGGTCCCTTCCTCACAGCCATCAGTTCGGAAATGCCAATTAAATCCCATTTGCCAACTCCTGCTAACTGGGCAACCTGCCTCAGCCAATGGTCCCACGAGAGGGGAGTTTTAAGAATAATCCTTCAGCCCCACCCAATACTGCGCAGTGGCTACCTCCAGACCATGAACATCATTCTAAAGAGCCCCGCTAGGGATTGAGGAACAGGCACCACGTAGATCTTGTCCACTGTGACATCGTAGCCCATGAAAGCCACTGTGGTCTGAAAAGTTGGATCTGTCCAACCTCCGCTAAGCAAATCATTCAGGACCACATACTGAGATGCCCAATAGTACAGTCACCCATCTGCTGCAGCAGTACAAGTAGGACTGCCTCCTTCAGCTTTTCATACCATGGTTTCTAACTTCAACGACACAAAGTTGCACGTCACATATAACCTTTCATGCATGTGTAGCCAGTGTTCTGATATTGATCTCCTTATGGTCTTGAAATTCTGCATTCCTTGTTCCTTTACAGTGCCGTTTATTAAGGAAGGAAAAGACACGACTGTTGCATATATAACACTATTTAAATGCAATAAACAACTAATGCTACAATTTCAGTAGTACATAGTACAGTCAATAAGTGTACTACCACCCAGCATTTCCCATACTAACTGTACAACTTTTATAAACCCCAGCAACCTAACTGGAGTATTTTCTGTGTATATACAGACCGATTACGATGTGTGTGGGCAGAGCTGGATAGAGATACTTGAAACAGATCTGAAGAGACCGTGCAGATAGTAAATGCTGAACTATTTAAAAACTGCATAACACACCTACTGATCATTTAGCATTATACTTCTATTTTCTCAAATAAGGAAAAATAGTTTAAAATAAATACTGCAATATATATAAATATATTCACCCAATCAAGTATTACCCATCCTACAGTTCCCTGGGTGTGTCACTGTTTGATCATTAGCTTGGAATTAAGTTTGCAACTTCTTGTGCCTGGGTCCTACAAATAAATTAAGAGAAACAATGTGTTAGGTTAATCGGCAGTGGTTCAGCTGCCACTGTGGAAGTGGTGCAGTTAGATAGCGTGTAGAAATTAGGTGGGTCAGTTGTTACCACAGTGTTATGTAGGACTATGCTATCTGATAGAGACATCTTAACTGAAAATATCACCAGGCATCAGACTGGATCCGGAAATCTTTTGCAGCAGCACCTCTGCACGCCGTGGGACTCCGGCGCATGGCTCTGCCCTGGCGTCGTCCGTGGACATGATGTCAGCGAAGCCATATAAGTCCTTCACGGGACGCTGACGTCAGTTTCCTTCTTTTACACGTCCCGACTTATCCAGGAGTAAGCAGTTCCTCTGGCCTGGCCTATTGCCAAGGCTTTCTGGATGCCTTCAGGTGTCCAGAAACAGTGTGATGTCTTCAGGCTTTAAGGCGTGTGAGACGTGCGCACGGCAGATGTCGGCCACTGATCCGCACGCGATCTGCATGCGTCCTCAGGAGCGCACCACGACTCTGCGGAGTGCGACGCCTTCTAGCAGATGAGGCCGAAGTCCCTGCGGGAGCGCTGGATGCCGCTTTTGGCCACCCGGATGTCCCGCTCGGTGCCTCCGCGCCGCTCTCCATATCGGACTGGGGCTTTGGTTCGAATCCAGTTTCGGATTCGTTCTCGCGGACGCCATTTGCCTCACGCAGGTAAGGGGAAGCACAAGTCACGGAGGTTGTCTGCCTCACTTCACCGTGACAGCGGTGCTCACGCCTCCCAGTCTTTCCCGGATGCCGGTCCCCAGGAGTCGACCCCCTTATACCCACCCTTTCCGGGTGATGGGGCGACTCTGGCCCAAATGGAAGCCTATTTCAAGGCTCTGCAATCCATTTTTGGGTCACCTCCTCTCCCTTGCGCGCCTTCGGGCCCCACAGTGGAGGAAGGGACTCAGGTCGGATCTTCACCGGCAGGTTCACCCTCGGCGCCGGGCGAGTCCCTCGATTCTGGATCCGGAGACGGTGCGACGTTGGGACCCGGCCCGTACGGGCATCCCAGTCAGACGTTGAACCCATCTGCATTGTCTCCCCATAGCCCTTTGCGGCTTCCTGCGCCGACGTCAGTGATGGCTGCACCCTGGTATGGACTCCTTGTCGACATCCTTCCTCTCCACATATCTCAGTGGAGGGTGAGTCTATGCCAGTCCGAGACGGAGCCGAGACGCCTCTGCTTATTGATAACGTTGATCCGATGCCGTCTCAACATGTCGACGCCGGAGCTGGCGCCTGCCCATATTGTACCTCTGTTTGAGGAGGTCGCAACTCCAGAACACCCAGGGGTGTCTCCTTGCCCTTTGGCTCCTCTGCCCCCTGGCCTTCATCCGACTGCCGCATCTCTCTTTTCCGTTGGATGAGTTAGCCTTCAACCGCGCCTACAGATGATCTATTTATCGCCCCCTAGAATGGCTACAGAGGCCAGTGCTGTATTTACAAGGGCTGTTCACGGGGCTTCCACGCTTTTGCACTTGCAGACCCCCTCGGTCTCTTTGTCTTCCGATCCATTATTGAGTGTCCTCCACCAGGGTGAGGTGGAAGGGGAGCCCTTGCTGCCTTTTGGTGGGTCTATGTTTGACACCCTTCTTGGCACATGGGCACGGCCCTCCTCGGGTGACGCTGTGGATCGGGCTATTGCACACCATCGTCCAGCTCCAGATGACCCTGGCTGCTTGTCCCTTCATCCTAGGGCTCAGGTCCGGGTCGTCCAGCTTGCTTTCGCCACGCAGCCTTCCTTTCCCCTCCGATTACTGCCTCCCACCAGGGAGTCTCGTTAGTTGGACACCTGTGGTCGTCATATTTTTGCGTCCAATATTTCGGGCATCCATGCTTTAAACACAACTTGCGTGTTTTTTCACAGGCTACTTTTGACCTTTGGGACTCGGTGGAAGGTCTTCTTCCCTGCCTTCCAGAGGGTCCTTGTACTGACCTGGCTCATCTCCTTCATCATGGACGGGACATGGCACAGTTTACCATTAGATCGGCCATGGATTCTACCAACTCTGTGGGTCGGGCCAGTTCTGTCGCTCTGCGGCACCATGCTTGGCTGCGCGATGATGCTTTCCCTGAAAATATCCGGGAGAGTTTACGGGATTTGCCGTTTGATGGTGTATCCCTTTTTGACAGTCATGCGGACTCAACAGTCAACCTCCTCCTGTCTAGCCTACCATAATATCATGTTTTTGACATCCTTTTACGATCTGTTACTTTCATGTTCAATATTGTTCTGAGCCATCGGTTCATGCTGTAATGCTCAGGTGGTCTGGTCGACTTGTCGCCGCTTTTGTTTCCTTTTATTGCACCTGATCAGCTGCTTCTGTTCTGTTAATCCTCTGTCTATAAGTCCCGGCTCAAGAGGTGCCCCTGACTGGGGTTGAGGCTTACCCTATGTTGGCTAATGTGTAGCTGCCTCCCTTACACATAAGGCTTGGTAGGCTCCTGTGGAGTCTTCTTCTGAGGGCATTGCCCTGCAGATCGGCCAGTGGTCTTTTTCACATTCATGCGGTCCACCAGTTGACATCGCTCTATGGCCTATCCGTTGGAGTCTGCAATTCGTCTTTGGCAACCCTTTAAAAGTATACATGCTCACTTTTTCTGGGTTTCTGCCTTGTTTGTTTCTTCCAGGTGTGTCCTTTCAGTCTCACTTCCTTGTCTGTTTCTGTTCTGCATATTTCTGCCGCTGTGGATGTCCTACCAGTGAACGGCCTTGGTCAGTGCCCTGTTGCTGTACTAAGGCATGCAGGGTTGCCACAGCGCACTTCTCTTATGTTGTATGCGTGTCCGATGATTATTTTCCACTGTATTCGCTGTTACAGAGGGCTGACGCTTTCCGATGCCTAGTTCTCTCCTCTTCTTATGTGGTGGGTAGTGCTTGTCGTACTTTGTTCTTGCATGGTGGCATCTTACTCACTTGCACTGCTCATATACACTGCCTCGTGCCTTGCTTTCCTGGCCTCTTCCCCTGCTGCCATCCGGGCAGGACCTTTGGCATACTTCCACTTCGGGCTGCTGCTCTCTGTAGAAGTGCTCTCTTTCACACTTTCACTGTCCTTTTTCTTCTTGTGTGCACATCTCTTTAAAAATCCTGTTACGCTATGTGCGTTTTGTACCGGTGATTCCTGTCCAGGACACCTTTCCAGTTTGCCTCACGTGGGACTGTTGCTTGTCCAAGCAGAGTGGCTGGTATCGCTGATAGATCTGGACTTTCTCTGTCCGGTTCTGCTGCAAGATGGCTGTTGCAACCTATAGTGCACTTTTGTTTCTTGTGTGCCACTCATGCTTATGGCAGAGTCTTCTTCTGATGTTTGTTCTATCTGGCGTCTACACACACCCGGGTGTCACGTACACTGGGTTCTTGCTGTGGTGTCTGTGGACTTGCCATGGACTTCTCGTAGGTGCAGTCCTTCATTCTGTGTGTTCGCTTCACGGATCCCTTTCACAGGTTACGTACCTGGTGAGACATCTCTCGGATCTGGACTATTCCTGCGGCACTTCCTTATATGTGGTGTGGTTCTAGCTGTACACACGGTCTAGTCTGCTTACTTCTGTTGCCCGCATCTGCTTTTTGTAGTCATGAATTTGTTTTTCATGTGCGCCCTTACCAATGTCTCTTTGGGAAAGGGAGATTGCGCACTATCAAGTATGGTGTCTCTCGTGAGCTTGGATCTTCCTGGGCATTGTCAGCAACCTCCCGCTGCTGTCCCAGGTGTCCTCGTTGGTGCGCTTCCACAGTGCTTCTTCCACTGTTCATCATATTCAACCTGTACGTTTGGACTCGGTCATAGCTTCTTGTCCTCTCTCTGGTCCCATCTTTTCCTGAGGTTTTGGGCTCTCTCGTTTTGCACTGCCTTCTCGTCCTGTGCTCCCTTTCTACACTGTGTTCTGTGATGGGCTTTCATGCCGTCCCTCGGCAGCTTGTGATGCTTTGCCTCCCATTGTTTGTCGCTCCTTGCAGAGCTTTCGGTCTGGGATTGGCCACTATGGCATTGCTGCACCCATTGTGTTTCGTCAGCTTGTTGACGACTGGGTTCCTTTGGAACTTGGTGGGGTTCAGTCGGAACTTGGCGGGGTTCAGTCGCAGACCTGCCTCCTGTGGGGTATGGCTTTGGTATCTATTCTAAGTTAAGGAAACTGGGGCTAGATGTCTCTATCAGATGTACGAGTTACTTACCTTCGGTAATGATGTATCTGGTAGAGACACAGTCTAGCCGCAGATTCCTTAACGCCCGCCCATCTTCCATGTTCTGCGAGGACCATTTTAGGTTCAGTTTTATGCTCGTGCCTCCCTTTGGGTGGCGAGGACCTTTCCAGGTTGAGTTTTATGCTTGCGCCTTCCTTTGGGTGGCTTTGTCTTCCTGCCGGGTGATATCTTTCATCTTTCCTCCTCGGGAGGATGTTTTTTTCTGGTTTCCCTGTTTTGCTCCTTCTATTATAGTGATGGGGCTGAGGGTTCATATCTCCTCCTACACCCTGACCCTGGCTCCCCACCGTCGGTGCCTTTATTGCCTCGGGCCGACCACGATGATAAGTCGTGCCCCGACTGCCGGGCCTTGACGTCGAAAGCTAGGCGGGAGAGGTCTCGTAAGCACCTCGAAATTCGGCCGTCGGGCCCACGCCGCTCGAGGTCCCGGTCCAGGAGGAGGTCGAGGGACCAGTCGCGGGGCAACAGTCATCACAGCTCGGCGAGTCGACACCACTCGTCTGGCTCCAAGTCCTCACGTAAGTCGAGGCACAAGAAGTCGAAGAAGCGACATTGCTCTTCTGACTCCCCCCGTTGCTCGCGCGACGCGGCTGGGAGTTCGGGCGACACTTCTCACGCGGCTCCGCCAGAACCGCAAGCACCGCTTCCAGCTCCATACCCGCCGGTTCCTCTGCTGAACGCGACGCCGGAGGAGATCAGCGCCTTCCTCATGGCAAAGAGGTCGCGCTTCCCTCTGTCGGGTCCCGCCGAGGTGCCTTCGGGCCCCGCGGACGCGTCTGGGAGTCCAAGCGGGCCAGCGGCTTCGGCTCCAGCGCAGTCAGGTACTTTGGCCCTGGCGCTGCCGGCGACTTCTGTCCGGACACCGCAGGGTTCCTCAGGATCCAGGCCTGGATCCGTGACGACAACGGTCGACCTTACGATCCCTCCGCTGATGTCATCAAGGGTGTCGCCCCTGGTGCCGTCCTCGAGCGGCGGCGTCCCCGAGCCTCACCCCGGTCCGGATCTGGCGTCGGACCGGCGCCGCCCTGTGCCGTTTTCGAAGCCAATCTGTGAGTCCTTCACCGACGACCCGGCTCCATCATTTCTTCCTGACTTTCAGGAGATGTATGACGAGGGGGATTGGGAGGGGTCTGACCCAGTGCCAGTTAAGCCAGGACTGGACTGACGAACTGGGGGAGGCCAGTGGTCTGGACACTTCACCCGACACTGATTTTTTCTCCCCTCCTACCGTGGCTACGGAGGAGGGGGCTGCTTACAGCGTGGTGCTGTCTAGGCCAGCCAAGGCCTTGGCTCTTGAGATCCCAGTCGCGGCCGTGAGGACTAACCTCCTCACTGAGGTGCTCAAACCGCAGACAAGCTCCTCGGAGCCTCTCCTGCCGTTCAACAAAGCCCTCACTGACGTTCTGTTTGGCACCTGCTCCAAGCCCTCTACAGGCCTCCCTTTAGATCGGAACGTGACCCGAAGTCACCGCCCGGCTCTGGGCGTCCCCAGTTTCCTGTCTGTTTACCCCACCCCTGAGAGCCTGGTGATCCAGGCCTTCACTTCCCAGACCGCATTCCCAACCGCCCCTCCGGATCGGGAATCCAAAAGGTACGATTAGTTTGGTAAGAAGCTGTTCTCACTGAGTTTTGGGTTGCGGTCTGTCAACACCGCCTGCCTTTTGGGCCGTTACTCCCACTCTTTGTGGGATACGGTTGCGGAAGTGCTGCCGCAGTGCCCGGCGGAGGTCCAGGCAAAGCTTACCCAAGCTCTTGCGGATGGAAGGGATGCAGCACAATATTCTATTCAATGTGGACTGGATACCACGGACTCGCTAGGCAGGGCGATTGCAACAACGGTGGCGGTGTTCGCCGCCACGCCTGGCTGAGGTCCGCCAACTTTTCGGCGATGTCCAAGCCTCTCTTATGGAAATGCCCTTTGATGGCCGTCGCCTTTTTGGCGACAAGACGGACAGCGCGCTGGAGCGTTTCAAGGACTCCAGGGCTACGGCCAAGTCCTTGGGCCTCGGCCAACGCCAGCAGACTTCCGCCTTTCGTGGCCAAAGAAGGGGTGCCCCCACACGTCCAGCTAGCCACAGGCTTCAGAACCAACCTCAACGCGCTCGCGGACGTGGTAACCGCCGTGGCGGTGCCGGGGGACACCGGCAAGGTTAGTCCACAAACGCCCCCTCAGCGTCTGCCTCAAAATCCTCTAAGTTTTCATGCCCATTCGACGCCAGTGTGGGGCAGGGTTCGCCATCACCTCCTCCACTGGCTCTTCCTCACATCGGACAGGTGGGTGCTGTAAATCGTCCGAAGGGGCTACTCCCTCCCCTTCGAGGCGACCCCTCCAGCCATGCCACTGCAGTACCACCGCATGTCGGGGGTCACTTGCTACTTCTGCAGGAGGAAGTTACAGCCCTCTTGGCCAAGGAGGTCATTGAGCGCGTTCCTGGGCCAGAAGTAATTTCTGGTACCCACGAAGGGCAAAGGGGGCCTATGCCCTATCTTGGATCTAAGGAGCGTCAACGGCTTCCTCCGGAAGGAGAAGTTCAAGATGCTGACTTTGGCTCAGGTCCTAGCTGCCCTAGACCCGGAAGACTGGATGGTAGCGTTGGACTTGCAGGACGCTTATTTCCACATGTAAATGTAAATGTAGAGTATTTATATAGCGCACTTCTACCCGGAGTCCTCTTAGCGCTGTATTCATACCGCTATGGAACCCATCCTGGCTTTCCTGTGAAATGTCCACTCCTGGGCACCCCCAAGGTAAAGCCAGGCATCCACAGCGCTGCTGGGGCCATTGTGGAGATTAAGCAAGCTATTGCCCTGAGTCACAGAGTGGGACCCATGATTAGACTAGGAACCGAGGCGAGAATTATCAGGTCCGGGGAAATTGAGTCCAAGAGCCGCCGAGGCGGGAATTGAACCCTGGTCCCGGGCCAGACCTCTGGATCAGGGTCTGCCGCTCTAACCATTGAGCCACACATCCCCGTCCTGCCGGCCCACCGGAGTTACCTGCCGTTCATAGTAGGCCACGAGCACTTTCAGTTTACCGTGCTCCCCTTCGGCCTTACCAGCGCCCCACGTGTGATCACGAAAGTGATGGCGGTGGTCACAGCTCATCTGCACAGGTTAGGGGTTTCAGTCTTCCCCTATCTCTTAGACTGGTTGTTGAAGGCGGGCTCGCCCCAGACAGTCCTCTCCCACCTCCAGACTACGGCCGACCTCCTGCACTCGCTGGGATTCTCCATCAACGTGCCAAAGTCACACCTGTGCCCCTCGCAGAGGCTCCTTTTCATCGGAGCTGTTCTGGACTCAGCGCAGTTTCGGGTGTATCCCCCCCGAACAGTGGGTTTGGGATATTCAGGCTCTGATTCCGGTCTTTCAGCCTTTATCCCGAGTCTCGGTCAGGTTGACGCTGCGGCTCCTGAGGCTGATGGCCTCCTGCATCCTTCTGGTGCATCACGCCCGGTGGCGAATGCAGGCTCTGCAGTGGGACATGAAGTTTCAGTGGGCACTGCATCAGGGCAACCTGTCCGACTGCGTCCGGATCTCGGACGGCACTGTGAAACAGTTGCAGTGGTGGCTCACGAACCGCAATTGGGTCAGCGGCATATCTCTCTCCCTTCCCCAACTGGAGCACGTAGGCCACATGGGAGAGAGGGAGATCAGAGGCCTCTGGTCTTAGGCGGAGTCCCGGCTCCACATCAACCTTCTGGAGCTGCGGGCGATCCGGCTTATACTGAAAGCATTCCTTCCCTCTGTCTGGAGAAGTGTAGTGCAGGTGTTCACGGACAACACCACCGTCATGTGGTACTGCAACAAACAGGGCGGCGTGGGGTCATGGATCCTTTGTCAGGAGGCTCTGCGCCTCTGGACATGGCTGGAACACCAGGGCGTCACCCTGGTGGTTCAACACCTGGCAGGTTCCCTGAACGCCAGGGCGGACAAACTCAGCCGCAGGTGCATGATGGATCACGAATGGCGCCTAAACTCGGATGTGGCGCAAGGTCTCTTTCAGCAGTGGGGAGAGCCTTGGTTAGATCTATTCGCCACCGAAGAGAATGCGCAATGTCATCAATTTCCAAGGCGCCACTCGCTCTGCGACACTTTTCGTCGTCAGTGGAGCTGCGGTCTGTTGTACGCCTTTCCGCCTATACCAATTCTGCCCAGAGTGCTGAAGAAGATCAGGCGTGACCGGGCCCAAGTCATCCTTGTGGCTCCGGACTGGGCACGAAAATACTGGTATCCCGAGCTACTCAGCATGTCAGTCGATCCTCCGATTCGTCTGCCTCGTCAGGAGGACATTCTGTCGCAGCAGCAGGGGACGGTCCTCCACCTGAACTTGTCCAGCCTCCAGCTCATGCCTAGAGATTGAGCGGCTTCAGTTGAGGCCATTTGACTTGCCTCCTGAAGTCTGTGATGTGATTCTGACAGCCAGGCGTTCCTCCACAAAATCAGTATACGCCTGCAGGTGGAAAAAATTTGTGGCATGGTGCACAGCAAAGGCTGTGGATCCTCTCTCTGCCCCCCTTTCAGAGGTTCTCCTCTTCCTTCTTTTTCTTGCCCAGCAGGGTTCTGCTCTGGGCACTCTTAAGGGCTACCTCTCTGCCATTTCTGCCTTCTTGAGGCTTCCTGATCCGCCTTCTCTTTTCAAGTCTCCTGTTATAGATTCTTGAAGGGCATCACGCACATGTTTCCTCCAATTCCTTTCGTGATGCCTCAGTGGGACTTGAACCTTGTTCTAACCTATCTGATGTACGCTCCTTTCGAGCCACTTCACAATTGCCCTCTTCGTCTTTTGACTCTCAAGACTGCAATCCTGGTCGCCATCACCTCTGCCAGAAGAGTGAGTGAGCTCCAGGCTCTATCTTCTAAACCTCCTTTCCTTTCTGTCCATCGGGACAAGGTTGTTTTAGGAACGTGTCCTTCTTTCCGCCTCCGCATCCCTCGAAAGAGGAAGAGAGGCTCCACCGCCTGGACCCAAAACATGCGCTCTCCTTCTACCTTGATCGCACACGCCAATTCCGGGTGGATGACCAGCTCTTTGTTGGTTACGTGGGCGCGAAGACGGGACGGGCGGTGCACAAACGGACCATCTCTCGGTGCGTTGTGCATCAGGGTCTGCTACTCCTTGACTAAGAAGGAGCCCCCGGTTTGGATAAGGGCCCATTCCACTCGGGCAACGGCGGCTACTACTGGTGTGATCTTGGTCCGCACTCCCACCACCGGATTGGTATTGCTGGGGTATCTATTCTAAGGTAAGGAATCTAACATTAACCTGTTTCTTTCAGATGCACACGTTATTTACCTTCGGTAACGATATATCTGTAAAAAACAGTAGTTAGTGTTAGATTCTTTACCGCCCCACCCATCCTCCCCGTTCTGCGTACCGATATCTAGGCTTACGGTGTTTCCCTTTGAGGGCCCTAGTTTTATGGCACCAGTGTCCTTCTCTGGCATGGCTCTCAATTCCTGGCGCGGAAAGCTATGTAGAAGAACTGACGTCAGCGCGCGAGGGCGGCGTCTAAGTACTCCGTCATCCCGGCGACCACGACGACGGCGCGGAGCCGCAGACGACGCCTATCTACGCACACAGGTACTGCTACGCAAAACTTTCCGGATCCAGTCTGACGCCTGGGGATATTCTAAGGTAAGGAATCTAACACTAACTACTGTTTCTTACAGATATATCATTACCGAAGGTAAGTAACTTCTGCGTCAGGGCAAAGCCATGCGGCGCTGTCCCCCGGCGCGCGGAGGTGCTGCTGCAAAAGATTTCCGGACCCAGTCTGACGCCTGGGAATATTCTAAGGTTAAGGAATCTGCGGCTAGACTGTGTCTCTACTAGATATATTGTTACCGAAGGTAAGTAACTCGTGCTTCGGGCTATAAGAATAAGGTGCACGTAGCCATTCCATAAAACTACTTCCTGTGAATTTTGGAGAGCACTTGTGTTATTTCAGTCCTGGCTTAGTGTAAATATATTTCCCTAACACTTGACCTTTCTCTAGATTCATGTTCTATTTAAATAGCTCCAGATCCCTCAGTAATGTGTATGTCCTTAAGCGAAAGCCTAGCAGAGTCGGCGCTGTCTACATTCATTTGAGCTCACATTTTCCGATAAGCCCCTGCAAAGCAGTCTCTCTAACAGCTCCTAAGTTTAGATTTTAACTGCCTAAGCTAATGCCTGGGAATCCTTCAAGAGTTCCACTCTTTTCATCTGAGATAATTGGTGCTGTTGTCTGCAGGCATTATGTCTGAGAGTGATCCATGCGTTGTATACCTTGTTTGAGGCTATTTAAATTGCATTAAAAAGAAGCTTTGAGAAAAAAACAAGCCGGTTTTAAAGATGACCACGGAGATGATGGGGACGATGTGCCCTCACATTATGATGATGAGCTATATGTGGACTTACAGGATGCCAGTGTGTTGGACACTCCCCCTCATGCCCTGGTCCAACAAAAGAAAACACTGCTTGTTTTTGCAAAGGTGATGAGACATCCAAATCACATTGCTACTAACCAAGTGTGGCCGTAACTGCCAAGGTTTCAGATTGCTTTTGTGCGACTTTTTCATAATTTCAGTGTAATTATGAGTGACATTCAATGACTATGAGCTATGCTTTCTTGCAAAATCAAGCAATAAAGACGTAAAAATGGCCTCGCATTCACCCCTCTCAACCATACAGTCCTCTGTGACAGACCTCGCAAGGCTCCAATTTTTACCAGCATCAGACTTGCAATATGCATATTCTAGTGTTTTCAGTCACACATGGGATATTGGAGCAGTAGAATACAAAATTCATTATCCTTCAACTGGCAATAGGGCAATTAATCAGTGGTCTGCCAGGTGTGTGCGCGCTGATTTTTCTGTCTGTTAATGGCTCTGTTTTGTGGTCTGTTGACTGTGCCTGTTTTCACTGTTGATTTGTATGTTATTGAAACAAACCGAGCATTGCTCAAATTTATTAAGTTCCACTCTTTGCAAAACACTTGTAGGATGTGTCTGAGTGAAACCTGGCACAATTTGCAAGCATGGGTCTGGTCACTTAGTAGGGCACTTTTATTTTGGTGCCTGGGCCGAATTCTATCCCAGTCTGACTCTGGTCGGAGCGGACCGAGAGTCACAGGCAGTGTGATCCCTACTCGCTGGGAGATTTGAATTATACGGTTTCTGTGGCACGAGACAGACAGTAATTAAGTAGTGACACTCGCAGATCCACCTGCAAAAACACCCATCCACAGCAGCACGACCGCTTCAAATAGCGGAAGAAACAAGACACCATTATGCTCCACCCCTAGTAGGAGAAACTCCACAGTAGCAAGTGCTTGAAAAGGCAGAAGGAGGCATGAGCCGCCAATGGGAGGGAGTTATTGTTAAACGGATAGTCATTCTCATAAAAAATAATCATGCTTCCAGTGGCTCTGTGAGTGGAGACGGTGAGGGGGCAGACTCACCCAGCTCGTCCTGCCCTTTATTTTGATGGTTCTCTCTGCGGCTCAGTTGTCTCCACTTTACTCAGTTTTGTACTGCTCCTGCTCGAGTCTGTGTTACGCGGTTAGATGACAGGAAAAGTACACATTGGTCCTGCAGAGAGCGAGATAGCCGCAAAGACAAGCAACCTCGACTGTGCCTGTACCTGTACCTCGCGCTCCTGTGCACTCTCCCTCGGCCGGCGTGGGTGCACGCTCGGAAATAATTATTCGGGGTCTGTTGGCGCTGCCATAGATAAGCATCGGGTGCGGTCAGCCGGCTTCCACCTCCAAGTTCATCAAAAAATGTAACTCCCCTTGCGCGCCCAGGCAGAAGAACGTGACGTCACGTCCCCACACAGCGCCACGGCCAAGTTGCCGCATAACATGACTAGAGCTGGCCCCGGCTGTCACAGTAGTAGCTTAGTTTTGGCAACTAGCCGTCTTGGCCATGATGTCACTCTGTCTGACTCAGACAGAGCCCCACAGCTGCATGAATCTCGGAGATGCATTGTAGCAGCACTGTGAGCTACTCAACTGCTGGGAGTGTCCCAAGCCTGCGATAGTAGCCCACAGGCGCACTCTGCCAGCTGTCACAGACACCCTTCTGACAGCTAAGACTCTTCATTATGCGGAGCACCACACTGACTTGCATTAGTCTAACGCCCGATGCGTGATACTTTACAGGACTAAATGGAATCATATCGCCTTAGATGTCTGCTTCACTAGCATCAAGAACATTGACATAGTCCCATTAATGGAACCACCATTATTGATTATGGTGTCTTCCTAGTTTGTGCCTTCAAAGCCCTTAACATCTTTAACCTAGCACTTTTCAACATTGATCCCAGCACCTTTTCGGTTGCCTGAAATCAATCAATCAATCAATGCATTTATATAGCGCACTACTCACCCAGAGGGTCTCAAGGTGCTAGGGGAGGGGGTCCGCTACTGCTCGAACAGCCAGGTCTTGAGTTGCTTCCCGAAGGCGAGGTGGTCCTGGGTCAGGCGGAGGTGGGTCGGGAGGGAGTTCCATGTCTTGGCGGCGAGGTAAGAGAAGGACCGTCCCCCTGTGGTGGCTCTTCGGATGCGGGGGACGGCGGCGAGGGCGTGGCCGGTCGATCGAAGCTGGCGTTTGGGAGCGTAGAAGTTGAGGCGGCTGTTGAGGTATCCTGGGCCTTGGTTGTGTAGGGCTTTGTGTGCGTGGGTGAGGAGTCGGAAGGTGATTCTCTTGTTGACCGGGAGCCAGTGCAGGTCTCTCAGGTGTCCGGAGATGTGGCTGCGACGGGGGATGTCCAGGATGAGACGTGCTGAGGCGTTCTGGATCTGCTGGAGTCTCTTCTGGAGTTTGGCAGTGGTTCCGGCGTAGAGGGAGTTGCCGTAGTCCAGACAGCTGGTGACGAGGGCCTGGGTGACCGTCTTCCTGGTCTCGGTGGGGATCCACCGGAAGATCTTACGTAGCATGCGCAGGATGTTGAAGCATGACGAGAAGATGGCGTTGACTTGTCTGGTCATGGAGAGCGAGGAGTCCAGGATGAAGCCCAGGTTGCGTGCGTGGTCTGTTGGTTTGGGTGCGCTGCCTCGGGCGGGGGGCCACCAGGAGTCGTCGGCGTAGGAGATGATGTTAAGGTTGTGCTGGCGTGCGATGTCAGCGAGGGGGCCCATGTAGACGTTGAAGAGGGTTGGACTGAGCGAGGAGCCTTGAGGAACGCCGCAGATTACTTCGGTGGCTTCAGACCTGAACGGGGTGTCCTTCCGGCGAGGAAGGAGGTGATCCACTTCAGTGCCTTCTCCTGGATTCCGACGTTGCTGAGTCGCTGCACTAGTGTACAGTGGCAGACAGTGTCGAAGGCCGCAGAGAGATCTAGGAGGATGAGGGCTGCTGTTTCTCCGCTGTCAAGCAGTGCTCGGATGTCATCGGTGGCTGCGATCAGGGCGGTCTCGGTGCTGTGGTTGGCCTGGAAGCCAGACTGTGAGGGGTCGAGGGATCCGTTCATCTCGAGGAAGGCGGCCAGCTGCTTGTTGACGGTCTTCTCGATGACTTTTGCAGGAAACGGGAGCAGCGAGATGGGGCGGTAGTTCTTGAGGTCGGTGGGGTCGGCTGATGGCTTCTTGAGTAGAGCGCTGAATTCGGCGTGCTTCCAGCTCTCCGGGAAGGTAGCGGTGTCGAAGGAGGTGTTGATGATGTCCCCCAGGTGGGGTGCGATGACAGTGTCGGCCTTGTTGAAGACGTGGTGAGGGCAGGGGTCGGTAGGAGATCCGGAGTGGATGGAGTTCATTGTGCGGATGGTGTCTTCGGTGCTGATCGGGGTCCAGGCGCGGAGGGTGGTGGTGGGGGGCGGTGGTTCAGGCGTGGCGTGCATTGGTTGAGTGCTGAAGCTGTTGTGGATGTCTGCGATCTTGTTGTGGAAGTAGGAGGCGAGGGAGTTGCAGAGGTCTTGCGACGGGGTGATGTCGTTGTTTCCGGCGTTGGGGTTGGAGAGCTCTTTAACGATGTTGAAGAGTTCCTTGCTGTTGTGTGCGTTGTTGTCCAGTCGTTCCTTGAATGCGGTTTTCTTGGTGGCGTGGATGAGTTGGTGGTGTTTTCGGGTGGCGAGCTTGAGGGCAGTCATGTTGTCCGGTGTTGGGTCTCTGCGCCAGGTTTTCTCGAGGGCTCGGCAGTTCTTCTTGGAGCTCTTGAGTTCGTCGGTGAACCAAGGGGCTTTCTTGCTGCCGGGTCTGCTAGGCGGGGTCTTCAGAGGGGCGAGGTCGTCTGCGCTGTTGCTGATCCACTTTGTGAGGTTGGTGGCCACCTGGCTTGGGTTCGTGGTGCTGGTAGGGGGGTTCATGCTCAGGGAGGTCGCGAGCTGGTCGGCTGTGATCTTGTTCCAGCTTCTGCGTGCAACCTGTTGCTGGTGGTGGTGGGTCGTGGTCCTTCTGAAGCTGAAGTGGACGCAGCTGTGGTCCGTCCAGTGGAGTCCGGTGGCGTAGTTGAAGGCGATGTCCTTGCTGGATGAGAAGACTGGGTCCAGTGTTACCGGCGTAGTGGGTGGGGGTGGTGACCAGCTGCTTTAGTCCCAGGTTTGCGAGGTTGTCCAGCAGGGTGGTGGTGTTGCGGTCGTTGTTGTTCTCCAGGTGGAAGTTGAGGTCCCCGAGGAGGATGTAGTCAACGGAGGGGAGGGCGTACGGGCTGATGAAGTCGGCGATGTCTTCGCTGAATTGTGTGCGTGGTCCCGGGGCTCTGTAGATGAGGGTGCCTCTGAGGGTGGTCTTGGGGTTTATGTGGACCTGGAAGTGCAGGTGCTCGGCGGTTGTGAGGGTGTCGTCGGTGTTTGTCGTGATGCGGATGGTGTTCCTGTGGATGATGACGATGCCTCCTCCGGTCTGGTTGATGCGGTCCCTTCGGATGATCTTGTAGCCGTCTGGGATGGTGATGGCGATGTCGGGCGCTGAAAAGGCGTTCATCCAGGTTTCCGTGAGGAAGGCGACGTCTGGTGAAGTTGTGTCGAGCAGGTTCCAGAGCTCGACGGCGTGTCTGTGGACGGAGCGGGTGTTGAGCAGGATGCATTTCAGGTGGTTGCAGCTGTTGCTCGTCTTGGTCTTGGTTGGTGCTGGAGTAGTGCAGGTCCGGATGCAGGTGAACTTGCAGGAGTTGCAGCAGAAGGGTCCGTGGGTGCGTCTCGGGGTGGCTTGATAGCATCCTGGGATTTGGCCGGCGTTGAGTGCGTAGAGGGTGGCGGCGTCGTACGCCCGGCGGGTGGGCAGGGGTCTGCGGGGGAAATGAGACTCCTAGGTGTAGGAAAGACGGAATAAAGCAAATGCACAAATGACAGACCGTGCTTACAGAAATAGGACAATATGAAGAAAGTGCACATAAACGAGTGATGTTTGTTCCTGGAAAAAAGAGGGCGCTTTCCAGCCTACTTACCCTTCACCCACAGAGGAACCAAGATTATCAGAGAAATGTAGTGGGTTGCCAAAGTTGATGCAGATTCAGCACCTTTAGAATATCCCCAAACGCTAGAGTGGATGCGAAAGCTTCAAACTGCATTGCTCCAGCCTAGCAGTATGTGTCATTGTTTGGCTCCGCATTGACTTCGGTCCACCCTAGAAGTTATAAACGGAGTGCATATAAGTGTCACCTGTGCTCCCTCATGTCCGTTCCTTCCTTTCCATGCCACCAATCAGGAGCTTCACTCCCACCTCTGATCTATTGGTTAGTGTTTTTTCTTCAAAAGCATTTTTTATTTATTTTTGATTTTTAGATAGCGCAAACTTGACCAGAGGGCAACAGAGCAATTTACATGGATTATATAAACATCATTTACTAGGGGTATAACTCAAGTGGGAAGGATAGACTTCCACAATATAAGGTTTACAAGGATTACATATACATAGTTTACAGGAGATATAACAAAAGTGAGAAGGAAGAAGTCATACAATGTAAGGCTTTACAGGGATTATATAATCATTGTTCATAGGAGGTGTCTTGGAATGGGAAGGAAAAAGTCCTATGCTATAAGGCAAGTAAGAGGTAAATGGGTCGTTTATAGGAGATAGAGACAAGTGGGAGGCATATATTTATATAGTATATGGTAGAGGTGGAGTATATAGAGGGTGGGAATTGCAGTCAGAGTGAGCAGATCATTTGTTCTTTTCTTCTAAAACTACCAGTGTGCAAAGGAACTATGCCAGTCCCCCCTCCCCCCAACAAGACTACAAGGATTAAACCTTTTAGGAACTCTCGCAAACAAAAGCGTAGCTCCACATTGGCAAGCACCAGAAGCCGAAATTTTGCAAGTCATGTTTCTGCTTCAAGTCCAGGGCAAGGATCTGTTCCCGCTCTCAAGACAGTTCCTGCAACAGGTCCTCTTCGCAGTTGGAGTCTTCAGTAAGTCCAGGTCAAAGCAGAAATACAAGAAGGCCAAGCGGGACTCCTCTCCATCCTTCCACTTTCCATCAGAGAAGTCATGATGGCATGAAAGTGTCACTCTGTCTCCCTCCGGAACTCCTTCCTAGGAGTCGGTTCAGCAATTGATGCACACACACCACAAGTTTCCTTGGTGTTTTCGCAACAGGTTGAGGACTATAGAGAGGCCATGTTGCAAATCTTTAGCATTCCTCTGGTTCCTTCTGATGCACTTTCTGGCTACAAAATCCTTAAAGGCCTTACATGGAGTTACCATAGAAAGATCCATCCTCTACTCCATCTCTGCTGCCCAGACATTCCGGCTTTGGAGCCGACTTTCAACCTGGCCCCAAAATCCACAGCAGTTTCCCCAACATCAAGGCAGGCCCTGACACAGCCTGGAGCCCTGGAGGACCTCCATCTCTAATATGACTCCGAGCCAAACTCATCTTTGCCTCAACGAAGGTCGTGTCCAGAATTCACACTCATACACCTGGTCCTCTTACACTAAGATTTCAATAAGACACTGCCTCTATCATTGACCTGGATCAAAACCAATCAGCCTTCGAAGATGATAGGGACAATTTATCCTCACTTCATGATGATGATCTATATGTGGGTTTACTGGAGGCCAGTGTGTTGGGCACTGCCCCATATGTCCTGGTCCAGAAAAAGGAGACACTGCTTCTTTTTGCAATCGTGGTAAGACATGCTGCAGAGGTGTTGGACCTCCAACTGTGGAAGTCCAGACAAATGTGCTTATGGACGTTTTGCAGCCTAGACAGGCTTCCTATGAACTGTTACTACCATTTAATGATGCCTCTGACACATTCATAGGCATCTGGTCTGAACCTGGTTCTTGCCCACCAGTGAACAGGCAGGTAGCTAAGCACCACAGGCCAGTGTTAGGGGACTCTGATTATTTTGACGCAACATCCTACGTCTGAAAGTCTGGTGGTACTAGTTTCCACCACCATGGTGAAACCCAGTTCATTCTCTATGACCCCCCCCCCCCATACAGACAGTTGAAGAGAATAGAGGCATTCAAGAAATAAAAATTCTCATCGACCAGCCTAGCCCTATGGTTGGTCTCTGTACCTACCTGCTTGGGCGATATACACACGCTTTTTGGGATATGGTCTGCAAGATCTTGCTGACAGTCCCTGCAGAATCTCAGGCCCTCCTTGGCTCAAACCATCCAATCTCCAGGATACAGACAAATATGTAGTACTAGATAGCACTGATTGATTGGGCTGGCAGTTGGCACTAGTGTGGTGTTAAAGCGCATGTGTGGATGAAATCTACAGGATTTTCGGGTGATATCTAGGCATCCCTCATGAATATGCCTTTCAATGAATCCTGCCTATTTTGCAAAAAGGCTGATTCTGCCCTGAAACGCTTCAAAGAGAGCCAGACTAGCCGCTTTCCTTGGGCCTTTCAATCCCCGCTAAACAGTGTCCTCAGCAATTACTTCTATTTCAGGGATAATCCAGAGGTTTGGTGTATCGGCAGTGGTAGCCAGATTATTGCAAGAAGTTCAGGCTTTGGTGGCCAGTGGGGCCAAAGCCTCTCACTAATTCCTGGTGAAGGAAAATAATGGAGGCCAATGTCCTGTTTTAGATCACCACAGTTCGAATGCCTCTCTGCAGAAGGATAGATTCAAGATGCTCACATTGGCCCAACTTCTATCCGTCCTGGATCCGGTTGATTGGATGGTGGCCCTGGACTTGGAGGATGCCTGCTTTCATATACCCATCCTGCAGTCCCACAGGCGTTACCTGAAGTTCAGGGTGTGTCAGGAGCTCTTTCAGTTTGCTGTACTCCCCTGGGGCTTCACCAGGGCTCCTGTGTTGTTCACAGAAGTGATGATGGTGGTAGCGGCACACCTTCGGAGGTTGTGGATACTAGTTTCCCTCTAGTTTAAAGACTGATTGTTTATGGAGGGCTCGCCATAGTCAGCCGTAGACCACTTCTAGATGACAGAGACCCTTCTAACATCTTTGGGATTCACAATCAGCTTGCCAAAGTCATACGTAAATCTTTCACAGAGGCTCCCTTTTTTTGGAGTCATCTTGGATACAATGTACTTCTATGCCTTTCCGCTGGCAAAACAAATTCAGGACATTTTGGCTATGATCTTGAGGTTTCAGCCTTTGTCCTTGGTGAGAGGGTCTCTGAGGCCTATAACTCCTGCATCCTGCTGGTCGATTCTGGCATGTGGCATATGTAGGCGCTGCAGAGGAATCTGAACTCGCAGTGGGCCCAGCTCTAAGGAAACCTGTTGAATTCCATCCTATGTTTGGGAGGAGACTGCAAAAGATGTGCAGTGGTGGCTGCTCAACCACATTTGGACCTGCTGCAGACTCCTCTCCCTTCTTTACCAACAGCCGATGGAGGTGACAGATGCATCTCTGCTTGGTTGAGGAGTTTAACTAGGAGAGGTAGAGATCAGAAGACTCTGGTCTCTGTCGGAATCTCAACTCCACGTCAATCTGTTAGACTTGCAGGCCATTCGACTAGCATTTAAGGCCGTCTTACTGTCCACCAAAGGGAGGCTGGTACAGGTCCTCTCATACAGCACAACCACCAAGTGGTATTGTAACAAGCAGATTGGAATGGGCTGCTGGGTTCAGTGCCAAAGGCATTGCATCTCTGGAGTTGGCTGGAGCATCAGGATATCTCTTTCATTATGAACCACATGGCTGGATCTTTAACATCAGGGTGGACAAACTTAGCCTGCAATGCTCGGCGGATCACGAATGGCAGTTGCATACTGAGGTGGTGCAGAACCTGTTCTGACAATGGGGAGAGCCCTGGTTAGATCTTTCCACCACGGTCTAGAATGTGCAGTGTTAACCTTTGTGTGTTGGAATTCCTAAGAGTGCTCTCTCTAAGAGATGCATTCCGGATAGAGATGACTCCTGCATGCCTTTCGGCCACTTTCTATCCTCACCTGGGTTTCGAAGAAGATCAGGAACAAGTAGGTCCAAGTCATCCTAGTGGCTCCGGATTGGCCCAGGACACTGTAGAACTCAGAATTGCTGTGCATGAGCATCTGTCCTATGATCAAGCTACTAGTTCAGGAAGATCTCATCTAGCGGCTGCATGGCAGGGTTCTGCACCAGAAACTGTTCAACCTCACCTACATGTGTGGAGATTCAGCAGCAGTAGTAGACTGTGTTTGGTTTGCCAGTTGAAGTTTAGTATGTCATCCTTGATGCCCTGCGTCCCTCTACAAGTTCCATCTATCCTAGGCATTAGTACAAATTTATGGTCTGCTGTGGAGTCTGTCTGCAACATGAACCTATTACAAGCCAACCTTTCAGATGTCCCGTTGTTTGTGTTATCCCTGGGCCAGCAAGGACTTGCAGTGGGTACCATAAAAGGTTATTTTTTGGCCCTTAGGCCTTTATGCATGTAGTGGATTAGCCTTCCTTGTTAAATAACCTGTGATTAAATTTCAAAAAGTTTGACACGTTTCTCCAGACCTTTTGTGATGCCTCAGTGGGGTCTCAGTTCGAACCTAACTTGCATCATGTGTACTCCCTTTGAGCCAATGCACAGCTGCTCGTTGTGTCTTCTGACTCTGAGGTATGTTTTCCTCATTGTGATTTTTTGAGCTCATCGAATGAGTTAGCTTCAGGCTCTCTAGGTGTAAATGCCCTCAACCACTTTTTTCCAGATTAAATAGCATTGCGGGGCAGAGCAGGCTTTTTTCCAAAAGATGTAAACCCTTTATAACATTGGACAATTAATCACTCTGCTAACATTCTGTGCTCCACCTCAGGCCTTGAAAGAGTAGATACTCCATTAGCTGGATCCATAAAGAGCCTTGAGCTTTTACATCGATCACACGAAAGACCATCAGTTGGCTAACAAGCTTTTTGTAAGATTCTCTTGCAATGGAAGACCACCTGCCCTCACAGAAACCTGCACCTCTCCAACTCCTCTGACTGATACCACTTCAAAATCACTCCAATGCCTTCTGATCAGCACAGGTCTCTCTGCAAACATGCCATCGAAGTCTGGGACGCCATCTTCATCCTTGACTCAGCTTGACTTTCATCACAGAGACTTGCCGCAGCCCTCCCTTCGCCACCGGCATTGCAACCTCCAATGGCTACTAGATGTCACACCAGGACCGCAACAACAAACACAGAGGCTGTATCGCCATCATCCACAAATAAACAATCCGCTGCACCACCACCAAAGACGACTCCACACTAATCATGGAACACATCAGTTTCCAACTCCACACCGTGACCAAACACCCATCATAAGCACCCTTCCCTACAGACCCCCAGGGCGACACAACGGCCTCTGCGACACAATCACAGACTTCATCACACTACTTGCCATCAAGTCCAAGCACTACTTTCACCTGAATGACCCAAAAGACACCAACTCCTCCAACCCCAAGCTGTTCACAGACCCCACACACAGAGCAGGACACACATTGGACCATCAGCAACCGAATCAAATATAGCTGTGCCACAGAACTCACCTGAACCGACCACTCCATCGTCCACTTCACAATCGCAAGATCACCATGCACCTCCTCCAAACTCCCAACGCCTCCTTCCGCAGTTGGAGCAAAGTGACACAGCCCCGATGGACGGATGCCCTCAACACAACCCCGCCCGACCTCAAAACCAACCTGGACAAAGCAGTCCAGAGCTTCAACACCTGGATCATCAATGCCACCAAACTAGTCTCCACCATCAAAACATCCAAAACCCGCAGATCCACCAAACAAGCCAGTTGGTACATACCAAAACTCATTAGAATGAAACAGCTGCAAACACCTGGAGAGAAGATGGTGCACCGGCAGACGCTACAGATCGAGCCACCTTCAAGAAAGCCCAATACCACCAATGACTCAAAGACACAAAGAAGGACACGAAAGCCCTCAACAAATACCACCAATGACTCAAAGAAGTCAACTTTAAGGGGTTCGTTTCATACAACCTGCCGGCGCAGGGCTCTGGGCCAGGCAGAGCGAAAGGCGGTCTTTTGGTTTTAATATCTATCCTCCGCCAGATTACTGTAAAAAGGTATTTGACTGTGGGAGCACATGCCCAGATTCTTTGGTTAACTGAGGGGCGAGACCGAAATATCCTTCTGGTTAACTTTTACAATAACATCTTTGACATGACTAGGGCCGCAGTAGTGGATGACCTGACTAACAGTGTGGAAAATTTAACTACAAATGTTAATGTCTTTTTCGATTTTATAAGGGTCGGTGATTATAATATTCCATTATGTGAATAGACCATAGGAAAAGTGTGTGGGTTCACGGATGAGACTGGTTCGGATGGTTTACACTTTGGGCATAACCGTTATGGAGAGGCCCTAAATAATTTCCTGGGTCGGTATGATCTGGAGGTTTGCGGGTATTCAAAAGATGAAAATTGTCAAATTACCCCTACTTTTAAGAGCCGAAACGCCAGCTCAGTTATTGACCAAGTAATTGTCTCCTCTGGTATTATACCCTATTGTGCCCCCCTAGGATTGTATTAACTACTTTAAGTGATCATAATCTTATTAGTCTTGAAACATCCCTGTGGGGTAAACGTTCTGTTAATGTGGGCAACTCGGTTTCAAATGTGGAACCCCATAGACCTAATGGAGTACGTTTGAGATAGGTAGGGGATAAAGCTTCTGAATATATGGGCTCTACTGTCAGGTATTGCATGGGAGACATTACTCTCATCCTTGATAGTAGTGCTGATCATAAACGGTTTTATTGGCTTTTAGTGATATTAATAAAGCTATCAATTCCCAGTTTACCAAACCTAAAAGGGGGCAGCGTAGTAATGAACCGGCATGGTTTGATCACTCATGTACCAGGCTTTTAACGGGATTAAAACATGCCCTTGCAAAAAAAAAAACAGGGATACCGACTCTGTAGTAAAACTAAGACGTGAATATAAGTGTGCCTTAAAGCAGAGGAAGCGTGAGCTGCAGCAGTTGGCATGGTATTCCCTCAACCAGGCTGCTGAATGCTCAAATAGTACTCTGTTTTGGGCCACTGTGAATTCTCCTCTTCTTAAGGATGAAAATACACCTGTGTTAACTTCTAACGTTTCGAGTGACGGTTGGGTCACCCACTTTTCAAATATTTTTTTGACTCTAACTGTAGGTTGGACATCGATCCGAATAGGTGGGAAGTTCGGCCCCTGGATATTACAATCAGTGAGGTAGAACTAGGCATACGGACAAGTAAGGGGGGGAAAGCCCCGGGCCCCGATGGGGTGCCTATCAACGTTTATAAAGCTGCGCCGGAAATGTGGAGCCCTCTTTTAGCTATTGTTTTTAATGCAGCAGTATGTATCGAGGCCCCTGAAACTTGGGGGAATCTATTATTATCCCGATACATAAAAAGGGCAGTAGGTCGGAGGTGAAAAATTATCGCCCCATCTCTCTCCTTGACTCCTCAGTTAAGGTCATGAGTAGAGTAATGTTAGTGAGGTTAGAGGAATGGGTGGAGCAAGAGGGAATGCTTGCTGATAGTCAGTATGGATTTAGAAAGGGCATGGGTACACTCGATCAGTGTTTAAATCTTGATTTACTGATCGGGAAGTACACCAAAGCAAAATCCGGATCTATCTATCTCTGCTTCGCAGACCGAAGTAGTGCCTTTGATATGGACAACCCTGCTGCAGTTAGGAGCACCAGAGGGCATAATTTATTTCCTGGCTAGGTTGTATGGGAAACTTAAAACCTGTGTCCGCTTTGGTACTAATGGTGAATGCACCCCCAAATTTGGTGTTAAAAGAGGGATTAGACAGGGTTGTGTCCTGGCCCCCCTCCTTTTTATTTTATTTATTAACGGAATCGATGAAATTTAAAAAAAGTTACGGCGAATGCGCCTCGGATCAATGGAGTTTCAGTGCCGGTGTTATTATATGCCGATGACGCTGTCCTGCTCTCTAGAACCCTGTTAGGATTACAGCGCCTGATTAATACATTCTATAGTTTTATCAGTGACAGAAAATTAATAATCAATAAAGGGAAAACGTTCACTATGACTTGTGGGGCTAAAAGTAAAACTGCGAACTGTTTTGTCATTGATAAAGATGAGGTGTATCAGGTGGATACCTTCTGTTATCTTGGTATCACCTTTTCTAAAGATAGAACGTGGTCTAATGAATTTAAAAATATTAGTATTAAAATGGCAAAAAATGCCCACAGAGTTTTTAGATTCGCCAGCTAGGTTGGGGATCGACGTACTTGTGACATGCTGAAGATCTACCAAGCCAGGTGTGTCTCTATCGCACTCTACGGGGCAGGTATCTGGGGACACAGATGCGACCACAAGTTCCAGCAGGAGGAAAATTCTTTCTTAAAAAAGCTCCTGTGTTAGCCAACATCTGCCTCAACTGAGTTAATCCACCGGGTGGACACCAACTATTTGAATGATCAGTTATCTCTGAGGCCACTTATGATTTGGCGGTCAATTTGGCTTCAGGTGGAAAAATCCCTTACTAGATCCATCATTGAGGATTGCCTCTCGTTGGATAAATACTGTAACATACCCTTGATAAAATATGTTTTCAAATGTTACTCTGAGATCTTCAACATTAATGTTATGGTTGACCCTGGCGCAGCGTCTTCAATACCCAAGGCTAAAATGAAGTCTAAATTTCGGGCTTTCGCTGCGAGAAGACGAGCTGTTGCGAATGGGTCTTTATCTACTGTCATGTCTTATAATAGTTACTCTAATGTTGAAGGCTTTCCCATTTATTTAATGTGGGTGACTAGGCCTTCACACAAGTTTGTGCTAACTAGACTGAGGTTTGGTGTAGCTCACCACCTAGTTGCACTACCAACACTTAAGAAACACCCTCAGGGGCCTCGTATGTGTGATGGTATAACTAAACAAAGCACTCTGCACTTTCTCTTGATCTGTAAACTGTATATAAATTTTCGTATAACCTTTTTAAAACCTATGTTTCTAAAATATGGTGTAAGTACAGTTACCCAGGCAATGAGTCTTATTTTTAATGTGCAATTTATCGAGGTCTGTTTTTTTACTGCCACTTTTTTAACCAAATCTATCAAGGCTAGGAAAAGTATGTGTTTTTAAACCATCCAGTATGTCATCCAGTCTTTTAACTTTAAATTACTGTATTTGTTTTATTATGTATGTGTTTTTGCTTTTATGGTCTTTTTTTATGCACCGAATAAAGCTTCATGACTTGACTTGACTTGACTCAAAGACACAAAGAGGGACACCCTTGCAGACCACATTGAGGCAAGTGCCAACCGCACCAAGGAACTCTTCAGCATTGTCAGAGTTCTGCCAACAGCCACAGAGAACACTAATCATTTGTGAAAAGACCTCTGCAACATTCTAGCAAATTACTTCCACAATGTGATAGCCAGCATCTACAGGAACTTAGAGCCCCAACCAACCGATCTCCTCAGCCTCCTCACCACAACAGACAGCTCACACACCGAATACCACAGCCCTCATAAACACCATCCACTCAGGAGCACCCATGGACCCCTACCGCCACCGTCTCTTCAACCTAGGAAACAACATGATGAGCCACCAAATCACCACGATTTTCAACACATCCATCACCACTTTCACCTTTCCCAATGCATGGGAACACGCAGAAGTAAGACCTCTCCTTAAAAAACCCTCTGCTGACCCGCTGCTGTCCAGAACTACTGCCCCATCTAGCTGTTCCCTTTCCCTGCCAAAGTCCTGGAGAAGGCCATTAACTGTCAGGTCACTGAAAACCCTTGAGGGGAAAAACCCGCTAGACGCCTCCCAATCTAGTTTCCATATCAACCGAGGCACAGATGATGGATGGAATGCAAAGCACATCAAACTTTCTCCCCAAGTCAATTGATCTGAGTTAAATCCATTATTCTTTTGCTCACCCTGCCGCCCCAGTTTAGACCCCACCATATGCTAATATGTCTTGACATTGTGCCTCATGGGAACAGTCCAGACCAAACAGCCAAGCCAGGTCCTCCCTGGACCGGACAAAAGCATCCTGGGACCTGTTTTGGGGCGTCACCCCTCATCAGCCAGGCTAGCTTGAACCCACTGGCACAGTGATCCCGGCACCCACGTCTGGGCATACCCAGCGCACTTAGGGCGAGAAATCAAAAGACCACAGCACCGACCGCTCTGATCGCAATCACAGATAACTTCCGTGCCCCACTCAATGGGGGAATCGGTGGCCTCAACCTCTCCGCAGCTTTCAACACCGTATTCCACCACACACTTATCAAGCGACTGCACCAGACCAGGATCAAGGGAGACAATCAAGTGGATTGTATCATTCCTCGAAGGACATACGCAGAGAATCAGCCTTCTCCCCCTTCACCTTGGAACGCACGAGCACCATCAGCGATATCACTCTTCGTTCATGCCTCAGCCCGACCCTCTGCAGCACCTACATGACGCCTCTAGCCGGCATCGTCAGAACCCATAATCTCAAATGTAGTGTGGTTTATGGGCCTCTTTCAGTGTGCATGTTAAGGTAGTATGGCTTATTAGGAGTTTAAACACCATTTTTCCTTAAGCTGCTTTTTTGCACACAACACTGCTTAGCGGTTTTGCAGAGTTAGCTTTCACAAAGGTCTATACATGAGAAAAGGTTTGTTTTTCGACATCTCTAGACATATATTGTGTCCCCAGTCTGTACAGTGAGTGCTGAGCCGCCAAGGTTATCATAACGTGCAAGCCTGTTTATCGGCGTGTCCATGTAACACATTCTAGACACAACAATTTGGCAGCTACAAGGATTCTGGCGCCTTTATCATAGCACACTTGCCAAAATTGATCACACTTGGAAGATTCCAGGCATGCAGAGAGACTAACCTATCCTGATGTAATGTACACTTACTGAGCGGACAGGTAAATGGGGTCCCCCTAAAAAAGCTCAAGAGACCTTCTATAGTTTTATAATACATAATTCCTAGATAGGGAGGGTGCTTCAAATAGGCGCTTTTATCACCTGTTTGCACTATCATTGTAATATGATTCCTCCTTTTGTATTTTATGGAATTGTAACCATGCTGACCGCATTATTCTTAATCATATGTATGCTTATGTTCATTAACATACTGCGCTTGAGATCACGTCGTTAAAATAAACATTTTAACCTTACTGGGTCTCTGTTTTACTCCTGTTGTGGACTGGTATGAACTTATAACAAAAGAGTGTTCTCACTACCCACCATTCCTGAGATGGTCCTTAGTCGCATGTTCTAGGTTGTCTTATCATTGGTTTCTTTGCTATAGGACGAAGAGCTAATGTGACACTGATTCCTAGTCTGGTAGGGGATTTTGGGTACTAAGGTGAGTTTTGGCACACCCTAATTCACTGTTGTCCTAAGTCTCTATGCACAGTTCTGTGTCTGAGCAGAATCCCTGTAACATGGCGCCGCCAACGAGTGTGGTCTTATTGTGAGACACTTGAGTAGTGCTTATATCAGTCTACGACCCCCTCACTATCGTTTCTGGTTGACGGTAGTGGTGGATAAAAAAACCTACCCATATTTACATAGGTTGATTCAAGCTTGATACTTCTCAAAGGTTTCCTCTTTGAATTACTACCCAGTTGTGCTTTATAGTATTGTATTATACTTATCTATTACTGTTTCGATATAGCTGCGGTTGATATCCCGGTACACAGTGGTGTAGCTGTGCGTAATCATTTGCAGGAATACCTTTTCTCTTGAGGGACAGGCGGTGGTGTTTGTAGTCTCTGCTGACGTGGTATACCCATCTGAGTTGTATTACTCATAGGTCACATTACCAACGGTAGATGCTGTTTCTGGTGCTTTTCACACTTACACCCCTGCTGATGCTCCTGCAGTGTACTCTCCATATCGGACGGTAGAAATTCTGATTTCTGTTTGGCAGCATGCTGTTTGGTTTAATGGCGCCCTCCCACACGTTTTTACAGTGGTCAGACAAGGACCGTTGTCCATTCCAGGGGCTACTTGGCCGGTGTTGGCCGCTTACACCCTGCATCCTCAGGCGGGTGCTATGACAGCCCAGGAGTGCAACCCCTATATGCCTCTTCAGTAGCAGTTATTAGGGGTCTGGTTCACTACATTACTCGCAACCTCCCGGGTGGGGCCCTGGGTGGTGCAGCACATCGAGTTGGTGGTGTCGGACTCAAACTTAGTCTCGTCATGGTTAATGCGGTCATGGGCAAGCGACCCCAGGATAATGAAGAAATGCCTTTTTGGCATGCCGAGAAATTTGACCAACTGGGAACAGTGTTCCCAAATACTAGTCCTGTTGAGAAACATAGGATTCTCACCTTGAGTTTGTAGAAAGACTTAGTGCCTGACGTAACTGAGTGTACAACTTGGGGGGTGATTTTTGCGGCAGTCTATACTAGGTGCTTTGGCACCCTGTCAATGACTGTTTTGCCCACTGTGATCAAGCTTGTTCAGGATGAGCATGGGCCAGAGGCAGCTGTGGAGTTGGGAATGCGGCTTGTGGAAGCGTTTGAAATGGTGCGCTATCTCTTCCTTGCAAATGTCAAGTTTCCAAGTCTATAATGCTCTACGCGAGGTACCCATTGCCGACAAACAATGTCAGTTGCCGAAGATTATTACGGAGGCTTATAAGAGCGTGGCCGTAATAGTTTAGGTGTTAATCCTTTCGCGAAAAAAGAAAAGCAGCAGCAAACTCAGCAAGGGTCTTCTGATAATGATGACCACCCGAAGGTTCAGAAACAAAATTGTAGTAAGAATCAATCAATCAATCAAAGTACTTGTAAAGCGCGCTACTTACCCGTGAGGGTCTCAAGGCGCTGAGGGGAGGGGGTGCGCTACTGCTCAAAGAGCCAGGTCATGAGGAGTCTTCTGAAGGCGAGCAGGTCCTGGGTCTGCCGTAGGTGGGTAGGGAGTGTGTTCCAGGTCTTGGCGGCGAGGTAGGAGAAGGATCTGCAGCCGGAAGTTGTTCGTTGGATGCGGGGGGCAGCGGCGAGGGCCAGGCTGGTGGAGCGGAGCTGGCGGGTGGTGGTGTACATGCGGAGTCTGCTGTTAAGGTAGGCTGGTCCGGCGTTGTGGAGTGCTTTGTGTGCATTGGTGAGGAGCTTGAAGGGGATCCTCTTGTCAACGGGGAGCCAGTGTAGGTCTCTTAGGTGGGGGTGATGTAGCTGCGGTGGGGGACGCTGATGATCAGTCGGGTGGAGGCGTTTTGGATGCGTTGTAGTCGTCGTAGGTGTTAGGCTAGGATTCCTGTGTAGAGTGCATTGCCGTAGTCCAGTCTGCTGCTGACGAGGGCCTGTGCCACCTTTCTTGTTTCGGTTGAGATCCACTTGTAGATCCTGCGGAGCATGCGGAGGGTGTTGTAGCAGGAGGAGGAGACGCCGCCGACCTGTTTAGACATGGAGAGGGAGGAGTCGAGGATGAATCCCAGGTTGCGTGCATGATCGGTGGGTGTCGGTGCTGTTCCCAGTGTGGTCGGCCACCAGGAGTCGTCCCAGGCTGAGGGGGTGGGTCCGAGGATGAGTACCTCCATCTTGTCCGAGTTCAGCCTCAGACGGCTGTTCCTCATACAGTCAGCGACGACCTTCATTCCCTCGTGGAAGTTGGTTTTGGCGGTATGCAGGTCCTTGGTGAGGCAGAGGATGAGCTGGGTGTCGTCGGCGTAGGTGATGATTTTGAGGTCGTGCTGGCGGCCCACTTGTGCGAGGGGGGGGCCATGTAGACGTTGAACAGCGTCGGGCTGGGGGATGATCCCTGGGGGACGCCGCAGATGATGTTGGTGGCCTCGGATCGGAAGGGCGGGAGGCGGACGCTCTGGGTTCTGCCGGAGAGGAAGGACATGGTCCAGTCAAGGGCCTTCTCTTGATTCCGGCTTCTAGGAGGCGTGTCTTTAGAGTGCAATGGCAGACCGTGTCGAAGGCGGCTGACAGGTCCAGGAGGATGAGGGCTGATCTTTTGCTGTTTTCTAGTTGGTGCCTGATGTCATCTGTGGCGGCGATGAGGGCTGTCTCGGTGCTGTGGTTGCACCTGAATCTGGACTGGGACGGGTCTAAGATGTTGTTGTCTTCCAGGTGGCGGGCCAGTTGCATGTTGACGATTTTCTCGATGACCTTCGCCGGGAACCGGAGCAGGGAGATGGGCCGGAAGTTCTTGAGGTCCTTGGGGTCTGCCTTGGGCTTCTTGAGGAGGGTGTTGATTTCAGCGTGTTTCCACCTTTCCGGGAATGTCCAATGTCGGAAGGAGATGTTGATGGCCTTCCGTAGTTGGGGTGCGATGGCAGTGTCTGCTTTGTTGAATACGTGGTGTGGGCATGAGTCTCGTCGTCTTTGAGGTTGGACCAGGAGGTCAGGCGGTTGGGTCTGGTGGTGTTCACAGGAGACGTGGGGTCTGGGGTAGTCAGGACGGTCATGGTGTTAAAGCTGTCATGGATGTCAGCGGTCTTGCGGTGGAAGAAGATGGCTAGTGAGTCGCACAGTTCTAATGAGGGCGGTATGTCGTTGGCGTTGACGCTGGGGTTGGAGAGTTCCTTTACGATGCTGAAGAGCTCTTTGCTGTTGTGTGCATTGTTGTCCAGTCGGTCTTTGAAGGAGGATCTCTTGGATAATCTGATGAGGTGGTGATGTCTGCTGGTGGCGTCCTTGTGGGCTGCGTGGTTGTCCGGAGTGCGTTCGTGGAACCATATCTTCTCCAGTTTCCGGCATGCGCGTTTGGAGGCCTGCAGCTCGGTGGTGATCCAGGTGGCTCTCTTGTTGGCGTGGTTGTTGGAGGGTTTCTTGAGTGGGGCGAGGGTGTTGGTGCAGTCGTTGATCCACTGTCTGAGGTTGCAGGCTGCGATGTCTGGGTTGGTAGGGTCGGTGGGTGGGTTTTGGGCGAGGGTGGTGATCAGCTGGTCTTCAGTGACTTTGCTCCAGCAGTGGCGAGGTAGCTGTTGGGTGCGGTGGTGCGTGGTTGGTTTGTTGAAGGTGAAATTGATGCAGTGGTGGTCGGTCCAGTGGAGTTCGGTGGTGTGGTTGAAGGCGACGTGGGTGCCTGTGGAGAAGATGGGGTCCAGCGTGTGGCCAGCGGTGTGGGTGGGTGCGGTGACGAGTTGTCTGAGGCCGAGGTTGGCGAGGTTGTCGATCAGGGTGGTGGAGTTG
Source organism: Lissotriton vulgaris (assembly GCF_964263255.1). Taxonomy (NCBI): domain Eukaryota; kingdom Metazoa; phylum Chordata; class Amphibia; order Caudata; family Salamandridae; genus Lissotriton; species Lissotriton vulgaris. The sequence continues at coordinate 1,683,755,873 of NC_141693.1, read as the reverse complement.
GCGTCGTTCTTGGTCTCAAGGTGGAAATTCAGGTCCCCGAGGAGGATGTAGTCCGTTGAGGCGACTGCGTGGGTGCTGGCGAGGTAGGCAATGGACTTGCTGAATTGAGCTCGGGGTCCGGGTGGTCTGTAGATGAGTGTTCCTCTGAGGGCGGTGTTGGGGTTGGTGTGGATCCGGAAGTGCAGGTGTTCGGCGGTGTTGAGGGTGTCATCTGCGTGGGTGGCGACCTTGAGGGTGGACTTGTGGACGATGGCTATTCCTCCTCCGAGTCTGTTGGCGCGATCCCTGCGGGTGATCTTGTAGCCGTCCGGGATGGCTATAGCGATGTCGGGCGAAGAGGAGTCGTTCCAGTAGGACTCGGTCAGTAAGACCACGTCTGAGGCGGAGGTGTCGAGCAGATCCCAGAGCTCCACGGCGTGTTTGCGTGAGGAGCGGGTGTTGAGGAGTATGCAGCAGAGGTGGTTGGGTCCAGTCCTTGGGGGTTTGGTGGTTCTGTCGCAGGTGAAGCTGCAGGTGTGGCAGGAGAAAGGTCCGTGAGTCCATTTCGGGGTGGCTTGGAAGCAGGTGTGGTTTCGGCCGGCGTTGAGTGCCTGGAGGGTGCTGGCGTCTTAGCGGAGTCTGGTGTTCTGGCATTCACGAGGTCCAGGGGTTCTGGCGCTGGGCACGATCCAGGCGTGGACGGGCGCAGACGGGCTTGCCTTTGACGTGCCTTCGGCGCTCGTGCGGCTGCTGCGCGGCCTCCATAAGAGGGGAATATGGAGGGAGGAGCAGCTGGGAGGCGGGAGCGGGGTGGCCAATGGGGAGTAGGGGGGCGGGGCCGCAGGGACGCAGCAGCGGGAAAGGGTCGGGAAACGGCGGGAACCAACGGGCGGCAGGACACGAGGCAGCTGGCGGCCGTGTGGTGGCGTGGGGAGCGACCTGCCTGCGAGCAGGGTCAAAGGTTGCTCCTACGCCACTGTGTGGCCCCCTTAAGAGGGGGATAGGGAGGGAGGAGCAGCTGGGAGGCGGGAGCGGCGTGGCCAATGGGGAGCGGGGGAGGCGGGGCCACATGTATGCAGCAGCGGGAAAGGATCAGGAAATGGCGGGAACCAGCAGACGGCAGGAAGCAGGACGCAAGGCAGCTGGCGGCCATGTGGTGGCGTGGGGGGCGACCTGTCTGCGAGCAGGGTCAAAGGTCACTCCCCTCGCAGGGGAAGCAGCAGCAGCAGAAACGGGGTTCGCGTCCCGCTTCACCTACACCTGCCCCTGTTGAACGTAAATATGATTTGCGTGACCGCAGTACTATTAAGTCGCCTGAAAGGTTTCAGGTTCCTGAACAACGTTTGCAGGAAGCCTCAGTAACAGTCACCGGTGGAGGAGGCGGTGGCAGAGGTCAAGGTGCCCAACAGAGCCGTGAGCAGCCTTGTAAGGCTGACGGAAAAGGCAAGCAGGACGAGTCACCGCGTCAAAGGACCCAATTTCAAAAGAAGAAAGTTGCTGTTGTAACAGCGAGATATGCCACAGATGGTGAGAACGCAGCTTCGGAATCTGACATGGGCTCTGACCCTGCTGAACAGCGCGGGGAAGATTACCATCATTCGAGAGGCGCTGCATCCGCTACTGAAGATGACAGCGACTGACACATTCATTGTAGTTGAAACAGCTGACTCTAGAGTGGCTCCCCCTGAAGGACTTTATGAAATTTTCCTTGTAATTGAAAGTGACATAGAACGTACCATACTTCATTTCGCCATGGGCTACAAGAACAGTCCAAGCGTTTTTGCCACCCGCATAGTCTCTCTGCTTGAGAGGCTCGACGCAGATGCCTGTTAGTATGTGGATGACATTTATCTCACAGACGACGCATTATGGCCGCATCTGTGCCTTGTTGACTGCATAATTTGCCGTTTTGCAGACTTTAGCTATAAATTCAACTTTGCGAAATCACATATTGCAGAGTACACAGTGTTGTTCCTGGGCTACAAGCTCAACAATGAAGGTAGAGGCTTGGCTCCTCACGTCTTGGAGAAATGCACACTTTTGCGAGCTCCCACAACGCTGAAAAAGCTACAATCCTTACTTGGCTTTTTGAATTTCAGACGAATTTCAGACGTACATACTTTCCGGAATATGACCAGCGTATCAAGTCGCACTATGTATTGATACAACCTACTTTTTCCAAATCGTGTTGGCTGCCAGAACATTCAGCCATCTTGCAATCTTTGCAGGCTGACCTACTTGAATCTAAGTTCTTGTCGACTCATGATAACCACACCAACCTGGTAATAAGAATCGTACCAGGGGCGGTGAGTTTCACGTACCTCACTTTTAATGAGGGAAACACAGTTCCTATCACTTACAAGTCACACCTGTACACTTAGGCCGAGTTGTGTGTGGAAAAAGTTTTGACAGCAGTGCAAATGGCGATTCTTAAAGAACATGAACTGTCTCCGGGAAAACGCATTGTGGTTGTTACTCCGTATACCAAATTCCAAGGCTTTGCACCCTCGGTGGATACAATGTGCTACATCCTTGACATGCCCCGGACGTAACGTTAATTTTTGATTCCTCTTTGCAGACTCGAGAGTTTTTGCAGTATGAGTTTGTTCATCCTGCTCCTCTGACTATGCGCCCATTTGAGGATTTTCGTTGTATCATTTACACTGATGGAAGTGCCCAAGCGGCTACGGGTTCTAGACACGCATTTTTCGCGGCCTGTGCAATTGTGGTTGGTACAATGGTGGATGGTGAATTCAAGTCCGATGTCATGCATACACAGACATTAGGGGACTGTACCACCCAGTTGGCAGAACTACGTGCTCTGATGCTTGCATTGGAGTACGCGGATCCCAGTGTGACTACTCTTATTGTGAGTGATTCTTACTACTGTGTACAGTCTTTCAAAGACAATCTACCCTTCTGGACTCAAAATGATTATCGTGACTCCAAAGGTTGCACAATAAAACATAAAATGATCTGGGTTCGGGAGGCGGAGCTAAAAGAACTACTCCCACTCGTTTTTGTGATTCATACTCTGGGTCATCAGCGCGTTGGGCTTCACGCTGTTGGCTACTGTCTCGCGGACGAGGCTGCGAAGACAGCAGTAGGACGAGGCTGCGAAGACAGCAGTAGCAACATTTGCAGTGGCAGCAGTTACACGTTCCAAAAGTAAGATTGATGATGACATCTTGGCAGCTATTGCCGCAACTGAGAAGGGAGGTAATTATCCTAAGGGTTTCCCTGCGAAGTACTCTCATCACTTAAGTCCTTATGTGAGAACTAACGACGCTGGTGACAGACTGATTCCCAACGCGGACTGCGGACAGGCTTTGATTACAGCAGCCCACGTAGGGATGGCTTCGGCGCATTCCGGCGTGTCAGCTACTGTATCTCTCCTCCAGCAATGGTATTGGTGTCGGGGTTTGTACAAACAAACACGTGATTATGTCCTTCAATGTGGCATTTGTCAGCAAATTAAACCTTCTTCTGTTGCACGCCCCCCCAACTCAGTTGTACATTTCTAATAAACCACTTGCGTTTGTTTATTTGGATCACTGCGGTCTTTTCTCCTCTGATACTGCGTATACTTACATCTTAGTAGCAGTTGACTCTTGCACGCGCTTTGTCTGGGTGTGGCCTCAAAGGAGCGCTGATGCCAGAACTGTCATAAGAGATTTGCGTGTCTTTGTGTGAATTTTAGCATGTGGCACCTTCCATTCGGACCAGGGTCCAGCGTTCGCCTCTAAGGCGTACAAGGATGCCATGGCTTCATTGGGGATCCAAGTCAAATTTTCGTCTCCATACAGGCCTGAGGGCAATAGTGTTGTGGAGCGAATGAACCGTGATTTAAAGCAATCATTGACAGCGAAGGTGTTAGGTGCTGGAAGAGAATGGCTTACCCACCTGAAAAGCGTACAACTTGCACTTAATAATCTCCCTAGAAGGTCTCTGGGTGGGCGGACCCCATACGAAATGCTCTTTGGCATCAAGATGTTTGTTACGGACCTTGACGGTCTAGACATAGCGGCGGGAGCCGCATCCTTTGACGTAGACAACCATTCCAATGTTTTACAGAACCTACAAAAGACCAGAGACGGTCTTGCAAAGGAACACTTGCCCTCCACGTCTGAAGCTGCGTTGCAGATTCCGGTAGTCGGCTGGCTACCCCAGGTTGGAGAACTGGTCTGAGAGAAGATCGACAACAAGAAAGAATTTAGTCCTTCCTATCGAGCTCCAATTGCCGTGCTGGGTGTGTAGGGTACAAGAACAGTGATTTTACCTCCTCTTCCTGGACGAAAGGGGAACGGGTACATTTCAATTGGCCGTTACTGTATAGAATGACGCCTGCGGTTTCGTGTCCAGCAATGGTGTGACACTCTGTTTTGGCCCCGGATCTTACCATTGGGCCTGATGTTGCCATTGAAATGAGTCCACTTACGAATCATATAGTGAATCAACCTGCTGGTGATCCTCTTAATGACACTGAATATACTTATCCAACTGACTTGTCTATGCCTGATTTGGAAACTCGTGTGGCTAATCAATCCCATCCATTTTTCATTTGACACTGGCTCATCCACATCAAAGACCTCTTCAAAAGTTTCGATTGTTTCTACCTGGTTTAAAAAGCATTTTTTGATCCCACTTTGGATTTACATTTGGCTGGTGCTGGTTGCAATTTATTTGTTTATGTCCATAGGATTTGTGGTATATTTATTTCGTTTTATCAATGGACACTATGCTGAAGAAAGAACGTCAATATGAGTGATTGATGGAATTTTGGCTCCCACTCCACTTCGCACATCATGAAGAGGGACCAGACATTTGTGAATATAACTGCTTGGCCCGTTTTAGATGGGATTGTATGGGATGCTGTTAAGTTCCAGATTCATGGTCCCACAGAGGTTATTGATGTTCCCAATGTACTCCATGTTTCTATGGGGGATGTGGTTAAACAAAATATTCGCTCTGATGACGGATGTAAAAGCAGTTGAAGCTTTATTAACTGATTTGAAATATGCTGCCTTCGATGCTGATGATTTATATTTAGAGTCTGCGAATTATGGTGATTTGTACTGTTACCAATATTTTGGCAATATTTTTCTGCATAAGACTAGCTCATTTAGAAGCATGGTTAATTTCACACAGTGGGAACATTGTCCCGCACCAGTGGACGGCAGCTCCAGAACATTTTTGAAAATGTTTTCCTATTTTACTGATTTTGATCAATCCAACCCTAATGCTTTTTATTTTAAATTGACTGGAGAGTCATTTTCCAAGGTAAGACTTACCCACACCAAATTACTTTATTCTAAGTCCTTTATTGACCAACTGGCAGTTGGCGGCTATGAACTGTGGAGAGACACTATTGATCTTAAATCTGTTTGGGGTTCTAAAATTTGGCAAGTGCAAGGCACTGAGGCTTTCCATCGTGCATGTCTCATCCCAAACCATATGTTGTTTCTGAATTATACTATTTCACAAACCACATGCTTTGGATTGGCTACTTCTAAAACATTAAATGCTCCTTCATTTCCCAATTTGGGTGAATTCCCCCATTGGAATAATTTTACTAGTACACCCTTGAGTGAAATACAGGCACTGTTTAGTAATTCCTCTATTAATGTTTCAAGCATTAATCCCGAAGGCTGGTTGCTATGGCAAAAAAGTGCAGATTCCTTCCAGCACCGCTTTCTGGGTCTGACCCCTGGCTATACGGCAGTTAGAGTTGATCCCAGTTTTCAGACTCACCATTCAGTCACCACCTATTCTGTAGGCAAATTGTGCCTGAGTTGGCTCAGACATTCATCCTTAGCGTCTGTTAAGTCGCATTTGTCCAAACTCACTAAAACTGTCGATTTAAATGATTTTCTGAAAGGCCCTGCGGGCGGCAGATCGAAAAGATGGATATATGCTGCTTACAATGAAGTTTGGAAACTGTCTCAAATTGAAGCTTCTTCTAGGCTTAGAGCTGTAGCTCAGGCCAATTTAGAAAAAGTGCTTGCTGTTGTAGATAATAGCATTAACACCCTTTCTTCCCGAATTTACACTTTAGATAATATTGGGTCATCTGTGGTTGATATTGTGCAAGAAAAGGTTGCAGTGTTGTATCATGGGCAAAATCAAAATCAATTGCTTTCTGTTATGCCGTTTGCCTGGACTTCGCAAACGTTAAAGAATGGTCACGTTCCATGGGATTACATGAACACAAGCTTGTTATTTCTGCCTTTTAATTTGACTGTGAAACAGCAATTTATGTCAATGAAAGATGCCAAGTTTTTCCTGTTGCATATTGAGAAATTAGAACCATTGCCTTTTTCTGCAGCGGAGGCAAATTCGGCTGTTTGGCTTATCCATGGGTTAATAACCTTACCGTTTTCTCTTTTCAAATTCGAGAATTGCATAAAACACTATGCTATAGGCCGTTTTGAGCCCTTGGGTGGAGCATATCTTCATGAAGTTTGGAATCTCCCATTCACTTACAGATGTTTGAGGGATGGTAAGGAAGTGTTTTTGAATGGCGAAGATTGCATCACTACACCAGACCATTCATTAACATGCAGAAATCTTCAGTTGCACCGCTCGTGTAATGTGCTTGCACCAAATTTAGAGTGTGTTTTAAAAGGCAGCCCAGTCCCGCCCATTACAGCTACATTCACATTGCTTGCTAATGGTAGTTATTTATTATTAAATAATGAAGAGTGTTGTGGGATGCACGCCGGTATTGCTTACATTGTTACCGTTTCCCAGCGTGTAACTTGTTGCAAGAATGTGTTGTTCCCTCCTCCGCATGGCAGGCTTGATGCTTCCATCTGTCTCTCGATTCCGACCTTGAAAGCAGAGTTCAACAAGATGAGCAGAATAAGAGCTGTTTTGTCCCAGAAGGAAGTTCCCCTTACATCTGCGCGTGAGACATTCGTCCTTCACGTTGCAAATACTCGTACTGAAGTAAATGCTTTATTAAACACGGACCTACCCTTGCACTTCGGTGCTTTGATCCACACAATCTTATATGCCTCGTCGACTACTGGCTTGGCGCATTTTTTTAAAGTAGTATGCTCTGGCCTTGTTACCTTGTTTCAGACTATATTCGGTGTGATCCCTGCATTTTTTCATTTGATTTTTACGAGTGTCTTTGGAGGTTCTGCCTTGCTCCTGGCTTTGGGCGCCGCCATTCTGCTATTGTTTTGCTTATTGCAAAATGGAAGCACGGTTTGTGCCACACAACATACAGTCCCAGCTGCTCCACCTGCGTAACCGGATGCTAGACTAGTATGGAGCGCTGCCTTTAGCGACTCTCAGTATGGTGTATGGTTTATTCTTCCGGTTCCCGTTCTTCACTTGCGTGCAGCCTGTTTTCCATTGCCTGGATTGTGAATTTGAATGGGCCCTGGATTTGTGTCTCTGCAACACGGTGTCTCCTGAACTGGATTTTAATCTACTAATGAGTCCCTTAGTTGCTCATGATTATGGCCTGTGCAGCGGCACCTGGGGTTCTAGGCAATTAGAACATTTGTACTGCGGCCAATGACTTTCTGAATCGCAGTTATCTTGAAATAAGCCTGAGTTGTCCTCTGATGATGCTAGAGGCTCCCGCAATCGAGGAACATGTATGTTCTTTCCCTTTGCTTAATTGGATAGCTGAAATGTTCATGGATGAAAACAACGACTTGTTGGAAACAGTTGCAACATTTGGTGCTTACACATTGTTGGACTGAAGTATTACTTATTTTTTTGCTCCATAGACATGTGCTGGACTCGTGAATATTTTTAATTGTTGTCGTGATTTTTCCTTACATATTTGATGTCTTTTCACACATCATGGCCACGTGTGTTAGTATTCACTGATTTGGATTGTTCTGAATTTTCATACCTAAATTTCAAGTTTGACAAACTTTCTGAACTTGGTTCTGTCTCCCTCGAACTTGAACTCTGCGTTCTATGATGTTTGCCCTGAGTTCTGTGTGTTCCCCGAACATGGGGGAGGCGGGGGGGGGGGTGTAGTGTGGTTTATGGGCTTCTTTCTGCGTGCAGGTTAAGTTAGCATGACTTATTAGGAGTTTAAAAGCCATTTTTCCTTTTGCTGCTTTTTTGCACATGACACTGCTTAGCTGTTTTTGCAGAGTTAGCTTTCACGAAGGTCTATACATGAGAAAAGGTTTGTTTTTCGACATCTCTAGACATATATGGTTTCCCCAGTCTGTACAGTGAGTGCTGACTGAGCTGCCAAGGTTATCATAACGTGCGAGCCTGTTTATCGACGTCTCCGTGTAACACATTCTAGACACAACAATATGGCAGCTGCAAGCAGAGTAGGAGTCTGGCGCCTTTATCGTAGCACACTTGCCAGAATTTAACACACTTGGAAGATTCCAGGCATGCAGAGAGACTAACCGATCCTGATGTAATTTACACTTACTGAGCGGACAGGTAAATGGGGTCCCCCTAAGAAAGCTCAAGAGACCTTCTATAGTTTTATAATACATAGTTCCTAGTTAGGGAGGGTGCTTCAAATAGGCGCTTTTATCACCTGTTTGCACGATCATTGTAATATGATTCCTCCTTTTGATTTTTAAGAATTGTAACCATGCCGATCGTATTATTCTTAATCATATGTATGCTTATGTTGATTAAATACTGCGCTTGAGATCACGTCATTAAGAAATACATTTTAACCTTACTGTGTCTCTATTTTACTCCTGTTGTGGACTGGTATTAACTTATAACAAAAGAGGGTTCTCACTTCCCTCCATTCCTGAGATCGTCCTCAGTCGCATGTTCTAGGTTGTCCAATCATTGGTTTCTTTGCTATAGGACGAAGAGCTAATGTGACACTGATTGCTAGTCTGGTAGGGGATTTTGGGTACTAAGGTGAGTTTGAGCACACCCTAATTCACTGAGGTCCTAAGTCTCTAAGCACCGTTCTGTGTCGGAGCAGAATCCCTGTAACACAAACTCATATGCTACGCGAACGATAACCAGCTCTTCTCCGCACTCACAGCAGATCACAGCACCACTTAGACCAACTTCCACACCTGCATGAATTATTTCACAGCCTGGGTGAAGGACAATTGTCTGAAGCTCAAAACTGACAAAAGCAAGGTGCTGATCCTTGGCAATAATGCCTTCCACCGTAACAACACCTGATGGTCCACCAAACTTGGACCAACTCCCACACCAAAAGACCACGCCCGCAACCTCGGCATCATTCTGGACAGCAAACACCCCATGAAATGACAGATCAACACAGCCTCCTCTGTCTGCTCCGAAGAATCTTCAAATGGCTCCCTATCAGCATGAGAAAAACAGTCATGCAAGCCTCAATCACCAGCTGACTGGACTACGGCAATGCACTGTAAGCAGGAATCACCACCGAACTCATGAGAAGGCTCCAGATGATACTGAACTCAGCAGCCAGACTGATCCTCAAATTGCCACATCACCTGATGCCTACAAAGCCCTCCATGATCACAGAGCAGCATACATGAACCACTGCCTGAACTTCCACCAACCATCCAGAAACCTTTGCTTTGACTCCCTCGCACAGGTGCCGCAAATCAACCATAGCCACAGCAGAGGCCGCTCCTTCTCCCACCTCGCCACCAGAGCCTGGAATGCCCTCCACCCTCAAACATCACCCTCGCTTATGGACTTCAGGATGAGACTTAAGACCTGGCTCTTTGGCTAAGCCCAGCAACCGAGTGCCTGGATACCCTCATGGGTGATAAGCCACACTATACAAGTATTGCTTGATTAATTGATTGACAAAGAAATATAAAGCTGTCCCGAAAAGGATTTTATCTATAGCCCTCTGCATTAAGATGTGCTGCATATTACCAAGAAGCAACCTCCAGAAAAACTGAGGGCTCATTCCACCAGGGCTAGGCTGCTACCACTGCATTGGCACAGAGTGCCTGTTCTGGACATCTCTCAGTCTGCAATGTGGGGCGTCAGTGCACACAAATGATGAGCATTACTGCCTTGACAGCCAAGTCCCATGAGATGTTCATCTCCTTCATTCAGTCCTGCAAGACTTTTTAGTCTGAGCCATTTCACAGACTCTCCTCCATGGAAGGTACTTTTTTAGAAGTATCAGTAGACAACAAGTTACTTATCTTCGGTAATGCTCTGTCTGGTGGACATTCTAACCACAGATCCCTCACTGCAAACCCACCTCCTCATCCTGTGAGGTGGTCTTCTTTTGTCATCTAAGAAGGTCCCAAACTAGAAATATGCACACTGATACTTCTGATTGTTATTGGGCTCTGCATCCGAATGCGCCCACTGAGGTAAGAAAGAAAGTGACGTTGGCATGTAGGACTGGCACTTATATGTGGCTCGGTTCTGCACTTCCGGGACAAAACTCATCATGGAGCCACAAAACGCCACATATCAGTCCACAGTACTTAAGCTTCCAGAACCATTCTTACACCTGGAGATATTTTAAAGGTGAAGAATCTCCCAGAAAGAGCATTACCGAAGGTAAGAATCTGATCGAAAAATCTAGCTACAGATTCCTTACCTTTGAATTTCCCATGTGTCAGACTGGATCCGGAAGATTTTTGCAAGAGCAGTACCCCTGTGCGCTGGTAGGTGGGGTCGATCGGCTCTGCGTGGTGCCACCCGTGCCAGAAGTGACTTCTCTGTCACCTATATAGGCACCACCTCGGTATGTTGACGTCAGTTCTTTTCTTTCCACGCCACCTAGCGCTGATCCGGAGAAAGAGCTACCCCTCTGTCGGTTTTTCAAAGACTTTTTTCTGCAGTCTGTTGAGTCTTTTTTAAGGAAATGCTTCCTCCTGGTGTGTCGAACGATGTCTTCGAGGAAGACTAGCTTCAAACTGTTTGGCACCTGTCATCGCACCATGCCAGTTACAGAATCACATCTCGAAAAAGCAGAAGTTCAGGATGCTACGTTTGGCTCAGGTATTGTCTGGCCTGGACCCAGGAGACTGGATGGTAGCATTGGACTTGCCTGTCCATCGGCACTACCTGCAGTTTAGGGTAGGCTACAAGCACTTTCAATTCATCATGCTACACTTTAGCCTTACTAGTGCCCCTCTGGTGTTCACCAAGGGAGATGGCGGTGGTCGCACCTCATCTGCGGAAATTAGGAGTGCCAGTCTTCCCCCATCTCGACAACTGGCTTCTGAAGGCGGGATCGGTGTAGTCTCCCACCTCCAGACTATCAACATGCCGAAATCACACCTGACTCCCTCTCAGACACTCCCTTTCATTGGATTTTTTCTGAACACAGTGGTGTTTCGTGCTTATCCTCCCGAGCAGCAAATCCAGGATATTCAAGCTATGATACCGATGTTTCAGCCTCTATCCTGGATTTTGGTGAGAAAGACTGAGGCTGCTGGGTCTCATGGAATCCTACTAGTGACATATGCCAGATGGCATATGCGGGCTCTGCAGTGGGACCTGAAGTTGTCGTGGGCACAGCAGACAGCACCAGCGAAATCCCTCCGACATGGTCCACATCACGGAGGTAACTGCAAAGATCCTGCAGTGGTGGTTTACATACTGCAATTGGATCAGAGGGAGAACTCTCTCCCATCCCCAAACAGATCTCATAGTAATGAAAGATGCCTCACTCCTGAGATGGGATGACCATCTGGGAGAGGTGGAGATTAGAGGACTCCTGTCTCCAGCGGGATCCGGACTCTTCACAAACATGCTGGAACTCTGAGCGATCAGATTGCCACTGAAAGCATTTCTACCCTCCATTAAGGGAAGGCTGGTTAACTACCATGTGGTATTGCAACAAACATGGCAGGGTGGAGTCATGGACCCTTTGTCAAGTGTCCTTGCGTCTCTGGAAATGGCTGGACCAGCTGGGCATTAACCCTGGTGGTTCAACATCTGGCATGTTCTCTGAATGCCGGAGCGGACAAACTCAGCCGTCGCTACAAAGTGGATCACAAATGGCGTCTCCATCCGGAGGTAGAGTAAGGTCTTATTCAGCAGTAGGGAGATCCTTGGTTAGATCTGTTCACCTCCGCTGAGAATGTGCAATTTTCTCAGCTTTGCACGCTTGAATTTCCAATGCTGCTCTCTCTCGTAGACGCTTTTCGTCTTGTGGCGTTCAGGCCTCTTGTACACCTTTCCACCCATACCACTTTTGCCCAGAGTTCTCAAGAAGATAAGCAGTAAGAACTGGGCCCAAGTCATCCTTGTGGCTCTGGACTGGGCATGGAGAGTCAGGTATCCCAAGCTTTTCACCAAGAACATTGATCCTCTGATCAGACTGCTCCTTCGGTAGGCTCTTCTGTTGCAGCAGCAGGGGAGGGTCCTCAGACAGAACCTGCCAACTTTCCGCCTTCTTGCGTGGAGATTGAGTGACAACAGTTAATAGCTTTTGACCTTCCTCCCCTGCACACGTTTACCAAACACTACTGCCTGAACAGTAAGAGCCGCAGGGATGGGCACTTTTGCCGTTTGGCCCTGCAGGACTTTTTAGTTCAGAACGAATCCAAAGCCCACTATCGGGCATGGTATTGCTTGGGTATCTATTCAAAGCTAACAAATCTGTGGCTAGATGTCTGTCGGATGAACAAGTTACTTACCTTCTGTAATGTATTATCTGGAGATCTAGCAGCAAATTCCTTACTGCCCCTCCCATCCTCCCCGCTCTTTGACGGGTTTCTAGGATCAGGGCTGATGCCTTTCATGGCCCCAGTTTGGAAACAGTGAGAAAGAGAATAAGATCCTTTGGACTCGATAGCAAACTCTAGTATTCAATCAGTCAAAGCTTTCCATTTATTTGATGCATATTCACCATACCATCACACACACATTCGAGAGGGTTAAACCATGTAATTCCCACAAAAGATCATAAACCATAAAAAGTAGAGAGAATATAAATCTATGTATTAATATAAACACAAATATCTCTAAAATAACATTTTTTTAAAAAGGGGATGAAAGAAACCCTATATTTGATAGGCACAATACATAGTGTTGTACAAATAACAGTGATCACATTCATTCATAAAACAACCACTTAATAAATCATAAGTCATTGAAAAACATAATAAAACAAGCAACAAGAGAGTGCATAGCACAGACAGACTCAATTTGTCATCTGTTTTACACCAGTACTTTGGGCATAGATCTTGGTATTGACTACTCCTTGATCACTGCCTCTTTCACAAATTTTGTATTATGATGAGCGTCCTAGTTTGGACACACCAGTGTCAGTGCACTTCCTGGCTCTGCGCTCCTAGTATGGAAAGTCTTGAAAGTTAACTGCCATCAGCGTGCCAAGGAGGTGGCTATATAGGTCTTTCAGACGTCACATTGTGCCGAAGCATGGAGCTGATCAACACCACCTACCAGCACGCAGGGATACTGCTCACGAAAAAATCTTCCAGATCCTGTCTGATGCTTGGGAAATTCAAAGGTAAGGAATCTGCGGCTAGAACTTGTCTCTACCAGATAATGCATTACCGAAAGTAAGTAACTTGTTCATTTTGCCCCTCGAGTAGTCTTTAATGGAACAAGGTATTGTACTGATATATCAGCTCAAGTTGTTAACCCTGCAGGAAGGGGTTCACTGAGGAGGGACACAGTTGGCATGACATTGGTAGAATGAGGTGTAGGTAACAAGTATAATGAAAAATGTCTTCAACTCGTGGACCATTCTAAAACGATGGCAGGTAAGCCTTTCTATCCTCCACCTCCAGAGCCACTAGTAGTAACTGACCCTTCACTCGAGGCTTCTGAAACACATATCTACTTACTCTTAGTAAGTAGATGAATCCTCACCAGAAAAGTTGTTACATATCAGTGCGGTAGGTGCAGACAATCAATTACACCTTTAGTGTTTCAGGCGAAGGTAACTGAAATAACAGACTTATAATGATAGATAAAACTTCAACTTTGTACTACATCTGTAAACAAGGCATCAATCGATTCATTGACCGTTTCCAAGGATGCATAGGACATTTTGACGAGAGCAGTAAAACAGATAGTGTGAGACTGCTTAAACTAGAGATTGTAAATTACCTCAGCAGATTAGGTTCCAAGTTGTAGGAATGAGACCAGCATCCGACGGTGGGTGACAAGTAGGCTGACTTAAAATTATACTTTTTTGTACCAGGAAGAAAAAGCAGGTGCTCTGTCTTGGCTGCCTCCAGGTTCTGATGGATATTTCTATCTGCAATTTCCTCATCTAATGAATCTTCCCAAGTGCCAGACTGGATTAGGATGTTTAAAATAGCTCTTGTTGGCACTAGGTGGTGCCATGTAATGGTAATGTGCCACTTGATGTGCTGAATTTTTGTCTGCATCCTTCATCGCCAATTTGTAATTGTCTCCTGTGGACTGTCCCGTTCTTGTATGGGAATGCCTGGTGTTTAGGTGCCTGGCTTGTCCCTAGTCTCATTGTGAATGTCCTGCTTGACCTCATCTCATCTTTATCCTCCTCCTGGTGGTTTTTCAAATGTCTTTGCAGGCCCATGTTGTTGTATCCCGTGTAGGTAAGTGTAGCGAGGTGGGGAGGGAGCTGACCCCTGATGACTGGTGGGTCATCCCCTCCTTCCCTCCAGAGAGACTGGGAGCCCTGGCAGAGTGACGTCAACACTACTGAACAGGAGGAAGATGCCTTTAATTGGGCGTTCTCCGACGAAGACAAAACCACACCCCCTGATGACGTGCCTAATTCCGGAATGGTCAAGAGCCGGGAAATCCTCTACTCGTCGTGCAACGTCACCCTGGAGGAGGAAGGCGGTCGGAGCGGCGAGAGAGGATGACAGAGTTCTGAAAGCGTGAGAGGAGGCGAGGAGTCCCGTGAGCGGAGGAGTGAAGGAGAAGACGGCGAAATACAGCCCGGAGGCCAACGTCCCCGCGAAGCACCGTGCCACACTCCAGAGGGAGGAGTGTGGCTTCAGCAGGTACGGCGGCGTTTGTCGGCCTGGGGGCGAGGAGAGGTGGCCCTCCTGTGTAGATATCTGTACATATTCTTCCCCGTACCCGCGTTCCATTCTGTGTTCCCTCCTGCCTACGTTCCTACCCTCCCTTACCTGCCTTCCCTTCCCTCACCTTTCTCTTCACACTTCCCTCATGCTGCCCCATCACTGTAGATAGCCTGTAGAGCACTTCCCAGCGGTGTCCCCTGCACTCCGGTCCCCCCAAAAGGGCAATCAGTGTTAAATACATTGAACTAACGGCGGTCCCTTTTGTTGGTTCTCTTTTGGCTGGACGACGACGGGAGGTGAGGAGAAGACTCCCGAAGACCTGCCTACAGCCAGCAAGGGTTGCCCGCACCAGAACCGGCTAAACCCACCGCCGCCACGGACCAATCCGGATTCGCCAGGGAAAGACTGACCTATCGCAGCAGAAGAGCCTTGTTAAAAATAAATCCCAGTTTACCCAAGAAAAGTCTCTGGTCTGTCCCTGACCCCAAACCCACGCTACAGTACTGTTCTAGATCTGGCTTCAGTAGTCATTTTTAGATGAGTTCATGTTGCAGTCTTCCTCTGTCACCATTGTATCTTCAACCACTTGGCTGGTGTTCCACCGTGCCATCCGATGCCAATTCAGCTCATGGGGAAGGTTTCTTTGTCAGCAGTTTACTTCTTCGACTTTGACCTTGGCATAGTCTTCAGACTCTGCTTCTGCCTGGTGCCTTGCCCCCAGTGATGATACCATGCATTTCACCCAGAATTTGTTGGTGATGTTCTGCCTTATGTTGGCTTGTCCGGTGTCCTCCGAACCCCAACCGCATTTGGATCTTTAAGCCTCTCCATAGGCAGATCTTTCCCTGATGTCAGTCAACCTGACTGGTTTTGTCGACATTGGTTTTAACCTTGCCTGCTTAATTTCTGCTGCCAGATGCCTCCCAGATTTCTTTGATTCCAAAGCCAGTATTGGCTTCTGAGTAGCATTGTCCACGCCGTGCTTTCTCTATTCCTTAGCGCTAGGTGGCTGTTCTGAATAATGTCAACTACTTGTTCAAGATTTGAATTTATGATCCCCCTCTCGGCATACTGCCAAAGTTCCAGGACACTGGATGTTATATGAACTCCAGTTCCAACTTTGAGGTGTTACCCATCATGGTGTTGCATTCTGGTGCCTCTATTGGTGAGTGATGGCTTTGCTCGTCCTTCCTTCTTACTTCAACTTGAATTTCCATTCTGCAAGTGGTTTGATCTCTGAGTGCAAGATAGAACTTAGATTGGTCTTCAGACTCTCAAACCTCTCTTTGAATGACGTTATGGCCTTCAGTTCTACCTTGTGTAAAATGGCTTTGGTCAGTGGTGGAGGTGGAGTTGAACTTGTTGACAGAAATACTACAGCCTTATTTCTTCTGAACAGGACTATGGATATCTTCTTTGAGGTACTCAGGTTCACTGTTCAGGCGGTCTGTAATAGGTCTACCTCAGCTCTGGTTGTTAGTGCTCTGATTGTGTGCTGGTATTGCCCAGCTAAAGATCGGCTAGCCATTTGAGTCTTCTGCACCCATAATAGATAACCTGCCATGGTCTGACTCTTTGGCCCTCAGTCTGGTGGCCCTTTGTTGCTCCTTTCTCCTTGACTGAATATGTAGACATGTTAATGCATTGGGGAGGAATGTGCCTTTTAATCTTGTAATGCTACCTGCTTGTTGGCCCTTTACTCTCATGCACTATGAGAGATGGCAGAGATCTGGCCTTGATTCGGCGTACTATTATGATTGGTCCATGAGTTCATCTGTGCCCCTGCTTCACTTTGTTCTATTGTGCCGCTCAGACCTTCTACATGCTGTCATATTGGATTTTCCCATTGATGGTTTTCACCTCTTCATTGTGGAGGTTGCTTCGTCACTGGAGATGGTTTGTTGGATGAGAAATTAACCTTCCTGCCTATCAACATTTGGTTGACGTCCACTAGCAAAGTAAACCGTAACGCCTTAATAAGTGTCCTCCTGACTGTGAATCCAAACTCACAGAGCCCTATGGCCAGTGCATATATCTGATAGAGACATCTAGCTGCACATTCCTCAACTTAGAATATCCCCAGGCGTCAGACTGGATCTGGAAAAAGTTTTGCAGCAGTACCTCTGCGCGCCGGGGGACAGCGCCACATGACCCCGCCCTGACATCGTCCATGTACCTGACATCAGCGAGGTCATGCAAGTCCCTTCCAGCGCGCAGACGTCAGTTTCCTTCTTTTCCGCATGCCAAGCGAATCCGGAGTAATCTTTGCATCTGGAACTGTGTGCGATGCCTTCGGGCTTTAAAACTTGTACTTCCTGTTCGCTGCAAATTTCCGCGATGGACCCACATCTTATCTGTATGCGGTGTTTGGGCGAACACCACGACTTGATGGATTGCGAAGCCTGCCAACACCTCAAGCTGAAGTCCCAGCGGGAGCGCCGGATGAAGCTTCTTTCAGCTTGCCTGTCCCGGTTGGAGACCTCTTGTCCTCCGGCAGGACCCTCTTGTTTCAAGTTGCGCCATCGATCGCCCTCTGAGGCCCGGGGATGTTGTTCACCCCTTATTGGTAGGTCATGGCGCATGTCGCCGAGGTCCACAACCTCACTTTCATCTATTGTCGGGGGCACTGGTTCCTGGAACCCTCCGGACGTGCACCACCGGCAGTCACCCCTCCCCTATCCGCCTATCTGGGCGTGGGGGCAACTCGGCCCCAGATTGAGGCCTATGCTGTGGCTCTGCAGGCCTCCCTTGGGTCCTCTCCTGTCCCTGGGGCATCCTCGGGGACTCCGCTGCTTACGGGGTCCCAGACAGACTCGCTGGTGGGTTCGCCCCGGGTGCCACATGAGCCCTTGCCTTCCAGGGACTATAGAGATATGGTGTTGTCAGGGTGCGGCCCGGCTGGGTCCCCTTCTATGACCCATAGCACCCCTGCTGCACCACATAGTCCAGTGGGGCTCCCTGTGGCGTCGCAGGTGGTTGCTAGTGCTCAAAGCCTTGCTTCGAACACACCTCAGCCTTCCGGGCAGGCGGCTGCCTGTCCGGATCCGGGGTTGGCGCATTTCCGGCACCGTAAACTCACCTCCCAGGCACTGGCTCCGTTTCTTACTTCGGAGTCAAAGCCTGTTGTAATTGAGGCTGATTCGGTGCCAGTGCCGCGCCTGAGGCTTGCCTCCCTGGCTCCGGTGCCATCCAAAATCGTTGTGGCGCTGCATCGATGCTGGGTTGTTGACACTTCTCCTGAAGCTTCTGGAGAGAGTTTGGCATCGCCCTCACGTCCAGCGACACCGGATATATCCTTACCTGTGCCCCCCTTAGAATTTGTGGACCTGGCAGAATCCCCGCCTCCTCACGAGCCCCTGGACCCGGCAGGCTCCCCGTCTTCAGAAGAGCCCCATCAGGGCCCCCATTTGTCCATGGGGCTCTCTTCTTTTGGGCATTGGTCGCACCCTCAGTGTCTTGGAAGGCTTAGTTTACAGCCCTCACCTACAGATGAGCTGCTGACCCCTCCACGGAGGTCTACCGAGGCCTGTGCGGCTTTTCTAAGAGTAGTCTCCTTGGCCACTCGTGTTCTGAACATGCAGCCCCCCTCAGTTTCCCTTTTCTACGGACCCTCTGCTTGATGTCCTTCACCGTGGGTCAAGAAGTCTGGAGCCTCTTCTGCCCTTTGAAGCTTCTCTTTATGATGCCCTTTTGGGCACCTGGGTTCGGCCAGCTTCCTGTGATCCGGTTGCTCGTTCTGTCTTGCTCCGCCATCGTCCTGCTTCACATGATCCAGTTTGCTTACTTGTCCACCCTGACGTGCAAGGGTTTGTTGTGCAAACAGCCTTCCCTTCCTTGCCTCAGTTTATGCTGCCTCCCTCTCGGGAGTCCTAGTGCTAATACAGTGTGTGTCCTGGCTCGAGCTACCTCTGTCCAGTGGGATTCTGTAGAGTCTCTGCTTTCCGCCACCTCTGACGGCGTTCGTGTTGACTTCCTTCATCTTCTCCGGGATCTTGATGGATTTACGATCCACTCAGCCTTGGATATTGCTGATTCCATAGGCCGGGCTATGGCTAGTTCGGTTGCCTTGCGGCGCTATGCTTCGTTGCAGGATAGCGTCTTCCCGGAGAATATCCGGGAGCGACTTGTTGATCTACCCTTTGATGGGGTTTTATTGTTTGATTCCCTCGCAGAATCGGCTGTTCAGAGCCTCCTTGCGTGCTTTCGCCCTCCCCCTTAGACCTGTATTCCTCAGGCGTATGTTCTGGGGGGGTTACCTTTTCATTTAGCCTTCTTTAGATGCGTTATGCGTTTTGGGCTGGCAGTTAGCCTACTGTGGCAGTGTTCCACAGATTGTTGTGTCTAGTTCTCTAACTGTGGTTTGCCCTAAGAGGTGTTCCCTGTTGCTTGGGGTGTGCCATACTCCTAGTGGGGTATGTGTATGCTATTATATAACCCTGCTTATGTCAAACTGGGTCTAGAGATTCCTTGGGCTCTAAGCGTTACCTTGTGTTCTCATTTTGCCGTTGTACGGTGCTCAAATTTATGACTTGGGGTCATCGGTCGTCTTGCTTATATGCCTCATTCTCCTCCTTGGGAGGTTTTCATGGTGTTTATCACGCTTACAATGCAGCTACGACCTGCCATTAATGTCCTGGGCGTGCTCCTATAACACCCATGTTGCATGGTCGTGGCTCGTTTACCCTTCTGTATATATATATATATATATATACATACACATACAGGTTGTCATGGGTACTCTTCTTCCTACTCCACCTCTGTTCGCTACTGCGAGGTCTAGTCCAATGTCTCCATATGTCAGAGAGCTCTTCAGTGATGCAGACGGGATTGCCAATAGGCTTCCTTTTGCGTCCTGCTCCCCTCTCTGCGGTGGTTCCCCAGCTTTACACTGCTCCCTTCTTGGTGTTCAGAGACTGAACGTTATCTCTCTTTCTGGACAGGGGTTACTTTTACTCCCGGTTCTCCTCCATTTCTATGCCTCTTGGTACTATGGTGCCTCTATTGCCACTTCATTCAGATGTGTCCCTTTCATTAGGTTCACCCCATACTATATCGGCTGGGCCTGCGGGACAGCTCTTCTGATGTCAGTCGTCATAGGGTCTACACCCTGCATCTCTGTATTTCGTGAGTTTGTCCTCACTCTAGTGTTCAAGCTGCCTGGTCGGGCAGTCCTATGGTTATTTTAGCAACGGCACCCTGTTTGTCTCTGTGGCTGTCTGCTCTGTGAATGTTTCGGTGGTGACCTGCATCAGCATGCTTCAGATTGTTACTGTTCGCCCCTGTCCCCCCTTTGGTGACTGGGTGTGCACTTGGCGTGTTTCTTGTTCCCACCTGCACTTCTAAAACATTGCTCAGTTTCTACCTCTTGCCCTTTGGTTCCTGTCAATAGCCTCTCTGGCCTTCCTTCCGTGGGCTAGCCTGGCATGCTCTGGTTGCATTTCTTCATGTTTTCCTCAACCTTTGCTTGGTGTCCACATAGTGCGCCATTAAGCTGAGAGTGGTTCTTCTTCCTCCTTCGTTCGGGATATTCTCTCTCTCTCTCTCTCTCTCTCTCCCTCTCTCTCTCTCTCTCTTTTGTTCTGGTATATGGCTGTTGCAGTTTCTACACCTCATGCTGGTACGCGTATGGTGTAACACCATTCTGACATTTTGGGAGATCTTGCCTCCCGTTATCTTTTGCTCTTCCGAGCTAATTGGGTTGCTGTCTCGCTGTCCCGCCACAGCCTCCCCCATTGTCCGTCACTCTCCTGCCTGTAGAGTGCTTGGGCACTTTCTGTTCTTCTGTCGCAGACCCACCTCTCCCTTGGGGTATGGCTGCGGTATCTATTCTAAGTTAAGGAATCTGCAGCTAGATGTCTCTATCAGATCAGCGACCCTTGACCCAACCAGGTAGGTCGCTCCCCCTCCACCCAGCACCGCCTGTCCCTCCTTGCCCCAGCTGCTCCTGCTGAGGACGTTCGAGGCCCTCCACCACCCGCAGGCTGCCACCTGCGCCTCATCCCTAGTGGCCAGTGGTAGGCCATAGGTAGGTTTGTTCATCCCCCGCTTTATTGCTTTTATTGTATTGCCTGTATTTTTATTGTGTCTGGGACTGCTGTTGTCTGTCTTCCCCCGCTGTCTGTACTTGGTCCGTGCCCCTTTGTCTTCCCTCTGTTCCCCTCGCTGTCCCCGTGCTTTCTCCGCCTGGTCTTTCCTTCTGCACCCCTCGCTGCCCCTGTGTCTCTACCCGGTTTTCCCTTCTGTTTCCCTCGCTGCCCCCGTGCCTCTCTGCCCCGTGCCTCTCTGCCCGTTTTGCCCTCTGTTCCAATCATTTTCCCCTTATTTTCTGTGCCTCTCTGCCTTCTGTTCCACTCGTTTCCCCCTCATTTTTTGTGCCTTTCTGCCCTCTGTGCCACTCGTTTTTCCCTCATTTTTTGTGCCTTTCTGCCCTCTGTTCCACTAGTTTTTCCCTTGTTTTTTGTGCCCTCTGTTCCACTCGTTTTCTTGTGCCCTTATGCCCTCTGTGTCACTCGTTTTCCCCTTGTTTTTTGTGCCTTTCTGCCCTCTATTCCACTCGTTTATCCCTCGTTTTTTGTGCCTTTCTGCCCTCTGTACCACTTGTTCCTCCCTCGTTTTTGGTGCCTTTCTGCCCTCTGTTTCACTCGTTTTTTTGTGCCCTTCTGCCCTCTGTTCCACTTGTTTTTCCTTCATTTCTTGTGCCTTTCTGCCCTCTGTTCCACTCGTTTCCCCCTCATTTTTTGTGCCCTTGTGTCCTCCATTCCACTTCTTTTTTGTGCCCTTCTGCCCTCTGTGTCACTCGTTTTTCCCTCGTTTCTGTGCCCCTTTTGCCTTCTGTTCCACTCGTTTTTTAGTGCCCTTTTGCCCTCTGTTCCACTCGTTTTTTGTGCCCTTCTGCCCTCTGTGCCACTCGTTTTTCCCTTGTTTTTTTGTGATTGTCTGCCCTCTGTTCCACTCGTTTTTCCCTCGTTTTTTTGTGCCTTTCTGCCCTCTGTTCCTCTTTGCTACTCGTTTTTCCTTCATTTTTTGTGCCTTTCTGCCCTCTGTGCCACTTGTTTTTCCCTCATTTTTTGTGCACTTCTGCCCTCTGTTCCACTTGTTTTTTTGTGCCCTTCTGCCCTTTGTGCCACTCTTTTTTCCCTCGTTTTTTGTGCCCTTCTGCCCTCTGTGCCACTCGTTTTTCCCTTGTTTTTTTGTGATTGTCTGCCCTCTGTTCCACTCGTTTTTCCCTCGTTTTTTTGTGCCTTTCTGCCCTCTGTTCCTCTTTGCTACTCATTTTCCCTCATTTTTTGTGCCTTTCTGCCCTCTGTGCCACTTGTTTTTCCCTCATTTTTTGTGCACTTCTGCCCTCTGTTCCACTTGTTTTTTTGTGCCCTTCTGCCCTTTGTGCCACTCTTTTTTCCCTCGTTTTTTGTGCCCTTCTGCCCTCTGTGCCACTCGTTTTTCCCTTGTTTTTTTGTGATTGTCTGCCCTCTGTTCCACTCGTTTTTCCCTCGTTTTTTTGTGCCTTTCTGCCCTCTGTTCCTCTTTGCTACTCATTTTTCCCTCATTTTTTGTGCCTTTCTGCCCTCTGTGCCACTTGTTTTTCCCTCATTTTTTGTGCACTTCTGCCCTCTGTTCCACTTGTTTTTTTGTGCCCTTCTGCCCTTTGTGCCACTCTTTTTTCCCTTGTTTTTTGTGCCCTTCTGCCCTCTGTGCCACTCGTTTTTCCCTTGTTTTTTTGTGATTGTCTGCCCTCTGTTCCACTCGTTTTTCCCTCGTTTTTTGGGCCTTACTGCCCTCTGTGCCACTTGTTTTTCCCTCATTTTTTGTGCCCTTCTGCCCTCTGTTCCACTTGTTTTTTTGTTCCCTTCTGCCCTTTGTGCCACTTGTTTTTCCCTTATTTTTTGTGCCTTTCTGCCCTCTGTTCCACTCGTTTTTCCCTTATTTTTTGTGCCTTTATGCCCTCTGTTCTACTTGTTTTTCCCTAGTTTTTTTGTGCCTTTCTGCCCTCTGTTCCACTTGTTTTTCCCTCATTTTTTGTGCCCTTCTGCCCTCTGTGCCTCTCGATTTTCCCTCGTTTCTGTGCCCCTTTTGCCTTCTGTTCCACTCGTTTTTGTGCCCTTTTGACATCTGTGCCACTTGTTTTTCCCTCGATTTTTGTGCCCCTTTTTCCTCCTGTTACCTTTGTTGTCCCTCACCGCCCTCGTCCCGCCGTCCCGCCCCCCTGACTGCCCACTGCCCATTCGCTGCCCCGCCTCCCAGCTGCTCCTCCCTCCCACCTCCCCATATATGCCAGCCGCTGCGGGGCAGCGCAGCTGGCGCGCAGAAGGCATGCCTAAGGCGAGCTTGTCTGCACCCGTCCGCGCCTGGACCGCACCCAGGGCCAGAACCCTTGGCCCCCGCACTCGCCACGACGACCGCCGCCTCTACGATGCCACCACTGTGCACGCTCTCAACTCCGGACGGAGCCACACCTGCTTAAAGGCAGCCCCGAAAGGCACACACGGCCCCTTCACCTGCTGGAACTGCAAATACACCAGCCTCAGAGCCGACGAACCACCCGCCAAGAAAGACCCCAACCACCTCCAATGCATACTACTAAACACCCGCTCCGCACGCAAGCATCCCTTCGAGCTCTGGGACCTGCTCGACACAACATCCCCGGATGTCGCCTTCCTGACAGAGACCTGGTTTAACGTCTCCTCTGCACCCGACATTGCCATAGCCATCCCAGACGGCTACAAGATCACCCGCAGAAACCGCACCAACGGAGTCGAAGGAGGAATTGCCATCGTCCACAAGAACAGCATCAGGGTCTCGACTAGCACCGACGACGTGCTCAGCACCACCGAACACATGCATTTCCAGATCCACACAGACTCTAATTCCACCCTCAGAGGCATCGTCGTGTACTGTCCTCCCGGACCTCGCCCTCAGTTCAGCAACTCCATCGCCTAATTGATCAGCACGCACGCCCTGACCTCCACCTACTGCATCCTCCTCAGAGACCTGAACTTTCACCTTGAGGAAAACAATGACAATAACTCCACAACACTGATCGATAACTTCACCAACCTCGGACTGAAGCAACGACCACCCACTCCTCCGGCCAAACGCTCGACCTAGTCTTATCTTCAAGCCCGTTTGTCTCCATCAGCCACACCACGAACTCCTCTGGACCGACCACCGCTGCATCCACTTCGCCTTCCAGAAACCCACCACACACCACCGCACCCAAAGGATCCCCCTCTGCTGCTTGAGCAAAATCATCGAAGACCAACTACACGTAAACCTTGCTCTCAGACCACCCACCGAACCCTCCAACACAGACGACGCTGCCCAGAGCCTCAGCGCTGGATCGAGAACTGCACCAACACCCTCGCCCCGCTGAAGAAACCCCTCCCTCAGAGACACCAGCAAGAGGGCCAGCTGGTTCACCTCAGAACTCCTAGCCTTCAAGCAAGCCTGCCAGAAACTAGAGAAGAAATGGAACAGAAAACAAACTCCGGACAGCCACGCAGCACACAAGGACGCCATCCGCAACCAATTCCACCTCATCAGGGCGGCCAAGAGGACCTCCTTCAAAGACCGCCTTGACAACAAGGCACATAATAGCAAGGAGCTCTTCAACATCGTGAAGAAACTCTCCAACCCCAGCTCCAACACCGACATCCTACCGTCGCAAGCCCTGAGCGACTAACTCGCCACCTTCTTCCACCGCAAGATAGCAGACATCCACGACAGCTTCAACACCCACACAGCCCCAACAGACAGCAACACAACAGACCCACCGTACACCATCGACCACGACCCCCCTGCTAGCCTGGGCCAGCGTGAGCATCGATGACCCCATCCAGACCATGCGCTCAATCCACTCCGGCTCTCCGTCTGACCCATTCCCGCACCACGACTTCAACAGAGCAAGCAGCACCATCGTACCCCACCTACGCAACGTCATCAATCTCTCCCTCGAGACCGCCACCTTCCCAGAGATCTGGAAACACGCCGAGATCAACACCCTACTCAAAAAGCCTAAGGCAGACCCAAGAAACCCCAAGAACATCCGGCCCATCTCTCTGCTCCCCTTCCCGGCCAAGGTCATCGAGAAAACCATCAACAGACAGGCAACCAGATACTTTGAAGAAAACAGAATCTTGGATCCTTCCCAGTCAGGGTTCCGCAGCAACCATGGCACGGAGACTGCCCTCATCGCCGCCACTGACGACATCAGGATCCTGCGGGACAACTGCGAGACCGCAGCACTCATCCTCCTAGACCTCTCTGCCGCCTTCAACACCGTCTGCCACCTCACACTATGCGTACGCCTCCACGCTTCAGGGATCCGAGACAAGGCTCTGGATTGGACCACCTCCTTCCTCTCCGGCAGAACCCAGAGTGTCCGCCTCATCCCATTCCATTCCAAAGCCTCCAAGATCATCTGCAGCGTACCCCAGGGATCCTCCCTCAGCCCGACGCTGTTCAACATTTACATGGCCCGCTCGCACATGTGGCCCGACAGCACGACCTCAACAAAATTTTCTACGCCGACGACACTCAGCTGATCCTCTCCCTCACCAAGGACCCCATCACAGCCAAAGCCAACCTCCATGAAGGAATGAAGGCTGTCGCCGACTGGATGAAGACCAGCTGTCTGAAGCTGAACTCGGACAAGACGGAGGTCCTCATCCTCAGCTCCAACACTTCAGCCTGGAATGACTCCTGGTGGCCGACGGCACTGGGGGCAGCCCCGACACCCACCAACCAAGCACGCAACCTGGGAATAATCCTCGACTCAACGCTCTCAATGACCAAGCAAGTCAACGCCGTCTCCTCCTCCAGCTTCAACACTCTCCGCATGCTCTGCAAGATCTTCAGATGGATCCTGACAGATACAAGAAAGACAGTCACCCAGACCCTCGTCAGCAGCAGACTCGACTACAGAAACGCCCTCTACCCGGGAGCCCCGACCAAGCTCATCAAACGACTACAACGCATCCAAAACACCTTGACACGACTGATCCTCGACGTACCACGCCACGGCCTCATCACCCCTCACCTGAGAAACTTGCACTGGCTCCCCGTCAACAAGAGGATATCCTTCAAGCTCCTCACCCACGCACACAAGGCACTCCATAAGACTGACCCTGCCTACCTCAACAGATGGCTCTCCTTCTACATCCACAACCGCCAGCTACGCTCTGCCGACCTCTCACTCGCCACCGTCCCGCACATCCGAAGAACAACCACCGGTGGGAGATCCTTCTCCCACCTCGCTGCCAAGACATGGAACACCCTCCCACTGAGCCTACGACAGACCCAAGACCTGCTGACCTTCAGGAGGATACTCAAGAGCTGCCTGTTTGATCAGTTGCTGCCCCCCAACGCCTTAAGACCCTCGCGGGTATGTAGGGAGCTTTACTAATGATTGATTGATTGACTTACCTTCAGTAATGATGTATCTGGTAGAGACATCTAGCCGCAGATTCCTTAACGCCCACCCATCCTCCACATTCTGCGATGACCTTGCCAAGTGGGGTCCTCCACTTGCCTCTTTCAGTTCCCATTGGTTTTTCTCTCGCGGATGTTCACATTGTTGCGCCCTTTTCAGAATTGCCATATGCTTCTGATTCCCTCCAAGGGGCTTCTTTCCTGTAAAATGGTGTCTTGGATTCACCTTCTTCAGGAGTTTCATCTTATTCTTCTTTTCTTCCTCGGCTGCCTTCCCTCCCTCCCGCCTTCTATATTGACTCAGGACTCTTGTATCCTCTATATTTGTCTTCTTTGGAAGATCTGTTGAGCTGTTTCAGACCTCCATTACTATAGGGGAAGTGCCAGCCTTTCCATACCTTCCTGCAGTGGACTGTTCTTTTTTGTGCTCCGTTCCTGCTGGACAGCACAGTTCTACATGGTAATAACAGTCTATTTCTGTTTGTTGAGATATTCTTCCTTTGTTGCACTTGGGGAAGGGTCTTCGCTTCGCTTTGCGGAGTTCTTTCTCTCAGCCTCTGCACTTATATGTAGACAATGTCTAATTATGTCTTTTTCGATGGTGTCTTGCACCATCCTCCCTCATTATTCACCGATTTTTCATCCTTCGCACACAGTTCCTATACTTTTACAGTTTTTGTTGGTGGCTTCGCGTTGTGCAGCAGAAAAGTTTCTCAGAAGAAAATGGACGTCAGCGCGCCGGGAGGGACTTATATGACCTAGCTAACTTCACGTACATGGACGACGTCGGGGCAGGGTCAAGTGGCGCCGCCCCCTGGCGCACAGAGGTGCTGCTGCAAAACTTTTTCTGGATCCAGTCTGATGCCTGGGTATATTCCATGTTAAGGAATCAGTGGCTAGACAACATCTCTACCAGATACATCGTTACCGAAGGTAAGTAACTCGTACTTCCCTCTGCTAGCCTTGACTAGGGTCTCCAACCTTTTCTGCAATGAGAGCAACTTCTGATCAGGAAAAATCGTTATGAACTACTGAAGGCCATGTAACTTCCGCATTGTTACCAGACACTCCCTTACCCAGCTTCATTGATTTTAAACCTAATGTCCATGGACCATTATGCTATGGTTTGAAGAAAATACTGTGACTAGGGGTACTATGATAGGCTGCCATGTACGTCAGTGAGTGCATGGTCTTTGAGAATGTATGAACATTTGTTTGAATGAATATGACATATGTGTATGGGTGACTGAGAACCTGTGTTGTATGTCCTTGTGGCACAGGACATACCTTTTGCCATATGTGGTACCATGACATGTACAACACAAACATACAACCATTTCTTTTTAAATGGGAGAAATTTAAAGTGCAGAAACATTTTCTGTGGAAATGTTCATAATAAGGTAAACATTCTGCACTTGATGGAGCATTTTATGAACTTTAGATTTTTTCCATTTAATAAAAATGGCTGTATTTTCAGTTCTAAATATGGCAGCACGTCTACCAGCCACTGGGAGCAAGATGCCTGCTGTGTGTAAATGTGCACTTTGAAATGGGAGAAAATTCAACTGAAAAGTCTACTTTATGTTTATATACAATACATGAAACTCATCATTTTAATTTTTCTCCCATGCCAAGATGTCTTTACAAACAGCAGGCTCATCACGCCTAGTGGCCTGTAGACATGCTACCATAGTTATTACAGGAAAAAGGAAAATACAGTTGTTGGTTTAAATGTGAGTAATTTAAAGTGAAGAAACATGCTTCATAAAACATTAGGACTAAATTAGCCTATTTTAAGGTAGAGAAAAACATAATGACAATGTTTCATAGAAACGTTTTTCTTCACTTTAAGTTTCTCCCATTTGAAAGAAAATGACTATTTTTCAGATACTAATATGGCACTGTGTCTACCAGGCACTGGGAACAAGATGCCTACTGTTTGTAAATGTGACACTTTGAAAAGGGAGAAAATTCAAATGAAGAGTTAACTTAATAATTTCGCTCATTTGAAAGCATTCAGAAATATCATTTTGTTCTCATGCTTCAATATTGAGTTGAGAACGACTTTTATTTAAGAGTTGTATACCACTGTGCTTCCGTTCTGAAACTCTGATCCACATGGGTTATAAGTATGGCTAAGCACTGCTCCATATCAGGCTCTATCTGCAGCCTAGTAATGTAAAATAAACATAGCCTTTGTTTAACTTTAAAAGGAAAATGCAACACTTCTATATTGCAGTTCATAGTTAAAATTGAACTCAGGCTGGGAGCTAGTCTAAGGGTTTCTGCAAGCTACTGGTAGATCGTGATAGACTGGCTAGAGATAACTACTCTACATTCTGTCAAAGACAGCCTTCTCCTGGGTAGCTACACCTATGTATTGTGGGATACAGTAGGCCAAATCCTACCAGCAGTTGTGGACAAGCTACAAGTGTCTTCAGCCCAAACCATCCAGAATGCAGTGAAATTCTTATTTTGTCTAGCCTGGGCACAACCGATTGCTTGGGTTGGGCAATCAACATAAACGTTACGCCTGGATGAGTTTCACGGGCTTCTCTAGGGATGTCCAGGCATCCTTGATGGACATGCCATTTAAATTGATCTAGCTACTTTGGTGTGCGGAAATAGACTTTGCCTTGGAGCAATTTAAAGTAAGTCCTGCCACAGCGTGTCCCTTGAGTATGTCTGCCCCTACCAGACACGTTCTCCAACAGTTCCACCCCTTTTGGGGCTACGACAGGAGTTGCCATTCACACCAGTGCAAGATCCCACTGTTGGCACAACAAACTTCGCAGCCCTTTCATGTTTGAGGCTGAGGCTCCCTGAGACAACTTACTAGCATCAGAGAGTATAAGCAGCTCAGATCCCCGACCTGGGTCGGTGGACATCCACAGCTACAAAACCACTTTAATGTGTCCTCTTTGACCCACACCCGAACTGTAGGAGGCAGGATTGGAGATTTCATGCAAGCCTGGTAAAGCATCTCTTTTGGACACATGGGCCCTCTTCCCATATGCTTCTAGCCTACTACACCTTCCGCCCCCATCAGAACAGCTAACGGAGGACTTGTCTGTTTTTGCTTCAGCCTGTGCTGGCCCTTTTTTCAAATGAGTTGTAGAGAGGGTTCTGACATTTAAAGTAGCAACTAAGTGTTATTCCTACTAATGCTGATCGTGTCGGGGGCATCCATCCTCGATCCTGTCTCAGCATCCTCCAGGACCCGGTTGAATTCAAGGTACTCTCGCTAGCCTAGGTTCTCTCTGCCCTGGATCCCCTGGATCCTTAAGACTAGATGGTAGCGTTGGCCTGCAGAATGCATATTTCCCCATTCCCTTCCTCAAGGCCCACAGGCACTATCTGCTACTCATAGTGGGCCAAGAGCATTTACAGTATGCTGTGCTCCCTTTTGGTCTCGCTAGTGCGCCTCGGGTGTCCAGAGACGTGATGATGGCAGCTTACCTATGGAGGTTGGGAGTTCCAGTTGTCTCCTACCTCAACAACTAGCTCCTAAAGGTAGGCTCACCCAAGGCAGTGAACTTACAAAATTTGCTGGGGTTCATGATCAACATCCCTAAATGATACCCAATTCCTTCACATGTGCTCCCTTTCACCTGAGCCATTCTGGATACACTGTAGTTTCGTAAACAACCATCCCGCCACCCCCTCCCCTGCCCCCCCAGAACGGAAAGTCCAGGACACTCGGGCTATGATCCTGATTTTTCAGTCTCTGTCCTGAATCTCAGTGAGGATGATTGTGAGGCTGCTGGGACTGATGACTTCCTGTATCCTGCTGATCAAGTACACTAAGTGGCATATGCAGGCTTTGCAGTGGTATCTGATGTCCCAGTGAACACAGCATCAAGAGGATATCTATCAGATCCAGATTTTGGAGAAGACTGCAAAAGACCTACTGCGGTGGTTGCTGGACTTTGTATGTGTCCGCTGCAGACCCTTTTCCCTAACCCACCCAGAGCTAATAGTGGTGACCAATGCCCCACTTCTAGGTTGGGACATCCACTTGGGAGATGAGGAGATCTGAGGCATCTGGTTTCTAGCAGAGTCCCGGCTCCAAATCAACCTTCTGGAGCTGCGAGCCATCCTCTTGTCATTGGAGGACTGCTACATTCCATCAAAGGGTGCCTGGTGCAAGTGCTTACAGTCCGCACCACTGCCATATGGTACTGCAACAAGTAGAGTGGGGTTGGGTATTGGACCCTTTGTCAGGGGGCGCTACACCACTGGAAATAGCCAGAACACCAGGGAATTTTCCTCGTGTATACCACCTGATGGGATCTCTAAACATCATGGTGGTCAAGCTCAGCTTTCCATGCCTAGTGGATCACAAGTAGCAGTTACATCCAGAGGTGGCGCAAGGTCTCTTCTGGGAACAGGAAGTACTTTGGCTCAATCTTTTTGCCACTGCATAGAACGTACAAGGATACTTCATTTGCTCCCCAGAACAACATTACACCAAAGTGACGTAAGGGAGGAGGACCAATTGTTCGGGCATTGGTAGATATCCTCCAGGCGAAAAGTCTAATTTCTGAAAGTTTAACAGGGAAGCTCTAGAAAGACACACCAGTAAGATGGTTCCTGTTCTCTACATGGTCTCACTGTTGGATGGACCATGATAGTGATTAGTATAAGGAACAAGCCCCTGAAGCATACCTTTTGGGAATTACATCATTCATTGCATGGGAATTACCTTGGATTTCAATACTTCAGGTTTGGTAATGTTTTCCTGCTAGCTCCTAGAATTAGTATAACCTGCATCAACTTTTCAATCTGGTCAAGTACTCCCATATGCGGTAAAAATTAAAGTTGCAGAACCAGTAGTGGTGCCTGGGCCAAATAGTGCTAGGAAAAGTGTTAGTCATTTTCTGGCAAGGAGACATGAGCCCCATTATTGGGCAGAGTCACTTAGTGTGGGTTGAGTTGGAGAAAGAAAGGGCTGAGATTCCAATTTACAGAAGGGTGCCTTTTTCAAATGGATCGCAGGCCATGAGTATTTAATTATGTAGCTTATTAATCCTTTTATAGGTATGGGCCCAGTAGTAAAAAAAATAGTGTGAGGGTCCAGGTACTTCGCCAAAAGGGATCTTTCCAATTCATTAATATATCCATATGACCCAAATGAGATTTGTTGGTAGGTATGAAAGTGGGTGAAGCGATATTTCATATGATTAACCAGAAGTGAGAAAGGGCAGTGGAACAAAGGGTAGAAAGGATCACAGAAAATGTGATTATGCACAAATTATTCTCTCAGTTAGAGGAAACTTATGAGCTTGTGCCTCCTGAGATCTTCCCCAGATTCCATAAAATACTTGAAAAAATAATCACTCATGCAAATTTACCAAGAAGGATGAACAGAAAGACCAGCTAAGAGTGGTGTTTTAGGATTTTCAGTTTAAGTTTTCAAAGTTTCTTTTGAACCGGCTATGAGATAGAGCATTCCACAAAGTCCAATACAGGCCTTGTTTTCGTGAGACAGTATCACATTCCTTTATCCTCTTTAATCCCTAAAAGAAATCATTAAGAACCTTGAGTCCTTGGTGTTCAGTACTGCCCATCCTCTGCACTTTTGACAAGCTGAATATTCAAAATCAATGGGAACTGGTAATGGCGTGTCGATTGTAGGGTTGCACATCCAATAGGTCTTGCTTATGTGAGAGTTGTTGGCTTTTTTGGAGTAGAGTGGCACAGTGTGGTGTGGAATGACATTGAATGAAGTAGAGTGATATTCTGTGGCTTGGAGAAGCACTGAGTGAAGTGGCATGGCATTGAGTGTGGCATGTATTGGAGTGGCATTGATTAGAGTAGAGTGGAGTGATATGGTGTGGAGTGCCACTTTGCCACGTTGCCCCTGAATTGCAATATAGTGTTTTAAAGCCTTGTGCAATATAAATGCATTTGTATGTTACTGTAGGAAAGTAGGATCTGCTTTCATGGTTACCCCCACTTTTTGCTTGAGGTAGGGCTGTTTCTGACTAGCCTGACTGGGATCCTACTAATCAGGACCCCAGTCTCTGCGCTTTCACCCCAAAATTGGTATGGTAAGTACTTAACTACATACCAGATTGGACACTGGTGTACCCTTGTCAGTCCCTAGTATATGGTACTGAGGTACGCAGGGCATAGGTACACCAGTGGTCTCCCATGGTCTGAAGCATGTATTATGCCACCAATGAGGGATCACTTAAACTGTAGCTACAGGCCTGCCATTGCAGCCTGTGTAAGCTGGTGCTAGCACCACGTACGAGAGATATAGGTTTACCTGTATCTAGGGTCACTGCACTTAAAACCTATAAGTCACCCCTAAAACAGGCCTTTTAATCCTGAAGGCAGGGTGCTTGGTTCAGTGTAAGTGAAGGTGAGAGTGTCCCTGCATGAGCAGGACACTCCAACAGCCTTCGGAGTCCATTCTCCTGGGCTGTAAGTGCATCAGCCATTCAGATATATAGAGGGGCATCAGTGTGGGGGTATGATTCCATGCACTGTAAAGCTCCTCCGGAAGGCCCTCAATGTTCCCGGGACCAGTCTTCTAGACCCTGACAGCACAACATGGCTGCTGCCGACCAGAGACACGATTCTGGCCTCCTAATGCTGAGCCAATCTCGAGCAGGGGAAGGCAGAACATTAGGTATCCTGTCACAGGGAGGTGCGACCACCTCCCAGACAGGATTTAGTGTTTTTGGGGCCGGGTGGGAACTCTTGCCAGTGCCACTCGATCTGTTTGAAGTGCATACTTGGTGCCCTCCTTGCATAGTCCAGTTCAAACCAGCTCAGGCGTGAGCTGGGCATAGTTGGCTCCTGCTCTGGCGTGAAACTGGACAAAGGAGATGGGAGTATCCTCCCCACTGTCTAACCCCTCCCCTGGGAGGGAACCCTGAATCGTCCCAACCTTTTACTTAGGGTACTTAAGGGCTTACTTGAGGGTGGGTTCCTAGATTCATCATGGGACAAGATTAATTTCAGATACCACCTCTTCAACCGTCTGGGCACTCTGGACTTCGCTCTGGGCATCCAGGCCTGCAACTGGGAAGATTCCTGTTGCTCCTGAGCTTGTCACCCTGCTCATCTGCTGAAACATCTGTGCCTGTGCACCATACAGGAACCTTCCAAGGCCTGTTGGCATCCAAGACACCTGAAGAAATCTCCCTTGAAGTGAAGGAGTCATTTTTCTGCATCTACAGGCACCACAACTAGGCTGACCAGTCTGCTGATACTGGAATCCCACGTATGCTCAATGTATGTTGCATCAAGATTGACAGTTAATGCTGCTTAAATACTTCTGAGAGGCACGCATGCAGTATTAGAATAGTGCAGAGTACCCCTTCTGAAAGTTTGTCCTGTTCAACTGAATCAGTTCAAAGGGAGGTTCTCGCCAGGCCGCTGGGAAGGTCAATGTCCAGAATGATTAAAAAAGAAAGAATAATCCATTTACTCTTGAAAAGTTGGCCAGTCCAAGAGAAAGAAAGGGGCTACTAGAGTTGAAAGCTCCTTCCAAAGAAATGACTTTGCATTGAGAAAAGTAATTTTTCTGAAAAGCTCAACCTTACGGATATATTGTAATTGCTAATATATAGACCTTACTGACGAGGCATTCAAAGTTCTCTTTTGGCGAGTAGCACGCTACTCTCCGACCCAAAAAGGATTAGTGGTGAATTGGTATATGGAAATATGAAATTAATTTGAGCAGTGGACGTGTTAGTCGTTATTTGGATTGAAAAGGATATTGGAGGGATAGAAGAGGGAAGGGTTTGCATTTATATAGCGCTTGCTACTCCTGATGAGGTGTTCAAGTGCTTTTCGGCAGGTAGCACGCTACTCCGGAACCCATACAGGATTAGTGGGGAATTAGTATAGGGAAATATGAAATTAATTTGAGCGCGGTTAGTCTGTTATTTGGATTCAAAAGGAATAGTGGAGGGATAGAAGAGGGAAAGGTCTAGAATATTTTTAAGTTTTGTTTTGGACTTCATAGCAGTAGGAGGATGTTTGGGATGAATAAAGGGGAAGGAGAAGAGTCAGAGGTAAGGCTTTAGAAAGGCTTGTCTGGGAGATCTGATTAGTAAAAGAGGTATGAGATGATGCAAGGAGGGGTAGAGGAGGGAAGAGTCTAGAAAGGGTTATATTGGGGATCATGCTAGTGAAATGGGGTTTGGCATGAGTGAGAGAGTTGAAGTAGAGGATATATTGCGAGAGGTATAGGGTGAAAAATAGGGTAGTGCATTGGAGATGCTAATTAGAAGCCAAGTAATAAATATAAAGATACATAAGTACATGGAAGGTATATACATAGATTTAAGGTGTATTTAATAAAATCCGACTTTCATGTGTTGCTGTACTTTAAGTTAATATAATTTGTTTTAAATTCAATAGAGAAGCAACTGTAGATAAATAGTTATGATAAAACATTTACTTATTTATGCAGTCACCTATATACATGTTAAACATAGGATAATATAACTATAAGTCATATGCACATTTGTTAAGCAGAACTAACAAATAGCTATATATTTAAAAACATAATTATCAAACATGTTTTTCCAAAGCATTACACATATTTAGGTACACATCTGTAGTCCAAATAAATTCCTATATACAGAGGAATATGCTGTATATTTATGTTTGAGTATGGTGGTTATGTGGGGTGGAGCTAACTCTTGAGTAGTTTTCTGAAGATAAGGTATTTATCGGTGGATCTTATCTTTGGGGGGTAAAGAGTTCCATAGTTTGGCTGCTTGAACAGAAAAGGATGTACTAAGGATGTGCCACCTATGTTTTTTCCTGATGAACAGCGGTCCTGTTCCATGTATCACTGTGTGGGTGATACAAAGCAGCTTGCATTTGGATCTTCTGGCAACAGTAGCAATGTAGGGCTTTCAAAGCAGGGGAGATGTGAGCTTGTGGCTTTATAAGTGAGAGTAGTCTGGCAGCAGAGTTCTGAGTCTGTTGTGGTCTTTTCATAGTTGTTAAAGGTGATCTATAGTAGAGGCTATTGGCGTGATCGAGTTTAGACAGAACAAGAGAGATAGTAGCCTGGACCTTGTGTGAAAATCTCAGATGGAGTAAGATGTGTAGCAGAGTTTTTATAGTAACGAAACTTGATCTTGCTAGTTCGTCCACTTGGGCATTCATTGATACCTTGGAGTCCATGGTAGTACCGAGGTTTCCTACTTGCTTTGAAACTTTAGGCAGCATACCCAGCTCATCAGGCGACGAGTGGATCATAATATTTCCAATCGC
This sequence comes from Lissotriton vulgaris, assembly GCF_964263255.1. NCBI lineage: Eukaryota > Metazoa > Chordata > Amphibia > Caudata > Salamandridae > Lissotriton > Lissotriton vulgaris. The sequence goes on along the minus strand of NC_141693.1, from coordinate 1,683,720,294 downwards.
CACACAACAGTATTTCAGTTTTTGAAGCATTCAATTTGGGATGGCTCCATGTCATTAATTGATCCATGGCTCTGAGACAACAGGAAATTGGTTACTTTGCAATGTCTTTGGGGCTTTCAAGGTTAATGAGTTATTTGTGTATCATTTGCATAGTTATTATTTTAAAGAAACAAGGGAACCCACTTGGTAAGCAAGGACCAGGGGTATTAGTATAATTAAACAACAACAGTCCTTGACAAAAGGGAAATAGACATTTGAACAATCTGCGCTATAATGACAGGAAGTCCAGCCGGACTTCAAAATTTATTAAATACTGAAATAGGTAAAAATAACCAAAACAACAATAAAACAGTGGGACACTGTCCTGTATCCACAAGGCTAGATAAACAATTCACAATACATATAACTAGGGATTTTCAGGCAATTGAAAAGGGAAGGAGCAAAAAAATAGAATCAATTTGCTTCACACATGTAGAAAAAACATGATTTTGGCACATAGTTGTGAACTGGTGTTTAGACTACATCAACTGTCGACGGCATTTCGATCCAGTTAGAATTATGGATCATCATCAGGACACTCAATGTTTTGCCTGAATTTACAAGCCTGTATTTACAAGGGGAAACAAGGGGACACATAGGATAATGATTAGCAAGCTGTATCACTCCCAGCAGTAAAAGTAGTCAGGTAGCCATACCATGCTTAAGGTGGTACCTGCCATTCGTGTAGGTAAGTGTCAACCAGTCAGTGCCAGACGAACACGGCGCATGTGCAAAAAACCTTTTTGTGTGCATATGGATGCGTTGGACTAGAAACAACCAAACGTGTGTGATGGTGTCAATCATAATCATGTTATACTCTAGTGAAGACAAACAGTAGTAAAGGGCCTAGGGTGTATATTTACCTCGGGGAGGGTATAGTTAGGCGACCGGGGCGTTGTGAGGAATGGCTCTAAGTAATCAAGAGTCGTAGGGCTTCCGGATTCAGGAGCCTAAGGGGATTAATACCGGAATTAATGCAAGGTCAAGGTAACGGGAGGGGTGAGGAGTGATGAGGACATGGCTTACCTAGAAGTTGAATGGCAATTCCCTGGATGACGGGGGATTCGTAATTGGGGTGATGAAAATCAGGAGCACAGTGTTGGAGGTGCGTGATGAATAGTGGTGGTGCCAACAAGGACCCGCTTACCAATTGGCTGCAAGGGTCTCGGAGGGGAACCGATTGACGATAATATACAATTATCAAGGAACTTGTGATGAGGCACCTGCAGGGGAGAAGATTAAAAGTGAGGGATCCGCTGTCCCTACTGACCACGGGAGCAATGCACGGATAGTGATGGTGCCAGCCGGCTTAGATAACAAGGACAGGTGCCGCTTACCAGATGATGTGCAGGTCTTGAAGGGGGTTTGAAAGTAGATTGTACGTGGTCGGGAACCTATAATAAGGCACCTGCGGGCGAAATTATATGCAGATGAACAACCCGCTAAGCGGTTAGTGTTGCGCCGCAATTAATTACCACGGATTGGGACAACACTTACCTAAAGTTCACGATGGAACTTCCATGGACGTCTGAGGAGCCCAATCGCGCCGGTAGGACGCGAGGGTTGGGCGTGCCGAAGGAAGTAGACAATCCGGCCATGTTGGGGAGGGACAAGGGTGGGAGAGGCACACAGTGGGGGCAGAAGTCGGCGATAGTGGCGGACATCTTGGAACGGTGACCTCGGCGCAGTGAAGGGGGTGCATTACTAATTATCACAAAAAGGTGGTGATGATGTGAGTGCTCCAAGTCATGCAGGTGACATTAAATGACAATGTCAATATAAAAACAGTTACATTAAACGATTCAGATTGGGCAGGCAATAATTAACAGAAGGTGGAAACACATTTTCAGAGAAGTGAGGTCCAATCCTCATTCCGATTAAGTCCACTCCTTATACTGTCCATAAGTAGAATCATTTTTAGTTCCTCTCTGTTCATTAGGAGTCCAATATCTCCTCCACGTGGCGGTAGCTTCACAGACTTAAGGACAGTCCATCTCAGATCATTGACTTTCTGTCCTTTTTCGGTGAAGTGATCCACCAATGGGGCGTTGGGGGTCTTGCAGCGAATTCGACTGTGGTGCTGACAAATCCTTGTCTCAATCAATCAATCAATCAATCAAAGACATTTATAGAGCACACTACTTACCCGTAGGGTCTCAAGGTGCTTGGGGGGGGGGTGCCGTTACTGCTCGAACAGCCAGGTCTTGAGCTTCTTCCTGAAGGAGAGGTGGTCTTGGGTCAGGCGCAGGTCGGCCGGGAGGGACTTCCAGGTCTTGGCGGCCAGGTAGGAGAAGGACCTTCCTCCTGTTGTCGCTCTTCGGATGCGTGGGACGGCGGCGAGGGCGTGGCTGGCTGATCGGAGGTGGCGTTTGGGAGCGTAGAAGTTGATTCGGTTGTTGAGGTAGCTCGGGCCTTGATCGTGTAGGGCTTTGTGTGCGTGGGTTAGGAGACGGAAGGTGATTCTTATGTTGATGGGGAGCCAATGCATGCCTAGTTTGTCCAACATATATCAATTTACAGGGGCAGTGGATCAGGTAAATTACATCACTACTATTACAGTTGGTAAAACTTTTGCAATGGACAGTCACATTATTGAATACAAACGACTTGCCTTCAATGGTAAAATCACAGACGTTACATGATCCACATTTGGCATGTCCCACTAATGGCGTTTGGGTCCACAGGGAATCTATTGTGCCCAGAGTGGGGGGGTTTGGTAAAGCAGCCCTGACCAAATGGTCCTTAAGATTGGAACTTTTCTTGAAGGCAAACAAGGGACAGTCAAAATGCAAAGCACCTACGTTTAAGGTTGGCCAATGTTTGATTATGCTTTTTTTCACCGCATTTGAAGCAGGAGAGAACGTAGTTACACAAGCTATTCTAGCGTTAGATTCTTTTTCTTCAGGACAAAGGAGGACCTCCCTCGGGCAGTACCATGCCCGCTTGACAGCTGTTCTGACCAACCTGTTGGGGTAGCCCCTATTTTTGAGCTTTTCAGATAAGACTGCAGCCTCTTTAAAGTAATCTTCCTTGGCAAAACAATTTCGTCTGATACGGAGAAATTGGGAGTAGGGCAAGGAATCCCTAAGGACTCTAGGGTGATTGCTATTATAGGATAACAGCGTGTTCCTTTCTATAGGCTTCCAATATAGTCTTGTGTGTAGAGAGCCATCAAGATGATATATGTTTAGGTCCAGGAAGGGGATGGATTGGGTGTCAACTGTGCTGGTGAATGTAAGTCCACAGCAGTTGTTGTTGAGCCAATGGATAAATTGATTCAAACTGTCAACATCACTATTCCAAATTAAAAAAATATCATCAATGTATCGTCTCCAGGTGGAAATGGCAGGCGAAAATGGGTTGGATGGTGTTAAAATGGAGTTGGTCTCAATTTTGTCCATGAATAGTATTGCCATATTAGGGGCAAAAATTGCCCCCATAGAAGTACCTTTCACTTGTTGAAAGTACTGCTGGTCAAAAGAAAAAAAGTTTTTTGTCAGACAAATTTCCAACAGTTGGAGGATGAAGACAGAAGGAACACGATGAGGTCTGGGTCTGGTTTCAAGGATGTCACGTATGACCAACAGACACAGATATTGTGAGTCGTAGATGAAGAATTGCTGAGATTGACGGGGATGCTGTTGCTGGGAGAGATGCTGTGAGATTCTGAACCGAATGCAGAACCTGAAGCAGAACTTTTCTATCCTAATTTAATTGGGTTAGATCAGAAGATTTGCGGAAGAATCTAGAGGAGGAAGAGAGTGTCAGAGAGGGATGCAGCGCAATCATCGGTATTCTAGAGAGGTTATCTATCCTGTCCTGAATCCTGTCCTGGCGTCTATGTCTCCTGTCCTATCTATGGGGACCCTCACCAGCCCTATGGCCAGGGGGTTGGTCTTTCACACCATTCTTGGTGACTATATTTTTCCTGTTATTTGTTGATTGTGTTTTCTCTCTGTCCTCGCCCTTTCTGAGCATTGATTATTGTATGAGTCCGAAGTATATGCTTTGTGTTTTTGAACTGAATTTTCTCTCCTATGAATGACGGTGACTGCACTGTATTTTGGTATGGTTCACATACATTAATTTTAAATAAAGATTTTAAACTTCACGAATCTGTGGTTATTTACATTGAATAAAAGAACAGTTAGATTTATATTATTTTCACCATCAACTAGTTCAACTAATGGTCCATTGACCAGAGGAAAGAATTTTTTGATCAGTAAAAGGTTAGTTAGGAGTATTAAATAACTAATCCTAAACACTGTAGAAATTACAAACATGACCCCAGCGGTTTTACGCACTGTGAGTTTATGGGCCCAGGTGAGTATATGATAGTGGAGTATCTGTTGTTGTTGAACTGCTGGATCAGTACCATTTAGGGTATTCATCTCTGATCTTGGCGTGCCGCTGTTTGTGTAATCATACCAGCTAAAGGGAAGGGATGTGAGTCACCATCCTCCACTGCAACATGAGTTGTGAAAGTAGGGGGACAATACAAATAATAGGCATATTGTGCCTGTGCACAAAGATAATAGATATAGAAATCCGGTGCAGAGAAGCTGCCCCAATGTAAGCGTGTTCCAACTTACTCTTGCCTGTTTTCCCGCCTATATAAGTCTAAGCTACTGAGTTTTCACCACTGCCAAAAATTGTTTAGATATTTTTATAGGGATATTGCAAAAAAGATATAGAAAACGTGACAAACTAACCATTTTAATGACAGCGATGCGCTCTGCAGGGACAACTGGAGATGCCACCATTTGTCCACCTGGTGTTCAAGCACAGTGCAGGCTTTACCATAATTTTCCCGGATAACAATCTACGGGTCGCGATGTACCCACACCCCCAAATACTTCACTGGTTCAATTGACCACACAAGCAAATATTCCATAGGTGGAGGGGCAGTATTCACGGTCAAGAGGATTATCACCAACTTGTCCCAGTTGATTGTGAGTCCAGAAAACAGGCCAAAACTAATATATTCTCGCAGAACAGGGGACAGATACCTATGCAGTTTCCGGATGAAAAGCTCCATATCTTCCTCGTATAAGGATATGCTGACAGGGTGATGCATGAAGTTTAGTGCTGATTCCCTATGACGCTGTCGGATCACACACACCAGTGGTTCTAGCATGAGAGCGAATAAAAGTGGTGAAAGAGGGCAGCCTTGACGGGTGCCCCTCTCGATCCTGAATGGCTTAGAGGGACCCCCCCTGCTCACACCCCCGCTGATGGTTCAGTATACAGGAGTTGCACCCAACCCAAAATAACACCTGGGAACCCCGTCCGCCAGAAAATATTAAACATATAACTCCATTCAATGGGGTCAAATGCTTTGGCTGCATCTAAAATGACTGCCGCAACGGGTTGATCCGGATCCAAGACATGGAGCATAGCAAATATAGTTCTCAGATTATGAGAAGTGGAGCGCTCCAGTATAAACCCGGATTGGTATGGTAATAACTAAACTGGACATTAGAGGTTGAAGCTTGGTAGCCAGAACTTTTGCAGCCAGGTTGATCTGCGAGAGAGGGCGGTATGATTCACAGAGCGAGGTTGATTTATCCTTTTTAAGGAGCGTAATGATTAGGGTCTGTCGGAGGGAAGGAGGGAGTATGCCTCTGCATGCATTTCCAAAAGAAAGGGCGTTAAAAGGTCAGCATATACTTTATAGAATTTGGCTGTAAGACCGTCCGGCCCGGGGCTTTGTTATTTGGGAGAGAGGGTATTGCCGCTTTAATATCGGATTCTTTAATGGGTTGGCTGAGATACTCGCGGTGCCCGTCTGACAGCCAGGCAAAGGCAATATCAGAGAGGTAGGCGTCTAGAGTCTCGTCCTCCATGCTCCTACGTGACGCATACATGTCTATATAACAATCCTTGACTGATCCACTATATCCTGCAATGTGAAATGTCCCCCCCCGTGGTTTTCAATGATCTAGGCAATGTGGTGATGTTTGGCCTGAAATTTTAACCTGATAGGACACTGCCACCCTGGCCAGCCCCCTTCCCCATATGCCCTGGCGACATGTTGACAGGAAAGATAGCGTGCTTCAGTTTACTCCATTGTGTTATATTCCATAAGCAGCTCATGTATGCAGGTAAGAGTGGATGTATTTGGTGTGACTGTGTAGAGTTTTTCCATTTGTCCCAGTGCCTTCTCTATCTTGGGCAGTTGGCCCCTGATATCACGAAGTATACCTGCTGATGTACTAATGCAGACTCCCCTCACAGTGACCTTAAACGCCTCCCATAAGGTGGCCGCGCTATCAACCGTGCCCACGTTTTATTCGAAGTATTGTATTATTGCCTGTATAATTGCATCTTCATAAGTTGGGTCGAGTAGGGCTTCAGCACGAAAACGCCATGTGAAGTTTCGAAGAGTGTTGTAGGGATATTGAGGTCCAGCCTCACTGGGTTGTGGTCAGATAGGGTGCATGGAAGAGGAGCAATATTCGTGACCCACCCATTCGCCCCCACGCTCAATAACCAATACTCCAAGCAGGACCAACTGTTATGCGCTGGTGTGGCATGTGTACCTTCACGTGTTTCGGCATCCCGCAAGCGCCATGCATCCACCATGCCTAATTCTAGCATGGCATTTTTTATACGTTGGTCAACTGTAACAGTACGCCCCCCTTTGATTGGATTTGTCCCTGTAATGGTCCAGATGTGTGTTTAAATCACCACCCCGGGGCGTGGCCAAGCAGCATGGCCGACAGGACGTGAGCTCCACCAGCTCCGTCCCGAAGACCGATTAAATCCTTTTATTTCTCCTGCCCGGACCCTCCCGTTCCCGGGAAAGCGTGTCGGAGAGGCAGTGGAAGTCCTGCCGAACTCCTGTGCCTGGTGGGACGGACCCGTGGTCGGCAATCCGCCGTGAGCTGCGGCCTGACTGCTCCTGGAGGCGGCGCCGGCGTGCTCTCTCACGCGGCGCCGCAGCTTGGGCCTACTCACCAGCCCGGACGGCGGAGGAAGCGAGCGGAGACCCCAGCCTGAGTGCGCCATCTGATGCCCGCCGGTGGTCTGCTTGGGAATCCCCGACCCGGGACCGGAAGACTGCGGTGCCGGAGGACTAGGACCCTACTAGTTTGCGGTGAGGAGGGGGGAGGGGCGGAGGTGGCGTCCATCGTGTGCGGCCTCGCTGGGCTGGAGTGCGGAGGACCCCCCCCCCCTTTTGTTCACTAGCGCTGCACGACCGGACAACGGAGCGCCTACTCCTGGGAGTGGGGGCTGTGGAATCCATCTGCCCTGGCCCCCCCTTGTGACGCGGGGGTGCGTGTGGGGGCCCTGGACTGTGGCGAGTCTGCCTGGGTCCGACCACGGTGATTTTGCCACTCCTATATTCCCTCCCGCTGGTCAGTATCCTGTGCCCTGAGGAGGATTGGGATCCCCGACACCTGTGGAACGGCGGGGGGGGCTCTCGGAGAGGTGTTGCTGGGCCCGTGGACGACCGGCGACCCTCCCCCGTCTGTCCGCCATTTTGGAGTTGGTCTCGGGCGGCCTTTTTGGGATCGGTGGCGGCCGATAGAGGGGTGCGTCTGTGCCCCGCTTTGCCCTGCTCTGTGGAATAAGTGGAGCCCATGACCCTGCGCTCTGGTGGCACCTAATCTGTGACCTGCACTGCCTACTGTGGTCTTGGTTTGTTTGACCCGAACACTGCTTGCCCAATCTCCTTCGGCGCTGTGGTGGCGCATACCCTGCCCTGCTTGGGTGGCTTCAGGGGGGGCCCTACTGGGAACACCGTGTGGACCCCTGACACAGCTGATATGACGGGCCGGACTGGACGTGGCCCTAAGGCTACCCAACCCAACACGATCACACAGTACACTACCCCTCGTCTGCAGCCGCAGAGAATTGCGCCAAACGGGTGCTGGAGATGGAGATGGGGAGCCGCTGGAGCCGTCCAGGGCGGAACTTCTCAAGGCTATACAGGGTTCACACACTGCCCTGGAACGCCAAATTGAGACGGTGTCCGTGGATGTGAACCTTTTAAGGACTGACCTTCGCAAAGTAGCGGATAAAGTCTCGGACGCGGAGGGCAACATCACTCAGCTGCAGGGGGAGGTTGCGTCCCTACAGAAGTCACTCTCTCAACTTGCCTCTACTACCCGAGCGTTGGAGAGACGCGCCGAGGATGCAGAAGGTAGGGCGCGCCGAAGTAACATACGGGTCCTGGGGGTCCCGGAACGGCTGGAGGCAGGGAACCCTGAACGATTCCTGGAGACCTGGATCCAAGAACATCTCTGTCCGAGTGGATTGTCCAGCGTCTTTATTGTGGAGCGGGCCCACAGGGCCCTGGTGCCCCCTCCGCGTCCTGGGGAGGCCCCTAGAGCCCTCATCGCGAAAATCCTGAACTATAAAGACCGAGACTGCATCCTCAAGGCGGCGAGAGAGTCGGGCCCCATACGATTGAGAACAGTCGAATCTCAATTTATCCCGACTACACCCAGCAGGTGCAAGAGCAAAGGAAATCCTACTTGGGGGTCAAACAGAAGTTGCGCGACATGCAGCTACAGTATATGCTTTTATACCCCGCCAAGCTTAAGGTACTCTCCCAAGGCCGGGCACACTTCTTTGAGACGCCAGCTGAGGTGTGGGAGTGGCTCGAGATCAGAGGTGATGATCTGCCCCCGTGTGAGAGAGGGGGATCGCGGGATGTCTGGGGGACCAGGCCACAAAGAAGACGGCGTGGCAGGAGAAATCGCCGTTCTGGATCCCGTGGTCCTCCTGAGACTCGGCCCACAGTGGGTCCGGATGGGGCCATCCTGATGGAAGCCTCGCCTGAAGGGACTGGAACAAGTTTGCACGGTGCGGCTGCACCTGATGACATTTTGGTACCGGATACCTTACAGGAGACGCCGGTGAACGCAGACTCTGCGGCCCCAGTGGTCCCGGAGACAGCCTTGCAGACCCTAGACTTGGAATGATCCTTGCCCTGCCTCCATTGACTCTGCTGTGCGATTGCTGTTAGTGTGTAGCTCCATATAGCCCGGCAGCTCTTTAGATCTCTACTTGTTCTGCTTTGATGTTGAGGGCGATTGATCACTGATCGGTGCCTCGTACATGGCGTCTGGGTTGAGTGTGCATCGAGTGGTGGGAGATATGAGTGAGGGCTGCTCCTCCCGCATTGCTGACTGAGGGGGGGAGAGAGGTCCGGGTTCGCATACCGGATTCGTTGGATCTTTCGAGGAGCTGGGAGGGGAGGTGGGTTGGGTTGTTCTGTTGTGTGTGAGTGTGAGTGAAGAGTGTTGAATGGGGTGGCTGTGCACGTCCTGGCACTGGCGGGGGAAGGGCGGGGTGGCGTTTCTGGTTGTTGCTATCCTATTGCTCGTGGGTGGAGGGGTTGAGGGGGTTCAAGTCAAAATTCCGTATGTTGGGGTTGTTGGGGGGTGGGGCTTGGGTTGTGACAATGATGACACTGGCATTTGGCGCATGTTGCTTCTGCTTTGCGGGGCGCTTGCTTTGTGCGATGCATTCTTGAAATTCTCTGTGGCAAGGGCCTGATGGCGACAGCCTAGGCTGTGTTTACACTGCTGCCCGGCTGGGCATGAGTGGTGGTCATGGGGTTTAAATTCTTGACGTGGAATGTGCGTGCCAGCCCCCTTCCCCATATGCCCTGGCGACATGTTGACAGGAAAGATAGCGTGCTTCAGTTTACTCCATTGTGTTATATTCCATAAGCAGCTCATGTATGCAGGTAAGAGTGGATGTATTTGGTGTGACTGTGTAGAGTTTTTCCAATTCTCCCAGTGCCTTCTCTATCTTGGGCAGTTGGCCCCTGATATCACGAAGTATACCTGCTGATGTACTAATGCAGACTCCCCTCACAGTGACCTTAAACGCCTCCCATAAGGTGGCCGCGCTATCAACCGTGCCCACGTTTTATTCGAAGTATTGTATTATTGCCTGTATAATTGCATCTTCATAAGTTGGGTCGAGTAGGGCTTCAGCACGAAAACGCCATGTGAAGTTTCGAAGAGTGTTGTAGGGATATTGAGGTCCAGCCGCACTGGGTTGTGGTCAGATAGGGTGCATGGAAGAGGAGCAATATTCGTGACCCACCCATTCGCCCCCACGCTCAATAACCAATACTCCAAGCAGGACCAACTGTTATGCGCTGGTGTGGCATGTGTACCTTCACGTGTTTCGGCATCCCGCAAGCGCCATGCATCCACCATGCCTAATTCTAGCATGGCATTTTTTATACGTTGGTCAACTGTAACAGTACGCCCCCCATTGATTGGATTTGTCCCTGCAATGGTCCAGATGTGTGTTTAAATCACCACCCCGGGGAGTTGCCAAGCAGCATGGCCGACAGGACGTGAGCTCCACCAGCTCCGTCCCGAAGACCGATTAAATCCTTTTATTTCTCCTGCCCGGACCCTCCCGTTCCCGGGAAAGCGTGTCGGAGAGGCAGTGGAAGTCCCGCCGAACTCCTGTGCCTGGTGGGATGGACCCGTGGTCGGCAATCCGCCGTGAGCTGCGGCCTGACTGCTCCTGGAGGCGGCGCCGGCGTGCTCTCTCACGCGGCGCCGCGGCTTGGGCCTACTCACCAGCCCGGACGGCGGAGGAAGCGAGCGGAGACCCCAGCCTGAGTGCGCCATCTGATGCCCACCGGTGGTCTGCTTGGGGATCCCCGACCCGGGACCGGAAGACTGCGGTGCCGGAGGACTAGGACCCTACTAGTTTGCGGTGAGGAGGGGGGAGGGGCGGAGGTGCCGTCCATCGTGTGCGGCCTCGCTGGGCTGGAGTGCGGAGGACCCCACCCCCCTTTTGTTCACTAGCGCTGCACGACCGGACAACGGAGCGCCTACTCCTGGGAGTGGGGGCTGTGGAATCCATCTGCCCTGGCCCCCCCTTGTGACGCGGGGGTGCGTGTGGGGGCCCTGGACTGTGGCGAGTCTGCCTGGGTCCGACCACGGTGATTTTGCCACTCCTGTATTCCCTCCCGCTGGTCAGTATCCTGTGCCCTGAGGAGGATTGGGATCCCCGACACCTGTGGAACGGCGGGGGGGCTCTCGGAGAGGTGTTGCTGGGCCCGTGGACGACCGGCGACCCTCCCCCGTCTGTCCGCCATTTTGGAGTTGGTCTCGGGCGGCCTTTTTGGGATCGGTGGCGGCCGATAGAGGGGTGCGTCTGTGCCCCGCTTTGCCCTGCTCCGTGGAATAAGTGGAGCCCATGACCCTGCGCTCTGGTGGCACCTAATCTGTGACCTGCACTGCCTACTGTGGTCTTGTTTTGTTTGACCCGAACACTGCTTGCCCAATCTCCTTCGGCGCTGTGGTGGCGCATACCCTGCCCTGCTTGGGTGGCTTCAGGGGGGGCCCTACTGGGAACACCGTGTGGACCCCTGACACAGCTGATATGACGGGCCGGACTGGACGTGGCCCTAAGGCTACCCAACCCAACACGATCACACAGTACACTACCCCTCGTCTGCAGCCGCAGAGAATTGCGCCAAACGGGTGCTGGAGATGGAGATGGGGAGCCGCTGGAGCCGTCCAGGGCGGAACTTCTCAAGGCTATACAGGGTTCACACACTGCCCTGGAACGCCAAATTGAGACGGTGTCCGTGGATGTGAACCTTTTAAGGACTGACCTTCGCAAAGTAGCGGATAAAGTCTCGGACGCGGAGGGCAACATCACTCAGCTGCAGAGGGAGGTTGCGTCCCTACAGAAGTCACTCTCTCAACTTGCCTCTACTACCCGAGCGTTGGAGAGACGCGCCGAGGATGCAGAAGGTAGGGCGCGCCGAAGTAACATACGGGTCCTGGGGGTCCCGGAACGGCTGGAGGCAGGGAACCCTGAACGATTCCTGGAGACCTGGATCCGTGAACATCTCTGTCCGAGTGGATTGTCCAGCGTCTTTATTGTGGAGCGGGCCCACAGGGCCCTGGTGCCCCCTCCGCGTCCTGGGGAGGCCCCTAGAGCCCTCATCGCGAAAATCCTGAACTATAAAGACCGAGACTGCATCCTCAAGGCGGCGAGAGAGTCGGGCCCCATACGATTGAGAACAGTCGAATCTCAATTTATCCCGACTACACCCAGCAGGTGCAAGAGCAAAGGAAATCCTACTTGGGGGTCAAACAGAAGTTGCGCGACATGCAGCTACAGTATATGCTTTTATACCCCGCCAAGCTTAAGGTACTCTCCCAAGGCCGGGCACACTTCTTTGAGACGCCAGCTGAGGTGTGGGAGTGGCTTGAGATCAGAGGTGATGATCTGCCCCCGTGTGAGAGAGGGGGATCGCGGGATGTCTGGGGGACCAGGCCACAAAGACGACGGCGTGGCAGGAGAAATCGCCGTTCTGGATCCCGTGGTCCTCCTGAGACTCGGCCCACGGTGGGTCCGGATGGGGCCATCCTGATGGAAGCCTCGCCTGAAGGGACTGGAACAAGTTTGCACGGTGCGGCTGCACCTGATGACATTTTGGTACCGGATACCTTACAGGAGACGCCGGTGAACGCAGACTCTGCGGCCCCAGTGGTCCGGGAGACAGCCTTGCAGACCCTAGACTTGGAATGATCCTTGCCCTGCCTCCATTGACTCTGCTGTGCGATTGCTGTTATTGTGTAGCTCCATATAGCCCGGCAGCTCTTTAGATCTCTACTTGTTCTGCTTTGATGTTGAGGGCGATTGATCACTGATCGGTGCCTCATACATGGCGTCTGGGTTGAGTGTGCATCGAGTGGTGGGAGATATGAGTGAGGGCTGCTCCTCCCGCATTGCTGACTGAGGGGGGGAGAGAGGTCCGGGTTCGCATACCGGATTTGTTGGGTCTTTCGAGGAGCTGGGAGGGGGGGTGGGTTGGGTTGTTCTGTTGTGTGTGAGTGTGAGTGAAGAGTGTTGAATGGGGTGGCTGTGCACGTCCTGACACTGGCAGGGGAAGGGCGGGGTGGTGTTTCTGGTTGTTGCTATCCTATTGCTCGTGGGTGGAGGGGTTGAGGGGGTTCAAGTCTAAATTCCGTATGTTGGGGTTGTTGGGGCTTGGGTTGTGACAATGATGACACTGGCATTTGGCGCATGTTGCTTCTGCTTTGCGGGGCGCTTGCTTTGTGCGATGCATTCTTGAAATTCTCTGTGGCAAGGGCCTGATGGCGACAGCCTAGGCTGTGTTTACACTGCTGCCCGGCTGGGCATGAGTGGTGGTCATGGGGTTTAAATTCTTGACGTGGAATGTGCGTGGCCTGGGTACGTGCACTAAGAGACACAGGGTCCTTACCTTCCTAAAACGCCATGGGGTTTCAGTTGCTTGCTTGCAGGAGACCCACTTAGATGATGATGGTGCGCAGCGGCTAGCCAAGAAATGGAGAGGCCAACTATTCCATTCCTCCTACTCCACATATGCTAGGGGGGTCCTAATCTGGGTGGCCCCTGGGGTTCCTTGCGCTGTCCAATATATTGATGCGGAATTGGAAGGCAGGTACATATTGGCGAAGCTCAGATTGGACGATAAGGTCCTTCTGGTCTTTAATACGTACGCGCCGAACGTAGATGACCCGACATTTTTCTCCCGGATGCAGGATCTCGTGGCTCCAAGCCTGGACGCGCCCCTCCTCTGGTTCGGGGATTTCAATTGTGTGCTACATCATGAACTGGACCGTCATCCACCCCGGGTGGGAACTAAGCCCTGTATGACGGCGTGTTTGCAGGACGTGATGCACAATATAGGGGCGGTCGATGTCTGGCGTGCATGTCATCCCACGCAGAAGATTTACACTTGTTATTTCCCGACCCATGGCACTCACAGTAGGCTAGATAGAGTGTTGGCGGCCAACCTCCCCTCCTCTCTCACGTTGACGGTCACACACCAGGCCCGATACCTATCGGATCATGCTCCGGTCACGTGCGTGGCGCAATGGCCTGACCGGACGGAACGTCCTCGCTCGTGGAGACTGCCGACTGACCTGCTCCAAGACCAGGTAGCCCGGGATCATGTGGCAACGTCCCTATCCGATTATCTGGAACTTAACTGGGCGGGGAGTGACTTGTCTTACTCTACTAAGTGGGAGGCGCTGAAAGCGGTCATCCGCGGAGCGTGCATGGGCCTGACGTACGGGGTCAGGAAACAACTGCTAACAGACTTACAGACTGCGGAGGCTGAGCTCTTGCGCGTCCAGGCCCGCCCTGATCCGGACACCTCGGATCAACGTATGGAGGGCCTAGCCCTTGGGTCTGTCCACGATATTCTCACGAGGCTCGATAGATTTACGCTGGGCCAATATAGACAGAGACTGCATCGAGAGGGGGATAAATCTGGCCGCTTGCTGGCCTGGATACTTCGCCGGGAGTTCACGGCTGAGCGTATAGTGGCCCTGCGGGCGCCCAGTGGCGATATGGTCCACTCGGAAGCTGATGTACTCACAGTTCTGCGGGACCACCTGCGGGTTGTGTATGAGGCTGACCGGTCTATCTCTGAGGAGGTCTATCACTTATACCTTGAAGACCTCGGCTTGCCGACCCTCCCAGAGGCAGCGCTGAAAGACCTTGATGTCAAGCTGACGCTCGGTGAAATTACTGCGGCGATTGCCGCCCTCCCACGAGCCAAAACCCCCGGCGGGGATGGATTCCCCGCAGAGTTTTATCATACGTTCGGGCACACCCTGGCCCCCCTCCTTTTACAGGTTTACAATGAAGCCTTACACACGGGTAACCTCCCACCCACCTTGAATCAACACAGACCCCGCTTCTTATCGTCCTATCACTTTGATTAACTCGGACGCGAAAATCCTGACCAAGCTGTTGGCCAATCGCCTTGCCCCGCACGTGGCCCAGCTCGTCCATCCAGACCAGTGTGGCTTTGTCCCTGGTCGTAATACGGCGATGAACTTGCGCCGCCTGAACCACATATTGCACGAGGTCCGGAGGCGAGAAACTCCCCATGTGCTGGTCTCTGTTGACCTGGCTAAAGCCTTTGATACAGTGCATTGGGGTTACCTGATGCATGTACTCTTAAAGATGGGATTTGGTCCCGGCTTTCGAGAGTGGATCCGGGTCTTATATAGAGCGCCCCGGGCCAGGGTACGCCTGGGTTCAGCCCGCTCTGATGAGTGGACGTTGGGGAGGGGTACCAGACAGGGCTGCCCGTTGTCCCCCCTCCTATTTGCCCTCGCAATTGAGCCCCTGGCCATATCAGCCCGCAAGGAGTTACATGAATGGGGTATTGTGGTGGGAGACACTACTAATGTCATCTCCCTTTACGCCGACGATGCGCTTTTCTACCTAACCTCCCCGGTGGAGGCCCTCCCCGCTCTGCTGCGACTCTTGGACCGCTTTGGTGCGGCCTCGGGACTGCGCATGAATGTTAATAAGTCCCTGGTGTTCCCACTAGCTCCTGATGATCCCGCCCCGGCGGCAGATTCTTACTGTTCGGGCCTCCGGTGTGAACGTCTGGCGTTCCGGTACCTGGGTATTCAAGTGGCCGCCTCCGATGAGGCTCTCTTAACCCATAACATAGACAGGATTCTTGTGGCCCTCCGTAAATCCGTTGCATTCTGGAATACGCTCCCTCTCTCCCTTATGGGCCGTCTGGCAGTTGCCAAGATGGTGATGCTTCCTAGAGTCCTGTACGTGCTGCACAATACCCTTTGCCCATTGCCCCCCTGGGTGTTCCGCACACTGAATTCGCTCCTTACATCCCTGCTCTGGGCGGGTAGACGCAGCAGAGTTGCGTTGCGCACAGTGACGCAGTGTTGGGAGGCGGGAGGCCTCGAGGCCCCAAGATTTGATTTATACTACTATGCTGCACAACTTCTCCCGGCGGCCAGGTGGTTTGCTGACGCCGAGAACTGGGAGTTGGCACTGTTGGCGGGAGTGGCTTCGGACAGGGAATTACAGGAAGCTCTCATGCAGGGTCGGGGCGGCGATAACGCATTGCCCTATGTCGTTAGGCATACGGCTCATATTTGGCAGCAGTTCGTTGAGCGCGTTCTGCGGCGTGCGCCATTTCATAGGGAGCTCTCCCTTTGGATCCTGGCCCCAATACTCACGATGGAGGCGAATATGTCTTTCCGGGAGTGGCGCCTGGGCGGTTGCGAGACTCTTGCGGATCTTTATCCGGACGACTCGCTTGTGTACTTTGAGAGAGAAGCGGACTCCTTTGGACTACGGGAGGGCCAGTACCTGCATTATGGATGTCTCCGGGATGTAGCCAGGACGACGTGGCCCCAATTCCCAGAGGCGCCCGAGCTCACTAATACCCTGGACATCATCTTGTCCTGTGGCAGGGGTAGGAGACTGATTTCCCTTCTTTACTCAGCTATGCGCAGAGACTCGACTTCCCCATTGATGCCTCCTTGGAGGGCTTGGGAAGCGGACCTGGGGATTGAATTGGATCCAGCCCAGAGGAAGCGAATAGGGCTGTTGACTCGTAAAGTGTCTTGTAATGCGCGTTTCAAATTGATACATTTTAATTTTCTCCATCGCACATATATGACGCCTGCCTCCCTCCACCGTATCTCCTCGGACAGGAGCCATAATTGCCCGAGGTGTAGTGCAGAACGGGCGGGATTCCTTCACCTGGCCTGGGAATGCCCCTTGGTACATGACTTTTGGGTGGAGGTGGTAGCACACATTACTCGGATTACACACCTTGCGCTCCAATTAGAACCGCTTCACTGTCTACTAGCGCTAGTGCCCAAACCCAGGAAGAGGGGTCTGTCCTACAAATTACTGCAACTCCTGTTGGTTCTGGCGAGGAGGCGAGTGGCCATTACCTGGATGGGACGGAGGGCGCCTGAAATCTCTAGTTGGTTGCGGGACGCCAGGGAATGGGCCTTGGCAGAGGAGACACATATGCGGAGCACACGCAGGGATGGGAAACTCCAGGATGACTTACTCGCTTGGAGAACCATGTGTATCGAGGGGATGGAGGGAGATGACTCTGACGCTACCAGCGCGGAGCTGTTCTCCTCCGCTTCCTCGGAGTCTGATGATGGTGGGGAGGAACCCGGGGCGGGGTGTCGTGAGGTAGTGTAGCAGTCCCCTGAGCCATGCCGATATTCCTTCTTGAGCACACTTGTCTATCATTGTGACTACCATTGACCACATTATACTATGAGGACCGCTTCTTGGTGGGCCCTTGCCTACATCTCCTTATGCGATTGCATCAGTGCTACAAATGCCATTCATGGGGTTCTTCGTTACTGTTATGTTGTTGTTTAGGTTTGTACTGCATCATAAATGAAAATTGGCGTAGATATTGATATTGTCTATGGGATTAAGGGAGCACAAGAGCAAATTCCTTTAATTGTTTCACAGGTTTAGCGAGACGCCGCCCTGCCTCTGGGATGTGGGCCACACCTGGCTGTGTACCTCCTTTTTTGGACCTGACCTACCTGGTCCGTATGTGTCAACTGGTTTGTTAACTGTATAATTTGTGCCTCTTTATTATCCTCGCCACCAAAAATAAAAATTTTTTTTTAAAAAAATCACCTCCCCACATGATGGCTGCTTCCGGCCAGGTGCGCAGTATGTTGAGCATTTGTATGAATACCTGAGGGTCATCTACAACAGGGCCATTTACATTAACATTTGTGATCATTGACATCCCCAGCTTACCATGCACCATAGCACAACGCCCTTCCTCATCTGTGTATGTTTTGAGTGGTGTAAATGGCATACCTCTTTTGAGTAAGATAAGCACCCCCCTGGCGTAGGTGGAATACGACGACGAGGCAAGTCTATAACCTGAGTCAATTTCGATAGGTCTCTCTCCTGTAGAAGAGCTAGTTGAATCCTATGTCTATCTAAAAAGGCAAATACTTGTTGGATCTTTTTGGGAGAATGTAGGCCACGGATGTTACAGGTTAGACCTGTGTAACTATCGCCCATGGCCAGGTTTGACAAATCCAAGCACACCCAAATAGCTAAGCAGGGAGTAGACAAGTGCAGTGATATGAAGGCAAATTGACCAGTATAGCAGTACAATCACAACAAACAGTGCCCAATAAGAACTATACAACTCCCCCACCACCTCCCATTTTAGCAGTCCCAATTTGCCAAAGCCATAACCCAAAATCACAACATACCCCAACAAATAAAAACAACTACAGAGCACTGTATGGGGTACACCCATTGGGGGACACCACGGCACATCCAACTCCCAGGTGAAACAGGGAGGTAGCCGCCTAATGTAATCACGTATTTCTTCAAGCGAACAACAATCTGAGAGAGGAGGAAATCTACAGTGGCAAAAGTCATAATAGAAATGAGCTGTGTTTCCCCCACAGCACGACGACAACCAGAGAACATTGTGTAATCATCCTACGGTTCCTGTGGGATAAAAAAAGCATATAAAAAGATATGAGTACATATAGAAAGCCAGCCAGGACACCTCGTCTCAACTAGGCAAAAGCGAACATTGGCCGGCAGGAATCCCCATGTCGTTGTGGTTGATTGCCATGGAGACCACGCCCTACCGGACCCTGTTCGATCCAGGAGGGTTCCTGTCCTCCCCAGGACAATTAGATGGGTCTTGCCTGTCAGTCATCGTTATCAGATGTATCCGGAGGAACCTGTTTTTTGCACCAAAGAGTATTGGCGAAGTCTAATGCCTGTTAGGGGCTTGCAAAAATCTTGGCCTTGTCGCCAGTACCTATCCAAAGGCCGGCTAGATAAAGCATTGCGTACTGTAAATTTTCGGCAATCAGGATTTTCTTGGCTTGGTGAAACTCTTTTCTGGCCGCCGGGACTGTTGCCACAAAATCCGGATAGAACGACAGAGCGTTGCCCTGGTAGGTGATGGCGCCCTTCTGTTGGGAAGTGCGGAGCACCGCTTCACAGTCCATAAAGTTTAGCAATCGGGCGATGATCGGCATAGCCGGCAGGGGCGGTGGGTGACATTTGAAAGTGGTGGGGCGCAAAGTGATTTGCATACAGCACCGTAGCGAGCGAGCGCAGCGAGCCCGAATCCCAAAAGGGTGGTTTGGGGAAAGTTTTGAAAAAAAAGAAGAAAATTAACAAATTTGAGAAAGCAGGAAGGTTAATAAAGCATTTGTGAAAGTGCAGTTATTACAGTGATAGATGGCATAACATAGGTAGCTGCTTATTCAGTATAACCACAGAGCTTCATACATTCCGTCCTATTACAGACTCCGATATTGGCATTAAAAGTACTCTCCAGCTTATCAGCTTCAGCAAGGTTTCCAACAGCATAGCACCCACCCCTTTTCTACACACAGATTACAGGTTCAGCCACATGATGAAAATAGCAACTCATTCAGTGTGATAATTAAGGGAGCAGAGCGCATGGAAAACATATTTAGTGATGGGCCGAGCAAAACAGAACAAATTAACTTCTTTCATCTCCTTTATTTCAAACTATTTACAGGGCTCAGGTGTTTTAAACCTTGTGAAAACAACAAGCTAATTTGGTGAAAGCATACTTGGAAATCTGTATTTATGTATTGTAATTGTAGACTGGATCAAAAAACGAGTGAAGGGGCTCCACCAAAGCACCTCTCCCTTAATTATTTACATATAAATTTCATGCGGTCTGACAAGTCTGCCAAAGCTGCAGCAGATGAGCTGGGGCGTTTACTCCTGGCCTGGGTGCTGAGGCGTTTACTCCTGGCCTGGGTAATGCTGCAGATGTGCAAACTAAGGCGCTACCAGGTAACCAAGACTCAAGTGCCACCACAGCATCAATCTGTGCAACCATTCAACAACTGGTTCAAATATATTGTAACACCTTTTGGGATGCCTCAGCCAGCAGTCTTTTGTTGGCTGTCTGTCTACCCTGTTACGCTCTTACTTCATGCAGTGCAATAGTCAGTGATATATTTATTTTTAAGGCCCCCGGCCTCAGCTTATCTAAAGCGCCTCCGAGAAGGGAGGACAGCAGGTGCGTCTGTGTAATCGCGCGCACTTTACCAATGACATAATGAGGTTCCGATATTAATGGGCATCTGCGAAGCATTCATCTGCTGCAATACAATGACACCACTTGCCTTGTAAAGCCAAGGAGGACTACATACATTAAATGACAATATTTTGACAGAACAAACCAGTGACTGACAAATGGCAAAGGAACACAATAAAGGCGGATGACGAATAGGGAATGGTTCGAGCATTTTAGGATACTCTATGGGGCAGATGACCAGCCCAGTACTCCAGGGCCCTCTTACGGTGCCAAGGCTACTGATTCTGGTCAGGCTGCATTTATTAAAGTAGATAAGAAAGAGGTGATGGTTGCATTAACCAAGATTGTATCTGCAAAGCCCCGGGGCAGGATGGTGTACCAGGCGACCTTTTTAAAGCTAACCCTGAAGGTTGGGCCTCTTACTTTGAAATCCTTACGAATGCTTTGTTAGAAAGCTCACCTGTTCCGAATTCATGGAAGGTGGCCGAAGTGATCCCTATATACAAGAAGGGCTCCAGAGGGGACCCTGCCAACTACCGCCCAATAAGTCTTATTGATGCGGGGCAGAAATTGGTTGGCAGTGTACTCCTGGAGAGGATTCTTTCTTGGGCAGATGAAAACAGTATCATTTCGCCTTTTCAGGCGGGCTTCAGGGCTTGCACAAGCACGATAGACCAGGCATTTAGACTGGTCCTCTTACACTGGAAGGTGGTTACCATTGGCAAGGGCGGTCTTTATTTGGCATGGGTTGATGATCATGAGCAGAGGGACCCAAACCTAGGTAGGTTGACCGAGGAATTCCGACAGCACAAACCAAAGGCTCGCCTAGAGCCCTATCTAGATTTCATTAAGAAACCCAGAGATAGATCTCTCTATATTCAGTTTAGGATGGGAACACTCCCCCTTCGCGATCGTACTTGCAAGTGGAAGCCACTGCATCAAACTTCTCCTGATTGCCCAATTTGTGAAGGTGTTTCTGAAAATATTGCTCATGTCCTTTTTGTATGCCCAGCCTATATAAAACCTAGACAGAAATGGCTCAAACCTGTGTGCCTGTTGCTTGGAACCAGGGACCATTCCATTGCACTTAGAATTCTTAAGGCTGATGCTAGCACAACCTTAGTGTGTGGGGTGGCCAAATTTCTTAGTTGGGCTTGGTTGATAAGGCTGAAGGCTATTTGATGAGATAAATCTTATCTTTTTTATATGCTTAAACATTCACAAAGCTGACAAAGTTTAATACTCTTTTAATTATTTATTGTAATACCAAAGGTTTTTATAAGTAACTTTTTAAGGAAAATGAATTGTTAATGAATTGTGTTTTATACTTGAAATGTGCTTTTATGATATTATATATATCGAAATAAAGCTTTGATAATAATGATGATGAATACGGCAACAACTGTTTCATTATTAACTGTCCAACAGTAGAGATAACTAGCGCGGGAGCAGTACGATTTAAAATTCAGAAGGACTTAAGAAACAAATACCTGCATGACTAATACCGCCACTCATCTTTTCGAGGTCATATAGCATCACTGCAACACGAAAAGAACAAAATAATTCCAAGACCTAGGGCCCCGATGTACAAAAGTGTCACGGAACCCAGCGCTGGACTCACAGAGAGAGAAGATGAAAGCGCCTTTATCCTGCTCTTTCTCTAGCGTCGGTGAACAATCACCGGGTGCTGGGCAACCTTGCTTAGAAGGCACAGAGCTGGCCCGCAGATTAGAAGAGGCACGTCCGAGCCAAACCCGGGCCGCATGGGGGTAGCAAGCATATGACATCATCACATTTACAACAATGCCGTGTTTCGCAGCACGCACCCGCCTTGCTGGTGTGACCGGTCCGTGTGGACCACTGGACCGTAGTCTGAGTCGGACGTCTGCTGGCCTGGGCTCGGGCTCAGGCTGCTGGGCTGGCTCTAGTCTGCACTGCACGTGGCTGGCGACAACACTAAAGTTCTGTTCTGTTAGAAGAATAGAAACTGAAACAGTAAGCACGGCCAATCACTGCTGGCTTCATGCTGAAGTCACGCAGTGATTGGCCAAATATATGCAGTGCTGAGCACTCTGCCCCCACCCACGCGCGGCATCCAATAATGGATGTTGCGCGGTGGACCAGCCAATCCTGGCGCTGCATGCAGCACCAGGATTGGCTAGGGGGGCACAATATGTTCTCGCCCTGGCAGCCTTTGTAAAACCCAGGCCCGGCTGAAGCAGCACCCCCGGCCCCTTCGGACCCTCTTTTTATTGCAGAACTGTATGTCGCGCATCGGCACATGCTCGGGCAAGTCACAGCCCGCTGATCCTCATGCGCAGCACAGTGCTGCTGGCCTGCTGCAGACTCACAGACTGTCACTCAACTGCAGCAGACCAGCAGCCCCCACCCCCTGCGCACTTCGTCCGGACCACACCGCATCCACATAATTAATTACCCGCCTGTCCCCGTGTCCCGCGCTGCGGCGCTAATTTTGAAGAATGTGTTAATAGCTTGCAAGTTGCCACGGTGCGTCCAGGCTTAGGGGGGCTATGCCCCTACGCCCCTATGGACGCACCACAGCTGCTCACTGGGTCCCCATATGCCTTAGATTTAAAGGCGGCTGCCCGTGAAAGAGGTGTGGGTCGGCCTCCCAACTATCTCGGGCCTGACTCACCTCCTCAGGCCAAAACAATGGTCCTGCTTGCAAAGTCAGTGCCGGATGGCGGTGCGACACCCACAGGGCCACTCAATACGGGAGACTTCCTTCTGTCTCCGATGCTCAGCACTCTGGGCGATCAGGGCAACCCTTGTGTCATTGGGGCACCCTCTACTGTCAGCAGGGTGCAGCACCGGGCCGGGCAGGTGCATTGGAGAGAAAGCTGATCCGCAGCTGTGGCAGCTGGCGCGTCATCAAGAGGAAACCTGGTCATCCTGGCAATGCATGCTGTGGGGGCCTCCTCTTGAACTCAGCTGTGGCGCTTGGAACCAGCGCTCGGCATTGAGGAGGGCGGCCTCAGGAGACTTCAAGAGAGAGCCGATTTAGAGAGGGTGTGGCGCCCAGCCCAAACTGTGATCAATAATAGGCAACTGCACTCCAAATCAAAGCTAGTAAAAAACGCTCACCACACGCTGTGCTGAGTCGAGTTCAGCACACACATTCAGTGAATAAGAACACATGCTACTACCCGGAAACAAGCAGCATTGGCCTGAGATCCTTGAGCGATGTTCAACTAAGTGGGGAGGGGCCAGATCAGAAATTACCACTGAAAAACATATAATGGAATTCCCAATGCAAACCTGTGATAGGAGCGGTCCCTCACAGCAGTAAGAAACCAAATTGTTAGTATATCACTACCCAGACAAGCCAGACAATAAAGGCACTTGTCCTACCTTTACCTTCTCTGCACCCTGCCCATGAGGTTGCCTAGGGTCTACTTTAGATGTTGCCTATTGT
Source organism: Lissotriton vulgaris (assembly GCF_964263255.1). NCBI lineage: Eukaryota > Metazoa > Chordata > Amphibia > Caudata > Salamandridae > Lissotriton > Lissotriton vulgaris. The sequence goes on along the minus strand of NC_141693.1, from coordinate 1,683,696,952 downwards.
CAGGTTGTCAGTAGCACAAGAATATAAGGCACACCACTAACCTTTCTCTGGTGACCAGCAGAGACGATGATAGATTTAAATCCCCCCAATTCCCTTGAATGCAACTCCCAGCAGAGGAAGAGAAACCTGCTGCGTGAGATCGTGCCTAGGGGAAAAAGGGAAACGGACAAAATAGCAAATTTGCTTCAAGGCCTCTGGTCTCTTCCGGGTCTGGTCCAGGAGACTCTACTGCACTCTCTTGGATGTGATACTGCAGGACAGGAAGACAACGCAACAAACATGAGTAGCTCACTCTACTATCTAAACAGGTTATATATATATATATATATATATATATATATATATATATCTCTCTCTACACCCACTCACCAGCAGATCTGCAGCTAAGGTAATCAAATCAAGAATGTAATGACCTCTGGGACTAGTAAGGCTTATTACTAGTGAATTCCTGAAGTCTTAATTCAAGATACAGTGAGAAAAGTAATAAGAGCTGTTGAACAACACAGTCTCTCAGGTAGTTTAATCTCTAAAACTAGACGGTGATCATAATGAGTGCCCTTAAGTACAAGGCAAATGTCACAGGTCAAACAAGAATCTGTTACCGACCTCAAGGAAGAAATCTGCACGCCTGTGCTGGAAGTAACATATCAAAAGGCAAACAAAATCAGGTAGTGCTCCGCTTTACTTGTCATTCAGTAACACAGAGTATAGAAAACACCAAGTAATAATTTGCCCAGATATTCCAAATGTCGCGGTGCTACAAGAAAGCGCTCCAGTGTTTCTATTTGCAGCTGTAACGTTTCACAAACCAAACTAAAGAAAACTAAGCCGCGGCAACATGATAAGCGCTCCTGCACTTCGTTGCGTTAACGCGGCTCACTAAAACAGGAAACACGGGAACAGATAAATGAAAGAGGCATGCCAGCGCTCCTTCTGAAAATACCTGGACACCTGCCTGAACTCGCCCGGGTGTTTCAGAAAGCGGGCAGGTCAGGACACGGACCGCAGGAACACACAGGAACGAAGCTGCAATGCTTCACGCTGAAATCCGGCAGGAAACACCATCCCCCATTCCGAGTCTTCACAAACGGATTGTCAAGCACCTTCCGCATTCGGAGGAGGTGCTTATATTAGGCCTGCCCTCCGCCTCTCTTTGACTCGCCCCACTACCTGCTGGGAGCTGTAATCCAGGGGGCCTCAACGTACTCTGAGCCCGGGAGATAGCTCTGGAATATGGTGGTAAACAGCCCGGTTGGAGGTCCTCTGATAGGAGATCGCTACACCTATATGTAGTAAAATGGGAGTTTCAGGCATGGCAAGTAACTTTAAATGCCAAGTCAATGTGGCAGTAAACTGCGTACGCAGGTCCTGCAGTGGCAGGCCCAAGAAAGGTTTGAAAGGCTACTTCTGTGGGTGGCGCATGAAGCGCTGCAGGACCACTAGTAGCATTTAATTTACAGGCTCTGGGTATATGACATACAACTGTACAAGGGACTTACAGGTAAATTAAATATACCAAACAGGTGTAAGCCAATCATACCAAGTTCGTTTAAAGGAGAGCACACATGCACTTTAGAACTGAATAGCAGTAGTAAAGCGCACAGAGTCCTAAAGCCAACAAAAACAGGTCAGACAAAATACAGGAGAAAGGCAAAACATATGGGGATGACCCCGTCAAAAAGGACCAGGTCCAATAAAAGGTAATTGTAGTGTTTCTCAACTACACTGTTCCCCCACCAGACTGAATAGAAAATTGATAACTTTGCTCAACCACACTAATGCTTTAATGCGAAAACAATTAAGAATGTTCACGGAAAAACATGACTTCTTGTCCTTCCCCTGGAAACTATGGAAAATCCAGAAATCTTAAGTGACCAAACAGGCAAAATGTAATTCCCTCAGATGTAACACATATAGGTTTATATCCTTCACAGTGATATGACAAATAGATTGAATATAAAAAAGATTGCATAAGCCTTTGTGCATACTGACTGGTTTGGTTTGCGCTATACTTGTTGATAATAAGGAACACTGGTTTTAGTAATGATGTGTGCTGGTTAATGCATAGGTAAACCACTCGTGAACTAATCAAGAACACTGGTTTATGTGACAAAGCAAATGGTTTAAGGTGTGCTAAAGATGTAGTAGAAAATAGGTTTTTCCAAGACATATATTTGATATATTTTATAGAAATATACATAAGCAGGTTCCTCTTTATAAAAGACACAATTAAAATAACACATCCCATCACTTAAATCATTCAAATTCATAATTAATACTACTTCCTTTTTAAATTACGACCCTACCAAATTTTAAATTCTAAAAACTTCACAATCCTTAAAACTCTTGTCTTTGAATGAGCAGATTATATCTAGTAATAGCACTAATACAATTGAATTGCTTCCTTGCAAATAAAGGGATGGGTTTCTTTTGCTGATACAGTACTTCTTGAAAAGTGTTTGCAATATCTTTCTCCTTCCACCTCAAGAAAAGGGCGCAATCTAACAATAAATGAGTTACAGAATATTTTGCCTCTCAATTTACAAAAACTGTACCCATAGTATTCCACAATCCTTTTAATATAACATAGGATTCCCCAGGCTGTATCAATAATAATCTGAAGCTGTAGGATAGTATACCTTGGGATGAAACCCCTGTTCCCAGGTACTCCAAGGATTGATCTACAAAGCTTTTTGCAACCAGGTATTGTCTGTTTGATGCTGCTGAGCGTAGCCTTACATTAAAAAAAGAATGTTTCAGCATGCTCACACTCCGCGTTATCAGACTCAAATATATCAATTCCTAGATCCATTTTCCCCCTGACAATAAGAGGGTTTGAGATGATTCACTCGTGGACTTCATTATATCCTGTATCATCATACAAGACAATTTCGCTCTTAATATCATGAGTTAGTCCATGCACAAATCTCAGAGCATTTAGAAGGGCCCATAATTCGAGAGTAAGCTTCAACCTCAAGGCCTGCAGCATCTGGCTTGACGGAAGGCCCAGGAGTGTTTTTAGGCATATGCTTTCCTGGGATTCCCAGTTATCCAATGACAAGAATTAAGCACCGTAAAGAGCCTTCAAGATTAACTTCTGTGATAAAGCCTTAAATAGAGGTTCCACTGATAATCCGCCATACCTCCCTGGTGTATAGGTCTGTAAGGCTGGATACGGCTATCACTCGAGCATTTAGAGTTCCACTGTGACCTCTGTAGAGTGGAAGATATCCCTGGGGTGGGGGGGGGGTGTATCTTAACAGGCAGATCTTAACAATGCGACACAATGACACTCCTGAAGTACCAGACAGACACACTAAATACAGACAGATATGTAGAAAAGGTGATATCATGCACTGCCAGACTGCAAAACACTAAGGCTCCTGGCTGTGACAGCTTTACATCTTCATTATATATTGTTTTATCCACTCTATTGTTCCACTACTAACATGCCTCTTCAATTCCTGAGCAGTAACAGGATCCCTTACAGACCCGATAAGAGAAGCACTGAAAACTCTGAACCCCAATTTGAGGTTAAGATTTCACAAATTGCGCCGTATATAGACCTATCACTCTATTGAATGTGGATGATAACATTTTATTCGGAGCCCTGGCAAGAAGACTGGGTCCCTATATGCAGCGTATGAAATACAGTGATCAGGCCGAATTCATACGAGAAAGAGGGTGCGAGAAGAACAAGAAGCAAATACTTCATGCACTAGACAACATCAGGAGAACATGGAAAACAGCCTTACTGCTATTAATGCAGTAAAGGTACTCATCAGAGTGCATTGACCTTTCCTATAGAGACTCCTGGACAAAATGGGATTGAGTTCCAAGTTTAAGACATGGGCCCTCGCTGCTGTGCAAAACCAATAACTAAAATCAGAGTAAATGGGGTGGCATTAGAAGTCTTTGATATAGACAGGGTGTTGAGAAAGAGCTGCACCGTCTTCTCTCCACATTTACATGGAAAATGAAACCTAGTACATGGCAGACAGCATGGGAAATAATCTGGATATTCAAGGGGAGAGGATTGTGTTGCACATCCATAAAATAGCATTATATGCTGATGACATCCTGGTAATGTTTATGGACCCCTTGTGGTCAATTCCTGTACTCTTAACACATTGGCCTGGCTTTAAAAAAAATGTTCAGAAATCTCTAATACTAAATTTCTCTATGCCCAATGAACAAAAAGAAATGGATTGAGCTAACTACCCATTGACGTGCACCCAGAATTACACACACAGCAAGTGGGTATTAAAATATCGCCCTCACTAGCTAAAACCTCACTGAAAACTATTCTGAACTCCTGAGCTCAGCACAGAGAGATTTACAGTCTCGGCAATTGAAGGCAACAATCCTGGTTGGGCAGGGTAGCAGCAGTTAAAATGACTTTTTTTATCGTGAATATTAAAAATGTGATGCAATCCTTACCACTACAACCCCTTAAAATGTGATTATCAAGCTGCAGACGCTAATAGAAAGTTTTATATGGGCAGGTAAGAAGCCTTGAATGGCATCGAAATGCTTATACCTACCTATGCCTGAGGGGTGTAGACTGGGCTTTCCCAAACTAGTCAACTACTATCAAGTGGAACAAATCCGTTATATTGTTGAATGAATAGCAAATAATTAGAAAAACACTATTGTTTTACAGATTTGCTATTAGTATGCCTGAACTCATGGAAGGGTTCTTGGATGCCCATCAGAGAAAGTCCTGGAGACTTTATGAATCTCCAGTCACTAGGGCTACTTTGGCTGCTTGGGAGAAGATGGATGGTGAGATGACTCCCCATTATACCTAGACCATCAACACCTATGGTAGGTAACCCTGAATTTACCATGGCATTGACAGGAGAAGCATTTATTGAGTGGCAAAACACAGCTGTTAAAGAATGGGGGACTTTCCGACAGTGAGGAACTTCCATCCTTTGACCAGATAAAAAATGACTAAGGGATCCCAGAGGGGGAGTGAACGAGATACCTTCAGTTAAGAAGCTTGGCTTACGCTCTGTTAGATAACACACTGTTAGACCAATAATTTAATATGAAAAGTGCATCCTCACCAAAAAAGCTGAGAAGCAGCCACTGAGCAAGATGTATCATTTTTAGACATATGCCCCACAAAACAACAAATCTTCGGCCCAGAGAAGGTGGGAGGTAAAGTTTGTGTGTACCCTTATGTACAGATAGTGCAAACATATTTTGTAGAGCAACAGCTGCAAGCGCCATAGGTAGAAAAGCATTTGTAAAAATAACTTCATGTAGGTATTGCACCTCGTAAGGATTCATGAATGGAACCCCTCAAAATATGCAGGGTGCTGGAGGAATTGTGGAGTATCAACCACATCATTGCCCCTACTGTGGCACTGCTTTAAATTGAAAAGGCACAGACAAAGGGTCCTAGCAGACATAGTCAAAGTGTTTCAGACTGATGTCCCGTAAATCCCTATGGTCTCTCAAATAAGTGTACATACCTCTTGCGGTCACACAGAGAGGAGTCCATTTCAGCTTTAGGAAACAGATAGGGTGCTGGAGCATCAGAGTTGGCTATTTTGACGTGGGAGGCGATAAGAATGGAAAAAGTCTCTATGTCACTAGAACAGAATGAAGACCAATTCAAGGATATATGGTCCCCATGTATCTCATTCCTGGAAGAGGAATGTAAAGAATTAACATATACTACGTTTTTAGAGTGCTTAGGATAACTAACTAATGTTGATGAGGGGGAGCCAATGGATTAATGACACATGTAGGGTAGCACGATTCTTGGACCTAATGGAAGAGTGAAGGATTCATCGTATGATCTGAGGAACATTAAAGCTACTTGGAGGAAAATGAAGAAATAAGTATCTGTGCGGAGGAGTTAATTTTGTCTTTGATATTTGTTGCAAAAGTGGCCCCTACGGACAGTGGTTGTAGGTGGGTGGTAGGTGGGTGTATGTGAGATGATAAAATCAATAAACAGAACTGGACCATGAATATTCTCAGGACAGAATAACTGCGATGGATAGGATGTATGGTTTTCCCCATCATTCAAATTGTCAGTGATTTTAGCTAATGAGACTAGTTGTAACTGGTATTGTTTCATCAGTGCTCATTTCCGGGTGTGGCTTATGCTCCAAACAAGATGGCCGCGTAGCTCCGGAGCTCAGTGTCACCGTTTCCTGAAGTGATTCTCTTCAGGAGGGAAACGCTTCTCATTTTGAATATTGGACTTTCAATACTGTTTTCATAGATTTTTGGCAACTTCTGACGGCGCTACTCAGCTCGTATGTTTACCTGCCGCCATTTTGTTTTTTTATTCATCACTCCCACCATGTTTTAAGATGTTTCCTCCTGACTCAGTTATCCTCTCATAAGATATTATTGTCTTTTAACTTTTTGTGCACAGCAGATGAATCTCTTGACTTATTGAAGTGCTGTTGCTTTAGCCTATCCTCTTGAAATGAGCTAACTGCGGTTTGCTTTTTTTGTGAGCTGTCACCATTTTGTGCTTCACTCGATGTTTTTTCTGAGGTGAATACTTACTTAAAACATTACTGCTTTTCTTGGCTTCGCATTTCCTTGGCTTCTTTGAACTACACCACATTTCCTTGAATAGGGGTTTTTTAGATTTGAAAGGCTTTGGAACTTGTGTACAACTTGACTCTCACAGTGATTTAAAGATTTAAAAAATCAGCAATTAAGAGTTTAGTTGTTTTCTACTAAACTTTATTGTATTTTTATGGGGAGATTGCGGAATTCCAAGTTTAGTGCTTCCACCAAAGCTGCTGTGTGTTCAGACTCCAACTTTAATGAAATGGAAGAACTTTTGTCTCAGAAACCTCATCATTCTTCAGGCACCATCCCTAAAATGCAGCTTTCAAGCAAACTACCTGCAATCTCTACCAAACATCCAAAAAAGACCCTCCTTCTACAGTGAATTTTTCCTCAGCTTCCATGGATATAATCCTTGAAGAAATACGTGCCCTGAAAACTTTCATAGAGGAAACTAACAAAACTCTTCAGTTTCTGCATGACTAATGGTCTTCATTGGATTCACGAGTGCTCATTGTGGAACAAACAACAGAGTCTCTTCAAGCTTTTTGCTCTCGTATTTCATCTCTAGAGTCTGACATATCTCTACTTAACAAACAGGTGGAGGATTTGGGAAACAGTAATTGTAGGAATAATCTTAGACTTTATGGTCTCCCTGAAAATATTGAAGGTTCCAACACAACTGTCTTTTTTCAGTAATTTTTGTCTAAGCTTTTGGACTTACCTGCTACTATTTCTCCTAACATCCAAAGGGATCATAGACTTGGTTCTAAAATTTCGGTGAAGCCATTTGGTGTCATCATACTTTTTCTGCAATACTTAGATCTTCTACAAGTCCTGCCTGCTGTCAAATCTAAAAAACAAATCTTTTGGGATGGTCACTGTCTATTTCTTTCTCAAGATGTAGCTAAAATTACGGCAGATCTACGGAAGACCTTTCTTGATCTACGTCCTCTACAACATGCTATAAACGCCAGATTTGGACTTCTTCGTCCTTGTCTCTTGAAGATTACTTATAAAGAGAAGACTACAACATTTGAAGATTCAGCAGCGTTACAAGAAGTCCTTCATCATCATGAAGCTGATGTCATGGATACTAAAACCTGCATAATTATTATATTTGCTTTATGTTGTGTAGTTGTTTTCTCGTCTTGGTTACACATTGAGTGTTGTTTCGTTTATATCTTCGTAATGCTTTAATATTGTGCTTTGTTCTATATATTTTCTCTCCTATTTCTCTCCACAAGGTAATTACTTCTCCTTTCATTAACTCTCTTTTCTTTCATATACAGGTGTTTTATTCCTCCAATTTCATTCCTTATTGATCCCCATGTTACGTTGAAGTCTTGATTGCAGTTCATCAGGTGTTCTGTGGAGTTTTGCTGCTGTCGCCGTCATCTTCTGGTGTAGTCACTCCCCATTTGTTTTGTATCTGTAGGTATGTTTTTCAGTCGTCTTCTGTATGACTTGTACTGTCACTTTGTTCTCTACCTTCTCCTTTCGTTCTTTCTTACATGGTTCCCTTGTTACTTTTTCTCTCTTGCTTCATTATTTATCTTTTTCATCTCCCTTGTTCTCTGTTCTAAAACAATTATTGTATCTCTTCTGCCTTCTTTCCCTTTATATTTCTCAATCAATTTTAATTCCTGTTCCTGTAAGCATAATGCCTGTTCATATTTTTCTCTTTAAGTTACATTCCGGGTTACAACTTGGAATATTAAAGGATAAAATTATCCTATGAAAAGGCAAGGGATGCTATCTCAACTAGCTAAGTTAAAATCTGATATTGCTTTACTCCAAGAATCTCATATTACTGAAGATGAAGCTTCAAAACTGAAGAGATGCTGTATGGGTCATGTTTTTACCTCTCCAGCTATGGGTAAGAAAAACTGAGTTTTGATTTTATGTCACAAAAAATTGCTCGTTTCAATTGTTCATCAAGAAAATGATGCTGAAGGTCGTTAGGTTATTGATAAACTTCTTATAGATAAGATTACTTTAATTATTTTCAATGTATATGCCCCTACTGTGGTCGATAAGGTTTTTTGTATCTGATAAATTACTTACTTATGATGATTACTATATTATATTTGGTGTTAATTGTAACCAAGTCTTTGGCCCCATTTTAGATAGACATTCCAGAGTTAGGTTTCTTACTTCTTAAATGAGTTCACAGTTTACATCCACTATACGTCGCAAAGCATTGGTGGACATTTGGAGACTGCCACCCTGACCTTAAAGAATATAGTTTTTTTTCGGCCTCACATCATAAGACAATCTTGTATTATCTTTTTTTCGGTAAGTCCCTGGCCCAACATGCCATTCATTCTGAAAATGGTTCTATTTTAATCTCAGACCACACCTCTGTATTTGTAGCTATTGATCTTATTCCTTTTTCTCCTCATCCAGGAACATGGCATTTTAATAATTCCCTACTCCTTAATCCTATTTTTTTGTCAAAAATTCAGCTCCTTTGCTTCTGAGTTCTTCACTATCAACAATACCCCAGATTCTCCTTTTTTATGGCAAGGGATTCCTTTAAGGCTACTGCCAGAGGTTTTATCATAAATTTTGTTTCACAAAAGAAAAAATCCATAGAAGCCCAATCCTCTCAATCACTTAATAAAATTAAACAATTAGAATATACATATAATCATTAAAATTCTGAGTACTCTTTGAAAAAACATATTGACGCTAAACTTACCTTTAATAGATTATCTACTGATGCTGCCTCTACTGATTAAAAAGTAGTTCTCGCTACTATGGGGGCCAAAAGAAAATGGGAAAATTACTGGCTAATTATTCAAAACTGAAAAAAGAAAGAACAAAAATAGAATCTCTGCAAGGTCCTGCTGGTACTCCTCTCTTCAAAGATGAGGATATATTGAACAAATTAGTTTATTTCTATAAGGATTTATGTTATACACTCCTGAAACTCTGCCAGATCAGTCTGATCATCTTTCCTATTTCCAATCCATTCCTTCTCCTCGATAGAGTCACATTGATTTCGGGCCTTTGAAAGCTGATATTTCTTTAGCAGACATTTCTCACGCTGTTTCGATTTTGGGTCGTTTGAAAGCTCCTGGCCCAGATGGATATATCATTGAATTTTATAATAACTTTGCGAAAATATTTTTACCAAATCTTTTACTTTTATTTCAATCTTTTCTTGACAATAGCTCTTCCTGTGGTACTTTTCAAGAATCATTGATTTGCTTAATTCCTAAAGAGGATAAGGATCACTCTTTTTGTAAGAACTACCAACATATTTATTTAGTCAATACAGATTATAAGATCTTTGCAAAGATTTTGTCACTTCGTATGGATCAAATTCTACCCAATCTCATTGGCCAGAACAATCAGGTTTCGTTAAGGGGACACTTGCTTCTGACAACTCACAAGTCTTTTTTAATGTTTTAAGTAAAGCCTCTTCCCTGGATCACCCTATTGCTGTGATTTCCTTAGACGCTGAAAAAACATTTGATAGAATTGGTTGGGATTTTTTGTTTCATGCTTAAAATGGTCAGGTTTTTCTTCTAAATTAATTGCTTTAATTTCTTTATTATACTCAGGTCCCCAAGCTTCAATATTTGTCAATGATATGACTTTTGATTATTTTTCATTGTATAGGGGAGTACGAAAGGGTTGCCCCTTATCTCCTTTATTATTTGCTATAGCTTTGGAACCTTTTTTAACTATGATGAGACAGGACGATCGTATTACTGGATTTTATTTGGGCCCCTCATAAGGTTAAAATGTCAGTTTATGCTGACAACATTCTTATATATTGTTCTAATCCTCAATCCTCCCTTACTCCTTTTCTTCAACAAGTGACCCTCTTCTCTAGAATCTGGTTATCACACCCTATTGCTGTGATTTCCTTAGACGCTGAAAAAACATTTGATAGAATTGGTTGGGATTTTTTGTTTCATGCTTAAAATGGTCAGGTTTTTCTTCTAAATTAATTGCTTTAATTTCTTTATTATACTCAGGTCCCCAAGCTTCAATATTTGTCAATGATATGACTTTTGATTATTTTTCATTGTATAGGGGAGTACGAAAGGGTTGCCCCTTATCTCCTTTATTATTTGCTATAGCTTTGGAACCTTTTTTAACTATGATGAGACAGGACGATCGTATTACTGGATTTTATTTGGGCCCCTCATAAGGTTAAAATGTCAGTTTATGCTGACAACATTCTTATATATTGTTCTAATCCTCAATCCTCCCTTACTCCTTTTCTTCAACAAGTGACCCTCTTCTCTAGAATCTGGTTATCACACCCTATTGCTGTGATTTCCTTAGACGCTGAAAAAACATTTGATAGAATTGGTTGGGATTTTTTGTTTCATGCTTAAAATGGTCAGGTTTTTCTTCTAAATTAATTGCTTTAATTTCTTTATTATACTCAGGTCCCCAAGCTTCAATATTTGTCAATGATATGACTTTTGATTATTTTTCATTGTATAGGGGAGTACGAAAGGGTTGCCCCTTATCTCCTTTATTATTTGCTATAGCTTTGGAACCTTTTTTAACTATGATGAGACAGGACGATCGTATTACTGGATTTTATTTGGGCCCCTCATAAGGTTAAAATGTCAGTTTATGCTGACAACATTCTTATATATTGTTCTAATCCTCAATCCTCCCTTACTCCTTTTCTTCAACAAGTGACCCTCTTCCTAGAATCTGGTTATCGCCTTAACGCTGATAACGTTGGACCTAGTTGTGTTTCTCCCCTGAAGTGGAAGCCAGGAGTTTAGCCTGCCACTATACTGTTTTTTAACAATTTGTGATTTTAAATTTATCTTGCTTTAAGAATTCGATAGTTAGCATTTGTTTTCCTTGCTCCCCCTGACTACTTCGGATCTTAAACCCCGGTCCCCTCTGCGCAGCCGATTAGGTGCTTACGCTCTGGGACTAAGGGTTATAGGCGCCATATTGGGTGAGGAAAGGGTCGCGGTTCAGCTGCTGGCCGCCTCCCGCCCTCCACTGATACATAAGCAGCTCCCGATCGCAGCGTGCTGACCTAGTTGTGTTTCTCCCCTGAGGCGGAACCCGGGGGTTTAGCCTGCCACTATACTGTTTTTTAACAATTTGTGATTTTAAATTTATCTTGCTTTAAGAATTCGATAGTTTGCATTTTTATTCCTTGCTCCCCCTGACTACGTCGGATCTTGAACCCCGGTCCCCTCTGCGCAGCCGATTAGGTGCTTACGCTCTGGGACTAAGGGTTATAGGCGCCATATTGGGTGAGGAAAGGGTCGCGGTCCAGCTGCTGGCCGCCTCCCACCCTCCTCTTCACTGGATATAAGAACTATGACTTCCCGTCCGCGCAGCGGGCGGGCGCACCAGCGGCGTGCCGAAGGCGCCCCAAAGCGTGCCCGTCCGCGCCGGGACCGGCCCCAGGGCCACGACCCCTGGTCCAGGCCGGGTGGCTCGCCAAATATGTTACTCTAAAGCCGACCTTACTCAACTCAGATCAGTTCAAGACAGTGATTGCATAAAACTAGACCCGGAACACATGTGCGTGCCACGTACAATAGCTGTCCTCACTGTAGGTCTTCATTACCATTCGTTAAGAAAATTACAAACCCTAGGAACCCTATTAACACTACACCTATGAAAATACTTATTTCACTTATTAACTCCTGTTAGTTAAGTAGGCATAGACAAGATATTGCGGATCTCATAATGGACAGGAACATAGATATACTGTTCGTGACTGAGACATGGATGGACAGTGCATCCGACCCAGATCTTGTGATTGCTGTTCCTCAAGGATATAAGGCCTACAGACAAGATAGACAGAGAAAGAAGGGTGGCGGCCTGGCGATAATTGCCCGTAATCGCTTCACGGTAAGGATTTCACCGGTACCATCATCATCATGTGAAGCTATTCAATTCGCCATTATGCTGACCCCTTCGCATAACTTCAAAGGAGCACTCCTATACAGACCACCAGGAGCTCGCTCAGACTTTCTCTTAAACTTGAACACTGTGCTGGAATCCCTTGCAACAGAGGACTCCTTCACGATCTTAGGTGACCTAAACTTTCATCTAGAAAAATTAGACAACAATGAAACCCTCTCTTTACTGACAGATCTGGAAACCTTAGGGCTTCCTCAACTGGTCAATCTTCCCACTCATGATGCAGGCCACACTTTGGCCGGTATTTTTTCCAACCAAAAAGGGATCAAAATACATGACATCCTCCCTTTACCGCAGTCTGACCATCATGCCATTCTTTGCACAATTCCCATTAATGATGCACCCATAATTAAATCAGCTATTCCTGGTCGTGAGCCTTTCAAGGATAGGAAGGACATTAATGAGGTAGTGTTAAGAGCGTTATTGGAAAACTCTTGTCCCATCATCTCTACAGACCCTAATAAAGTCATGGATCAATACTCGCAATGGCTAGGTAAAGAATAAGCATTGGTGCCATACAAAACTATATCCAGAAATAGGACAGTTCCCACTGCACTCTGGTTCACGGAAGAGCTCAGGAAACAAAAACAAGTATGCAGGAACCTAGAGAGACACTGAAGGAAATCCTACAACTCGGAAAGTAAATCTAGGTATAAGGAGGCACTTGTGATTTACAAAAAAATGATTACAGAGGCAAAAAGGAATTTCTTTAGCGAACAAATTGATAGCGCCAAGAATTCCAACAAACAACTGTTCGAGGTAGTGAAGCAATTAGCAGGGCAAGCCCCAGATTTGACTCTCCCCCCCCCTCCTCCCAATCTTTTTGTGACTCTTTAGCCAACTTCTTCTTCTCCAAAGTTAATGACATCTATTTGGCTTTTTCATCCAATGACAATTCTACTACTCATTCCATCTGTACTAATTCCCCTGATTGTCTATTAACTCAATTCCATGAAATTAGAGAGACGCAAATAGCGGATATCATCAAAACTATAAAACAGGATCGGCTCTTGACCCATGCCCTTCCAAAATGTTCCCCCCTGTCATAGACTTAATAACAGGTGTAATTACACAAATAAGTAATGCCATGTTTAAATCGGGGATATACCCAGATGTGTTAAAAAACACCTTGCTAAAGCCTCTTCTAAAAAAGCCACATCTGGACAATGACGACCTAAAAAATTATAGACCCATAGCCAGTCTTCCATTCGTGGCAAAGTTGACAGAGAAGGCTATGAACAGTCAATTATCCGAAAATATCGAGGCACATCACTTGCTGGATAACACTCAGTTTGGGTTCCGTAAATGCCACGGCGACTGCTCTTATTAAAGCTGCGGAGGATATTAGTAATCAGAGACCAAGGAGGAACGGCGGTGCTTGTTTTGCTGGACTTATCTGCGGCCTTCGACACGGTCGATCATTCCATTCTTATCGACCGTGTCGGAAAAATAGGTATCCAAGGGCAGCAAAGAACCTATTGGCCTCCTTCTTATACGGAAGAACACAGGCTGTCACCCTGGGATCATTCCAGTCGGCCGAGCTGTCCCTACCATGTGGGGTCCCTCAAGGCTCATCCCCAAGTCCGACACTTTTTAACATCTATGTGTCAGACCTAGCAAAAGTTATCAAAGCCTACGGGATGAGCCTTACCTCGTATGCCGACGACACCCAGTTGGTGCTTGCCATCAACAATAACTGAGAAGAGGTGGCAGAACGCTTCCAGGAGGGCAGGTTGGCAATCGGAGGCTGGATGGCCTCCAATTGTCTTAAACTTAACTCTGAGAAGACGGAGGTGGTCATCTTTGGTAAACTATTCCCTAGCTGGTCCTCCATATGGTGGCCTGCTTTCTTTGGAGCCCTACCCATCCTGGCCTCAAAGGTCAGGAATTTGGGAGTTGTCTTTGATGAAACCCTCAACTTTGCAGCACATGCCAACCAAATAGCATCAACCGCTTTCTATAAGTTAAAACTTATAGGAAAAATAATACCGTTCCTGCCTGAAAGTGCAGGAAAAACTTTGGTAAGCACTTTGGTACTATCTTCTCTAGATTACTGTAATGGCCTTTTTGCAAATGCACAAACACGGGTCATCGACAAAATGCAATCCACACAGAACGCTGCTGCCAGATTGCTTTCCAGGACCCCTAAATTTAAACCAATTGCCCAAGTAATTCGGAACCTCCATTGGCTGACGATTAAAAATCGCATTAAATTCAAGACGCTCTGCTTAACATTTAAAGCGGTACATAAACAAGGCCCAAAGTTTCTCAGAGACCAGTTGATACTCTATTGTCCTTCAAGACAACTGAGATCTATGACACTGCATCATCTGGTGGTGCCCCGCACGAAGACAGTCTCCTGGTGGGACAGACGGTTCATTGTTACCGCAGCCAGACTATGGAACACTCTTCCATTGTCGATTAGGTCATCCCAATCTCTCCTACAGTTCAGTGGAAGGTTAGAGACCTGGTTGTTCAACCAGTAAGCCCAGTATAACCAGTATTAGGCATCGTCCGGTTATCTTAACTAGAATCATATACTAAGATTATAGCGCCGAGACGCCCATGGGCATTTGTTCGCCCTCTACAAATATAAAAAATAAATAAATAAATAACGCTAAGTGCGAAATTTTTCCTTTAAATGTTTTGTGTCAAAAAGATCTTTTTGAACACTCTGGGTTGTCTTGGCAACCACTTAAAATCAAATATCTGGATCTATGGTTCACTCCTTTGTTATCTGAAACGATAAAGTTAAACTTTCATTACATTATTAAATAACGATACTATTACTCACTGTTGGGGTCATTTAGACTCTATTAAGATGATGCTTTATCCTCTTATATATTATCTCCTTGATAGCTATTCATATTCCTGAGTATTACTTTAAGAAAAATGATACTACTTTAGTAAAATTCTTGTGGAAAGTTAAGCACTCTCATATAGCCTTGTCCTCTCTTAGGAAGGACAGACCTTATGGAGGTTTTTCGGTTTCCTGATTTTAAAACTTATCATCTCGCTTTTAAATTAAAACAAACTGCTCGATGGATATATATGGATCTTCCTTTATATCCTCCTCTTTGGTTGTATTGCTCCTTTCGATTTTCAGGAAATCCTATCTTTCACTTCCAACACTGCTTCGCTGAGCTCTCCTATCATCTCCAATTCTCGTAAACTTTTGGTCCCTTTACTATCTTCATCATATCACTCTAATAACTCCATTCATCAACAACCTACTTGGCATAATAAATCATTACGGATTTGTAATCGTTCTATATACTGGAAATCTTGGCATTCTAGAGGTTTAAGATGGATATCCCAGCTTAAATCTAATAAACAACCCCTTACTTTTTCTGATCTCCAATTTCAATTTTCCCTACCTTCATCCTATAGATCACAATAAAATCTTCCTTATCCTTCTCTCACCCAATATTTTAAAAGCCTACCTAATACTCATGATTTTCCTATTTTATACAAACACTTATCTTCAATACTAGACAATTCTCCCTCAGCATCCAATCTATACAAATCTTTCCAATTTCCCTCAGACAGACACAAAACAAAGGTTGAATTGGCATGAGAAAAAGGCTTTATACAGGAGTAGCCAATTCCTACTTGGGACAAACTATTGTCTAAAATTCATAAAACCTCCAGGGCTGCAGACACCACATAAACCCTTTTTTTCATGTATCATCAAGCATTATTCTCCTCGGTACTTTTGGCATCCTTTTCATCAGACATACCCTCTACATGTTGGTCCTGCCCTTGCCCTTCTGCTGAATTAAAACATATGTTGTTCGAATGCCCTCCAATTCATCAATTCTGGAAACTTGTCTGATCCCAAATTAAGAAATGTTTTAAAGTTCAGATCCCCTTTCTTTCACACACATATTACCCTATCTTCCCAATGGCCTCAATCACCACTGAGTTCTAAGCTTTTAGATTTGTTGTTAGCTATTGCATTTCATTTAATAACCTCTAATTGGAAACAAGCTGATAAAGTCAGTTTCAGATCCTGGTGGAATGCAGTCTGTTTTCATCATCGACTTGATACTAATTACGTCTTCCCCATATCCCTGGCAATCAAAAGAGATATTTTATGGCTCCCTTTGACAACTTATTTATCCCTAACTCCCTCTTTAAATGTTGCTTCTAAAAATGGATCAGATGATGTACGGAAACCATCTCAATTTTTCCATTTGCCTCATCCCTCCTAGATGATTAACTAATAATTTATCATTGATTGTTCGTTATTCTGTTCTTCCATCTCATTTAATGTTATCCTTACAATGCTAAATATTTTATTTTTAAGCATAATTTATTGGCATTTAAGTATCAGCAGTACATATTCAAGTCAGTTCTTATTCATATACATTTCTGGGTAACAGTTCAAAGTACTATTCCTAGCTGATTGTTCAGTCTCTCGTCCATATCTCTTCTTGCCACGTGATTGTGCGCTGTAGTATGCAGCTCTCGTTGGAAGGAGCTTTCATCCAATAGTACAATCTAACCTTTCCTCCCCAACTGTCCCCCCCCCTCCTCCCCTCGCTGTTGTCGACTAACCATCCCCTATGACTCCCGCCGCACGTGTGGTCTGAGTCCCACTTTCCATAGGCTACGCCTGAGGCCGGACTCACGTAAACCTTCAGGTCTGCAGATGTTAGGGTGCTATGGTCCGCTCATGACGCTTCGTCCCCCCCTCCCATTCCTGGTTATTAAGACTAACCGGTCCAGACCCGGCCTGAGGGGTGCTGGGAGTAGACTCCTGGTCTACATTCTTCAGATCATCTACTAGGACTCCCCAAGCCTGCGCCCTTTCCAGTCTGCCTACGCCTCGTTGCGCATTTTGAAGCAGTATCCTATGTTCGCAGCCCGCCCACTTCTCCTATTCCCACTTCCAGCTGATCTGCTAATATATATGCTAGGTCCTGAAACCTCGCTGTGACCTTGGTCTAGGTGGAGTGGGGAAACAGGTTGAGCATCATATGACTTGGGGTGCATGGTATCTCCTTCCTGTAACTGCGCTGTCTCCCTAACCCCTTCTTGCCAGTACCCTTCCAGCTGTGGGCAGCTATACATCTTGTGGATGTAGCTGGCTCCTATCTTCTGGCAGTCTGGGCAACTCGCATCATCTCGATGGAAATAGCGATTAATTCTGTCAGGTGTAATGAACGCTCTGTGCAGGTTGTAAACACTAATGTATGTATTTGAGCTTATATAGCGCACAGCTACCCGCAGTGGGTTTCCCGGCGCTTGCTTAGGGAACCCGTCCTGGTATTCCCCTGTGAGATAACCCCGGCAGGGTATCCACAAGGTGAAAGCCAGGCATCCCGCCGCGAGGGGCCGTTGTGGAGATTAAGCAAGCTAATGCCCAGAGTCGCAGAGTGTGAACCCGTGAGTCGAGAAGGCACCGAAGCGAGAATTATCGAGGCGGGGAATTGAACCCTGGTCCAGGGCCGATCTCAGCTTCCGGGTCTGCTGCCTCTAACCCCTGAGCCACACTTCTTCTAATTAACTGGAATTGTGCATTACGGGATACCTTAGTGTCCCGGAGGAGTGCATTATCCCAATCCTTATCCTCCATATGAGTCCCAAGCTCCGCCTCCCACTTATCCCTCAGTTCCTCCAGCGGTCTCGTGGAGTCCCGCCGAATGGCTTGATAGAGGCACGATACCGCCTTGATGATGCCTCCTGCTAGGCTTATGTATTGACATGTGGAATGCGTGGGTGGTTCGGTTGTCCCCTGTCCCCGGTGTCTGCGCATGGCCCCAGTAACCGCCTCATATAGTAAAAGGTGTCCCTGTGGAATGTCCCAGTTTGCTCGGAAGGCCGCGCACGTAAGCAACTCCCCGTTGCCATCCTTACAATGCTAAATATGTTAACAAAGTATGCCTGTTATCTTCAATTGTTTTACATTTATTGCATTTTGCATACTCTCCCTTTCCCTTTTCCTCATTGTATATGATGCATTTTAGGTTTTGTATACAATGTGATAACGATATTATTAGATATTTCTACTTCATCTTTTTATCTTTGTTAGATAAGGTTTCGTTATATCATTATATTGCTGTTCTTCCTTTTTTGTTATTCTTTAATAAACTCAAACTTAAAAAAAGATGTTTGCCACCTAGGACTCTTTAGACAATATATATAAGTGCTCCACAGTTCAGTAAAATATGTACATGACTACGATGTATCATTTCACAAAATAGCAATCAATAACACCAAAAACGTAAAATGCAAAACATAATTTAGTCAAACGCAGGCAAACCATCTTAAAAACATAAATTATACTCTTTCCTGTTTTTAATTCCACTCAGCATAAAGTTGTAGTACCTATTGTCAAATCTTTCAGGGTATTTACTGAACTTTTTTAATGCTTTATTTATCAAGATTTTCAGAGCAAATATAAAAAGAAAAAAATCCATCACAGTGAAACATGCACTGCCTTGTACATTATAGTAACAAAGAACTTGCAGCTGTACCAACAAGTCCAAGATTCTGTGTGTGGTGTCAGTGAATCTGAAGTGCTGACAAGGGCATCATGGCGGTTCGTAAGAAAGAGTCCCATCTGCCCCAGCCGCTGACTCCTGTGGCTGCCTCTCCGAGCGGCTACTTAGTGATCCCTGCATATTTACACTCATTACCTGCTGCTCTAAGTGGGCTTTGTCTAAAAACCAGGAACATTTCTTCCACTGATTAGCATTTTGTTTGAGGCAGCATTAATTCGCTCAGGTCTAATGAATTGCTCTAGGATGCCGAATAAACACAATGTTTGTTTGATGTAGAAAATCTGTGAGGCCAATCCATTATCCAACAGCAGGCAATCCCAGATAATTAGCCTTGTGAACCTTGCCTCAGGTTTTCCCCATATTTAGACCCACAAGAGTAACAGACAACTTTTAATTACGTCCTCCATATATAGTACCCAAGCTCACTATGACAGATTTGTGTGGAACAACCGCAAGAAGTCTTCACAAAAAGTTGTTCTCCACCTCCTTTATGCTGCTTGTGTTTGTATATGCCTCTAGCTTTTTCTGCTAAGGTTTTTCTTATGAGAATCCGCTACTTTCGCCACTTTGATAAGCGTGCTAATTTGGCAGGGCCACCTCTCGAGAGCACCTCTATCCCTCCCCAAGTGGGTGAATCAGATTGTCCTATCAGGATCATATACAGAGACCCTCTCATTTTGGTACGAAAACATGTATTATTGAACATGAAACAAGTGAATACTTGTGATCCCATCACTAGCATGTGCTTCTGTTATGCAAATGTGATATCAATTTGTGATGTTCAAGCTTATGCAAAAACACATTCCGTGGTTGTTTAGTTTATTCCCCTGATTTATCTCTCCCTATCCTGCCACTTTAATCAATTGCTTTTAGGCTCCTTCATTTCTTTTTAAGTAGAAAGTTTGAAGTTCATAAACAAGCGCAGTAAATGCTTAGGCCATTATGGTAGCCTCATGCTTAGGCTGAAATATTGTAATACTTGTTCATATATCATCATAGAGGACAGCTGCATAAACTGCCATGTTGCCTGATTTTTGCTAATGTCTTTATGGTTGCTTTCAATGTGTGCTGCCATTACAATATAGCACCTTCCTTAATGTCAATATGTGGAGAAAGCTTGCATGTTAAGGCCATGTTAGTTTAGTCTAAAGTGATAGCAGTGTCTCAAAACCTGGTTTATTTTAAAACATTTTATTGAATCAGAGGTCGAAGCCCTATAAAAGCCCCGGGATTTGGCTACTGATTGGGAAAGGACTTCACGCAGGCCAAGCTTACAATGGCTAGCATGGCACCAGATTCCCCCTAAACAAAGGAAGGCGAGACTCTTCAGAGGCTCTGTAAGTCACTTAGGGGTCGATTACGATGCCAGAAGGGCCACCACCGCCAGCCCTGCAGGGCCGGTCCTTCCGCCATCGGAGCCGATGGCGGTGGGAATCCCAATCTGTCTGTGGTGGACAGAAAGACCGCCTGCCATCAGTCTGCCAGAAGCAATCAGTCTGATTGCTTGGTGGACAGACAAGGGGCATGAATTGGTGGAGGTTCCTAGCATGCACCGCCCACCATATTACAATGCCATGGAAAGGCTGGCGGAGGCTAGATTCAGGGGGCCGTTGTGTGCCCCCTCTGTGTTGGGGGAGGTGTTGCTGCTCTTGGGGGGGGGGACCCATGGTACCCCCTGCATTTCCCTGCACTGCGGGCAGGCACCGCGTGGTGCCTGCCACGTAGTGCAGGGAAATGCACAGCATGGCATTTTGAAATTGCGTACTGTACTGCAGCCAGCAGCAGCGTCCGCAATGTTAAATGCCCTGGATGCGCCCGCCAGTATAGCAGGCGCATCCTAATTGCAGTGGTGGGACCGCCACATGTCTGGCGGGCGGTCCCAAACACTGCAACGATGGTGGGCGGACTGCGGTCTGCCCACCATCATAATGAGCCCCTTAGCCTACACTGACTGGTGCTGGGCGATGTTTGTTCTCAAAACACACTTGCCCTTGGGCCATTGGCGAAACAAAACTTGAGGGTGTCCCCCTGCAAGGTACATGGAGGGGTCCCCTCCGGAGTCAATCAGGAGCTCGTCAGCCAAAGTATTGTGCTGAGGGGACCACCTAAGCTTCGGGCACTTGCACCACAGAGGCTGCAGGCGCCTGTGTATTCAAAACAAGACAAGCCTGGTTGTACCAGGTAATGCTCACCACCTCTGAAACAAGAGAAATAACGTTAATATTTATTGATCTGCTACAACTAGCATAGTACCTGTAGATTGCACAGATGAGGGTGTTAGGGCAATACATTGTGATAACCATGTTATAATATTCCCTGTTGTTTTCACTGTTCAGGAAACGCTTCGCTGCTTTTAAATGTTATCTTCTATGTTGTTACCGTTCATATATTGTGTATACTAGATTTAGGAATGCTAAAATAGATATTTTAAAATGCATATCCCATTTCTAGTGATCCTTGGGTGTGCATCTCATTTATAAAAAATTGTTTGGATTACCACTGTGTCCCTGAAAATTAAACAGGACTTTTAGCAACCTAATAAAACACTGCCCTCGCATAAATGCAAAATAGGTCAGTGTCCTGTCTGTGTTTTAAATGGTATTTCTTCCTCAGCTCAGTGCATTGAACTAAATCCTTGTACTTGTGAGTTAGAAATCCGAATACTTCAGAATACCCAGAATTTATAACAACAGAATAAATACTCCTTACCACTTCTTCACTACCCCTTTGTTTTTTGAGTAATCAATTCCTGTGAAATTATCAACATCTATTTTGGGATGTATTGGGAGCTCTAGGCACAATGTTAATGGGTTATGGTTACTCCTACAGTTTGGCACATTCAAAAAGTTGGACGTATAAGATATGAATGCCTCTGACAATGTAGTTTATGGTAATCCCCACCACCTCTACTAAGGGGGTGGATGTCAAAGTATTATGAGCCGGTTAGACCTCCAAGGTGAAAAGCAAGAAAGATGTTAAGCGTATCACCATATAAATTGCAGCTAAAATCTGCCTGACTCTCGCCACTTCTGTCTGTGAAGACAAATACTGCAGTGTGATGTAGTTACATAGTTGCAAATTAAAACCACCAACCCACACTAAAAAGAGCATGCCCTCTAATTTGGTGACATACATCTTAATCTAATGTTTGAGAAGATTAATTATATCAGTGTGGCTAAAGATCTTATGGTAGAAATTGATCAACAGAACATTACATGGACCTTCAAACTGAATGTGCAACAACTGAAGGTAATTTGAAACAAATTGGGACAAACACATTTTGCAGCGCATAAAACGAATACAAGGATTGCCAAACCACCTTCGGACCTTCACTGTCTAATGGAACAGTTGGAGTAAAGAATGAACACTATCCTCACAATTGGATAGTATCAAGGGCCCAAGTCTTTTGGATAAAGTTCAGATCATATCATAATTCTTTATAAAATCCAGCCAATTTGGATTATCGAGTTTACCAATCCTATTATCAAGAACAGTGTGTAGATTATTGCTTTGGCATCATAATTTGATACAGCCTGACTCTGTAAAGTATTTTAGAATTGACATGAACATTAGATGACTTTCGGTTTTACGGAAGTCCACCCTTTTCATCTAAAGGGCCCAGTGACTCGAATGAATTACTAGTAACCACATTGAAAACTGGTTGGAGATCACGCTGTATCTACCTATTAGGTGTAGCTTGCCTCCTATCACGACAGTCATCGGGCAGGTAAAATAACCGAGTGGTGATGGCTTATTTTGACTCTTACTTATGCCCATGAAGTTGGCTTCTTTCCATCTGCTTTCAGCGCCTACTGTCACCCTTATTGTACTGTCTGCCACTACATACTCCGGGTGCCATCGCACCTGTGTCTCTTCGATATTATTGTAGAGCTGTCGCCTACTTTGCCACCCTGCTCTGAGAAAAAGCACCCAAGCCACAACCCAATAAAATTCCCAACTATACGCAAGCTGATGGGTTCCCAACATCATTTGCACAGTTTTTTACTTTAGTGCATGAGGAAAGATTTCAACGTGGAGCCCTGCCTGACCCTAAAATGGCGCCTGCACTGTGAGCTGTCTTATTCTTGATCCTGTCACTGCATCTTTGGGATCACAGGAGCTACGGTAGGCTGGACACCCCTTTCCATTAGTCCCTTCTAGGGCTGGGACTATTATTCTCTGGGGGCCGCTGTCCCGGATACTGACTCTAACTACCTGTTGCTTGACCTTAGGATGGCCACCAGTGTACAGTACAGTCCCCTGCCTGACCCAAAGATGGCTGCCATAGTGGTCCCCTCCACGTTGTTTTACTTCCCTGAGACAACAATTGGATTTTAACCAGACCTTGAACCTATCCCTAAGATGCTTACAAATGAGGACTTGTAACCTGCAGAACTTACCTCAGACTGTGGAGACCAAGCGATTTGGCTGATGCCTGGTGGAGCTACCAGATAGCTAAAGAGGAGATGGGTTGTGGTCCCCCCCCTGCTGTTTCCTACCCAGCCGGACCTTGGCCAGATTTTCCCCTCGTCTCTACATCGTATCTTCCTCCTACCCCTTTACCCTATCTCTTACCCGGGGATAGGGTAAAGGGGATAGGGTACTCACCTTGTCCCCTATGTTATTCAAATGCTTTCTTGATACTTATGTAACTTTTAACTGATGTAAATTGCAACATTACTGTTCCTCATGTAAAGTGCTCTGATTCCTTCAGGTCTAGCCAGCTCTATATAACTCATTAACTAAATATGTTCCCATTTAGTACTCTTTTTCGCTTACTCTACTTCTCTAGCTCCTATCTCCTCTCCCCTGAATGGCTCCCCTTGCCTGCTACTCTCCCTAGCCTCCTATCTTTTGTGCCCTTTGACTAAACACTCCTTCTCCCCTTGTTGGGGAAAAATCCAATATTTATACTCTGGAGTCTCAGCGCACCCACTGAGAGAGTCCACTGAGCCAAGGGAACCACTCACAGCTGAGGTATGGTATGGCACCGCTTGCCAAAGCACTCCCTCTCCCCTTTTTTGGGGAAGGATCCAGTATGTAGGCCTTGGAGTCTCAGAGACCTCTCTGAGAGAGTCTATGTAAAGGAAGCCTCTCGCAACAGAGATAGGGAAGTGATACCACTTCCCCTGGGATCACAGCTTACTGGACTTCGGACATTGCTTTGACTCGTCTACCGGTTTGTCGCCCTTCCCCTCCTCTTTCCATGCGGTGTTTCTCACCCTCCACTCCTCTTTCCTGCCTTCATTATCTGTCTACTTTCCCTGCTCCTCCCCCCTCCCCTGAATCTCTTCCCTTGCCTGCTTTTTCCCTTACATATTTGTGCTTATTGTTTATCTCGACCTTACAAGTAACTATGTTGCCATGCTCTAACAAATTTGTAGCCTTTGTAATCGATGAAACTTGTAACTATGATCTGATACTCATGTAAAGCGCTCTGATACCTCCGGGTCTATATAAAACCTTTTAAATAATAAAATAAAAACTTCTACCCATTACCCACCCTGGAAACTCTTCTCAGCTTAATTATTTCCAGAATAGGTGTTGACTTCCTCCCACACATCTGGTCAACCAACGAGTTACTTTATTTATAAGGACTGCAATTCAGCAGTAATTACCAGAGTGAATATTGCCTGTATTTGTCTATATTTTGTTTTACAGCAGGGGTTGTTCGAGAGTGTTTGGATCACGTTGTCTCTCTGCCCCTGTCAGAAGTCCCAGTCACAAATAGTGGGTAGGTGTATCCGTTGTTTATTCTCTGTCCTTACAGCATATCCCGGGTGTGCAGCACAAACACGCAAGGCATCCTGTTGATAGCGTGTTCTTTTTTCTTTCTTCTTATTGGTAATTATTATCTCAGAAAACATGTAGAGTGGGTCTTTATTATCCCTCCATTTAGTTTCCGAACCAAAGGCAGCAACCACATTTATTTTCAGGTATCTTTAGTAGTAAGACAACACAGAAGCTACACATTACTGTTGATGGTGTAATCATTGTGATCTCATTCGAGGTCTCACTCCCTGCTGTTCCCTTTTTTACCTTCCCCCGATTGATCGCCTCTATTGTCTGTAATTCGACCAACCAGACATTGGCGATATCAGGACGTAGACCATATTAGCATCTTCCGATCCTGAGGATACAAGGCCTTGACATCATAATTGATTAAAGCGTGGGCAGAGGATCATATCTATATTGACTAGGAATGGATCACTTTGGATTCAGTTTCCACCAATAGGAGATATGCCACCTAAATTTCCATCAGTTACTTCCTTCTTTTGTCAGTGCCTACGTAATAGATTGTGTGCTCAGATCCCCATTTATTTTGTCATATTGGCTTTGATCTTCATGGTCTTTGGCAAGAAGTGCTGCTATTTCAGATATGGGAGTGCTGAACTCAACATTTCTTTAAAATCCTTAAACACCAAACATTCCTCCAAGATGGGATTCTCCTTCTCACATGAGAAAAAAAAATCACAGTTTATTGGTGTGAAAATTTCTTAGGCCCGTTGTTAGGTTTGCATTAGAGGAATGAATTATAAACTTAGATTTCTATTTACTGTGAACCTTGTAGACATTGTTTTAGTAGGATTTACTTGAATACCTACTTTTGTACTCTTGATTTAACAACAGACATGGGTTTGCAGTGACTTATCGACACAGTCAATGAATGGCAATTAGAGCTGCAAGCACTCCATTTCAACCAAAAGCCACAAACTGCAAGCTTGTATTATGATCATTGGATGAATTTGTTTTTGTTGACCTACTTTAAATCAGGTTTGCCAATGACTACCACATCAATCTCTTTTCCATCAAATGGTACTGTTCCAGGAGCAGGTGGATGAGAATTGTATGTGGTTTTGACCTTTGTCATGAAAGGCACTAACAGATGCTTTGAAGGAATCGTCAACTACGACCAATAATGTGCCTGATTGAAACAGAGGCATAATACCACTTCCCTATTTTAAGTTTACTTATGTCATAGGAATTATTCATGCGTTTTTAATTATCTTATTATCATGGTTCCTTCTAATTTCCATATTTTTAATTATCTTATTATCACGGTTCCTTCCTATCAATTTAGAGAAGGGTAAATGAGCAGATATTGTTAACTTGATCTGATGCTGTTCCTCCGAGATTCCGTTTGAAATCCGAAGTTCTGGGTAGCTGTCATGCGAACTTGGTACTGACTCAACATGAGGACCAAAAAGAGGTCCTTCACTATCAGTATCAGGGATAGATTCCTATTTTTTTACAAATAGATTCTATGTCAGGACTGGAGGCGAGGATTATGCTTATTCTGTCTCTGCTTTATTATAATAGCAACCTTTTTCAAAATAAAACTTCTTTTAACTTTCATCTTAAAAGCGAAAAGCTAACCGTTCCTAAAGTCTCTGGGAACGTAGCAACAAAAACAACCAATCGCAGTTAAAACAGTAGTACATGGCGATAACAAATTAGGCTCCACTTGTGCCTGTAACAGTCCTCTCTCAGCTCTGATCCCCCTTTTTCTTCGCTGCCTCAGTTAAGTTGTTTTTCTCTCTTCTTGTGTATTTGTGATTACAAGGGTGTCTTTATCTGTAAAGTCTTGTACGTACGACAGTAGTGCACAGTGCAGTGCACAGTGCTGAAAATGACCTGGGCGCTGGAGCGTCTTTCTGTTCGTTCGCGACCGCTGTTGATGGTGCGGTCCTTTGCCCACCAGTTGGCACTTGACTCAGACGGTCTTTCCCACCCTACCACGTGACGCGCGATTCCGGTCAGTTTCATCTGACAGGATTGTACTTGAGTTGGGAGCCAAGACCACCAAGAGCCTTTGACTGGAGATTTACGCCCCGTGTTTGGGGTCTGTGCTGCTATCGCCATCCTTTGTCTTTCCCTTATACAGAATTCAACGCCTTGGTTTCAGGGTCGTAATTGCGTGTTCTGCTTGATGCAACCTCTTGGGTCTGTATTATTACACTGACCAATCAGGTCCATTGAGGGAACATGTTCCTAGGCATTAATTTACCCCTTACATGTACCAGCACCAGTTGGAGTGTTCCCAGGGTTCGATCCCTCTTTCTGTGTGGCTCTGCCAATGACAAAGACTTGTCTGTGCCCACAGTCCTCAAATTTGCAGCTACCTGCCTGCCCAAATTCTCCTTCTGAGGGTGTGCTGCACTGGTGGCACCTAGAAAACTATAGCTATACATAAAAGGGTTGCTCTTTCCCATACTTGTTTTCCCTTGGGTAAGAACTCTGCAACTTAGAATGAAAGCCTCAGAGGGGGTGTAAGAGGACCCTTTGGATTGCCTTCCTTGGGATGAAGATTTTTATAGTGCTGTTGATGTCTCTTTCTACCGGGCGGTAGACGAAGCAATGGTTTCCATGGAAGAGCATCTCACCCAGCTTATTGCACATGAGTGCACCAAGAGATCCCAGGCAGCACCTGCCGAGCCAGACCCATCCCCTGCTCTCCCAGACCCAGATTTTACACCTGCTAAGCACCCTAGGGAAGAGGGTGTTGACCTAGACACTTTTGAACGATTGAAATACGCCTTTATGGCAAAGAGCATCCATGAAATTCCCTCGCCAGACCCAGGGCCCCAACAGAAAACTCCAGGACCCCAAACCCCCCAACTCGCAGGATGCCGATCCTTCTGAAGAAGAGGCAGGTCATCCAGACCATGGCAGCCATGCCCCCCACCCAGCCAGGTGCCAGCAGGGACATTACAGTCAGACATGCTGGATTCCGACCAGATTCTTCACCCACAGTCGACAGATTGAGACCCATGCGACAAGGTGGCACAGTACGTGGCCAACCACCTGCGCAAGCTATTAGAGAAAGAAGCACATAGTTAGAGGGTAGAGTAACCCAAACCCCGGACATAGACTGCAAGATGGCCGCATTCTGGGCTAAGTTTATTAAAATTCCAAAAAAGGGGATAGGCCGTTCCTGGCAGGCTTGCCAGGACAAGCTATTGGATGCTGCAGGATCCTTGACCAAGATATTAGACATGGCTGTGGATGCCAAGGCTTTGGGTGCCATGATGTCCCAAGAGGCTCTTTTGGGATGGGTGAAGAGGGCAATTATCTTTTTGGGTAACGCCAACTGCACACTGTCTACAAAGCGCAGATGATCATTGTTGATCAAAGTGGATCTGAAACTTGGGGACCTTGCTGTCTCTGAGGCGGGCAGTAACCCAAGGTAGGCTCTTCTGGGAGCTTTTTATCAAAGAGCACTGGAAGTTTGTGAACACCTTCACCTCCCTAGATAAGGCCCAAACTTCAATAAAGAAAGTGTTTCCCTCCTGGGTTTTCCAGAGGGCCGGCCGTAGAAGGGGCTGCTCTGCAGGCTGCTTTGCTTCCCAACCCTACTCCAGAAGGCAGGGCTCCTGCCGTGGCTATGGTTACTGGGACCAATCCCGCTTCTCAAACGTTTACCCCACCAGGGGTCAGTGGTTCCGTGGCTGAGGTTCCAAAGGACAAGCCAACAACTCCAATGCCGGTAAGTGTACACCCTTCCTTGGGGGTTCAGGTGGGGGGGACGGTTGGCATGTTTCACCTGAGTGTGCTGTGCTCTAATGACAGATGCCTGGGTCCTACAAACAACACAGGGGGTTCCAGATAGGGATATTTGGTACTCCCTGTCAGGTAATTAGACTGCGCCTAATTCAATTCTCGGGTACGAAAATAGCCTTAATATGTGCAGAGGTCCAAGCCCTGTTGGCCAAGTGAGCGATTCAGCGGACGGCCATGCACCCCCATGGTTTCGTAAGCAACATTTTTCTTGTGGACAAAGCCAACGTAGCCAGCGTCCCGTAATAAACCTAAGGGGATTCAATGAATGGATGGTATTCACCTCCTGTGAGATGTCCTTCGGCCGTCCGATTGGATGGTGGAGCTCTACCTCGAGGATGCGTACCTGGTGATACCCATTTTTCCACCACACCCATGTGGTGCCAGCAGGCGTCAGAATTTTAAAGTCTTCCCTTGGGACTGTCCTCCACTCCCCGGTGCTTCACCAAAGTTCTCAAACTGGTGGTGGAACACCTTCGAGTTCGAGGCATCAGACTCATTGTTTATCTGGACAACATGCTCCTCATGGCCCAATGCCCTCTCCAGCTGTCGCTCCACTTGCAGACTCTGATAGACCTCTTAGAAAGTTTGGTTTTGTGATAAACGAATGGAAGTCCCTCCTGGTTCTATTGCAGACAAAGATCTTTTTAGGATTTGCCATAGACTTCACAACGTTTACCCTCAGTTTACCATCCCGAAATATGGCAAAAATCTGCCACGAACTGCAATGCACACTGGCCAAACCACACACGTCCTTGCGCCAGATTGCCTGCCTCAATCCAAGCCATCTTCCAGGTCCCCTAGAATTATTGGGTCCTGCAGAGGCTCAAGGCAACGCATCTCCCCAAGGGCCCTACTTATTCCCAGATGGTCACCCTCACAGATGAGGTGCGAGAGGCAATTTCATGGTGGTTCTAGCACATGGAGGCGTGGAATAGAAAAGCGATCTTCAGTTCGGCCAAGGCCCTCGTCACAGAGTCCGACGCCAGCAGGTCTGAATGGGGCGCTTGTTGTGGCGAGTTCTCAGCAGGAGGGTCATGGTCACCTCAAGAACAATTATTACACATCAACTGTTTGGAGCTCCTAGCAGGCTCCTTCGCGGTCCGATGTTGGAGGAGAGAGAGAGAGTCCAGTCTTTTGTGTTGCTCAAGATGTACAATGTGTCAGCCGTCAGATACACTAATCATCCAAGGTTCTCTGTGATCTGGTGACCAGCTTTTGACAGCATTGTACAGGTCATCATATCCCAGTGACAGCGGAATACCTCCCAGGCCAGGAAAATAAAGTGGCAGACTGACCATTTGCGGGACTCCAGCCTATGGAAACTAGATTCGGAGGTATTGGCACAGCTACAGAGGAGATGGTGGCCCATTCTCATTAGACCTGTTTGCATCCTGGCTGGACCACCAGTTACCTTAGTTCTTCAGCTGGTGACCAGAATGTCTGGCAGCCGCGACTGATGCTTTCCTGCAAGATTGGACCACGGAGCAGGGGTATGCCTTTCCCAGTTTGCCATGATCACTCAAGTATAGGCCCAGATGAGACAGTGGGTGGATGCGGTCATTTCCACCCCGATCTGGAAGTCTCAAGTGTGGCTTCCGGTTCTACTGGAACTTTTGGGATTCTCCAATCCATCTCCCCCAATTTCCTCATCTCCTTCTCAATCCAGGACGGGTTCCCCACCAGCTGGTCCTGGGGGTTCTCTAACCCTGATGGCTTGGCGGATTACAAAGGACTATGGTCAATCCCAGGCCTTTCGCACCAGGCTGAAGAACATCTGTCCAAGGCTGGGCAGACAGTATGGTCAAGAGATACAGGTAAAATTAGGGCCAATGGCCACGTTGGTGTCTGCAACAGGGTTTGGATCCTGTGGTCACTGATGTAGTACAGGCTTTTTTTTTTTGCAGAATTAGCCACAGAGGGTTTGGCTAATTGGTGCATCAACACCTTCAGCTCTGCAATCTCTGCTGATCATATTCCGGTAGACAGAGCTCCAGTGGGAGAACATGCTTTCGTATGTAGACTTCTTCGGGGAATCAGACAATCCCAGCTGCCATCTCCAAGATACTCGGTGCTTTGAGATGTCAACCAGGTTCTCAACCTATTTCTCTTGCAGCCAAACAGGTTCCTGTCTCTTAAAGAGCTCTTCACCAAGCTGGCGATGTTGCTATATCTAGTCTCATGCAGAAAGGTATCCAATTTCCAGGCCCTCGATATAACAGGTATAATTTTTTCCCCTTTTGGAGTGTCCTTCACGGTTTCTAGAAGAACCAAAACCAGAACCATTGAGTATCCAACCTTTCCAGACTCCCCAAAGCACTATGTGATTCAGTGCCTCAAAGCATACGAGCAAATGTCGGAAGAATTCTACCCTTACCCCACAACTTCTGATCGCACTTAAGAAGCTGCATTCTGCAGTCTATTCTCCCACAATTGCACAGTGGGTATGATGGGTCATGCAGGAAGTGGCATTGATCTGACCACGTTTGGGGGCGATTCCGCCAGAGGAGCAATGGCTTCTAAGGCATTCTCCCTTGAGGCGAGATTAAAGGACATTATGTATGCCACCGGTTGGTCCTCAGATTCAACTTTTAAGAGATTTTACTTCAAGCTAGTGCTGGATATGACTCAATTGGTGGTGAGCAAGCTTAGAACCAGCATAATCCTCGCCTCCGGTCCTGACATAGAATGACAATTTTTCCTAACTCTTGTGTAGGAAAGTCTAAATTCTATTTAGAACACAAAGGTGAGGATTATCCCACCCAGGGAGAGGGTTTCTCTCTAACTGGAACCCACCCTAGGGAATAAGCACTACGTATGTATGATGTATACACATGTTGTGTTTATTTTAAAGGATTGTTGACAATGTTCTACATGAAATTACTGTCTATGGGTAATCCTGATGCAATGATTCGGCCTAATCCGTCTCTTTTATTTCTATAACTGGATGGTACTAAACTGGACCAATGAGGAAGTGGCTAAGGTTTAACTTGAGCGAAGAAAGAGGGGGATCAGAGCTGAGAGAGGACGGTTAAAGGCTCAAGTGTAGCCTAATTCGTTATCGCCGTGGACTACTATTTAACTGGGATTGGTTGTTTTTGTTGCTACATTCTCAGAGACTCTTGGGATTGGTCGTTTTTTCCTTTTAAGATGAAAGTTAAAAGAAGTTGTCTTTTGAAAAAGGCTGCTATTATAATAAAGCAAAGGGAGAATACGCATAACACTCTCCTCCATGTCCTTAATAGAATTTAAACTTTCCTACACGAGAGTTAGGAACAATTTGCATTCTTATATACATTTTCAGCTTTCACCTGTCAATCATACCTAATGCTACATTAGGGATTGCCAATGTTTCATATATATTTTGGCCTTGTGCAATAAACAATGCCGCGTTTCTTAAAAAAAAAAAGAATTGCATGTCCTTCCCAAGGGAATCTGTGAGTAAATCTGAAATTTTCGAATGCAACGTGGATTCATTTTTCTGATGGACTTAGTATTGCCAAATATTTTTTATATCAGTGTTGTGCGAAAATGGCACCAGAACTCCAAATGTTATCCACGAGTTTGATATCTTCATTTTTCGTTTGAGAGAGGTGCCTAAAAGCCCAATCTGCTTCGCTATTTTTTTCTAAACTGTCTGGTAGTCATTATAATGGAACTAGAAGGGATTTCCCCTACTCAAGAATTTCTGAAACACTTATCTTCAGGATTATCAGGGGTAATAGTTTGGGTTACATTAAAAATAAATGCAATGTTAGCTTTTATTTTGATATTTTTCTACACAAGGAGCGAAATGTTTTCATGTTCTCCTTGTTTACATAATGGAGTAGGAGCTTTAGAAGAAATGGTGATTCCTGCATTTGTTGGAAGCATTTCCGCTGCTTCAGATGGTCATATGAATATTTGCTCACGTGCATTTTCAATCGTTGGGGTAATTGCAATGAATCCTTGTGGGGAGAACTTAGTGTGAGGGACTGGCTATTTGGATTCATCATCAACTTCTTCTCACTGGAGCAAAGTGAATAACAAAATTGGCATAATTTTCCTGAGAAATACTTTATGCAATCTGTCTTACTGATCTCTCCAATGCGGCCATTTAGCCATCTCTGTATTGTTCAGTGGGTTCGGACCCCGGTTCATTCAAGCCCAGCCCACCTCACCCCATTATAAAGAGTGGACCTAGCCTGTGGGAAGACATTGCAATGGCTTATAACTTCATCCACCAATTAATTAGTATAATGTTACTTTGTAACAAGGGCTTTCTAGAAAATAGTGCCAGAATCTTACAACTTCTGCAACTCGGTCAGAACTAAATTTCCGTGCCTGTCATGGTGCATACACATAACTATTTCTTTAAGATTACACACCATCTACACAAATCAATTTTGAAGTCCAACGCTGCCTGAATCATAATTACAAATACTTTATAAGTGTATCAAAAGTCTGCCAATAATCTCAATTAATATTCAATTCATCCAGCTCATACATTTTGTCCTACAGAGTATCTGGGCAAGGCAAATAGGAATCACAAAAAAATACATCCTCATGTAGTGTTTAATTTAATTGCTGTAAATTAGATCAAATCTTCATTTTTCTTTCAAATTCTTTGTGACAAACTTCTGAAATGGCATTGTTTAGGTTCCGTATTAAACCTATATAGTTCTCTCAGAAAAAGCCTTGGTAAACGTATTTCATTCTTCAGAAATCTGGCTCTATCACTATCAGATTGTAAGAATGCAATAGGGTTACCTGTCAATAAAAGGATGCTGAGAAGGTCTGTTGAGTGCCATTCTAGATTTAAAGTCATTGTGAATGTGGAAACACTGAAGCAACTAAGAGGGCTTTCATTGTTAGATAAGGTTCTGGGATGTATTTGCTTCTGCTCTCATAGATAATGTCAATTACATTAGCATCTTGAGTTTCCTGACAAATTTCCAGAGCCTCCAGCATCGGAACAGGACAGCCTCAACGAGGTAGAGGTTGTCATTGAATGGGCAACTTGGTGTGCTGTATGTGGATCTGACCGATATGCAGCCCCATCTGGTTGTTTTTAATGCATTTGTGAAGTCCATGAATTTCAGAAATGGTACACACCTGCATACCTGTTTGAACAATAGTTCTTATGTTCAATGCAGTTGCAAGGTCTCCTATTCTTGTCTCACGGGGCCAGCTGAACCGATAAATCAGCGAGCAAAGTCTGAATGCCCCCATCCAGTACCCTTTATTTGGGACTGGAGATATGATTCTATGCTGCATGTTCCAGTATCGTCTGCTTTGAAAATTCCCATCTATACTCCCCTTTCTGTGCTCGACTTCTGTAATCTAATTTTTAAAAACTCTTAGCAAAAACAATTAACAGGAAGTGGCCCAATGCCCTTTCAATTATTTCCATTCTAAAAGATTGGTTCTTTTGTACACAATAGTTGTCAGCCTTCTAGAAATTCTTAGAAATCGATAACAAGCTAATGTAAAATGAAGCAGTTAGTGTTCAAAGTAAATATTGTAATATATTCACATATCACACAGCAGAACGTAATAGTATAAACAGAATGTGTGTCACATTAATCCTGCATATTCACTTTTTGATTGCCAAGACATGGAACAACTTCCAGCTCCGTACAGCCCCCTCACTGCAAGTCTTCTGAAGCCATTTTCACTTTACTCTCTGTACAGCATTTCTCGGTGATCCAACTTATCTTGCTGGTCAGTGGTGGTGTCTCTGGGGGATCATGCTGCAAATGCGAGAACAAAGGCTAATGCTTTTCCAGCTCCGGTAGAGAGTACAATATACACTCTGGCAAAGAAGGCCTCTGGTAATGGACCTCTGCCTTTGACAATTGGCTGGAAAGGCGGTTGACCACTTGCCTAAGATGCAGACAGCAGGCATTGAATGCTATTCAGACTAGTCTGAATTTTGTTGGTTTTGTGAGGGTGGCACGAAGATATAGAGACCTGCTGGTTTAATTGATTATGCATGGAGTTTAATTTTGCAGTTCCTGTAACTCAAAGAAAACACCTGTAAAACACCTGTATTTTATGGTAAAAGTAACGTATTTTCAGCAAAGGAATATTCTTTTTGGATTCATGTCACTAATCACCTAAGTGTTCAGAAAGGAGTTTGTGTGGGGATGGCACAGCCGAAGATGTAGGCGTAAAAATATGGCCATATTGGGATGGCAGCCTCATACAGGGGTGGTCGGTTCTGTTGCAGGAGCTGATTTTTTCCCCCGAGCATCTCAAAATCAAAACTTATCCCCCAACCACAAAGATGGTGTTTACTGGAGGCAATGATCGACCCTTCTCCGAGTAAGACGTTTACATAAGTGAAAAGGGTTCGAAACATAAAGGAGATGATTCTGATGTTTGCACTACAGAAGTGTATTTAGGTGGCATAGTTTACCTATTTGATCCTACTTATGACTTGCTGTATTCTGTTGGTGTCTTAGGGGCGACTGTGCAGTTGCTTTAAGGACTTTATGGTCTCCACACCTAGGGAAGCTGAATGCCATTGCCCTCTTAGATTTGAGGTCAATTGTTTCCAAAGATCCATCTTGCTAAAAGCGGGACAGAAATGTACTTTTCTTTCTTAGATTGTCAGGTTCAGCTGGTGACAGATGAAGCATTAACTGTAGCAGGAACAAAAATGTAGGGTACCCGATTGAGCGGCTTTTGGGCAGGAACATAGAGAACTTCATATCAGTTTGCTGGAGCTGACGTCAATCAAGCTTTTCTTACCAGAGGGCTAAACAGACTGCGTTCGGTATTTACAGGTATTAGCTTTCTAATCTACAACATCAAGAAGTGGGAGTAGGTGGGGGTTAGGTTGCTTTAGGGTGGGGGCTGTTCTAGCACATTTCTCCCTTGCATTTGTTCCCGCTTCACTTCTCTCTCCGCAAGGTGTGATGGGACTAGTTGTATGTGGTCTATGATCAGTCAGCTGTGTCTGCAGTGCTTCTAATTGTGGTGCAGGGTGTAGTTGCTACCAAAGTGCCAGAGGTCATGAAGATCATGCAGTATGCATGGCCTCCCGCTTGTCCGCGGTATTTGGGCTTTGCCTAGATCAAAGGGTGATGTGGCTTAGAGGGTTCACCTGCTGCTTAATACGTGCCTACGAGAAGTGGCCCCTTCTCCAATGCGGACACGTGCTAGAGACCTGAGTATCCAGTTTGCCTTCTAGGAATGCACAACAGTCTTGAAGAGTTTGGATGGTCAATACAGCTCCATATTCGCAACATCCCTCTTCAACCCACAACCTCTACTGACTAATCTTCTAGCAATCTGATAATACTAGAAGTCTAGATATCATCTAGAGCATTGCCACACAGCATCTCACAACCTCACAAACACACATACCTGCATATCCCTACCACAACATGATGCAGTCAACATTCCTAAACATTGAACAAACAGAACATAAAGTTCCAGAGGTGTGTTGACTACCACAAGGCACAGGGGAACATAGACCAGGGAATGAATGTGATGTGTCAGGCACAATCAAAAACAATGAGTAGGCTGTGACTCTTGGCGACTTGAGTTTTGTACATAAGATAGTGATTCCACCATCATCGCAGAGAATCCAAAGATCACCGGCTGCACTGCTGCAAGTGTTTATTAGAGAATCGCATATCAAGATGACCCATGGGCAGACAAAACATACACTGTATAAAGCATTTACACAAATAATAATTTAATACAGCAACAGTTGACACATAAGAAACACCACATAAAATGTAACCACTGTTATCATCATAAAGCCAATCCTGTTTGAGAAGTTAATGTTAACATGCTAATTTTTAGGCACATTTTACACATTTATATTTTCCTGTATGATTCTTAGGTGCAAGAGATGGGTGGGACAAGGAGTGTCTAAGGAGCAGTGTTCTCATTTGTTGTCTTGGTTATGTTTATCTTGTCCTGGTATGTTTTTTACATCCGCTCTAATCTGTTACTACGTTTGTAACTCAGATGTTGGTATCAGTAGGAAGTGGCAATATATAAATAGGATTGGACGTGGTATAAAACAAAGACATTTACTGAGAAACAGAAGAGACAATGTATTGCAAATGGTCTGGCTGTGAGATCGATCTCCCTTTTCCGTGCAAGAGGCACCTCACTATGCAGTATTTTAAGGCAGACTTGTTAGGGAGCTAGCTAGCAGTTTCTAAAGAGACGCCCATCTCTATCTACAGGACACAGGCTTCCTCTCAGACTTTGCAGTTTGGGGATAACGATGGTGAGGGAAAAGCCAGTTAACAGCACCGCAAGACTCTGAAAATCCCCCCACATTCTGCCATACACTACCCATAACCTGCCACACCATCTCTACCCACCAAGCTTTAGCTAAGATGTGGTAAGACCTTAGGGTAAGCAACCGTGAAATGGTATCAGCTCTTTACTTGTTGATACAATGATACTTAATCCTGTTGAAATAGATCTTCGAAGGCACTGGCAGTAACATCTCTAAAACTACAATAATGAAGAGTCAACTATCAGCCAGGTTACCCAGTCAATAAGGTAAATAAATTATATCCAGTTGTATTTGTATTTCTGACATTTTTGTAAAGTGAGTTAAGGTCTCAGCTAAGATGGGTGTGGTATTTAAACAAGGTATGAGCATTTATAATCAAGTAATATTTTAGAAGTCGAAAAAGTATCCAACCTGAATGCTGGTTATTGTTCTGCTACACTGAGTCCATAAAGTGCTCCACTGATGCAGATAGCTACCCGTCATTGGGCCGGATCTAACAGCATTGTGGCAGGAGTGTCTGAGTATAGAGCAACATCCTCTCAGTGCAGTTGTAGATAGTACGTCAGACTATGGCTCTGGCTTGTTATTGAGTTCTGCAGTTCCTTTTCCTGTCCTAAAATGTAATTCCGCATGGTGAATTACATGCAAGAAGAACTTGAAAGCAAGGATTCCGAAATCTTCTGTGGACTGTCGGGAGCATTTAAATAGGTCACTCGTGAGTGTCCAGAAGCCAATGTGTAGCGAGACGCAAGATGGAAATGACACTTCTGTGTTGCAGGGTTTGGGTGAACTCGTTTTATGCTTTCACTAGGCAGAAGGAAGAAAGAGCTGCTGATGTCAAGGACATGACCTGCAGGTTTATGAGGAGATCCAAGGTTATTCTGTAGACCCCAAGGTTGAAACACTAAGAGCTCACAACTACGCTGATTTTGGCGACCAATGATAGCAAAGAATCGAATGGATCACAAAGTGCATGTACAGTTAAGAAGGTCCAGTGTTTGTTTCAGTTCTTCCTAAAAGGAAGGATATAATTCAGTTGAACCTCATGTCTTTAGCTGAATATGTCTGCTGGCTCGCAAAATGAAGACAACGGTGCAAACAAGACCATGAATATGATGATGAAATGAAGACTCTGTCCTCCAACAGAGAGGGATATTGGATTGTGTGCCACTCCATATATAGCACCCGTGTGTGGGAATGCAGGATGTTACTTGACTCCATGTAAGCTCTGTCCAAACAATACTGCAATAGACAGCATTGAGGAACCCATACTGTTCACATCTCCAAGAGGGGTTTGCATCCGACCAGGTGGTCTGCACCTTCGGCAACATGGATGCGCATCTATGGAACACTCCGGAAGTCACCATGTGGTGCAAATTAAGATTACGTCACAGGCATCTGAACCAGGAAGCCATGTAATGGAGCTGCATGAACATAACAATTCTCCACAACTGTTATTTCTTGCAGAAGCAGAAACATCTCCATGTACCTTGTGTGCCTTTCACTGAATTTCTTCTTGGATTTTCTTGGGTCATATTTTGAGGGAGAAGAAAAGGCTGTTTTGTGTATATGATTTGGGAAGGAGTTCAGGTTGGTTACAAAAATGCAGGGTTTTTGGACTGGGTTGCTGTCGTTCGACATGTTCTTTTAGTTTTTGGCATTATTCTTGTTTCTGCGATGTTTCCAATTAGGGAGTTTCGGGACGTACAGAAAGTCTATACCCAGAAGCCATTAAACCAGTTTCTGTTTTTTGGCACCTACACATCTCCCAGCTGAGACACAAGCTCAACCAGGAGTACCAAACAGAATGTAAATTCAGTTTGAAACAAGTCTGTGGAAATGCAAGGAGAGGGATTTGCATAAAAAACATCAACCCACTTG
The DNA here is from genome assembly GCF_964263255.1 of Lissotriton vulgaris. Lineage (NCBI taxonomy): Eukaryota > Metazoa > Chordata > Amphibia > Caudata > Salamandridae > Lissotriton > Lissotriton vulgaris. The sequence continues at coordinate 1,683,658,279 of NC_141693.1, read as the reverse complement.
AATACCCCATTGGTCATGGGAAGGCAGACGAAGGTGAAGTGGAAGGTGGAAGGTGCAAGGCACCCGCAAGACCACACCAAGATCAGGCCGCCCCTTCACACTAGATGGCTGAGCACGGCCACTGACCCGAGAGACCAAATGCCAGTGGTAACTTTGAAGGAGATAAAAACATTTATGGCTAAACTCTGTCACACAGAGTGTCCTGGATACGAATATCCCAAGTAGTACACACATCTTGCTTGTAAGCCAGTAAGGTGAGAAGGACCCCATTGCACAGAAAAAACAACATTAATCTAATTTTGTATACGCAAAAAACACTCTTGAGAGATTCTGCAGCACGTGGTAAAATATTTTCTGGTCAGATGAAGCTGAAATGAACTACCTGCCCTTAATGTAAAGCATACGTTTGGCACAACTGCAACACGGCACATCATCCCATGAAGAGTCTGAACTGTGAAACATGTTTATGGCAGGCAGCATCACACGACAGGGATGTCCCTGCTCGTCACGGCTAGTATAATTTGCAGTATCAACTGGAATATAAATAACAGTAGCAAAGTATAGAAGTTATTTAGGCAAACCTGTCACACGCTGCGAGAAAGCAGAAACTAGTGAGGAGCTCACTTTCAGCATGGCAATGACTCTAAGCACACAGTCAAAGATAAGCTGGTGAATGGTAAGGAGAAAAAAGGTAAGTCATGTGTTGACCTCACTTATAAATCTGCCTGAAATCCACCTGCAGATCTGCAGCATGGCTCGACAAGTACCTCATTCTGCTACTGTGATCTCCAAAATAACCCTTTTTAGACTCTTCCCTCCTCTCTAACTTCTTGGACCACTTCAAGCCTAATGTTAATACTATGATCTCTCAAACAACCCTTCGAAATTCTTCCCTCACCTATCCCTCCTTTGACTCATCCCAAACCTCATCAAGAGCTTCAACGCCTTGTAAGGGTTAGTAAGCACTATATAAATACAATCACTGTCCATCAACATTTCCTAAGGAAACAGACTGAATTTGACTCGTTTTTAAAGAAAATGGCCAAATATTGGCAAAACCAGACACCAAACAACCTGGAGGCATTTGGCATGTTCGTTGGAGGACGTTGAACGGACCACTACAGCAAATATTAATTTACACCAAAAACCAAATGTTGTAAAATAACTTCTGGAGTAACGAAACTGTTCATGTAAAAAGACTGTTGCAGCTTTCTGGTATTTAAGCAGCCACCCTGTCTTAAGATTGTTTGATAAACGGTGCTGTCAGGGGGATTGGAAAGGGGCTGCTGCGTTTGTTGATTTCTTACATTAAACTTGCAGAGCTGGGGGTGCGTCGGGTGCAGAAAACCGAGAACCTCCTGCTTTGAGGCGGGCGGTACAGTAAAATCACCGAGAACGACTAGGTCATGAATTACCACGTACAGCCCGAAGGAATGCTGCGATCAGGTGCGCACAGCAGCATGCTGATGTCTGTTGCTCATGGGAAGAATTATAGATCAAACTGTGGATTTTTTTCACGGCGTTGGCGAACTAAGGGCCAGATGTAGGTAGCCAAATACCGGTCGGTAACGGCCGATTTCGGCCGTTACCGACCGGTATTTGGCTTTTGAGATGTAGGTGGGTCAGAATTTACCACTTCGGTATTTTACAGAATCGGTAAATATACCGATTCTGTAAATCCATATGTAGGTGGCACAGTTTGCAGTGCCACAGGCCCGTAGGATTTCTTATTTTACCACCCAATCCTATTGGGTGGTAAAATAAGAAATCCTACGGGCCTGTGGCACTGCAAACTGTGCCACCTACATATGGATTTACATCTGTGCATGTACACCTATGCCATGTGACACACAGACATGCCCTTAGGGCATGTATGTTTGCCACATGGCACACAAGCCTGCATTTGGGGTGCTACAGGGTGCCAAAGTGACACCCCGTTCCCCCTGCCAGGATTCGGTATTTACTGATTCTGTAAATACCGAATCTGTATTTCACATTGATTCCTATGGGCTTCAAGGCCCGTAGGAATCAATGGGAAATACAGATTCGGTATTTACAGAATCGGTAAATATCGACTCTTACAGAATCGGTAATTTTTTACATACATCTGCCTCCTTCCAATTTAGCGACTCTTAAATACCGATTCGGTATGAGTCGGTATTTAAGAGTCGGTAAATCGGAATTACCTACATCTGGCCTTAAATGACAAAACCACCGCTGACAACAGATGTGAGATGGACATCACTCCGACACTGTGTCAAAGGTAATGACGGCCTAGGCGTTTCTCCAGCTGAAGGGGTGGGAAGAGGGTTGATTGAAGATGAAAAATATGCCACAAAAAGCCGCTCCCACCAAAATAAACCGGAAAGGGAAGAGACGCACAAATGGCATTTCGATTAATAATAATAAAAATGATCACAGTGGGATATTGTAGCTGTGAGGGCTCAACCCAAGGCACGCTGCTCCAGTTATGGCTGGGAGGGCGTTTACCAGAAAGCAGTATTTAAGCCTTCACATACACATACTTCGAGACCAGCCGCTTTTAGCATTTCAACCCCGTAGATTAAAAAATACAAAGAGAGTGATTGCACTGGGATTACGGCCCTGCCTGCGCAGGCCGTCGTATTCTGAGGCGGTATTCTCCTTTTCACCACTGTGCGTCGCAGTTGGCCCATTATCCACTGTCCGTCTCCATTAAAAGAGACGCAGATGACAATCTTTTCTATCAGAAAACGTGGCGTACTTTGCTCTCTGGCGAGACGAGGGCAGTGACCTCACCAGCAACCAGCGATTCACAGAAAGAAGAGTTACATCGTCAAGCGCACAAAAAGACACGACACCATAAGAATACAGAGGTGTCCGTAATAACATCATTAAAAAAATAATCTTTTTGGTATTTCGTAAAACACTAACATATCGGCTTAAGAGCGCCGTGACAGGTGGCAGTTTGTGCGGGAGTCTTTCAGAGGAGCACCGCTGAGCGGACGTGCAGGGCTGCGCGCGCGCGTGGAGTCGGCTGCAAGGGCAGCTTGTAACACGGTCCACACACTCTGTCTTACCAAGCACACCGATGCCCCTACATGCACTTTTGTGGGCACTTCTTTCATTGATAGTGCATTTTGCAAGGCAAAGTTATTAACTAATGGTGTCACCGGCACAAGAAAATGATGGCAGAAAAAGAGCAAAATATACTTTGCATCATATAGTACACACTGCGATTTGAAAATGACCTGCCATTGCAAAAACATTAACTATAATTGTGTGCTCTTGCACGCTAAGATTCAGAAGCGCTACATTTGCACAATGCTAGTGCAATATAGAAGGGGCCTGGAATAGACTACCTCTGACCCGAGTCCTAAGGTTGTTTTAGTGCCCGCACCTAGTGCCAAGACAACGGAGTGCGAGTACGGTGGTCAGCGGGTGCCAACTAACAGCAGTGAAGCGCCAGGTCAGAGCACACACTACTGCTTTGTGCTCCCATGCGATCATGCCCCGACAGAAGCAGGTATATATAGATAGTGCTTCGTGAATTTGGAAGATGTGCAAAACGTTTTTATGTTATTGACATAAAACCAATAATTCGTGCTAGTTGAACGATTCCAATCCATGCTCTTGGCATGTGACGTGTGTCCAGGCTAGTATGCTGGCGTCAGCTCTGCACTCCTGGGACAGGGCTGTGACACTCCTCAAGTCACAGCCATCACAGGAAGCAAACCACACATCATGGGCTGGTGATCTCAAGCCCCACCCCTGGGCCTGCTCACAGCCGCTCAGTTGTCACAGGTCTGGCGGCAGCAGTCTCTGCACTCTGTATCTTCTTACTCTGCTGATGTTGTCTCTCTTCTTGTTGATGAAGCCAGGGATATGAAACATCAAGAACCACTGACTTTGCATTCTTTATGTCAGCGCTCAGTGTGGTGGAATAGAGTCCCTGATGCTCAGTTCTCCTGAGTTACTCTTTCTTACAGTGATGCTAACGAGTGCCGCGTTACATTTAGAGTCCATGACACCGTCGCCTGGAGGTCACCAGCCTCCTGGGAGACAGCAGCGTGTATGTTCTTGTGACACATGGCTGAATGGTGCTGTTGCACTAGCCTGCTGTGCTATCTTCCGAGGATGGTGCTCCTCTAAGCAAGATTGCGTTGCGATCCTGCTACCACTCACCACAGATGGCGATCCTGCTACCACTCACCACCTCCTTGTTTGTGGCTGCTCCTTCCTTCTTCGTCTACCAAGCGGCGCATGCCTACAGTAAGTGGTCAGTAGAGCAGTGCCCAGCAAGTCCTCTTAACTCCATCACTTCACCTGCTCTCTGCTGGAACTCATCAGTACAGTGTCTGCAATTGGCAGACTAAAGCATTAGGAGAATCCAATGGTAAGGATTATCAGTGCTGTGCTGTTTTCCCTAGGCGGAGCAACACCCAGAGGGAGCGGTGGCTGGACATTGCTTTCAAGAACTAGAAAGTCCTGAAAGAACTTATACAGTGAATATAAATGAGGACATGGCCCATTAAAATGTAAGAGTCTGAAGGATAAAGATATTACAGAGTTTTTTTAGGAAGAGGAACATTGAGTAGTGTCCCTAGACGCCTAGAAGGGTGGTAGGCTATTGGTAACTGATATCAAGAATTGTCCAGGGTAAATATTTCGTTTAGGAAAGTGACTCCCATCTGCTGAAACCAAAATGCTATTAGCCATTGATTCCTGGGATATAAAACGATGCTGACAAGGCCACTGACAAGACATGAACTATGCATACATTTGGCTTTGCAATCATACTCCATTGAATCACATGTGCCGGGAGGTGTTTATCCCGGAACCTCCACAATTCTCTCCCCATGTGGTTAATTAAAAAAATGCTGCACATAGAAGCACACAGAATGGGAAGGCTCCCGCAGAGGCCTCCATAGTTATGTTTGCGCCATCACTGTTCACTAGGGCTATCGCCCTCGGTGAGGGTCTTGAAGTCCATGGAGAGCGATTGCTCTTCAGGCAGCGGTGGGCGTTTCCACTCATCGCGTGTCACAATGTATCCAATGGTGACGCCGAAAGCCAACAGAAGTAGCCCCAGTGCATTAGCTAAGACACCCTCCACCGGAAGCTGGGAGTAGCTGTTTCTACAAGAGAAGAACACATTGATTAACAAAGCTTTAAAAAAAAAAAATATTATGAACTTTATTGAGAATAAAACACATTACATATTAAGCATTCAATTACTTTGTGTAAGCAGGGACACAAATTTAAACATTTGAATGATATCAAAGTGTGCAGAACGTAAGGTAGCCCAACCATGAACTGGGCACAGAAGTGACATAGAATTGGCTTATACATTAGTTGCATCATCGCATCTAAACTATGTCGACGGCAGTCATCATTAATCTATTCGTTTTCAGCTACAGGGTCTGGGGGGTGGTCAGAGGATTTGTCAGCCTTGTTTATCTGTTGGAGATAGGCTACCGGTGGGGGGCAGGAGGTGGGCGAGGGCAGATGTCATGTGGCCTGCCAGCTAGGGGAAATCAATTTCAGTACTCACTCAGGTGAGACTGGCAGTGTGCCGTATCCGCCAGCCAGTTTTTTTAGGTCCAGCCTAGAGCAGCACATGCGCTGCTGCTCGACTTCTAGTAAGGGGCTTTTCAAAGTGCTACCCACAAGCTTTCCGTGGCCTAAAGCTTGCGCGCATGTGCGCGTGAACGCGCACAGCCGCCATCTGCCTTTCTTATCTCATTAAGCCTTGTTCTAATGGCTCCTCTGCTCGCTCCCCCCTCCCTTCTCCCCATCCCCCTCCTTGTCAGCTTTGATGTTCTCAGTGAGCCATGTTACTTTTACGGCCAATGCTTGTTTTAGTGGCCCTCACTCATGAGGCAACATATACTTTATAGATTTCAAACATTTTTCAGTTTACCTGATTACATCCACTAGATGGCGCAAGATGTTGCGCTGTCTCCCTAAAGATCATATTTAACATTTTGAAACAAGTTCTCCACCTCTAGACAAATGAAAGAAATATATGGGCTGGGGTGATTCAGCACCCCATAAATGCTGGAGAGGAGTGGGAGATCAGCTGGAAAATGAACAATTGAGAAGCAATCAAAGGCGTTGTTAAGTCTCGCCTACGCAGCGAGTTCCCTATTTTTAAGCTCAACCATGTTTACAGTGATTTTCAGTTTCCTGCTTGAAATCTGAAAAGTAAACACACTTTTGATAGCAATTGGGAAAAATTGAATTCAATATGAAAGCATCAAGATAGCTTTAGAAAACAGTTTCCTTTATTTTTTGTTATCTTACGTCTTTTCCTAAAATGCCACCATTGGCAATAACTTAGCACTTGGATTCTAAGAGGAGAGCCATAGGTGTTACCATTGCTCTTGTTTAATTTTTTTTTAAATTCTGCTTTGGGACTTCAAACACTTGATGGCCAACCTACTTACATAGTTACCAACAGTATTCAGCAGTCTTGAGAAAGGACTGACATTTTTGGTGCCTACAAGGGAGCTCCAGTAAGTGTGACTCTAAGTTAGTGGGAGGGCGAGTACTTGCGGTTCACAGGGAGAAAACAAATCCTGCATGATTTTGTGCTGCTAATTGTATCTTATTCTTTGCAGGCTCTTTCAATGAAGCTCTCACTCTTGGATCACTAAATATTCACCTTCCTTAATCCAGTTTTCGTCTTGCATACCAAGAATACTTGCTTCCTCATAGTCAAACAGTCTGAGCAATTCTGTGTACAAAGGCAGAACCCGAGAGCACACAATGTCTAAACCTAAGGGATGCACAACAGGATGATGGTGCCTAAAGCTGCAGGATATATATTTTCAGACGGCAGTGTTTCTAGGTCAGGCTCTATTTCCTGTGTAGAAAAGACTGTACCAATATAAGGTATTTTTCGGCGTGAATTAAGCAGTAGCTTTATTTCTTCATTGCACCATAAAAGATAGAAAACAAATAAAAGCAATCCAAATGCAAAATCTTTCATTAAAATCCATAAGTAAAATGAGTTTATTATCCTTCTCCATATTCGTTAAAACGTTAAGAATGTTAAAAGGTCTTTAAAAATTAGATTGACACAACTTCACACAGTGATTGTCCACATGTGATTGGTGATGTGTGGGTAGTAACACTCAAATAGGTGATTTAAAAGTAAATATCCCATGCATACCCAAACACGCAATATAAATATTATTTTTCGAAAAATTAATGATAAAATATTGGGACCAAGCCCTTTATCTTTTGGAATTAAAGTGTGTGTGCCTCTTTAAAATTGTTATTGCTATTTGTAGCCGTAAGTGTTGCGGTTAACTGAAGCAGATTAGATGGACTTCTTCCTAAAACACCATATTGCTAACAAATATTTTGACACTGCAAATACAATATGCTGGCTAGGGTCAGTTTGGAACATTCTCAAGGTCTCCATATGCCATTTTGACCTAGCCAATCGATACCTTAGGCAAAAGAACATAACGTGCCCCAGTTTCAGTAGACCTACCACAGGTCAGGCATACATGATCATGCCCATTAGAACAAGCTTTGGCATAGCCAATAGGTCTTGTCTTTGGGACCTTATAAGTGCTTAGCCATGCAACAGTTGATGATGTTTCACCAAGCATATTGTGCTGCATAACGAAACACTTATAAGGTCCCAAAGGCGAGACCTATTGGCTGTGCCAATGCTTGTTTACATATGGTGCCGGCTTGCGGCCCCAGTGAATCACCACCCTGCATCTGGCTAGCGCAAGGAGCATCGCAACCAGTCTACGGTCAGTGTCGGGGATGTTCTTGACAGGTCCCAGAAGGCATGTAAGCGGATCAGGTATTAGGGTGTTAGAGGTGATGGCGCTGATAGTTCTGTAAACATCTTGCCAGAAGCACAAGTTACTACTTGTGTAACGATATATCTGTAAGAGACATTAGGTAGTGATAGATTCCTTACCTTAGATAATATCCCCAGGCGTCAGACTGGATCCGGAAATTTTTGCGTAGCAATACCCCTGCGCGTCGGTAGGCGTCATCCGCGGCTCCGCGTCCGTCGTCGGCGTAGTTAGCGCCAGAATGACGTCGTCGGAGTACTTAGACACCGCCCATGCGCGCTGACGTCAGTTCTGATACACAGCTTTTCCGCGCCAGATACGCAGAGCCATGATAGAACCAACACTGGTGCCAAGAAACTAGGACCCTGAAAGGGGAAGACCTTAACCCTAGATATCGGTTCACAGAACGGGGAGGATGGGTGGGTCGGTAAGGAATCTATCACTAACTAATGTCTCTTACAGATATATTGTTACACAAGTAGTAACTTGTGCATCTGAAAGAGACACATTAGTGATAGATTCCTTACCTTAGAATAGATACCCCAGCAATACCAACCCCGGTGGTGGGTCTGCGAACCAATAATCACACCAGAAAGTCCTGGAGGACGGAACGGCCAAAGAAGCCATCCCTCCGGACTTGGCTGTCCAGGTAGTAGTGTCTTGCAAAGGTGTGCAGCGAGGCCCACATAGCTGCCTGGCAAATGTCCTGCAAGGGCACTCCCCGGCCCAGGGCAGTTGTAGTCGCCGTGGCCCGAGTAGAATGAGCCCACAATCCAACCGGGGGCTCCTTTTTAGCCAAGGAGTAGCATGCCTGGATACACAAGATGATCCACCGCGAGAAGGTCCGCTTGTGTACCGCCTTTCCCTTCTTCGCGCCCACGTAACCAACAAAGAGTTGGTCATCCACCCGGAACTGGCGTGTGCGATCCAGATAATAAGAGAGCGCACGTTTTGGGTCCAGACGGTGGAGCCTCTCTTCCTCTTTCGAGGGATGCGGAGGTGGAAAGAAGGTGGGCAAGGTAATGGACTGCCCGATATGGAAGGCCGTGACAACCTTGGGCAGGAAAGAGGGTCTCGTCCGCAACACTACCTTGTCCGGATGGACAGAGAGGAAAGGAGGTGTAGAAGAAAGAGCCTGGAGCTCACTCACTCTCCTGGCAGAGGTGATGGCCACCAGGAAAGCAGTCTTAAAAGTAAGAAGACGGAGAGGACAGTTATGGAGCGGCTCAAAGGGAGCACACATTAGATAAGTAAGGACAATATTCAAGTCCCACTGGGGCATCACGAAGGGAACAGGAGGGAACATATGAGTGATGCCGTTCAAGAATCTGTTGACAATGGGGGACTTGAACAAGAAGGCTGAACAGGTAGCCTCAGGAAGGCGGAAAGGGCAGAAAGGTAGCCCTTGAGAGTGCTCAGAGCAGGCCCTGCTGGGCAAGAGAAAGAAGGAAGAGGAGAACCTCAGAGAGAGGGGCAGAGAGAGGATCCACAGCCTTTGCTGTGCACCATGCCATAAATCTGTTCCACCTGCAGGCGTATACCGACTTTGTGGAGGGACGCCTGGCTGCCAGAATGGCATCACAGACTTCGGGAGGCAAGTCAAATGGCCTCAACTGCCGCCGCTCAATCTCCAAGCTTGTAGGTGGAGACTGGACAGGTTCGGGTGCAGAACCGTCCCCTGCTGCTGCGACAGAAGGTCCTCCCGAAGAGGCAGATGAATCGGGGATCGACTGACATGCTGAGTAGCTCGGGATACCAGTATATTCGTGCCCAGTCCGGAGCCACAGGAATAACCTGGGCCCGGTCGCGCCTGATCTTCTTCAGCACTCTGGGCAGAAGTGGTATAGGCGGAAAGGCGTACAATAGACTGCAACTCCACTTGCGACGAAAAGCGTCTCCGAACGAGTGCCGCCTTGGAAATTCCAATGCGCAGAACTGATGACATTGCGCGTTCTCTTCTGTGGCGAATAGATCTAACCAAGGCTCTCCCCATTGCTGAAAGAGGCCTTGCGCCACGTCCGAGTTCAGACGCCATTCGTGATCCATCATGCACCGACGGCTGAGTTCGTCCGCCCTGGCATTCAGAGAACCTGCCAGGTGTTGAACCACCAGGGTCACGCCCTGATGTTCCAGCCACTGCCAGAGGCGGAGAGCCTCCTGGCATAGGGTCCACGACCCCACCCCGCCCTGTTTGTTGCAGTACCACATGGCGGTGGTGTTGTCCGTGAACACCTGCACTACACTCCCCCGGACAGTCCTTCAGTGCTAGTCGGATCACCCGCAGCTTCAAAAGGTTGATATGGAGCCGGGACTCCGCCGGAGACCAGAGGCCTCTAATCTCCGCCTCTCCCATGTGGCCTCCCCAGCCCTGGAGGGACGTGTCCGTCACAACCACGTGCTCCGGGTGGGGTAGGGAGAGGGATCTGCCACTGACCCAATCGTGGTCCGTGAGCCACCACTGCAACTGTCTCGCAGTGCCCTCCGAGATCAAGACATGATCGGACAAGTTGCCCTGATGCTGGGCCCACTGAAACTTCAGGTCCCACTGCAGAGCCCGCATCCGCCACCGGGCGTGATGCACCAGAAGGATGCAGGAGGTCATCAGCCCCAGAAGCCGCAGCGTCAACCTGACCGAGACTCGTTATAAAGGCTGGAAGATCGGAATCAGAGCCTGAATATCCCGAACCCGCTGTTCGGGAGGATAAACCCGAAACCGTGCCGAGTCTAGAACCGCTCCGATGAAGAGGAGCTTCTGAGAGGGACACAGGTGCGGCTAAGGCACGTTGATGGAGAACCCCAGCAAGTGCAGGAGGTCGGCCGTAGTCTGGAGGTGGCTTGACGACTGTCTGGGGCGAGCCCGCCTTCAACAACCAGTCGTCGAGGTAGGGGAAGACTGACACCCCTAACCTGCGCAGATGAGCTGCAACCACTGCCATCACCTTCGTGAACTTCCGTGGGGCGCTGGTAAGGCCGAAGGGGAGCACGGTAAACTGAAAGTGCTCGTGGCCTACCATGAACCGCAGGTAACACCGGTGGGCCGGCAGGACGGGGAGATGAAAATAAGCGTCCTGCAAGTCCAACGCTACTAGCCAGTCTCCAGAGTCCAGGGCAGCTAAGACCTGAGCCAAAGTCAGCATCTTGAACTTCTCCTTCCGGAGGAAGCCGTTGACGTTCCGTAGGTCCAAAATAGGGCGTAGGCCCCCTTTGCCCTTCTTGGGTACCAGAAAGTAGTGGGAGTAACAACCACACCCTACTTCTGGCCCACCCAGGAATGCGCTCGATGGCCCCCTTGGCCAAGAGGGCCGTGACTTCCTCTTGCAGAAGTTGCAAGTGATCCCCCGACATGCGGTGGAATTGCGTTGGCATGGCTGGAGGGGTCGCCTCGAAGGGGAGGGAGTAGCCCCTTCGGACGATCTGCAGCACACACCTGTCCGATGTGACAGTGCGCCAGTGGGAGAGGTGATGGCGAACCCTGCCCCCCACTGGCGTCACATGGGCCTGAAAACTCGGACTAGGAAGGTTTTGAGGCAGGTGCTGGGGAGGGAGATTTGGACTGGCCTCGCCGTTGTCCCAAATCGCCGCCACGGCAGTTTCCACTGCCGCCACCGCGCTGTTGAACATTCTGCGGTGCGTGGCTGGCAGCACGTGTGGGGGCGCCCCTTCCGTGGCCACGAAAGGAGCGAAAGGCACCCGTTTGCTGGCGTGTGGCCGAGAGGCCCAAGGACTTGGCCGTAGCCCTGGAGTCCTTAAAACGCTCAAGCGCATGGTCTGCCTTGTCGCCAAAAAGACGACGGCCATCGAACGGCATGTCCAGAAGTGTGGCCTGAACATCGGCCGAAAAGTTGGCAGACCTCAACCAGGCGTGGCGTCAAACCGCCACCGTCGTTGCCATCGCCCTGCCCAGTGAGTCCGTGGTATCCAGCCCACACCGGATGGAATATCGCGCTGCATCTCGGCCCTTCACAAGGGCTTGAGCGAGTTTAGCCCGGACCTCCTCTGGACATTGTGGCAGCACGTCCACGACCGTGTCCCACAGGGTGTGGGTGTAGCGGCCCAAGAGACACGCGGTATTGACAGACCGCAGCCCCAAACTCAGGGACAAGAACACTTTCTTCCCAAATTGTTCATATCTCTTGGTTTCCCGATCGAGCGGAGCCGTCAGGAATGCGGTCTGGGAAGTAGAGGCCTGGATAACCAGGCTCTCGGGGGTAGGGTGGGTGGACAAAAAGCAAGGGTCGCCCGAGGCCGGGCGGTAGCGTCTGGCCACGTTCCTATCCCCGGGTGGCCTGTGGCGGGCTTGGACCAAGTGCCCACAAGAACGTCACACAAGGCCTCATTGAACGGCAGTAGAGGCTCACTGGAGCTTGCCTGCTGTTTGAGTACCTCAGTGAGGAGGTTAGTCCTCACGGCCGCGACGGGAAGCTCAAGGTTTAAGGCCTTGGCCGCCCTCATCAACACTACACTATAAGCAGCCCCCTCCTCCGAAGCCACAGTGGGAGGGGAGACAAATCCAGTGTCTGGCGAAGTGTCAATACCTCTGGCCTCCCCAAGCTCATATGTCCAGTCCTCTTGAGACTGGCACTCCAGTGCCAGAGGGTCCTCAGACCCCTCCCAGTCACCCTCGTCACCCGTCTCCTGTAAAACAGGTGCAACAGACGGGGCCTCCTCATGGAAATAAAAATCTGCAAAGGACGTCGGAAGCGGCGCCCAGCGGCGCCGTTCCAGCGCCAGAGTCGGACCGAAGGGAACATTGGGACGGCGTCCACAGTGGGTGCTGGGGGCAACAACAGCAGGGCCAGTGAGGGCGTGAGGTCGACCAGCGACGACCCGGATCCGGAAGCGGATCCGTTGAGGTCCTGCGGCGCCGGGACCGAAGTCGCCGGCGGCGTCGGGGCCGAAGCACCCGACCCGCTAGGGCCTCCAGTTGGGGCCGTCGGGCCCGCAGTCGCCGCAGAACCCGACTGAGGGGGGAGGGACCTCATGGCCATGGGGTACCGCTCGATCTCCTGCGGCGACGCGCCGTGCCAAGGACCCGAAGGTGTGGGGCAGGCGGCGACGCTTGCGACTCCGTCAGAGCCGCGTGGGTGGGGTCACCCGAACCCCCGGCCGCATTGTGCGAGTGTCGGGGTGGGTCGGAGGAGCGATGACGTCTCTCCGACCTATCATGCCTCTTACCTGAGGACTTTGATCCTGACGACCGATGACCACTCCCGGAGCTGCGATGACTCCGACCCCACGACCAGTCCCTCGACCTCCCGTGGGACCGGGACCTGGAACGGCGCCGGGCCGACTGCCGGAGCTCGAGTAGCTTGTGGGACCGCTCCCGCCTAGCTTTAGACGTCAGGGCCCGGCAGTCGGAGCAGGTGCGGTCGTCGTGGTCGAGGCCTAAACACTTAAGGCACCGGCGATGGGGGTCAGTAACCGACATCAGTCGGTCGCACTTCAAGCAGGGTTTGAACCCGGGCATCCCTACCGGCACCGTTAGAGTCGAAGACTCGAGGAGAGAAATGATCAAAAGGATCAAAAAGTTTATTCCAAAAATGACTAGGGGTAGAGCTTCTCCGGATCTGCGCTAGCTGGCGCGGAAAAAAGAAGAATTGACGTCAGCGTGCATGGGCGGCGTCTAAGTACTCCGACCACGTCATTCCGGCGCTAACGACGCCGACGACGGACGCGGAGCCGCGGATGACGCCTACCGACGCGCAGGGGTATTGCTACGCAAAAATTTACGGATCCAGTCTGACGCCTGGGGATATTACCTAAGGTAAGGAATCTATCACTAACGTGTCTCTTTCAGATATTCGCAATTTTCGGACAACAGGAGGCCAAGTGTACAAAGGCCGTGTCAGAAGCGGAGCATCTCATACATCTTGCATCCTCCACCAAACCCATTTTGTGAAGTGCTGCAGGGGTGCAATACAGTCTGTGTAAAAACTTAAAATGTATCAGTCGAAGTCGATAGTTGGGGTTGATTACAGCAGTATTGTCATTGTTCTGGTGACGGTCTGTCAACTAAATCTGCAACCCAAGCACAACACGCCCGCTCAGTACCCACAGATTAGGCTGCCAGAGTCAGCGCATACAATCTAGTGACAAGCTTGTGCGGATTGATTAACAAAGCGCGTACCGTAATCCTACTAAGAGGCAATGCAGGTGGGAGAAACTTTGGGATTCTTTTTGAGGGAAATTTTAATCTTGAAAAATAAGTCACAGCTGTAATTCCAATCCGTAACATTACATTTCCACATATTTGGGAATATCTACAGTTAACAGCGCAGGACAACCCAAATGAAGAGGCAGTAGATTTGATACATTTAAGACTGATTTTCCGCAGTTGAACACAATGCCACACAACTGTTAACTAAAATACAGAGCCAGCAGGATTCCATCGCCAGCCTGCTAGTTACTATTCCAGCAAAGAACATTTCATTTCCTGCATCTGCCAGCACGGAGTAACAGTACCCAGCCTCAGTTTCCAGCATGTGGCTGTAAGGGCTTCTGAAACCAACAAAGGTCAGTGCTATAAATGGGGCGGTACTGAGTGCCGTCACTTTTTTTTTATTTTGAGAGGGAGAGAGTACCTGGACTTCTCAAAAGAGATGTAGTGCTTTTAATTGAAGATACCGGCACTTCTCAGGATCAAGCAGGTACTTTGATACAGAGTACCTGCACTTCTATGTTTTCATTTCAAGCACTGGCAAAGGTGGTCTGATCAGTGGTGGCTCATCTGCTATGGTGGAGGAGCGCCGCCCTCCCAAAAACCTCAGAAAAGGAGAAAAAAAACAACACAATTTATTTCTCCTTTCCTGCTGAGTGTTGGGAATGGGGCATGGAGAGTTATGGCACTGAGGGGAGTGGTAGTGTGCTCCCCTCACTGCGCATGATGGTTTGGCCCGCTGTCTCACGCCGGCCAAACCATCATGCGCAGTGAACTTCTCTCCAACCCCTGCTACAATTGCTGTGGTTGGAGAAAGAACAAACAGACTCCCAATCTGTCCTGGAGCGCTGATAGAGGGCGCTAAGGCCAATCCTGGAGCTGCTCTCCTATGAGAACAACTTCAGGATTGGCCGCACAGCATTCTGGGAGCCTGTGCTTGAAACATTGATTGATTTATTAAACCGTTCGATTAATTAAAATCATTACAGTAAAAAAAAAAAAATTTTGAACCCCAACTACCTTTTCCACCCCTCCACTCTTTCCACTCCCCTCCCAGTACCTACTGTGAGAAAAAAAACAAGCCAAAAAAAACACATTCAACAGTCAATCTTGTGTTGCATGGACCTTTCAGTGGTAAGTAGGCTCTTCTTTGCCCCTTGGTGTTTGAGGGAAGCCATTAGTTGGCGCGTTTCTCAACTCTGATTTTGAGAGCTTGAGACCAGACCATCTTTTTTGTTCTATAGCACCTAGAGCTTGTCCGATTTGAAAAATAAATTTTGCTACTCTTGCAAGATGGTGTGTTTTTGTTTCCGAGAAGCACCAATCTGATGCCTCCTTGCAAGATCTGATACC
Organism: Lissotriton vulgaris; assembly: GCF_964263255.1. NCBI lineage: Eukaryota > Metazoa > Chordata > Amphibia > Caudata > Salamandridae > Lissotriton > Lissotriton vulgaris. Next base: position 1,683,642,964 of record NC_141693.1, on the reverse strand, counting down.
ACGGGCTTTTAGGATGGGACGGAGAAGCCTCTGTTGTTCATTAATGAGTTTCGGACAACAACACAATAAATGTAGCCAAGATTCCCGTTGGTAGTTACATAGGAGACATGAAACGGTTTCATCTGATCGTGCCCATTCTGGATTAAAGTCTCAAATTCTGAGGACCGTAAGCCTTGTGAACAGAATTTTCTTGCGGGCCTGGGCCCTATTGCTTCCGTTAGGTATGGTTGGACTTTCCCCAGGATGTAAGATTCGTCCAATGCCTTCGTATGGTTGTTACTTCGGAGTGCGGTTAGATCTTTTTCATAGGAAACGGAGCAGACTTGCCGTCTCATGGTGTTCAACCAGGCCTTATGCGGGATTTCTATTAGGGGAAGACTGTTTCAATCTATATTTAATGTCTCTATTGCTTTGTCCAGCTTGGTGTGCCAGGGGGAGACCTCTTCTTTGACGATTGTTGCCAAGTGATGTTTTAGAGAGTTGTGGGGTGCTTTAAGGACTCCAATGTAATACTTTATTAAGTCTCCCTGGAGGGCCAGTTCCGGTCTGGCAAGCCCTAGTTCCAGCCGTAATCTCGTGTTTCTAGCATTCCTGGGTGTTTGCAGCACGATCTTGTGGGCTTTACCTGCGCTGCAGCTATGAGTTTGTCTAAAGCTCCTGGAAATGCCAGTTGTCCGTAGTTGATGGCTGGAATTAGTTTTGCCCTGAGGACCTTTAGCATGGGTTCGGCTGTGTGGCTGGTCAGTCATTGGCTCAGTCGCTTTATTGAAAAAATTACTCTGTTGATTTTCGCAGTTAGATGTTTTGTGTGAGCTGCTGATGTTGCCCTATCATTTAGCTAAACGCTGAGGTAGTTGTAGGCTACTGTGGTCCCAATTTGCTGGTCTCCAATCTTCCAAACCGCTTGTTTTTTGTGCGGGTATCTGCCAAATATCATTATCTTTGTTTTACCTTGATTAACTTTGATGTGATTTTCCTTGTTGTTCTTCCCCAGCTCTTTAAGGGCTCTTTGGAGACCTCCCTTGTGTGGTCCATGACTACTGTGTCATCTGCGTACTGTAGGATTGCCAGTCTCGCCTTGCCCAGTATCGGTGGAACTAAACTTGCCTCTTTCAGGGCTGCCCCCATGTCTGATGTATAACGATGGAATAGAAGGGGGCAAGGACGCAATCCTGCTTCAGTCCGCTGTCGGTTTCCACTTTTGTCGATAGAGCTGTGGGGCTTATCTTGACTTGTACCCAAGTCTCCTCGTGAAGGGACATGATGGCCTTCAGTAGCTTAGAAGGTGCCCCCCCAGGATGACATTTTTCTCCAAAGTTTGCCCCTATCAACTCTGTCAAAAGCTGTGCTGTAGTCGATGAAACAGCAAAACAGTGGCGGCTGCCTGACTTTCACAGCACGTTTTGAGAGGTAGGCCAGAGCCATGATGTTGTCTGTTGTTGCACTGTTTTTCCTGAAGCCAGCCTGGTAGAATGGGAGTAGATCGTTGTTAGTTACCCATTCCTCTAGATCTCTCAGTAGTAATTCAGCAAAAGCTTTGGCTTGTACATCCAGGAGGGCCACTAGCCTATAGTTTGCGGGGTTTGAGTGGTCTTCTTTCTTGTGAATTGGGAACAGGATGGATCCTTTCCATGAATGTGGAATTATTGCTGTTGCATATGAAAAGTTGTATAGGGAGGTGAGGGCTGTGGAGAAGGTTGTTTGGGCTGTTTTAAAAACCATGGCTGGAATGCAGTTTGGGCATGGCGCCCCGTCGTTCCTCATTTTCCTAATCTCCGACATTATTTCAGCTTCAGTGAAACCAGCGCCCTCGTACTTCATTTGTCCTGCTTCGCCTGGGTGCTTGGGAAGAGTAGCTGCCTGGATGCTTGCTCCCCGGTTATTCTTCAGTGGGGCTTGCTCTTTAACTGGAGTACCTCTGGTATATAAACCCCTTATGTGATCTTCCCACTCGTTGCTTGCAATATTGTTCTCCTTGCCCCTGGGTTGGGAGCTCAGACGATTGACGTACCTCCATAATAAGCGTTATTCTTTTCCTTTAGCAGGGCAAATACCGTGACCCATTTTTGCTCGATCTCTTTCCTCTTTTGCTCACCTACTTTCCTCCTAAGGGCAGCTCTCAGTGCAGCTATGGAGCCCCCTCTGCTGATTCTCCTCCTTTCTTCCTGCTTCTAAGTGCCTTCATTAGAGCTCCTTTGCATTGTAACAGGCACTTTGGTGGCTGCGGTTTCTTTAAAGAGTTGGCCTTGAGACTGAAGGTTTTCTTGCATTGATTTTTATCCAGCTTCCTCCATATATCTTCTGTCAGTTCTTCCCAGAGACTGATCACATCTGATTCAGTCTCCCATGGTATCCTGGCCTGCCACATGGATGCCCACTCCTGTAGATTCTCTTCGAGAGAGTTTGTCCATTTTATTCTTCTAATGGCCCTGGAACGTTTATCCCCTGTGGTTTCTCCTAGCATTTTCAGAAGCTCTGCTGCTTCCATTCGTAAATTAAATCTTGCACGTAGAGGCCTATGATCCCTTTCTTCTCTATCATCAACCTGGAAATCTTCCAGCCTGTCTGAAGTTTTTTCGTTGATTAGGATGTAGTCTATGGTGGATATGTTCCAAAATGATGGTTTCTAGCACCACGAGGGAGAACGTAATTGCTTCAGGAAGTGGGTAGAGTAGAGTTTGACATTCTTAAGAAGACAAAGCAATTGGCTTGCCTTGTGCCCTTTCATTTGTTTTCCCGGGGCGCTTTCCAAGCCTCTCAAATTAAAATCTCCTGCGATGATTACGTGGTAGTGCTCGTATTTTATCAGTATATCTTCCAGCGTGTTGGTTAGAGATTCCAAGCTGGCAATGGTCAAAGATGGGCTGATGTAGCAGTTTATGAGCAGCAGATTGAGTGGCAAGTGGCCCTCCCTTAGCCCAGCAATAGTCATGGCTTGCAGGTAGGGGGATTTTACTTTATTTCTGTGGGCTTGAGTTTTTTCGCGTGGCTTATGAAAATGGAGAGACCCCCTGATGGACGACCGAAGATGTTTCTTTTTGTCGCACTAATACGATGTTCATGAAATCCCGCTATGGGTGTTGCTGTCATTGACTAGTTTTCTTGACAGCAAATGATGTCCCCTTTTGCAAACTAATCCTGTTCTTCCTTGATCCCTACTTTTTTGTTTAACCCTGCGATATTCCATGATATAAGGGATAGTTGTTCTCAGGGGTCCAAATTGTGGCCATGGGAGGAACCTTCCTGCACCACAGTTGCCCTTCCTTCTCTGGCGTGCTCTTGATTTTGGCTAGGGGTGCTTTTGGAAGCTGTCGTTTCTTGTGGTCTGTTTCAGTGGGCCTGTTAGCACTCTTCGCAGGTTGTCACTATGAAATATAGAAATGTTTATTGGAGTTTTCCAAGTGGTCATATATATGGTCTCCTCGTTTCATGTTGTGGTTGTGCCTTTCAGGATTGATGTGGGCCCCAACCTCTCCTTTTGAGGTATGAGGACAAAGGGATAATTGAATTAAATGGGTTCAGATGCTTCTATGCCCGAATTTGCGAATTGTTGGGCTTCGCCAAGAACTGCCCGTTGGAGTGAGCACTCGCAAAAGCCCAGGACGGCTGAGTCGCCATGGCTGTCTCCCTGTGTCATTCTAAACTTTACCCACTCTATGTTTTCCGATGTAATCTGAGACTGTGATTTGACATGTCCAAAGAGTCGGAGGATATTAGTTCTGTTTAAGGTGTCATGAGGACCTTCCATGTGGAACCTAGGGGTAAGCACTACCTTGTGTGTTGTGGCTGGTTCCATAGAATGTATTATTTGTGTGTCCCTCCCATGGCACATGCTGTTCGAATTCGGACTGTGTGGGGGTTTGATATGGATATGCCGATGTTGTTTCTCTTCCACCCTGTTGTTCATTCCCTGCACACTAGCCGTGTGTGTTAGCTCCATCGGTGGAGATGAGGTGTGCTCCATTGGGCCTTTGTGGCCCTCAAGTACCAATAGGTAATAGAGCCTGATTTGTGTGGTGGCGTCCACCTTACCCGTGCTGACCCTGTTTGGTGTTGCCTGGACGGCGGTTTGTACAAACACTGCAGAGTGTGTTAGGTCCGCCTGGTCAGCCTGGATTACTTGAGTTCCGCCTCGTTGTTTTACGGTGACCCTTTCTCTTTCTCTAGCTTTTCCTGTGTCTTCTGGCACGTGCTGGCACTTGATCTTTTGTTTGAAATTAAAAATCGGGAAGAGTGGAAGTGAGGTGCTTTTCTCCTCCGGTCTGTGGCTATTCAGCATTGCCAGCAGGATGGATCTTCTTTTCATTTTTGATCTCTTCTGCTGCTTTTTCAGCTTTTTCTTTGCTTTCCTTGTCAGGGGTTCTGGCTTCTGTTTCCCCCTCCATGATCATGTTCTGCTCTACGACTTCCCTTGTAACCGAACTTGCCAGAGCTTCCTCTGTGTAATTCTTTGTCGTCTATGCCAGAATCTCTTGGCTGTTCATCTCATTCTCTAAGGCTTTTGTTTCCATTTCCCTTGCTTGACCGTGTTCGCCCTTGGAAGTCACTGTGGGGTTGCCCTTATCCGATATTTCCGTTATTCCTGTTTTTTTTAGCGATTCACCACTGCACTTGGTTAGTGCCATAATGTCCCCCAGTATTTCTGGCAATTCGGGCCACTTTTCTATTATGGCCGCGCTTGAGCTTGTCGGGGCTATCATTATCTGATTGTATTTGATTGTTTGATCCATTTCATCCAATTTACAGCCCTGCTTCTCTAGGCACTGGGCTATTGATTGTAGGAGGTCTACTTAGATCTTCCTTTTAGTTGCTTGCCATATGAAGGCCTTAGCTATTGACGTGTGAGCTTCTCTGATCGTTGTCAAAAGAGAGGAATCTTCTGGATTGTTTTGCTCATCTCGATCTTTCTGGTCTATCGATACGGACATCCCTACTCCACTATTGTCCTGGTTTTCTGCCGCTTCCCCTCTCCCGGTAAGGAGGGGGGTGAGATCCAGGGTCCTTTCGATTGTCTGCTCTAACTTCTGTAAGAAGGAGTGATTAAGATCTCCTGACACTGGTGAGTTGAGATGTCGGCGCCCAGTTGATGAAACCATTAGACTTGGTTGTGAGACGGCACGTGGACTGATGTGCGTTGGATCTATGCCGTTCATGGCTTTCGAAATAACTTTCTCCTCAGGCCGATGGATCAAGACTTTAATTGGTGAAAGGTCTGTTGACTTCATTCCAGTCCCAACGACTGTTGAGAGCCTGTCGAAGTCGGAATCGGAAACACCAGTCCGTTCTTTATATATTGTATTATTTCCCTCTGTGTCTAGAGCTTTGTGCACGCTGGACGGGGGCGAGTTTTGACCTCCCTGTACTGATATGTCCCAGTTCTGGCCCCTTTCATTGGGTAGCCTCCCCCGAGTGGATGTTCTTTGCTGCTTGCCAGTTACAGCTGCTCTCCTGCTCGCTCTCACTCGCAGAAGGTCACTTGCAAGACAGCTCAAGCAGCAGTCTATTGTCTATTGAGAGGGTTTTGCCAGAACGGGAGGGGAGGGAAGATAGCTGGGCGGATGGCTGGGGAGAGTACCGAGGTCTGCGGGGAGACAGTTAACAAGCTGAAACAGATGAGCGCGACGTGGGATGCAGCTGGCTGAAGGGAAGTTTAAAAAAAAAAGATTATTTAAAAAACAATTCCCTCCTTCCAGCGCAACCCCTTTATCCCCGTCATTCCCCCCGCCCATTTGCACGCTCTGCCACTCGTCACAAACATGGGTCACTACTGGGTCTGATATCAATGCAGTCTGAGAAGCTGACACAGAAAAATCAGTACTTGACGGGTAGTGACATCAAACATCGCTCTAGTGTTGTGTGAGTGTTGGAGAGTGACGGCTGGCTTTCCTTACCAAAAAAAGCAGTATTTCCATAACTCTGAAAGGGACCTGCCCTCACACCCCGAAAGGTGATGAACAAATTGCAAGGGGGTGCATGCACCGGTAAAGATTATAATGTAATATTTGGTGCCGTGGAACTTCCGAATATGTTGGCTGAATATTTTCGAGGGAAAGCTGCCCTCTAACCCATATCATCTATTCCCCTGATCTCTCTCGCATGATTACCAGATGAGACTTAAATGGAAAAGGAAGTGCGATTCCCCCACACTCTTTATTTTATGTAGTTAGGTTTGGCTTGACAGCGCAGCTGTCAGCAGGCAATATGTGATGAAAAAATGAGCTTTCAGGAGTACTAAAGAGATTGAGTGTGGCTCGTCCCAGATATTAGTTCATCTGAGTACAGCTCAGGGGCGTAACAAACGCCCCCGCGGTGCTGGGGGCCCCACTCTCTTCAGTTAATGAAGGGGGCCCGGCCCCCTCAGCTCTTCTGAGAGCTGTGAGAGGCTTGTGCTAAAGAAAACCTCTTTCTGCATCTGAAGCAGGTGCAGCCTGCTCTGAGCCTCTCTGACTGAAGAGAAACAAAGTATCAACATTGTTTCTCTTCAGTCAGAGCCAGGCAGGCCCGGGACAAGGGTGGGGGTGGGGGCCCGAGAGACAGCAGTCTTCACTGCTTCTCTGAGGCAGCACAGAGCCCGCCGCCCACTCTACCCTCTCCATAAGCAAAGCCCACCCCACAAGAGAAGGGAAGAGACAAGGATGGGGTGGGGGCCCCAGCCCCAGAGAGCAAGAGCAGGAGGCAGCGCAGAGCACTGCTCGGGACCCTGACAAGGGTGGGAGTGGGGGCCCTCAGATAGAGCTTTCTCCAGGGCAAAGCTCATATGAGAAGAGATGAGGCAGCAAAATGGTGCCCTCGGGTAAGCACTCTTATTAGAACACACCATGTGGGCGTCCGCAGGGGGGTGGGGCAAGGGGGGCCGAGAAGGGTGCAGGGCAGAGGGGAGAAGGGTGCAAGGTAGAGAGGAGAAGGGTGCAAGGCAGAGAGGAGAAGGGTGCAAGGCAGAGAGGAGAAGGGTGCAAGGCAGAGAGGAGAAGGGTGCAAAGCAGAGAGGAGAAGGGTGCAAGGTAGAGAAGGGTGCAAGGCGGAGGGGCAGAAGGGTGAAAGGCAGAGAGGAGAAGGGCGCAAGGCAGAGAGAAGGGTGCAAGGCAGAGGGGAGAAGGGTGCAAGGCAGAGGGGAAGGGTGCAAGGCAGAGGGTCAGAAGGGTGCAAGGCAGAGGGGAGAAGAGTGCAAGGCAGAGAGGAGAAGGGTGCACGGCAGAGGGGAGAAGGGTGCAAGGCAGAGAGGAGAAGGGTGCAAGTCGGAGGGGAGAAGGGTGCAAAGTAGAGAAGGGTACAAAGCAGAGGGGAGAATGGTGCAAGGTAGAAAAGGGTGCAAGGCGGAGGTGGAGTAGGGTGCAAGGCAGTGAGGAGAAGGGTGCAAGGCAGAGGGGAGAAGGGTGCAAGGCAGAGGGGAGAAGGGTGCAAGGCAGAGGGGAGAATGGTGCCATGTAGAAAAGGGTGCAAGGCGGAGGTGGAGTAGGGTACAAGGGGAGGGGAAGAAGGGTGCAAGTGGGAGTGGAGAATGGTGCATGGTAGAAAAGGGTGCAAGGTGGAGTAGGGTGCAAGGCAGAGAGGAGAAGGATGCAAGGCAGAGGGTAGAAGGGTGCAAGGCAGAGGGGAGAAGGGTGCAAGACAGAGGGGAGAATTTTGAAAGGCAGAGGGGAGAATGGTGCAAGGTAGAAAAGGGTGCAAGGTGGAGATGGAGTAGGGTTCAAGGGGGAGGGGGAGAAGGGTGCAAGGGGGAGGGCGAGAAGAGTGCAAGGGGGATGGTGATGAAGTTAAAAATGTGCCCCCTTCCCCCCGGAAACATTTCTACGGACGCCCATGGAATACACACTACTTTGTGAGGGAGAGTGGGAGAGAGTGAGAGAGAGAGAGTGGAGAGAGAGAGAGAGAGAGAGAGAGAGAGAGAGAGTTGAGAGAGAAAGAGAGAGGAGAGAGAGAGAGAGTGGGGAGAAAGAGAGAGGAGAGAGATAAATAGAGTGGAGAGAGAGAGAGTGTGGAGAGAGAGAGTGGAGAGAGACAGTGGAGAGAGAGAGAGAGAGTGGAGAGAGATAGTGGAGAGAGAGAGAGTGGAGAGAGACAGTGGAGAGATAGTGGAGAGAGACTGGAGATAGACAGTGGAAAGAGAGAGAGTGGAGAGAGCGTGGAGAGACAGTGGAGAGAGTGAGCAAGAGAGTGGAGAGAGAGTGAGAGTGGAGAGCGAGGCAGAGGGGAGAAAGGTGCAAGGCAGAGGGGAGAAAGGTGCAAGGCAGAGGGGAGAAGGGTGCAAGGCAGAGGGGAGAAGGGTGCAAGGCAGAGGGGAGAATGGTGCAAGGTAGAAAAGGGTGCAAGGTGGAGATGGAGTCGGGTTCAAGGGGGAGGGGGAGAAGGGTGCAAGGGGGAGGGCGAGAAGTGTGCAAAGGGGATGGTGATGAAGTTAAAAATGTGCCCCCTTCCCCCGGAAACATTTCTACGGACGCCCATGGAACGCACACTACTTTGTGAGGGAGAGAGTGAGAGAGAGAGAGAGAGAGAGAGAGAGAGAGAGTGGAGAGAGAGAGAGAGTGTGGAGAGAGAGCGTGGAGAGAGACAGTGGAGAGAGACAGTGGAGAGAGACTGGAGATAGACAGTGGAAAGAGAGAGAGTGGAGAGAGCGTGGAGAGACAGTGGAGAGAGTGAGCAAGAGAGAGTGGAGAGAGAGTGAGAGTGGAGAGTGAGTAGAGAGATTGGAGAGAGATTGAAGAGAGAGTAGAGAGAGAGAGTGGACAGAGAGAGAGAGAGCGGAGAGAGAGTGAAGAGAGAGTAGAGAGAGAGTAGAGAGAGAGTAAAAGGGAGACAGGGGAGAGAGTGGAGAGAGAGAGTGAGTGGAGAGAGAGTAGAGAGAGTGGAGAGAGAGTAGAGACAGTGGAGAGAGACAGTGGAGAGAGAGTAGAGAGAGAGAGAGAGAAGGGAGAGAGGGTGGAGATAGATTAGGGAGAGAAAGGAGGGAGACAGTGGAGGGAGACAATGGAGGGAGAGAGTGGGGGGGAGAGAGAGAGAGAGAGAGAGAAAGTGGAGAGAGAGACAGTGGAGAGACAGTGGAGAGAGAGACAGTAGAGATAGAGTGGACAGAGTTGAGAGAGAGAATGGAGAGAGTGGAGAGAGAGTAGAGACTGACTGACTGACTCAGAGACTGAATACTGCCTGACCGAGAGACTGACCGGCTGAGAAACTGACTAAGAGAGAGAGACTGGCTGACTGAGAGAGTGACTGACTGACTGACAGAGAGAGAGAGAACCTGATTGAGAGTGAGACTGACTGACAGAAAGAGAGCGAGAGAGAGAGAGACTGACTGACTGACTGAGGTTGAGAGATACTGACTGACAGAGAGAGACACAGAGAGAGAGGCAGAGACTGACTGACAGAGATAGACTGATTGACTGCGAGAGAGACTGACTGAGAGAGAGACTGACAGAGAGAGACTGACTGACGGAGACTGACTGACAGAGAGAGACTGACTGACTGAGGTAGATAGAGAATTATTCACTGAGAGAGACTAACTGACTGGGAGAGAGAGAGACTGATTGGGAGAGAGAGAGACTAACTGATAGAGAGAGAGACTAAGAGAGCGAGAGAGAGAGAGAGACTGACTGTGAGAGAGAGAGAGAGACTGACAGAGAGAGAGAGACTGAGAGACTGACAGAGAAAGAGAGACTGACCGACAGAGAGAGAGAGAGACTGACTGACAGAGGGCGACTGATTGAGAGAGAGACTCACAGAGAGAAACTGACTGACATAGAGATAGACTAACTGACAGAGAGAGTCACTGAGAGAGAGAGAGACTGACAGAGAGAATGACTGACTGAGAGAGACAGAATGACTGACTGAGAGAGACTTACAGAGGTAGAGAGAGACTGTCTGGAAGACTGACTGACTGAGAGAGAGAGAGACTGAGAGAGAGAGGCTGAGAGAGAGAGGCTGAGAGAGAGCGGCTGAGAGAGAGAGGCTGAGAGAGAGAGGCTGAGAGAGAGAGCCTGATAAAGAGACTGACAGAGAGAGGGACTGACAGGGAGAGGGACTGACAGGGAGAGGGACTGACAGAGAGAGACTGACAGAGAGAAAGACTGACAGAGAGAGGGACTGACAGAGAGAGGGAATGACTAAGAGAGAGAGACCGACTAAGAGAGAGACTAATTGACTAAGGGAGATAGACTGACTGACTGAGAGAGAGAGACTGACTGACTGAGAGAGACTGACAGAGACTGACTGAGAGAGAGACTAACTGACACAGAGAGACTGACAGAGAGAGAGACTGACTGAGAGAGAGTGACTGACAGACAGAGAGAGAGAGAGAGACTGACTGATAGAGAGAGATTGGCTGACTGAAAGAGAAACACTGACTGACTGAGAGAAACAGACAGAGAGACAGTGAGAGACTGACTAACAGAAAGGGAGAGACTGACTGACAGAAAGAGAGAGACTGACTGGGAGAGAGACTGACTGACTGAGAGAGACTGACAGAAAGATAGAGATAGAGAGACTGATAGAGAGAGGGACTGATAGAGAGACTGACAGACAGAGGGACTGACAGGGAGAGTGACTGAATGAGAGAGAGAGACTGAGAGAGGGACTGAATGAGAGAGACTGACAGAGAGAGAGAGAGACTGACTGACAGACTGACTGAGAGAGACTGAATGACAGAGATAGACTGACTGACTGAGAGAGAGAGACTGACTGACAGAGAGAGACCGACTGACTGAGAGAGACTGAATAACAGAGAGAGATGGACTGAGTGACTGAGAGAGAGACTAAGAGAGAGAGAGAGAGAGACTGACTGAAAGAGAGATACTAACTGACAGGGAGAGAGAGACTGATGGAATTGGGGTCAAAGTGTGTATGAAGCTATGTAATGCCTCTTACGATTGCTATTGCCTACTAATAATAAAAATGTATTAACAAAATGTGCTCTTTGTAGTTACATCTGCTTTTGAAATACTGCATTGTCGCATTGTCTAATGTTTTAAAACGGAAACGAGAAGGAGCAGTGGATGCACTTTCGTCAAAACTGAATGATGACTGGGCCCGATGTTGTATATCATGATAGGAGTCTGCATCAGGAAACCCATCTAAAATTGGGCATATCATGACAGGAGTCTGCATCAGAAAACCCACCTAACATTGGGCAAACCTCCCCGGTCTACCGATGGCACGGACCCTGTAATGAATGGACCACCACCTATGATAGCCTGCTGGCAGACTAAGCCCAACCTTTAACTCCACCATCCAGTGTTACTTATAACGGCTGTATTGGTGACAGTGGCGTAACAATAGCCCCGCATCCCCTGCAGTATGGCGGGTCGCTGGCCCGAGAGCTCTAGATGGCATGGGGAATCGGGGGGGGGGCTCCATGTAGATTGCAGGGGGGCCACCTCAAGTTTCGTTACGCCATAGGTACAGTTGTCAGAAGCTGTGTGCTTTCACAGAAAGGGTATTCACCCTCAAAACAGCTGTGATTTGTTTATCCTGCCACATGTGCGAGGCAGTAGCGGCTCCTTGAAAGGGGCTCCAGGGCTCAGCCCCCTGCCTCCCCTGATGCCCCACACTCTGCCTCTCTGAGTTCGCACACTGGGCATCATTTAATTTAGAAGTGTGCACAAAAACACGGCTTTCGTGTTTTCATGAACACTGCCAGTGTGCAGGTCAGCCCTCTCGGCCTGTTTCCAGGCTCCTGATGGCAGGAGGAAGAACAGGGGGCTGAGGCACAATCCAGCTATAGCATACTGTAAAAACACAACACTCTGTAGGTGGAGGCATGGACTGCGCCTGACTGAGGGACATAGTTCAACTATGGTCCCCTTACACAGGCACAATCCATTTTATTGAGCAGACATACTGCGCATGCCTCTTGCAGCACAGTATATCTACTAAAAAATGGATCTGTCAGGGTGTACATCAATGCATCCCTTAGACCAATGAGAAGCCACACAGAGCAGCAGGGACAGGATCCTCAGCTTTGTCCCAGCTTCTCATAGGGTTGTGCTTCCAGACCTATGAAGAATCTGGGCAGAGAGGCGGGTCAAGGTAGGTCTTTCCCTTTTCAAACCTGCTCTTGTGCTCTGGCTGGCTCCTCGTTGGAACTCACAGCTTGCTAGTTCTAATATCTAGCGCCAGATTCATGCTCTGCTCCTTCCATGGAGCCTCTGAGTTGCCAGCAAAGGAAGCAAGGTAAGCAAAAAAAATTGTTTCTCTGTTCAAGTATGTGTGTGTTTGTGAGTAATTGAAAGTGAATGGGCTTGAGAGAAAGTGTGTGTTTGCGATTATCAATGAGGGTAAACGTGAGTGAGAATCTGAGTTTGAGAGTGTGTATGAAGAAGTGAAAGTGAGTACAAGGTAGTGAGTAAAGGAGTGTCGGTCCTTTAGAAGGAGTGACTGACTGGAGATTTTGAGAGGGAGTGGAAGTGTGTAAAGGGTGTAACTGTCAGTGGTGCAGAAGGTGCCGATGCACCAGGGACCAGAGTCAGTGAGTGTGAAAGGGTGAGGGTGTTTGTAAGTGACAATGAGAACCAGTGAATATGAGTATGTTTGTGTGAGTAACAGTGAGAATGAGTAAGCAAGAGAATGTGAGTTAGAGTAAGCAAGAGGGAAGAGTGTAAATTTGAGAGGGAGTGGGTATAAGCGAGGCACATTTTGAAAAAAGTGCCTCAGCATGTTTAAAGATCACCAGCCACCACTGTTTTCTGGTTCCCATGTGTGCATGTTTATTGTCGGTACAGCAGGCTGTGTTGATTATGGTCGCAAGGCAATGACCAAGCCTATAAGCTAGATTTGTTTATTATGAAATGTAATGATAAAGTCAGTGGTCCTGAACCATTTATTGTGAAAAGGATATGTTAAAGCTAATAGTCATTTAAGGGTGGATTGTTATTATTGTATTACATTTCATACCTGGAATATGACAGTTCACCATAGTAGACAAGGGTTTTGGTGTTGGTTACACTTTCTGGCTAACATTTGTGATAGAAGATTTGCACTGTGTTAATCCTTGCTAGGCCCTCTTAGGAGACTCAGGGGCATATTTGCAAGCCTCTTGCACCACCGTAGCATCACCTTGTGTGACACAAAGGGGCAAACCATCAAGTCATATTTATGTAGCCATGCTTTACCAGGCTTTAAATGGCCTCATAGATATGGAGTAAAGCAAGGCAATGCAAATCACTGTGTTGCTATATTCTGCACTAGGGAGGCATTCCTTACGTGTTGTGATGGGTGTACCAATGGATTTTGAAGCATCCCAGATTTACAAGACCATGTAAGCCTCGGGGTGCGCCAAAACCATATGCCTCCCCAGGGGAGGAGCAACGAGAAATAATTTATTTCACCTAATTTTTTTCCTCTTTTCCTCTTTCTATGTGTGGAAAGAGGAAACAGCCCCCAAGGTTTGCCTTTGTGCAGGAAGGTGCCACTTCCTACACAATAACAGTTCTGCATGCAACGCAGGCACCCTTGCACCACCATGGTGCCAAAATGGCATCAGAGCAGGGCGAAAGGACAGGAATGTGCCGTATGCCATAGAATAAGCGTATTCCTGCCCTTTCACTTTGACACACAGCAGAGCAGCACAGTGACTTGCTGCACCGCCTTGTAACAAATCCCTATAGATTTGCCCCCCAGTATTGTGATTTGCCAACTCTAATGTTGTTGACAGTTCTAATTCTGAGACTGTATGACTGATGGTTGCCTTGTTGGAAAGCTTAAGGTCAAAACAATAGGCCTGAGTTGGTTGTGGTGACAAGCCAATGATAAAGGGTACAGACCGAATTGGTTAATTGGTACGAGTTCTAGCCAAATCCATAGATATGATATCTTTATTTTAAGACGGTATGACAAAGGCAATAGCCATAGGTTATTTATTGTGAAAAGCATTTGTTAAAGCCAACAGTAGGGTGCCCAGGTGTCCTGGACTTGCCAGGACAGTTCTGGTTTTTCAAAAGCTATCTCCGCAGATTTTGGCAAATTTGGCTCAATTCCCAGTTTTTAGAGCAGGTTGACTGAAAACAGTGGGAGGCATGGTTTATGTGTTCTAAAGTAGGGCTAGTAAGCTGTTTTAAGAGAGCAATTACTGGGTTTAAAAAATGTATTTGATTTCTTAGTGCTGCTTCTCTATTTCCTTGTTGTTGAACGCTGTCATTCTGTGGTCCTCAGTCGATGTAAAATTGTAGTCCTATTGTTGCAAAATGCCCAACTTTTTGGTTTTCAAAATCTGGTCACCCTTGCCAATAGGCATTTAACCGTGGATTCTTTTCACACTATTTTCAAGCTGTAGACAGTGATTTTGTTATATGAACTCTCAGAGTTTTTCTATAGCAGGCAATTAATTTGTTCTTATTCCCCTGTGACAAACGTGGGGGTAGAAGATTTCCACTGTGATAATTCCTGTTGTGCTCTTTAGAGTGGGGTTTTAAATTGTTTTGCAAACTGTACTTTTCTAAATATTTGTAATTTTATAATTGTATGTATGAAGGATACTAGCATATGCACACTTTTAGTATGCATATGCTTGTTTATGTATTCATTCAGTGGCAAAGGATATAGACCTTAGTGACTCACTGGGAAAAGTTATGTCAGATTTCAAGGTGTTGATATGTTTATATCAAAAAGCTATGAGAAAGCTGGCAAGCTTTACATATTGTGAAAAGTATATGTCATAATCCTTGTTAGGCCTTTTTGGGGGGAGGGCTATAGGAATGAATGGTTCATGAGGAAAAGTTATGCCAGATGCCATAGTCCAGATACTTGTTTACAAAAGTTACAATAAAGTTAATAAGTCTCATTTACGTATTATGAACCACATATGTTATAATCAATAACCCTTTAATGGCGGTCGCCAGTACGTAGTTATAGTTAACACATAGATTCCGTAGGAAAAAGGTTTATTATTTTGCTAAGAACTTTGGCGCCGTTTGACGAATCTTCACGAAATAAAAAAAACCTGTTTGCCAACCACCTCACCTACTGTCTGAAAAGTGTCGGGTGATTTGTCAAACGGGGGGAGAAAAAGGGTGGGTGGGGTCCCAAAAGTTTTTTTCTCATGAAATTTTCCACAAGGATTTTAGGCACGACTACAGTCCAGAACACTGATCAAAATTACACTAAATGTGGCAGAAAGGTAGATCTTGATCCAGAAAGATCTATTTTTGTAATTTGATATAAATCTGTTCAGTTAATTTGGAGTAATTAAAAAAAAAGATTTATGTATATCTAGGGCTGCGGAAGGTCTACTGATCCAACATCTTATGCTGAATTCTGATTGGCTGCCAGCACTTCAACCAGGAAGCGGTAGCAGCATTCTTGGGACTCGGCTGAGACCCAAAAAATCAATAGAAGGGGGCAGAGTAAGAATACCCTGAATTCCTAGGCCTGTGTTTGCCACAAATGTATTGGGGATAAGCAGCAAAATAATAATTAAAAATAAAAAGTGCGGCCTTCTGCATTTTTTTCAGCCCCCGATTGGGCTAGATCATGGAGGCGTGATTTATAGTTACCTTAGGGCACGAGTTATAGTTTCTTGAGATAACTATAACAATCACTGCTCAATTTATATAGTTTTATGTGTGTATAATCATAACCTAACTGTAATGTCCCTGTAAACTTTGTGGCTAGACCCTGCGTCCAACCCATCATCACAGGTCGTCTCCCTATGCCACTTCAGGACCCATCCACCGAAGCCTTTTTTTCAAAAAAGGGCAGATGGGAGCACGTCCCCCTCCCCGAGTCAATAGTGGCCCTGGGTACCACATCCCTCAGGGCCAATATTTCAATATTAGGGGGGCATGTGGCCCCCTTCCTCCCCAAGACTTAGTAGGCCCTGAGGTCCCATCCCCTGGGCCAAATTCTTGAAAAAAGGGGAGGGGCGGACAAACAGCCTCCCTCCCCGAGCCTTAATAGGCCCGGGAGCGCCCATCCCCTGTGGCTGATTGCCATAAAAAAGGGGAGAGGGGCCTCTCCCTCGCTTATTGAGCCCCCAGAGACCCTACCCCCCAGGGCCTGTATTTCTTTTATATGGGTGGTCTGGTGGCCAGCTGGGGCACCCACCAGATAGATTGGGGGCTGCAGAGAGTGCCCTAGGCCATGGTCTCTGCCTGCCCCACACATGCTGCAAGAGCAATGCCAGAAATGTGTGCGTCCCTGCCCACTGGAGCGGCGTGGATGGGATAAGATATATATGTCCACGCCCATGATTTTGTGAGCAGGAAAACTACTGTGTCCTGGGTATGGGCTACCCGGACACAGTAATTGAGCTGGCCCTGCTGCCGCTATATCCTTGTTGATGTGGGGGCAGCCAATCAGATCTCACTATAAGATCTGTCGCCGCCCTGCAGATCCTCCACAACGTGATCTATTTTTCATTTTTGAATATTAATTGCAAATATTCCGGATTTACACCAAGTTATAACAAGCATTTGCAATGCAATAGGTCTCGCATTAGGAAAGTTTGAGCTATTGGTATTGTAAATGACACATTTTTTATTTATCTTTTGTTTTTGAAAATAGCGAAATTAATAGCTTTGGGGCAAATGTAGGTAATTTCCATTTTGCGATTCTCAAATTGCGATTTTTAAGGAATCGCTATTTGAGAATTGCAAAATGGAATGTAGGTAATAAATCGCAATTTGTTTGCGAATCTCTAAAATTCCTTAATTGTGAATAGCAAATTGCGAATCGCAATTAAGGAATGGGTGTCCTAATCATTCCTATGGGCCAAGAGGGCCATAGGAATGAATGGGGATACATTCTCAAATTGTGATTTTCTATGAGAAAATCGCAATTTGAGAATCGCAATTCCAAGGGTGCCAGGGTGTCCAAAGGACACTTGTTGCACCCCTGGAATGTGACTGTAAGTACATGTGGTGCACATGCATGCCCTAAGGGCATGACTGTGCGCCACATGGCACTTTGAATAAAAAAAAATGTGTTTTGACAGGAAATCGCAAAATACCATCTACTTGGAGTAGGTGCTATTTTGCGATTCCTTAAGCCAAAATCTCAATTTAAAAGGCACACCTACATAGCATTTAAGGAATCGCAAAATTGCGATTCCTCAAATGCTTGAGCAAAATAAGGAATCACAATTTTTGAGATTCCTTATTTTGCTACGTGGCACCTACATACCACGACGCCGTTTGCGATTCGTAAACGCCGGAATTCTGCGAATTCCGGCATTTGCGAATCGCAAACACCTTCCTACATATGCCCCTCAGTCATTTACAATGCCAATAGTTATAACATTCGCAAATGTGACACCTATAGCATTTGTAATGCAATATGTGTTGTATTTGCGTGACTTACATGTATTGATATTACAAATAACAATGGCTTTTAATTTTTTTCCAATAATTAATACTTAAATGAAAGTTATTGTAATTTATAATGGCACTAGCTTAAAGTTTTGTAAATCACTTTTGTGAAGATTATGTTCCGTGTATTTTATTGTGACGAAAATCCAAGAAAAGAAGTGAAATATTAACATCTTTTTGTTACATTTGTAATAAAGCTTGAAACATTGAGAGAACATATGGGAACCTGGTGTTGTTGAATGGTAGCACAGATTGATGCTGTGGTGGCGCTGAGTGATGGCGAATGAGTGATGCCGTGGCCTTCAGTGATGCTGTGGTAGCGCATAGTGATGTTGTGGTGCCCCTGAGTGATGCTGTGGTGGTGCTGAGTGGTGCTGTATGGTATGCTATGTTTTGTTTTGTTATGCTATACTATGTTTTGCTATGCTATGCTTTGTTATGATATGCTTTGTTATGTTTTATTATGCTATACTTTGTTATGCTATGTTTTGATATGCTATTTTTTGTTGTGTTTGGTATGCTATGTTTTGCTATGCTATTATGTGTTTTGTTTTGCTATGCTATGTTTTGTTAAGCTATGCTATGTTTTGTTATGCTGAGTTTTGTTACGCTATGTTTTGTTTTGCTATCCTATGCTTTGTTATGCTATGCTATGTTTAGTTTTACTATCCTATGCTTTGTTTTGTTATGCTATGCTATGTTTTGTTGTGTTTTGTTATGCTATGTTTTGTTGTGTTTTGCTATGCTTTGCTATGCTATGCTTTGTTATGCTATGTTTTGTTATGCTATGCTATGTTTTGTTGTGTTTTTATTATGCTATGCTTTGTTTTGCTATGCTATGTTTTGTTGTGCTATGCTATGCTTTGTTATGCAATGTTTTGTTATGCTATGCTAAGCTTTGTTTTGTTATGTTATGCTATGTTGTGTTTTGTTATGCTATGCTATGTTTTGTTGTGTTTTGTTATGCTATATTTTGCTATGCTTTGCAATGCTATGTTTTGTTGTGTTTTGTTATGTTTTGTTATGCTATGCTATGTTTTGTTGGGTTTTGCTATGTTTTGTTATGCTATGCTTTGTTTTATGTTATGCTATGTTTTGTTATGTTATGCTATGTTTTGTTGTGTTTTGTTATGCTATGCTATGTTTTGTTATACTATGCTATGTTTTGTTTTGCTATGCTGTGTTATGCTATGCTATGCTTTGTTTTGCTATGCTTTGTTTTGTTATGCTATGTTTTGTTATGCTATGCTATATTGTGTTTTGTTATGCTATGATTTGTTGTGTTTTGCTATGCTATGTTTTATTTTGCTATCCTATGCTTTGTTTTGTTATGCTATGTTATGTTTGGCTATCTTATGCTTTTTTGTTATGCTATGCTATGCTGTGTTTTGTTATGCTATACTATGTTTTGTTATGCTATGCTGGTAAGGGTGTGTGAGTGTGTGTAAGGGTATGTGAGGGTGAGTGAGGGGGTGTGAGGGTGAGGGGGTGTGAGGGTAAGGCGGTGTGAGGGTGTGTGAGGGCGAGGGTGTGTGAGGGAGGGTGTGTGAGGGTGTATGAGGGTGAGGGGGGTGAGGGTGAGGGTGAGGGGTGTGAGGGTGTGTGTGGGTGAGTGAGGGTGTGTGAGGGTGAGAGGGGGTGAGGGGGTGTGAGGGTGTGCGATGGTGTGAGGGTGTGAGGGTGAGTGAGGGTGTGTGAGGTGATGGGGTGTGGGGGGGTGTGACGGTGTGAGGGTGAGGGTGTGTGAGGGTGAGGGGGTGTGAGGGTTTGTGGGGTGTGTGAAGGGGAGTGAGGGTGAGGGGGTGTGAGGGTGAGGGGTGTGTGAGGGTGAGGGGTGCAAGGGTGTGGGGGTGTGAGGGGGAGGGTGTGTGAGGGGGAGGGTGTAGGGTGGTGAGGGTGTGGGGTTGTGAGGGTGAGGGGGTGTGAGGGTGAGGGGGTGTGAAGGTGGGTGAGGGTGAGGGGGTGAGGATGAGGAGGTGGGTGAGGGTGAGGGTGGGGGGGTGAGGATGAGGAGGTGTGTGAGGGTGAGGGGGGTTAGAGGGTGAGGGTGTGTGGGGGGTGAGGGGTGAGGTGAGAGGGTTGTGAGGGAGAGGGGGGTGAGGGTGTGAGGATGTGTGAGGGAGGGTGAGGGTGAGCGGGTGAGTGAGGGTGTGTGAAATGTTTGTTGATTTTTGTATTCATCAATGTGCCTTATATAAATACCATGACGGTGATTCACGATCAGCAAAGCATGATGCAATAGTAAAGAAACAGAGGTAAGACGCAACATAACCAAGAGATTTACAGAGAAATGCACATTATCAGATCCTTCCAGGGCAAAGAAGGGCTTGCAAAGAAAGGTTTACAATGCCCTGCTGAGAGAACTGGGGACAATCCGATAGATGCATGCTAACAGTTTCAAAGTTTTACGGCTTTGCGGGTGAAAGCTTCTTTTTTTTTATTCCTTATTTTGAGTGATTAAAGTAGCATTGCGAATTTACTTCTGGTGCTATGAAAAGCAGCTAGAATCACAAGTTTTTCATGGAGACAGCAGGGTTAGTAGCAAAGAACTGTTTTATGAGCGATTCACAGGATTATTTTGTAGAATTCTGACTTCATACAGGAGAAAATGAAGGCTAACGAGGTGTGGAGTCTTATTATTCATCTCCATAGTACACGAGGAGAATGGGGCGGATCTGCCAATCAGTAGGGAGCATTTTAATTCAAATAGGGGTTAACAAGAGGACTTGGAGAGACGTTTTACTCTGCAGCAAAATGCCACATTTCACAGATAGAAGCCATTGATTCAGTTTTAAAACTGTGGAGTGCCAAATGGGAACAAGCTCTCGGCATTGCTGTGGGGGGGGGGGAGCATGAGCGCAATCCTTTGAAGTCTGATGCGGGCGGGGGAGCGTCAGCCTTTGAAGTCTGATGGGGAGGGGGGAGCGGCAGCCTTTGAAGTTTGATGCGAGGCACAGACAAATGGTGGTGTGTGACGTGGCTGGTTTGTGCACGTGCATACATCACATGAGCTGTGGCTAATCCGCCGTTTTGGCACACTTTTCGGACCGCTTACTAGAATCTCGACAAACAAGCTTTGCTAAAGCAATGCTTTAGGTCGAGACCTAAAAAAGCACTTCTTTTGGACGATGATCTAGCATTCTACTAATTTTGGTGTAAATCTGTTCAACCATTTTGGCTGTAGCTGTATCTAAAGTTTCTAGG
The DNA here is from genome assembly GCF_964263255.1 of Lissotriton vulgaris. Lineage (NCBI taxonomy): Eukaryota > Metazoa > Chordata > Amphibia > Caudata > Salamandridae > Lissotriton > Lissotriton vulgaris. The sequence continues at coordinate 1,683,622,469 of NC_141693.1, read as the reverse complement.
GAAATCTTTTTGGGACCCACTCTTTTTCTATGCCCCCACTTGATGGAACACCCCAAAACCTTCCAGGATGGAGCTGAGGTGGAAGAACCTTTTTTAGAAAGTTTTGTGGAGATTCGTCAAATGACGCCAAAGTTATTAGGAAAACAAAGAATACTTTTCTTATGGAAATGTGGTCCTAACTATAACTACCCAGTGGCAACTGCAGTGGGTAATTATAACATGGAGAAGTAAAGAAGTCAGATAAGAAAAATGCTGTCACTCACAGGGCAACAGAGTCAATTCAATGCAGCCTATGGCTGAAGTATTCTGGTTGCATCCATAATCACATTCAGCATGGGCAATGGCTCAACCCCTTCAGACACTGGCTCTATTGTCCTATAAGTTACGGATGTTTTCCATCATGTGTATATCCCCCTGAAAATGAGTGTTCTTCAGTGCGCGAGTACTTCAGTTTCCGTATGTTTCCTCTCATTTCTTTCCTTCTCATATTACTATTTTAAGAAGATACTACAGCTCTCCAGATGGTGCTTACAGTACATGTTTTCTGCAGTATGCCTCAGGGCCACAGCCTCTAGACCAGGCCACTTTCATGGATTGGTATTGTCCATAGTTTTACTGTTTAACATTTCAAGATAGCCAATACATTGGTTCTAAATGTGGCAGCAGGGCAGAAATTTCAAAACAATGAAACACTAACTACAATACCATTGCAAGGTGCCCACCTGTTGCATTGTTTATCTTCATTTGTTAATGCAAGCACAGATCTGCCATGTTTAGGTGGCAGCAAATTTTCATTATCTACTTGGATTTTTTCAATTTATATTGCTGATGTTTTTGAGTTTGTATGTGAGTTTACTGTGGTTGTGTAACTGGATAAATGCAATAATGAGTCAGTGGGTGGATGAATGGATGTATGGCTAATAAGATGAGTGACAAAGTACATGCAGTACAAGTTGCTGAGTAATGCTCTTTCTGGAGGGTACTCGATCTAACCACAGATTATTCACCTTGTGAATATCCCCAGGCGCCCCACTGTATTTGAAAAATTCAAAGCAATACTTTTGCATGCTGGCAGGTGACATAGTTTGACTCCACATAAAAGTCACCCTACTCCGGAATTGACGAATAAAGCTGCATATAAGTGCCACTCATGTGTGCTAATGTTTTTTTTTGTAATCTCTTCCGTGCTCCCAGACATGGAGTCATCAACAGGTCGAATGAAGCAGTGTACAGACTCCTAAATGGGATCTTTTTCGATTAAAGAGCACATATCACAGAACAGGGAGTTGCCGAAGACAATTCAGAATCTGCAATTAGATAGGCTATGCACCAGACAGAGTGTAATCGATGGATACTTTTAACCACAGATCGCTCACTTTGTGAATAGATACCAAAGCAGTAGATCTGTGAAATGGCATAACTAAAAAGTCCTGTGGAACTGGGAGGACAAAATGCCCATCTAGACGGACCTGATCTTTGAAAAAGCTGAGCGCCCTCTTGGGATCCAGACAATAGTCTTTCTTTTTCTTTTGAGGGAAAGTCGGCAGAGTGATGGCTTATCAGATGTCACAAGGCATCACCACCTTCGGTAGGAACGCAGCTCATGTTGCCCAGGAAAAAGGTGGTCTAAAGAAGCTGGATCAAAATGTTCTGAACTTCTAAAACTTGGCGTGCAGATGTCATCACCACCAGGATGAACATTTTTAGGTTAAGCAGACGCAATGAATGACAGGCATTGCTGCGAAAGGGATACACTTCAGAAAGGTGAGGACTAAATTCATGACCTACTGTGGCATTACAAAGGGCATTGGTGGAAATATTTGCGGCAAATGTTTCAGAAAAGTAATCAAAACAGTAATTTAAACAAGAATGGTTGGTCTGGCAAACATGAAAAGGCTCAAGAGCCGACTTGTAACCTTTAACTCTTTCCAGAGCAAGGCCTTGGTGGGCCAAAAACAAAATAAACAATAACAAAATGAACAATTTCGCCTGCAATGGAGCTCACTGCCAGGTACCACGCCACAAACTTGTCCCAGCACAATGCACATACCAATTTCGTGAAAAGGCACTTGGCCACCAGGATTAGATCAACAACCTTGGGAGGAAGAGCAAAAGAACTCAACAGCTGCTGATCAATCTCCACACATGAAGGCACAGGTTCATGTATAGGACTCTGCCCTGCTATTGTCACTGGAGATATTCCAGAAGCAGAAGATGGCAGATGCGATCGCATCCGTGTGAGTAGCTGACCCGCTCCTCGCTGGTGTTCTGCTTCCCATCGCTATTCTCTGTTTGGCGGGGAAAAAACTTACCTCGCTCCCTTACAGATTTGATTGCTGCTGCTTGGATTGAGGAAGATTGCGGGGGCTTTACGGGCTGGAATGCTGTTTGATATACAACGCTACTTTTGGCGATTGCTGCTTGTTGGCTGGCGTTCCACTTCTGCGATCGGCGGGGTGGAGCGGCTTGCACGCTGGTTCTCGGAGCAATCAGGTGGTGAGAAGGCGCAGCCGGAGAGGCGAGGGCTGACCGGGCAGAAGAGCAGGACTCGGAGCCACAGCTTGGCGATGGCTCCCAAAAACCCAAGTGCAACCTCGAAGCGAAGGGGTCAAAGCCAAAGACCCGAGCAACTACGGCGACAATGGAAGGATCCGCGGACAGCACAGGATTACAAAATACAAGCGGGACGCCGACTAATGCCCCTTAAGTGGAGTTGACTAATCCCGGCAACATTGTAGCATCCCCCCGTGCAACACCAGCAGTTTATTCTGGGACCTGCTGGACTGGAGCCGTCCCGAAGATACCGGGAATGTTTAATAAAAAGAAAAATATAAATGTTACAAGTATTGAACACCGCTCTTCCGAGGATATGACTCCTCTGCAGGGCCCGTACTCTAAAGGCATAGAGAGCACTGACATACTGACTAAAGTAGCTGAGAAAGCACCAACGGTTGCTCAGGAAGGGGCCGAAGTGGCAGGGGCTGTGTTTCAACCGGAGCAGGGTTTGGGAGGACACACTTCTATTATTACTACAACACAAGAAGCTGTATTGAATCACCCTAGCTCTGCTCTGAATTTAAATCTAGACACTCCCGAGGTGGTTAAAGACACCGTTAAAGATACTGATTCGATTGACTCAGCGGGGACTTTTTACTCGATGTCTGACTTATCTAATGCTCTGGATTCAGAAAGCCTGGAGGGGGAATGGAGAGATGATCTAAGTGAAGCCAGCCTATCCAGCTCAGTCCATATAGAGGAAGGAGGGGTTGAAGATGGCGAGAATGATTCTTGGAGAATAGAGTGGGGTATAGTAGAAGATACAGTGCGTAAAACCGTTAAGGTTCCAGCGATTGCTGCTAGCCCCACTCATCCACTGCCAGATGGAATCGTTACAGGCAATCAAGGCTCCCCTGTATTAGCCCTTTCTGCTCAAAGTGAAGTAGACCTGGGGGATGAGAACCAACCTCCAGAAATTATATTAGGTCTCATCTACCAAGTCATGCTTCAACATCGCGAAGAGACTAAAGCTGAGAACTTGCGCACACAAGGAGCAGTGTGAAGGCTTCAAAACAAATAACAGAGAGTAGTTAAAACCTGTAACGAAATAGCAGCCAGAGTAGGAGAGGCAGAATGAAGAATTTCTGCAATATAAGATGAAGTCAAGCAACATAAAACTCAGATCTCTTCCTTAGAGTCACTGCGTGAGGATGTAAACTGGAAGCTGGTGGACTTAGAAAATAGGTCCAGACGGAATAATTTTCGCGTTTTAGGCATACCAGAAGGAAGTGAAGGGTCTAACATTAGGCAGTATATTGCTGAGCTCTTTACAGAAGCTTTTCCGGAATTAACCCAGTGGCAGTGGGATACGGAACTACAAAGAGGTCACTGGTTTCCTTTTCAGCAGAAAAATGTTAAGGGAGCAGCAAACACAAAACCAAGAGCTATATTAATTTGTCTAAATAACTTCCTTGCTCGTGAAGAATTGTATGACCTGGCCAGACCTGACAGAAAGCGAAAGGCGAAGGGTGTGGATTTTTTTGTCCGTCTATTGCCATGCTAAAGTTCAACTACGCTGGCAACTTCGTTAACTTATACCCTCTTTCCAGGCCAAAGGAGCACAAGCATTTCTACTTAACCCGTCAAAACTGAAGATAATTCATAAGGAGAAAACTTATTTTTTGACTACTGAGAGAGCAGCAAAAGATCTCTTGATTTTCTATTTAAGAAATGTTCTATGATTTCTGTTTCTAGTGGATAACTCTGAATTGATAATATTGATCATTGATCTTTGGTCATAGATCTTATTGTTTAGATTTGCTGCTGGCCTTTGGGTTTTTCTTTTCTCTCTTGTTCTTAATTTTTTTTCTTTTCTTTCTGTATGATAAACCTGTTTAGGATGTGAAAAAATAATAATAATTCTATAGCGGTGGGAGGCGAACAGTGAACTGCGAGACGCACTACGCTTCTCATTCAATCATATACAGGGGCTTTTCATCCCCTTTGCCCTATTTGGGTGGGCTCCGGGGTGGGATGGGTTGGGGAGAGGGAGGGCACTGGTGGGGGGAGGAGATGGAAGGGGGTGGGGCAAGTAAGAACAGAACTGGTTGTATCAATACAAGAAAATGTTGCAATATGTTGAGTAAATACTTTTTTGATTTTCTCTTTTTTTTTGGTTGGCATGAAGCCTCTAAAGGTCAAGGGTGAGAAAGCTGCATTTCCCGATTTATCATGTACTAATCTTTCTAAGATATTCAGATGGGTAAACTAAGGATATGTTCATGGAACATCTGTGGGCTGAATAATAGAAAGAAAAGAAGGATAGCATCACAGATACTTCAGAATATGAAAGTCGATTTATTGTGTTTACAGGAAACGCATGTAATGTGGAACGATAGACGATATTTTAATGACTTAGGTTTGCAACTAGTGGGCTGTACCCGACAAGGCACTACTACAAGGGGAGTAGCAATTTTGATGAAAAGAGGAGTGGGTAGTTGTAAGCATATTAAAACTGATGACTATGGCAGATGGATAATATGTGAAATCCTCTTGGCGGGAAGTTCCAGGACTATTTGCTCGATCTACGGTCCTAATTCGGACGATCCCGAAACCCTCTTGTAGTATGTGGAGATTTCAACATTCACATCGAGGCTAATTTCGATATAAGGGATGATTTGCTTTATGGGGGGGGGGGGAAATAAGATGTATAAAGCCATAAAAGGCTTAGTAAAAGAATTTGATCAGGTGGATGTTGGGTTTGCTAAACGCACTACCGCTCCAGGGTATACTTTTTTTTCTGCCCGCATCAGAAATTTGTTCGCCTTGATTACTTTTTCACATCCTCCCAGCTCAGCAGGGATTTAAGATATGAGCTATTTCCAAAGATTATCTCCAATCATAACCAGATAATGATAGAAACTAATGTAGCCTTGAATGTCTCGCCCAAGGGAAACTCATGGACATTTGAGTGTATACTGCTGGCAGATCCATTATATATTGAATATATGGGGAAGTGGATAAAAGAGTTTTTTTTAATTTAATCGAGGCTCGGCTTCTAACCAAGTAATCTGGGATGCTTTTAAAGCCGGCATTCGCGGAGAGACTCTTTCATATTCAATTAGGAAGCAAAGGGAATCTCGGAGAGTACTAGCTACTCATTATACGAAATTGCAGGAGTGCGAAGCCGGATTAGTAACAGCCATTACGCTTAAGCAAGACACCGAATCAATTAAATCAAATCTGGCTATACATAAATCAAGGCTGTATGAAATCTTTGCTAAAAAATAGCAGAACAGATAGCAGTCTTCCGCTCTGAAGTGTATGAGGTCGGCGAGAATGCAGGTCGTATTTTAGCCAAAAAGATCAGGCAAAAAGAAACCTTTAATTTTATTAATAGAATACAGGATGATAATGGACAAATCTTTCAAAAACCAGAAGAAGTACTATATTAAATTGTATAATGAGGAAGTTACAACCTATTCCTCTGAGGATGTTTTGAATTTTTATGCGAAGTGGTAGCATCTATAAAATAACTTCAGCTCAGGATGTAGATATTACTTGAAAAGAGGTGGAAACTGCTATTCTGTCTCTTGCTCTTGGAAAAGCAATGGGACCAGATGGTATCCCTCTGGAATTTTTTCGAATATTTTGTCATCTATTAACGAATGAATTGCTTCTTACTTTCCAAGATGCACAGAAAGGTGTTGCACCAGTTTCATGGCGACAATCAATTATCATGGCCTTTCTAGAAAAAGATAAGTCACCTCTCTCGCCTGCCTCTTATAGGCCTATTTCCCTAATTAATGCGGATAGTAAAATATTCTCAAAGATTTTAGCTAACCGACTCTCTGGTATAATCTCATCAATTGTCTCACCCTTTCAACACGGTTTTATACCTAATAGGGATACTACGGACCATATACGACGTCTCATTGCCTTAATGGACTGGGCTCATGCGACTAAGACGGCTCTTGGAATTACCCTGTTGGATGCCGAGAAGGCATTCAACAGGGTAGCCTGGACGTTCCTATGGGATTTACTGAATCAGCAAGGATTTAGTTCACAGATGATTTCAGCTATAAAAGCTCTTTATGATTCTCCAACATCATGCATTAGACTAGCAGGGCAGAAATCTATACCTTTTTCAATTTTTCGCGGCACTAGACAGGGATGCCCGTGCTCTCCTCTGTTGTTCGCTCTTTATATTGATATTTTCTTAAACAAACTAAACCAGACAGAGGATATAATACCGGTGCAAGTCTCACGCATGAATTATAGAGCCCTTGCCTATGCTGACGATATCGTAGTGGTGACAACAGATGTTCAGAAGGCATTACTAAAAATTGAAGACTTAGCGATTCATTTCGGGTCTTTTTCTGGCTATAAGTTGAATATTTCTAAGACGCAAATATTATATATTGGACAGAACCCACCGACGCAAATCAATACTGTCAGAAACTACATATTTGGGCATCAAAATCACATCTCCAGTTACTGCAATTCCAGAATGAAATTTAAATACAGTTTTAAAGAAAGCAAACTCAACACTTGAACGAATAGATCCTCTCCATCTATCTTTAGTCGGGAGAGCAAATGTCCTTAAAATGCTGATACTCCCCAAATTTTTATATATGTTTCGTGCTATCCCTCTTGAATTTCCTTCTAGTTGCTTCAAACAATTGGAGAGGATGTCAGCTAGGTTTTTGTGGGGCTATAAACGTCAGAGAAGGGCTTATAAAAGAATGATTTTGTCAAAGGATAGGGGAGGGTGGGGTATACCGCATTTCTTTTATTATTATTTGGCATCTGTCATACAGTTTATTTGCCCACTGCTAATTGGTGAAAAGGCACGGATACCATTGAGCTACTCACCCTCAATATATGAATTTGCATTAGCGGAAGAGTGTTGGGGATGCCTGATCAAGATCATAGAGCCCAGCTCCTTTAAAAAAACCTAATTTAAGACAGTGAAAGCAGCTTATGCAGTGTGGAGAATAATAAAGCACCAATTTGGTATTTCTAAGATCTCACTTTATACACTTCTTTTAGCATCGGGGACCCTCCCATTAATTTTTCAAGATTCAGTTATGAATAGGTGGCGTAACTGTGGAATTAACTATGTGGGCGATCTGTGGCAAAATGATCATTTTATTGAATTACAAAATAAATTCCATATACCGGTAAATTATTTTTTTAAGTATCTACAGATCCATAGCTATTTCAACTCTCTTGGTACACAAATGCGGTCTCATCTACGGAGAATTTCGATTATTGATAGTATGTTTAGTAAAAAAAGATTGGATATTATTATAAATTGATAATCTCCTCGTGCCCAGATGATATTGAAATAATTCAAAATAAATGGGCTGGAAAGTTGGCTAGGGATACAATTCATATTGAGGAATCAATTGCTCTAGCAAACAGAATTTTGATTAGTGGCAGATCATGGTCCCAACATTATATGGCTTTATTTGACCTATACTACATGCACTCTAAGATCTCAAAATGGGGGACAACTGTGAGTACATCGTGTAGTAAATGTAGGGAATACACAGCAGACGCACCACATATGTTTTTTCACTGTTCACATTTATCTACATTTTTGTCATCAATACAAAGTTTTTTGGCATTTTTGTTTGGCTCGACTGTTATACTGAGAGATGAATTAGTATTGATAGGAGTAAACTCGGATATGTTATCAGAAGAGAAGAAATATTTAGGATTTATTCTTATGGCATTAATTCGGGCGTGCATCACGCAAGATTGGATTAGCCCAGACCCCCATCTTTCGAAACATGGAGAGCCCGTCTTTAAGCTACATATAATATTGAAATTGCTATATATAGAACGAAGGGTGGAAAAAAAGAGCCTTAGGTATGAAGATTTGGGCTTCGGTAATGCAATGGATTCAAGGGGTGCTGGACTCATTAATTATCTGAATTATTTGGTCTCATTATCGTTTTTTTAATGTAAATCTTGCTTTGTTATGCTTGCTGCAATCTTGTTTTCTGATTTAATACAAGAAATGAGTTTATCTTTTGTAATGTTTGCTAAAACGCCTTGTTAGGTTGTAATTCTCTTCCGATGGTTCTTTTTTTCTTATCAACCGCTATGTTCTGTTCTTCTTGCAAAAAATTGTGGGAAAAAAATCTCAATAAAGATATTTAAAAAAAAAAAAGATATTCCAGAAGCAAAAGCCTGATCGGAGGGCAGATGCTCTGGCCCAAAATTTCCAGGTACAAAACTATCCTGACCCAATCCAATGCCACAAGAATGACTTGAGGCCCAGTTATTTCTGATCTTTTTCAGTACTCGGGGCAGGAGAGGTAGTGGCTAGAAGGCATACAAAAGGCCTGAGCTCACTCTATGTGGAATGCATCCCCGTGCGAGAGCTTGCTGGGGAACTCTAATGTGGAAAACTGCTGATACTGAGCGTTCTTTTCTTCAGTAGTGAACATATCTGGCCAGCTTTTTCCCTATTGTTGGAAAATATTCCGTTCATCCTTTAGATGCCATTATCATTCGTGTTCACTAGGCATCGTTGGCTGAGTTTGTTTAAAGATCCCCCCTGGTGATGCATCACCAGGGATATTCCCTGATGAGCCAGTCCACTTCAGAGGCATACAGCCTCCTAGCACAGGACTGTGGACTTCGCCTTGCCCTGCTTGTTAGAATCTCACATAGCAGTGGTATTGTGCAGAACATGCACCAGCTTCCCTTTGAAGGTGGGCAGGAAGGACTTGGGCCTGACTTAAATGCCAAGTGAATCACCTGTAACTTCATCAAGATAATGTGGAGGTGAATCTCCGCCGGAGACCAGACTCCTCTGAACTCCACTCCTCCAAGATGATCTTCCCAACCCAGTAGTGATGCAGCAGTGGAAAAGGTGTCTGCTGCTGGTCCAATGTGAAAAGCATTTGTTAAAGCCAACAGTAGGGTGCCCAGGTGTCCTGAACTTGCCAGGACAGTTCTGGTTTTCACAAGTTATCCCAGCAGATTTTGGTAAATTTGGCTCATTTCCCAGTTTTTAGAGAGGGTTGACTGAAAACAGTGAGAGGCATGGTTTATGTGTTCTAAAGTAGGGCTAGTTAGCCGTTTTAAGAAAACAATTTAATTATCAGGCATGATACTGGGTTAAAAAATGGTATTTGATTTCTTAGTGCTGCTTCTCTATTTCCTTGTTGTTGAGCGCTGTCATTCTGTGGTCCTCAGTTGATGTAAAATTGTAGTCCTATAGTTGCAAAATGCCCCAGTTTTTGGTTTTCAAAATCTGGTCAACCTTGCCAATAGGCATTTCACCGTGGATTCTTTTCACACTATTTTTAAGCTGTAGACAGTGATTTTGTTACATGAAATCTCAGAGTTTTTCTATAGTAGGCAATTATTTGTTCTTCTTCCCCTGTGACAAACATGGGGGTTGAAGATTTCCACTGGGATAATTCATGCTGTGCTCTTTAGAGTGGGGTTTTACATTGTTTTGCAAACTGTATCTTTGTACATATTTGTAATTTTATAATTGTATGCATGAAGGTTACTAGCATATGCACACTTCAGTATGCATATGCTTGTTTATGTATTCATTCAGAGGCAAAGGATATAGACCTTAGTGACTCACTGGGAAAAGTTATGTCCGATTTCAGAGTGTTGATATGTTTATTTCAAAAAGCTATGAGAAAGCTGGCAGGCTTTACATATTGTGAAAAGTATGTTATAATCCTGGTTAGGCCTTTTTGGGCGGAGGGCTACATGTTTTTTACAATTGTAATGTTGTACATATTTGTATTTTATTACAGTGTATCTGATGGTTGCTTTGTGGAAAATCGTATGCTCAATACAGTAGATCTGAGTTGGTAATGATGACAAGCCAATAATAAAGGCTATAGGAATGACTGGTTCATGAGGAAAAGATATGCCAGATGCCATAGTCCAGATACTTGTTTATAAAAGTTACAACAAAGGTGATAAGTCTGATGTTTAAAAATCCCACCCGGTGATGCACCACCAGGGATATTCCCTGATGAGCCAGTCCACTCCAGAGACATACAGCCTCCTGGCACAGGACTATGGACTTCGCCTTGCGCTGCTTGTTAGAGTCTCGCATAGCATTGGTATTGTGCAGAACCTGCACCAGCTTCCCTTTGAAAGTGGGCAGGAAGGACTTCAATGCCAAGGGAATCACCTACAACTTCAGCAAGTTGATGTGGAAGTGAATCTCCGCCGGAGACCAGACTCCTCTGAACTCCACTCCTCCGCGATGATCTTCCCAACCCAGTAGTGACGCAGCAGTGGAAAAAGGGTCTGCTGCTGGTCCAACGGCAGTCAAGCAGCCACCATTTCAGATCATTTGCAATCTCCTTCAACACCTGGATGGAATCTGACAGATTCCCTGGGTGCTTAGCCCATTAAGACTTTAGGTTCCACTGGAAGGCTCGAATGTGCCACCTGGCATGGTCGGCAAGCAGGATGCGGGAGGCTAATAGGCCAAGACGTCTCAAAGTGATCCTCACTGAGACCCAGGACTGAATATCCTGGACTCGTTTTGGAGGAAAGGCTCAAAAGCAAACCATATCCAGGATGGCTCTGATGAAGGCGAGCACTTGTGAAAGAGTCAGTTGTGATATTGACAAGCTAATTGATTACCCAAATGATGTCAAGAGGTTCACCGTCATCTGGCAGTTGTCTCAATCAATCAATCAGGAGTTTGTTAAAGCGCAACTACTCACCCGTAAGGGTCTCAAGGCGGTAGGGTGGGTGCAGGTTCCATTCCATCAAGGAGGGGGTCTGTCGAAGAGCCAGGTTTTGAGGTTTCTTGCGATGATGGGGAGCGATGTTGTCTGTCTGAGGGGAGCGGAAGGGCGTTCCATGCTTTGGCCGCGAGGAAGGAGAAGGAGCGGCCTCCCGATCTGGTCTTTCTGGTGCGGGGGACCTCGGCGTAGGAGAGCTGGGCTGATTGTAGGGTCCAGAGGGTGCGTGGAATTTGAGCCGGCTGTTCAGGTATGCTTATCCGGTGCCGTGGAGGGCCTTGTGTGCGTGGGTGAGCATCTTAAAGGTGATGCTCGCCTCAACGGGGAGCCAGTGGAGTGTGCGCAGGTGCTGGGAGATGTGGCAGTGTTTTGGCAGGTTGAGGACCAGTCTTGCGGCGGCGTTCTGGATGTTCTGTAGCTTGCGGATGAGGTTTTTGTTTATTCCGGCGTAGAGTGCGTTGCCGTAGTCGAGTCTGCTTGTGACCAGGGCGTGAGTGACTGTCTTTCGGTGTTACGAAGGAGGCGGAGGGTGGGGAAGCAGGAAGATGAGACAGAGTTGATCTGGCGGTCCATTTTGAGCTCCGAGTCCAGGATGATTCCCAGGTTGCGTGCGTGGTCTGTGGGGGTTGGCGGGTTTCCGAGGGCGGTGGGCCACCAGGTGTCACTCCAGGCCTCGGGGTTTGGGCCCATGATGAGTACTTCTGTTTTGTTGGTGTTTAGTTGTAGGCAGCTGTTTTTCATCCATTTGGCGACGGCTTCCATGCCTTCTTGAAAGTTGCGTCTGGCGGTGTTGGGCACGTTGGATAGGGAGAGAATGAGCTGGGTGTCGTCTGCGTATGACACGATGTTGAGTCCGTAGGTTCTGACGATGGGGGCAAGTGGAGCCATGTAGATGTTGAAGAGCGTCGGGCTGAGGGAGGAGCCCTTGGGAACTCCGCAGGTGGTAGGTGTGGGGTCTGAGAGGAAAGGGGGGAGTCTCACCCGTTGCGTCCTGCCGGAGAGGAAGGAGCAGATCCAGTCGAGGGCCTTGTCCTGGATTCCTGTGTCGTAGAGTCTGCGTATTAGGCTGCGGTGGGAGACTGTATCGAACGCCGCTGATAGGTCTAGGAGGATGAGGGCTACTGTTTCTCCTTTGTCCAGTAGGGTGCGGATGTCATCTGTTGCGGCGAGGAGGGCGGTTTCCGTACTGTGGTTTTTTCTGAAGCCGGATTGGGAGGAGTCGAGGATGTTGTGTTCTTCAATGAATGTGGCGAGTTGGCTGTTGATGGCTTTCTCGATGACTTTCGCTGGGAAAGGGAGCAGGGAGATGGGTCTGTAGTTTTTGAGGTCGGTGGGGTCCGCTAGGGTTTTTTCAAGAGGGGGTTGACCTCGGCGTGTTTCCAGTCATCGAGGAATGAGGCGGTCGCCAGGGAGCGGTTGATGGTGTGGCAGAGCATGGGTGCGATGGTGTCAGCGACTCTGTTGAAGATGTGGTAGGGGCAGGGGTCAATGGGGCCCCCTGAGTGGATTGACTTCATTGTCTTCAGTGTGTCTTTGGTGGTGAGGGCTGTCCAGTCATCAATCGCTGGTTTCCGGGTGTCGGGGGTGGTTGGTGAGGGTTCAGTGTGTTGGTTGTCTTCGTCGAAGTTGTCGTAGATGCTCTTGATTTTGTGGTGGAAAAGGTGCTGAGTTTGTCGCAGAGGTCTTGTGAGGGAGGGATGTCGGTAGACTCGCTGGTGGGTTGGGCGAGTTCCTTGCTGTTGTGTGCGTGGGTGGAGATTCTGTCTTCAATCGCTTTTTTCCTCGTTTCTCTGATGAGTTGATGGTGAGCGTTGGTGGCGGCTCTGAAGTTGTTGTGGGCTTCTGTGGATTTGGTGTTCCTCCAGGCCTTTTCGAGGCGGCGGCATGTGCACCTGGACTCTCGAAATTCAGTGGTAAACCATCTGGCTTTCTTGGCACGGGTATTGTTGTTTTTCTTGAGGGGGGCTATGGTGTTGGTGCTGTCCGAGATCCATCTATGCAGGGTTCGGGCTGCGGTGTTGGGGTCGTCGTTTTCCACGATGGTTGGGGTGGAGTTGTTGAGTGAGGAGATGAGCTGGTCGTCGTTGATTTTGGTCCAGTTTCTTTGTGGAAGCAGGTGCTGGTGACTGTGGCAAGCCCACCTTCAACAGCAATCCCGTAGGACCAATGCCACCATTCTGTCTCCGGAATCCAGGGCAGATAGAATCTGGGCAAGGGTGAGCATCTTGAATTTTTCTTTGGGCAGAAAAGCATTTAGATGGTGAAGTTCCAGTTTAGAGTTGAGGTCCCGTCCTTCTTTGGGCCATAAGGAAGTAGTGGGAATAACGCCCATTCCCCACTTCCAAAGCCAGTACCCTTTCTATGGCTCCTATGGATTAAAGAGAATGACTTTTCTGCCATAAGATGGCCAGGGGGGTCCTCCAAAAGACATCCCACTGTGGGTGGCAGGTATGTTGGGCTGAAAAAGAATTAAATGGCATAGCCCCATTAGACAATCTGCAGGACCCATTTGTTGAATGTGAAGTTTTGCCACTTCTGCAGGAAGTGACTGATCCTGCCTCCCACAAGACGGTTGTGTACTGCTAAGGATGCATACAAAAGGTTTTGTGCTTATTGTTGGAGGGGCCGATGATTGGGAAGAACACTATCCCTGAAGACCCAACCTTGAAAGAGTGGAGAAGCCTGTTGGGCAGGCGGTGGTGCAGTTGCTATCGATATACCAGGCCCCCAGCATATCCTCATAAAGGGCAAAAATGGTTTGGGGATTGCCGGACAGGAGCCGAAAGGCCCAGAGAATGTGCCGTTGCTAGATTTTCTTTAAAATGTTCCAAGACTGATTCCCACATTTCCGCAAACAGGCAGGAGCCATTGAAAGGCTTAACCATTACGGACACCTAGATGTCCTCTGAGAAGCTTGTGGGGCTGTAGCACCAAGTTAGTTCCCATAACCTTGCCTAGACAATCTGTGGTGTCTTGGGCCAAGCAAATGACAAATTTGGTTGCACCTAGGCCGTCTTGAATCGTTTAAGCAAATGAAGGTCAAAGGTCTTCTGGATCCCCAAACAAGATCTCACCCACCATGTTCCAAAGTGGATGGGTACAATGCTCGAATAGGCAGCTCACGTTAACTGGCCTCAGCGCACGCCAGGCTGAGGATAACATTTGCTTGTCCATTCGTTAACAACTGCCAGTCAGGAGGAGTAGCTGGAAAGGCATTGGGGTTTATTTTATTGGTTGATGCCGCTAGTACTAAGCTCTCTGGTGTTGGATGCTGGGTCAAATTATCTGGGTCGCCTGGAGCATATCTATATTGATGGGTAACTTGTCGGTTGACTAACAGGGAGGCGACAGAGCATGGCTGAGCCCCTGTTTCCAACAGTATGTCAGATGGGGGTGAGGGAGACTAACCCTGCGTTGGGTAAGGTGTCGAGTACACAGGCCTCCTGTAATTCAATGTACCAGTCACCTGAAAGGGAAATCGTCCTCCTGGCCAACACTGTCATTTCCATAGAGCAAGTTCTGGTCAGAGCCAAAATGCTGGTATTATACCTGTGGACAGCTGTGCGATGGTGGTATTGTACCTGAGTCGATGTGGGCAGCCGTGCGACAGTGGTATTGTACCTGAGTCGATGTGTTCAGTGAAGGCTGTAGCAGGTCAAGATTTTGACGTGGCCTTGGCTGAGGTCAAGACGGGTCAGAGTCAGACAGAATGAAGGGTTTGGGGTCCTCCTTGGCACTGGTGTCTGTGTTGATGAACAAGAGGCGAGCGTGGGTTTCGATGCTGAGCCTGATTTGATTGTTGCATTTATAAAGCGCTGGCTGTCATTCAATTCAATTCAAAGAAGTCTTTATTCGATTAATACATCATAAAAGACATACATTACAGCATACACAAGAAATATAAAATAGTGTAAAACAGAATAAAAACATCTAAGACCATATTAAATCACTTATACAGACTTCTTTTGTACTAATATAGAAAATTGCAATAGATCACATTAAATTACCACAATATCACAAATCAATTTGGGCTGCACAAGAACTGGGGAGCATAGGATAATAGTTAGACACCTAAGTTGATTTAATGAACCTGGTTCTTAGAATCCAGGCCCATCCTAAATATTTTGCTACACCCGTTAAAATTAATGGGGACACATTTGTTTTTAATATTCTACTGGCATTAACAGACGAGCGCGTTCCCAAGCTTCTACAAACTGGACTTAACCATTTGGCTCTAGGGGCAACATACAAGGGGCAGACAAACATAAAATGGTTTAGGCTTTCGCCCTGGCCGGGGCACTTAGGACAGTGCCCAGTCCCACCAGAGCCCCACTTTTTAGTAAACTCCCTTAGAGGCAGCGAACCCCATCTGAATTGGTGGAATAATTTACGGTCCAGGGGCTTTGTTATGGCGTCCCAATATTTTTCAAGATTGGGAGCATCTTTAATGGCAACAAATAGACTAGTGAGATTACTAGAGCTCAGTCTCGAGTGTCTGTTTTGAACCACCCAGTCCCAATAGTGTGATTTCAAATCCTTTTTGGAAGGAAAAGTTACGGATGCGGGACCTGACCACAGTTCACCATACCCCATGGCACACAGGGTGGTTCTTAAGTCCTTAAACCAGCCTATATTAAAAGAGCCTGGAAGATCTCTGAACTCCAAGCAGGCTCTTGCATATAAATGGAGTTCCGTCGTTGTCCAAAGACGACGCCAGAATGCTAGTGGACGAAACCTAGCCTGGTCCTCCACAGGCTGACACCCAAGATCATACAGAAGCGGGATCCGTGGTGTTGACTGTGGGAGACCCATTGCCACCATAAGGAATTTATTTTGGGCTGCTCTCGGGATCCAGATTACTAAAGCCCCATAGTTCCACCCCATATAAAACAGAGGGAAGAACCTTTGATCCATAAATCTTAACTAGTGGCAAAATTGGCCGGGTAAAGGAACTTTTATGCTCTTTGATCAGGGCACCTCCTATCTGCATGTGCTTTAAAGCCATAAGATCAACCTGGTGGGACCAACTTAGGGACTCACTGAATGTTACTCCCAGGTAAGTAAACAGCTTTGTTTGTTCCAGGGGGGATACCCCCCATAGTAACCCTTGCTGTGATCGGGTTGTGTCCTCTTAATACCATAAATTTTGTCTTAGACACATTCACCTCAAGCTCATGTTCGCTGAAAAATAATTCAAACCTCATCAGGGCCTGTTGGAGACCCTGTCTGGTCTTTGAGATTAGAAGAGTATCATCAGCTAACATGAGCAAGGGGATTTTCATTCCAGCTAGGGACGGGGCGTCGGTGGGGTGGTTGTCAAAATATTTGGTGACCCTGTTAATATATAAAGAGAAAAGGGTAGGGGCTAGTAAACACCCTTGCCTTACACCTTTAGCAAATGGATATCTATCCGTTACCTCCCCTGGTTTGCCCAAGCGTACTTGGGCATAGGCATGTGTGTGTAGATTCACCAGGAGGTGTACAAGGGGAGCTGGCATACCCAATTTTACTAGACATTTCCACAACCCTGCCCTCGGAACAAGATCAAATGCAGACCTTAAATCCACGAAGGCCGCATAGAGGTTACCTTTACCTAAAAGAACCGTCTTCCAATAAAGAAGAATAAATCGGAAGGCCTGATCTAAGGTACTCACATGAGACCTAAAACCAGCTTGAAGTGGGGTTAGGATATTGAACTCATCAATCCAATCCTGAATCCTGCCAAGAACAAGGCGGGCTGAGATTTTTTGCACCGCGTCTATAAGGCTGATCGGCCGGTAGTTGGAAGGGACCGACCGGTCACCTTTCTTGTATATTGGCAGGATTTCAGCCCCAGCCCAGGACTCGGGAACCCTTGCGCCAGTGGCCAGGGCATTAACCAATTGAACTAAATAGGGAACCCATAGATCCTGGTCTTGTTGGAATAGGTCAGCTGGAATGCAATCAGGACCGGGTGCCTTGCCCCTTGGAATAGATTGCAGGACAAATTTGACTTCTCTAATCGTAAACTCCAGTAGATCAGCCGACACTGGACAGAAGATATTATCCTGTGCACTACTAAGGCACCTGAATTGTTCCTCGAAGTATCGTACCCACTGTTGTTGACCCACCGAAGCTGGGTTTGGATTATCTTCCTGGGAAGAACCCCATTTTAGTAAATGCCAAAACCGTTGCATGTTCCTAGAGCTACATGCTTCTGTTAGTATTAACCACCGTTCTTCGTCCCAATTGGCCTTGGCTGTACGTTTTGCAACGTTAAATGCCTTCCAACAGGACCTGATTAAAATATGATTCTTAAGCTTTAACGCTTTAAACAGGTCTCCATGGGTCTGACGGCACTCATTGAACCAATTAGTAGTTTTCATTTTCCCCCTATTACGCCGTTTGGAAATAGACTTTGTGAACAATTTTTTTAATTCTGTAAACAGACTGGTGTGAATATCAGTAATGGTTGCATTAATAACCTCCTGTGAGTCACATTTTGAAATTTCTGCCAGTGAGTTAGAAACCAAGGATCTAATCATTTTACATGCATCAACATCTACAGAGATTTTTGGCCAACGTACCCTTCTCATGTCATTAGTGAGTACAACTTCGTCCTGAACTAAGTTGGTCATGCATTTTACTGGCCCAGAAAAACTGAAATCCCTTAGTTCCACCACCAATGGATCATGATCACTTTCCGGGCGAGACTTAACCTCCATATCCACTACAACAGCCCACAGCGTAACGTCCAGTAATATATAATCAATACGGCTACTGAATCTACCATTACTAAAGGTATGTCTGCCCGACCTGTCAGAGCGCACTCTACCATTTAGAGCACGCAAGCCCTGGTCCAGGCACAGCCCTTTGATAAAAATAGCCGCTTGTGACCATTTTTTTATCGGGGGTAGCTCAAGCCGGGGAATCCCCCAAACCAAATCTTTTGCCTCAGTAAGTAAGCCGTCATCCTGACTCAATGGTTCAAAACAGGTGTTTAGATCACCCATAACAACCTTGTGTCCTACTACCGATGCACCACTTAGGAAATCGTCCAAAAGGAGGAGGGTTGGAGAGACCCTACCGCCCTGGATGCCCCTAGCGTATATGTTAATCAAAAGAATATTCAATGCACTGGTAGATTTAATGCTAACCATTAATATATCGGGGCTATCAATGAAAACTTCCTCGGCTATCACACCCTCGCACTGCCGAACCCAAACGGTCAGGCCACCCATGGCTCGTCCTCTATGACCTTTAATAGCTGGTTTACTAAAGTTCAAGTAGCCAGTAAGGAACATTGGAAAAAGGTGCCCAGGTTTCTTGGAAGGACCATACATCGCCTTGCTGTATAAAATTCGCCCAGTCCGGGATACACATGCGGGACTCAAGACCAGCTATGTTTCAACTTCCAAGCTTGATACCACATAGGACCGCCAGAACTCTGGAATTATCTTTGGGGGAGGAATAGACTACATCATGTAAAGGAGGGGATTCATGTGTAGAAACATCTTCACTCCTTATATCAATGGTACAAAGGAGCCCTCCCTGGGTGCCATTCTCCATTACATCATTCTCTGCAGTTAAATCAGCTTGTGACACCGGTTCTAATACCGGTTTCATATCCCCAGTCCCACTCAAAAAAACAGAACTCCCCTTAACACTTTGAAATGACTGACCCTTTGGATCTTCAACATGACATAGTGCATTAACTGGGGTAACAACGGTACCCGTACAATCTATATTAGCCTCTAGAACTAAAGGTAGGATAGCTGGTCAATCATTATATTCCAACCCCGAGAGAGGTTCATAAAGATTACTCAACGGGATGTTCCAGTACTCGTTAGGCTGGGTGTAATTGCCTGGATTGTTTAAGTTGAGATGTAGACTATGGGGCTGTCGAGAAAATGGAAAGGTTGATGTAATTGGATGGCCAAAAAAACGAGGATTAGGGTTAACCCAGTTCGGAGTTTGTGTGATGCTATTATAGCTGGATTGGACATGAGGTCTTAACAGAGCCTCCGGGTTTATAGGTGGACCTTGGAAACAAGGAGTGAGGTTAGTCCATTTCAAAGAGTAAGGTTCTTTTTTAGAACGGTGTTGGGCATTTGATTTAAGCAAAGTCTCAGGGTAAAAGTAACTGAGATTCCGTGTGGAGATACTTCCCTCATTGTTTCCCACATACCAATCACTAATGTGGGAAACAACTCTGTGATCCTTAAAGTTAATGATCACAGTGTCGCCCTCTATATCCTTTGGACGAAGACCCACCCACTTACATCTTCTAACTGAAATAATGTCCCCATTTAGGTGGGCAGGAAGGGGTCTGTTGATTTTCAGCCAAAAGATAACTTTATTTTTCAGGTTTGCATTATTTTCCAAATTCCCATTTGAAATTGGGGGCACACCCGTCAAAATAATAACAAAATTAGCCGAGTCTGGGGGGAGGTCTACTATGTTCCTGCGATTTAATGTGTGTCTATGAGTGGAGTTATTAGGTTTTACAGCCCCTTGATTTGCAGATGGCTTTTTACCCAGTGGAGTTGGCTTATTTGAAGCCAACATGGGCTTCTCTTTAGCAAGGTTAGTGGAGCAGGGAGGTTTAGATGGCAATTGGGAAGCATTAGATTTAGTATTGCAATTGGTGTTACTATTGTTTTTGTGGGGATTACTAGGAACAGCAGTGTTAGCACTAGGCTTTGATAATGGAATAAGCTGGGTATTAGAACTCGTTAAGTGAGGTGTAGCGGCTGGAGCCAAGAAGCGATCCATTTTGTCTCCCAGGATCCTAACACGCTCCAAAAGGGGGAGCATATATGATTTTAGGAGTTTCTCGAATATATCGATACACTCCTTATTGAACCCAGTAACGCTATCTTGGGGAAGAAATGGTAAGTGAGGATTACCTGAGGAAGCCTCAGTCACGGGGAGATCCGTGTGGACGGTAATAGGATTTGCTATAGAAGGAAAGGGGACCTGATGACTGGTACCTTTTCTTTTGACACCACCCTTTTTCCTTTTTTTCCTTGGTGGGGAACACACGGCCCTTTTAAAGTTCAAAGGCTTGGATCCAGTCTCACTGTTAGTATGTGGCAAGATATTCTCGCATGGACCAACACTGTCTAAAGAGCGATTAGTAAGGGTTGAATGCAGGTTGGGAGCTATAATCTGGGCTGCAGGAGTGTTAAGGTCAATAAGACTAATAGAGACGGTGGGAGGGCTATTTATATTACCCTCACTATTGATTACAGAGTGAGTAGGGGAGGTATTGGGGCCCCAAAAAATACTGGGAATTTGATCAGTACTAAATATATCAGCCTCTCTGGCCGTCCTCCCGGTACTGGCCATTTCTTGTGTGTTATTTAAATCTGATTGGGTAGACAAGGGTTTTTTTTTAAGATGTTCTATTGAGCGACGACGCTCCGCGCGTTTCTCAGCTAATAAGAGTTCTTTATCTATCTCCTTTTTTGCCTTCTCGAAATATATCTAGTGGCCCAAGAAACAAAACTCCGACACAGGGTGGTAGTGGGCTAGACATATCAATAGCTGGACAGAATTAATAATATGATATACCTCAAAAACTTACTACACCAATGAGACAAGACAGCAAAAGAATAAAACAGGGAGTAGATGTCAGAGACCGGGCCCAGCCCAGCCTCCTTCGGCCCCTGACGGCCACAGACGGTCCCGCCCTTGTCCCGGGCTTCTCCCGGTCGCTCCTGCTCAGCGGGACTAGGCTGTTGTATTTATAAGGTCAATGTGAGAGGGGAGGAGCATGCAGGGAGAGCGGCCCAGGTGCTGGCTATTGGGACTGGCGGGCGCTCCTGGGACTTGAAGTCCTGCGCCCGCAACTCGCTCGCAGCCCTGCACAAACCAAACACCCACAAACTCAGCCTCAGGCGTAGGGTGACAGACTCCTCAAACGAGCTTCACTGGTGATGCTGTAGATCAAAGCCCCACACGAAGCGGGACCCGCGAAGCGGGTTCCGAGAGCAGTAGCGGCAAGTGCAGGGAAAAAGTTCAGCGGCTCACAATCCCAGCATGAGCACAAAGGATAAGTGTTCCAACAGGTATCCAGGGGCAAAGGTTTTTAAATAAACGATGGTGGGGAGGAGCATGCAGGGAGAGCAGCCCAGGTGCTGGCTATTGGGACTGGCGGGCGCTCCTGGGACTTGAAGTCCTGCGCCCGCAACTCGCTCAGAGTCCTGCACAAACCAAACACCCACAAACTCAGCCTCAGGCGTAGGGTGACAGACTCCTCAAACGAGCTTCGCTGGTGATGCTGTAGATCAAAGCCCCACACGAAGCGGGACCCGCGAAGTGGGTTCCGCGAGCAGTAGCGGCAAGTGCAGGGAAAAAGTTCAGCGGCTCACAATCCCAGCATGAGCACAAAGGATAAGTGTTCCAACAGGTATCCAGGGGCAAAGGTTTTTAAATAAACGATGGTGGGGAGTAGCATGCAGGGAGAGCGGCCCAGGTGCTGGCTATTGGGACTGGCGGGCGCTCCTGGGACTTGAAGTCCTGAGCCCGCAACTCGGTCAGAGCCCTGCACAAACCAAACACCCACAAACTCAGCCTCAGGCGTAGGGTGACAGACTCCTCAAACGAGCTTCGCTGGTGATGCTGTAGATCAAAGCCCCACACGAAGCGGGACCCGGGATGTGGGTTCCGCGAGCAGTAGCGGCAAGTGCAGGGAAAAAGTTCAGCGGCTCACAATCCCAGCATGAGCACAAAGGATAAGTGTTCCAACAGGTATCCAGGGGCAAAGGTTTTTAAATAAACGATGGTGGGGAGGAGCATGCAGGGAGAGCGGCCCAGGTGCTGGCTATTGGGACTGGCGGGCGCTCCTGGGACTTGAAGTCCTGCGCCCGCAACTCGCTCGCAGCCCTGCACAAACCAAACACCCACAAACTCAGCCTCAGGCGTAGGGTGACAAACTCCTCAAACGAGCGTCGCTGGTGATGCTGTAGATCAAAGCCTCACACGAAGCGGGACCCGCGAAGCGGGTTCCGCTAGCAGTAGCGGCAAGTGCAGGGAAAAAGTGCAGGGAAAAAGTTCAGCGGCTCACAATCCCAGCGTGAGCACAAAGGATAAGTGTGGCTGTCATTCCAAATGGAGCATCCTAGCGCTGGTCGGAGGAAGGTTGAGATGGAGCTGTGGGGATCCTATATGAGGGATAGGCAGAATTCGTCTTATAATCCGAAAATCCAAGTTTTCAGTGCCTTCCTAAACTGTGTCTCTGTTTTCAACAGCCTCAGGTGTGTTGGCAAGAGGTTCCAGGCTTTAGTTCCTAATGCGGCTACTGGTTTTCTTCCCTTGGTTTTGTACCTAAAGCAGGGGGTTTTGAGGAGGTTTGACAATGATGATGATCTGAGAGCCCTGGCCGTGGTCAATGGGATGAATCTGGCTGAGAGATACCTTGGGCCTTAGTTTAGTGATGCTCTGAAAGTGATTAAGAGTATCTTAAATAGGACTCTCCTATGTAGTGGAAGCCAATGGAGGGTTTTAAGTGCTGCGGATGCGGAGGACCTATGTGGTAAATTCAGGACTGAGCGGGCCACCGCGTGTTGTAGCACTTGTAGTCTCTTTAGTGTTTATTTGCTCCCACCAGGAGGCTGCTACAGTAGTCCAGATGCTGGAGGATCAGTGACATCGCAACTGTCTTCCTTGCAGTAAGTCAAATACTTTTTTTTAGTGACTGGTGAAAGCAGGTCCCTGCCACTGTCAATGCATGTGGATGGAAGGAGAGAGAGGTGTTGAATTGCACTTCCATGGTTTTTGTTACCTTAACAGTAGTGGGAGGTGGTTTCGCATCTTCCGGCCACAAAGCACTTGGCTGGAAGGGATGGTCTTTTCCTATCAGTAGAATCTTGGTTTTGCCTGTATTACACATGAGGTGGTTATCCTTCATCCACTGGATGACCTCAGCTAGACAAAGTTTGAAACTGAGTTCAGCGTTGGTGGAGTCTTTGTCCAGAGGTAGGATCAATTGTGTATCATCTGCGTAGAACGTTTCTTCAATGTCAAAAGAAGATATCAGGGAGATAAGAGGGACCATGTATATGTTGAATAACAGTGTGCTGAGGGATGAGCCCTGTGGTACTCCTGATGCAATAGGGCGTTCAGGAGAGAGGAATGTTCCAAGAGACACTGCTTGCCTACGATTGGTGAGAAAGGACTCAATCCATGGCAGTACATTATTAGAGATGCCACTGGAGTTTAGCCTTGCAAGGAGAATGTTGTGTGAGATGGTATGAAATGCGGCAGACAGGACGAGCAAAATCAAAACATGCCTTACTGCCTTTGTCCACTCTAGTTTTTAGATTGTCTGATAGTTCCAGGAGCGCAGATTCTTCAGAATGCTAGGGGCGGAAGTCTGATTGCTGAGGGTGGAGGATCCTGGCAGTTTCAAGGAACTCAGTTAGTTCTTTGTGGACTAGTCTTTCTGTGATTTTGCCCAGCATCGGGAGGAGCGATATAGGGCAGAGATTGAAGAGATTGGATGAGTCTATGTTTTGCTTTTGTTTCAGTGGTTTCACTATGGCTAGCTTTCATTTGTCTGGAACTGTGCCTGAGAGTAATGAGGAATTGACTATCTGGTTGATTACCGGGTTGACAATGTCTATGATTTGGTGAAGAATCATAGGGGGGCATGCATCCAAGGGGGAACCTGATTTACAGGCGTTAACAGCAGCCTGTGTCTGCTCAAGCGAGACTGGTTCAAAGGTTTGAAGTGAGTAACCAGTGCTAGTCGGTTCAGGCTCCAAGACCCAGTCAAAGTTTTGTGTGGGGGAAGTTACAAATTCCTTTTGAATATTCTGAATTTTTTCCTCAAAGAAGATCGAGATCTGGTCACATAAGCTCTGAGAGGGAGGAATTTCTTTATGCAATGCTTTCGGGTCCGTGAAGAACTATAATTGAGAATATGTTTTTTTGGTCTTGGTTGGACTAGAGTATTTTGTTGGAGTAATACTCCTTTTTGCTAATTTGATGAGTTGCTTGTTTTGAATGCTTTTTGATCTGTTGCATCATAGACTCTTCGCCATTTGCGTTCCAATTGCTTACATTGGAGATGTCGTTGAGCTAAGGTAGGCATAAACCAGGGGGCTTTATGGGATTTGGTTTTCGCTTTCCTATTTGGTATTTCTAGTGGGATTCGCTCATTACTTATTGAGGTCATCTAGGTGTGGAAGAGTTGTGACTCTTCTGGGGTTTTACCAGTTAGGAAAGGGACACGGGCCTGGGCAGTGGTGGACAACTTTGAATTTATGGCTAGTTGTGCCCACTTGCGCCTTGCTTGTAAAGGGGGGGGGGGGTTACCTGGCAGGATGATTCATGAGTGGGCTCTTAATAGCGAGGGGGATGAATTTGTGTCTGACCATATCTGTTGGATAGGGGTATCTACTGATAATGAGGTGAAATTGGAGTAGACACCATCCAATGTATGGTCTGCCTGGTGCGTCGGGGAATCAACCAATTGGTGCAATCCAAGGGGTTCTGTTATCTCAAGGAAGTTGACCACTACCTGCTTGTTTCTGCATTCTAGGTGGAGATTAAAGTCTCCTAGGAGGGTGAAATTGGCATATCTAAGCAAGAAATGGCTTAGAGTTTCTCCTAGAGAGTCAAGAAAGGTGGCACTAGGACCGGGTGCATGATAGATCAGGGCTCCTGAGGGAGGCGCTTATTGTGAAACAGTAGCCAAGGCTTTCTGCACCTGCCACCAGTAGAGAACCCAAGGTGGGTCTGAGGGTCCATATGGTAGTAATCCGACTGTGGAACCATATGCATCTGTTAGGGCCGTAGGTGTGGAAAAGTTAGTATGCCAAAGATGCTTAGCATAGCCTCATGAATGGCTTCGCCTTGCTGTAAAGTAATAGGCAAAAGAACTGGAGTGCATTGGAGCCAGAGAAGGGATCAGCCACTTGGGGGAATGGGAAAGAGGCAGAGCCCCGCTTGGACTTCTTGGGTTTCTTCTTTGCCTTACTGAAGATTTTGACTGTGATTAAGATGAGCCTCTGGACCGACACTGAGACCAGGACCGGGAGCAGATCAGTGCTCTCGATTTTGAATTGGAGAGGCATCTGCGCGGAGCATTCCAGTGCTTTGTCATGTAGAACGTTGCCTTGAAATTTTAGCTTGCTTTCAGGTTCATCTATGCACAGTTGTCACAAGCTTTGTAGTCATGTGATGAACCCAAGTAGCAAAGGCACAACTCGTGGAGATCTGTTGCAGACACTGTTTGTGCCCGTTCTTACAAGGCTTAAAACCCTGTAGTCTTAGGATATGAAATTACCTTACACACTAGAAAAAGCTGAGATAGAATTCTCTTCACAAGTGAAGAAAACGAAGGAGCAGAGCTCCGGATCCGCATCTAAAAACATGAAAAGTAAAGAACCGATGTTAGAACGCATGTGTAACGCTCAAATGCAGCTCCGCTTATCACTTTTTGAATTTTCTGGATTCAGTCTGGCACTTGGGGATATTCACAAGTTGAGAAATCTACAGTTAGAAGTATCCATCAGAATGATGAATTTTGAATGCCTAAACCCAGTACTGACTGAGGAGGCACATTCATTTAAAAGCCAGATATATTGGCATTGCCGATGCTTGGTATTTGTGAGAAAGAAATCCTTTTTGCCCTAATCATCCCAATCATTTGACTGATACTAGTGATTAGTGACTCTGAATGTGCACTGGGCTCTGCTAACCATGACAGGACCAGTGATCTGTTTAAGAGGTATATGGTAATTAGTGTAATTGCATTTGGTTCAGAAACCGGTAGGTGCATGTGGGTTTAGAAACCCCAGTGGATTTCATGCACTTAAACGTGCACTGCTGTGGTGTCTGGTGTTATTTTAAAGCCAGCCCTGCCAGAGTCTCAAACCACATTTTTATTACATATAAGACAACCCTAAGGTCTGCCCTAAGTGCCCCAAGGGCATGATGCCATGTTATAAAAAGCAGGGACATTATAAAAGATATGCCCTGGTGAGGGAAAAACTGCTAATTTTGTTTTTCGCTATTCTAGTGCTGCTAACGCCATAGGCTAGCATAAGAGGGCTTGATTAAACTTGAATAAAGTCTAGCTTTTGACAGGAGGGAGCTTGAACAATAATCTCAAAGTATCAAAATAATAGTTAGAATAAATCCAACTGCGTACCAAGGTCGAATTTATTATAACTATTGCAGAAAAGTAGTTTTAGAATTTCCTTGCCTGAAGTTACCTAAAGCAGCCTCTTCTAACTGGTCAGCTTTTGACAGCCTGACCCAAGCTGCTCCCTGATTGGTGAAGAGGCCTGGGGCTGGAACAATGGAGACATCTGGTGGGCTGGTGGGAGGAGATTTGCTGCCTGCACATGCCAGGACAGGAAAGGATCTGGGTAGCCAAACTGGTCTTCAAAGGGAGAAGCACAGATACAACAGGGACCAAACCCATCCCCATTTCCTGCACCCGCAGACAGATGGGAGCCCCTCTAAATAGATTAGAAGAGGGTCTGGAAGGGGAGTGTAGGTAAAAGTTAGCCACACCAGTGGGTTACGTTAGCCAGACCTTAACTCCATAGAGGTATTTTCTCCATTTTGATTTGGACTGAGATGTGCAGTCTGGGACAAAATTATGCCACACTTCTAAGGAAGTAGTCATCACAGAGCTCCATTGGTTGGGGGTGCCCCATCCTTTGCCAGCCCAGACTCTGGAATAACTAAGAGAGAGCTGCACAGCACCTAAGAACGCTGCTTGGAAACATC
The DNA here is from genome assembly GCF_964263255.1 of Lissotriton vulgaris. Taxonomy (NCBI): domain Eukaryota; kingdom Metazoa; phylum Chordata; class Amphibia; order Caudata; family Salamandridae; genus Lissotriton; species Lissotriton vulgaris. The sequence continues at coordinate 1,683,595,497 of NC_141693.1, read as the reverse complement.
AGAAGAAGGACTGTCCTGCTGAACCCTTGGTCTGAACAAAGAGAGGACTACACTCATAAGGACTGCACCTGCTGCACATTCAAAGCTTCACAAAGAGAGGACTTTGCCTGGCTTCAAAGATCAAGAAATGGATTCCCTGTTCAACAACATGAGGTAAAGTGCTGGAGGAAGTCACCAACACCATCTCCAACAAAGACAAGCCCTTCTGTTCCCATCGTTGCCTCGTGATTCTGTGCCCTTTTTCCTTCTGTTCCCATTGTTGCCCCGTGATTCTGTGCCCTTGCTTTCCGTTTCCTTTCGTCGCTCCCGTTCCCGCCGCTGCGTCCCCTGCGGCCCGCCCCCCTGACTGCCCATTCCCTGCCTCCCGCCTCCCAGCTGCTCCTCCCTCCCACCACCCCATATATGGCGGCCGCTGCGTGGTGAGGAGAGAGACCCTTTACCTTGTTAGGTAGGTCGCTCCCTATCCACACAGCACCGCTTGTGCGTCCTGACCCTGCCCCAGCTGCTGCTGCTGAGGAAAGTTGAAGCCCTCCTCTACCCGCAGGCTACCACCTGTGCCTCATCCCTGGTGGGCAGTGGTAGGCCTTAGGTTTGTTCTAGTGTCGGTGTCATTCATTGTATTGCCCTTATTGTTTTTTAGTGTCTGTGACTGCTGTTGTCTGTCTCCCCCCTGTGCCTGTATTTTCGCCTGTACCCTTTCTTCCTTCTGTTCCCATCGTTGCCCCTGCAATTCTGTGCCCTTTTCCCCTTCTGTTCCCATCGTGCACTCGTGATTCTGTGCCCTCTTTTTCCTTCTGTTCCCATCATTGCCCTCATGATTCTGTGCCCTTTTTTCCTTCTGTTCCCATCATTGCCACCGTGATTCTGTGCCCTTTTTTCCTTCTGTTCCCATCGTTGCCCCCGTGAATCTGTGCCCTTGCTTTCCGTTCCCTTCGCAGCTCCCATTCCCTCCGATGCATCCTACTGAACACCTGCTCCACACGCAAACACGCCGTTGAGCTCTGGGACCTGCTTGACACATCATCCCCGGACGTCGCATTCCTGACAGAGACCTGGATGAACGACTACTCGGCACCCGACATCGCCATAGCCATCCCAGACAGCTACAAGATCACCCGCAGAGACCGCACCAATGGAGTCGGAGGAGGAATCTCCATCGTCCACAAGAACAGCATCAGGGTCTCGACCAGCACCAACGACACTCTCAGCACCGCCGAATACATGCATTTCCAAATCCACACAGTCCCCCACACCACCCTCAGAGGCACCCTCGTCTACAGACCCCCAGACCCTGACCCCAGTTCAGCGACTCCATCACCGACTTCATCAGCACGGAAGCCCTGACCTCCACCTCCTCGGAGACCTGAACTTTCACCTTGAGAACAACAATGACAGCAACTCCACCACCCTGATCGACAACCTCGCCAACCTCGGATTGAGGCAGCTCGTCACAACGCCTACCCATTACACCGGCCACACGCTTGACCCCGTCTTTTCCTCAAGCTCCCACATCTCTGTCAGCCACACCACTGAACTTCTCTGGACCGACCACCAATGCATCCACTTCACCTTCCAGAAATGCACCACACACCACCGCACCCAACAGATCCCCCGTCACTGCTGGAGCAAAATCACCGAAGACCAACTACACGCAAACCTTGCTCTCAGCCCACCAACCGACCTCTCCAACACCGACGACGCTGCCCGCAACCTCAGACACTGGATCGACGACTGTGCCAACACCCTTGCCCCGCTGAAGAAACCCACCCACACAGACACCAGCAAGAGAGCTGGCTGGTTCACCCCAGAACTCCTAGCCTTTAAGCGAACCTGCCGGAAACTAGAGAAGAAACGGCACAATGAAAAGACATTGGAAAGCCTCGCAGCCCACAAAGACGCCATCCGCAAACACCATCACCTCATCAGGTCTGCCAAGAGGACTTCCTTCAAAGACCGCCTCAACAACAACACACACAACAGCAAGGAGCTCTTCAACATCGTAAAGGAACTCTCCAACACCAGCTCCAACCCCAATAACATCCCGCCGTCGCAAGCCCAGTGCGATTCCCTCGCCACCTTCCACCACCGCAAGATCGCTGACATTCACGACAGCTTCAACACCCACACAGCCCCAAAAGAGATGGACACTCCAGACTCTCTGCACACCATCGACCACAACTCCCTGCCAGCCTGGGTGAAAGTGAACATCGATGACACCATCAAGACCATGAGCACAATCCACTTCGGCTCCCCGTCAGACCCATTCCTGCACCACATCTTCAACTAAGCCAGCAGCACCATCGCACCCCACCTGCGCAATGTCATCAATCTCTCATTCGAGACCGCGACCTTCCCAGAGAGCTGGAAATACGCTGAGATCAACGCTCTACTAAAATAAAACAAGATGGAACCAAGAAAGCTCAAGAACTTCCGGCCCATCTCGCTGCTTCCGTTCCCAGCCAAGGTCATCGAAAACAGACAGCTAACCTGATACCTCGAAGAAAACAGCACCCTGGACCCATCCCAGTCAGGGTTCCGCAGCAATCACAGTACCGAGACTGCCCTCATCACCACCACTGATGACATTAGGACCCTGCTGGACAACGGTGAGACAGTGGCCCTCATCCTCCTGGACCTCTCTGCTGTCTACGGCACTGTCAGCCACCGCACACTACGCACATGCCTCCACGACGCAGGGATCCGAGACAAGGCCCTGGAATGGACCACCTCCTTCATCTCTGGCAGAACCCAGAGCGTCCGCCACCCCCATTCCGTTCCGAAGCCTCCAAGATAATCTGCTGCGTACCCCAGGGATCATCCCTCAGCCTGACACTGTTCAACATCTACATGGCAATACTCGCACAAGTCGCCCAACTTCAACATAATCTACTACGCCGAGGACACTCAACTGATCCTCTCCGTCACCAAGGATCCCCTCATCGCCAAATCCAACCTTCACGAAGGAATGAAGGCCGTCGCCGACTGGATGAAGATCAGCCAACTGAAGCTGAACACGGACAAGACAGAGGACCTAATCCTCGGCTCCAACCCTTGAGCCTGGGATGACTCCTGGTGGCCTACAGCACTGGGGGCAGCCCCGACACCCACCGACCACGCACGCAACCTGGGAGTCATCCTCGACTCAACACTCTCCATGACTAAGCAAGTCAACGCAGTCTCCTCCTCCTGCTTCAACACCCTCCTCATGCTCCGCAAGATTTACAGGTGGATCCCGACAGATACAAGAAGAACAGTCACCCAGGCCCTCGTCAGTAGCAGACTCGACTATGGAAACGACCTCTACACGGGAGCCCCGGCCAAGCTGATCAAACGACTGCAACATATTCAAAACTCCTCTTCGCTCCTGACCCTCGACGTACCACGCCACAGCCACATCACCCCCACCTGAGAAACCTGCACTGGCTTCCCGTCAACAAAAAGATTTCCTTCAAGCTCCTCATCCACGCACACAAGGCACTCAACAAGACCGGCCCGCCTACCGAAGACTTTTCTTCTGCATCCCCAACCGCCAGCTCCGCTCCGCCGACCTCGCCATCGTCCCTAGCATCCAACAAACACCGGCGACAGATCCTTCTCTCACCTCGCCTCCAAGACCTGGAACACCCTCCCACTGAGCCTATGACAGACCCAAGACCTGCTGATCTTCAGGAGGCTACTCAAGACCTGGCTGTTCGACCAGTAGCGCCCCCCCTTTTTTCCCCCAGCGTGTTGAGACCCTCACGGGTAAGTAGTGGGCTCTAAAAGTTCTTGATTGATTGAGCTGACCAGCTTCATTTGGACTTCACTGGATGTGACCAGGTGCATTGTGGGAATTATAGTCCCAAACCCCCAAGAGGCAACTCAGAGTTTCTGGGCACTTGGCTGATGCTGTGGACCCTTAAAGACCCTCAAGAGACCTTCCAGCAGAAGCACTGAAAGTTTAGGAACTTTTAGGAAAAAGCTCCACCACCCGCCACAGTGGACACAGCCAAAAACCTAGGTTTCAAATTCGACCCCACGCTTTCCTTCCACAAACAGGCACTCACAGTTGCAGGTACCTGTTTCCAAATCATAAGAATGTTGAGAAAGTTCTTTGATCTGCTACCCCTGCACGCTAGAAAAACGGTTGCAGTGGCCCTGATTTTATCTCGCCTCGATTATGGCAATGGTCTATATGCAGGAACAAAAAAAATAGTGATAAAACGACTACAGGTGATTCAAAATGCCGCCGCCAGGCTGGTACTAGGACTCTCTAAACGGTCATCCTCGACTGATGCCCTAAAAACCCTCCACTGACTACCAATTCATAAAAGGATCCTATTCAAGATCCTAACCATCACCTATAAAGCCACCATTGGTAGTGGGCCACACTATCTGAGAAATCATCTGAGACCGTACAAAACTAAACAAACCCTGCGGTCTTCCAATGAGAACTTGCTCACCAACCCCCACTTCAAACTGAAAACCCGAGGAGGAAAAACTATAGCCACACTAGGAGCAAAAGCTTGGAATCACCTGCCCACCCAACTAAGACACACCAACTTGGATTTTCAGCACCCCAGATCAGGAAATCTTAGCACTAATCTGATCCTTCTGCATTCATCCTTTTCTGCACTTTCCCCTTTTCCCCTCCTATCTTCCCCTCTGTCTCTGTCACATAGCGCCAAGATGCTCCTTGGAGTGAACGCTGCGCTCTATAAATACTTATTTCATTAATTCATTCATTCATAAATCCACTGACCTCAACAATAAGTGTCAAGCCAGCGATGTTGAACTGCGATTTGCAGGTTTGCCCCACTGAAAGCTCCGGAGCGCTTCAACGTCGAACACAAAGACCTCCAGTGCTCACCTTGGCATTTTGCTGCAGCAGGCCGTTTCCATCAAACTGAAAGCTGGATTGCCGAAGCTGATCGCCAGACATTGAAAGAAAAAGCTCCTAAAAAGTGACCAAGTGCGAAGGTAAAAACTTGACTGGCCCCAATCACTTGATGTATCTGACCTGCCCTTCATCATGGTCAGCCTGAAACTTTGACTTGGTTCCGGTCCAGCAAGATCAGATAGCCGCGGTTGGCTCTTTTCACTTTTAGGCACTAGAAAACACACTTAATCATTAAAAATTCATATCTCTGGTTCCCTACATTGGATTTATGTTGTTTTGATGTCATTTTAATGATATAAAGTCGAGCCTGGGCAGAGTATGTACTGCTCTGCAAGGTATGCTCTACTAAGGTATGCACTTGAAGCTCCACCCACTCTCCATCCATACTTTTCACGGGCCTGTGTCATTGTCCTTTGGAAATTGTGACTTTTCATTGGTCAATAGGCTTAGTAGTCCCTCCTAGGACTGCCTTGTCTCATTTTGAAACTTTCCATGAGAACACCCCATGTTACATGTGTTGTTACTTGGTAGGCTTTAAGTACAGCCTCCGAGCAATATTTGCTTAACTGGTTTTCTCCTTCTTGTTGTTGCAGTCAGGGCACGCTTGTTGTTGCAGCCAGGGCACGCTTTCCCCCAATGTTTTAATTTTTTATTCACAGCACAGCACGTTCATATAGTGGTAGCTGTGCCTTTCGTTTATTGCAAAAACAACAGTTGATGGACAGAATGCAGAACAATGTCATACATTCACCCCAGTACAGAGATCTGGGACTAAAGCCATAGTTTTTTTGCTCACCATGCCATTGCATTTTGAACCCAGCCATATGTAAATCAGTCTTGACCCTGTGCCTCATGGGAACAGTCAAGCCCGAACTGCCAAACCAGGTTCTCCCTGGACTGGAAACAGGCATCCTAGGACCGGTTACAGGGTTTCAGCCCTCTTCAGCCAGGATAGCTTTGTTTGCAGTGGCATGAAGAGCACAGGACCCATTTTATGGGCATACCCGTTCCACTCGGGTGACAAATGCATTAACAACAGTTGATGGACAGAATGCAGAATAATGTCATACATTCACCCCAGTACAGAGATCTGGGCCTAAATCCATAGTTTTTTTGCTCACCATGCCTTTCCAGTTTGAACCCAGCCATATGCAAATCAGTCTTGACCCTGTGCCTCATGGGAACAGTCCAGCCCGAACTGCCAAGCCAGGTCCTCCCTGGACTGGAAACATGCATTCTAGGACAGGTTTCAGGGTTTCACCCCTCTTCAGCCAGGATAGCTTGGTTCCAGTGGCGTCGAGAGCACGCGACCCACGTCTGGGCATACCAGTCCCACTCGGGGTGACATATGCAAAAACAACAGTTGATGGACAGAATGCAGAACAGTCCAGACCTGGCAGTTCGGTCTGGACTGTTCCCATGGGGCACAGGGACAAGACTGATTTGCATATGGCTGGGTCCAAACTGGGGAGGCATAGTGGGCAAAAGAACGATGGATGTAACCCAGATCTTATGACTGGGGGAGAATGTTTGCATTGTCAGCATTCTGTCCATCATTTGTTTGCTGTAACACTTTTCGCCCTAAGTGGGATGGGTATGCACAGACGTGGGTCTCTTGCTCACTGTGCCACTGGATTCAAGCAAGCCTGGCTGAAGAAGGGTGACATACCCTGGAACCGGTCCCAGGATGCTTGTTTTCGGTCCAGGGAGGACCTGGCCTGGCAGTTCGGTCTGGACTGTTCCCATGGGGCAAAGGGTCAAGAATGATTTGCATATGGCTGGGTCCAAAGTGGGGTGGCGTAGTGGGCAAAAGAACAATGGATTTAACCCAGATCTTTTGACTGGGGGAGAATGCTTGCATTGTCAGCTTTCTGTCCATCATTTGTTTGCTGTAACACTTTTCGCCCTAAGTGGGATGGGTATGCCCAGATGTGGGTCCCTTGCTCACTGTGCCACTGGATTCAAGCTCGCCTGGCTGAAGAAGGGTGACATCCGCTGAAACCGGTCCCAGGATGCTTGTTTCCGGTCCAGGGAGGACCTGGCCTGGCAGTTCGGTCTGGACTGTTCCCACGGGGCACAGGGTCAAGACTGATTTGCATATGGCTGGGTCCAAACAAGGGTGGTGTAGTGGGCAAAAGAACGATGGATTTAACCCAGATCTTTTGACTGGGGGAGAATATTTGCATTGCCAGCATTCCATTCAACATTTGTTTGGTGTAACGCTTTGGTTTATTTAAGGCACCGAACGCGGTCTACTGTCAGAATGGTATGACCAATAAACACTAAGTTTAGAGAAAAATGTACTCCCTAGAGACGGGTGGGACTAGGTCTTATCTCCACAGATCATCCCTCCAGGGAAAGGTTAAAGTCTGAGTAGGTGTGAAGGCAAAGGGCCAGATGTACGACCATTCAGTTTAGTGAGTCGCAAATTGCGCAGAATTGCAACTCGCAATTTGCGACTCGCTAAACTGTATGTACAACAGTGTCTCAGACACTATTTGCGATTCCCAATGGGGTCGCAAATAGCATACCTCATCAATATAAATGAGGCAAGTGCAATTTGCGACCCCATTGGGAATGGCTAGCACGCACAGGGATGGTGGCCTGTTTTTTCAATAAAGCAGTTAAAAAAAGAATTGCAGCCCATTTTCCTTAAAGGAAAACGGACTGCATTTAAGTAAGCATTGAAAATGCAGCAGAGCTCGCCTTTAGTTGAGTTAAAGCTATTGGCGTTGTAAATGACAATGTCTTTTACCTATGTGTTATGGGGTGTATGTATGTGGTCTTTAGTGGAATTATGTGGGTTTTATTGGTTGTGTTAGTTGTGGAATTGTGTGGCATAGATGCTGTGGATTTGTGTAGTGGAATTATGTGGCATGGTGTGCACTGAAAATATGTATATAGCAATTATGTGGTATTGGGTACTGGAATTATGTAGAGTGGGATTGTGTGTTATGAAGTGTAACACAGTGGAATGTTTTTTGTGTTGTGGAGTTTAATTATGGGGATGTGCTGTTGAATTACGTGGTGTGGAACTGTGTAGATAGTTTTGCATTTTTTGTGAGGAAAGAAAACAAATAGGTAAGAGCAAAGCTCCAGATCAGTGTTTTTAGGTGTTAAAACAAGACAAGTGCAACAAACATTTAACTCCTTCCCCGCCAATGACCTAATCGGGTTGCCTCTGTGCAGTAGTTCTTTTAGTACTTTTCGCTCTAGCCAACTTCTGCATTTTCCAAATGTCCGCTGTCCACCTAATATAAAACAGCAAAGTTGCTTTTAATAACAAGATCTGGAAGTTGCACGCTCAATTAAAAAGGATTCATATATTTAAAAAATAATCATGCGTACATGCGGAACAGGTGAGCTCACTAGTCTCCGCTGAATTAAAATACAGAGGTAGCTCTATGCCTCTTTGAGAGACAGAGGCAGCGCTGCACTGCAGGGTTTAAACCAGAGGTGCCTGTCTAAGTAGCTAGAATCATGCAAAACACCTCCTACGAGTGCGCGCACCTAACGACACTGCGCTGCACTGTGATGGCGCGAGACAAACGACGACTTGTGCCATACTTTATCTTTAGCATCTCACAACTCTGCCGCCTTCCGCGTCCTTCCCGGCTCCACGCTGTCCTCCTGCAGCATACATACTGTATGTGGCCACCATCCCTCAGATAGCATACCAGGGAGAGCCGAGGGGGGGGACAGAGAGTGAGAGGGGTAGAAAATGCCATAACTCATTTGCATTCCAGTGTGGGTCACATGGCAACAGGAACCAATCAAGGCCTTGGCTGAGTGGGCTCGGATCTGCCTCCCCCTTACTGTAGTGAAACAGTCTTGACAACGGGGGAACGAAAACGCAACCTACCTGATTGCCGCCACCGCCACGAGAGTCAGTAAGCAGCCAGCAGCAGCCAGCAGGCGCGAGGGAACGCCGCCATCTCCGCCGCCACTGCCAAGAGTCCCAGGACACCGGACTCCGCGCCGCCGCTCCAGGAGACCACAAATCCCGGCAGGCCTCGCGGCGGCGCGTTTGCAGTGACGCGGGTCGCGCTGCTGAGGGCGCCAGAGCCCTTCAAAGGGAGGAGAGCCCCGGCAGAGCGGGGGGAACGAAAACGCAACCTACCTGATTGCCGCCACCGCCACGAGAGTCAGTAAGCAGCCAGCAGCAGCCAGCAGGCGCGAGGGAACGCCGCCATCTCCGCCGCCACTGCCAAGAGTCCCAGGACACCGGACTCCGCGCCGCCGCTCCGGGAGACCACAAATCCCGGCAGGACTCGCGGCGGCGCGTTTGCAGTGACGCGGGTCGCGCTGCTGAGGGCGCCAGAGCCCTTCAAAGGGAGGAGAGCCCCCGCGTCGCGGGACGCGAGCGGGCCCTCTGAGGCCCTCAGAGGTCAACAGTGGTCGGGCGGGCCACCCCTCCAACATTTCTCTACAAGGTTAGTCCCCTAACAGGTTTTCTACAATGGCTGATTGTACCGTTACAAGTAATAATGATGACATCCTTACTCAGGACGCAGAGTCCCCTGTAACATTGCTAACGTCGTTTGAGGCATTGATAGATACCGCATTCAATGAGATTGTTGAGACTGAAAGGAGATTCTCTATGGGACCCATGAGCATTAACCAACCACATGCCATGAGCAGTCTCAATGGCAATACCCATATAAACCCTGAAGTAACTGTGGTAAAACCCTCACATCCTGCTGTTGATGTACCAATTGTCTTAGACGATGATGACACTGTTACGTACATAGCACCAGATGTGGCTCTTGGCCATGCCCCGGTAACAACATCCACAGAGGCTACCAATAAGGTATCTGATAAAGTTGTAGCAAAGAGAAAGAGGGGCCCTGCTAAATTAACTCATAACAAACGGAAGCAGCCACCGAGGACTGTAAACCAACCAACCCCACAAAGCATGTGGAATAAGGGGAAGAGACAGAAGCTGGTCCAACATATAGTACCTACACAGGAACAACCGCATCTGGGTGACGTCGTCGTTATAAATAACGACGGGTCAAATTACATATCTATCTCCACCCAGACTGAATCCCCCCACGGAACTGACAAATCCAGTCATTATTCCAAGTCTGAGGGGAACCTTATTGAGACTATTGCAGATACTATTTTTAATAATTTGGAAGGTCAAATGATCAAACAATTTAATAATATTTTTAAAAGACTTGACAAATTGGAGAACTTAATTAAAAACGAGGATGCAAAGAGAAAAGGTATAGAGAATTTGGACAAAATGAGAGTAGAACGTCTGCTAAAAGACCTTGAATCCACTACCCGTGTCTCCACTAGTGGTGACCATGGCATTATCAGGGCTGTGGAACAACAAGCTACTACTAATCCAACGCAGCCCGTTACACCCAAGGTGACTAAAAGTAAGGGCACAACAGGCAGCAATCCGCCTGATCCTCTAACCGACACCCCCTTACTCCCACGCAATTCTACACGTGGACCTGTTACTTCGTCCAAACCCTCTGTTTCTGCTAACGCTGCAAGCGGACCAGTAATTAATTCTAATAAAAAGAGTAACACAGCGATGCAGACCACCTTAGCACAGAAGGGCCCTGCTAATCCCAGCCAGCGCGATAAAAAGACCACGCATGAGGACAATAGGCCTATAAAACATCAAGGCCCTGCCTTACACCTTCCACCTGAGGCTTGTCCGTATGTTCTAGTTCTGGCTGGTATCCCACCGCTTAGGGAAGGCCAAGGAGAATCATGGGTTCAATTGCACAATAAGTGTATAGATTGGTTAACAAAACACAAGGGGGTGGGTTATGATATTTCAAAAGAGATCATAACCACACGGCGAGTAACTTGGGTCGGTCCTCTCTACAAAAATATCAACGGGGACTGTATTGTAATTAACTTCAGAAACCCGGGCACTGCAAAATTCTTGCTGAACAACAACTCTGGTCGACACGGTCCATCTACTGTGGTGACCCCTCTACCGTTAAAATATTTCTACCGTCCTCCCCACAAGATGATGCAACCCCCACCAGTCTTTCCATTACAGAATAGGTTTGGAATATTTCAGGACCTGGATACATTGGACTGACTGCCCTCTGAAAGCACCGAACTGCCTTCCGTGTGCTTTGAGGCAGTTCAGCTAGTGGAAACACCTCCAGAGGCGGCCCCGTTAACATTGGAGATCTCTCCACCTAGTACATTATGCGATCAACAGGGGCATGTTACAACTAAATCCGCCTCAAGAATTAACCAGGGTCCCTGTCTGAGGAATAATAATAATAATCTAAAAATTCTCAGTTGGAACATTGCGGGTCTGAAGACCAAGATGGGAATTCCTTCATGGAGGGACTGTGTCAATTGTTACGACATATTAATGTTTCAAGAAACCTGGTGTGTTGAGGACTTGTTGCTCGAGGGGTACAGTTGCCACAACAGGACTGTTTCGGCCCCTCTATCTGGCCGTCCTAGTGGTGGATTGTCCATTTGGATAAAAATTTCTGCAGAAGTAAAAATTGACAAACTACAAACTAATTGTCCGAGCTTCATGGCACTCTCATATACCCAGAGGATAAAACTGTGTTTAATCAACTTCTATAACAATGATTTTTTGTCCCAACCTAACCCAAATTTTATTCTTTTATTTGATTTTATTAATGAAATTATGGATGGACAGGTACATGGGAAATTTGATGGCATTTGTTTAGGGGGGGATTTTAACGCACATGTACATTCAAGAAATCCCCCATGTAAAAGAGGCATAGAACTGTTAAATTTTCTTGCTACCAGTGAACTTGTTAATTGCATGGAACATGTAGGTATGGAAAACCGCGCATCCCCATTTCCCACCTTTATTGGACAAGGGGGAGGCACAACAATTGATTATGTTTTCGTCTCGCCCGCTGTTGCCAAGGCATTAATAAGGGCAGAAGTAGTGTGTAAAATGTACAGCGATCATTATCCAATTGCCATCCACTTATCGTTGCCAAGGGGTAAGTGTCCAAGACATGAAATAGGTGCAAGGGGTTTGGAAGTCTCGACAGACAAATTGAGGGTAATCTGGAAGGGAGCAGACAATAAGGGAATCCTGGCAGGAATTTGTAAAAAATACCCAATTTTGATCAAAGATTGTCTTACTACCGAGGACCATGGGGCTAACGTGATTAAATCATTTTCTGAACTCTGTACCGTAATTAAAGGTGAGATTTCCAGACCAGCCTCTAGTAAGGCTGAGGAAACGCCTAGATGGTTTGATGCCCCATGTTCCAAAGCAAATAGGATGCTTAGAGCTGCCTTAAAAGCTGAACCGAGGGATATACCACGAGTAAGGTTGCTCAGAGTAGAGTACAATCGTGCCTTACGCACCAGATCAAATGAATTACTTAAAACCCACTGGGATTCCCTGGCACGATCTGCTGACCTGAAAGATACCACTGGGTTCTGGAAGGAGGTAAAGGTGATAAGATCTATTGGTTCCAACTTGACTGAAATTAATTGTAACATTACTGGTCCTACCTGGGTTGCACATTTTGGAAAAATCTATGCAACACCAGATAATCCTCCTTTGTTGTTACCCCCCCTACACCCATTGTCTATTTCTGTATCGGAGGTATTTGATGCTATTTTAGAAAGCGCCGGGAATAAAGCACCCGGCTCCGATGGGCTCTCTATAGACCAGTTAAAATGTGAGCCCGATTTTTGGGCCCCGTTGCTATGCAATGTTTTTAACAACTTAACAGACGGGCAAATTCCGGAAACATGGTCACGTAGCATTATTGTTCCCATTTTTAAAAAGGGCGATAGGCTGGATCCTGGGTGTTACCGTCCAATTTCCCTAATAGATAACACCTTGAAAGTCTTGGGACGGATCATATTTAAAAGGATTAGAACTTGGACCGATGAGAACAACATCCTACACCCTAGCCAGCTTGGGTTCCGCAGCAGTGTCGGAACGGTGGAACAATGCTTGAACTTGAACCTGATCATGGCAAAATATAACATTGCTAAGAAATCCCCTTTATACTTTGGTTTTATGGACTTGAGCTCAGCTTTTGATTTCGTGAACCGCTCCCGCCTCTGGTCTACCCTTCTTGAATATGGCTTAGATGACCATCTGGTACACTTTTTAGCTTTTTTACACTGTGACCTCAAAGCATGTGTACGTGTGAATCAAATGGGTGAAGTCTCTGATGACATTAGCATTGGTAGGGGGGTCAGACAAGGGTGTGTGCTGGCCCCCCTCTTGTTTATTTTGTATATCAACAAGCTAAGTGGCTCTCTGAGCACCCTAACTAGTGATGTGCCTCACATCAATGGAATCCCTATACCCACCCTCCTTTATGCAGACGATGCGGTCCTGATGGGCCGCACTCCCAAGGCACTCCGTATTTTAATCTCAGGTTTTGTCCTTTTTATGGCCGACTTAGGCCTAACAACTAATTTTAAAAAATCACTGATCATGAGTTGTGGTCCTAAAAATCACAAAATCCCCCAGATCAATTCAGGGTCAAATGTCTTAAAAAGCACCAGCACTTTCCCCTACCTAGGGCTGCTATTTTCAAACAGCGGTACGTGGCATGCACATGTATCTTACGCCAGGAATAAGTTGGGTAAGGCCATTAACTGTGTAACCTCCTTGAGACAACCCAACCAAGCTGATGTAATAACTCCCCTGGTTAAGATATATCAAACCCAATGTATGCCAACCGGCACTTACGGCGCCGAAGTTTGGGGTTATACCAACTGCTCCCATATTCAAAGAGAAGAAAATAGATTTTGTCGTAAGGTATTGGGGGGGTTATTTGTTCTCCTAACTATGTATGCCACAACGAATTAAATATTCCTTATATAGAGGATTTCGTGAGATCCAGACCAGCATTATTCTGGATAAAGATATGGAACAACACGGCTGCTACCCTGACCCGTGAAATTATTATGGACTGCCTAAAGTGTGACAGGGGACACCATATACCATGGTTGAAAGCAGTAAAAGAGTGCCTTGTAAGTGTGGGGTTGGGCTCTCTGTTTACATCACCAAACCTAATAAATCGCTCCCATAAGACCATCACTTTAAGGGCATTGTATGACTTATACAGCGAAGAGCGTGATAGAAAGAACTTGACCAAATGTACTGTTGTAAAATATTTGGCCTATTCTGAACCACACACTAAAAAACCTGGCCCACCGTACAGATATTTACGCTTGCATCTCGGTAGATGGGTTAGGGGTTTACTGTTTCGTTTCCGAGATGGGAGTATAGTTAATTTACTGAATTTCCCGCTGGGATATAACAAACACCTCGAAACTTTAAATTGCCCTTGTAACCCTGACTTGAAGCAAAATCTTATGCATTTCTTGTTCTTTTGTGGTTTCTACAAAAAGATCATTGCAGAAAAAATGGATTGACCAATTTTAAATTAGCATTTCGGTCCTTCCAAATATTGGGATCAGATGAAGTCATTTTTAGGATGAGTTGTTTTCTCAAATCTGCTGTTAGATTGAGAATCACTCTTAACACTGAGGCATAACCATCGCACACTGCACTTTCCATTATGCACTTTAGAGAATTTTCTCTGCTTGTTTTATCTCTTTGTAACAAAAAAAAATTTCATGTGTATGTAGATAAAATTATGACAATGTGCTAGCCATCCTTTTTTAACAATGGTTTTTAAAATTGCGTTCTTAACAGTGTTTTTAAACAGGGTCTTTTAAATAGTGCTGTAAAATAATTCTCTCCTTTTAAAAATCTATCTTTATGAAGGGACAAAATTTTGTATAGTTGCGAAATTGCAAATGAAATTTGATTATGCTCGTTTGTCCTCGGATTTATTCTCCAACTGTCATTACTGAATTGAATGTTTTAAAATGTATTTTGTCTGTACTTTTATGGATGTTTTTATTCCGAATAAAGATCTTTTGACTTGACTTGACAGTCTTGACAGGTCATTGGCGTAATGGGCCTCTACCATTTCCCATAGCAGCGCAGGGGGATTAGGATGGGGATGGCGATAAAGGCTTCTCTTTCATATTAAGCAAGTCAGTCCCTGGTGTCCCCTAGAATAATATGGGAGGAAAAGCGCTGATGTCCAATTTACTAAAGGGAAGGGACATTTAATATTAACCTGGTTTATTGCTTTGCACGGTGCAACTGTCTATTCAAACCAACAATAATATTGCTTGTGCAACAGGGACCACTCTCAGCCAAACTATGTGGAAAAATCGCATTCGAAGCTGTGCATGCCGGGGATGATTTAATATTGACTTACCAGGTTTTAAATTCCCGGAATACAATATTTCAAAACAACAGACAGAAACAATGGCTACATAATTATATGGTAATGTTATGCTGTAAATTTAACAAGCTGTCGCTTGCAGCTTGTTTATATTTGCATCGAGCTTCATTTTAACAATAGCTGCCGCCCCACACAGCACTCGTGGGGTAGGGTGGCAGCTATTGTTAAAGTGAAAGCTCAATGCAAAAATAAACACGCGTCAAAAACTGGCTGGAAAAAAATAGTGCTTACCGACTTATGAAGGAGACCGTGTAACCCCGCAAGTAAAAGAGCCAGTCGTTATGGGTGGTCACAAAAGGAGAGAGGGCGCAAACAAGGGGGGGGTTAAGAAGCCTTGTATTGAATCGGAAGCCAGCATTTACCTAGGAAATGACACCAGCCAATGAACTATATGGTCGGAGGCTTCCACAGCACTTCTACAGCATACCCTAGTACAGCATGCTTCGCAGAGAGAGCAGCGCATGCACTGCAATGCTAGGCTCGACTTAAAAAGAAAAAGAAAACTTTTCAGTTTCATTTTTTAAGGGCAGGCAGTGGTTATTGGGACCACTGCCTGCACTTAAATATATTAGCACCCATTCACAAAGAGGAAGGGATCCCTTGGGGACCCCTTCCCATTTGAGAGTGGTTTAACACCTACTTGAAGATTGTTTTGCGACCGTAAATGCAGTTGCAAAACAATCATACATTGGTGTTAGACTCGCTATTAGGAAGGGGCGCCCCTTCCTAATACTGAGTCGAAAACCATATTTTGTGAGTCGCAAAATATCGTTTGTGCATGGGGCAGGCCAATTTTGCGGGTGCAAACAGGCCGAATTCCCGTTTGCAACAGCAAAAAACGGTCGTACGTCTCCCCCTAAACGTACTTGTTCTCCAGAAGTCACTTGACTTTGGAAGAGAGGGTGAGGTTGATATGGGGAAGTTTTAACTGTCACTATTTGCTTTAGCAATTCTGGGAACACATGGTAGACATCAATATCCATCTATAGCAGTATGTTCAGCACCTTGAATAATCAATTATAACTTTTTGGGGAAAAAGATCTTTCATGCATTTTTCTCGCTAACACATTTACACACATCAACCTCACGGCTGAACTGGAATCTAAAAGTTATCCTGTAAAATGCGTTTGTGCTATCTCCAGGCTGTCCGTCCATACATCCATCCTATCCATCTTTCCATTCCCTGTGTCTTATCTGGCCAACCTTGCCCTGATTAACCTCCAATTGGCAAAAAAAGATTGTCCCCTTAAAACATCATCATTCAAAAGTGAACGCATTTCCTTCAGCAACAACAAACCGCCACAGAGTGGGTGAGTTGAACATTTGAAACAATTAGAGATGGGTATAGCGATCAATGTATTATAGGGCGGGCCAGCTTTTTATGATGTCATTTAGCCGTAACCTTTGGCTCGATATGACAATGACATTTCAATAACTTTTAGGAGCTAGAGGCAAGTATTACAAATAAGGACTCTAGCTATAGCTTTACTTACCCAAGACTGAAAATGAGTTTCTCGTTGATGCCCATCAGGCATGTCCCAATGGCAGCGGTTAACAGAAATATACCAAAGAAGACGTGGAGGGACTTGTAGCGGCTGCGGTGCGTCATGGAAGCTCCAGGAAACAGGAAAAGGGCAAAGCCAATCACCCACTAGATAAAGGCATTAGAGAAGCAAGTTGAAAGAGTTGCTAAGTGATATCAGCTCTACCTCCTCCCCCAAGCATATCTTCCTGACATGATTATGCGCATGAGTGGCCAAAGATGTTTCGATGCTGAGGCCAAAAACTTATAGCAACCTGGGCAGGGGGGCACCTTCCAGAGGCAAGCTACAGATATATTCCATCAAAACATTTCTGTTTCGCCCTTAATCAGCATGACACAAGCAATACTCTAAATAATCCCTTAGGTCTCTTTGTTGGAGCAAAAATGAAATCCGCAGGATTTACCTGTGTGAAGAAAAGGATGAACACAGCAATTCCACACCAGCTGTGTATCGAGTAGAGATGAGGGATCTTGCTGTTTGCATGGTTCTCAAACACGGCAATGATACCTGCAAGGGTGGACATGGGAGAGATGAAATACAGTGGACCCATTTCCAAGGTTATATGTATAGGAGAAAGTATTGTAATTGTTCAGTAACATGTTTTACCCAATTTAAAAAACCTACACTTCAAGAAACCTTTGACCTTGAAGTTGGTGAAACTAATACAGTTGCATCTTCCAGAATTAGACAACACGCTAGGATGAAGTTGGATTTTAAACAACTGTCTCACCATTATCACTGTTCACTCCCAAGGCTCAATGGGATTCCTAGCTTTTTGTCACCCTGATGGGACCTGTTGTGATCAAGGCCACCATTAATGTAAAGATCAGTCCTGTATGTTGCATTCTAGTCTCCGGAGTCACCCAGGCTACCTTGTACTGACAAAGGTTTCCATCTTACTGCACCTAGACCTGCACATTTGAAATTGTGACAGACCCACTGTTCACAGTTATATGCTTTATGACACTGGAACCTAGCCAGGTTACATATACTGCTATATTTCAATATCCAATCGATAGGAAATAAAATGCCAAATGGCGTGTGTAAATTTAACTTATATGTGCAAATGGCTTCATATATAATTTAACAATCACTATCACTTTTAAAAATCGCAATAAACTAATTTACTCACATGTAACTTTACACCACTATACTGTAATATGTGGGAGTAAATCTGCTTCCACATGCTAGGGCTGGGATGCCTTGTATAGTTACTACACACCCACATACAATTTTTCCATCCATTTCCAACCCAGGCTCATGTCAAAAGTAGAAGAAAATCTCGTTTCAGGGTGGGAATGGGCCGAGGACCTCTCCCCGACTCCCAAATTGGTAGGGATACATGGAAGGGGTTTATCCATGGGCAAACACATGAGGGTGTAGAGGGGGGGACTAAAGTGCAGCTTCCAGAGTACACTGTGTACAATGATGTTAGCAGAAATGATTTCGCATGAATGTAATCTTTCTGGTGTGTCGGCAATATGGACTGCAGGTAAAATACAAAATCTATGTAATTAAACTCCTTGGGAGGACAGAGTTCTCCAACAGCCTGATGCCGAATTGCTGGATCTACATATGGGCACTGTGACCTCTCTCTTGGGTTATGAGGAAATGATAAATACCAGAAACGTGCAGTCTTTATTTAAATCCTGAAACCCCAAAATATAATTTGTTTTAAAGTTAAATTTCTTCTAATATATAAAGCATAATTTGAATCTGGGATAGAAAATACATGTCATGTAAGTCAATGGGGAACTGGTGATGGAAATGGATAGATGTTTGAAGAGGTGGTTTCATTATTGTGCTGTTGTGCTGTCATCTTTTCATTGTGTGTCGCACTGTTGTAGTCTGTTATGTAGTTGTAGTGTTGTATTATTGCATGTGGTGGTGTGTTAGGATAGGATAACCTTTTTTTTAAAAACATTTTTTTAACCCTCATTTCACCGTAAGCGTCTGCAATTTTCGTATTAAGGACCCTATTCGTGGGCTCCCTGGGTCCATGCTCTTGCATTCGCTTTTGGGCCAACCAGGCCATCTTCTTTTTGTGCGAGGCTTGGTGTAATCGCTACACCATTAGGGAGCCTAACCAACCTCATTTCCGTACCCCAGGTGATTAATGGTAACTAGAAATGTTCTCCCCCTTGGTCTAATCTCGCCATACTTATTGCTGCTCCCATCCAGCTCTCCTACTGCGGTGGTCTAGGCTGTTTCCACAGCCTACAAATATCTCTACGGGCCACTAATATCAAACAGAGAAATAGACCCATTGACTTATTAGATGGTAGGTTTGTCAGGATGTTGTCAGTACAAAAAACAACCATTAAAGAGTTAAAATTTATTTTAACTTTGAAAATTCCCTCCAATGCCCTCTCCACATTCTCCCAGAAAAACTTTAAGTGAACACAATCAAAAAACATATGTAGATCGTCAGCCTCCAACACACCACATCTTGGACACTTAGTGGAAGAATTTGGTGCAAACCTTGCTACTTTTTTGGGCGGGTAATATAACCTATTTAAAACAAGGAAGTGATTCTTCTTAAGAGAAGCTGACTTGGCATACTTATATAGGTTTTGGAGGGAGAGAAGGTAAGAATCAGCAGAAGTAACTTCCAGGGCTGATGAGTTCCATACAGTATAGGGGGGGGAGGAAGATGTACATCCTCAGCATCAAGAAGACACCTATACCATAGCCCTACCTCCTTTTGTCTGGGATTTTCATTTTGGAGTGTGTTTTCAATCTCCCAGTTACCACCTATAAGCTCCTTCTCAGCCGCATACCAAGAACATATTTGTATATATTTAAAGCCAGAGAAGGAATCACCTATCTTTGCCTTTAACACATCCCATGGGAGGACTCCATCCGAAGATATTAAATCGGACCAGATGAAAATTTCCGCCCTCTTAATAGGAATAGCCAAATTATCATTTAGACAAGGGGGAAGCCCCGGAGAGTCCCAGATTGGGGCAAAATCAGAATAATAACTTATTCCCCATCTTGCCTTAATGTTTTGCCATACACTGAGAGCTGACCTTATTACTTTTAGTTGTACCTTTTTGAAAAATCTGGGTGCCCCAAATTTATATAAAAACCCAGTTCCGCCTCCCTCGAGATGGACCATGGCATTCATAGTCTTCCCCGAATTAGAGCTAACAGGGCTGGAGAGTAGACAAATTATGTTTCTTAACTGAAAGGCGAGGGAGTACAGAAACACATCTGGAAGGGCGAGGCCTCCCTTTAGTAGCCTCCGTTTTAGCTTCTTCCAGGAGAGCCTGGAGTTTTTATTAGCCCATATAAAGCTCCCTATTTTGCTTTGGATTTTACCCAAGAGTTTCCTAGGGAAACCCAAAGGGACAGCGCCGAACAGGAACGTCAACTTCGGCAGGATACTCATTTTAACCAGGTTTACCCTGCCAAAAATAGTAAGAGGGAGGTTCTGCCATTTCAAGAAAAGATGGTCAATTTCCTTGGACACTTTCCTCAAATTGATTATGGGGATATCCTCTATATCTCGTGTTATGGTAGTCCCTAAATACCTGAACTCCCCACAACACCTCCCGGTCCACCCTTTCACGCCCCAGCACATTACCTCAGTCTTTGAGGAATTGGCTGAGTATCCAGAGTACAGGTCGAACTCAACCAAGGTGTCCTCCACCCTGGGAAGCCCCTCTGCTGGATTGTTGGTATATACCAGCAGGTCGTTTGCATGTAGGGCCAGCTTACAGTTGTAATTAGATACCTGAAATGGGGTGATCCGCACATCAAGTCTCAAAGCTTGAGCCAGGGGGTTGATACAGCAGGGGTGAAATAGGACACCCCTGACGTGTTCCCTTTTGGATAGTGAAGCTCGATGTCAATAAACCATTTAGAAGAATGACGGCGGACACCTCCTCGTAGCACCTAGTAAGAGTACCTACAAATGATGGCCCGAACCCCATTACCTTTAGGGTCTCCCAGAGAAATATCCAGTTAACACGATCGAATGCCTTGGCGGCGTTATACGTGGCCACCGCCAATGGTTCCGACCGCGCCACCGCCAGATCTATACATCCAATTAGTTGTAGGGTTTGGTCTTGAATGTATCTTCGCGGCAAAAAACCCTTTTGATCTTCATTAATCAGTTGGGGAGCGACCCTGACCAACCTCCCTGCCAGAATACTAGTAATGATCTTATAATCTGCATTCAACAGGGAGATGGGTCTATACGAATCAGCCTGTAATGGGTCCTTTCCGGGCTTCAAGATTAGTACTATTATTGCTTCCCTCCATGACGGAGGGATCCTACCTTCAGGGCTGTATATAAAGTTTAACAGCTCGCTAAGTCTAGGTACTATAACGTCTTCCAAGATCTTATATACTTCGCCCGGGAGAGCATATGTCCCTGCCGCTTTATTATTTTTGATCTTTTTTAGGCTGCTCTTGATTTCTTCTACTGAGATGGGGCCTTCCAATAAGTCCCAGCCCTCTCTTGAGAGACTAGGTAAAGCTTTGCTTTTTAGCCAGTCTTGAATTAAATCAGAGGAAGGTACCTTCTCTTCTTTATAAAGTTTTGAAAACAGAGACAGGAAGCACCTCTGCACATCCTCCTGGTCACACGAGATCGTGCCAATCTCATCTACAGTCAACTTATTGATGTTATTCCTCACCTTATCTGATTTAATCTTCCATGCCAAAGTGGCTCCTGCCTTTTCACCATATTCGTAGTTTTCCATATTATGGACTGCCCATTGAGCTCTGATTTTTTGGTCCAGTTTACCTCTATAGGTCAAACGTTGGCTCTCCAGATCCCTAAGGATTTATGGCAGGTGATCAGGTGGGCAACTAGATCTAACTTTTTCCAGCCTGGATATCTCCTTCTCTACTTTTTTGAGATCTAACCTTTCTTCCCTATTTTTGGAGCATATCCAACTGTGTAGTACTCCACCAATATGGGCCTTGAATGCATCCCAAACGTACTCCAAAGATGTTGATCCTATATTCGCGGCAAAGTACTCAGTGGTTGATGTTTTGATAGCACTTATTAGCTCCTCATTTAATAACATTGCCCTTTTTAGTGTCCACCTTGGCATGGATTTCGGTTTTCCACTTAAGTATGAAACAGTTATTGGAGCATGATCGGATAGAATGGATGGAAATATCCACTAAGTGCTCTAAACCCCACCTGTCAGTAAGGATATAATCCAATCTTGAGGAGTGGCCGTGCTTTTTACTTAAAAAGGTAAAGCCTGGTTCCCTATCCCTCTTTGATCTCCATAGATTAACTAACCCAAGCTCATGCATCATATTAATCATTACCCGACTTGTGCGCTGAGCAACCAGATAACGACTATGGTTCGACCTATCTTTGGCGGGGTTAAGGAGGACATTAAAATCGCCACCAATAATTATTGGGGCAGTGACTTCTACGAGTTTGGCCGGTACTCTGAGAAGACAAGCTGGGTCGTCGGTGTTAGGACCATAATAAGATACTATGGCAAGTTCTGCCCCCCCCTATAACCACCTGCACCAGGATGCATCTCCCAGATTGGTCCGTTTTTGTATTGTGTTCTGTTGTATGGTTTGTGTCGAAGTTGTGTTGTTTAGCTTTAGTGTTATGTTGCGCAATTATATTGTGTAAGTGTTTATGTTGCTTTCATGTGGTTGCTTTATTTGTTGTTAATGCATGGTTTTGTAATATTGTAATCTTAAGTTGTTGAAATGATGCAGTGTTATGTTAATACATTTCTAAAGTGCATGAATACCCGTGGGTGTCTCGGCGCTAGTGGGTTTAGCAGTTTGATTAGAAGAGCAAGAATTAATTGTTAAAGAGCCAAGTTTTAAACAGCCTCCTAAAAATTTATAAGGTTGGAGCTGCTCTAATACTTATAGACAGGCTGTTCAAAACTGCAGGGGCGACTGAAGAAAAACAGCTGCCCCCCATTTGAGTCTCTTAAAAATGGGGCAGGAGACCCTCATTGTGTTTTTAGCTAGTAAGTCTCTGCTGGGTACGTACCAAGTTAGGGAGTGTTTCAGCTGGCAAGGACCCGAGTTCCGCAAAGCCTTATAGGTGAGACACAACGCATTTAATTTGATTTGGTTGCACACTGAAAGTCAGTGGAGTACTCTGATGGATGCAGACACCCGTTGGAACTTGGGGAGATCAAGAATAAGTCTTGCCGCCACATTCTGTACGCTTTGTAACTTTTTCAAATATTGTTTTTGGAGTTTGACATAAAGTCTCTTACAATAATCCAGTTTGGTAGGAATTAGTAATGAGATTTTCTTGAGTTAAGTGGAATAAACGGGGGAATCTTCCTAATAATACTCAAGGTGTTAATACTAGAAGAGATGACATGTTTAATAACATTTAATTTATCATCTATAAGTATTCCTAAATTCTTCACTTTTTAAACCAGTGTGGGGAGTGTTCCTAGGTCGTATGGCCAACAAAGTGGACTCCAGAAATGAGGACTATTACCGAAAAATATGACCTTGGTTTTGTCAGAGTTCAGCTTGAGACAGTGTTTACCCATCCAAATGCTGACAGTTGATGTGTTGATGTGCTGTGCTGTTGGTGGGTTATTGTTTTTTTTTATATGTGTGAGTGTGTGATCAAATAAAAGGTGATAGAAGGAAAGCTTGAAAAGAACCACTGGCAACTGCTCAGGGTAGCATTCCAGTCCCTAGTTTTTTGCCTCTTTATGCCACCGCAGATTAAAGCGACTCATATCCAAATCAGCCATGGTCCTGCTCCATCAGGAAAAATCCAACATTAACTGCTAAGACAGGTCCTTTCTGTACCTTAACACAAGTGACCCAAGAGTGGTTTCAGCCTAGGTGGGCCTCGTCAGTCGAGTGAAGCTCGGTTCCAGTGACACAGGGAGCATGAGACCCACATCTGGGAAAACACTTGGACATTTCTGGGGTTACATCAAACACTCCTTTCTCCATTGCAAAGGAAATGTGCACTGCCAAGTGCGCCAAATGCAGATGAATCTTTACAGAATACCATAATTGTAACAAATTACTGAGGTTTACTCAGATTGTTTGCTATTGTTAACCCCTTCAGCGCTAATGACAAGGGTAACTCGTCATGGAGTTTCCATTGATTTCAATGGAAATTATATGATCAGAGTAATAATGCCTTAGCAGCCAAGAGGTTAAGATTGAGAGAAATATCTGAGGAGGCAATAGAATATTGTCCCTAAAAAGACTTGAGTCACTGTACAATTTGGAACTATATACAAATATACTGAGAGGGTTGAATACAGATGAAGACCTGTGCACTGCCTTTATAATGCTATGTGTGGTTGATTATCATGCTTTGCTTTATAATCCTCTGTACGGACTGTATAACATGATTTTAGTAAATGGTTCTTACTTTTGTTAAACAGGGCCTCCACGGAACAAACAACACTGCTGATGATCGGCAATAAACTAAGATTTGATTTGTTTCTACCATTAGATATTGGTGCCCACTTGGGTGTTATGCTCTGGAATATGACCATACACATATGCATTTACTCACTTGGGCTTTACAATTATCTGTGGTCTCACTTTAATACTGTTTATATAGGAAACATGAAATTGTTTTGCGTGCATATAATTGAAATTATATTAAGATGAATAGTGAAATTTGCCTTTCATCCTTATGATAGAATACTGGTAAAAACGAGGCGGAAATATTTAGAATGTAAGGACTTTCATGTATTGGTAAATATAAGCACACTACAATACTGTTCATGACATTTGTTTATAATCTGATTATGACATATAGTTAGCTGATCAATACCCGATACCTTTTCATAGACATATGAATGAAATAGCACTGGATTCCTGTGAAAAGAATTTGTGAGGTCCAAAGGCCTACTTATAACTCATTGAGCTTTTTACCGTAAAGGCATTCAGTACCTGTCCATCAGATTTACTCTGTATCAACCGGTTAGGAAACTTTGGTCCTCCAATTCCTTGCTGGTGGTCATCCTTCGATTTAGAAGGGAAAAAACGGGGTGGCAGCTCTTATTCTTTTCTGGCTGTCAGGGAGTTGAATGCTCTTCTACTACAAATCTGTGCCACGAGGAGACTTTGCTTTTCAAGAAACTTCTCAAGACTTGTCTCTTTGGGTCAGCCTTGTAGTTATTTTATTTATTTAAACTTATAAGGAGCGTAGGTACCAGCAGTGGGTTTCCCGGCGCCAAGGGACAGATTAAGAGAGGGGAAAAGAACAACCATGAATCATTGCTGAAAAGACACACCCTGAGTCATTACTGAAAGAGCCACGTTTTAAGTTTCTTGCGGAAACGGAGAAAGTATTCCAAAATTTCGGACCCAGGTGGGAAAATGAGCGGCCGCCCATCTTTACCAACCTGAATCTTGGAATCACGAAATCACCTTTCCCAGAGGATCTCAATGAGCGACTGGGATGATCGGCCTGGATAAGGTCTTGTTAGTACGCAGGGGCTGAGCCTTGTTTTATCTTAAAAATGTAGCAGAGAGCCTTGACCTTAATTCGACTGGCAATCCTTAGCCAGTGAAGATCGTAGAGTGCTTGGGAAGCAGAGACTCTCCCAAGGACATGGCGTAAAAGCTGTGCAGCCGCATTCTGCACAACTTGAAAGTTTGTTTAACGTTGCTAGATCGGCTGTAAGGTAAAGGACATTTCCATAGTCCAGGCGGGAAACAACCAACGCCTGGACTACAGTCCTCTGTGTGGAGACAGGGAGCATCCAGAGGATTTTTTGGAGCCATCTTAGAGTTACGAAACAAATGGAAGCCACCTTTACTACCTGCTGAGGCATCGTGAGCTTTTCATCGATGAGGAATCCAAGGTTGCGGACCTGGGCAACAGGTTGAGGAGTGAGGCCCATTTCATTGGGCCAATGTTGAGGACCCCATAAATCTCTTCCCTTGTCCAGGATAACAACCTCGGTCTTAGCTCCATTAAGTTTAAGGAAATTACTCCGCATCCACTCAGAGACCCGAGTCAACCTTTGTTTCAGAACAGAGATTTTGCCACCTTCCACATTAGAGAGAGAAAAGATAATTTGCGTGTCGTCGGCGTACGAGAATAAAGTGAGGCCAGGGGTCTAACATAGATATTAAACAATAAAGTGCTTAGGATAGACCCCTGGGGAACGCCGTAAATTTTGGAAGAGGCTTTTGCAGAAAAGACCTGGAAAGTACGGCCACTTAAAAAGGAGGCCACCCAAGCCAGAGCAGGACCCTCAACTCCTAGAGACCGAAGAGATGCGAGAAGGATGGAATGTGACACCGTATCGAAGGCCGCACTTAAATCAAGAAGAATGAGTGCAGATATTTCTCTGCGATCGATACAGTGACGCAATCTCTCGGTAACTCCTAAAAGGGTTGTTTCATTGGAGTGATTCGACCTAAAGCCTGATTGGGATGAGTTCAGAAAGCCAGAGCTTTCCACAAAGTGAGTAAGCTGTGTATTAATATGCCTTTCTAAGATCTTAGAAAAGATAGGCAACAGCGAGATAGGCCTAAAGTTAGATAGATTTGAGGGATCGGTTCCGGCCTTCTTTAAAAGAGGAATAATCATTGCATGTTTCCACTCCTGTGGAACATGGGACTCTTTCAAAGAGGAGTTAAGAAGCTCCTTCAAAACACAGCGGGAGTCCAGGTCGAGTTGTTTCAAGATCTTGACTGGTAAAGGGTCGCAAGGGGAGCCTGATTTATTGCTTTCCAGACAGTGAGCAAAGGAAGTGTCATCGAAAGGTAGCCAAGCAGCAAGTTTGGTTACCGGGCAAGGCATGCTAGTAAGAGCAGGTACTGGGATCAAAACAGACTCTCCAATGGGAGCAGGAGGGCCCAAGGAATCATATATGAGCTCAACTTTTGCTATAAAGAATTCCGCAATTGAGTTGCATTGTTCCTCATCTAAAACAGGGGGAGCAGGGACCATGTCGGAGCCTGTCAGCTTCTTCACCACTGAAAAAAGCGTGCAGGAGCAGTTTTGAGCATGTATCACAGTATTGGCAATATAGGTGGCTCTGGCCAATTTACACTGTTTGTGTTATTTTCTAAGGGCCTCTTTGTAGCCCACTTTACAGGACGGCGAATAAGAGCGCCTCCATTTTCTCTCAAGTGCCTTACATTGGGACTTCATAACCTTTAAGTTTTCTGTAAACCACAACGCAGGGGAATGGTAAGGCAAAGAGTGTTTAGGCACCAAAGGGAGAAGTTTGTCAACAGCAACATTCAGCCATTTAGAGACAGCTGAGTCAAGCAAAGGTAGAGGCAGACTAGCTTCCGGTGGATTTTCAGACAGGTTAAAATCTTTGATGTCAAGTGTGCCCCAGAGTCGAAGGCTCTCATCCGTGTCTCCCCCGCCATTGACAACAGTCTCAGTAGATGTCAAAAGAAATTGGACTGCAAAATGGTCAGACCACTCCAAGGGGCGAGCAGAGGGTTCACAGTTAAACTGGAGATTAGAAAGAATAGGGTCCAAAAGGTGCCCTGCCGTGTGCGTAGGTCCAGAATTGCACAAAAGAATATTAAGGGCCTCTAAGTCAGATAGGATGTTTGATGGGTTACATTTTACTGTTAGCGCTGGGACACTCTTTTAGTAGCTGTTGCACTTTAGAAATACCTAAATAATAATGAACTGTTTGATCGAACGTTATAATATGGCGGGTCTGTTTGTCCTTGAATATAGTCCCAGGTATGCCTTTTTGTTGTTTTAATAAGGTTTGTGCATGTTAAAGCAATGTACTGTGTTTACATCTGTAACCCACAAGAAGAATTTTTAGCTAAACGTTTTAGGTCATCCTGAGGCAGGATACCGAATGTTGAAACAATGCACCAGTATTTCACGAGCAGGGGAGTGAATATTTCCTTTACGATGGAGAATGACATGTCTTTAGGCTCTCATACCAGACAGGTGCACCACTGCAGAAAGGGAGTGGAAGTTGAATGATAAATATAAATTATATAAATAATTATGCAGAAAAGAAAGCAGAGAGCTCCGAGTAGTTCCTAAGTTGAGGTGGAGAGTTCCTCCTATATGCAGCACCCTACAACACAAGTGACACACTGAATGTGCTCACCTCAAATGTCTGTTTTTTAGCAAAGTTTTTAAGCATAGGATTAGCACAGTGCCATCCACACCGAGCTAGAAAGGGACAACATCCTTTACCATTTCAACTGCAAAACCTTTAAGCATAGGATTAGCTGGTGCCACCCAGGCTGAGCTGCAAAATGACAAAAGCCTTTTACAATTCTTTCTATGAATTTATTGAAATGTATGCACTTTAATACATTCTGCGATGGGCCGCGATTTGTATAACACACAAGGATTTGTTTTATCAAGATCTGAATGCTCATAGTATGTTCTCTATGCACTGTATATATAGGTTTTGTGAGGAGGTGAGGCAGAATTTGAGAGAGAGGGGTACAGGCGACACACTTTCAGGCATACTGCCGTTCGAGGTACGCTTCAGGAGCTGCAGATTTAAAAAAAACTGAGGTGCAGCCTGAAAGCCTAAGAAACTTACAGGGGGTGGGGCTAAGTAGCAGGATGGATTGTGGGAAAATAACTGTTTATGTGATCTATTTCCTCATCACGCCTGTCTTTTCAGCAGTATTGCGAACACATTACGAACAAGCATTGGCATAGTCAATAGGTCTCGCCTTTGGGTCCTTTTTAGTATTTAATTATGCAGCACAATATCCTTGGTGCAACATCAACTGTTGCATGGCTAAACACTTCTAATGTCCCAAAGGCGAGACCATATTGGTTATGCCAATGCTTGTTGACTCAAGAAGCTGCCAGCACTATGTTACTCCTGCATAAAGAGGCACCATCCTCTTTCTTCAAGAAGGCATACGTGCAATTTCCGAGTCAATGAAGTGTATGTAACAGTAAAATAACTCCATAGTTTTACCAAAATGAAAAATATATATATTATTTCAAAGCCTAAATATATCCATAAACAGAAAGGTGAACAGTGACAAGCTTCGAAGGTCCTGCAGAACAGTGGATACATTGTAACATTCTTCCTGACTCCCTTCTCCCCTTGTGTTCTGTAAACAAAGTCAAGGTGAAAAACTGAAACCTGGCTTTTTCTAGTAGAGGCGAGAACAGCGCTGTCTCTATTTGCCCATGTTAAATGAATTGTAGTGCCTTCCGGTCTAAGTGCACTTTAAACTGTCTGGAGTAGTTTTTACCTGTTGCACAACCCCATATGTAAATAAAGACCTAATGCCATCAGAGGTCATAAGTCATACCATTTCCTTGGTCAGACCTCGACTTCTGAAAATAACAAGCATTGGTACCCAAGAAGGTTACTGTAGCTGGGACAGTAACCAAGGACAGTCAGAACCAGAGATAAGGCCTCAAAGTAAGGGATGTGAGAAGTGTTTGTCTCTGAAAGTTTGTGAAGCTCGATTGAACTGTCGCAAATCCACAACCTGGCAAACTTTTACTCTTCTCCATAGCTGCAGGAAATTGTGACTTTTGCTACCATGTTGGTGTCTGGTGACGACCAAACAAAACTTCTTTTTGGCTTGTATAGTGGAGGTGACGTTAAAGTGATTAAATGTCGTGGAAAAACTGTGACGAAAAAATGCATCGCGATGCTGAAAGCACAAAACACAAGAGCTTCAAATTAAATACAACCTAGTGGTTACTTCTGGTATTTAGCAGAATCCAGAGCCAGACAGAAGCTTCTCTTCCATATAATCCTCAAACCTCAGTGGATGATCATGGATTTGCGGAGTAATTTCAACAACTTTCACCTAATGAGCTACAACTACGAGAGCGTTGACAGAAGGCATTGGGCCTGCTTTACACACAGTGGCGTCTGGGGATTTTCGTAAGTGTTGGGTGTAAAAGGTAGGTATGACTTCTATTGAATAAGCGAGCAAGCTCCATGGACAAAACAAGCATTGGCCGTGCGGCTGTGTCACAGTGAAAGTGATAGTGATCTGTAAGGGTGACTGCGAGCGATGCACTTAATGAGCCATGACGAGAGAGGAAAGCCAGATGGCGCCTCTGCTCGTTACTGTGCGCGTAACCGCATGCTCTAGGCCACACAAAAAGATGTGGTCGGCTTTTTAAAGCCCAGTCACTAAATGTCTCGCCAGGGCAGCGCATGCGCTGGCTCAGGCGAGACCTAAAAACGATATAATGATAGGTGGCTCGCCATCCTCATTGAGGATATCTTCAGCCAAGGGGTTCCAATTCGAATGTGTTGGGAACAACAACGGTAAAGCTTGAGCTGCCTCTCATTGTACAATAGCCTTCTGTGTTGTAAGGAACATTTGTTGGCTGTACACAGCCATAAGAATCTACAACTTTGCGTGCAGAACAGGGCAGGCTTTGCAAAATGAGCATGCAGCAACTGACTGACAAAAAAGGCAATTACCATCCATCAAACAATGCAAAAAAATGATCATTTGTTGAATGTGTGGAATCAAGGAGTGTGCCTATAGCCTGTCCAAGCTTGTAATGGGGGCTCATTATACTAAAGCAGCATACACAGTGAAAACAAAAATGTGAGAGAAGTGATTAGTTGAGAAGTCACAGAGCAATGGCATTGGATGTTGAGATACAGTAGTGGGCCAGCCTGGGACACTAATTAGTAACATGTGAGCCACTGGAAAGGTAACAAAAACCGCACTAGAGAAGGTAGAGCATCCTTAGGTTTCAGGGTGAAACAAATGTAAATGTTTTTCAGCTGGGAGTAGTTTGTGAGTATAAAACCCTCAAAGGGATGTGCAGCCTAGGACCACCTAAGACATCACGGCTGAGTTTGGGGCACATCCAATTGTGTATGCCTATTAGTCTGATAAAGGTGAGTATGTAAGCATTTCCCACACCCTAATTCTATTCACGACTACCATCATGTCTAAAAATTCCAGAACTTTAGAGGAATATTCTGCAAGAGTGTTGTAAATAACAATCACTACCACTATTCAGCTCAATGTCTATTGTAATGAGGTCAGAATAAAAGACTGTTACAACCCACCCAGTTTCAAACTAGAAGCCTGAAAATGGCAGAAACTCAGTGGATGAATCAGCGAACATCCTAGGTCTATAAGGAAGAATTTATCCTCCCACTGATGATACCCTTAGCTACACTGAAGGCAAATCAGTTCCCGAGAAAAGTCAAGGCGGCCACATATTGGTAGAATTCTTCACATTTGTATACTGGTCACTCGAAAAGTAAATTATTGAACCTTGAAACAAGAGCACACTAAATATTTGAAACAGCATTAGAGAACTAGACACTTTATAATTAGAGTACCCTGCAACACCCATGAGCCAATCGGCCCTCAGCCTTCCTGAATGGTGTATTACAGGGTTTGCCAAACTGTGGGTCGCAAATTAATTTTTGGTGAGTTACAAAAGTCCAAGCAATAAATAAAGATGCCTTTAAATTCTGTATTTACATTTTCACATTTGCTGCACTTCAAAGACAGAGGTCAACGTCAGGCTATGTCTTCTGACAAATTGCTGCTTATAATTTTAACATAGGGATTGGTGTTTACAAAGTCCGAAGTGTGATAAAAACTAAGATTTTAATGGGATCAAAACAAATCAAGACACTTTACTTGGAGATGCACGAATGATAAATATCCACTGAAACACAATTTTCATTTATCATTTCTGTGCTATATAGTTTAATCAGTAAAACTGTATATCCGGGCCAATTTAGTGGCCATTTCAACTGAAAATGCATTGCTGCTTGTAAATGACAGTACACTACCACGCGATTCTTTTAGTTACCATAAAAAAATCACCCACCTCATATGCATTAAAGCTAGGTGGGTCACTGACATTTCTCATTTTAAAAAATGGGTAATGGTTCTAAAATATTTGGGAAGCACTCTTGCATTAGATGTACATTGCTGCCCACATAACCAGTTGCCACGTAAAAAATATTACAAGAGAAGACCAGGAAATTAACACATAATAAAATCTAAAACAGTACTCAAAATGCAAAATTTAGATCTCATGGCATGAGTAAACGCAGGGCCATTTCAAGTGTTAATTTTATGCACCATGCAGAGGATAAGCCTAATTTACAATAATAATCAGCCTAAGCATATTTGTTTCAAAATAGCACTGAGCTGCTGCATTAATTAAGCAAACTTAATTTCTGACCTGCAGTTGCTCATGGTCTCAAGGTCAGTACATATGGATCAAGTGGTGTGGCACCGCGGCCAGGGCGACTGACTCCGGAATCTGGGGATCACGGTTCGATCCCCGAGCCAGCGGCAGATTAGCCCAGCACCATGTGACTCTGGGCAATAGCTTGCTTAATCTTCCCGACGGCCCCCAGGGCCTAGAGACCCTTACGGGTGATTGTATGCGCTTTACAAATGTGGATTATTATTATTATCAAGTGAAAACAAACTTCACTTTGGAGTTATCTCGACATTCCTTCTGACAGTGTGTGCCTCTCTCTCTCTCTGAGCTCTAATGTGTGCTGCAGTAGTAGGGTGCACCCGAGTGTTTTATACTACAGGGAGGTCATCAGCTCTAAAATGTATGCCCCAAAGAGCGCAATAGCAGCTACTATCAAGATCAAAATCCAAAAAAGCAGGAAAGAAAATGGAAAAAGGAGATCTCTTAAAGGCAAAATAAATGACGCCGAAATGAAAGCAAACAAAGAAGGTGGTTCAACTAAGCACTGTGTACGTCAATGTCAACCAACATGATTGTCATGTTGTCTTCTGTACCACAAGGATTACATTTTCGACTTGGATATTGAAATAAAATAAGGCAGGCACAGAAACAGGTAGACAGACAAAGCACTTTGCCTACATTTCAAATACAACTAATATTTTAGGCATATACCCAACCAATACTTCTACACCGCCCTTATTACGATCTTACATACAGAAGTACCCGCCTGTTAAATCTCAGCATCTGCTTCGTATGCTAATGTCATGCACAAAAATGGCATAAGCTTGGGCATAACCAGGCGCCATTTAGCGAGCAGAGCAAGCTCTTTTTGAAGCACTTATCAGAGCCTCGTGTGTTTCTAATATATTTATATCACACAAGCACAATTTCCAGAACTCTTCAAATATTTAGATTTTTCTTACACACCAACTCTTGAAAAGGGACACTTTGTCTTGCAATGTTCGTGGGTAATCAGATGTTTTTCCTAATGTGTTTTCATATGTATAAACCTGACACACGCCGACTCAACATGATTTATCAGAATTTCCGATGGTGCTGGAAATAGAAAATTAACTGCATGATTCCCTTAGCTCAGGGGCACAGAGGGTGTGAACAGATTTCCTGTGTAGTGTAACTGGGGCTTGCTGATGAGTGCGATAAATCTTCCAGCATTAAAATATATTTGCCGGACTCCAATAATTTTCCAAACAAGTTGTTTTAATGTTATTAATTCCTGTTAAAAGGGCCTCGGTGAATGAGGCCCCAGGTGTATAGCAAACCCCAAGCAGACGTCATCAAACAAAGCCCCATTGTAGAATGCATATTATTGTTGATTGTTGTGGATGCATGACTGGCTAAAGAGAACTGCTCATTTAACCTTCCCTGGATGGCCTCTTCCCTCTCCTGCAGGTTTGTTCTTTTGCAGCTCAGAAATGCTGTTTGCATGTCAGCTGAGAAGAACGAACAACCTATGTGTCCTATTCAAGCATTTCTTCGTGGCAAAGGCAAAAACGACTGAATGTGGAGCTTGTGACTGGGGCATTAGGTGGGATGGAGGGTTCGCACTGGTCAGAAAGCACAGGCAGGGGACGCTCATCGAGCACACAGATTGGATATCACAAACGGCATGGTAAGACAGGGGGTATACGTCAGCAAATCCTGCAGTATGATTTCCACCGAACTAAATTATGTTTTATAAATTCAGATATATCAAGGCCTAGCAAAATAAATTAGGTTGCAAAATATTTGTATAGAGACCTGTGCCAAATGCAAAAGAAAGTTGGAGGCAATTCTCAAGATGAAAGGCTTTCCAACAATAAGAGCAGAGTGCAGACAGCTTCTGTTGGTCTCTGTTATTGCATTCCTCTGACAAAGGTGCAGAGGGCTTTTCTTACTCGCACCACCATCCCATGTTATCACCAACAGCTCACGAGAAGCATAGAACTGTTGAAGCTGAAAACAGTTGTGGTTTCTTTCGCCGGCATTAAAAAACCAAAAAACCAAACAAGCGCACCTCGCGCTAAAGGAGGAGGCATCACTGGCATTAAAAAATGAGAAAAACAAACATGCGCGCCTCGCACTAAAGGAGGAGGTAGCAGGGGGAGGGGAGAGAGGTGGGGGCCTGCACCTGTTTCCCTTGCGGGAGCGAGCAGGGGCACCATATGTTTGCAAGTTAATTACAAACTTATGGCGCCAAAGCTCGCTCCCGCAAGGGAATCGCCAAACGTGCACGCATTGCCATTGAAAGCAATGCAATGCGTGCACGTTTTTGGCTGAAAAGGCGAATCGATGGCCAAAGGTCTTTTTCCTATGCAACGCATGCGCGCTGCATAGCTGAGACCTAAAAAGGAAAGAAGTGGCATCTTTGATATTTGATGAAGTAGGTGGCAATGAACTTAGCATCATTGCCACCACAAGCGCTGGGTCTAACAAAGGACAATCTCCAAGGCAACAATTACAACTGCTGGAAAAACTCTTGGAAAAGGAAATTACTAATTGGTGGGAGATCACTTCATGAAAAAATTATATAAAAGTTGGCACCAACAACTTGAATATGAAAATTGTGATAAACCCCACATGTGAAAGCATATATAAATCAAATGTCAGTAAACAATCTCCAGCGTTTTTTGCCCTAGTGCAATAGAAATGTTCCCATATGGGATTCAGCACAGGGTTCAGAATTTAAGAGACCCATTTATACCTGCCCCCTCGCCCCCAAATCGGTCTTCACAAAACTATCTAGGATGCAGTCAATTTAGATGAACCAAACATCAGAAAAGTGTTTATCAATTTCGTTAAACTGTGCAAAAGATTAAACAAAATTACATTTCTACACACAGATGTAACTACAACCAGAATTCCTATCCCAGACTCTAACATAAATAAGTATATATTTTTGCTTGTGTGCATTTCGCTCACAACCCTCAGTTGCAGGGTACTAATAGTTATGATACAAAAGCTAAAAAATACACCGGAGCTTGCCAGTTACGGTAAACAGCACAACCAACTCCCTTGATGAGGATGATAATTATATATCCAAAACTTGGTACAAGTCAAGGATATATCATTATCCTTGACTAAGTACAAGTGCACACTCGTCAATCCTGCCCTTTTTAAATAATTTCTTCCGTCATTCTAATTCCACAAAAAAGTTGTTTACAATTGATAAGGAACTTTTGAATCGTTTTACAGCTAATCCTTGCATTGATTAGCTACTTAACAACTTTAGGAATATTTCAGCAGGATTAACCTTATTAGTGCAGCTTTTCCTCCAACATATTTAGATGTGAGGTCTTTCCAATCTACTGCTCCTGATAAAGGAAATTGCTAACAATCTTTTTAGGTCGAGCCTGCGATGGCTGTGCATGCGCAGTCTCGCTTGCGCGATTGAATGATTTAGGGAGGTTTCAGATAAGGACTTTAAGCCCCGCCGCTCTTTCCCATTGGCAGGCGTCACCGTTGATGCTAAACTGTGGCCAACCATTGGGAAAGAGGTTTTCATGACGTACAGTTTTCTCTTTTACAGCCGTCCCATTTGGACGGGCTCCCCTGACTTACTGCTGGCGTAAAAGGTTTGTTTTCTTCTTTATGGGTCCATAAAGAAAAAGGGTCCATAAAGAAAAAAATAAACCTTGTACATCAGCAAGAAGTCTGGCTAAGCCTGTCCAAGTGGCACAGCAGAAATAGAGGAAATTCGGCGTCGTGGCAAGCGCACTTTGGGTATAATTACGACACCCGCGCTTTACTTTTAACATTAAAAGTAAAGCGCGGGTGCAGCGATTATACCAAAAGTAAAGAAATAGAAAAACACATCTATTTCTTAACTTTTGGTATAATCGCCGCACCTGCGCTTTACTTTTAATGTTATAAGTAAAGTGCGGGTGCCACGGCTGCCTGGCGAGCAATTGTTTTACCTATTGATCTTTGGTTCCCTTGAAAAGCCCCTGGGACTTGACAGGCATTGGCTGCTGTAAGCCACAGGGTACGCAGGGGAGTAGAATGTACGTGGGAACGAGCCGTGCAGTACATGAAAGGGAGTGCAGTGTATTTCTGTGGAGATGACAGTGCGCAGTATGAGGGCAGAGCATGTTTGTGGTGGATGACGTGTGAGGTCGGCATTAAAGTACAGAATAAAAGGTGCCTTCCATCCAAGTACACATTCGTAATAAGCAAACACAAAGGAAGGGAGAAAAAAAGTTAAATGGGGGAAGGATGGCTCGCTGCGAGGTGGGGTGCAGATCAGGAGGTGGCAGGGCGTGCAGCAGCGGAAAAGCACACTCCTCATACGTGTCGAATTTCTAAGCCTGGCCCCACCCCTTCCCAGCCAAGGGCAAGGATGGCTTGCTGTGGGTATGTCCTGCAGCGAAACAGGAGGAGCCCTCTTACTGCCACATCAGAGAGTTCCCCTGGTGGTGGGAGGGACCGTGAGGTTCTGTGAATTCTGAACCCGTTTCGTAAAGGTCATGGTATCGTTACGATTTTGGTAGTAGCGAACCGTAAATGACGAGTGCGGCAAGAACGAGTGTTTTCGTCATGTTCGATCGATGGATTCACTACGTATTTAGGGATTTCGTTCTGATCCTTCGGGTTCCATTTTGTGTACGGCAGCCATTTTGTGGTTGCCCTCACATAGGCCGATGACTACGGCCGAACGAGTCTTTGGGACACGTACACCTTTAGCTGACTTTTAGATGACCTCAGCGAACTGACCCTGTTGCCTGAAGTTAACCTTGCTGAGCCAGCTCCTTGTCCGGTAGCTGGTAGAGATAGAGATCAAAGAGTAGGACATTGTTGAGTTTATGGTACACGCACACACCCCTCTATCTTATTTCACATCTGTTTCTGTTCCTTCTTTTATGACCTGTTTATGGTTTGGGTTGTGGTCTTTTATTATGGGTTTGTCCGGCCTGTCCGAACAAGAATGTCGGGCTTTCCCGTGTAATTGATGGTGGGCTGGACAACTGAAAAGTGGGTTTGTCGTCATGCGATACCTTTTGCAATGTCACCTATGATTGGACAGTTCGTAAATAATGAGTGTTTGTCAGGAATGTGATTTTTTGCATAAAAGACGATGTCTCGCAATATGAAAATTGAGCAGTCTCTAGCGAACCTACCCGTGTCGTACTTCGTAGATTTCTGTTCCTGGTTGCAGCCAATAAATTTGATCTTTGACGTCATCGAGAAGTATCCCGTGTCTCAGTATTCTAAGACAGGTGAACCCGAAGACATTGGGCGTGCCCCTGGCGCCGCTGGGTTCTAAAACCCGGTTCTTCAGTTGGCGCCCAACGTGGGGCGACTTCAGTGGTACCGGTCCAAGCCTGAAGATCGTGAGGAGCTTCGTGAGAAAATTCTGGAGGAAGGCCAACCACTTCATCGACCCTTGTATGTCGTCGTGGTCCGAAGGTTTTTGCTGCGAGGCTTCCCGCTTTCCGACGGCTATGAAGCACTGCTGCCCTGACTGTCGCCCTTGACGATTTGTAGAGCGAGACGATAGACGTGATCGATACCTACGTTAAGTATAAGTGGAGCGTCTCCCAGTCCTTAGTTTTTGGGTATCCTTCGGGATCTTTGATTTGGAACTTGCAAGTGCCAAAGCTGAGGGACTCGTATATTTGCGAGATTATCTAGTTTGGTTATCCCTTGAAGTTTGAAGCTAGATCAGTCAGCGAAAATGCCTGGTCTTAACAAACTTGGAAAGATATTTTGTTGTGGTTGTAATAGGGATTCCCGATTGGAGGACTCATGTCCGATACCTCCGGTTGGAAATCCAACTTATGAGCACTATTCTAAACAGGGTGTGGGCCCCATTACGTATAATAAAGTATGGGTCCGATACACGAGGAAGGACGGTGTCCTAAAATGGCCCCAATATGCTAGCTATGACACAGAGATTTTAGATAATTTGGAAGTGAAACTATTCAAGAAGAAAGCCCGGCCGGCGATGTTCGACTCTTTCCGCCTTTGGCGAAAGGAAGCCAAACAGAGAGAGGTTCCTCCGGTGTGGAAAGATGCAGTTCAGGCCAATCCTCAGGCTGGTATTGCAGCTGTAGATGCTCATTTTCAGCGTGTTTGGGTACATGTTCCGTGGAAACGAGCTGAAGTTTTGGCTCTTAAGCAGACTTTACCTGATCCTCAAAAGAATCCTGCAGGGTACTATAAGGAGTTATCTCAGACAGCAGACTCGTGTATTATGAACCTAGCCGATACAGATATGTTGTTTGGGAATGTGGTTCCTCAACCCTTGTGGGGTATGATTCGTCATGTGGATCATGCGCAAGAGTTAGGTGATACATGGACTAATATTGCAGCTGCAGATGGTCTTCAAGGTGGAGGAGCTAAACCTGAAGCTTTAGTTGCAGAACTCCCCGGTAGGATCATTACTTATATGAAGACTTTAATGCCTGCTATACAAGTGAATTGGGATAAGTTGTCTGCATGTAAGCAGAAGAAAGACGAAAGTGTGTCTGATTTCTTCACTAGGTTTGAAGAGACGTTTATCGACCATAGTGGTCAAGATATGAGTACGGAAAGGTGGTCAACAGTTGTTCGTCGATAAGTTTGTCCATAACTTGCTTCCTGAGTTGTGTACTAAGTTGAAGGATTCAGAGAGTTCATGGGCTGTTTCTTCGTCTGCGCAGATATTGGCTACTGCACAATATTATGATAATAGGGATAAGGATGAGAAAGAGAAAGCGGACAGAAAGACTAAAGATTTGAAGACGAAGGTTCTTTTGCAACAAGCGTATCCGCCTCGTAATAATCAGCGTGAATATCAGCAACCTCAGCAGTTTCAGAGAAATTCACAAAGGTTCGAGCCTTCTCAACAGCGTTTTCCTGTGGGCCCTAATCAGTGTGCGTATTGTAAAGAAGAGGGTCACTTTAAGAATAGTTGTCCGGTTCTGTTACAGCGTACGAATGGTGCTTCTGGTGTGAGAGGTCGAGGTGCTCAGCAAGCTCCTAGAGGTAGGGGACGTGGTGTGTTCCCCCACAATGCACGATCCTTTCCTCCACAGAATTCTATGAACTGTTTTGACCAACAGAATGTTGCGTCTGGTAGAACGACTCAGTACTATGCTGACGACTACTATGTTGAGGGTGAGAATATCGACGGTAATGATTGCTAGGACAGCCATAGACAAAGAGAGGGAGTTGTGTCAGTTCCAGTAGATCGGAGTGGACCTTATGTTGAAGTGATTACATCAGGTGCATCAGAGCCTTTTCTGCTGGATACTGGTGCTGCAAAGAGTTCTATCAAGCACTCTAAACTCCCTGGCGCACCTTTGTCTGCCTTGACAAATGTTTTGGTAGGTTTTTCTGGCTCCCCAGTTTGTAATCCGGTTTCTGGTCCTTTGTCTCTTTCTGTTGGACCTTGTGAATTTGAAGCACCCCTCATTCTAACGACAGGTTGTGGTGAGAATTTGTTGGGATTTGATTTGTTGAAACGATTGTATGCGACACTACATTGTTCTCCTTCAGGAGTACAGCTTACATTGGGTAAGAGAGTGATCTCTCCGATGCATTTGTCCAAAGATCGACTTCCATTGGAATTGCGTTCTCTCCTTGATACTGTTTGGGCTACTGGTCCTAATAATGTGGGTCTTTTGGAGATTCCACCATATGTTGAGACGCTGAAAGCGAATGTTAGATTGCCACGTATTCCTCAATATCGGATTTCTAGTGATGGTGAAAGAGCGCTTTTAGCGATCATCTATGATCTAATTGACAAGGGTGTGATCGAGGAAACAAGAGGTAATGTGTGTAATAGTCCGGTTTTGCCTGTTCTGAAACGTACTGATTCTTCTCAACCGCCTGTGTATAGGTTTGTGATCAATCTTCGCGAAGTGAACAAGATCGTAGTACCGCAATTTCCTGATATTACTGCTTTGCTGACTATGATTCCTGCTTCTGCTACCTGGTTTTCGGTGATTGATCTGAAGAATGCTTTCTTCAGCATCCCGATTGCCGAGGAGAGTAGAGATATTTTTGGCTTCTCTTTAGGAGGCCGGAGTTCCTGGTTTAAGCGCGCTCCTCAAGGCTATTGTGAAAGTCCATCCATCTATAGTCAGGCCTTGAAAACACAGCTTGATACGATTGTCTTACCTGATGGTGCTGCTCTTGTTCAGTATGTCGACGATTTGTTAGTTGCTGCTGATAATGAGGAGATTTGTAAAGAAGCTTCTCTTTCTTTGTTGCAACATTTGTCTAACCTCCATCATAAAGTGTCACTTTCGAAGTTGCAGTATTGTCGACAAGAAGTGACCTACTTAGGTTATCTCTTATCGAAGGAGGAAAGAAGATTGACCCCAGAATGAATTCAAGCGATTGCGAAAATGAATGTGCCAACCACACAGAGAGAAGTGCGTCCTTTCTTGGGTATTACTTCGTACTGTAGGCAATGGATTCCAAATTTTTCGCTTCTTGCAAAACCTTTGTTAGCACTTACTGTTAAGAATACTCCGAATCCTCTTCCTTGGACTGACGAATGCCAGAAGAGTTTTTCTGAATTGCGTGATGCGTTGTGTTCGGCTCCTGTGTTGGGTACCCCCGACTACAGTAAGCCTTTTACACTTTATGTTCACGAGAGAGAGGGATGTGCATTGTCAGTCCTGACACAGCAGTTCGGCGATAAACAACGTCCATGTGCGTATTTCTCGTCGACTTTGGATCCGGTAGCTAGAGCGTTGCCGAGTTGTTTGAGAGCTACAGCAGCAGCAGCTGTTTCTATTCGACAGTCTGCTGGTTTGGTGATGGATAATACGTTGATTGTGATGGTTCCACATGCAGTGGATACTTTGTTAAACAGGACCAAGACACAGCACTTAACTAGTGCTCGATTGTCAGGTTACGAGCTGACACTTTTGGCCAGTCATGTGCATATAAAGAGATGCAACACGTTGAAACCAGCTACGTTGTTGCCGATTTCTGTAGAGACAGATGTTCAGGAACAGCATGATTGCTTTCTTAGGACAGAGGAGGAAACTAAGGGTAGAATAGATCTCAAGGACACTCCTCTTGCGAAGTGTGATGGTACCCTAGGGGTAGATGGTTCGTGTTTTAAGCTTCCGAATGGTGATACGACTGCAGCATATGCAGTTACGACTTTGCATACGATTGTTGAAGCTGCACGTATCCCACAAAATACAGCTCAAGCAGCAGAGTTGATTGCATTAACAAGAGCGTGTGTGTTGTCGAAAGGAAATAGAGTGACTGTGTATACCAATAGTCAGTATGCGTTTGGTGTGGCTCACAGTTTTGGTCGCCTGTGGAAGGAACGAGGGTTCCTCACGTCTCATGGTACGAAAATTCAGCATGGTCAGTTGGTGAATGAACTTCTTGAGTCGCTTACGTTACCGATGCAAGTTGCGATCGTGAAATGCAGTGCACATAAGAAGGTTACCGATGACGTTGGTCGTGGTAATGCGTTTGCAGATGAAGTTGCGAAAGATGTGGCGAAAGATGTGATGAGTCGAATGTATGTTGTGGGTCCAGCAAGATGGGCTCCGAATAGAGGAATGTGTGAAGATACGGTAGAGAGTGTGAAGTCGATTCAGGCTGAAGCTACGGAGAAATAATTAAATGTATGGAGAGAGAATACAGGAAAATTGGATTCGACTGGTTGTTGGATTGAGTTGTCAGAGCTTCAGCGATGGTTGTTACCTGATGCGTATATGCTTGCAGTGGTTACAATGGCACATGGAATGGCTCACATTAGTGCGAAAGGGATTTGTAAGTTGTTGGCTCCAGTATGGCAGAATGCTGGAGTGAAAAGTGTGCAGAGAATATGGTCAAGAATTGTATGGTTTGTCTGATGTATAATCCTGGCAAGGGAACTCCAACTCCAGCTGGTCATTTTGCGCCTCCGACGTATCCGTTCGAGGTTTTGCAATTAGATTTCATCCATATGGAGAGATGTAACAACTTAAAATATGTCCTTGTGGTTGTGTGTGCCTTTTCGAGATGGGTAGAAGCATATCCCCTGAAAGATAATACTGCCTTGTCCACAGCTAAAGCCCTAATTAAGGAATTTTTCCCTAGGTACGGTTTGCCAAGAATGGTGTGGAGTGATAGCGGGAGTGAATTTGTGGGTCAAGTCATGAAGAGAGTATGTGAGGGTTTAGGCATCTGACAGAAATTTCACGCTGCAAATCACCCCCAATCAGCAGGTCTAGTTGAATGCTATAATGGCACCTTAAAGCAGAAACTAGCCAAGATTCAGGCGAGCTCTGGTCTCCAATGGCTCGATGCTTTGCCATTGGCACTTTTGTCAACCAGAACGACCGTACATTCTCGAGTGGGCCTTAGCTCATACGAGATCGTATTTGGTCGCCCGGCAAATATATGGGGAGTGCCGAGGCCGACAAAGTTTAGCGAGATTGAACATCCTGTGCTGATTGACTATCTGTATGATTTGACGGCTAAATTGCGTGTCTTACACCAACAGCTTCACGATACGTTGCCACAAGCATCTGTAGATCCAGGACATGCCATCGATCCGGGCTCGTGGGTGTTAATCCAGAATTTCCAGCGGACAAAGAACGATCAGCCCCGCTGGACCGGACCACATCAGGTCTTGTTGGCGACGCGTACTGCAGTGAGAGTGCACGGCAAAAGGAACTGGATCCACGGCGTACATTGTAAGAGGGTTTCTTTACCTCTGCCGTACGACCAGTGGGCCCAGGAGGGTGTTGGCGATTCAGAGACTGAGACTGTGCCACGTTTCATTCCGTTCAGCGATGCACGTTTAATTGGGACAAGCTCTGAGCGTGAGAACGACGATATTTTGCAAGAAGCTGTGCCTCCATCAGTTCGACTGGACACCACTGAGCCTGAGTTATTCTTTCGTGATCAGACATTGCCTGGTAAAGGCCGCTATAATTTACGACCGAGAGTCGTTGGACAAATAAATTGATACCTTTCTTGCTATTTTTGAAACTACGCTCTCTCATCTGAGAAACTGTTTTGATCTATTTTTGTTTTTCGAACCGCCATCCGGGTTCAGCTGTAGGGTCGCTGTATAAAGACTCAGAGTGTACAGCTGGAAGACACAAGGTCGACAGTTCTGGTTTGTTCTAGGGCGTTCCCTGGGACATTCAGAGGTACACTTGAGCAGAAGAGAACCAACTGCTGCGAACAGCACGGTTAGAGGATGGAGTTTTTCGAGATGGAGAGAGCTGTTGAAGAAATGAACTTTAAGACAAGACTATGTAAAATAATGAGTAGAAAATGTTTTTTGATAATATGTCTTTTAATGCTACATAGCATGACGATGTTTTTGGTGGGATGTGTTATTTTCCCTTTTCAAGTGACGTTTGCACCCACTACACAACCTATGCCTTTTCCTACTATTTCTTCGCATTCTTTTCATCCTTTGCCTGAACATGAGTCCATTAGAAGATTGGAATTTGCTAATAACTCTTTGTTCAACTTCTGCACCAGAATCAGTTGGTAGTGAACACCACTAATTGTTGGGTGTGTGGTCTTCTGCCTAATACTACTGATAAGGGTATTCCTTACCTGGTGCTGCCATTCAGCTATAATGGTTCTGTGTAGGCGTACAGAACGATGTTCATTTATGCCCGTGAAGTTTACCCCCTACGTTCTGTGAAAGACAATCCGAAGAATAGTGCTCTAGTTAAGGGAATAGTAGACATGATTAGAGGAATTAACTCCTATGAGACTATCCCGAAAGATAGCGTATATTGGATGGAACGTGACTGTATATGTTGTTAGTCTGAGTGGAAACCAGCGAGCGAAAAGATCTTCTCCGATTTGGATCGTACCCAATCGTGGTCATTTTTGTCTGCAAGGTAATGGCAAGAATCCGAGAGCTCAGTTAGGGAAGAGTGTTTGCACTGAGATGTATGTTTTTGCGTCCCAGACTTCCCCATCGTTTTTAGCAGCTAAGGGTACCTATTTGGTTGTCACGATAGAGCATACACATGGTTGCCCCCTGATTTTTTGGGAACATGTTATGTCTCGTTCCTGTTGCCCCCTACGTATACTGCTGCGGCAGATTACCATAGAACGAGAGTTGCTAGAGGTGTCTTCAGTAAGGAAGATACTGCAGGACAAGAATTAGGAGATTTTTTGAAGGGTTTTCTGCCGTTTTGGGGACCTATGGTTAACAGCAGGAACATACGGCAATTGAAGAGAGTGGTTGAGTCCACCATAGTTGAGACTGCCGGTGCCCTTAGTAATTTGACTGCTGAGCTCCAATCGGATCGTCTTATGACGCTGCAGCATCGAGTTGCGTTAGACGTCA
Source organism: Lissotriton vulgaris (assembly GCF_964263255.1). NCBI lineage: Eukaryota > Metazoa > Chordata > Amphibia > Caudata > Salamandridae > Lissotriton > Lissotriton vulgaris. Next base: position 1,683,551,408 of record NC_141693.1, on the reverse strand, counting down.
TACTTGCAGATAGAGGAGGGGTATGTCAATTGATTCAATCGAGCTGCTGCGTTTTCATTCCAGACAACGCTCCGACAGTGTACCAGGCCATTTCAAAGCTACATAAGATCTCCGAGTCTATACATGTGGGCGAAGGAGATTGGTCGTTAATGGGATGGTTTTGGGGATTGTTATCCACTTGGGGATGGAAGATTCTGATGATCATTGGTATGGTTTTAGCTATCCTTTTCCTGTTCTCTCTTTGCGTACAGTGTGCTCCTGCTATATGTGGCCTTTGTGCTACTTCGTGTGAAAGGAGACCTGTCCAGAGAGAGTTACTAAGTAATAGGATGATGCTTCAGCAACATCTTGATGATCTGATGAACATAGACCTGGATTCAGATTGACGTGAGTTTAGGTTATTGCCTATGTAAGGGCAAAAGGAGGGTCTGAGGTTCTGTGAATTCTGAACCCGTTTCGTAAAGGTCATGGTATCGTTACGATTTTGGTAGTAGCGAACCGTAAATGACGAGTGCGGCAAGTACGAGTGTTTTCGTCATGTTCGATCGATGGATTCACTACATATTTAGGGATTTCGTTCTGAACCTTCGGGGTCCATTTTGTGTACAGCAGCCATTTTGTGGTTGCCCTCACATAGGCCGATGACAACGGCCGAACGAGTCTTTGGGACACGTACACCTTTAGCTGACTTTTAGATGACCTGAGCGAACTGACCCTGTTGCCTGAAGCTAACCTTGCTGAGCCAGTTCCTTGTCCGGTAGCTGGTCGAGATAGAGATCAAAGAGCAGGACATTGTTGAGTTTATGGTCCCGCACACACCCCTCTATCTTGCTTCACATCTGTTTCTGTTCCTTCTTTTATGACCTGTTTATGGTTTGGATTGTGGTCTTTTATTATGGGTTTGTCCGGCCTGTCCGAGCAAGAATGTTGGGCTTTCCCGTGTAATTGATGGTGGGCTGGACAACTGAAAAGTGGGTTTGTCGTCATGCGATACCTTTTGCAATGTCACCTATGATTGGACAGTTCGTAAATAATGAGTGTTTGTCAGGAATGTGATTTTTTGCATAAAAGAGGATGTCTCGCAATATGAAAATTGAGCAGTCTCTAGCGAACCTACCTGTGTCGTACTTCGTAGATTTCTGTTCCTGGTTGCAGCCAATAAATTTGATCTTTGACGTCACCGAGAAGTATCCCGTGTCTCTGTATTCTAAGACAGGTGAACCCGAAGACATTGGGCGTGCCCCTGGCGCCGCTGGGTTCTAAAACCCGGTTCTTCAACCGGCGCAAACACCCTTGTGCAATGCTAAAGAGGCCCCTTAGTGACAGGGGCAGAGGTGGGCTGCAGCGTGCATGCAGTAAGACTCAAGTACCCTCGTCGTGCACTACTATCCGAGATCCCTCCTGGCGGCAAAGATCAGAAGTGGCTTGCAGTGGGCATGCAGAGAGTACCACTAACCGAGCGGCTCCAGATTTTAAACGAGGCTTCAATGCGCTTAGAGGACCAAAAGCTCCAGGGAAAGGAGGAAGCGCAGTTTTACCTGTGCCGCAGCATTCAAAGTGAGGGAAAGTGCAAAGAGCTGAGCCTGTCTCCGGGACGTCTGGGCTCGCCCTGCCCACACCTCTCCAGCTGTGCACACCAGTCCCGGCTTCAACTCTTACTCACGGCTATGGTGGGGTAGCGGGTGGGGGGAAGGGTGTGTATTGGAGGAGGGGAGTGGCGGGGTGAGGTGGGGTGTTGTTAGATAGAGAGTCAGGTCAGGGGCAGGATGTACAGGGGCAGAAAGAACAGGGTCAGGGTGTATTCGACACGAGGGAGATTTTAGTTAGAGAAAACGGGCGTGCAGCGGTATTGTTTTTTCTAGGCACTGGGTGATTAAGTAATTTGCCCAGAATCACAGGATGTTGAGCAGACACGGAGACTCGAACCTGATTCGCCAGGTCTAAAGTTAGCAGCTCTGGCCTTAACGCCACATCCTCCACAAGTAATAGTCCACCTTCGTGACAATGCCTTCTTCAGCGATGCTGTGTTCTCCTTGTTTTCGTTTCCTTTGTGAAGTCTGATAACTTTGTGTGTACACCGTAGCTTTCATCCCTGGGTCATTAAATTCCCCGGAGACTGCTTATCTCACTGCCATCTAAATACTTAACCTTTGCCGGATAACGAGCAGAGCGCAATGTTTGTAAGCTCAGACACAATGTGTTAAACAGATCTCCACTGCAGAGCTAAGGCACACATGCTCTCAGTGAGGCTTTTAATATTTATTTTTCAGGCTCTTGTTTCAGTTAAAAAACAAGTTACAGTGTAGCTGTGAGGCTAATAGTGGTGTTCAGTTTTAAAGCTGTGTGTGGATTTCCCAATTTATTAGTCTTTAGCTTTATGGAGATTCATTGCCTAGTCAAATCCCAAAGTTTATTGCATTCATTAGTGATGATGAATGTGTGTCAATGTTTTCTCCATTCAATTATTTTTGCCAGTTACATCCAAAACGGAACATAGACAACAATTCCTGCTGTAGGTTAGCTCTAGATGACCGTGTTTCAGTTTGTAAACTTTTATTAGCTGACTCTTGTCAGGAATAAAAATAAACGTCACAAAATAAATACAGTTTGACAATGGCCCACCCCTAAGTCATTTTTGTTTTAGAGAGGGTCAGTGTTCCATTACAGTATATAATGCATGCCTGAGAGATGAACACCCCTGTTCTTGATAACAAGCATTTGCAATGCAATAGGTCTCACATTTACATGAGTTTAAGCTATCGGCATTGTGAATAACAATGCCTTTTATTTATCTTTTAGAAACGGAAACAAAAATAAAGGCATTGTCATTTACAAAGTCAATAGCTCAATCTCACTTTAATGCGAGACCTATTGCATTGCAAATGCTTGTTCTCTCTGCCACCAGAAGCTTTTCAAAATTCGATTGCTTCGTGGGCACCTGTTTGGACTTCTGAAGATTTTTCAGCAGACAGTCCTGCTCCTTTAGCTCTCGGTCATCACATAGAGGTTGTTCAAGAATTGATTATTAACGCAGCTTGATTATAGTAATGACATATGCCCTGGGGTTTTCAATTCTGATCTCATGGATGCAGAAAAGCCTTCTTTTGTCAGATTTCACTGACTTCCCAAAGAGTGATATTTAAAGCTTTGAGCTTTTTTCATAAAGCTTTATAATCTGGTTGGCCCGAGTTCCTTTCCTATGCATGGCTACCAATGATCCTATGCCCTTGCTCTTCTAACCAACACTAAGAACAAACTCTTCCAATTGATTGGTCGGTTGTTTTGCTTCCTGACCCTAAGCTGCGGAAAATGCTTCCTTTGCCTCGGTGCAAGGGAACAAAACTCTAAAAACGTTTATTTTTACTACAGCTCAAGGACATTCAGTTATCGGTAACAGTTTGCTCTCGTCGCCTATTTACCATTGTCCTGATCATAATAGTGGCCAGAGCAAAGTTATTCCTGACATTTTATCGGATTGCGCAGATTATTAAGCAGTTCACAAACCATTCAGGTAAAGCATGCGATGGCTCTGCCCAGCGAGTCGGTGGTGTCCAATCCACACCAGATGGTGAACTCTGTTGCATCCCAGCCATCATGTATAGCTTGGTTCAGTATGGCCTAGGCTTCCGCCAAAACCATGTGCAGCAACGATGCAACTGAATACCACAAGGTGTGGGAGTATTGACTCAAGAGGCCTGCAAAGTTCACTGACCTCAATGCTAGGCTGATAGAAGTGAGAGAACATTCTCTTCCAGGAGGTGTTTAGCCTCTTGGATTCCCTGTCAGATGGAGTGGTAGGGCTTGCTTTAGGTTTGAATTTCGCTGCCAGGGTCTGCACCACCATGCTCTCGGGAGTGGGGTGCTGGGTGAGTAAATCTGGGTACTACTGGCACGGCAGCAGCAACAAGCAATTATCCCATGCACCGGAACACCTGTGCACGGTTAGGCCCAGGACCCCAGGAGGATGTCCGTGTGGGCTTCATTTGAAGGGTTAGGCGCACCACAGAGGGTGACCCGGTTAAGGAACCTCTGTAAAGACATTGGTCTTGGCTGAGATAGAGGGAAGCAGCCGGTCGAGGACCACTGCATTCCTCCGTAGCACTTCCCAAAGGCAGAGGCTCGAATCTGGGCACCTGTCCAGTCCACTGGTATCTTTCACTTCCTTATATAGGGTGTCATCATAGTCAGATTGACCCAGGTCCTTGGTTGTGTCAGGGAACCCTTAGCTGTTGTCATCACCACCCACAAAGTCCACGTTTGCACTCAGTATGTCAAAGGACAGAGGCAGTATGTCTGAACCGGATGGTTGAGGTCCAGCTGGTGCCAGTGTCAATATTGAACAACGCTGTTTTGAAGTCAGACAGGACAATGGGTTTCACATCATCCAGTGGTGCTGGTGACTTTCGAGAGGGAAACAGCCATTACAACATGGCTGTTTCCCTGCAAGTCATTACATCGCATGTGTTACAACGCATGCGATGTAACAACGCATAGCCATTACTACGCATGCCATTACATCGCATGCGCTTTTACAACGCATGCGATGTAATGGCAATCCACATCGTTGAGAGGAAACTGAGGCTGTTCTGTTTCCTCACTACGACGGGCACCGTGCATAGCCCCTCAGAAGCAGGAACCAGGAGAGAGGAATCACGAGGAGAGAGAGGTAAGGGGGATTGGGCTTGGGGTAGGGGTTACTTTTTTAGGGTTTAGGGTAGTGTTGTAATGTTTGTGTAGTGTAGGGTTGCGTTTTAGGATTTAGGGTAGTGTCGGGGGTGTCATGCAGGGTAGTGTTACAGTGTAGGGACCGGACTGGGGGTGGGGGTGAGTCGTACTGGGGGTAGTGTTTTAGGGTTTAGGGTAGTGTTGTGGTGATTGTGTTGTGTTGGGTTGTATTTTAGGATTTAGGGTAGTGTCGGAGGATCGTGCAGGGTAGTGTTCGAGTGTAGGGACCGGACTGAGGGAAGGGGGAGGGTCATGCTGGGGGTAGTGTTTTAGGGTAGTGTTGTGAAGTTTGTGTAGGGTAGTGTTTTAGGATTTAGGGTAGTGTTGGGGGTCGTGCAGGGTAGTGTTACAGTGTAGGGACCGGACTGGTGGTAGGGAGAGGGTCGTGCAGGGGGTGGTGTTTTAGGGTTTAGGGTAGTGTTGTGGTGTTTGTGTAGTGTAGGGTTGTGTTTTAGGATTTAGGGTAGTGTCGGGGTGTCATGGAAGGTAGTGTTACAGTGTAGGGACCGGACTGGAGGTCAGGGGAGGGTCGTGCTGGGGGTCGTGTATTACAGTTTAGGGTAGTGTTGTGGAGTTTATGTAGGGTAGTGTTTTAGGGTTTAGGGAAGTTGTTGGGGGTCGTGCAGGGAAGTGTTTGAGTGTAGGGACCGGACTGGGGGTCGGGAGAGGCTAGTGCTGGAGGTAGTGTATTAGGGTTTAGGGTAGTGTTGTGGTGTTTGTGTAGGGTAGTGTTTTAGGGTTTAGGGTAGTGTCTGGGGGTCATGTAGGGTAGTGTTAGGACTGGGCGTCAGTGGAGTGTTGTGCAGGGATACTAAAATAGGGTTTAGGGCAGGGCAGTGTAATGTCACTTACCTTTCATACTTTTACATTGAATATGCCTTTACCACGCATGCCTGTGCGTTGTAATGGCATGTGTGGTAAAGGAATATGCGTGGTAAAAGTATGCAATGTAATGGACTGTCATTGTAATGACAACGCGTAGTAATACCACGTTGTAATGGCACGCGTTGTATTACTATGCATTGTAATGAGTCATATTCCTTTCGAGGTGGCGTCAGGAGGGCTTGCCCCAGTGGCGGTCTCAGCTTCGAGGTCAGAGTCAGTCCAGATTTGGACGCAGATCCAGAGGACCTAATTGGCACCAGGGGCGAGCCCACAAGCAGAATCCAAACTGGGGCACATCTTTGCTCCTTGAGGCCCATAGGCGTGCTAGAGGTAGTTGTTGGCCCAAAGATGGAGTGCATGGTGACGTAGAACTTCCTAAGTTGAAATGGGGTCGGGCCAGCTCCATGGAATTCAGGGAGGCATGGAGCGGATCCGGCCTCCCGTTACACAGTAGGAGTGCAGGAGCTTGGTCTAGAAGCACAAGGTCGAGAGGGGAAAGAAAAGAACACTTCCACTTCTTTTTGTTTTTTTGGCACCTTAGACAACCCGTCTCGAGATCGATTTCACAGCTTTGCTAGAGATCTCCCCAAGGATCTGGACTGGGAATGATGCAGTGCCTTCTTATGCCATGTCCCTAGGAGCTTCATAGCTTGCTCCCAGATCGTCTTTGGCTGAACTTACCATCAGTCGGCGCAGGCCATGAAGTCATGGTCCCATCCCAGATACCAAAGACTGAATAAGTGGGGATCAGACACAGATATTTGTCTATGCCAATCCCAACAAAGTTTGAAACGTGGGATTATTAGGGTGCATATCCCTAGCACACTGGGGTAAATAAAAAAAGTTTGACAAAAAAGGTTGAAACGGTTGGTCAAAAAGTGACTGAGCTGTTAGCGCAGAAAGGAGCTGGGCGATTGACGCAGAGTTGCTGATGCCACCTTCCTGTACCAGAGGTACTGCTCAAGGTTTCCGGATACAGTCTGATGCCTGGGGGGATATTTTAAGGTGAGTTGTCTGCAGTTAGAAGTCTGTATCAAAATTCCACTCTAAAGAAAGTTTTCCTACACTTCTCAGACTTTACCACCTCTAACCATCACATTTAGGCGCTTACATCTCATTCCCTGAGAGCGGATCAGAAAATCTAACATTCTACTTTACTTTATACACTTTCCTCCTAGATTTGTATTTGATTTGTTTAGATTATGCTTCCCTAAAGGTCTGGCAGTAAGTGTAAGTCTGCAGTTGGGAGTGGCAGGTCGAAGCTAAATTGCACAAGGCGATTGAAAAAGTCTATGAAACTCCAAGATGCTGGGAGGTTCTCCCCTAAGAGTGTTGAAAGAAATTGGTCAAACGGTGCACTACACAAACCGGCATTTTCTAAAACGTCATAGGTTCTACAGAAAGTTTTGAAGAATCACTGCATAAATGTTTCAAAATTTGATAATCTGCAGTGCGACTCTCGCCCTTCCCAAACAGTTTCTGAAGGGGTGGGGAAAGGATGGACTCTAAAAATAAAATTTACATACATAGGTTCCAATGGTGCATTTTAAAAACTCGGTTTTCCAAATAAGCTTTTGAAAAAGCCATATGTTTAAGCAGACAGTACACATAATGTGGATATCCAAATTGATGTTGCCTCATATTTGAAAACATGGGTCTACCTCTGCTTCTTGTCAATTTCCCATATTGGCCTTTGATGTAATATGAACCATATGATGTTGCTAAAAAGTTTGCTTGGAAAGTGAATGCGGTTTTAAGTTCTAAGGCCCAAGACACTAGAGCTACCGAGCAGGTTAGACAGCTCGTATAGGCTCACACACAAATTAAAGTCTTAATAGGTCTCCAAATGAGTATATTAACTAAATAAAATGTTATCTGTGTGATTGAAAAACCTGATGCTATAACATCAGTAATATTTGTTGGATAAAGACTTATTTGGTTGAAATATTTTGGAAATCTATTTTATTTTTCCCTAAATATTTGATTGTAATTTCAGTACAAACCTCAATTAGTAAGCTTAACATTTTCTTAAATACCCCAATGTTGTCTCTTAATGTTAGATTCTCAGTTTTGTGAACTAAATATGAACATGAAATATCGGATTGCCATTTCATTAACATCACAAATTTCCACCAAAATATCCTTTTTTTTGGTATCAATGTTAGTCGTTGATGTCATTATCCTAGGTATCGCCATCATTCTTATTATTTCTTGACATTTATATAACGAGCTGTTGTCACGTGTGTGACTTCACAGCACTCAACCTCGTCTCTTTTATTGCTGCCATGCTCTTCATCTGTGGTTGGAAACATGTATAGATGCAGGTTGACTTTCGTTGAAGACTTTAGTTGTCATGCATGAGATTCTAAGTAATATTTTTGATTGTGTGCTTAGCCATACATGTATTTAGGTATTTTATGGTGCAGTACACCAAAACATAAAGCCATATCTCTCAAAACTACTCTGCCTTCCACCTTCACTCCCCCGGCAATGTAGAATTTCCACATCGTGTTAGTCATGCTAATAAGTAGTATCTGCAGTGATTCTCAGCATACTCAGAGATTTAGAATCTTGAGAAGTTATGTCACGCATTGCCCCACATGCACTGTATGATCTAAATGACCCAGAATGCCTAGACCGCCTAAGAACAGTCCATATAATCTAGCTATCTGCAACTGACCAATGGATCACTCCACTGCAAATAGGCTTCAAAAAGTTGGTTCAAACTCATTCAAGATCATTTACCTCTCTAAATATGCATAAAAAAACCACAAGCTCACACTATTTAAAGACTGCCCATAAACCACTGGAATGACACCTGCAACACTCTGCAGCTCGTTTCAAAGACTTCTTGAACAACAATGACCTGACACAAATCTGTGCTGGTCCAACACACACCAACGTTTCTACACTTGAATTCCTTATATGCAACAGAGATTCCATCCTCATGGAATCCATTTTTATCACTGGACTAGTCTGACGAGCAGGTTATCCTCTTAATTCTTTCCTTTGACAAACCAACGTTCAAGACCCAATGAGCAGGCCTAAATGCTGGATCAGAGATACAAAACAAATCAGGACTAACTACTATCATCCAAAGTCAGATCACGCCTCCAAACTATCTCCACACGGTGAACGACTTGAACTCATTCTACAACACTACCATGTCCAATATATTCTAAGAAATTGCCCCACTGAAACTAAATAAATACATTTGCTGCTCATGATACAACAAGGACCAAAATGAAACTAAAGAGACAACTCAGAATAATGGAAAGAAGTTGGAGACATGAACCTACAACCCTTCATCTAACTCTCCTACAATACGAAAAAATGAGATACAAACATCCATTTTCAAAGTAGAATCCTCCTTTCTGACATACTAACTAGTCAGCCTCATCACACAACTATCTCCTACCACTGAAACGTATATGGACTTTTCACCAGAAAGATGTTCTCAAATTTCTTCACTGACAAGATAAGAAGATCAAACAGTCTCTGACTTGTGAATCGAAACTCAATCTTTCCCTATCTGCATTACTGCATGACTCTCTCAAGAACACCCTGACATGTAAGTGGACATTCCTCCCACAAAACCAAACCCAAAACACAAGGCCCCGGGATGAATTAAGGGTGCTAACAGAACTTAAACTCCTATAAATCACATCTAGTATTGACACCAGCTGCTTACATCTCCGATTCTATCCCTTCCCCCCAATCAAAGACATCAGTCTCTTCACCTCCATCCTCTGGAGTTCAACAAACAACTAATCACGGTCACAAGGTGCAGTTTCAGATTACCTGAAATTGAGTCATGTCACCCACTCTATAAGAAATAAATAGCAGAGCCTCAAGACATGAACAACTTCCACCTGGTGAACAACCTGCCTTTCCTGGCCAAAGTCCTAGAAAAATGTGAACTGTTTCAGCTCAATCTCCACACTGAAGACTATGACCCACTAGACATTTTCCAGTCATGTTTCAGGTTTAGGTGCAGGACAGTACCTGGCATGCTTGATATAACTGATGACTCTTGTCTACTAGTACTTCTCAATCTATCCTCGGCTTTTGACAAAGTTAAGCACAACAATCTACTCAACACCCTAATGTCATGATTTTAGATTGATGGCCTAGTCCTGAACTGGGTTTCTTCATATCTGAAAAATTGCGGCCAACAAATCAAACTTAAAGACTCCATATCAATCTCTCCCCCGGTCAGCCAAGGGGTTCCTCAGGGCTCCATTCTAGTCCCCACACTCTTCAATTTCTGTATGTAGCCCCTTCCTTGATCCTCCAACAAGCCAAGGTTGCATATCATCTGTATGTGGATGGCACACAGCGTTACCTAAAAAACTAATTTCAAGATGATGTACATCACTTAAAAAGATCTCTACAAAAATGTTTGGTCTTGGCTATTGGTCAGCCATTTAAACCTAAACCTCTCAAGATGAACTTTCTTCTCATTTCTCCACCAAACAATGCTCCCCGGATCGAAGACTGGCTCAGTCGCCTAGATGCACTCAACTGCACTCCCAAATTCATTGACCGCACCACATCCCTTGGAATAACTCTAGACAAAATGCTAAACATACATAGCCATATCAACTACATGGCCAGAAGTGCCAACTGAGAATTCTAAAAAAGGTAAAAACGTTCATCCTGCTACTTTACTTCCATAATTTCGTACAAGAGCTTGTGATCTCCAGGCTAGCCTATGGTGTGTGATTCTAGCTGACATCTTAAATCACATCAAGGCCTCACTTGATGCGGCAGTCAGGCTGGCTCCCAACGGAAGCCCCTAGCATTCTCAAAGTGGCTTCCATCGCTCTCAATGGACTTCAAAATTGAAACCGTTAAATACCTGACTCACAAACTCACCTGTGCAGCATGGACAGGCTACTTCTTGATCTGCCTAGATTCAAGAGATACCCCACTCATGCTCTCTCACTGAAAACGGTGCAAGGATCTGAAACTCACTACCTTTGAAGATACGCATAAACTACTCCCTGGCATCTTTCAAGAAGAGAGTTACATCTTTTCTGCTTGAAAGATATCTAATGAACTGCCATGCCATTATGTAGCCTCCAGTTAGCTGACTACTCCCTTTTTCTCTCTCCTGTGCATAACCCTTCTAAGTATTCTCCCTTGTTGTGTATAACCAGTCAACTGTTCTCAGTAACCTGCTGTTGCCATATATAATGTACAGAGCTCTGATACCATGTACATGCTTTGTAAAACGCTCAATCAATCAATATATGTGCAATTTGTTTCCATTCATGTGCCAAAGTTTGTGGTACTAGTCCAATTATGTTGGCAGAGTACAGAAGCCCCATTTACTCAGGATGGTTAAACAATAGTCAGCAGAAGCACATAGGTTCTGTATTTCACACCCCAGCCTTTTTAAGGCCAGTAGGTTACCAAGCCAATATTGCTTAAGACCTCTCTCCAGAATGTTTAGGTTTTTTTGTGTGGTCTTTACTACATCAATAACTTTCCTGAATTAAAAAGTGACAGATGTATACACAAAATCGTATGATGAATCAGTTCCTGGTCCTTCCAGAATACTAAAATATGAACAAATACCTGGTATTGTTTAGTGAGAAAAGAGAAAACCCAATGTTTGGTTAGCTGTGTTTCTATCCAGAAGGCTTGTAGCTGCATATGCTGTCTCCACGATCACTGATTTGATTTAGGCTGCAGCTTGTTAGGTGGGCTTGGATCTCATAGGTGGATGAGCTAAAGCTTCAGTCAATAAAAGGAATAGTTGAGTTAACTGGCAATGTATGATACTGAGGCTATCCGAGGGTAAAAGGATAGGCCCTGCTGCATATGGTATTGGTAGACATTGCAGTCATAGAGTGCTCTGAAGAAACAAAGCGGAAATCCTGAGCTGCATGTGCAGGGGCACTCAGAAGGCTGTTGGTGGGAAGAGTTAACATTTGTCAGAGAATTTGAGAGAATGCCATCTTTCTTCCAATCTTAGAGATCCATGAGCTGCCAAACAAATATTTATTGACAGTATAACTGTGTCCTTCCCATGGAGACCTTGTGAACTAGAGACATGACCTTAACATTAATATTAACATGCTGTCAAAGCCAACGTAGGGATCTACATTCCTCTGTCAAGTGATATTTTTTCAATGCCTATAGACTTTTTCATGCCACCATTTTCATCCAACTGCTTGTTTCTGGTCCAGGGAAGACATGGCTTGGCAGTTCGGGCTGGACTATTCCCATGAGGCACAGGGCCTGATTTGCATATAGCTGTATCTGAACTGGGGTGACGAAGTGAGCTAAAGAACGATGATCAATTCAACCCAGATCAGTGACTGGGGGTGAGTGTCTGTAAAGAAAGCTTTGAAATTTGAATTTGATTCAGCACTCCGTCCATCATCTACTTGTGTTTGCTTCAAGTCAGGTCTATCAGATTCCACAGTTCGTTTGGAATTGCCGTCCCCTCGCGGTCAGCACGTGGGGCCAGGTCCCCGAATCTCTGCCACTGAAAACAAGATATTACATCAGCCACTGTATTTTTAATACCTGGAATGCGGCGCGCCCTGACAGAGATGTTGGACCTCAGCTGGCAACCCGTAAGATGCCTGAGCAGGCGGATCACTATTGGGAAGTGTGCCAATCCCTGATTCAAAGCCTGAACTGAACTACTGCATGATTGTCCACCCATAGTGTAATTTGCCTATTGGGGAGGTACTTTTCCCACAAGGAAAAGACCACAAGGATCGGGAACAGCTCCAGCACTGCCAGGTTCCTGTTGATCCCCCTCTAGTGCCCTCGCGGCACCCAGGATGGCGCCAAAGCCCTTGCTCCGCTGCATCTGTGAACAGTTCCAGTTGATCCGCTGTCACCCACTGCTCCCTCCAGATCAATGCCTCATTAAAGTTGATCAGGAAGGTTGCCCACTGACGTACATCGTCTTTGACTCCTTGCATCAGCCTGAGCCTGTGATGTCTCTTTGTGAGCCCTCTTGCTAGCCAGGCCAGACGCCTGGCGAAAGGCTAGGCGTGGTTGCAAAATTGAGCTTGCTCCCAAGCTGCTGTATTTCTCCTAAGGTCACTTTTTCCGCACCAGCATCCTCTCTATTGTGTGTCTCAGCCCCTCCACTTTCTCTGCTGGCAATCTGCACATGCCCAATACTGTATCCAATTCTATGCCATAGAAAGAAAGCTGTGTTGTGGGGCCCTCTGTCTTTTTCATGTGCCAATGGTAAGCCTATCTCCCTGGTCAGTGCTGTGAACTTATTTAGTAGCTTTGCACACTCTGTGGTCCACGGTTTCCCTATTAACAGGAAATCATCTAGGTAGTGCACTCGCCCCTAGGCTGCAAGGCATGCCCCTACGACCCATTCCAGGAAGCTGTTAAAGGCCTCAAAATATATATTTACTTAATATTATAAAATATTTATTAATCTTAATTATAACATATTTAAAACATTATTAAAAATATATTTACATATATATATATACATATAATAATTTAAATATTTAAAGTAATACGTGTTATGTTAATTAACTTACACTCCATTAAATATAACAAAATTATTAACATTACATAGCTAAGCGAATATAATTAGTAATCACACTCCAACAAGTGCAAAAGTAGAGAATTTAATTACTATTCCCACTCCAGTGACTGCAACAGTAGGGAAAGCGTTGGATAGCGGGTGGGTAAAAATTACTATTCTCACTCCAGCGAGTGCAACAGTAGGGAAAGCGTTTCAATAGCGTACAGGTAAAAATTACTATTCCCACTCCAATGAGTGCAACAGTAGGGAAAGCATTTGATAGCGTATGGGTAAAAATTACTATTCCCACTCCAGTGAGTGCAACAGTAGAGAAAGCGTTGGATAGCGTAGGGGTAAAACTTACTATTCCCACTCCAGTGAGTGCAACATTAGGGAAAGGGTTGGATAGCGTAGGGGTAAAAATTACTATTAAATCAGAATAAATTAAGTATCATTACCAATTAAAAATTCATTAACATTAATTACCAATCACAAAATATTCCATAATGAATTAATTATAAATACCAATAAATAATCAATCAATTAGGACATTTATAGAGCGTGCTAGTCACCCGCAAGGGTCTCAAGGCGCTGGGGGAGGAGGGGAGGGGATGCTGCTACTGCTACTGCTCGAAGAGCCAGGTCTTGAGTTGCTTCCTGAAGGAGAGATGGTCTTGGGTCAGTCGTAGGTGGGTGGGGAGGGAGTTCCACGTCTTGGCAGCCAGGTAGGAGAAGGATCTTCCTCCGGTGGTGGAATCCGTGGGATGGTGGCGAGGGCGAGGCTGGGGGAGCCGAGTTGACGGGGGGTGTGTAGAACGTGAGGAGGTTGTTGAGGTATTCGGGGCCAGTGTCGTGGAGAGCTTTGGAGCTTGGGTGAGGAGCCTGAGCGTGATCCTTTTGCTGTCGGGGAGCCACGAGGGTGGTGTCTTCAGTGCTGACCGGGGTCCAGGCGAAGAGGAGGGTGGTGGGGGGCGTTGGTTCGCTGGTAGGGTGCGTGGTCTGGGCACTGAAGCTGTTGTGTATGTTGGCGATCTTGTGGTGGAAGAACGAGGCGAGTGCGTCGCAGAGGTCTTGCGAGGGCTTGATGTCGTTGTTGCTGGCGCTGGGGTTGGAGAGCTCTTTAACGATGTTGAAGAGTTCCTTGCTGTTGTGGGTGTTGTGGTCCATTCGCTCTCTGAATGCAGTCCTTTTGGTGGTGGGGATCAGCTGGTGGTGTTTGCGGATGGCGTTCTTGAGGCTGTCATGTTTTCTGTTGACTGGTCGTGGCGCCAGGCTTTCTCAAGGGTACGGCAGGATTTTTTGAAGTCTTTGAGGTCGTTGGTGAACCAAGAGATTTTCTTGCTGCCGGGTCTGCTGGGAGGATTCTTCAGCGGTGCAAGGGTATCAGCGCAGTTGGTGAGCCACTGTGTGAGGTTACGGGCTGCTTCGTTGGAGTTCGTGGTGTTGGTGGGGGGTTTTGGCTCAGGGCGGTGGTGAGCTGGTCGGTGGTGATCTTGCTCCAGCATCTTCGAGGAGCCTGTTGCGGGTGGTGGTGGGTCATAGTTTTCCCGAAGTTGAAGTGGACGCAGCTATGGTCCGTCCAGTGTAGTCCGGGGGAGTGGCTGAAGGCGATGTGGTTGCTGGAGGAGAAGACTGTGCCAAACGTGTGGCCGTCGTAGTGGGTGGGGGTGTTCACCAGTTGCTTGAGTCTGAGGATGGCGAGGTTGTCCAGCAGGGTGGTGGTGTTGTTGTCGTTGTTGTTTTCCAGGTGGAAGTTGAGGTCTCCCAAGAGGATGTAGTCTGAGGAGGTGAGGGCGTGCAGGCTGATGAAGTCTGCGATGGCTTCGCTGAACTGTGTGCGTGGACCCGGGGGTCTGTAGATGAGAGTGCCTCTGAGGGTGGTCTTGGGGACGGTGTGTATCTGAAAGTGAAGGTGCTCGGCTGCGGTGAGGTTGTTGCCGGAGCTGGTCGTGATGCGGATGGTGTTTCTGTGGACGATGGCGATGCCTCCCCTGGTTTGGTTGATGCGGTCCCTCCGGTGATCTTGTAGCCGTCCGGGATGGCTATGGCAATGTCGGGGCTGAGGAGGCGTTCATTCAGGTTTCTGTGAGGAAGGCGACGACTGGAGATGTTGTGTCGAGGAGGTTCCAGAGTTCGACGGCGTGTCTGTGGACGGAGTGGGTGTTGAGCAGGATGCACTTGGGGTGATTGTTGCTGTTGCCTGGCCTGCGTGTGCGGTGCAGGTCCGGAGGCAGGTGAATTTGCAGGCTTGGCAGGTGAAGGGTTCCGTGGGTGCGTTTCGGGGTGGCTCGGTGGCAGGCCGGGTTCTGGCTGGTGTTAAGTGCGTGGAGGGTGGCGGCATCGTAGTTCAGACGGGTGGGCTGGTGTCGTTGAGGTCCAGGGGTCCTGGCGCTGGGCGCGGTCCAGGGGCCGACGGGCGCAGACAGGCTTGCCAGCGGCGCGCCCGCTTAGCGGCCGCCATAAAATGGTAGGAGGGGTCAGCTGGGAGGCCGCAGGCCGGAGGGTAGGAGATCCAATGGAAGCATGGGGGCGGGGCCGCATGGGAGGCAGCGGCGGGAAAAACAAGCCCGTTGACGCTCGCGAAAAAGAAACAGGAGGAGAAAAATGGAAATTAGCAGCCAATCATACGGGGTACAGAAAAAAGAAGGGGTGAGGGCAGGCACACGGGTGCACAGAAGGGAAGGGGTACAGGCAGTCAAGGGCGGCGATTGCGCAGGGAAATCGGCGCCGAGCTGGGGTGAGAACAGCAGAAATCAGGAACAGCGGTCAGGAGCAGGTGGAGCTGCAGCGGTGGGGAAGCGACCTACCCAAGGGTCAAGGGTCGCTCTTGAAAATGAATTCCCTATTAATAATTAATTAACAACCAATTAATTTTCAATACCAAAAATGTAATAAGTAAAAAAATACCAATTAATAATTAATTAATAAATTATGTATCAATACACAAAAATATTTTCTATAATGATTTACTATTACATAACTTCCCACCCAATTCCCCTGTAACCCACAACCCACTACAAATAATACATTAATAGAATTAACATAATTATCAATTAAATAATTAATTAAAATTAATTAACAATTAATACAAAATAATTACCAATTAATAATTAACAATCAATTAATTATCAATACATATAAATACAAATATTTACCTAATTACAATTAAATTACTCCCCAACCTACTCCCCTATAAACCCACAACCCGCTACAGAACTAAAACGCAAAATTAAATTAAAAATAATTAATAATTCCTAAAAATTAATATTCAATTTACTATAAATAAATTACTTCCCACCCTATTCCCCTATAAACCCACAACCCGCAATGGAATTAAATGATGCAAACATTAAATAACATAAAATTCATTACTTAAAAAAATTAAACATACATTACAAAATTAATATATAATTGTAACACATATACTAGCATACATAACACTAAAAAAAGTTTCGATATTATGGAAAACTATATTTCTAAATTTGATATTATTGAAAACTATATCTCTAAATACGATATTATGGAAATCGATATTTCTTACCTAAAATTCGATATTCTATACAACTATATTTTAGGAATTCGATATTCTGGCCTCTCTATATTTTTGATTCGATATTCTGGACAGTCGATAGTTGAAATTCGATATTTTGGGGGTTTACCCTTGGCTTCAAAGTAGGATAATTGAACAGATTTAATTTCTAGGTAAGCATATTGAATGGCCTTTCGGTAGATTCAGTAGATCTTAAACTGAACAGGTCATTAGAATCCATCAATACAAAGTGTTCATAAATTTACATTTAGAATTATCTATTATTATTGTTTCAGTCTGTTGGACAATTACATTTAAAGCTATGCTGTGTTGCAAACCAAACAAGATATAAATAGTAAGAATAATTACTATTTTCCTCACATTTGTACCTTGAGATAAATCAAATCTTACCCACTCCAGAATGTTGATTTTGTTTTTCTCTCCAGATAAATCATTTATGACTTTTAGAAAGGTATCTGAACCAACATTTGCACCATTTCTGTAGACATTATGGTAAGAAACAAGATTTTCCTGTGAAGTATAGGAAGAAATTGGGTGAGTAAAATGTGGGTGTATAATATGGTAGTGGTGTGAGACCTCGCCTTTACGTAAGCCTTACTACTCATGAAAGAACTAAGGGCAATAGAAAAGATTAACACTGATGCTGAGAAATTTCCTGACCATATGCACGTTGTACTGGTCATTTAAAAACACGGTTGCGGAGTATTGCAAAGTTTGTCTTGGTACTGTCACCATTAAGGGGCCAATTCCGATCTGTGTCGGAACGCACTCCGACCGAGCCGGATCCGGGGTGTTTTCCGATCGATCCAGATTCCTGCAGTCCGACCGAGCGAGTACGATGCGGCTGTATGCTGTCGAACTCGGTTCGGTCAGACTCCCATAGAAGTCAATAGGAGCCATTCGTAAGACGCGTAAATGAGCTCCCATTGACTGAATGGGTACGTCATGGACAAATGCGCCCCCTACAGTGGGTATGGTACATGCACAGGCATGTACGGTGCCATCCGCACCGTACATGCATGTGTTGGGGAAACCCATGGGTCTCCCCCTGTGTCTGAGTCATAAGGCTGCGGATAACAGGGGTCCGATCCGGACCCCTGAAGTCCAACTCCGGGAGCTATTGCGAGCCGGACGCTCCGACTCGATCCGGCTGTCCGAATCGAGCATCGTACTAGCTCGGTCGTGAAATGTCTCCATTGCACGCCGCGGTTTGCTTGTGACCGAGTCGTGCGGATCGGTTCGGACCTGGAAACGATTTGGACTGAGATTTTGCACTTGTTCACATCGTACTTCGACGTCCGGACCCGTGTAAGACTTAGACGGAAAGTCAGCCTCCGAATCGGATCCGCTAATGCCGAACCCGATTCGGTGCCCTACCTACCGAGATCAGAATCGGCCCCTTAACCTCTTCGAGGCTATTGACGGAAACGTTCCGTCACGGCTCCCGGGTGAGCTGTGCTCATGACGGAACGGTTCCGTTACGGCCCGGCCGCCGCGCCTGCGCGACGCTGATTTCGCACCTGCGCGGCGCATTTAATTGAGCGGGCGGGCCGTGGCGGAACCGTTCCGTCATGAGCACAGCTCACCCGCGAGCCGTGACGGAACGTTTCTGTCACCCGCGCAGCTCACCCGCGCGGCCCCCCGCGACAGTTAGCGCTGCGGCGGAATAGCCGCCGCAGCGAAAGAGTTAATAGATAAAAGCAGTGCTTAGGTTTGAAGCAGTGTTCTCAGGATAAGGAGAGTTTGCCATGAGAACCATAACCTGTGGTAACTGATGTTGGCGACCATGTTCAAAACCAAGTGCAAATTAGACTGGTCAAATACTCACAGTGAGAGGAAAATGCACCGCTAATCCCCACCTTCCTATAACTATGGCGTTTACTTTTATTTTTAACATGAGATTAGTAATCAAGCTATATTCCTGGACATTGGCAAGACCAAGAAGGCTTTCTTGGAGAGAAGCTTCTGTAGGCAGCCTACTGCACTTAAACGCCTGGCTGTGTCAACATGGATTCAACAATCTAATGGCACTGCCAAGAGTAGCACTCCTCTGTAATATGACAACGGGACACAAATCACTGCCTAGTTTGGAATAAAACTCCTACAGTCTTACATTCTGCCCCATCCTCAAATGGTGCTACTTAAGCTACCCAAGGATTAGAGGTGAGGCCATTCCAGGACATCTGAGTCCTTTCTGAGTTTAGATCAAATATGTTACCCTTGTTGTTGGGGTTGCCTGTAATGACAGTATGATAGACAACAACCTCCAGCATCCACCTCTACACCTCATCCAGTGTATAAGTTAGTGGGCATAAGCCAATCTCTGTGACTCTATAGTCAAAAGGAATGGAGGAGATCCCTGGGGTTAGGGATCTCAGTTTGGCCTGTTATAAAAGAAAGAAATAGTAGCTCTTGTTCCTTGCCTTTTTGTCAGTAGAAAAACGTTTCTTTTTTAAATTAGCAAGTAGTGTACCATTACTTAAAGGAATTCACTTCTCTGTAATCAAAGACATGCATCTAAAAGTCCAGGATGAAGCTAAGGCTGAAAATGCCTGTGCAGTTTAAAGGGCAGGCTCACTAAACTGCATTGAGAGTCTTGGCTAAACCATTTTATTTACATGCAGAAGAAACAATGCAGAATAAGGAAATGTGAATATTTTTGTTTTTCCAGAGAGGCTGGTAATCCCCTTATTTGTCTATGAGTATCACATATAGTTGTAAAGGCCATTAACAAGGAAAGATCTCTATGAGGGTGTGTTGCCTCATTTGCAATAGCTTGGATTATTGACACCATTGATTATAGGTGTGTAGACTTGCATGCTCCCCTGCCCCACCTTATCCCAAGGACCACTTCTTATACCAATCCCTCTTCTAGTCAGTCCCTCTCCCAGTCTATATATCCTAGGTTTGGTACTGGCTATCTTACCTACGAGAGCGATCACAAAAGCGAAGACATGCAGTGTCCCATGAATGATTTTCGAGGTATACTTGGACTCGTTCCTGAAAACACGATACACCAGTAGAGCTGGAAGACAAGCAAATACATGGTTACAAAGTGGATAATACGTTAGCAATATTACACATTTTTTTTACACAAATTAAAATATTCTTTCAAATATAACTAAACATAGAAAAGGGTCTAATAATAAATATGATACAGCGATCCACCATGGTGGAAGCATGGCATTCACTACAATGGCGATTGCTTTATACATCATATTCCAACATGTACAACGGTAAAAGAGAAGTCAACTGGATGAATGTAATGATAAGACTTTCAGCCCATCACTAATCTTCAGCTATCAGCATTTCCCATGATGAAATTTGTAGCCATGTACCTGTGATGTGAAAAGTGAAACTACGAGTACCAGTGTGATTAGTGATATTCCCCCCACGTCACTCTCATGACATGGGCTAATTTCATGGCGTCTTGGGGCAAATAAGAATTTGATAATACAGATCTTTAAAACAATGTTAGGACTACGTCGCTTTTCCTCCAAAGCTTGAGCAACATGTATTCAAGGCAGCTTCCAAAACACTCATCATGCCTTTTTAAGTTCTTCTAGAACCTGGGCTTGGTAGGGTGTGGAGCGGAGGCAGTCACACTACCTTGGCTTCACATGCCCCAGATTTTGTAAATTATTAGTGTAGGACAGGCCATGCTCCATGAAGACCACTGCATGCCCCTTCCGATCCGATTCCTAGCATGGCAACTTTTTTTAAAGCAGGTCTGGATTATGGAAGATGACAGATGGTGACTGCAAGGAAGAAAGTCTGCTGTTCCTCAAAAGGCCTGCATTCCCGCTCCAAGTAGTCGCGGGGGCTCTCAAACTGCCTCCTCTCACTCATTCATATTAGTAAGGCAGGAGGGTTGTCATACTCCAAATAAACATTTTGCGGTGCAACTGATTAATACATCAACAGCATGACAACATTAAGAGCAGGCTACAAACAAAATGGTTTGCAAAAAAAAAAAAACAGAGCAGTTGCTAACTACCCTTTAGAGATTGGGCCCCAAGCTACTCCATCTGGGCACTTTTTTCTTCATGAGTAACGAGATAAGAAATGGTGACCTAATCTAGGGAGAAGTAGTGATTACAGAATCTAACAGAGCATAGCGCAGTCAAATAAATATCCAGTCAGTCAGAACAGGATTCTCATTTACAGGTAAATAATAACAGCAGAAAATGAAGTGATCAGACACATATCAAACCAGGTGTGGACTCATTTTGGTTCGAAATAAGACTCCAAATCATTTTATAGTCTTCAATTGCTTGTGATCAGGTGAACTGAAAAGACAGCTTGACTAATCTGTTCTACCACAGCGTTTATCATAAAGTCTGCGTCAATGAACAGGTGCCAGAGGAAAGACATACACGCTGTGTTAATGGTATCTGGCTCTAGGTGCAAGAAACCACAAGTCAGTATGCTAAAACTACAGATTCTGAGTTTTCAACAAAAATAGTTAATGTTCCTTCTCTCAAAAGCCCACCAAGCAAGCAACAAGAGCCTCATTCAAATATGGAGGAACATAAGATGCCAAAAGTCTTGAGGTCATACTTGCATCATGCGACATGTTATATGCGCGACGCAACTCAAAAAGGGGATTTATGAAGCTACGCAAGGCCCCTTCGCGTGGCCTAGAGTGGCTTCCTACATCTGGAGTAAGGCATCACAGTGCAAATCACTGCATTGCTACTCTGCCCTGGGAAGGCGCTACATGGGCATTGCGTGGGTGTTCCAACGTAACTCTCATGGATTTTGACACATTCATAGATTTACCCAAACTGGTAAACCTGGGAATGCGCCAAAATGCTACACCTTCCCAGGGGAGGCGTAACAAGGAGAAATATCTTTCTGTCTTCTCCTTACTTCCTCTTTCTATGTATTCTGCATTCTGAGGCACACATAGAAAGAAGAATATGCCTCAGGGGAATGTTTTTGTGCAGGAATGGGCCCCTTCCTGCACATAAATAATGCATGCAATGAAGGCACCCTCGCACCATGGTGCAAGGGTGCCTGCATTGGCGCGAGGCAGCTCAATGTGTGCCAGCGCTGGTGAAAGGACAGAAATACACCGTATTGAGATAAATAAAGCTCATTCCTGCCCTTTCCCAGTGGCAAGGGGACTTTCTGTGCTGTGTCACTTTGCCATAAATATGGCCTTTGGTGTTCAGGTCTAGATGACTCCTAGTTATTTAAGTGGTGTCCAGTTGGACACAGTCCCATATGGGTCCTGGTAACTGGGACCTGTCACCAAAAGGAGCCAGAAATGTTCAACGATTTCCGGGTGGTAAAGGCATCCATGTGTGAGGGATGCACCAACTGAATGCCAAAACTTAAGCTGTTCCCACCTTCAGTGTTAGGAACCATTGTAAATTAGTGTGTCTATATCTCTGGAATATTAAAAACTACAGAGATGGCGAAAACAATGTTTACTCGAGTCAGAGTGACTGGCATCAACTGGTGCAATCTGACTTCTTGGCAGGTGCGTGGGGGTCCCTCAGAAACTGTATGGAGACAGATTCGGACATCCACTTGGTAGAAAGGAGAAGGCTCACCAGAAACCAATCTCGGTACATACATGACCCATGTGATATGTTGTCTGTTGCTTCTGTCTTTTCTCTAGGCCAGATGGGCCATATGAATGTTGTGCCTTGTTTGCGGTCTTGCTTCCTTGAGTCGCCCTCTCAAAGGCATGATATAGTCAGCTGTGCTTTTAGCTTTGGTTGTCCAGGTAGTCAGGGTTCTGTTCCTCTTTCACAGGGCAGCCCAGCCCAGCACCTTTTCCTACACTCTGATCCCAACAGCAGTGTGTTCAGGGAATCCAACCTTGGCCCCAGACTGAGGATAGTTTCTAGAAAAGGTTCTGCCCTGGCACTACGCCTGCCCAGTACTGATGTGAAGGGTGTGCTCAAAGTCAACAGTTTTGTAGTTACATTTATAGGTATGACTGAACAGGTCAACAGGGAAAAATAAACCCAGCTACGTCAACCAAAGCTCGGATTTGTTCAAATGTTAAAACACTTATGTGCACAATTTGCATGGGTCCCTGGTGCACAAAGTAACAGCCCTGTCCGTCTGGAATTTATTTATGCGTTTTTATATACCCGAAGATGTCAGAGCGCTTTACAATAGAACCAGATACATTACATAAGGACTTCAGAGTACATGAATTATATAAAATACAAACAGATAAACACTAAATTCACATAAGCATGGTAGTAAGTACATAAGTCTACTACAGATAGTTGTGGTTGGAGTTACATATATACAAGTTGCAAATTCACTCAAGGTTACATTTTAAGAAAAGTCGAAGCGATTAGGGATGGACAAATATATATTACATTTTTAAACAACATGATCTTCTAGCCATTGCTGGGGTTCTTGCTTTCAGCCCGGCCTTCAGGGTGATGTTGCACTCACGGGCGGTGATCTTGGGCCTGGAGGGATACCCAAGCTGATGAAGTCGAGATATCCTCCACGCTTGTTGTGATGGTGGCTTACCAGCAGGGCCCTAGCACAATGAAGAGGCCATCAGTCCCCCTCAAAGCAGCTATGTGGGGGCAGCAGGTCGAACCTGCCCCTTCGTCTCACTCTGTCTTTGGCCCTCAGTTTGTGTGCCACAACGTCTGCGGCCACATCACAGTATGCATGGCACCACTGCTGCCACTGCCCCATTTTCAGCACTCGTGGACCCCACAACTGCTGCAGTGGCAAAGGATAGAAAAGAGGTGTGTGAGTTGGCTCCAGACTCCGCCAAGGAGAAGATTGCTGGTGCTATGCAGCCAGCAACTTATCAAATGTGAAGTGTGGAGTCTCTGTGAGACCAACTGTAAACTAAGGAGGGAATGGTGAAGACTCCCAACCACAAAAAACACCAGTTTCTAGGAAAGGGTACTTCTCATACGGACGTGCGGGATGGCACTTCCACCTTGAGTGAATTAAGTCCAGTAGAAAGCCTGCCACCTTGTACAGTGAGGTGCTAACCAAAAAATAACATGAACACAAAAAACTGGCTAATATCCCTAATGGTGGAAGAGGCACTAGGCATTGTACCCGTTTAGTGGTGTAGGTAAAAAAGGTGTAAGTCCTTAAACTATAATCACTACCACCGCTCCCAATCTCCTCTTTAGAGACAGGGAAGAGGAGGCAGTAGCCAGCCTCCCTAACTCTGGAGGAACACCTTGGTTGTGAACCCTTTTGGCAGAGTGTAGCTCTGCAAAATGCATTGTAAACCAGCATTTGCAATGCAATAGGTCTTGCATTTGTGAGACTTGGAGCTATTAGACTTATAAACATGAAAGCGGGCACCGTGCTGAATCACAGCACAGAGCCTGTGCATAAAAAACGTATGCGTGTGGCAGTCAATGAAGTGGGCGCCATGGTAAATAAAAACTTTTTTTTAAAGCGGGCGCTGTGCTAAATATAAAGCACGGTGCCCGTGTACATAAAAATGATGCTTGGGCAAAGAAACATGAAAGCGAGCGCCGTGCTAAAACATGAAGCGCGGCGGCCATGTACATACAAGTTATCTAAGCAGAGGCCCACAAAGTGGGCGCCATGGTGATAAAATAAGCAGCGCAAGGTACTAGGGACAGGCCCTCACACTAGCAAGTAATAAAGCAAGTAGTCCTCAAAGGAACACATAAACACTTACAGGCGTAAGGAAACTATAGTTGCCTCGTGCTCGTATCAGGGCGCCAACCAATAAGGAGCCAGGAAATAAAAGCGACACAGCAGCAGTCGGTATTACACTTCGTATAAAGATTACACCAGGTCTTGCAGTCAGCGTATGCACACTGCCTTTGCTTGACCTAAAAAGTGGAACACTGTGGGCTCACGGATTGTCAAATTCAGTGGAAACACACTGGACAGACCAGAATAAAAAGACAGGGCAGGGGGGGCTCGGTTTTCTCATAGGATGCCATTCACATTTGTCCCAGTAACAGCCACCAAAAAAATGTATCTTCATTATAAAAATAAACTTTATGTTCATTAAAAAAACGTGCATGCTGAGGTACTGCTGTTTCTCATCACTGGGGCAGCTTATAGAGGCTTCTCTTCACCTCTGGCAACCACCTAAAAACAAGAGCCTATAGCCACTTCCTTTAAGGACACTGCGGATGGAACATTGCTACTAAAGCCTTGCAGCTGTGACTTCGGAATCGAAGTCATTAGGATTTCAGATGACAGACCTTGTTATGTATAGCACCACCTTACGTCAGTCGGAATCACTGCAAAACCTCCAGCCTCATTCAACTTACAAGACACTGCCCTCCTAACCTATTGTATAAGATATACACTTTCCCTTAGTCACTGTTCAACTCTGTATTATGATCTCCTGTCCTCATCCTGTCTGTACTATATCGCTGGGGAACGCTCCCATCTTCCTAGTCCATGTGCATTTTGCGTGTTTCTCCCTTAAGCTTCCATCCACAGTTTGATCCAGACTTTGTGGACTATGTTTGAGCATAGCTTTTTTGATCATTTCTATAGACCATTTCTGATTAGTGTTACTGTTCTATCTATCCTCTGATAAATAAATACTCAAATCTCTAGACCGTCTTTTGGTGTCTATATTTGCATAGTGAACTAACCACAGTGGATATATATAGTGAACCAACCACAGTGGGTTAACGCAGTGGTGCAAAGTAGATACTATTTGGCCGATACCGGTGAATCTGAAATTGTTTCTAATAGGTAGGAAAGGTTTTAGAAGTCAGTTGAGGGATATGTTTGGCAGACACCACGAAATTCACCCAGCGGCTGTGATCTCTTCTGTAATCAGAGATAGTTCTAGACTAGTGTTCCAGCTCTGTTGTGACTTCTTACACCAGAGATATGGTCAAGTAAAGCGTTAAGTATTTTATTTTCCAGAGTGTACAAGATGCTCTGGTTCTCGGAACCGCTAGGTTTGTGGAAAGGTTTTGTGGAATTCTGTGGGTGGAAATTAAAGCTGTACTGGAGCTGCCTGGGCTTGTAGTCTGATGTCAATAAACCATCTTCAGGTACAACCAAATAGGGCAACCGAATATTGCCCCAGGAGACTAGGTACGGATGTATAAACACAAATTGCCCCTGAAGGAGGAAGATTCTCACCGAATTGTTTGTTTTGAGGGTATGGTATAGACAAAATCCAAACCCACTTTTAAATCAATTTAAAGCAATCAAAGTATTAAAAAATACATCAGTTATTCACTTGCAAATAAATTGTGTTGCCAGAGGTTCCTTAAGCTGATTACAGCGGGAACCCCTTTAAACGTCTCATCAAAAGAAATTGATCCTGAAGAATACTGAAGGCAGATTTGTCCTGGTGGAAACCAGAATGGACGGATCTCCCCTCATAAATGGGAGCATCTATGCTCAAACGTCATACGAATCTGGTTTCCTTTGGCCAAACTGGATTTAAAAACGTTGTCTGGACATTAAAATGGAAGGTTGTTGAAGACCCCCCTCTTCGACCTCACCCCCCCCCAAGTTCGGGAGGATGAGCCAGTGTTGGTAGAATGATTGCAGTGCCTTGATTATCAGGCACATGTGGTCCACAAGCATTTGCAGGGAGACAAATCCAGATGCCTTTTGGCATGGCTTGTTACAGGAGAGGCAAGGCATCCCCAGGCGTTGACCCATCGTGGCACATAACGAAACCCACTCTACTTGCAGCAGGACATTCACAAGATATTAGTTGAATTCAATAGTGCACTGTACTGCCCTCACCATGATGCTTCCCCAGATATCATTCAGGCTTTTTAAGGGGCAATTCCCCTCTCCAGATTGTCTCTATAAGAGAGAGAGGAGAAAGATGCACCTATCACTGCCCAAGTCATCAAAGTAGCAATCACGGAATTGGCCTTAGGTAACACTCTCAAAACTGATGGTCTTCCTATCGAGTTTCACAAGACCTTTATCAATTCCCTAGCATCGAAAGTGACTGTCTTATACGAAACAACGCTTAGTTAATTGAACCTTCCAGCCACAATTTGTGAGGCCCTGTAAGTGTCACTGATGAAACCAAGCGGGTTTGAATACCGATTCCCAGAACAATCTTGCCCAACCACATACACAACAGGTGCTCCCATGACTGATAAATATGGATCGGAGTGCCATCGTCCCTTGCTAGAACACTTCCCTGAATATTAGGAGGCTCTATCAAATTCTGAAGGTCGTGAAGATATGCTGGCCAAGAGCAGCTGCTGCCTTAATTCTTGACGTAGAAAAGGCTTTTAATTCCTTGGGCTGGGAATACACATTTTGTGATCTGGCCCGGTTTAGTTTAGTGGCATGCATCATGACGTTAGTCCGGTAATTGTACTCTGCTCTCTATATCCTTATATCTTAAGCCGGTTAGTACGGTTACCAGGCAAGGGTGTCCCCTTTCAGCCCTCTTATTCATGCTAGCGATGGAGCCCCTAGCTGCCCATGCATGTCTATCTGGAAGGGCCTGGGGAATCCCCTTATCAGACATGACTCACGCCATTTTGCTCTATGTTGATTACATGCTATTATACTTTAAAGATCTCTGCGGGTCCACAGTTACAAGTAACGATAGTGAGGATGGTTGTGAGTGGGATGGCTCTGTAGGGCTTGCTCTGCCTGTTTCAGTTTCCATGAGAATGTTAATGTAAGCCGAACTTTTTGAGCGCACGGCTACCCCAAAAGGTGTCCCGGCGCTTTGGCAAAGAGGCCCAAAGAAACAGGAAAGCCAAAGGCATACGCACTACAGTTACCGCGAGTTACTTGGTGAAGAGCAAGGTCTTCAACTCCTTCCTGAAAGCCAGGAGGTTGTTCGCTTTCCGAAGGGAGAGTGGGAGCTCATTCCACAAGCAGGCTGTCACGTGTTGGAAGGAGCGACCTCCCATCCGGACACGTTTGACCACAGGCACCTCCAATTTGGCCAGGTCCGCCGACCGCAATGACCTACGTGGCACATAGAAAGCAGTACGCTTCCTCAGATAGTTAGGCCCAATCGCATGGAGAGCTTTAAACGCCAGAGTAAGGAGTTTAAATCTAATTCTCCCAGCAATTGGCAACCAGTGCAGCCTAGCCAGGAGCACTGAGGCGCTGGCTCTCCTGGGCAGGCCATAGATGGCTCTGGCCGCCGAATTCTGAACAATCTGCAGTCTGGATAACAGATACTTAGGCAGGCCTGCAAAGAGCGCATTTGCATAGTCCAGGCGGGATCCCACAAGCGCCTGGACTACATTCCTACGGTACTGCAGTGAAAGCAGAGGAAGAAATTTCCTAAGCATCTTAAGGATGCTGAAACACTTCCCTGCTAATCCCAGGATGTGTGGACGAAAGGAAAGCTCATCGTCAAACACCACTCCGAGATTTTTTACCTGAGTAGATGGTTTCTCTGGGGGGAACATGTCCTGGGGCCACCATGTCTTCCAACCCGGGTCTGGGGCACAGCCGAAAAAAAGCAGCTCAGATTTGTCTGAGTTGCATTTCAGGCTGTGCCGCTGGAACCACGCAAAGACTGCACTCAGACAGTCCTTAATTCTGCCGCCGTTGAAGACCTCTCCCTTCCTGCAGGTGAACAAAAGCTGGGTGTCATCAGCGTATGAGATGACCCGGGCCCCAAACGCCTCCGCTACCTCCGCTAGAGGGGCCATATATATGTTGAAAATGGTGGGGCTCAAGATAGAACCTTGAGGCACCCCCACCTCCAGCGAAGGCATTTCGGCCGAGAACGGCGGAGCCCAGATCACCTGTCGGCGGTCGGCAAGAAAGGATTGAAACCAGTCCAACACCGTCCCTCGCAGACCAATCTCCCTGAGTCTTGAGAGGAGACCTGCGTGTGGGACGGTGTCGAACGCCGCCGATAAGTCCAACATGACTAACAACGCCTTTCCCCCATGATCGAGCGTCTCCCTGATGGCGTCGGAGACCTCTACCAGAGCGGTCTCCGTGCTGTAATTCGCACGAAAGCCGGACTGGGAGTCATGCAGCAGTTTGTTGTTCTCAATAAAGGTGGACAGAGTATGCTGAACATGTTTCTCCAACACCTTCGCCAGAGCAGGGAGGAGGGAGATCGGTCTGTAGTTAGCCCATTGCAGGGGGTCGAGCAGAGGCTTCTTAATCAACGGCAGAATGAGTGCGTGTTTCCACTGTCGTGGAACCACCCCTGAGCTCAAAGATAGATTAAGCAGGGGGTTCAGCAAGCTGTTCAACGCTGAGGCCACCCTGCCCAAGCATTTCGCCGGACAGGCATCCAGAGGCGAGCCAGATTGCAGCCGAGATAACAGCTCAAGCGAGGTCTCACAAGACAGCTGGGGAAAGACAGATAGTAGGGGCCCAGATTCAGCCTGTGAAGGATCCGAATAGGTAGACTTACCCCCCAAAGCGGGGTCAGCTATTCGGGAGTCCACAGATGAGAAGGTGTCCTGAATCTTTAAAATTTTGGCCACAAAAAAGTCGGCAAGCTGTTTAATCCATTCTTCCGTGTGTGAATGGACAGGGGTACCTACAACCGGATTGACAAACTCCTTCACAATTCTAAAGAGTTCCCGGCTGGTATTATCAGCTTTGTCAATTCTCTGCTCGAGATAACTCTTTTTAGCTGCGGCAATCTGTTTGTAGTAAGACTTTATCGCGTCGCGGTATTTCGTTTTCTCCGCGATATCATACTTGCGCCGCCAGCGCCTTTCCAGCTTCTTGCAGTCTTGTCGCATTATGCGTAGAGTGGAGGAAAACTAAGGAGCGGAATTAAGATGAGGGGCTGTTCTAACAGCCCTCAACGGGGCCAGCTCCTCGAATCTTGCCAGCATCCAATTCTGGACCAGGATTAGGTCGGCTTCCAAAGCCCCGGTCAGTTGGCACGGGTATTGGCAGAGAGCATCGGAGAGCATGTCTGCTGTCACTAGATGAAAGGCTCTAGACTGCCGGGATCCTTCCTTCAAAGCCCTTTGGCTAAGCTTAGAAACAAGCACTAAGGCAAAGTTTATCAGATAATGATCTGACCAAAGGACCGGGAGTGGAGGGGACACCTCAATAGGCATGGAGGAAAAGATCACATCTAATGTGTGGCCTTTCACGTGGGTGGGGCTGTGGATAAAAGGGGCTAACCCTAACATCGCCGTGATGTCACGGAGTTTAGCAGCTTCAGCGTCTGTTAGACAGTCCATGTGCAAATTCAAGTCGCCTAATAGCAGGCAATGCGCTGAACGCATGCATGGTACTGATAAGGCCGACTGAAGATCCTCAAAAAAGGACCCAATGGGTCCAGGAGGTCTGTAGAGGAGAATGCCGGTACAGGTCTGGGACGCCGATAGGTGGAGCGTAAAACCTAAGGCTTCACATCCGGCAATGTTGTCCACCGCAAAGGAGGAACAATCAAAAGCCTTGTCCACTAACAGAGCCACCCCACCGCCTCTTCCCTCAGTTCTATCCCTCCTTAAGATGGAATAGTTAGCCGGAACAGCGGAGGCAATGTCGGGTTCCGAACCGAAGATTGTGGATATGCGTGTTGAGTATTTGGGATGCAGCGTTGGGCAACTGTTTTGCATTCTTGTTGGCCCGGATATTGATTCTATATGTAACCGTTTGTTGTACTCTGGAGGGCAGTCTTGTGCTCCGCCCACTATGTACAGTACTTGTTACTATCACCATTGCAATGTTCTGTTATATAAAACTAAAGGTTTTAAATACAACATTTTTTTTTATAATCCCGGCGGGGATAGCTCTGGTATTCGCCAGCTACTGACCAGCTGCGAGATGCTTTCAGACCACCTGGTGAGTTGGAATAAGTAATGTTTGGTCCCTGGGGCCTCTGCTGTTGCGCTGGTGATTTGGGACCGGGGGGAGCCTGATGAGATGGGAGGACTTGTCCTTCCGATACTGAGGGATTTAGATTTTCCACACAGAACAGAACCTTCTCAATTGTAACCTTACAGCGGCAGTAGCGTCCCTCCAATCTCGGGTTACCTTTTGGCAGTCGCTCCCCTGAAGTGCCTTACGCGAGTTTATGAGTCACTCAATGCTCCCCCTCTACTGCGCCACCACTTCTGGGTCTCGCTGCAGGGACAGGACACTTGACTAAAGGAGAATTGCGGTATTGGGAGCAGGCAGGAGTTACTACCTTAGGGGATCTTTTCCAAGACGGTCAGTTTCTGACTTTTGCTTCCCTGACAAAGCATGTCAGCCTTCAAGAGGGACAGTTTATCACTTATGGCCCTCTTTTCTGTAGCCAAAATTGACTGTGGCTGCTTGTGTTTTCTGAAACAGCCATCAACCAACTCACTAACACCTTATACACAATGTGGACTTTGCGGAGACTCAATATCTGGCTGTACAGGGCACTAGTTGCTCATTCTCAGATATCGCTGCAAACCAATAGGGATATGTGGGAGGAAGAGATATGTAGAGCCCTCCATGAAAATGAGTGGCCCAGTGCACTGGAAGGCTTACAGGAACGTTTTCTTGAAATTGATCCAGTTTTATGTACTATGAAGGGCCTACCTCTCCCTGATGAGAGGATCTTTCCTGATACACAGGATTCCTGTGCCCATTATAATACCCCAGCGGTAGACTTCAAACATTTTTTGTGGGATTACCCTCGATTGAGCCTATTTTAGGCTGAGTAAACTCTCTGCTATTATGGGCATTCATGTTTTAGATACTGGGGAAGTGAGGGCTTTGAGCACCTACAAACGCTCTAAAATATGTAGAATTGTATCCCACTTACTGGAACTAGCTCTGCTTCTAGCAGAACCCACTATTACCATGCATTGGAAATACCCAGTGACACTATCCAGTGAGCAACGTCAGCGAGCCCAGGTCCTATCAGCAGGTGCTGAGGCTGTGGCCATGCACAGGGAAAAAGTGAAGAGCTTCACTGTTAGCAGTATAGTCACTGAATGAAACGAGTTTTACATATTTATACAGAATTGAGCAATACATCATGTGAGAAACTGGCCTGGTATATGATGTCCACTTATGTAAGTGGGCACCTTGCCCAGTCCAGACAACCCTCATGGTGATTTAAGAGGTTTTAGGCAACCTTAGAAAGCTCTCTAAGTGGTAGCTGTGGAGAGCAGCCATCAGGCTTAGTCCAGAAGGAGTGTGAAGCAGCTTGCTTTACCAGAATGCAATCTAACAAATATAGATGAAGTGGGAAAAAAACACACACAAGGTATTTATAAAACAATGTATTTATAATAGAATACTCTCTAACAAGTTTAGATATCTCCTACCCAGCGATAATCGCAATGCACACAATACTTCGCAAAGAAACACAGTAAATAGCACAGAATACACAGTGGACCCCAGGGGGGACCAAATCATATACTAAGAAAGTGGTATAAGATCCATGACTCGGATCAAGACAAGGTTGCGAGGACGTAGACGTGCTGGGGACCCAAGGAACCACCCAAGGTGAGTAGACGGGGACCCCACAGAGACTGTGTGCAGTGTGGGAACACGACGGCGTGCTCCGTACAACACTACGTGTAAATCGCAGTTGGAATTTTTTTTTTTTTAAACCTTTATTATGTAAAGAAAGAGACACTTACAGACCTACAACCACGGAGGCTGGTCAGTTACACACATCAATATCAACACCAGAGTACACAGCTCTTCAGCCGACAACCCGGGGGTCCGGCAGCGATATCTCAGGATCTTGTAAAAACATGTGGTATAAATAGGATTAGTGAAAGGTTTCACGTTTTATATTTTATAAATAAAAACCAACAAGCAAAACACAAAGAAGGTCGAGGCATTACTGTGCGGTAGATTGGCTGTCCCTTATGGCAGTGGGAGACGGGTGGAAGATATGCTACAATATAAGGAGGAGAAATACTGGAGAGGGGAAGGGGGGGCCCAGGGGCAGAACAATACAATGCAGTCGACAAAAGCTAAGTATCGGGAACGCACAGTCAAGGGAGGAGAAGCGGATCTGGAATGTCAGTGAATGGGGGGGTGCAAATCTCTCCACGGTACGCATTTCATTGACCCCAGACCCTACCCCATTTCTTAGGTCTGCCACGGGAGACATATACAGTTTTTTCCCTAAACATGGACCACTCCATGTTTTCTTTCCATGCTAGGAGTGATGGCGGCCTCTGAGAACCCCACAGTTGGGCTATATCTCGCTTAGCAACCATATTACCCAATGTGACCCATTGAGTTTGAGCAACGTTACAGTCATTCGGCTCCCAAACATTCAATAGGCAGCGTCTGGCCTCAGGCAATAACACAACACCCGTCACCTCACCCATAACCGCATGCACTCGGCGCCAGAACATCGCTACTTCCGGACACTCCCAGAGGATATGTAAAAATGTAGCCAACATACCACATCCACGCCTGCACAACCCATCCACAGAGAAACCCATATGAACCAGTCGTGGGCCCGTGACATACACCTGGTGCAGTATCTTAAGTTGCACCAGCCTGAGACGTGCAGGAATCGCGACCTCTTTGAGGGAAGATATCGCCGCCTGCCAGTCTTCATCATCCAATTCTAGCCCGTCATTGGTCCAATCATTCCGCAATTGTAGAAGGAGATCCGAGCGATTGTTGATCAGTTTCTTATAAATAAGAGATATAGTGCTGTCGGGGACATGCCCGTCAGGTACTCTATCCTCAAGAGGAGAGGACTCTGGGATCGTAATACCAGCCGGGAAAACCGAGTTAAGCGCATGACTGATTTGAAGGTACTGGTAATATTCCCTGTCACTCAGTTTGTATTCCCGCTGGAGTTCCACGAAGGCTTTGACTTTGCCCTTAGCCCAAAGGTCCCCCACTTTGCTGATGCCAATGAGATCCCATCTGTTGAAGCCCTTCGACATCCACAGGCCACCTAGTGCTTCCGCAGCGTACAAAGGGGTCGATTTAGTCAGTTTATCTGCTCATCAGTGGCGGCGGTCGCACTTCCCCAGACTCGCACCGCAACTGCAGTAGGGCCTGTGAGGTGCTTTCGGTCGGGTCTAGAATAGAGCGCTTGATTGTAGTCGCCCCCGGGCAGTTGCCATCTGTCCATCTCAAACGCGGGGTTCGGGACAGGGCTGTACATAGCGTGGTTCACAGCACTCAACTGGGAGGCCCAGTAGTAGCGCTTGATGTCCAGCAACGCGATACCTCCGTCGTACCAGGGTAAAGTCAATTTTGCCAATGCAATACGCGGTCCCCCGCCCCACACCAACTTCCTCTGCAAGCCTTCGATCTCACGAAAATAGCTAGCAGGTACAAAATCAAGTGTATTTTGAATGGCATACAGGAAGCGGGGGAGAGACATAATTTTGAACAGGGCCGCCCCTCCCAAAGGGGAAAGTGCCAAGCCACACCACGCCGCAACGTCCGACCGAAGCTGGGAGAGCGGAGGCAGAAAATTCCGCTCATAGCGGGCTTTTGGATCCAGTGAAATGTAGATCCCCAAGTATTTAAAGCCGACTCTAGAAACCGGTATCGGGCACATGCGGGGAAGAAGGGGCACCTCGTCCGTGAGTGGATAAATACAGGACTTGGCCCAGTTAATGACCAAACCGGAGTTCCTCCCAAAGGAGCGTAACACATCAAACAGGACACCCAATGACTTACGGGGAGAGGTAAGATACAGCAATATATCATCGGCATAGAGCGATATCCGGTCCTCGAAGTCGGGCGACCATCGGATACCCTTAAGCGATGGTTCCCAATGGAGCCACGCGGCCAGGGGCTCAAGGGCAAGCGCAAAGAGGAGCGGCGACAAGGGGCACCCTTGTCTCGTACCGCGTCCGAGGGTGAAAGGTTCCGAAGCCCTGCCATTAACCACCACCTGTGCCAGTGGTTGCTCATACAAAAGCTTAATCCACCCAATGAATTTAGGGCCGAAACCAAATTTAGCAAGGGCAGCCCACAAATATGGCCACTCCACCGTGTCGAAGGCCATCGAGGCATCAAGTGAAACCAAGATGGCCGGCTCCCCAAGAGACCCCGCCCTTGCCAAGATGCCATGAAGGCGACGAAGATTGAGCGCGGTATTACGATGGGGTATAAATCCAGACTGGTCCGGATGGATCAAGTCAGCAATCACCGTAATCAGCCGATTTGCCAAAAGTTTTGCGAGAATTTTGGGCTCAACATTCAAAGCGAGATCGGCCGATACGATGAGCAATGATCACAGGGCTTGCCATCTTTATGAATGACCACAATAGATGCCAATCTCTGATCTCGAGGAAGAGATCCGAGATCTCGCGATGACAGGAACATCCGACGAAGGTACGGGGCCATCCCAGCAAGACCTGTCTGGATTCTAAAGATTGGGGATCTGGTCAGAGAGAAGATCGCGGTAAAGAAGGAATTTGGGCCTTCTTACAGAAAAGCAGTACCGTCTTAGCTATCAGCGGAACTAGATCAGTTGTACTACCGCCCCTTGCTGGTAAAAGGGAGAACAGGGTTGTATCCATCGACCTGGTAAAACCACAATCATGTGGCCAATAATAAGTAGTAGGCCAAGTGGACTCCCAAGAAATAGCAGAATACCGAAATTTGCTACAATCCAAGAGGCTCATACTGAGAGACTAATCACATTTGATAAACCTGCAGTGAATAAGAAAGGACTATGCAATAATGCCATGGAACTAGTGCCTCTTGAAACCCAAATAGTAACAGTTCGTCAAGAAACACCAGTCTACAATGATGTAGCTTCAGACTATGCTAATGAAACAAAGAAAATGCAAAAACAAATGAAAATCCGGAAAAAATTCCAACAATTGACAGAACTGCATCTGGTTATTTCATCAATTTCGACAACTTCTCTGAAGATCCAAGCGAGAATGAAGAAACGCCTCCAACAAAAACTCTCAAAGACAAGTTAATTGAACTTTCTCACCAACTAAAAGAAACATATCTGATTTCACCATGGATTGAATTTTGGATTATGTTAGGTGTACTTACTCTCCTGCTTTGGCTCATCATGATCCTCTGTTTGGGAAAATTAATTGATGGAAAATATAGTACAATGGACACAGCAAGTCAGAACATCAACTTGGTCCTAAAGCCTCACACATCCTCCCACGTCGAGAAAAGAGAACTGTCATCTGTGAACATCTCAGCCAAACTAATACCCGGAGGGGTAGCATGGGACAGAACTGATTATGACATTTTTGGCCCGGTTGAGCTCTTGAAGTATCCACATCAGTTCAAGGTTTCATTAAGTGACTTTGTGACACCAAGTACATTCTCAGATGATTGGGACTTTGAAAACATTAATAATATGATGTCAGATTTAGTAATGTCAGCTAAATTTACAGAACATGATTACTTGCAGGGTTCATCAAATTAAGAAGAGCTATACTGCTACAACTATTATGGTGATCACTATTTGCATAAAACTGCTCAGCCTAGGAATGTTTTATCTTATAACCAGTGGGAACACTGTCCAACTCCACCAAAAGGCAGTAAGTTCGAAAACATTTTATGAGAAATTCCAGTACTTCTCAGGGTTTAATAACAGTGATCCAGAAACGTTTTACTCTAAAATGTTAAGTAGGACAGGAATGAAAACAATGTTGACAAATACTAAACTGATTTATTCTGAAAAATTTTATGATAAAATGTCTACATTTGGTTTCGAATTTTGGAAATACACCATTGAAACAAAAAAACGATCTGGGGTTCCAAAGATTGGCAATTACAAGGCCTAGAAGCATTATTTAGGGCCTGCATGATCCCAGAACAAATGATATTCTTGAATGATACATGAAAACACGCAAACAGCGTCAAAAACGTTTCATAGCAGCCGGTATATACGCTGCGATCAACGAGGCATGGAAAGTAATGCAAATTGAAACAGCAGAAAAAATACGAGAAATTGATCGTATACATTTGGAAAAATCACTTTCTGTGGTGGACAATGGGTTAACGACTCTGTCCTCCAGAATATATTCACTGGACAGCATTATATCATCTGCTTTTGATATAATAGAGCAGGACTTACTAATGTTACAACATGGTCAGTCTCAATTACGTTCTATTGTACAGCTTGGTTGGACGTTGCAAAATCTGCGTTCAGGCTACGTACCATGGCGTTTAATCAACACAACGTCATTATTCGGTATCTTTAACCTTACTGATAAACAAATCAGTTTGGCACAAAAAGGAGCAGACTATACGATTCTGAGCATTGAAAAACTCGAGAGATTACCATTGACAATGTCAGAGAGACCTGTCATTGAATGGATAATACATGGAACGATTACAATTCCGATAACAACTTTCCAGTTCAAATACTGTCAAGAGTATATACCTGCAGGCCAGTATGAAAGGTTGGGTAAAGAATACATCAAATCAACCTGGGATTTACCCTATACAGACAGATGTTATAGTGAAGGCAACAAGGAGGTATTTCTTAGTGGTAAAAAGTGGAAAAAATCACTAATCGGTACACTTCTGTGTCAAGGTATTAATTTGCATGGAGCCTGCGAAGGGTCTTTAAATAACCTTTCATGTCACCTGCATTAAGAGCCATTTCATGTGTAAATTTCGCAATTCATTCAACTGATATATATATGCATTTATCTGAATGATGACACTGCTTGAAATGCGTACAGTACCAACATTAATTTTTGTGTATTTACCTTATACCATTTCAAATGCAAAATATGTATTTTGGGGTGGGTCGGAAAACACACATGCATCGTTGAATGTTTACTATTGCTTAGTTTTTTAGTAATGATGGACAACCATTCCGTGGAGTGGGTGTCGTGTTTATATCTAGGATCCTAATTCAATATTTCCGATTTATGCCCTTGTGAGGTTATAATCAATAATATCCTGATAAAGGCATAAGAATCCGATCCATATTCAGTAATAGCCCATGCAGTCCAAAGCACAGCACGGCTAAAACCATCGACTCCTAGAAAGCACAACGCGTTCTTTCAACAAACCAAGCCTCCAGCAGCCCGGGAAATCCCCCTGCTTTTGTTTTGATTTGAACAAGAACTCCTAAAGTCCAGAAAGAACTGTTAGTTCTTAGTGACGTCTTATATCCAACCTTACGTCAAACCCGGCACCTTCCAGGTATAAAATACCAACAGTTGCCTTAAGCAAACACACAGTGGTTTGGAGCAGAGCGGCCATCTACTTGCCCAAGAGCCCAGCTGATGCGAGAAGCCCACGGAAGCCGCCCCTCCCGTTTGACGCACTGAGAGAGACGCTGTCTTTTTCTCCAGCCGAGAAAATCCAACTCCGGTGTTTCCAGCCTATCCTTGCAGGTTGCTGGAATATTGAGTCCTGAGGAAAGAGATACCAGACCTCCCACATTCTATTACCAAGGTACGGTGCTGACTAAACCCTTAAGAGAATTCTTGATGCAGATTCATGGCAAAACTATCTTAACCAACTTAACTTGAACTGCTACTTACTCATCCCCTCCCACGTATTAGGCTTAGGTCAGGTACACCGGGGTAGGCTTAGTTAGAAGCACCAGTTGAGTACGTTAGTCAATGTATTTGTGTATGTATATATTTTATCCATTTTAAAGTATCATATGGCTAAGAAACCATATCAATGCTTTTACAGTATTATTTCATAATACTACTTTTACTGTACGCACTTTATTTTACTTTAAGAATTGCAATTGTGGCAATTCATTTCTCTTGCATGAGGAAGAAGACTGCTCAATAAATAACACCTTTTATTGAAAACGCACGTCTATTTCTCTGCATTCTGGTGAAACTAAGTATGCACTGCTGACTGAGTGAAATAGCGGTCTATTATTTTCACACGACTCTAGAGATACACTCTTATTCTGGGGGAGCAAAGATGTCATGTTTATGCGGTTGTCGGAAACGGAATCCCTTCTTGTCTGAGCCAGGGAAGTTCATCCCTCCCTATTCATTCAAGAAAGTTTCCAGTGACCTCTGAGCTAGCTGGCGCAAACCTAACTAAGTTTAACATAGTCAGTAGAGACCTAGATGACCTCAGTCCTACGTCTAAACTGCTGTTTATGTTATTCCAATGCGCAGAGCCTATTGGGAAAATAGGAACTACACTACAAACCTTGTCTTGGGTGGATTTTGCTGCATGGATTTTCCTATGTGGTTTCACTGGGTTTACAGGAAATATTGTATTAGTGCTTAGAGCTCACTCCTCTAAAGACATAGCCCCAATCCATCAATCATCCCTTTTACTGCTGAAAAATGCCGACATGTGCCTTCAAAAGGGCACTACAGTTAAGTCATCAGGTCTTTTTTTTTTTTTGTACAGCAGCTATGATGCTGTTCAGCATAGTTACAAACTTTAGCCAAGCTAATAGGGCTTATTGACATTTTGGCTTTGCCAATTCTTATTTCGCATGCTCATGAAAATGGAACCATCAGACAGATCCTCTCACTAGATGAGAATAAAGTAATCTGTTTTTCACCACTGGAGAGCTGGTGCAATTACCCATTACTCTAATGATGAATGTTTTTCTTTCTATGTGGGGCAGGAGAAGAGGGGAATTGTTTTTACTGGCGGCCTCTCTTAAATGGCTTCTTTATGCACTGCATACACTCTCAATGCCCTGCAGGGTGCAATAATTTAGCCCTGTGTGAGCAACTCACATGGTGGGTGGATCTCCTTGTTTACTTAATTTATTTACTTAGTTTAGTCATCCTGCCTGAAGATGCGAAAAGTAAACAAAAAATCTGCAGTCTGCATCTCTGCTGCATATCTTATCTTTTGTGAGCAAATAGGTTTCCTGCTAAGCCTCATAAAAGACACAGAGGAAGCTAGGGCGTGACAGAGTAAAGCAAGCAGTGAATTAGAATTGTAAATTTGAAAGGGTTTCATTGCATTCTACTTAAGAAAGGCCCTGCAGCACATCATTCCTCCATATATTTGAACTGCTACCACACATTTCTGTAAAATGTTAATATCTTAAGCCAAAGATGTGGCGGGTTTGGTTTGATTGAGTGCAGATAAAAGCTGCCCTTTATGCCCGAACTCTTCCCCCTCCACATCTTCAAAGTTAATGTTTGAGTATCCAGTGAGGGAAGCATCTGACAAGGCAGAAACTTGAGCCTCGGGCATCCTTTATCACAGTTAATTGAGAGAAAATATCCATGATTAAAAGAACACCTTTACCCTTTTAATAGGTTGTCTGATCACTTCTGTGAGGACAGTATCCTGTGTGGGAACGGTCTTTTACAATTTGGTGTCCCAGACAAATTAATACAACTGCACTCTAATTGGCTGATCAAGTTATTCCCTTTTGGCACTTGATTCAAAGTGTCTAATTAAACAAATTCAAAATCCGCTTGACCTCAAGTCCCACTACCCTCGGAAAACAAAGCAAGTCAAGCACGGATGGCAATTTGAAGAGGAAAGGTTACATCACATTCTCAATGTTCAATTCACCTGGCCTATCAGAGATCGGATAGCCTATGTCCAGGTTCAGAATGAGGCAATTAAAGGTTTACAAATAGATACTTGGGGGCGGGCGGGGGTCTTCCTTATTAGGAAGTGATGCCCTCATACACCTGCAAAAGTATCATGCGTCATCACTGGGCATTTTATCTCCGGATGGGGTTGGAGCTGCAATACTCCACGGATCCCGCAGATGGCTCTTTGTCGGCGATCTTTTAAAGTAAAAAGGCCGTGAAGGTGAGTGCAAGTATGTGAAGCAAGTGGAACCCTAAGGGTCTCCCTGGTAAGGTTAAAAGCATTAACTAAACTTACTTCCCAACAATGAGGAAGAACAATTTAGTTGTGAGTGCAAGTGGTGTGGGATGACGTGTTTCATGAGTACACGCGCCGGAGTTACCAGATACCGAGTAGGTAGCTGCAACTACCCTGACAGCAAGTGAGCGAACGGCATTAACCCACAACTATACTTGATATATGGGAGAAGCTGATCTTGTTAAGACACCGCTACAGGTCATCTGGTTTTTGAATTTTAATAGTCCCATTTTGAAAAATCCACTGGAAGGAATACTGGCTTTAACTTGTAAGAGTACAATAAATACTGGTTTGCAGATTTAAACAGGAAAGAGAACCAGCCGCTCAGAGATTTACGATTTTCACCAGACCAATGGATCATAATACGCGCAGACTTAGATATCTAGAACTTTAGCTGCCTGAGAAATAAGGGGAGATCTTACTGACCCCGATATGGTGACAAATAAACAGCAAGTCTTGATTAAGGTGGTTATTACCATTAGAACCCACTAAAACGCGCCGACGCCTATTCCTGGTACAATTCAAGACTCTGACATTGATGTTGACGTACAGATGCTGTAGTAGCAAAATATCGATGGAAACATAATGGAGTCCGAATGTACAACCTGTATTTAACAATTTTTATGTTTTACTCTTTCTGTCCTCAGCTTCAATTGTGCAGGCCATAATTGATTGTCTTGTTTTGTTTTATGTATTTTAGATTAGGGCACTAGATTAGTTAGCCCAACTATATTGTTAACCTGTTCAAGATTACACCTCCCACAATTTTGACCACCAAGTCAATTAAGGATATTGGCCTGTAACAGGTCGTGCTATTACGGTCCCCTTTTTTAAAAACTGGGACTATCGTGGATAACCCCCAGGACTTTGGGCACCCGTGATCGGCAACTGCATTAAGTACAGCAGAAAGGACAGGCGCCCACAATAATACCCTTGATTTAAAAAGGTCCGGGGGCAGACCATCAGGCCCGGGTGCTTTATTACTGGATAGGCCCATAATACCCTTCTCCACCTCACAAATAGAGAATCGCAGGGGGTTATCTCCTGGATCACCTTTTTTATGTTCTGGCTGTGGCATATCGCTGTTAAAAATAGAACTAAAATGGGAGACCCACTCTTCTTCTAATATATGGGTGCCTACAGAAGAATCACCTGGGGATTCAAACAAGGGTTTGTTTATAATTCCCCCAAATTTTGCACTGTTTCCAAGAGTTAAGGGATCTAACAGATTTTCCCAAGTGGAAGCTTTCACTTCTGCTTTACGTATAGCCAAAGCCTTTTTGTAGCTAAGGCGAGCTGCCCTGATACTTTGCGGGTCCCTCGGTCTGGCCTTTAAAGCCGTCTTTAAATCACGACTTGCCTTAGAGCAAGAGTGATCGAACCACTTAGAGTCACAACGGACCAGACCTGTAGAGGGTACGGTTAGCATTGAACACAACTGTTAGGGGAAAAGTCCACCCACATAAATTGAAAAATGGCTCACAAGGAATCCATCAATTTGTACAAATAGTGCATGGAGCTCACCAACGGGGCAACAGAAGAGTCACACGGGGAAAGAAATTTCAAATATAAATATACAAAATCTTTATTTTCTTTCTGTCATATTTAATTGATATACTTCTTATTCAAGACATAGAATTTCATGACAACTCAATACATAAATAGAAAATTATTACAAAAAATAGATACACATAATGCAACATAATTTCCCCACATCAACCTCTCCGCAACCATACACTAGCTATTGCTGTCAATCACACACATACAATCATACAGGTATCACATTCATAGTAAATTCATCAACGTAATTCCCAGAATCACATAGGAAAGGGATCCAGCGGAGCCAAAATAGCACACTGCTGAGGAGTCCAGATCGATAAGACAAGATCCCATAACCAAGTAACGCCAACGCGCGTTTCGGTGCCAAGCCCAGGTCTACGGGCGCACCTTCGTCAGGGCTTTTACGTCGAGGGAGGGGGAAGACACAGCTCATATATATATTACCCCAGTGACAAATCTGTTGTGAAGAAAACATAATTTGGTTAGACATTCTAGTTGTTAACTTATAAATTTGCAGATATTATAATCAATAATGAAGCTGTTATCCGTTCTATTGTGTTGGGGCTTACATGGTATGGGGCGGTGTCTGAGGCAACATGTGAAAAATTTAATTATATATCTATTTTATGAAATGTGTACCTATGATATACGAAAGTGAAGAATCTATGTTAAAATCCTCAGACGCCTATGTAAATTGTCTACATATTGATTATAATATCTGCAAATTTATAAGTTAACAACTAGAAAAGCTTGGGCCCATATTTAGGCGATT
Source organism: Lissotriton vulgaris (assembly GCF_964263255.1). Taxonomy (NCBI): domain Eukaryota; kingdom Metazoa; phylum Chordata; class Amphibia; order Caudata; family Salamandridae; genus Lissotriton; species Lissotriton vulgaris. The sequence continues at coordinate 1,683,508,751 of NC_141693.1, read as the reverse complement.
CAGAAGTGCAAACAGATATATCCAGCTAAGGGAGTCGAACGCCCTATCCATATCTGCCAGTAAGAGTGCGGCTTGTTCCCCCAAGCCCTGGATGGTGGCTCTGGCAATGTGCACAAAGCGAATATTATGGCGCATAGCAACAATTAAGTTGATGAAATTGACAAAAGTTAAAATGGTGAAGAAAAGGTGTGCACTTTTACTCTTAAGTCTGAAATGTACTTTTACTGCCCACTGAAAAGTTGCACCCGTGGATGATAATGGTTACGCAGATGATAATGGTTACAAACGAACTGCTCCTAAGCTAAAAACACAACGGTCGATGTTTTAAATTCCAGTAAAAGTATTGCATGCGAAAAATGGTGAAACTAATTATAGACATTTCCAACTTTGATTTTACAATTTGTTGTTTCATACATGTATAATGTTACATTTCATGATTGACGTTAATATTAACACCATGAGGGAGGGCGGTGTAGTCAAATTTGTTGATCTGTTTGTTGGGGGTGCTCCATTTGTCATAAATGAGTGAGAAACGTAGGCTTAATTACCTTTTAGAGTTATGTGCTCACACATAGTGGGTTATGGGAATTGTAGGAATGAGGTAGATGGGGGAACACACAATTGGTTACCCAGTAGGGGAGGGGTTACATCCGGAGAGTCGAAAAAGGGATGTAGATACCAGCGAGTTGGTGAATGATTTGTGAAAGGACGAACAGGAAAGAAATAATGTGGACACACACTGCAGGTACGGGAGAACTTCAGTGGAGCTTTTTTCTACGGGGATGGTTGATTTGAGTATTACGAGGGTGGAGAAAGGTTATTTTGCGGATCTTCATTAGAGTGTGGAGTTTATAAATAACGAGGGGAAGGAATTTTGGGAGAAGCCCTGCAGCACATGATTACGGAATTAGAGGGAGAACGTTGATTATGGTAACACATTTCAAACATGGAAAAGTCAACTAATGTTTAGTATGCGATACACTGTGAAGCTTAAATACATAATCTAATGTTGGTGTTTGATATTTGTAGTGAACACCTGACGAAGGGTGATGAAATAGCCCGAAATGCATTGGTAATATTATACTACTGAGGATGAACCATGTATATTTCCTGCTTCAGAAAAAGGTCCTGATGGACATATCTGCAGTATTAGAAACGTAAATACATTTAATGAATCATGTGACAGAGTGAAATGGAATGAACATTTGGAACATTGGAATATCAACAATAACAGTAATTGAACGGATAAAACATCAATATTTTTATTGCAATGTAGCAATCAAGCTGTGCGTCTGGTATGGGAGTGAAGCAATGCTCCTGTTATTTTGTGATGGATTCTTGCTCATGTGGTTGCAGGGCGGACCGTGCATACGGGCTGCCCGCACAAACAATTAAGTTGATGAAATTGACAAAAGTTAAAATGGTGAGGAAAAGGTGTGCACTTTCACTCTCAAGTTTGAAGCGTAGCTCTCTGGGGTATAAAGCCGGCCTGGTTTAGCCAAGATTATTGCTTCTATATTCAGTAGTGAGATGGGACGGTATGAGGAGTGTTAGTCTGGGGGTCGGCCCGGTTTATGGTACATGACCACTTCCACGGGTCTCCAGTCTCTTGGGAGGCAGCCTTGTTCTCTGGCTTCATCTACTACCCTAAGAAAGTGGGGCCCCAGTTTTCATAAGTATTTCTTTAAAAAATCACATTTGAAGCCACTGGGACCAGGAGCTTTTCCAGAATTCAAGTCTCCAAGCGCTGTACTCTGCTCCTTCTCAGTGAGCGTGAGATCCAGCTCCGCGCGTGCCTCGTCGGAGAGGGCCCGAGGCGGTAAGTCCTCTATAAAGCGGTGTGTCATGCTTTGCTGTAAGAGCTCCTTAGGAGTGTAGAGCTCCGCAAAATAATTTGCAAAGCTCTCCGCAATCAGAGAAGGGTCACCAAGAATCCGTCCACCGGGGCCCAGTATGCTGGGAAGAACCTGAGGGTACATGGCTCCCTGGCACAGTCGACGGAGTAGTTTCCTGGACTTATCCCCCCACTGGTACATCCTACTACGGGACGCAAACCACTGCAAGTGAGCTTTGTCCATCAGAAGGTCAGCATGAGTCTGTCGCGTCAGTAGCAGCTGGCAGCATATTGGGCTTCCCCCTCCTCCCACTGGCGTAGCTAAGGGGGGCGGTCCGCCCCAGGCGGCACTATTTTTTGGGCGGCGCGCGTCACTGATGGCCCATGGCAGTGGCCTTATAATTTTATTTGCAGACACTGACAGTGTCCTCAAATAAATTATAAAGGCCGCCGCCATGGGCCATCAGAGCTGCGCATGCGGGGGCTGCCGCGTATTTGGGTCCCAGAGCCATCAGTGGTAGCGCACGAAAGCGCTACCAATGATGGCTCTGGGAATCATTTTTGACCAGCCCCCCCCCCCCCCCACACCCCCCCCCGCCGCTGCAGTGACGTGCGCCACCACCATGCGCGCTTGAGTCTGGAGAGTGCAGGGTAGCGGTTTGCTGAACTTCTTGTAAAGAACCGAAATAAAGTTGTCAAAAGCGTGTTTGAAGCACATACATTGGAGCCAGTGCATGTTTTGTTCCTGCTAAACACCTCGAGGCCAGCTTCATGATGTCAGGGAGGTCACGGCGGCAGAGGGCGGAACGTGTAATCAAGCTACGAAGCACGGTTGACACTGAGTGAGTTTATCTATATCTATACTAATATTATAAAGAGAGAGCCCAAACCTTTGAGGCGGGTAATCTCAGGAACCACAGCACCAATCACAACACCCAGTACAGCATTGGAAAGGACAGTTGCAGCAGATGGACATAGGCTTTACAGCTGCCCACCATATACATTAGAAGGGTAAAAGAACCTTAGGGGCAAAGTAGTCCCTTGTGGGCGTGGGCGTTCTGCTGGGGGCGTGTGCATACAGCGATGGGTGCGGCATTCCGACATTAAAACGGCATTCCAAAAAACAAAGCCTTCACACTACTTCCTTGTGGGCGTGTGCATTCTGCCGGGGGCGTGACCATACAGCGATGGGCAAGGCATTCGTGCAGCATTCGTGGAAAAACAAAGCCTTCACACTACTTCCTTGTGTGCGTTCTGCCGGGGGCGTGGGCATACAGCGATGGGCAAGGCATTCGTGCAGCATTCTTGGAAAATGGGCCGGAAATCCTGGATGCGTTCTGGAGCCGCCACACACCATAACATATTGCTACGGTACTCAGGCGGGGGTAATTTGAGCCAGTGGTTGCAGGTGGGACCCACTGGCACTCTTTGATACAGGTGGCCTGTGCACAAGTCTCAATTTGCTTAATGGCAAGTATTGTATTGTAATTGCATTTATATAGCGCTTACTTCCCCTGAAGAGGCGTCAAAGCGCTTTTCGGTGAGTAGCATGCCACTCTGGAACTTAAACACTATTAGTTGATTTTGCGTAATGAAATTGAAAGTAATTTGAGTGTGGAAATGTTAGAATATTATTTGAACTGAAAAGGAATAGTGGGGATATGTTGAGTTGGACAAGAGGAGGTAATTGGGCCTATGTTTGTTCGAACTAAAAAATGTTGTATTTCAATTGCAATCAGCGTGCCAATCGCAGGCAGTTTAGCCTGTTTCGAGGTCAATGAAAAACATTGATTTAATGTCTTCTTCAATTAAGTGTCTTGATCCATAATGCCTGTCAGAGTAGTATGTATGTGAGGGTGTTGGCAGGGCAGCTGCTGGAAAACAATTATTTGCACTGTTGCAGATTTAGGTTTCTCTATGAGTTTTCCAGATCCAAGCGTGAGGCGCTCACTCAGTGCATTTTTTTTCCTTTGCATTCTGGAACTTGTAGTGTTAGGTTTATGATGGGATGAACAGGACTGGAAACCCCTGAGTGCAATGAAGACATATGGATGGGATGAGCTACTCAAGCTTGGAAATGGAGAACCTGAGGTTTATCAGAGGAGCCTGTGTCACCAGAAACATCTCGTTCCAGTCCTAAGCTTTCCTTTTAGAAATCATTGCCATGTTGTACTGTAGTCCAGTAAGCTTAATTGAAGTGAATCACGACTGCGACTCCCTACATTCAGTAAGTTGTTGCATAAAGAGCAGAGACCCGAACATGGTGTCCCAGTGAGAGGATTTAGAGTTAGGGCCAGTCTCCAACAACTATGAGTGACACTTCCACGCAAGCAAAATCAAGCAATGAAGAGGAGGGAAACATATAAATATTATAAATGACACCCATTTTAACAACGAGAAACTATAAGAAGATCTTAAAACGGCTGGAAAGCACCAGAAACGGACAGGCACGCACATAGCTAGGGGGTCACAACCCCGGCTGGAAGGTACTGAATGTGGTGATGAGGAATAAGGTTAAAAATACATGATATTGGGATGGAATAATGTAGTATGTATAACGTTATGATGTAAAGCATGCCAAGAATGTCAGAACACAAAAGCAGTGTGCGATTTCTCTGTCACTAGGCCTTGTGTGAAATGAACTTCTATATATCAATAACAAGCTGGAGGTTTTTGGCACGACATAGTCAAGCTACATGGTTGACTTCATTGGGGGCTCCGGAGCAAATACGTCCTTTTTTCTGCAGCCTTCTCCCCTCCCCCTCCCGCTATCAGCCAGGGGCGGCAATCTGAGGGATAGCCCCGGGCGCCAGAAGCTCTAGCTACGGCTCTGCCTCTTCCCTGTTGCTCCGTTCAAGTTCCATGATGTGGGCCTCCGATCTCAGAAGCGATTCACTCTGGACTTGACGTACTACTGAACAAAATAATATGTCTATTCCCCGTATGGTTGACTTCATTGCTTCCCACAGGGGTTCAGCCCCTGCTACTAATCCTACGTTGATGTCCAGGTATTGTTTGATTGCCTGCCCTATGTGTTCCCTATATTTCTCATCCTGCAAATTCCAGAGTGAGTGATGCCATTGAAAGGGTTGCTTCGCAGGACCCAACTGTATCACGAGAATGACTGGAGAGTGATCTGACATACCTCTCGGGAGCTTCCACACTATTAGCTGCACCTGATGGCACGAATATATTGCTGAGTTGAGAATATGAGTCGTGCACGGCTGACAGATATGTGCAGCCCTGCTCCTCCCCGTTTAACTGAAGCCAGGGGTTCGCCCTGTCCAATCCCGTCACCAGGGAGTGTAGTTTGGTAGTTTGGCGAACATTGGAATGCCCCCGGTCTCCTTCTATCCCTGGCCATGTCCATCACTCCATTCCAGTCTCCCCCTATTATTGCCAGCCCATCAGGTATATCCGCCCACAGGGTTGTAAGACACTCAACCAGCACCCAAGACAGTGGCGGGGGGAATAGATAGAGCCCAATACCACCTGCTCCCCACATATGGTGCCACCGACAAAAATGTACCTTCCCCGGGTGTTTGTCCATGTCCTATAGTGCTTATAAGAAACCCTATAAGAAACCCTACGGTGAATCAGAATTGCGACCCCATGGGATCCCCTTGTGAACCCAGAATGGAACGCTTGAATATAACCATACCTAAGAAGGCACAATGCTGTTGTTCCCATTAAGTGCGTCTCCTGCAGCATCAGAATGTCAGCACAATAGTGTGTGGCCTGCTGAAGTATAGCCTCTCTTTTCACTTTGTCTAATGCTCATCTGACATTCCAATTCACTACCTAGAAATCCTCCACTTGGGTTTGCATCCTATCTGTGGGGACCGCCATCAATAAGTCCTTTGGCGTTGGTATGTGAGACAATTAACAACCAGTGTGTGAGTAGTGGCTCTGTAAAGCAACGACATAGTGTAAATGTATAACATGAATACCCCAACTTCCCCCCACCCCCTCCTCTCCTACACCTCAAAACCTCTGAAGTATCCATTACGGCAGAGGCGGCCTGCAGACTCGAACAGAAGTACCTGGCCCACGCTGGCCAATGGATCCCCAGTAACCAGCCCATAGTCAGCGGGTGCTCCTCCGTCAATTGAGTTCTGGCAAAGGTACTAGCCCCCCTAGTGCTTCTCCGGTCTAGATAGTTGGCACCAGTAACCCCCTGCCCAGGGGAGTCCCAAGGTTTCTATGAGGCAGAGGTCCCCTGCTGAGGCAATGATGTAGATCTGCCAGGATCACTATGGGATTGAGAGCGACGTCTGGACCTTGACCTTCTATTTCCCTTAGCTTTGGGCTTGGGTGGTTTCCAGACTACATCACTGGATGATGAATCGGATTCCCTCCTGAGCAGCGTGTGGGGCAGAACGTTCACCGTCTCGTCCGTCCAGTTAAAGATATCCTCGGGCGACTCAAAGAAGAGAGTATGTGAATGAGACACCACCCGCAATCTGGCAGGGTATAGCAAGGCATATGGTAGTTGCAGGTCAAGCAGGCGAGCCTTGGCTGCTAAGAAAGACTGCAGCTTCTGTTGAACTAGCCGCGTGTAATCTGGAAACACGAGAATGCAGGCATAATCATAGGTCAGGGGTTCTTTAGCTCTGGCTTGCTTCAGAATCAGATCTCTGTCATTATAGTTAAATATCTTGGCTATGAAGGGCCTCGGTCTGGCTCCCGGAAGCGGCTTCTGTGTTAAGGCCCTACGCGCCCGTTCAACCACAAAACAGCGGGACAATGACTCTGGGGGAAGCCAGCTCGTGAGCCACTGCGTCAGGAACATTCCTTTGGGGAATCCAACAAAATGCAGATTGCTTCTTCTGGCCCTGCCCTCTGCGTCTTCAACCCATATCGCCAGGCCTCTGGTGACCGTTTCCAACTAAGCGACTTTTTTTCTCCAGGGTAATGACGGAGTCTTCCACCTCTGAGAGCTGCATTATCCGGCATGACCCCAGTTGCGCTCCCTTGTTCGGCAGTGGAGGCTCCCGGTCCGGTGAATCTGTCCAGCGTACTTTGTTTGGCGGATCCTCCCTCTGTTTTATCCTTTGTCATGGTTGCCTTCGGGTCTTGCTCCCTCAAGACGGCCACTCCACAACCCCCAACGCAATCTGACTGGATAGCCCACGCTTCTATGTCCTGCGTTGTGAGGAGCTTCGTTTCTTGCCTGGTCTAATGGCCAGATTCGTCCCCAGGTAAGATCACTCAGGATATCCAGGCTCGGGCGGAGACCCCCAGCCCACAAGCCGAACAGAGTGCTAACCCGGCCACCTCTGCCGACAGACGTGTCTCCCCTCAGGGGTAGTATGGTGCTAGGCCCACACCGATGTCGAGCGCCATGAGTGTATACTAAGCCTGGCTCTCAACTCGGCAGTTACCAATGACCAGGACCAGCCTACACCAAGCCGGTCTCCTCTTCACCAGGCCATGGATCCCAATCCTCCAGGAGGATATTTCAGTGTTTGCAGGGTTGGTCGTGACTGGTAATGGCTACGTGCTGGCCCCAACTCCCTCAACCGACACAGGCACAATGACCAGCTCCACTATGGGGTGTGGCCTCCACAGCCCCCTTTACGGATTGTTTAAGGTAATGCTGCACAGGGCAGCCCTCCACTTGGGCAGAGTCGTAGCCCCGCAGGCCCAACCGCTGTGTCTCATGGCCGCACGCCCAGGTTCATATGTCCCAGCAGCCCAGGGGCTCAGGAGTCTACAGAGGCCAATATATCCCTGTGTCAGGGCACTGCCCAACTCTTAGGGTCTCACTCCCACCAGCCCAGGTTCCGTCCACTCAATTTCATGCCTGGGTCTGCAGCATGTCCACCAGCACTTCCCCCTCCCGCGTGGCCCGATCTAACCTGCGGGATACGATATAGCTACACACAAAGTGGAGTCACCTCTGCTCGACGACGACCGCCAGGAGCCTATGCAATTCCAGGGCAGCCCTTTCTCAAGCGGAGCACTCCAATGCTACTGCACTCGATAGTCTCGGCTGCGGCTGCGGCCCATGAGGCCCACCTCAATTCCACCCGACATGCCATTAGGACTGTAGGCCTCTGCCGCGGCCACCGCATCCACCGCTGCCTCAGCTCCCTCGTGTGCCACGATATTGGCCGCTCCACTGTGCTGCTAGAATGGTACACTTTTGTGACTCAAACAATGCGGGAAGCAGGATAAATGAAAGATAATAAGCTCAGGCGGAGCGCAGCTCGCCTAACGAGTCTCCACCATGATAGATCTCTAGGCCACGCCCCCTCTACCTCTGCAGTACTTTTAACCCACAGTTCCACACACTTGCACTCACCTTCATGGCGTTTTTACTGTAAAAGATCTCCGCCAAAGAGCCCTCTCGCAGGGCCCATGGGGTATTGCAGTGCCCATGAGGAGCAAAAACGCCAAATGATGTAGCATGACACCTTCGCAGGTGTGTGAGGGTATCACTTCATAATAAGGAAGCCTCCTCCACCCCAAGTATCTATTTGTAAGTCTCCTACCTGTATTTCATTACTTCTTTAGGAACGCTGCCCTCTTGTGTTGTACATGCTTGTTCTTGGGAGCAAGGCTCTGAAGGCTCCCCGTCTCCCTCTGATTTGTGAGAAAATTAAGGACTACAAGTGCTCAGAGGAAATAAGCTTGAACTGAACAGACTGCTGTCAAGTTTCACTCTTGGTAGTGACACTTATTTGACTAGGGTAACCCACTGGATCCAATGACTATCTGAATCCCAAACAGAACATTAATTTAATGATGCGATGGAACCACCTTTTAAAATCCAGTATGTGATAATGCAAGCTAGATAACTTGAATGGTTCCTCAATACAGGCGACCTACCGCAACCTACAACAGACGACCCCAAAGGCAGTAGGGCAGAGATAAAAAAAATGTCCATGTCCATTGGCCTGGATGGGGCAGATAAGAGAACCCTTAGGTACTGTGGAGGCTGCGGATAGTGTAGGTCGCACACTTCGTCGAGGGAAGGCAAGGTGCTGCTCCTAATTGTCACACAACTCCTTGACTTTCTCTTCGGTTCTGGTCAGCACTCCAGTGCAGCCAGGTCCATTGAGGCAACCTCCAAGATCTCTTCTGAACTGTGGCATGTGAAGAACTGCCAAGGCATTGTTGATGCTATCTTATCAAAAAATCTAAAAATAAAGCAAAAACGCAGGATCAGGGATTATGTTCCCCCCAGCACATATGAGGAAATGTACCATAGATTAGATTCAGCAAAATCAAATAGCATGATCAACTGAATAAGCCTTCAGGGTGTAAGTTAGAAACCATGAAAGTTATTAAATTATTATAGTACATTACAGAAGGCAAAATATGGTTATTTTCAAAAGCAGTCGGTCAAAATGTATATCAAATCATAAAAGGGAATTAGCATAAGGCTCAAATCAATTTGTAATGCTGCATGAGGTCTGTAGTTAGGGTCTCGCACAATAGAATTGTACATTTGTAAGTCTAGAGTAATCAATAAATCAATGCGATCAAAGGTTATAGGGACTTTATAGTTAGGCTCACATTTCACTCATACAAAACCGTCGAAATTCATCAGTTATAGTTAGCTGAGCTAAGTATATTGTACAATGACGCAATGCACTGCTTATGATCTCACATAATACATCATTCATGACATGGTCAGTGACTTCACTGATGACATCTCAAATTACATCACTGATGACATCTTCTAGTGATTATGAGTGTTTTCTAAAAGTCTGAGTGTTAAAGATATATATTAAGATACTACAAAAGTTAACCGAGTATACTTTGTGTACTACTGAGAGATAATATTTGAAACACATTATGTGAGTGGCTGTTTGACTGTGTGTATTCATGTGTAAGTAGGTATCTGAGTGGTTCTACGGGTATATTAGTAGTTGTATGGGCGAGTGAGTGCGTGTATTGGTGTTTAAGTGGGTGTGGCTGTGAATAAATGAGTGAGGGTGTATGGGTTAGTGAGTGGGTGCATAAGTGGTGTATGGGTGAATGAGTGGTTGTGAGTGAATGTGACAGTGCCTGTATGGGTGTGTGCTAGTGTCAGTGACTGTATAGATGAGTGAGTGCATGTGTTAGTATCTGTATGAGTGAGTGTGTGTGAGTAACTGTATGGGTGAGTGAGTGGCTTTATGAGTCACTGCATGGCTGAGTCAGTAGGTGTGTGAGTAGCTGTATGGGTGACTGACTCAATCTGTGGATGGCAGTAAGGGTGTATGAATGGGTCATAAGTGACTGGATGTGTGAGTCACTGTATGGGTGTGTGAGTGCCTGTGCAGTTCTGTGAGAGGGTGTGTGAGTACCTTTGTGGGTCTGTGAGTGGTACTATGAGTCTGTAAGTGGGTGTGTGAGTAATGCTATGGGTCTGTGAATGGGAGCGGATGTATGAGAGGTTTTGTAGGACTGAGTGTGTGTGTGAGTGGTTCTATGGATGATGTCATTTGAGATGTCATCATGATGTCATTGACCATGTCATGAGTGATGTAATATGTGAGATCATAAGCAGTGCATTGCGTGGTCGTACATTATACTTAGCTCAGGCAACTATAACTGCTGAATTGTGGGGTGTAAGTTATAGTTGGCCCAGGTAACTATAACTGCTGAATTTCTATTGTTTTATATGAGTGAAATATGAGCTTAACTATAACGTCTGCGTAACCTTTGGTTTTTCAGTGACTTTTTGAGTTTAAAAAAATGTATTTCCTAACTATAACATCCCTGTTACCTTTAGGTTTTTCTGTAAAAAAAGAATTATATATATATATATATATATATATATATTCTTTTCGCAGTTCAGGCTAACTTCTGAATGTCATTTACTATGACACTAATCTAATTGAACCCTTGCAGGATTTGGATAGGTTGGTGATGCACTGAACGTAGTTATGATCAGGACAGAATTATCAGGATGGAATTATGTGGCAGTGGACCAAACTATGCAGCAGTGATGTCTGATTTAGGCTGCATAATGTGGAACATTCCGTGGCAGTATTATTTTGCAATTTTCCATTTTAACACATAAATATTTTCTGGGCAAAAGTTGCACCTTTTTAGAGTCAGTTTAACACCTAAATACAGCAATCCACAACTACAAGGTGACCAATTACCCTTTGCATAGTGTCTGCCCCCAACAAGGCACCAAGTGTGCGCTTTTTTACATTAAATTTAATCTGTTCCAGCTAGAAACTATTTTGTGAAATATGCCAGGTTAATAAAATGGCAGATTATGTGCCGAAGGCAGTACATTCACCGAAAACGCTGTGGCCACAAAATTACATCATTCCAGTGGCCCTGTCATTGGTCATCAATGATAAAGATAAGTATAATGTTTATTGTACACATTAATTAAAACTAATACAATACAGGCCACGATAAAAGACTGTAAACTTCCTATATACATACTGCCATTAACATACTAGTACCTGTTCATCCTAGCTATTTTCTCTCCCCCCTGACTCCCCTGAAGCGCTCTTGTGGGACACTGGTAATAGGTTAACTGTGGTATGCCCAGGCATGTTGTTGTCCTTTGGTTTTGAGGAATGACGAGTGAGTAATGGCTCTGTTCTGGGCTTGACTTCATTGCATCAGGTGGATTTTGAGATTTGGCTTCCTATGACTCGTGAATGCATACTTTCTATTTGCATACACCCTTGTGACAGAAAATAGCTTGGGTTTCCATTCAGGACCTCACAATGCTGCTTCAAAATTCGGCTCCTTTATCCTTTCATTGTTGCTATAGACATCCAAAGGGATGTTGTTTTAAAAAAATATATTTTTATTGGCAGTTTTTGAATTGCAGCACGGATACAGTGGAGAATTCCAAAAAGCAAAGTCTCATTCAGCATTACATTAACATTGTTATTAACAGCAGCAATACATATGACAGTCCTAAATCAGTTTTCAGAGTTAATAACTCAGTTCCTCGGTGACCCAGTCCCCCCCCCCCCCCCCCCCCCTCCTGTTCTGTCCCCCGCCTCCCCAGCCATCACGAGTCCCCGGTGGTTCACCGCGTATCTTCAGACCATAATGTTTGATCCATGGTTTCCATATTTTCTGGAACTTTTTGGGACAGCCTTGAGCTATGTACGTTGTTTTCTCCCCTGACATATACATGTTCATTCCTCTCCTCCACTCATCCACTGAGGGGCTTTGTTGTGTACCCCATTTACACGCCAAATCTCGTTTAGCCACCACCAGTCCCAAGTTAAGCAGCAGTGGCTTTGTTTTGGGAAGATCTATTTCTGTATGTTTACCCAGCAGAACGAATTTGGGATTTAGGGGTATCTTATATTCTAGGATATCTCCTAACTCCTTGAGTACAGTCGCCCCATATTTTTGTATGTGTTGGCATTCCCATATTGTGTGGAAATAGGTGCCGTTGGTCATATTACATCTGAGGCAGTTGGGTGTGTTAGCCCTCGCTATAAGGTAACGTTGAGCTCTGTCATAATATGTCCTGTTTAGATACTTGAACTGCATCAGTCTAAGGCAGAACTTGTTAGGCACCTACCGGGGGTGCATCAGTGCAATTTCCCAGTCCAGGTCGTCGATCTCGCCTAGTTCTGCCTCCCATTTCGCTCTCAATTTCAGGAGAGAGTCCGGTTTGTTATTTATTATGGTTCGATATGTCCAGGAGGCTGCCTTTTCCTTGCTTTTGACCATTAAGAGCCGGCCCTCATATGGGTCAGATCGCCTGTGTCTGTACCCTGTGCCCTCCAAGCATGGGTCAACCGCAAGTATTTATAGTATTGTGTCTGGTGCATGTTGTATTCTTTCTGTAGGAAGGGAAATGTTGCAAGTTTATTATGGTCTAATATGTCTTTTACTTGCGAGATCTCCAGCAGGTCCCATTTCCCAAATCCGGTCAGCTTCATAAATTCTTTAAGTGCAACCCCCCCCCCCCCCCCCCCCCCCCCCACCGAGAGCGGGGTCTCCCTCGTGACTCGGCTGTGCCATTTCATTTGCCTTTCCGCTTTTTCCATGCTGTTATCACCACTCGTGTGGCCATTAAATGTTGCGCAGCGCCCTTCCCGTCATAGAGATAGTGTATGTGGGATCGCTTATCAAATTGCATACGTTCCAGTGTGTTTGTGGGGTGGTCTCTTGGCATGTGTTCCCAGTCATTTACCACAATTAAGTGTGCCGCCCAGTAGTAGGCCCTGATATCTGGTAGGGATATGCTCCCATTGTATTGGTTGCGTTGCAGTGTTGCAAGCACTATCCTGGGCGGTCTCCCATCCCATAAGAACTTTCTCAGTGTGTCATTAATTTTGATGAATACCTCTTCTGGTACTGGTTGATGTGTGTTTTGAAGGATACATAAGAGTTTAGGAAGCACTATCATTGTATATAGCGACACTCTGCCATCCATGTTAACGGCAAAGATTTCCATCTTTCTTCATCGGTGTTAAAATCCATGAGTACCCTGCAAAGGTTGTGGTTTAGGCCTTCTGTGGTGACATAAATTCCAAGATATTTTATGCCATTGGGTGCTATCTGTAGCTGGCTAATGTGTCCATATGATGCTCTACCTTGACCCACCGGATACAGGCACGATTTCTCCCAGTTGATTTTATAACCTGCATATGCCCTGTATCCTGTGAAACTATTCATGATACTAGGAAGTGTCGGGGTTCGCCAAAGGGATGTTGTTGCACAACAAGCATAACTGTGGGAAGCCTGTATAATCTAAAAAGCTCAGAAATAAAACATCAGTTGTAAGTAAACAGTGCCAAGAGACCGCCTCGGATGTGAATGTCCATACCTAGGTTTGTGTCTTCTTGACTGCCAGGATGTATCTGCTCGTCCCATGTGTGTGGTCATCACGCACCACTCAAGAGTGCTCGATCACTGTTTAGCCAGAGGGAGGCCTTGCTCCCAAGTGAACGTGGGCTCTATGACGGCAGCACTCTCAGGTTATAAAGGCCGCTCTGTACTCTGACAGTACGCAGCTGTTTACCTCATGTCACTTATCCAATTGATGAATTAACCAATCCTCCAGTTAGATGAAACTGCCATCATTCACACCCTAATGGGATACTTTATTTTATTTTATAAATTTAATTTGGAATAGCAGTCCCTTTGAGTATTGAAGCCCGGGGCGCCCAGCTGCCTCTTTCCTGATGGCCGATATGAATTCTTAGCTAAGACTGTCACCAGAGGGTCTGAGCTCTTCCCGTAAATTGCATTAGGACAGAAACACAGGAGAGCTCTAATGAAACCCTGCGGGCTTTGCTAATTCCGTGCGACGTGCTGAGATGTGTGCTGCTCTCTCAGACACATCATGAAGTAATAAGCTAAAGTTGTAAGTAACCATTGGAGCTAACCCTGTAGGTGGCTAACTTTTTTCATATCTTTATTTAAGGGTTTTAGTACAGAAATGTTCCCATTTCCAATTGACACCCATATCTACAGAGGACACACATAATTATTTTTGATTCACTGGAACAGGCGAATGGGTTAATATTTATCCTAGATGTTCATTGACAGTTCTAAATTTTGGACTGCAGTAAGGGATCCTCAGGTGACACTCTATTGACATAGGTTTCATTTCGTACACTATTGTTAGATGATGCTGATTCAGGAGAACTAGGTCAGAAGATACCAGATCTTTTCAATGCCAATGACAAATGGCCCGGCCATCTTTTGGGTGGGGCAGAATGCTTTATCTATGTTCGTAAAGTGGGCAATGCTATTTCAAATGTACTCATTTGATCTCTAATGGTTGTAGTTTGCTTTTCAATCTCATAGACGGTCCATAATTTAGCTCACCATATATCCAGCGGTAGATTGCATAAATGTGTAATTATAAGTCTCGATGCCAAGAACATATGTGTGAGATGCTTTCCTAATGGGAAAATCAGCAAATATGTAGACTTATGAGCAGTGTCTCTAAGAACGGGATCTAGGGCTTCACGTTCACTTCGATTGACGTTTTAGTTTTTATTTGGTCTAAAAACTTGTGAGGAGTTGCATGACCACCACACAGCCGTCCACTGAGCCCCTTTCCCAACATCCCCTCCAACAATGCTCCACAGTGGCAAACATAACATGTTCTCTCATGGGGTTACATTACCATTCTCTTTACGCAGAGAGACTGTATCTATGAGGTAGCAGTCCTGGCCCATATACTAAACCACAAATCGCTGCTTATATGTAAACACTTGGATACCCTCACTGGTGATTAGCCACGCTCTACAAATTCACATAACATATTTAAGCCTAATTGAATTTCACATGCAATTACCTACGAGGGTTTAGATGTTTGTCGGAAATTGCCAATTGGTCTACTGCAGACATGTGCTTTCTCAAGCAATATATCTTTAAGGGGGATTTCATTGCTGTCATGTCTCCAATGGATGCAGGTTTTCTCTCCCTCTGTGCGCCCAATGTATAACTTGGGAATATTTATATGGATCATAGCTTTGTAGTTGCCATAATTGCTGGAAAGATCTGAGTGATTAATGCTTTTTTCAAATATTCCCCCCAGTACTGCTTCTTAGTGGTCTAACCATTCTCCAAAGTTGGTGATCATAGCTGCCATGTTTCCAAGGTTCATGATTGGCTAGTTAGGTTAGTCCTAGGTATTTCTTAGAATTCTGGGACTTGTAGTAGTGTTTAAGCCAGTATAAAACCAAGATGGCAAGTACCAGAATGGCTGAAGTGTATTGATTCATTGTCTCATGCTGTGTGCTGTGGTTGGCAGAGACAAAATGTAAATGACAGCTGAACAGACCAATATGTGAAGAGAGCTGGTTCCGTGTGTGCCCAATTCAAATGTTTTTGTCACATGAAACAAATAGAATTGTTTCCAAAGTCGGACCTAAAAAAAAATGGAAGAAGCAGTCTTCTGAAACTGTCATCCTGCATTCTATTTTTCAAGTCGGACATTAAATCATAAGTATTTATTTATTTGAAAAGTTTCATATAGCGCTGGCTAGACCCGGAGGTATCAGAGCACTTTACATGAGGACGAACATTGTTTCAGACCATAGTTACAAGTTCATGAGTTATTCGAGCGAAGTTACATGCGTTAAAAACAAAGTAGCCAATCGGAGTTGTGCGATGCCCATTTGAGGAGGAGGATGGTATTCAGAGACATTTAACTGAAATAAATTTCATACAGTTTAAAAATACTTCTGAGGTCCTGGAGTTGAAAGTAGCATTTGAAACAGACTGAAATCCCTGGCAGTGGTTTATGTCGAGACCTCCATTAAGATTTGGTCACAATTTATCGTTGAAAAGGTCCAAAGGAACGTAACTGTGGCAGTGGCTGCTCTCTACCTTTTTTCTATATCTTTAATGCATATGGCCACCAGTGCACTTGCTCTGCTGCGCTAGGTCCAATCTTAGTGTCTGCAGTGCGCCGTATGCGACTCTAC